>NC_037651.1:5135000-6635000 GCF_003254395.2 Apis mellifera
TGTTGAAATAAATTCTAGTTAAATATCCCTTTACTATACACAATATAGTAAAATTATTAAAATTTATTTATTAATTCCCGCGTTCATTCAGATTACTCGCATTGAGAATTAATGATATCTCGCAAAGCAATATCTTTATAATTATTCAACTTTGATAATTTACATTTGAATAACGTATCTCCTCCTTTTTTTCCTCTCCTCTCCTTCGCTTAAAAGAGTTACAATTATTATTTTTATAAGATTCATAAAGAAAAATTTACAATATAATTTACAAGCTTGTTGCGAGAGCGTGGCAAAATAATAAGTCGCAAAACAAAAGTATAGTTGTAAAATAATCGTAAGATAATTCTGTTCGATGATCGTGTGGTTGGACAGTGACTGGGTAAACACATTAACAGAAACACTTACTTTGTTTGTTCAGCCTCTCCACGGTATTTTGAATGTGCTGAACAAAATTGAGGTACTCCTTGGTGGTATAATCGATGCCCTCGATTTCCGGTATTGCCATCAGACATTCGTCCGCCATGAAGGGTGCATTCTCCGGTGATGCGGCTGCTAATAAGGCCGACGCCATCGTGGTTCCTACCCCTTTTAAATTCGAGAGAGCGGTAATCGCTTGTTCGAGGTTTGGAAGTTTTTTGAACGCCTTCTTCGTTTCCGCCATCACGGCGCGAGGTGTGTTCACTTTTACTAAATAGGACAGTTGAGGATAAAACTTCCCACGCTGAAAATAATAGAAAAAAAGAAATTCGACGTTAAAAAAATCGTTAACTTTACTTTCATAAGGGAAAAAAATTAGAGAAGATAAATTGATATTAATTTCGAGTTTGATTTAATATTATTTTTTTCTTTTATCGATATTTTTCTCGTTTCGTTATGATCGAAAAGAACGATCAGAATTTCAAAATTTATTATACAAAAGCGGAAATAGAATTAAGATAAGTTGGAAATCGCTCCATTATGCACGATGTACGTGCACTGTTTAAACAAACTTCGAAACTTCTAAAACTTCAATTGACTTTAGTGAAAGTTACTCAAGTCTAATTCACATTTTAGAGTTAAGAGTAATCGTGAATTTGGCAAGTATCTTTATAACAAGAAATTCAAAATTTACGAGTAATATTTTATATTACAATTTTACAAAATTTTTAATTAATAATAAATTCCAATTATTATTTACAATTGTACAATTTATTTATCTCGATGAATCGTTCATCTCGCAAAAATCAAAAGAAAAATAAAAAAACAAATAAATAGATACAGAGATTTATCGATTGAATAAAAAAAATTCACTCACTATTTGCTTCCATTTCATCGTTTGTACCAGTTCCTCGTGATTGAGATGCGCGTCCTTGCCGCGCGACTTGATCTTCTTTGGAAGCTCATTCTGGTACCTGGGAACAAAAAAAACCATCGTCATCGGTTGATCAGTGGATGGTGGAACGATCGGTGGATAAAACGTCGGGACGTATGCAAGATCACGGTTACAGGGGCTCGATTACATAACACGTTGGCGAGCGTGGAATCGCGGAATACTGATTAAAAATGCGGCCGCAAGAAGCGGTTTTCCACCTACTGACGCTCACGTGGGCTGGCAGACAACTGGCGTTGGAACACGAGCCAAATCGAGGACGCGTTCTCCGCATTGGATTTCCCCGATATATCCTGTCGAACTTCTTCTTCTCTCCCTTCTCTGTTTCTGCATCCCTGTATTTTTTTTTTTTTTTTTTACGCTCGTAATTTTTTCCCAATTTTTATTTTTCTCAACAAACGATGCAATTTATAAGTTTCTTTAATTTTCGTATAAGTATAATTAACATTATATATATTCGCGTAATTAAATCGTGCGTCTCTCCTTAATAATGAACAACACACGCGATTTATTAAATATAAATATTTAGAGAAGGTAGTTTTTTTTTTTTTTTCTCTCATTCATAAAATATCGTGCGTGATGAAATATTAAACGAAGATTACGATATTCGATGAATTAACACACGAGTTTATTGTGCGCGAGGAAAATATTTTTTAACAAAGAAGACTTTTATATTCCACCTTTTTTGCATATTTTGAATCGAGGAATAATAACAAAACCTCTAACATTTTCAAATCCTCAATCACAACAATCTACGACCTTCATTCTTGACAATCTTAATTTAATAATCGCCCAACGACATTCATGCAAATCAATGTATCCGCTGAAACTGAGGTTTTTAATTAAAAACATTAAAAACCCTTCATATTGAATAATCGAAACATAAAATATTGGTAATCTTTCATAATATCGTTTAATATCAATTTTTCGTTTCCAAAAAGCCAAAATAATTTCAATTCGAAAATATTATCGCGAAAAATATTTAAAATATTGATCCAATCAATTGACACTTATTTATATTACATTATAATAATAATAACAATATAATAAAAAATTATTCAAAATAACGAAATTCTTTATAAAAATACCTATATTACATTCCTTGCTTATTTATCAAGAAACGAATAAACATTGAAAATCATCACAAGAATTCTTCATGAAACTGTAATTGCAAACTGAAAATAACCTCTTCTCCCCTCCTCCTCCATCTCTCTTATTTTCTCTTACTTTTTCCTTCTTTCTTTTTTTTTTTTTTTTTTTAAGAATCTGGTTTCGTTTAGCGGCAAACGTCCCGGTTCAGGTAACGTTTCCTCTTTTTCCCACCAACTCTTTCTTCGTCCCCATTATTCGGGTCATCGACACCGGGACAAGTTCTCTGTTCTTCGGAGGCTGCATCCGTGAACACGGGCCGTGCAACGAGTGGGACAGAGAGAGATAGAGATAGAGAGGGGGTGGCAGCACTCTCTCGCGTGGTTTTATTGTAGGGTACTTTCGGAGGTCGGCCGAGATCAGCTGTTTGGCCGAACGGCTAAACTTAGTTACGGATAGTTTGTATTTCATTCATATAATGCGACAACTTGAACCGTGTGTGCTCCTTTGAATCACTGAACTACTGGACGACGATTACGATCATAACTTTTGGATTGGTTTTCGCTTGGAAACGGTGCGCATTGGATGAGGGCTTGGCTTAATAATTAGCATGATCGAAATGGTTAGAGATCGATTTACAATCGTAATCGCGCGTGATATTGATTCGGATAAATTTTGCGGTCTGTTTGATTCGTACATATTTGTTTATTTGTTTATTTATATAACGGATCGATTATAGCGTGTATATTATAAATTGGAAGAAATTCTTTTGGATTTTTTTTTTTTTTTTTTGGTATTGAATTGGAATTATTGGAATTAAGAGATTGAATATATATATATTATTCTGAATAAGGTGATAAATAAATTATGATCGCATCGTTGGTAGAATTAATCGTTATTTGTCGAATAAGTTGAACTTTTATTTATTTAAAATTAGAATGAAGACAAGGGAGAAATTGAAATAACAAATTAAACAGATTGATAACTCTACATTTTTATCTATATAAATTTTATTTAATTCGAATTCTTTTTCCCGCGGTTTATTATAATTTCTTTATTTAATTGTCCAATAAATAATTTATTGATTTAAATTAATTTTTAAAAGATCCCTTCGATAATAATCGAGAGAATATTACTCGTACTTTCGAATATTTAGTTAAATTCGTTATTTTTTAGATTCAACTTTAAGAAAAGAATTTTAATATTTAATCAAACAGAGTCTGTTATTAAAGATCGTTGTAAGATGAATAAATTTCACGTTTTTTACGTTTTTTCCTGATATATTACTTGGTATTTATTCATACAAAGGAAGAATGGATGGAATGGTGGAAAGATTAGGATTTTTGGTTTTGCGGTGAAACGATAATGAACCGTATTATCGTCCAAGGAAACAGTAGATTTAGTTTGTCTTGCAGCCAAAAGTAATTTCTCAAATTAGAATTTAACGTTTTATAGTTTCTTTTTTTTTTATTATTATTTCTGTTATTTTCTTTTGGCAATAAAGCGAAGATAAAAATAAAAAGGATCTTTTTTTCAGGAAAAATAAATTTTATTCGATAATCAAATAATAATTCTGAAAAATTATAAAAACGGCAAGTGTTCATCTGTGACTAAAATATTCATCATATGTTTGAACAAATATGTTTAAAAGAAGTTTGGTTAAATTTTAATATAAAAATTCAAAGGGGCACTAAATGGAAAAACTTGTATAAAATATTTTTCATATTTCTTTTTTTTACATTCAATTGTTATTTTATTCTCACTAGTCTTACTATTTCTTACTTCTTTATTTATAATAACTAAATAAAGAAATGAATATAAATAAGAAAGTTGGTAAAAATAAAAGGTTTATACGATTTTCTCAGAAGGGAAAAAAAAAAAAAAAAAGAAAGAAAGAGGATATTGGATTGGTTCTCTTCTGGCTTCGATCAAATAGGTATAGGCAAAGAAGCCCTAAAAATGAGTTACAGCCACTTGATTCTCGTCAATCGTTGAATTAATATTAAACATGGACGTTTGAGATCGTGGGGCAAAATCTCGCATATCTTTCCACGGATGAAGATATTTAATTAAGAAAAGGAAAAAACGCGAAACAAGTATTCATTAATTTCAAGTCTTTTCTTTTTTTTCATTAATCAGTTTGAACCGAATTTATTAATAAATCGAAAGAAATGCAAAAAACCTTACAAGCTCGTGACGTACATACTGCATGGATTGATATAACAGATTACGATTATAATATATTTTTATTTTTTAGAAAATATTATTAAATACCCATAAATTCATTTATGAAAAAATATTAAACATACATCCTTTAATTTCAAATGATTTATTTGTAATAATTATTATTTACTATCACTCACTTGATTGTATTTTTTTTTATCGTCTTTTATATACTTTTACATCTTCATATTTTTCATAAAAAAAAATCCACTCTTTTTCATCTCTGAAACAAAAGGAAAACAAATCTCGCAAAGGATCACTAAGGATCAAGTGATCCGGATTAAAACATCCCTACCTGCAACATTATTCAACGTTGATTATCAAGAGGCAAAAAATAACTCGTAGATTTTCTATATTTTTCAACGTTTCGCTTGTTACATAAATTCCAAGAATTTCGATTTACAAGTTTTCCTCTCTTATAAACAGAGTAAAACTCGTAATAAAATCTTTCCAAAATCTTTCATCGATTCTCTCTCTTTCACGATCAGAATGAAACTCCAAAGGGAACGGTTATTACATTAAACGTTGATTATTAATAGAAACTCGAAAAAAGAAAAAAGAAAGAAAGAAAAAAAAAATGAAACAATTGGCCGAGTGGCGTAACGGTTTATTTCTTTTGGTGTACACGGTTCTTTTGAGCCATAGCTCGAAACCTTTTCAGGACAGAGGCTCGCGCAACCATTTTGAGAGGCTCTCGCGCGCCACGCAACGCAGTGCTGGTGGGTCTCTCCCCGCTAAAACAACCTTGACACAATCGCCGTGTGCTTTAAAACTGGCGAGGAGGAGGAGAAGGAAGAGGAGGAGGAGGATTGTGCCTCGCGAGAACTCTACAAGCCTTATTTTTCTACCTTTGCTTTTACGACGACCATCCTATCCTCCCGCCTTCTTCTTTTATTCTCCTTAAACCTTCTCCACGCACACCTGTAATCCGCGAAGATATTTCGCGAATTCCAAGGGAACCAGTCCGTAAACCAGGGAACCGTCCACGCCGGGCCATTTTCACCGTGTTTTGAAACACACTTCGTTACCCAATGGCCACCGCCACGAATCGTTCTCCCCTCCTCTGGTACGGGTTTATATATATATTATACGGAATTTATTATATTTATAAAGACAAAACTTTTAATTCTAGAGGATTATTCAGAGATTTATTTTTATACTTGGGAATATTAAAGAAAGAATATAAATTTAATACCGTTGACCATTCTGAAGGTGTAAAAAAAAAGGATTTCAATTGTGATTTTTAGTATTTCTTTAAAAAGTGGCACTTTTTTATCTACGTCTCTTCAGTTTTATTTATTGTGCATAAATGATTATGAAATTAGATATTAACACAGATATTTAATAATTTTGTGGATAGTATCCTGAAAAGTAATAAAGTGTCAGGATATTTTTAAAAAACGTTAAGTTGTGATCAAATCTCCATAATCCACAATTGAAAGCTGGATATGAAAAAGTATAGGAAATAGATTTAAAAAAAAAACAATTTTTGTAATCACCAAAATATCTTTATTACGCGTGTTTATTTTTATTTCGATAAAAAAAGAATTTTATATCGTTGAAAAAAGGTAAGAAGAAAAATCAGTAATAATTTAATTTCTTCCCTGGCCAATTTTCAATTGTAACAATTCTTCTCAAACCCTATCGACTTGTAAAACTTCTATACAAGATATAACGTTTCCAAAACCGCGAATAAAATAAGAAACGAATAGCTCGAAGAAACGAGTTTGAGAGCCGGCGAGATGGCTTTAAGTTCCTTCGAACGAGGTGTCCAAACTGTCGAAACACGTCTGTTTCCCGCACGTTTCACGGTTGACGAAATCAACAAATCCTGGTGGAAACGCTATTGAAGACGATGAAAGGCACGGAAAGTCGATTTCGAGATCGAAGATCTCGTAAAATCAAGCGATGGACGGACGAGACACATTCGATCGCGAGCCGTTTGACCCGAATATTTTCATCGCTTTAACGAACTGGTGAATCAGCGAAAAGTGTTTCTACTGAACCGATGCCGAGTGTCGTGTATATATATCACTTAACGGGAAAATCCAATGATATAAGAAAATATACGGGGGATTGTAGTAGTAGTCACGATCGTTTTGCATACGTTTCCTCGATCGACTTCGAAGGAGAATTTCTCCTCCTCTTCGTTCTCCACCTGAGTATCCTGTTGCCCTCGGGTTTCTTTAAACTGCAAACCGGAAAAACGTAATTTGACCGTGGCAAAAACTTGCGGTCTCACCGGCTTGCGAACGCTGTGTTTTTCACCAGGGTTATTGAAATAAAGAAATCTCGTTCGGACCAATTGTTTATTTTAAATAAAATTTTGCATTTTGTATAAAACTTTTATTTCATTCGATTTCATTCATTCGTTCGTTGTTACTTTATTTTATAACGATATATTTCAATGATAAATTGTTTTAATATTTGTTATTTATTTAATATTTAAATATTTATGTAATTTATTTGTAATATCTCTCGTATTTTTTTTTAATTTAAAAAAAAAATCAAAGAATTTAAATGGCGAAGAATAAAATTTAAACGAGGAAAAGTAACGAAAATTAATCAAATCATTTTTTATTTAAGAGATATTAAAGTCAGAATAATGTATTGATTCGAAATAAAACTTTCGTATTGAAATAAAATAAACAAACTCGTATTTTTGTTTATATTGAAAACTTTTGCTTTAGATATTTTATTTATCTCAATTACTCAATTATCATTGATCATAATTAATTCAAAACTCAAGTATTACATTATTTTGACTCTCGATCAGATATCAATAGTTTATAGATAACTGAAAGAGTTTTTTGATTATATATTTCATATTCTTATTTTGTATTTTTTTATTCGGTATTTTATATGATAAAGACTATTAATAATTTATCGTGCAAAATATAGAAGATAAAATATAACTTAATCTTTTCACACTGCCACGAATTTGCCCATTATATGAGGCCAATGTCTATATTCCAAGATATGAGATATGTTTATATCTCAATTCTATATTTCACTATAAATGTGCAAATTGAAGAAATTAGTTTAATATAAGTTTTCTTTGAACACAATGAATCCTTCATGTTGGCTCTGACAACAAATCTTTTTACACATAACCCTTTAATATATACCAAGAACTCAATGCTGAACGATTATAATCGCCTTTGATATGCACAGAATGTTTATTGAGTGAGTATATTATTTTTAGTTAATTAAATGTTGAATATCTATAGTTACCCTTTTAATATAAGTGTCTATACTCATATTTAATAAAAGTTAATCTATTATAGTCAATGAATCAATGATATCAATTGTGGATATACAGAAAATTATTTACTTCTGAAAATTCTCACATTCGTACTATTATTAAATACTTTTTACAAGAATTATTGTTGTATCTTTATCTGAATCTAAAATACGAGGAAAAATCCAAGAGCAGTGACAGATATGCGGTTGGTATTCAGTTTGCTAGTCACAAAGGCAAAGCGTGTCCGCAATCCTTGTAAGTTTATCCTCTTAAGAAGCTACTTGCGGTGTACTTTTATGCGAGACTCGGTCGGTACAAAAGAAAAGAGTATCAATGAAGAGAAAGCCGACTTTTAAAGATACAACTGTCTTCGACATGCATCGTTCGGGGTTATTTGCCACGAAGCACACGTGGTGTTACGTAACTGTTCCTCACTGTGTGTTAGAAAAACAAACGATGGAAAGAGAAATAATCGACGAGACACAAGAGAGACCGTTTGAAAAATTTGTTGATCAACTGTTACACTTATATGCAGCATTATTGAGTTCATAAGAATAATAAATAAAATAAAGTGAATTATAAAGATAGATATAATTGAGTATAAAGTGTTATTTAGATAAAGTTTAAGTGTTATTCAGAATACTGTATTAGTGTAATTGTAAGAAAAAATTTAAAGAAATTATAATTACTTAATTGTAAAAAATATTTCAATAAACTTTATTTGTTACTGCATCAAATATTATTTGAATATATTTAAATATTAAATAAACTTAAAAAGTAAGTATTCGATTACTAAAAAAAAAAATATCTGAACGTTAAAAATGTGAAATCCACTCGATATCAAAATTCCATTGAAAATTTCAATTCCTCAGCATTCGATAAGTAACCACGTTGCACTTTTTTCCAAATATCCCAACTTATCCACGATAATTTCTCACTGACACAGAATTCTTTATATTCACCTTCTAACTTCTCGACATGATTCAAAGAAGTCTGAGACACTGCGTAACGATGACGAGGCATCGATGGATGCCGTAGAAAAGTAGCCTTGACGTAAACAACTTTACCAGGAATGAAAACAACGGTACTCCCCTCTCCAACCGGAAGAAAGAACTAGCTTGCAACTAAATGTCTCCGTTACCAAATCTGTCGTCATTTCTGATAGATCATCAATAAAAATTTGTTGTTAAAAATATGTAAAATATATTTTCATGTATATCAACGATGAAATAATAATATTAATAAATAAACGATTCGATATAATCATTCATCCATCAATAATCATCCATATCCATCAATTGGATTGGAACTTGAAATCTCAATAGATTTTTTAGATTCTTTTGAAACGAATATGCAATTCTCTGAATTTGACAATTAAATATTATCGTGATAATATTTAATTGATACAAATATATTTTTTAAAATAGATCTGAAATTACTAGATTGATAGTTAAGCAAAGAAATATTTACATATCTAGAAGAGAATTTCAGCTATTTTTCTTCAGTTAAAAATCTTTGATAATCTTTATAATAATCTTTATAGATATTTTCATCAGATTCAAAAAATTTTTAGTATTCGTTATTATAACATTTTATCAATTGTAACGCCGATTTTTTGAAATGAAAAAAAAAACACGCATTCTGCATATTATAAAAGAGGCTTTTAAAAGATAGAGAAAACCTGATTCATGATAATCGAAGTCATCGTAAAACGATTCAACGACTGGTGGCAAAGGAGGAAAAGCGGAAAAGCGGTGTACAGAGGATAAGAGTTTGATCTATGCAGAATTAACAAAAACAAAGGAAAGTGGGGATAGAAAGACGACCATCGTCGAACGAAGAATGAATAATTAAACGGCGGAACGCGGTGATCGTGGATGGCAAAGATTCCATTATTATTACCCGATTCCGGTCGCAGTCTCGTAGGAAAGACTAAAAAGCCGTAACGTGGAATTTAACGAGTCTCGAACCTGCCTTCAATTAATTAAGCCAGACGTGACGCCAGTGGAATTGAAGCTCGTGCCGTGAAAACTCGTTGTCGCGAACGCTCGTCAACGGGAACTGTCCCGATTCAAGTATTCGCACCGAATTTTGGCGAATTTAACGGCATCGTCTACAGTCCAACCGATGGAGAACCAAGCAAATCGGATTTCTCCTTGATAAATCCTCGTTTTTATCATCTCCACGCTCTAAATTCCGAGTATCGGTCTTGATAAACGAGCTTTATCCTTGTCTTGTCTTTGGTAATTTGTATAACGAGAGGGAATTGATTCTTAAGGGATTGTTGTTGCTTTGTAAGTTGAATCGATAATTTCTCACGATAAATAAAATGTTCGATCGAAAATTTAAATTTTTTAAATTTAAATCGATCTTCGCATCAATTCTTGAAATTTTAAAATTGACTTTAAAGTTCAAGAGACGTTAAACTATAATGGAAAAGTATACGTGTTTATAAACATGGCAGAGATAGATTTGAAAGGTACACATATCTGTAACAAAATTCTCTGGACGAATAGTGATTTTTAAAATAATAAGAAACAAAAAATATACTATTATCGTTTTTTACCACGTCTTTTGAATATTTTTTGAATCACATAACTTTAACCTTGAATTATCTTCGTTAAATATGATAACATATTAGAATATGTTTGTTGTGCACAATTAACCTTTATGTTTGTACATATGTACGTATGTATAACCTCAGTTTATGTGAAATCAGGACGCGAATGAATAAAATAAAACAAATTGTTGACAAATAGTAACACAACTTTGCTTCCTCTACAATTTATAGTACTCAATTATGTTGAAAAAAAAAAAAAAAGTTTTTTGTTTCAAAATAATATGTTTATAATATATCTATCAAACACGACCTAACAATACAAGTCGAAGTGAATATACGATCATTGATTATGATGCTTTCGCTTTCAATCTCACTTGCCATAAAAAAAGTAACAAAAACTGTTTTGTTAATAAATACTATTTATATTTTAATGTAATTTGTAATAATAGTAATATAGACATTACATAAACAGAAGTGTCGTGAATTTTTAGATATATTTGAAACTTTTAATAACTTTATTTAGAAAAAAAAAAAAACAATGTGCATCAACTAGCCGTTAAAAAAAAGGAATTGCGAAAACAAGAGTGGAGAAAGGTTTGTTAATCATGTCCGAGTCAAGGTAGTTGTGTGACGCCGTGAAAGCGACGCCGGCGAGTCGCCTCTTTCACTGGCATCGTTGCCAGTGCGACGGTCGCTAGAAAATCCATTTAATATTAACAAAAATATAGGAAAATATCTATATTGTATTTTATCATATATCATCAGACTTTTCCACTAGTTTTTTCTAAACGATATTATACAAACAATAGTAGAAACAATGTTAATGCACAGTCGTAATGGCAACGTTGAAACTTCCTCGATGAGATGGCATAAAATTCCCACAAAAATTCCTTGATCAATATCGTGAAAGATTAAATAATTAATATTAAATCTTTTAACTACGATTAAAACGATTGAACTATTTTATATTGTGTATGAGTGTAACTGAGTGAATATAAAAAAAAATGTAATTGATTCAAATCACCACGTGACAAAACGAATCCTTTCTACGAATACTATAAAAATGAGATAACTATTGGTTACATCTTTTGAAGCCGCCGCTCTTCGCGATCGTCGTCGATCATGCCAATAGGAGAGAGTAAATATACTATCTGGAATTGTAGCTAGTCTCATGAGGGGGCCATACGGGTACACACACAACATGCGGTATGTGGTAGCAACTGGCGCGCCACGGGTTCATTGTCCCGTGTGTGCCCGTGGTGGAAGCCCCTCGTTGAAAAGGAGGGCCCGTGTATCGGGCGTAATATGTCGACGAAATATCGGACATCATAGGGAACTTACCAGTTATCCAACTTGATCAGCTCCTCGGGTTTTTTCGTCTTATGATCAGCTTTGAGTCTGAGGGCCTGCGGATAAAGCTTCAGGACGTGTTCGAACTGACTCGCTGTGCCCTCCGCGAAGAAAGTTGCTGTGTCTTTCACGGAAGCCATTGTGATAACTGAGCTTCGACGAACGGCCGTTGGGGCGCAGCACTAACGCCTATGTGCACTATACACGTCTTTGTCGCTCCCCCTCAAGAGTCTCTATTCTCTTTCTCCTTCTCTTTCCTCTTCTATCTTCGTCCAGCGATGTCTCACTTTCTTTCCTTCTCCCTCTCTCACTTCTCCGTGCACCCCTCTCCGCGCGTGCCACGGGAGAGGACCGACCACGCGAGAAATCCTATTTTACCCTCTGACTCGTTCGAATTCTCTCGGTTTCACCGGCGGCGGTGATACGCGACACACGCGTGGGACGCGTTCACGATCGGCGCACACACAGTTGATCGGTGAGAAAGAAAATATCGACGATAGCACGCGTATAAAGCGGACTTCACTACCAGTCTCTTTCTATCTCTTTCTCCTTCTGGCTGTTTTTCGATTTCCTTGAAATATATTTCTTCACGTTTCCAGGATGATGTTCTAGCTTGATACTAGTCACGATATATTATACGTACAAAGATGTTTACACGGAACGTGATGTGTTGCAGAGCTACGAGGTCTCGTGCGTACACTCTCGTAAGGGAAAATCACCGTAGCTGCACGCCGAGAACTCGCCTTCGGACCTCGTTCGACTGTCCCGGGTGGGGAGCGCGACTCGACGTCGCCAATAGGGAGCAGCACTGCTCGGCGTGTTTCTGATTTCTCTCTTTTCCCCTTAATACCTCTCTCTCTTTCTCCGTCACGTCCTTCCACCTCTTTTCCACCACCCTTATTATTTGTACAGAAAATTTCAACCGTTGCGTGCGGGCACGCATGCACGAGGATCAACGATACGGGATAACGATAAATAATAGGATCAACTTCTATAAAAGTAATATTACAATTTTATTCTTTTAAATACGACAATAACGTGAAAGATACGGCGGCAATCGAAACGAAAAGAACCTCCTTTCTCTTCTCAAGTCTCTGTCGAGCACTTGAGAACACCCGGGTTTCCCTCGGCGCCAGATCCTTCTTCTTTTTTTTCCCTCGCTCTCTCAGAGAGCTTCGTACGAATACATGCGGTTTCCCCGCCGGATGTCCGCGAAGTATAGACTGTATCTCCCCCACCTCTCAGTACTCTTCGTACTCACACATCTACGGTAGAACTCTCGGAATACACACGGCTTCTAGCGTACTTCAATCGTCCGCGCGACTATACACGCGAGTCCGTAAGGGTACGTACCCCCTTTTCGCTCTATTTACTCACGATTGTTTTTGATTCTCGTGTTTGCCAGAACTTGTTGTACGGACGGTTCTCATATAATTGTTTATATACCTTCGAGTCAAGCAGGAAAATTTCACGCTGAAGCGTCGACAAAATCCCGTTGACGATCTCATCGACGACAAAGATGACGGTGATGATGATGAAGACAACAAGGACAGCGATGAACGGCCGCTGTCTTTTTCCTTCGCGAGAAATGGCCTCGGTTTAACTCTATCACACGTCCACCTCCGTACGAATCACCACGTTCGATGGCTATGTACGCGCGCCTGTCTCTGCACGACTCCTCACACTGTGTCTCTCTGTCTGCCTATTTGGTTGAGCGCGTGTGAGTGCGCGCGCGCATACTCACGACCGACCGACCGAGCGAGCGAAAGAGCGGGCAGAACGAAGCTCGAAGCCTTCACTCGAAAAACGGGAACACACGGAGTGTAGTGCGCGCTTAAGCAAAGACCACGTATAGCCAATCGTTTGCTCTCACTGTATACTGACTGTAGTGAAACGGCCGACCGACTGAGGGCAGCGCCTTCGCTGCCTTCTGCTCGTCCCCTTTTCCTCTTACCTCTCGGGACACTGCACCACCACTAAAGCGCCCGACCCTATCTCCCCTCTACATAGATCCGCTCCCACTCATTCCCTCTCTCTCTCTTTCTCTCTCCTTCTCTAGCCTTCTATATATCTCTATTTCTCTTTTATTTCTGATCTATTTTTCCTAATACGTAAAACGAAGGAATGGATAATGTGAAATGCATTTTATCATATATAATATTTCATTGTTGTGAAATTCGTTTTGACGACAAACTGTATTATTTCTCGCGCGACCCCTCTTCGTAGACTCTCACGAGCAGCGGACGCGCTCGATACCTCCTCGTGAAGGCGCGCACCGTTCGCTCGATCGCGCTGGGTCGTCCGACTGGAAATCGATGCTAAAGCCGGGGTAGAGGCGCGCCAGTGGTGCCGTACCACGGCTGGCACACACTGTGTGCTCTAACACAACTTCGATACCGTCGTGTGCGCGCTTTACGTGATCACACCGTCACACTCTATACTGAGCAAGGTTAAATGGTGTGGGTTGACGGCATGTGTACACAGGGCGGAGTTTGTGTGCAACGCGTCACGGCTACGGATATACATGCGCCAGAAGTGGCTCGAATACGCACAAAAGGGCATATGCGGTAAGAAGACTCTTGCAACCCTTGTGGGATACGAACATTTTGAAAAAGTCTACATGCTTTGAACTCCTGAAAGAACGATGATTGGACGATTGTAAAGTGTAGAGGGGGATAAACGTGTTTTTTTATGCTTGTGGAGGAAAATCACGAGACGGATGCCGGAGCTGTTGCGAAACGAGCGATTTCACAATTTTGTAAATGCGACGACATGCGCTGTACTTCCGTGCTTACGAGCTTAAATGATCGTTTCGCGAATCGGCGGCGAGTTGAAATTTAATTAAGAAAACTATATCATACGATTGACATTTTTTAACAATAATATATTATTATAATAATAATTTTTAATATTTTTTAAATCAAACAAAATTTGTAAAATTTAATTAAATTTTTAAATTAGTGAAATAATTCTTGTCCTCTGTTAATTTTGCATCTCTTTATTTCTTTCTTCCCGTGACCATTGTGCAAAATTATAAGCAGGAAAGTTATGCTTTTTTCTTCAAAACGTTTTTTGCTATATATACATTTAATATATCGCGTATAAGGGTTTGTTTCTGCTATACGTGTGCATATATGTACATAGACGTAAGAGAACGGACGTTCTTTGTAATCTAATATACCCTTACACCGTCATACATCCATGCTATGCTATGCGATAGTGTGTTGCCGTGTAATCATTCGCAAGTAAGTGTTAGTCAACGATACTGGTGTATTCGTGTATATTCTATATCGTCGGGAGATCTCGCTTCGCTGCCAGTCCATGAGTACCATAGCGAACGGCTCACTACCAATGTCAGCATTACTACTACCGATATACCGTATAGCTGTATAGTCAGTCAAGTGTACTGGTGGAAAGTGCCGAGCGAGCGCTTGCGCTTCGGTAACTTTCCATTGTCGTTGTTTCTGCACGGCAAGAACGAAGAAACTTATAGAGAATCTTTCGAAACTAGGAAATTACAAATTGCTATCCTAACCTCAAAACATCTAAGAAACATACCGTTTGAACAATTAAATTTTTTTGGACAATATTCTTTTTATTTCGAATTTTCAGAATATATCGTAAAACAAAATATCATTTCAAATTTCAAGATCCGTTTTCTATTTCTATTCAAAACTTCTATTTTATTATCTTTCATTTCAAAATGTAACAAAATAAAAATTATTATAGCTTTTAAAATTTTCTTCGTTTCTTTACAATTTTCATGAGAATTATAAAGATTATAAAAATTAGAATTTTGTTTGTTTAATTTATTTTTAATATTTGATTTTTTTACTTATTGAAATTATTATTATTAAGCATATTGTTTCAAATCCTGTAATAATAAACTATCCACAAATTAAGATTTTAATATTTTAAAATAAAAAATGTGTAATTTTAAAAAATTGTGTTTTTTCAATAAAATTGTAAATGTTAAAATATTGTTTGTTTTTATTATTAAAATATGTTAAAATTAAATTAAAAAACTGATTGTTTCTATCCTTCTATCTCTAATCGTATGTGAAAATTTACTGTTTACATGATTTTAAATACCCATGGGATGAGGAGAATCTCGTAATTAATACGCGGGGGAATATTCGGTGGTGAGAAACGACCGATTATTGGAACTCAACCCCGTAGGCCTAGAATGAGTTGTGGGTAATGTTACGGGGAGACAGATCGAGGAGAGAAAGGCCGGTTTTCTTCTGAAGCGCGTTTTAGCAAGCAGCAGATCCAGGCAGTCAGCCATAAGCCCCGCATCATGGCCGTCGACTCACCGTTATGTGCCGAGCATCGGTGAAGCCCTCGTGCCCCCTATACAAAAGAGAGAGGCCCGACCCCCTCTGTCCCTCGGGCGCTTGAAATTCAACCCCGGCACTGTCGGTCGGTGCAGGGTTGCCAGATCATATTGCGAACGCGACGTTGCAGCGCGCCGTTATCGATGCTTACCGCACACCCGGACAATCACCTAACCTCAAATTCAGCTGTAGAACGAGTGTAGCTCACTTCTGTTATCAACAACGTCAAGCTTCAGAATACCCTTGTCTAAATTGAATAAGTGGTTTTCAAAAGCGCCGCGAACTATGTATTTCTAAATATATTTTCTTTTCGTTATTTCTTTCTTATTTGTTTTTTATTTAATTGAATATTCGTGGTTTACCAATAGCTGTTCCTATTATTAAAATATTTTGTATTATAGTGCGTGAAAATAAAAGAAACGAATAAAATAAAACGAAAATTATATTTTATGATAGAATTATAGTATATTTAAAGCTATGCCAAGATTCCATTGCGAATGCATTATTACGGAACATATGTTTCATAAATTCTACGCTTTTTGTTGATACTTCTAAAGAGCGAATTGCTAATTATTTGTCGTCAGCAACAGGTCATACTCTCTTTTCTTGTCTATCCGGAAGTCAGTGCACATATAGAATAATAATATAGTGTCTTGTAGAATAATAAATAACATCATGTACGTAGGATATATTATATGTTATATTTTTATTTTTCATAGAGAATTTTTCTTCCCAAATTGTATTGTTTAGTAGAATAAATATATTAATTTTACGTATAAGTTATCGAAAAAATAATAATTTGCGATTGTTAAATGTTTAGCAATAAAATATAATATAAATATAAATGATTTTTCCATGACATTTAAAAATTCCTAAAATTCCATGATATATTTAAGCCTATATGAAATAGGAACAGAATTTTTATCCGACAATCATGACTGGCATGAAATTGTGACTAACAAAAGAGAACAATGGAAAAATGATCGGAAGGTGTAGTCATAACTGCATAGCACCGTGTTGCGGCTCAAAATACGCTTCGTATACGAACTGACTATTGCTTCGTTCGATACGAACACGTGTTCTCGATGCGGCTACTATACGATATTGTCGCAAAATGACATGTGGGCCACGGTGCGGCAGAATGTGCGCGGACGAAGCATAAGGTCTGACAGTCGAGGGACGGGCATGGAGCTCCGCTTTATCGTGAGCCAATCCGAGAGCTCTGACCTTGAGTAACTCTAGAGAGAGAGATATATTTAGCTGTGAGCAGTTCGAGGTGCTGCTAGCTAGCTCTCCCTTACACTCTAAAGTCTCTCTTTAGAGTAGATACTCGCAGCGGTGGATTATAACGAGGGAGTTTCGTCAAGGGAAACTCCACAGAGTTGTCCTTCTATATCCTTTTGATAGATTAGAGTTCAAAAATTGTTACAATTACGAAGAGAGAAAGATATTAAAAGTAAAAAGTTTAAAAAAATTGATTTTCTTTTGTATTTTATTCAAAAAAATATTCATAAAATTTTTTAAAGCGATTGAAATGAATGATATCAAAATTTTTAATCTGTTAAAGAAAATCCTTAAAATGTTATTTATCGACTTTGATGTTAAATAAAAAAACACATTACAATTTTCTAATAAAAAATCTTTTTTCAACAAAACAGTTCAAAGTTCCTGTAAAAATTAAAATTCTTTTGAGATAATTTTTTCTATGAATTGTGACAAGTATGGATTTCTATTTTTTAAATCTCTTTTTTTTTATTTCTTATATAAATATTTGCAAATGTTTGGTTTTTAATAAAATTAAGAATTTTCTTTTCAAAACAATTTTAAATATTTTCTAGTCTCTGTAGGCTGTTATTACAGGACTATCTACTTACTAACAAGGATGTTGCGCGTGAGCAACTTTAAGAAGGGCGATGAAAGTAGGTCTCTGCAATAATGTTCATCATTTTTTCAAATTCCATTTTCTGTTATATCTTTGATTGATATATTGATTCATCTAAAATATAATTTGCAATTTATTCTAATGATTTTTTTCCATTTTATTTTATACATTCAAGTTAATATAATTTCAAACTAAAATATGAAATTAAAAATTCTCTGAAATACACGTGGATTTTAAAGTAGTTTCAAATAATATATTGATTATTACCGATGTTTTGTCGTTTTCAGGGACATTTGATTATTTTGGAATGTTGTATCGTGAACAGCTAGGTGATGATGATGAGTTTAAAACCAGTTCTCCTTGGATGCTTTGAGGGGCCAAGAGTTTCATGAGATATTCAGGATTATTCGCCCCCGTTTCCGTGAATCTTTGGAGACAATTAGACACTTCCAAATTATAGCTTACTTCTGACAACTATCCCCGTTGTTCATCTATGAACTTTCCTGCAATTTGAGAGTAATTAGATGTAAAAAAAAAAGTTATACTGTACATAATGTATTATTTGTTATAAGAAAGATATAAAATATTATCATTGTTACATAAATGTTATAAAAATATAATTTTTTTACGTACTATACTTATTATTATGCACTGTAAAACAAAAGTTAAACTATTGAGTGAATTGTTTCATAGTACAATTTGTTCAATAGGTCCGTAATATCATCTTGTGAATTACATCTATTTGACATCAAAGCATAAATTGAATTGGGAAAATGAAGGATGGATGAACATTGTATTGACTTACAAATTCCATTATATCCTCATATAACATCAATTTCATTATACAATTTAAAATGAATATTGTTTGAAACCGACATAATAACTGTGATATCTCATTGCATTTATACTTGTTTACTCCGAACAAAATACATTTATCAGTTAATGATACCGCTATACTTTAGATAGCTGATGATTTGCTATCTTAAATCTTACGGAATTTCTTTCAGAATTTTAATTTCACTTTTAACGAATAATTAAAAAAAAAAAAACAGCCTCTTCTTTTAAAGAGACATGTGTAAAACATGTGTACTTACGAATAAAAAATATGCATAATCCATCCTTTATTTTTTCCAATTCCTCGAATCAAACGATAAACGAGATAATACGTAATCGTGGTATTTTCAAAAAAATCACGTATGTACACACGCTTTCCGATTCCTGAATGCAGAGATATCGGCCCGTGACATTCGAAAATCCGGCACAACACAAGAGCAACAAGTCCTTCGGTGCAAGATCGATCCATCCGATCGATCAGAGTATGGCGCGTGGCAATGCCACTTCGAATTTCCACGAGATCTATTTACACGGAACACCAATAGTTCGATGCGCAACAGGCGAACCGAGATTTCACTCTCTTACAAGAGAGTACGACACACATATACATACATACATACATATATACACACATATATATACATATATATACATACACACATATATAACGAGAGAAAGAGAAAGAGAGAAAGGGGGGTAGGAGTCGGGGAGCGAGGGAACAGGTTGGAAAAAGAAGTGAGACGGTAGAAACGAGAGTGATAGGGGCGAGAAGAGAGCGAGATAGAAATGCTCCAGGAATGCTAGAACGAGATGAGATACACAACACGGGAGAGGCCGAGGGAGAGGGAGAATTACAAGAGAGCAAGAACAGGAGATCGACAAGAGAGAGGGATAAAGAGGATATGGGACCGAAGAGGAGGCAGAGTGAAAAAGATAGAGAGTGAGAAAGGCTACAAGTCTGTGCGGTATTCCTTTCAGTGTGATTGTCATTCATGCATTGTGAATCAGGGACTTTATTTTTAGAAGCGACTGAATGAAAGTGGAGTACCCCGTAGTAGTAGTATAATGTCAATGGTAGGAGGAGGAAGAAGTAGTGAAGGAGGAGGAGGAGGAGGAGGAGGAGGTGGAAGAGGTGGAGGAGGAGGAGGAGGAGGAGGAGAACGACGAAGAGGAGGAGAATGAGGAAGAGAAGTACGCGATAGAGGGAAGGGGTGCAAGAGAAAGAAAGACAGCCCATCGACGAGAAAGAGGGCGAGGGAGGGAATGAGGAAGACGTTCCACCGATCTGCGAGTAAATCGTACTACGTCCTCACACGTGCTTGCTCTCCCTCCTCCCTTTCCCCCCCCTTTTCGCCACTACCACTACGATCACCACCACCCTCAGTCAACGACACAAACTACGGGACACGCGAACGCAGAAAGCACACGCACGTGCCCACTCGGACGCGGATGTCGTTTACCTATACCCCTATGAATCGGTGACGGAGAATCGGTAGAGATGGAGAGTGGAACATTGAAAAGCGTGTACAGTTGTTGGAAAGAATCCAGAAGAGATTATAAAGTCAGCTGATTAATATCGATACATTTACATCATGATTTCATTCTAATCTCTAACAGATTTATATGAAGAATACAAAGCTCTGATATTCTCTATGATAATATGATCTTTTTTTTTAATAATAGTAATATTGTACAAGATTTCTGGATGACCTTTCATTAAGAAAACAAATGAATCAATTATAATTGAAATATTCAATTTCACCTTCAATTTATTATTTTACTACAAGAATCCTAATTTTTTCCAATAATTATCAATAAAATTCCTCTGAAACTATAGAAATCATGGATTAAAACTCTGAAATCTCTTAGTTTGAAATAAAGATAATTCGATATATTTTATAGTAAACTCTTTCCAACAAAAACGCCTAACACATGACAGGGTTAAATTTCCAGCCATCCATCCCATACAAATCATAAAAGAAAACAAAACTGTCCTTCCGTAATGTATCATTCACTGCGATATATCTCAATGAAAGCTTTCGAAAATTGGGTCTCGCAAGGAGATTCAGAAGATAAAGAGGCAGACGGACGAAATAACTGACGAGGTCACGGCTGACGAAAGTGAGACAAGGAGAGAGATGGCCGCGCATACACACACGTATACAGCGTGACGGCGTGCGTAAGCAACGATCCAATAAATAGTAGGATCATTGACACCGTCCGCGTGGCTGGGCTTCAACCGACGCGTACTACGATGTTTACAGTTTAATTCGAGATACTCGAAATGTCACGTGCGCACGTTAGGCGTACTATTCACGATAAACGTGAGTCTTTCCGCCCGGAGGAGAGGGAACGAGAGCGGGTCTTGAGGGGATAGAAGGGGCAGATGATTTGACAAATTGCTCGTGAAATGAGTCACTGAGAACGCCTTGCGTTCATTCGTGTATTCTCTTTCGGATGTTTCTCTTCTCTCTCTCCGTAGCTCAGTCGTAATACATACACACACATATATATATATATAATATACTCAAGGTCCACCAACAACATTCCCGTTATCTGAATTGGATTATCAAACTGCGTGCAGCCTTGACCCAGGACAAACTCTTATCTCGTACGTATGTAAACAGAACGGCATGCATTCGATTTGCGTCACATATCCTGCATAGTGTCTCGAACCTGGCCTGTATTGCAATACGTGATGGGATTCGATAATGTTCTTCCGTTTCGATGTAACTTGTTTCTCCGAAGAATTTCTAGATGAATGAAATTGGTTGGTGGATTAACAAGAATGTGGTTTCGATATGGGATATATTTTCAGAAATTTGTTAAAAGTGATAGAAAAAAGTAAGAATATTATATACCTTCTTCTTGATTTACTTTACTTATATTTCTCCTATTTTTAAATTTAAAGAAAAATCCTGATTTTTCTGAATTATATTTGATAAATTGGATTAAGATGTATTTAAGATGTAGGAATTGATAGTGAAATGAAAATCCTTGATTCTATAAAAAAAAAATTAAATAAAAATTAAGCGAATTCTTGTTAAGTTTAATCTTTCTTAGATAAAAAAAAATAACAGTAATAAATGCAACCTGTTTCAAGTAACGTGTGAATGAGCTAGGGTTAGTTATCGGTATGCATGTAGATAAGAGTTTTCATGAATGGACGCTTATTTTTTTTTTTTCTTGCCATCGTGCTTACGTGAATGGATGCGATGTTAATTGTCCATGCACTTTTACGAGATGAAACTCGGTTGATCCCAACATGAATAGATGAATATTGAATAGCGTGGTAAAAAAACTAAAAAAAAAAAAAGAAAGTAACTTAAAAATATTGAGATTATATATAAACTAAAGTGCAATTTAAAAATTTATAAAATTTATTAAATTTAGTAATAATTTAAATATAATGATTTATAGAGTTAGTAATTAAATAGCTAAATAAATATTATTGTTGGGTATTCCAATTTAAAAATTGGAACAAAAAGATTCAAAAAATAAAATATTATGAAATATTTGTAACGTTATTTTCATGATTGTTTAATCATTATAATTTTATCCTCTTCTTAAACATTTATGCAATCGTTACTTAATTCCATTCAAAACTTTTTCAAAATCTGAAAACATTGAATATCGATTCTTATTTATAATATAATAACTATATTTATATATATATTTTTAGAAATTTTCCTAGAATAAAAATCGAAAGCATTTGTAAAATCTATCTAATATACATGATGTAACAGTGATATTAAAATACAAACATTTGTTTCGTTTAAAATAATTTAATTTTTATGATAGTAAAAAAAAAAATGATTTTAGATTCATGATGATTCATCTGGCTAATATATATATATATTTTTTATATTCAATGCATTCGAATATTTGTTTATGTAAATAAAATATAAAATTAGAATAAAAGATTTTTAATCTTTAATATGCTTATTCATCAAAATTTTTATGTAATAATATTCCAATGCAACGATATTAATAAATATAAAAATTTTGAGGTCAATGTAATATAGGTATTTATTATTTATTTATTTATCAAAATTGAAAAATTCAATTATAACTCGAATCGTTAATTTAATGATTAATGGATAATGATTAATAGATAATGTAAAAATATAAGTACAATCTAAACGCAGTGTGGATGAATGTCTGAATCATTGGTTAGAACTCGTTAAGCAAGATTGCAAGATAGTCAAGAAGCGATGTTTGCTCAGAAGAGAGACTGAAATTGAGATGAGCATAAGATCAAGTTGCATATCTCGTATTCCGGATTCTGATTTCTCTACAAGCGAACAAGTAAGATTTCAAATAAAATCTCATTGACCACGAGGCGAAATGTTATCTTTTATATACTAGAATTACGCATTTGGGAGAAGTTGGACTGTAGCGATGATAAGATAACACGTTCTCGATTGGCTCGTTAATATGTTTCCAATACTTACGAGTTTAATTTAAGTTTGATTTAATAATATTCATTTTAATAATAGAAATAATTATTTATTTTTCTTAATAACAAAATGAAATGAATTTCAAAAACAATTTATGTTTATGAATATATTTTTGATTATCTATTTTAAAATGATTGTTTTATCAGCAAATTTACTATCATTGAATACAGCAATGAATATAGATGATCTGAATTCATATATTTCAAAATATACTTATCTTTATTTAAATTATTTTTAACTTCAATATTAAAATATTTCTTTTTCTATAATTCTTATACATAATATTAATTCTTTGTTACATTATTCTAACATTTTAATATTTTATTTATTTTATCATTATTTATAATTATTATTTATTATCAAATACTATATTGTTTTTGATAATAATAATTCAATAACAGTGATCAGAGTGAATAACTTTAACTTTTTAACACTCTATCAATTACAGCAATGATATAAATTACCAATGCAATTAATTACTAAAATATGATCTTTTACCCCTATGTACTCTCCTATTTTGTCCACACTTGGAACACGATCGTTTTCTATTTCAATACCAATCTTAACAACGTATTAAAAGCTGGACATCAACTGCGTTATCCGCAGGCGCGTGGAGATGAATTGATTTTTAAAATCGGCTCGCTCGACATCTCGACGACTCGTCCGTGAAGATATTGCCTTCATGCTGATCACGAGTCACCAATAACATTCGTCAGCGATAAATCGACGTTGTGCAACCATATCGTTCCATGCATCATGAAAACAAATCGCTGACGTTTGACACTGAACTCTTTCGACGACGTGTGTCGACGTGTGTACTATTATCGCGTGTCCTGATGACAGATTCCTTTGTGATGAACGTCTTCGATTCGCATCGTTATCCAGAACAGCCGAAATGGAATTAACCCCTTGAGGGATGCGGTATTCGGTGCAGCCGCCTGAAAGAATTCACCGTGAAAAGGGGGTTGAGCAAACAAAGTTAAGTGCAACAAAGGAAACACATGGTGGAGATTCATGAGCATGGTAGCTCTATTAAAAATTTTAATTGCATAACAGTGTATTTTCTTTCAAGATTCATAGTTCTATTCATGAAAATAATAAGAAGCTAATATCACTTAAGATTCCTTGTATGTTGTATTTTCTACTTGATGCTAATTGATGTTCAAGTTAATATTGAAAATTGAAATATAATTTTAAGATATTTTCTAATAACATTTTCTCGTATATTTCTATTCGATATATACATTTTCAATCAATAAAAAATTCACGTTTTCAATAATTAAATAGCTTAGTTTCAAAAGAAAGTTTTAATTATATACATTTTATGCAGGCAATTACAATTACGGTCTTTTAGACTTTTTACATAATACATAATTCTTACACGTCAGTTGACGTCATTTTATGCAATGATGGATGTGAATCATTATCGACACATGCTATAGGTTATTTCAAATATTACCATTATATTTCATTCACAAATTTCTCAACAAATATATTTTTCCACTTTCAAGAAAGAAATTATATAAGTATATGCTTTAAAGTAATTGAAAATTTATGGTAGAAACTATATACATATACCAATTATAGATAATTACATAGATAATTTTCTGTCACATTTTAAAAGCTTCATTCATTCAACTTTCTAAATGCAATAATAAGAGAGTAATAAAAAATATATATTATATAATTAAATCCATGCAATAATATTAATATGTTTAAAATTAAAATGAAATTAAATGCGGTATTGATATATTGATCAAATTTAAAAATAAAAAGGGTCAGGATCAAAAAATAAAAATTTGGTGTTATGAAGCAATTGATGTGATGATAAAATTGAATGATATTGTATAAAAAAAATTAACATTAATTGACAAATCGTTGAACGAATGAATTTAAATTATTTTTTTTTACATACAAACTGTAAACTTTATCGTATTCGATTGATCTACAGCTATAGATTTGACGAATACTACCTTGGATACTGTCAATCTCGGTCGGTAATTACGAAAGTCAATTTCGCAGGTTCACTCTTCTCTTATCTACCCGACCTCTTCGAGTGGAAGTCAAGTATATTATCTCTCCTTATTGTTGCGTTTTGCTGCAGCATTGAAGAAAACTAAAGGATTACATTTTGTATGATAATTCAAAATGAAATGCATTTAAAAAAATAAATATTTGTAGCAATTATAATCATATAACAAACATTTAAAGAATATAAAAATATTAAGATATACGAAAATATATTCCACTTATAACATACATGCAATACAAAATATTGTACATATATATAATTTATATGTATATAATTATTAAAAAAAGATTTGGCATGGAATATTTAATTTCTATATTATATCGAAACTTTATCTTGCAATAACAAAAATTCTTCATCAATGCGCATGCGCACTAAAACTACACTAATTTTTTAAATATTTATCAATATATATAAGATTTTATATTTAATTTTCTTTTTTAATCGATTTTTCTTTATAATCTATTGCTATTTCTATAAAATTATTTCTAAAATATATAAAAATATTAAATAAAATAATCTGATAACTTTTTGTGATCGTAAATGTTTCACCGTATTACTGTTCCTTCGTAGACTATCATAGTTCTGTGCCAAGCACACGTAAGTAAGTACGTACTTACGTACATACGTATCAGTGGATATACTGAGATCAGACTATGGATTATAATCTCGCTCTCTCTACAAGGATGCCATGCTCCGCGGTTTGCGCTAATGAACCAGCAAGCCTTTATGATGGTTTTATTCTCTTACGTCACCAGATTCATCGGTATGGCCTCGGTTCGCACGTAACGTCGGACCTCTGGCGGCTTGTTCTGGAAGCAGGCCAGCTAGGACGCGCCAAGCTAACGAGTTTTTTTCCGGTGATAAAGGCTGACGTAAAAGTTACCCGGAAAATGGTAGGAAAATCGTCGCGTTCTATAGCAGAAGCTCTCTTTAAACATTTAAAACCTCTACACTTTAAACTTTACCGCTTGTTTTTTTGAACGCTTTTCTTAGGAATATGCTATGCGATGTATAACCAAACTATGAGAGGAATATTTTTCCTTTAAATTCTTTTAAATTTTTTTAATATATAATTCTATTATACATTAAAAAATATAAAAAAACTAATTAATAAGAAATGGTGAAAATGATTATTTATATAATATGTTTGAATTAATTTAAGGAATTGGTCAATTTTTTTTTAGATTCAAAATCATTAAATTTTCTTCAACCAATTTTACTATAATAAATAATAAAATATCTTACTATAATAAATAATAAAATAATAAATATGATTTAGCAATATTATCTTACCTCTTCAACAAGAATTGCATAAAGTTCTTTAGGGTTTCCCGTATCCTTTTTGCACCTGCCGGATCTGTTCTGGCTCTGCAGGTGCTTAGGAAAGTGCAGGACGTGATCACTCACACTCTTATATTCGCAAAGGCTGTTCCTTCTCTACACTTAAATATTATCTTCTTATTATTTATATATCTATATGAAGTATACCTGTCTATTCTTTAATTGACATATTATTTTTATAAAAAAACAAACTTTTATGGAAAATCTTATAGTTTTTTGTAAATTTATATATTTTTTTAATTGATATATTTTTATAGAATATTATCAAATCACATAACTTTTTGGAATAAAAAAACTCTTGAATTCTTTTTTAGTTTCTCGAAGATAACCTAACTCTTCTTTCACAAAAATGAAATTGAAATTTGTTAATTATACTTCAAGGTTTTTAAATTAGTGTTCAATTTAAAATTTTTTTTATATATTATTAACAGAATTTATAGTTTTCTACAAGTATAAAGTAAAAAATAACCTAATTTAGATTTAAAACTATCTTTTTATGAATCGAATATATCAATGCGATTGAAACTTCACTTTAATCGTAACTATTTTGAATTTTTGTTGAAATATATAATAATTTTTTATATAACTTTTTATAATCACATTGAAAAATCGTATTTATTCTCTTGTAAAATTAGATATACTATATAAATATAAATATATCAATTCGTTAAATACATTTTTGACAGCGAAGAGACAGTGTTTAAATTGAAGGTAGAAATCATCGATGCGTAACTAACTATCCGAACTTCCCTCCAATAACAAAAACACCTGTTACTCTGTTACAGAGTCCGCAAACACGAGATATTCTATTCATTTTCATATAGGATCTAAGTTATTCATCGTCTACTGTAATATACAGTTTTCTACATTACCGGAAATATTAACTTGCAAAGATGGCAGCACTTACCAAAAGCCGAATTTCTACAATAAATGATCGATAATTAAACTTCTATTTTTTAATTTAAGAAGTTCTTGATATAAATTTTATTGTTTTATGTTTTTAAATTTTATTTGCAAACTGGAATTATTAAAATAAGTTATTAAAGTAATATTTTTATATATCTCTATATAAAATTTTAATAGATTATTAAAAAAATAGAACATATAAATATATATACTTATTATTATTGTTCTTACATATTATATATTTTATAATGATAAAATTATATCTTATTTAATATAGGAATATAAAAAAATTGAAAAAATATAAAATACATTTTTTATCAGATTTTAAATTTTTTGTTGACCTTTAATATTTTTTGTTATTTGATTGAACAATCAATTTTCTCATTTGAAATAGTGTAATTATAAATAATTGATGACTTGATATTTAAAATGATGAATATTGATAATTACGAAACGATAACAATATTTACCAATAGAACGTTCGATGGACAATGTAACATGTAGTGTGTGTCAGATGATGGTGCGTCAGAGGATGACGTCAGCTATGATCTTGACGCGGATTTACAGTATCATTTTCATCGATTGAATTTGAACTTTTTTTTTTTTCTTTCTTTTTTCTTTCTCTCTCTATCTTTGACGTATATTCAATATTTTCATACTTTCATCTTACACGTAGTAAATATTGATCGATTCATTCGAAAAGATATTTTTTCAATCCATTAACATGCGCGACTATTTTTAATTTCAATTTTATTTTTAGTTGAAATTCAATGTTCCAATAAGTTTAAATTTAATGTTTTTTTATATTGATGCTTTGTTATAAAATAAAGATTATATTATTCTTGTTTAGTTTTAATTAATAAATATAAATAATAAAATACAATAAATATTAGAAAAAAAAAATACAAATTACACTTGGCGATTTTATTATCATTTTCAATTTTTTTTAAAAGAATAGCTAAAAGAACAGGACCTTCAATATCAAAAACACGACGAACATACAAATGCCTTATTATGTCTGGTTAGCGCTCGCAGTTAAACTATTGAATATGTGACTGGATTCCATTCCATAATTTCGTAAACTTTTTTAAAAAATTTAATAATTGAAATTTTTATAATATTCCTTTATTTATAGTATCCCATTATGAAATACTCAATATTATAAAATATAAATAAAACATTTAAATTATTTAAATGCATTTTAATTTTGTTAATATAAAATGCAATTTTAATATAAATATAAAATAATTATATTTAATATAAATATAAAAGAATTAATAAAATTCTTCATCGTGAACATAATAATATAAAGTAAAACACATATATCATATGTCCTCTTACTCTCACTCTTAGCTAGTAATCGATCAAAAATGGTAAATCATTGACACGCGCTCAAACATCTCGTAGAAAATTCAGCGGACACTTTATTCTGTTATTTTCATTGTGAAAATGTTTTTTTTTTCATGAACATGATCAGAAAGCGCGTTCACCTCGTGAACGAGGATGCAAAATGAACCAATGTAAATTTAGAACCGCCTTCTTTCTTCGTTTCGTAATAGGTTAAAAGATGAAACGTTTCACCGTGAATAAACTACTAATGTTTTTTTTTTTTTTCCATTTTCTCTTATTATATAAAAACATTATAGAAAATCCACAAAATTTAGCAAATTTTTTTCTTAACACGATCATCTGTAAAATAAATAGTAAAACTTATCAATTTTTAAAATTTTTCTCAAATAATAAATTCAACGAAGAACAAATTTGATGTGAAGATCAAGGCAATCATAGTATTGCTTTAATATAAAAAAATCCGAATTGCTTGACGAGTCGGTTGAAATCACACGACTGGACCTCGGAGACCTGGACGTCGAGGCTGAAAACCTTGGAGCTCAGGGCCATTGTCGGGTGGGGCCTTTACCTCTCTTCCCTTTCCCTTTGATAGGTACGGGAGCCTTTCATCTCCTGGAACATGCCGGAGAGAAGAACTTCTGTGTGCACGAGAGCCTATGTCTTCAACATTGTTAAAGGGGGATACGAACACCGGGAAGATGAGCTATGGTAGCGTCGTCTTCAGACAAGAACCGAAATTGCATTTTCACTAAGGCTCGTCCTCAAATATGAACAAACCCTTTCTTATTCTTTTTCATTTTTTCCACTTATTTTTTATCTCTTTTCTTTTTTTTTTTTACGTTTCTTATTTCATTTCATTTCTCTACTCGCCTTTTTCTTTACCATGCTTGTCTTTAATCTTGTTTTCGAAGAGTCCTTTTCTTCTCCTAATCCTTTCATTCCCTTGTTTGCGGCTTGTATTCTTCGAGAAACAGCTAGGATCATGCGAATGATTTCGAGTTCAAGGTTAATTCGACAATTTAAAGAACTATGAGAATGAAATATTTTTAAAAATCATCGATCATAAATAAATTCGTAAATATAATTGAAATATTTATTATTGATTTTTTCTTAATTTTTTAATCAATGTGATCTTTAATATAGATGAAATTAATTGCACGATATCACAATTGATTTAATTATTCTTTAATAAGCTCGTTTATTTAATATATCAATCTTTATTAGATAATATAATGGTTATGATAATGAAAATGGTAAATTAAAAACATTTGTTAAAGTTAACAAAATAACTCTTCAAAATCACGGGAAACCTTAATAAAATTGTTTGAATATTATTTAAATTCCATTAATCGGATTTTAACGTATACAATTTATATTTTTCGCATTAGAAACCTTTCCTGTGCAGAATCTTTTTATTTCTATTCTTGATTCAATGTGAAATTTTTTATTATAAAAGATTACTTTAAATTCATATCATATTGTGTAATTTGTAATCTGCAAAGATTAATTAAAAATTTGACAATTTAATCATCTAAAAGCTTATTGTACAATCAGTTTCATATTCAAGTTATAAATTAAATTTCAAATATAATAAATTATTAGAATAATATTAGAATTATAATAAAATTGATTTTACATCAATTTTCCTTATACATGTTATTTGATGTATGATTTTTTAATGTTCCTTACTTTGTTTTACAAAAGAACTTATTATTATAAGGAACATGCAAAACGAAATCACGTTCGTTATTGGAAATAAAGACTAGGACTAGCTTGATTAAATGGCGTGCGAATGTCTTGGAAACTTTCATTGAATGTGGGCGGAAGCATGCATTTGTGATGCCCGTAAATCTTGAACAGGAAGCGAACGCGCGCGTATTCATGAATTTGCCACTGCCTTTCCATAAAAATTCTGATCACGCTGCTACAGCTCAAAATTCAATTGAATAAATATAATTTTATATTATTCATTTTTATCCCTTAAACACAAAATTTTGCTTTGCATTAGCATTTTTTTTTTAATTCCGACTAAACATTAATTCGTTTTAAATTACAAAAACAGTTTGCAGAGAACAGTTTAGCAGGACATCAATTTTTCATTCTTTTTATTCCATTAGATTATGCACAAAATAATTTTTTAAAATTAATTTTGATCGATGAATTTTGAAAATATATTGAAAATATATTTCATCTTTTTATTGCCCTAAAAAAAAAAAAATTAATATTTCTTTTCTTCTATTACAATCTATTTCTCAATTATTTTTTAAATTATTAATATCAATGTCAATATAGATAAGTTATTGACCTATCGTTATTAATCGTTGACAATTCTTTTTATCTTTTTAATGAAAGATGTATGATCGATGAGGCGTATTATCTAGAACAAAATTAATGGAAATATTACCATCAAGATCCCTCGACGTGTAAATTGCACTTGGTAGCTACGTTTAATTGGAAGACCGTTTGCAAGATGGTACAATCCGGCCTCGCTTTCATCGTTGCAGTCGCACAAAGGTAATTCAATTTCCGCGCTAACGCGCACAACCATGTATATCGTTGCGCATGAGTGTGATTACTTTCCTAAAAACATCAGTCCTTACAAACAACTAAGCAATAACCTAAATAAACAAATATATTCGCATGACGAGTCTTACATAAGAGTTTGGTATACAGTAACGAGTCGACATTATTCGCGTGACAAACTGCTCTTGACAAGAATTTACAAGAAATTTACAGGAAATTTTGATCTGATTATATATATTAGCTATGATCGTTTTAAGAGAAAAAAATATATATGTATTTTTACCGTTTTTTGTTTATAAATTGCAATCGAAAACTGAATTGAATTATTGAATTTTTTATATAATATAAATTTTGAAAATGATTTTGTTCATAATTTTTAAGAATTTGGATTGAAATTTTCCTTTTTTCTAAATGATTCTTTTCAAATTTTTATTGAGAAAGAAATGAATAATAAAATCTTCATAACACTTTTTTAATATCATTATTAAAGTAAGCTTTATTAAACCACTTAATGATATCTATATATAACGAAGAATTATTGATTAGTATAGTTAAACAAATTTTTCTTTGCATTAATCACTTCTACTATAATAAACAATCAAACTGAATCAAATATCTTCATGGTTATGTTTTTTATTTTTTTTATATGTTTTCAAAACAAATTTGCACTCAGCAGAGATAATAATAATTGGATGCATTGATCCGTTGCTTAGTTGAATGTATATAGATAAAGTGAAAACGTAATGAGATATATCTTATATATTTTATAAGTCGAATAATAATTTTCAATATGTGAATTTTGTCAAAATATACAATTATTTCCTATATAGTGTAATCTGATTTTTAGGTTATCTTTTTTAAGTGTTGTATTGTTTGTAACAATGACAAAATTTTTAATACTGATCTGTTTTTATTGTTGTTTATAATTAATTTATGTGTTCGACAATAATGATTATAATGCAAAATATTTATTCATTGTACAATCAATATTCTATTTTTAACTATTTCTAATAAAAATTTTTATGCAAAAATTAAACTATTAACAAATATATTATATTCACAAAATTTCCATATAGCAAACTACTTGAATAATATAAAATCAATTTTTATTTTTTTGCTAAGAAAATTACATTTGTGATAATAATTACAATAATCAAATGCGAAAAATACGGCTTTTATTCGGTAATTATTAGATGTTTGATATCCATTATTCAATCGCAATTTACTCTACAGAGCAGGAAATGACAGAAAATGGAAAATGCGCAGTACCTTATTATTCACCTTGATTTCTGTTTCTTCTATAATATTTGTAAAAATTTATACTATTTGTAAAGAATCTCTTAAAATATTAAAAAAGAATATTTTCCAATATTTAAACGTTAAGAAACATGTCAAATTTATCGCCATTTCAATTTTAATTATTCATTTTTATTTAAATCGTAAGATAAAAATACACACATACATAACATTTAATTTAATTTTAAATAAAAATTAAAAGAATAAAAATATATTCATCAAAAAATTGAAATGGTATATAAATGCAAATATCTTTGCAAGTCACAACATGGATATGTATTCTGACGATCTCATAAAATATAAAATGGTGGTGGAGCAGTCGACGCAACATTCTTAAAACACGCATGCGCGCGCCTGCGCCACAGAAAAGTAGTACGCTGGACTTTTCATTTCACGGAATCGTGCACGTCTTTTCATGGCATACAAAATTTTGCAACGAATGTGAACAGGTCGTTTAACTTGAATTTCAAATTTGTAATTATTCACTTGATATCTAGATAAATTGGACATATCTATATTCTGTGAACAGAATTCATACGTCGAGGTGCGCAGTGATCAATGCGCATTGTCAGCCTGAAACACAGTGAGCAGATCAGTGGGAGAGTCGAGTGTAATGTCTGATAAGACAAGCGATGGACAACCGTGAGAGTGCATGATCGTATTTTCAATTTTGACAGTTCAACGAAGAAGTGACTGAAAAGATATCAAGTATTCATGAAAAGCACTATAATCATACTTAATATGTATAATTTGATGTGCCATTAATCAAGATAGTCTAACGAAAGACTAATTCAGAAAATCGCACGAACAGAAAAAAAGCACGAGTGGTCAGTGTGTGTGCGCGTTGTTGAGCACTACGTGTCTTTTGTTGGAATAGACATACTATATAACAAAAAAGTTTGTCTTTATTAAAAGAAATAAAATAAAATAATTCGATATCTGTCTTAAGTTTTTCCATTAACAAACAAAGGCTGATTCTGGTGTTGCCTTTGAGGACTAGATATAACACTGCCTCTCTTTTTCCCTCTCGTTCTTGTTCTTGAGGACGAAGAAGAAGAATGGAGGCGATAGCAAAGCACGATTTTACAGCGACGGCCGAAGATGAGCTTAGTTTTCGAAGAAGCCAAATCTTAAAGGTTTGTATATTATATAAAATAATATGAAAATTATCCCTAAATTATAAAAATATTTATTCATTGATACTTTTATCAAAGAGAGCTTACCGATCCCGAACTTTCTGAACTGCTTTCGTTACAATCGTATATATACATATATACATAATATGTCTTGAGGATATTTGCGATAATATACGAATTTTATAAATTAATTATTATTATTATCTTGTTATTTTGTTAATAATTAAACAAAAATTATTTTAATATTATTAATTAATTAACAAATATATTCACACATTTAATATTAATTTATTTCTATACATTTGTTTCGAAATATGTAACACAAAATTTGATATTTAATATTTTTATGATAATAAATTTTCTTGCTTTTTCTTCTGTTATCTGATGATTCATAATACAAATTATTTGAAAGATATTTATAAATAATTTATTCATTACTTAGCTATAAAAATAAATAAAAACAAATATAATTTATGCATATGGTTTTATTATTAATATATAAAAAAACACTTGATTTTTTCGAGTATATTTTTTTTTTATAAAAATTTAAATAACTTTAAGAAAAAGATTAAAGATTATAATAATTAAAATAGAAATTAAAAATTAAAATTTATTTTTTTTGTATATAAAAATTTTTATTAATAAATTATTAATAAATAATTAAATATATAATTTTTTTTTATAGATTCTGAATATGGAGGATGATATGAATTGGTACAGAGCTGAATTAGATTCCAGAGAAGGACTCATTCCAAGTAATTATATAGAGATGAAAAATCATGAGTGGGTATTTTTATAAGTTTTTTTTATTAAACATTCATGTAAATATTATTGTAAACATTATTATATATATGTAGAACAATCTAAATGTATTTTATATTTGATTTGTTTCATTTAGCTGGTATTATGGAAGGATAACCAGAGCAGATGCAGAAAGACTATTAATGAACAAACATGAAGGCGCCTTTCTTATTAGAATCAGTGAAAGTTCTCCTGGTGATTTCTCTTTATCTGTGAAGTTAGTAAAAAATTTTTAAAACTTTATTGATTTAAGTATTGTATTTAATTATTTGAACAAATTCTTAATGATTTTTTATAGATGTTCAGATGGTGTACAACATTTCAAAGTATTAAGAGATGCTCAAGGTAAATTTTTCCTCTGGGTGGTCAAATTTAACAGTCTTAATGAATTAGTAGAATATCATCGTACAGCATCTGTATCTCGTTCACAAGATGTTAAACTGAGAGATATGGTACCAGAAGAAGTAATTATCTTTTTTATAATAAATAAAATGTGAAATAAAAAAAGTTATTGACTTTACAATGTGAGATTATATATTGTTTCAGTGTTTAGTGCAAGCATTATATGATTTCCAACCTCAAGAACCTGGTGAACTTGAATTCAAACGAGGTGATGTAATTACTGTTACTGATCGTACAGATCAACATTGGTGGCATGGAGAAATTGGTAATAGACGAGGCCTGTTTCCTTCTACATATGTTACTCCATATCACTCCTAGGTAAATATTATTAGTTATAGTTTTAATTAATTTATTATTGTTTTTTTATAGTTTGTATAAAAAAAAATATTTTATTCTAGGCCTCATGTTGTGCACACAGAGGCCAAAGGCATCGGCCACATTATCCCACCACTATCACGTACAGGATCAGACTTACTGCAGAATTAATCAACAACATTTTACAAACTCCACCTATTGAATGGGCTACCAGGATGTATTGGTGGTCTAGGCGTAGAGTTGTTTAAATAAAATCAATATTATTGCCAATATTTTTTATTGGTCTCATTGAAAAAAATTCTTCGTATTTAGTAATTTATATAAACAAATGTAGAGTTCCTGATATAGTATATAACAGGGTAGCTTTTTTGTTATTGGATTTATTAGAGGAATTTTTCATTGGGACTAATACTGCTATTCAACATATTTGATAGATGTGGGTATTATATAATAGACACCACATTAAATTATCTTAAATTTAATTTTCTGTAATGAATACTCAAATAGAAAATAGATCTGAGAGATAAATTTACAATATTTAAATATAATAAATGAAATTTTAAATGGTGTTTTCTATATCTTGGTAGTCCATTGATGGAGTATATGTAAAACTTATAATATTAACTATATACGTCAGTAAAGAAAAATATTGATCGTATTAAGAAGGAAGATGCGTATTATTTCAAAACAGGTTTATAAACGGGCTGGCATAAACGTTGTATTTTTCAATACGAATTTATTGTTTGAAGTACGGGGACCTTGGTGATAAAAAGCCTAGTAAGCTATCCATATGCGAGATACAAAAGAACTTTATATAGATATATATAGCATTATAACGCGTCGCCTTTTGGCATAAAATGCACACCACATTCTGCCTCTATGTTGTGAATATTTTTACAAATATTTGTGGAAGAAAATATTCTTCCGGCGGTTAAGATACGTCTGATATTATTACATCAGATATACTTGCTGTGTATCATATACATATAGACTTGTACTATTCAGACTGTATGTGGAATAATTATTCTGGCATCTCCTGAGGTAAATCTTTTTATCAAGTATTAGCAAAGGAATAAGCAGTTTAAATAAGCTGTTTTGCTTTTTGATTTTTCCAATTATATGCAAATAATTGGAAATTTTATTTTTATCATTGCCCTTTATGCTATGAAACAATTTTTTGAAAAATTGTTTTTTCTTCTAAAGGTTTTATAATGAAAAAAATGAACAAAACAAGTTTTTTACACAAACATCATACATACTTATTCATTTCTAATATGACTGATACATTCTTTGTAATGTAAGAAATATTAGTAACTGAAAAAATTATAGAATGAAAATAAATATATAAATTTTTAGAAAAATTATTTGAATTTATATTATTTAATGTTTTCATAATGAGAAATTTATATTTCTTAACGCATTTTTCTGATAAAAAGCGATATCTATGTATATATATATATATATATATATATGATTAACAATAAGTAAACTATGAAAATAAACTACTTTTGAATGAATAGTATGTATAATGTTTTTGTTTTAAAACTTATTGATGTTAATGTGCGGAAATTCATGTATATTTTTTAAATATTTCTTTTTATCTAATTATTTCGATATTCTTGCTTTCTTATTTCCGTGTAAACAATAAGAATATGTAGTCCTATTGTGTAATTATTATTATTCGTTATGTTTACATTTTATTGATAACAATATATTATATTAATTACTCTTGCATGCATTATTTACTTATGCCCATCTACTATAATTATTTTTTTAAATTAAGATTTCATATCCCATATTTCATATTCATAAATGATATATTTTAGCTCATGTAACTGCTTTGCAAAATATATAGGCAAGTAATCTTAAATGCTTATGCATGTATTATATTTAAATAGATAAAAATAGAAAGTAAATATTAAAAAATATAAAATCTTTGTTTTTAATATTACAAAATGATTCTTGTTGCAAACTTTTCTCTTATTAATATGTTGGTTCTTATTGTTAATAATTTTTAAAATTAATTATATTTTATATAATTCCTTCTCAAAAATAATTTTTATATTGATAAAATTAAAAATTTGTAAGAAAATATAAATAATATATAATGTTCGCCTTTTATAAAGTTTACATTTTAAAAAAATATGATATTTAATTATTTAAGTTTAAAATTTTTAAAATATAAGATTATGTATTTTATTCTTTGTGTTAATGTTAATGTTATTAAGAGTATAAATATTTAGGAATAATTGAATCTTATCAAGAACTCTGAAAAATCAGTACTTTATATTATAGATATATAGCATATAGATTTTCTTGCCTAGTACTTAAAAGAAAATTATTATTGTATTGAATATCTTTTGTGGAAATCTATTTTCTTTTTTATTGTATAATAAGTTTTTGATTACTTTTTTTATGTTTGTATGTTATTTTTTGTATATGATATTTATTTTTTAATATTCTATATTAAATCATTTATATTAAATGTTGAAACAGAATTTTTTAAAACAGTAATAATTACAGCAATATAAAAAATATAATTGTTATAAAATATTGCTTTTACTATATGTATACAATTGCTTAAATAAATTTGGAATTGAGTTGTCATACAGACAACGATATATCACACATCTGGACCAAAAAATGTATAATAATAAAAATGTAATAAAATATATATGTTTGAACAAAATTTTGTTTTACCAATCTTTATTTTATTTATTATATTGTCAAATGTGTAATCAAATTACACTGCTTACATTTTTATGTTTAATAAGCTAATTAAAATATTATAAAGAAATGTATTATTGCAAATATATCAATCATTATTAACTGCCTAATGTATAAGTTGATACTTAACTATTAATTATGTAGTTATAAAATGCAAATATAATAAAATATCATGTGAAAAATGACTTTTATTTTTTTCTTAATATTTCAATATTAATTGAAATAGTATTTAATAGTTTTTTTATATAATAATTATAAAAATTATGATCTAGTTTTTACTTATAAAATAATACAACATTAGAAATAAATTATATTAATATGAAAATATTAACACACAAGTCTATAAGAAATATATCTTCCAGCAGTTTCAGAGGGCCTAATAATTTTTACAACTTGTCCACGTTTTAAACCAAAATAACGTGCCACTGGATCACCAGCTTGTATACGCATTAATTGATTCTCTTTTAATTTATATCTAGTAAGTAATTCCTCTTTTTCATCTGGTGTAAGTACAATATGTTCAGGTACTAATTCATGCTCTGTAATATTAATAAGTAATTCGGATTCTAAAAATTGCTCTAATATATATTTTGGTGCCATATCCACCAATGATTGTTTTGCAGATGGTGTCATCCCTTGCTGTACAACAATAATAGCCCTATAAAGAAACAAAATAAAAACTTAAAGTTATCAAGAATTAATGATTCTTAAATTATTATATTAAAAATAAACATTCATCTATCATGACAAATTACCTATGAATTTTTTCTTCTTGCATACGTTGACAATAAGTTTTAATAGTTTTAATACCAATTTTTGGTTCATCGGGAAAAAATACAAACAATTGATCTGTTGGATCATCATTATGAGCAACTAAAACTATCAGATCACTACGTGCCGGTCTTTTTTCACTTGGTTTATCTCCAAATTGTTCTTTAAATTGTTCCAGAGTTTGATCCAATTCATCTTGTGTAACCAAATAACCTCGATCATGACATAATTGCATTACCGTTTTCCTTATTCGCCATAATTTATATGTTTCAGCTTCATCATCCATTTTTTAAGAAAATTAAAATTAAAATTAACACTAAATAATTAAAAAATTATATAAATATTTTTCACTTTTCTTTCGTTTGTTGCTTTTTCTAACTTCTGCAAATAATACGTTTGTAATAGATATAATCTCACGTTTTTAAACTACACGATTATAACTAATGTACGCATGCGTGTCATTAAACTGTGAACCAAGCTTTAAGTTAAAGAATAAATTTTATCATAAAATATATGAAGAATAATTAAAAAGATATTGTTGCGCATCATAACAATTGTTGCGTAATATGTACACGATAGATTGATGATAATATATAACCTTTGTTAAAAACATGTAATAGTATAATAGTAGTAACAATATTAACAATAATTCCTAGGTATTATGAAATAATTTTTATATTATAATAATATTATTATATACTATAGTTAAATTTATATAAATTATATACTATAATATAGTTAATATATTATACTATTAACTAATAATTAAATTTTAGAAATGTCTTTGTCGATTAAGAGATAACGATAGCACTCTTATTCTATTTCTTTTTTCCACTATTTAGTTTCTTTTTCTTTTTGTTCATTTGTGGCATTCTGGAATTAATGTTAATATTGCAATTTTCACTATATTTCTTTTTGTTTTTTATTTTTTATTTATATTCATTTCAATGCATTTAATAAAAATTTAATTTATTTATAATTTAATTAAAAAATGAAATAAAATGTGGACTTGTATTTTTGTGTTTGTTTTGTTTTCAATTTTTGATTTTGTTTTTAAAATAGATTTTCTAAAATTTTATATGTATTAATATTTTGTATATGTTTTAAAGAATAGATAAAAGAATACATAAATAATATAATATACATGAATAACTTAATTAATATTAAATATATAAGGTGGTATATATAGAAACATGAAAATTTGCATTTTTTTTTTTTTTTTTTTTTGATTCAAGAATCTCTTATTCATCAAATATACATCAAATGGTGCATTATGTATTAAGGAGTCGCTTGAATAACATAAATCAACTATTCACTCGATTTCACTTTACTTTTTTTTGTTTTTAAAAAAATCAACACTCGTGATTCTCTGATAGATATATTCCTTTCTTGTTTCAACTTATTACATATCTTAAACTACATAGAGAAACGTTTTTTTGTACTTATAATAATATTACATAGTAAACGCACTAAAACAATAAAAATTAGATTCTTAGGTGTGTATTTTGGAATTTAAAATACCTTATCTTTCCGATAATGTTGCGATTTTGAAGTCAAAGGGCAGATTTTTTTTTTATATATATAATATATATATTTTCATGTATATATTTTATTTTATTTTTTTTAAATAAAATCGTGTTTTAAATCCAATTTAATTTATTTTATTAAAATTCCCCTATGATTCCTATATATTTTGTACGATCTTTTACAAATGTTCTCTCTCTTCACAGAAATATAATTAACAAAGAGAATAAATAGAATATTAAAATATTATAAATATAAAAATAATATTTATTAATAAATAATAACATTCCTATATTAGGGAGAAAGAGAGAGAGAGAGAGAGAGAGAATTTATGTTAAATATAATTTAAATAAAAGTTAAAAAACGTTTCAATCAAATTCATTCACTGGTTTATATCCATTTTTTCTTATAAATTATATACGTTATAATATAATAAATTATAAGTTGATTTATAATTTCAGTGCAATTTCTTCATTTCTATCAATTTGAATTCTTTTAATTACTCGGCAATCTATTAGTTTCGAATATTTTATTTGAAAAATAATCCGCGACTGTAATGTCTCATTTGAATTATTACTACTATGCGACATAATTCACGTGATTAATTAATTTATCAATGTACAATATAGGTACGAAAAGTATACTCACACAATCGTTGCCAATTAACACTGGATATTTTATAAACGAAATTTGTATATATTACATTAAGTATTTATATTTCGTATACATAGTTTAAGGATACAGAAACAATTCGGTTCGTTCAATGATTCATGCCTGACTTGTGTAAAAATTATAAAATAGAAATTTTTCGCTCTATTTTTTTAACCCTTCCGTTACGATACTCTCGAAATTGAAAGCCAATTTTTGATTTCCAGTTATTTTATTTTTATTACATAATGTAAACATTTATGTAATATTTGAATAATTATTCCCAGTAACAAAATAAACAAAAATAAAAAAAATCACTTTGTATTATGGAAAACGTACATATACGTGCTTTTATGTAACGAAAGGATTAATATCAATCTTGTTTCAATATTTTTTCATTCACTGCATTATTCCACTCCTAAAACTATAACGCTTTAATAGATTTAAATAACAAATAATAAAGAAGTGTTAATATTTTAACGATAATAAATATTTTAATTGTAATTCTAACAAACTAAAATATTTAAAGATTAAACTTTAATTTAAATATTTCAACTTTAACTTAAACTGCAATTAGTCACTATGACGAAGAATATATCGATTTACAGGAGGGCGAATTTTACTGTGTCAAATTACCGCCAATAGCTGTCTGGCAAATTTCAATATTATCGAAGTATTTCTTCATTTAAATTACCATTTTACAATTTTCGTAGCAACTAATTCTAAATTATCTTCATTTTCATTGTACTTTTTTTCTTGCCTTCAACTATTGGCAAATGGCAAGGAAACACAGGAAATATTAAAACTAAAGAGAAGAAAAATTTAAAAATTCTTCGTCTCTGCCCCAAATTATTATTTATGCATTATATTATACACTTCAAAATCGCGGTTCAATTTCTCCCTTTTTTTTCTTTTTTTTTTTTTTTTTTTCGATATAATATCGTGAAAAATAAACACGTTGATGACTCGCTCGCTCATTTTCTCCAAACAAAATCCCGAATCGAAACGAAAAAACGTCATCTTCGATTCATCGATTCATTCTTCCCTTTTTTCGCTTTGCTACAATTTTGAAAGGTGACAACGATTAAGATCATCGACACCGTGCCAGGCGTTTCTTATTTGCGACTCTTTTTTGAATTTCTTTTTTTTGTTTTTTTTTTCCACTTTTTTTTTTTTTTACGAAATAAACGCGCTAAAAACGACTCGATGCGAAATTGTTGAAAAAGAAAAAACACGCATTAATTTCTTCTTCAGAATTTCACATCGTTGTCGCTCCCTCGATCGTTTCTACGTGTTTGTTAATTTTTCCTTTTTTTTTATTCTTTTCCGTTTTTTTCTTTTTTATATTTTTTTTTTTTTTTATTTTTTTCTCGACGATATTAAAACGCCTGGAACGATGTGCAGTCCGATATTGATGGGCGTACTCGTCGTACCGATAATATAAAACGTGAACGTGATTGCCTGGTTTGAATTACAAAGAATGTACGTGATACGCGTTAGTCGCGGATTACAATTTACCGTTTATTATTTATTTTTGTGACCAGTCCGACGATTCGTTCTCATCCATCATTAATCATTTAGACAGTGATCGACGATGATTTTTTTCTTTTTTCTTTTTTTTTTTTCACGTTCGAGACGAATACGCATACGTCTTTCATTTTTTTTCTTTTTTCTTCTTTTTATCCTTTTTATACTCTTTTTATTCTCCTTATACGATTATCACTGCCCGGAGAGAACTTTCGACGATTAAATGATTTTTACGATTTTAAGTTTTAATATATTGTTCTCATTATTTTTTTTTTCTTCTTCTTCTTCTTCTTTTTTCTTTTATTCAATTATTTATATTTATCTGCATGGTCACGTCTGTCGCACGGTGTATTCGATAAAATCGAAATTTTCAGTTTAAAATTCGGGAATTCATTCAGCGCGTTACACCTCGTTATTCACGATAAGAATACTTATATACAATTAATTCATCATAATTGGTTTTTTTTTTTTTTTTTTTTTATGTCAGTCGTTATTGAGCAGGACGTTATACTGATCCGACATTGTGCTATGATTAAACGGACAAATCAACAAGAATGAGCAAAACGGAAGGACAGCGTGAAACGACGATAAAATTAGCACAACACTCTTCCCTTCTTCTTTTTTTTTTTCACCCTTTGTTCTTTCCCTCTTTTTTTCGCGTGATATCTGTACGCTGTGTTTTTTCAACATCTTTTTATAAGTCGTTCCTTTCGCTTTTTCTTTTCTTTTTTTTTTTTCATTATTCTTTTTCTTTTTAAATATCGGTGTTATTTTTATCCTCGTCTATATATATCGTTCCTCTGATCTAAAAATTTTTTTTTTTTTTTCTTTAACGATCGAAGCATCGAACTATACTCAACGACGAATCGATAGTGGCGATACAGTGGTCGGAAGAAATAAGAAGAACAATAAAAAGGAAAACGCCAGAAAGGATATAATTTTCTTCTTCTAATAATTCTTTTCTGTCGAAAGGAAATCTATTGCGTCTTAGAGTTGGTACTCGCGAGAAACGAATTTATCGCATGCAACGAACGAAATAAATAGAACACTTAATTCTACTATAAAGTATACGGAATGTAAAGAAAGGTCTAAAACTTTTTTTCATCGAATTATGTATTTTACTCCGTGATTATATTCGAAGATCCAATTTCTTTTAAGAAATTAACAATGGATACGTAAACACGTAAGTTTTGAATTTTTTAATTAAACAATTTGTTAAAGGAAAAAAAAAATAAAACTATTTTTAATTTATTTGGAAATAATCTCTTTTGAAAATCTCGTTACCTCGTTATTAAGAATTTTTTAAATAATTTTTTTGATAAAATTTTATTACAATATTTTAGACCCTTTCTTTGAAACATCCTGTATTATTATTTCCGCTCGATGGAAGAATTCTCGTTATGGCGGATAAACGATACGATTGACAATCGAAACAAAGTTTGCACGCAAAAACTAAAAAATCATTTCAATCTCATCCCCTTCCCCCTCTCCCTTCTTTCCCTCCCTCTTTTCTTCCGTTATTATTCGCAACGCTCTTCTTTTTTTTTTCTTTTTCTTTTTTTTTTCACTCTATTTTCTTTTTTTTCCTCCTTTAAAATCTTTCCCTCTCGAAGGATACCTTCGACTCACATTTCGCAACACGCTTGCTCGAAAAGAAAATTTCTACGCCTCCATGTCCCGTGATGGATCGCGTCACGCTCGATCCACTCGGTTCAGTCCATTTTCATATATATATATATATATATCTATATATATATATTTTTTTTTCATTTTTTTTTTCAATTTTTTTTCTTTTTACGATTTTTTCTTTCCACCTATATATTTCACATTGAACAATATCCTCAGTCTCGACTGGTCAATGAGCAATACTTTAGAGATCCCGTGATCTCGAAAAAGTCCAAAGGAGAGCAACGTCTGTGTGTGTGTGTGAATGTCTGTGTATTTATGTGTGTGTGCGTGTGTGTAAATGTTTTTACGTACGTGTGAAATAGAGAGAGAGTTTTTTTTTGTCATGTGTTTGATACTACCGCCTCGATCAATAATTAATATCTAAATGTATAATCTCTCATGATAATGCGACTTTTTTTTTTTTTTTTTTTATTCTCTTAATATCAGCTAATTGTCTCCTCGAGAATATTACTTTTCTCTTTTATATATATATATATATATTTTTTTCATTTTTTTTTTTCTTTTTTCATCATTCTTTCAATCTTCTTTTTCTTCTTTTTTTTTCTTTTCTTTTCTTTTCTTTATCTCTTTCTCCTTCTTCTCTTTTGATTCAATCTCGACTCAATGTCAATCATTGGATTCTTTTTAAATAATAATATATGATCGACATTGATTCGTATTTTTAATTCCGTTTAGACTGAGGATTTTTTTTTTTTTTTTTTTTTATACACAGGAATCATTTGTTGCATTAACGATTTACTTTACTCAATTATAATTACGTTATATTATTTATAAATTTATCCATTCGCATGTAGTTCGTTTAACAGGCCGTGGCTATACAGGGCCCACACTACATTTGGTTTTCATATCCTGTGGCACGCGGTCTTCCGAAAGTATGTTACAGAGGTGTGTGTATGTGTGTATAATAATAATATATATATACGGTCGCGTAAGAGAGCTTAAATCTTTATTTTACCATTTTCGTTTTTTCCCGTTGGTTTTTTTTTCTTTTTTTTCTTTTTTATTATGTATATATATATTATATATATATATTCATTCATATATAATATATCTCGTCGACTACTTCCTACCGTACCGAGCGTTGTTATTTCGTTGCGCTTTCCTTGGTCTTTTAATGTGGTCATCGAACTTCAGGCACGGATTATTGAAAAGTCTTCTGTCCAAGTACACTTTGTTCTCGATTTTATATACCCTTTATATATATACCATTCCTTCCTTTCCTTCCACTCTTCTCTTCCAAACACAAGCGTACGAGCGAATCTCCCAACGAATGCGTGTTCCCCCTCCCTTCTATTCTCGAAATATCGACATAACATCACAAGATATTATTGACGCGAACGTTATACGCTCTTTCACATACTCGCGATAATATTGACAAAGATGACACGTAATGGCGTACCGCGTGGAAAAATGGTCGCAATAGTACGATCCACGGGGACACGATCCGTCGAGGCGGCTCGACCAGACAAGACTTTATGATTAAATTTTATTCGACGTAGACTGATATCACCCGCGTATACACCTTTCCACCCCTCTTTCCCCTCTCGATCGTTCTCTCTTCTGATCCACTACGCGATTAATCCAATCCAATAATGATCTCGATACGCAATAGTCTTACTTTTGCATATGAAGATTTTCGTCACCTGCGAACAGATAGGTGGACCAATATCCCAAATTGAACAAGATAAACATGAGGGGGAAAGCGATACGCGAGACGAAGTCAATCCCGGCGGTACCTTTCGCTCGGCAGGTGAACCAACGTCGCGGTAAAAGACCCCAACAGCACCTCTCGGTACGAGGAAGCGGAAATCGTTGAAAACGGCGGACATCTTGTGGTGGGGTCGTGCGAACAGTCGCCGCGGGCGGTGAGGGCGTAGCCCTGCGAGACGCGGTGGGCGAGGGCGAGGGTGAAGGCGAGGGCGAGGGTGAGGATCTCGCAGGGCTTTTGCACGAGTGCCGCGAACCCCTTGGCGAGCATCGACCGCTACCTTCGACGTTGTGCAACGACGAGAACGAGGGAGATCTCGGTTGCTGTGCTTGATGTATGTGATAACGCGGATGGTGTTTGTGCCTCTGGTGGTGGTGGTGGTGGTGCGATGGTAACGATTGATGCTGGCCAGATGGCGCGGGCGGCGGTGGCGGCGGCTGTTGCTGCAGGTGTTGCTGCGACTGCTGTTGCAGGTTAGCGTGTTGATGCTGATAGTGTTGATGATGGAGGCGACAACTGTGGTACGGTGGTTGCGGTTGTTGGTGATGATGGTGGCGTGGGCGCGAACGATGATGAGGTTTGGCGGTTGTGCTTGTTGTGGTTGTGGTGTGAGAATGATGGGAATGGCCGCGAGCCACGTTCCTTGATCCCAGCGCTTCCTCGTCGACGTTCACTCGTTCTGCTCTTCCTCCCGAAACAGGTACGTGGACCAGTACGCGAGATTGAAGAAAGCGAATACGATGGGGAAGAAGATCCGTGAGATGACGTCGATGCGCTTGGACCTCGTCGGGAACTTGGACAGCCACGACCTGCAGCAGTTTTTTTTTCGTGGTTGCATATGTAATTCGCAGTGCTGCATCCTATCCACCGACATGGTATCCTCCGGTTGTCGGACCAGAGGTTTCTGAAAAAATTACCACGATGTCCGGACATTAGTCGCGCCTTTCTATTCGCCTTTTCTTTCTTTCTTCGTAAATTATCGATTCTCTTTTTCTCGTCTCAAGATATATAGGGAAGAATGAAAATTATTACTTTTCTTTACAGTGACTCGTTAACTTTGCCAACGATACTCGACATTTAATTTTAATCGATTCTAAAGTACTTTTATTTAGGAGGAATTATATACTTTCATTAAAATTGAGAAGATATATAAGAAATATCAAGTTCTACTCCTTGATTTATAAAATTATTTTAATTTTTGTCAATTTTATTATCGATGACGAGTCAACGGGTCACTGTATACGAGATTAAGAAAATAAGATATATTCGCAAGATATGTATAATTTGTAAAATACTATTCTCCAATAAGAGAAAGTTTTAAGAGGAAAGATCAATTGAGGAAATTTATTCACAACTTCGTTTATAACGGAAGTGGATATAACATTTAACATGTAAAGCTAATTGTGGTGCAAGTTTGTAGAAAAGTGTTCTGCACATTTCCTGTGTACATTTCTTTCTTATATGTACATGCATTATATTCTCACTTTTTTTTATGGAATATTTCACAACAAAAAATGTTGGAGACATTAGGAGAACAATCTAAATTGAAAATATTTTTTCTATGGATCTGTTTCTTATCAAGTGATCTAAAATTGTATAAACATGCACATCGTATAATATTCCAATGATATCAAAATGATCTAAAAACACATCCAACTTTGATTAACGATAATTGAAAAATTTAACTTATATGGAATATGTGAATAAATATAAAAACCTAATAAAAGTTTGTGTATATTCTTCATCGACTTAAATGAACTATCATCGAATAAATATTATATTTATTTGTTTTTTCTTACTATGACTGTATAAAATATATCATTCTAGTGTGAATATAAAAGAGCTACCATAAAATGTAATGATATCTTTTTTCTACCTATACAATGTAGCAAGCATTTGTCATATAAAAATATAATGTTCATTACCATTAAACTATTATAGCATGTATATCTCTAGAATGATCAATTATTCAAATGCTGAAAGTCATATTACTGTATGAATGTAAAAATCAAGTTAAAGACATAAAATACTAGACTTTTTAAATGAATTATTTACCTGTAGAGAATGTTGAAGTGGTCCATCATATCCGGTCTAGCAGTTTATAATAATAAAAATAAAATAATAGAATGAATGTACGTTGTGACAGCTAGATTCAGAATTTTTCAATTTATATATACTTCAGGCAATTATACTGTTAAGAAAAAAAAAAAAAAAGAAAAAGAAAAATAATAAAAGATATAACATCTTATGATTAATGCTCTATGCTTATAAAATATTTTATATGCAAATAATTAAAATATAGAATGATTACTATAAAAAAAAAATGAAAAGAAGCTCATTTCCTCGATAAAAGCTAATTTTTTTAATCATCGTTTTACCATTGTATACATTGTATTCGAAATGCAGCATTTTATCATTGACCAAAGATGAATGCCGGGAGGAATGTTGCAATCTTTTTTCTTATTTTACCATTTTATTATGCTATAGAAAATCATATATTTAAAAAAGATAGAATAAAAATAAAGAAATCCATAAGAAATGAAAAAAAATCTAAAAAGATTCTAATGAATAGTAAAAAAACAAAGAAAATTTATTATTATAAAAAAATATTTGATATAATATAATGAAAATATATAATTTAAAAAAAAAAATAAAAAAAAAAATAATGTGCTTTTAACATAAAAAAATAAATGAAAAATATATTTAATGAATTAGGTTATCAATTATTCTTAACACGAAATAAGTATCAGAATTATATCATCAATGAATCAATGTGCTAATATTTAGGATATTATATATCAAACATTAATAATATGAGATTTACTAAGGAATAAAAAAAAGGAAGACACAATTTCCATTCTATAGACACTTAAGACAATAGGAACAATAAACACTGTTACTTCTTTTTTTTTTTTTTTTTTTTTTTAGAAAGGGAAGGAAAAGAAAAAGAAGGTATAAAGAAGCATTTGGGGCTCGAATAACTTATAATATTCTTGTATACTGACCATAGCGAAATTTGACGAATTATCTGGTTCGACTTGATCAGAGGGTAGATCCATCGATGTGGATTGTTCCGTTTCAGACGGCGGATATTTTTTCTCTATGTTATCGCTGTGCATGTCGCTCCGCGACGCATAATTTACTAGAGCAAATTCGAGGAGAGCGCCGAATACAAAGGTCAAGCATACGCCTGTCCAAATATCGATAGCCTTTGTATAAGAGACTGGTGGCAGTGAGGCATTTATTCCTGACGTTTGTGTAGCCATCGTCAACAAGGTGGTCACACCTAAATATAAGAATAATTGATCAAAATAAATTAAATAAATAATTGATAATTCCTATTATGAACCTAATTCAATCTTAATTAATTGAAATCATCAAAGTAACAATGTAGAATAAAATAAGAAAGATAAATAGATTTATATAATAGTTTTCATAGGTTCATTTTGGAAAATTATATTGGCAAAAATTTGATCTCCTTTTTGAATAGGGACATTTACGTCTACTTAAAGGTTACCTAGTGAAACTCGAGCTGGTACAGCACTTTGATCGAGCCAGAACGATACCCAGGATACAATAACGAGCATGCAGCAGGGAATGTAGATTTGAATAAGATAGTAACTGAATTCTCTCTTGAAGAGCAAGTCAACTTTCAAGCAGCTGTACTCTCCTGCAAATTGATCAAATCTTTCATTAGCTTTATATATAATAACAGTTTAATATAATATAAAATAAGAAACAAAAATGGACAGTTCACGGACCAGTATTCGTCTTGCTGTTACAATAATCAGTAAAAAATTTCTCCAACGTGAACCGAGGCAGGTGTAGGTTTTTAACAACTTGGACAGGATCTCCTTCCTTCCATAAGAAAACCAAATCATCTGTTGTCCAACCATCTAAAAAAAAATCACATATTAATGAATATCTTTTTCTAAAAGATAAAATTTATATAGAATAAAAATAAAATCAAATTTCTCTTTGTATTATATTATATTACACATAAGAAATGAATCTATGCTTATAGATTTCTCTTTGTATTATATTATATTACACATTACAAATTTAATATATATTTTTTATTGCATAGTACTTACAACTTGCCATACGCAATGAGCAAACTTGTCGATCCAAGGGGTACAATTTTAAATTCATCGGACATGATAATGTTAAGGATATCCTGAAATACACGGATATAAGAATAATTTTAAATCATTAAAGGAGAATATTTATGTATCGATTATTATTATTATTATTACCGTATACTGTATAGAACGGAACCATTGGGAAAAATACGAATGTACACATTCGGCATAATAATATTGTGAAAATGTCCTTCTTTCTCATTCGAAAAGAACAGATCTGGCATCCAAACACGACTCGCATCCGTTAATGTTAAATATTTTAGACGACCTGTAACAAAATTTTACAATATTAGAACGAAAAACGAAATTAGAAAAGTAGAAAAACATGTACGTAAAATAATTAAAGTTCTGTATACCTCCAAAATCATTAAATCGTAATCGTTCATCCAGCCATTGTTCCCGGAATGTTAACTGTACAGAATATTCCTGCAGAGAAGAAAAAAATAAGAACGATTTAATCGAGTGAATCTTGAAATCGTAGCAAAATGAATAGCAAATAAATTATGCTCGAAATGATCGTTCGAAATTTCTATATATAACGGTTTCTTGAATTAATTGTGAATTAAACAAAGAAATAAGGCAATTGCGAAAGAAATTTCAAAACAGACTTAGAAAAGAAAATATTTTCGTTTATTCGAAATAAATTTTCCAAGTATTTTCTTTTCTCATTAAAATTCATTAAATATTTCGATTAATTCTTTTAAACGTCCAATGTGAAATTTCTATGCAATTTCTTCTTTCTAATCATGAAATCAATCTACGGAAATCAACAAGGAAGAAAAATTAATGAAAATAATATATAGCTGTAAAAATTAAAGATTTATTATGCATAATTAACTTTGTATTTTTATGTAATAAATTTGTGGAATTTAAAAATGTAAGTAGAGTAACTTTTATACAATTTTAACAAAAAATCAATTTGATTTTACTCATTGATTACATAAAAATTATTTTTACTGACCTGATCAACGTTATGAAAAATAAAAGGGGAAAAATACTTAAATATTACACTTACTATTAATTTCACAATTGATCACTTATCCCAAATAATCTTTGAAAAAAGAATTTATTTAAAAAAGAAGAAAAAATTCATTAATCTAATAAATCTGACAAATTCTTGCAAAGAGATAAATTTATACTCTCAGGTGTATACGATTCAGTATTACACGCCTAACACATTGATAAAGACGGATAGAAACGTGGAGAAATTTGAAAGACGAAAGAAGAGAGAACAGTAAGCTGCATCAATAAACGTGAACGAGGTCAGTAATTGCGTAACATCAGCATCTTAAAGTCACCGACTGACTTTCTGAATTTTTCCCCTCGGAAAAATAAAATGATCGGGCAAAGCGTTCCACAAAATATTACAAATGTATATCGGGAGAGATATTGAAATGATTCCACCGAAATCCATCGAATCGGATTTTCTTCTACATCCGATCGAACGAGAAAATTCTGACAGAATCAAATAAAAGAGAGGTGGGGGGAGAAAAGAAAAATGCCTCTAATAAAACAAATTAACCAAAGATATCTTTCTCCTCGATGATGATAATAATAATAACTCCTACCTACTCGATCGTACTTTATATCAGCCTTTTAATCGAACGGAAGTATGCGCTAAGATACCTCTTCGTTCGACTATCTTCAACGCTTCGTGAAAAAGAAACAAAAATAACAATTCAAATAACAATACAATTCAACAAAAATTCGATCCTTCCCCCCTCAAACCCAATCACTTTTCACGTTCTTTTTTTTTTTTTCATTTGTCCTTTCAAAAGGCACATCCAACTTTAAACGGACAGTTCTTCGCTGATAGAACGATAAGAAGGAATCCGCGAAAGATGTTCTGAAGACTGAGAGAGAGAAAAAGAAGGAAGAAGGGGGGCGGAGAGAAAAGAAGAGAAAAAAAAAAGCCGGAACAAGAAAAAAGATTAACCCTGGACGGTTTTAGAGGTCGTTTCAACGGCAAAGAGCACTTCTGCTCCGACGACGAAAGGTCGTGGCAAATTTTTTCTTCTCTCTCTCCCTCTATCTCTCTCCGCCCCTTTTTTTTCACCTCCTCCTTCTTCTTTTTTTTGACCACGAAGCGTTAAAGAATCAAGGCCGCGTGGATATCTTGCTGGAATGAAAAAGTCTCGTTGCCGGGGAAAAAAAAAATGTGAGGGGCGTAGAGGGATTGTGGACCAAGGAGGGGGTGCTATACGAACAAACAATGATGTTGTACGGGTTGTAGTTGTATACACCGCGTTGAAGCAAAATAGTGAAAGACGCATGCAATCGAAGCAACATCGAAGCTAACTACCAGTTAGGCTAGGAAACAATCTTAAATCTACTCTACTGTACACACTATTGCTACTGTACGTGTCTGAAAAATTATCAAGATATATATATAGAAAGATATATGTATGTACATTGCAAGTGGACAACGCATGCATGTTGGCTCACAGTTTCATTTTATCCTGGCTGGATCTGTCCCTGTTGACGGCATCCTGTCTTATTTATTTATTTATTTTTTTTTATTGTCTTTTTAAACATTTGTTTATTGCTTGGAAGGGGGGTTAATCCAAAATTTTTTCTTTTCTCTCTGTCATTCTTTGGTGTTTTTTTTATTTTTGGACTCGAATATCTTTCCTCGATTCTTGGCAGCGTGCTCGGAATGGAAATTAAAATTTAAATCCTTGTTTCGTTTTTTTAATTCGTTTTAAATATATTCTCTTCCTTCTTTTGTTTTTATATCATATCGATTTTGTTCTATTTGATTTTATTTTATTTTTCGTTTATTTTTCGTATCTTTTCTTTTCTCTCTCGACGATTAATTTCTGGTTGCGAAATCACTTACCATTATCCACGAGAGTTTCTGAAAATTGAGCAACATGTCGCAAAAGGAGGATTCAAAATGCCTCCGAAATTGCTGTATTTTTATCTTGTACTCTCTCTTATTTTCCTGTTCCGTTTATTCTCTTAAAAGCGCGATCGCTCGAACCGATATTTTGGTATTTTGTTCCTACTTGTGTGTCGACAGGTTTTTTTTAAAAAAATTATGACTTGGAATTACGTGGGAAGCACACAGTGATTTGAGAAGAAACACTGTGGCAAAGAGAGAAAAAAAAAAAAAAAGAAATTTGAAAAATAATCATCTCCTTATACACCTACGTATCAAAGTACGACTAAAAAATTATTACATTAGATTCGTTTTATTTCGAGAAAAAAATCCAATCGTTTAAACAACAATCGCTTACTTTTTTTCTTAAGAAATTGTTCAGCACAATTTGTTCGATTATATTTATAACGTATCGAAATAAAAATCAAAATTAATTCATCGGATATGTTAAACAAATATATATTACGTATATTGATAACCAATAGTCAAAGTGAAGAATGGTTATATTTTTATATTATTTTCTTTTGAACAAATCTTTTATATAATAAAATTTGTAAGAAAAATATTCTTGGTAAAATAATTTGAAAAATTCGTCACCCTCTCTCTCTCTCTCTCTCTCGTTTCGATCGACCGAATGATTAATTGATTTTCCTTCTCCCGATTTCTATGCACCTACCTGTTATGTATACGTTGTGTTTATGTGCACGTGTGTGAAAGGTAAAACAGGCGCACGACACAGTTCTTTGTTTCACGATACTTAATTATTCGACATCTTTTGATCGATCTGACGTTACGAAAGTGATATATCTTAATAAGAGTTCATTCAGTCCATTCACTTTCACTTTCATGAATACATTACACGCAAGTAGTACGAGTCAGCTAATAATCCGACTCTATCGTATTTTCACCGGAATGAAAGAGAATTCTCCCCCCGAATCTTTCTCAATTCTCTTGTCCCTCAAGAATTAAAATTCATTCTTCTTATATATATACGATAAAAATTTTTGTCAATTTTTTATCATTTGTGAAATTTTGAAACAATTCTTTATCATCGAATATCTGTTATTTTGTTATGAATAATTCATAGTTAATCGCTTGAAAAAAATATTATTTCGAAGCCATCCTAAAGTAACGTATGAGTCAATAACTATATATATAATCCAAAGAATCCAAAGAATTTTTGGGCAAAAAGTATATATGATTAATTATAATGTTATTGTAAGCCAATATTGGCTCGAATATATATAGAAAAAAAAAAAGAAAAATTATTTAAAAGTCATCATCGTCGTTCCATTGATTGTTTCGAAGAATTGTATTATATTCGAGCAATAGTGAATATTGCAAATATTGCCTAACACACATCTATGAATACGTCCCTGTTTTTATATAATTTCTTTATCATAAATTGGAGGATATTTTTCTCTTAAATACTGCTACATGTATATACATATACATATATATATGTATATATATATTTGTGACAGAGAAAGTATAGAAATAAAAAGGAAAGAATAAAATAAAGAAGAAAAAGAAGAGGAGAAGAGAAAAGACGAAAACAAAGAGAATTAAGAGAAGATCGTCCCACTTGAAACGAACGAGTACATACCATGTCGTCCTTTTAAACCATACGAAATGTTCCTGCATGGAAAAAGTGATTTTTTTTTTCTTTTTTCTCTGTACATAATACACAATCAAGCCTTTATATTAGCGACGAGCTAAAGCAATATTTTCCCTCGAATGAGATTCTTTCTTTCCCACCAACAGGAAATAATAATATACAACTCGTTCGAGAAGATTTATAGAATTTTTGAAAATTAATTCTCAAGTTCACGCCATGTCGAAATTTGGGGAGTTTTTTACGAAAATTGGGATCATCAATCTGATCCCCTAATTTCGTATTTTTGGAAATTATTTTTAGAGAAATCTTCTGTAACGAACGATGTTAACGTGGATCAGATTTTGGCGTACGTATTCACTCGAGATATCGCGATATTATCGATTTTCGATTATTACGCCACTTTGAGGATTCTGACGTGACGTCCGTGATTTTCTATCAGATATGAGCACCTATTAGGGAACTGATCGATGAAATTCGAATTCGAAACCCTCGAAGACGAAGGCGATTTATATGATCTGATGATGTATGGACGACATTGGAATAGAGAGAGAATAGATAGACAGATGTAGAAGAGAGACAGGTAAGAAAAGATAGATGACCTGGGCGTAAAAAAAAAAGAGAGAGATCGAATGAATAAGGAGAAGGAAGGGGATTACTTTTTGAGATGTACGCTCCTGTTTATTAAATATTAGAACATTTATGGGAAATACGATCTTTTATTACCAATTATTAAAATTCGTTTTCGTAACATTGAATAAATCGTAATTTCTTTTCTTTAATTTTAATTTTAAAAGTATTTTGTATTCGTGCAATGCGAAAGATCGTATTTAATCAACGTGATTTTTTTTTTAAAGCGTTCTAATATTTAAACATGGAGATGTACATATATATACACACACCACTAAGAAAAAATTTGAAAGATCCTTAAAGGATATACGTGAAGAAAAAATAAATTAATTATTTTATTTAATAATAGCAATTGTCAATTTCATTTCATACGGAATAATAAATTTAATTAAACTTAATCTAACAACTTGATCTTGATATCATTATACATTTTCAAACTGAATAATAAATTTATGAAAGAGAGAATATTATGTAGAATCATCTGATAGAGCGAAATATAAGAGAAAAAAATATATATACAGAAGAGAATGCGATTAGAATAATCCACGAAACATTTTTTTCAAAATAAAAATTATCGTACAGAAAAACAGAAAAATAATAAATTTCCAAGAGAGATAAATCAAATAACGATAACTAATATCGTATAATTACAATTTTCAACATCTAATATCAACTCATCATCGTAAATTCATATTTAAAACGAATATTAAAAAACCAATATGGATGCTTTCAAACTCTTCGGATCGTCATCGGATAATAATGGAATAATGACATGCAGTTTCAGAAATCAAAAAAAAGAGGAAAAGAAAAAAAAGAAAAGAAAAGTTGAAAGAATAAGAATGCGAACGATCCGTAATCAATCACAATCTAAACTTTTTCACATCTGAACTCGTATACGTAATCAATAATACGGCCGTTTGTGATTGGCCGTATCACCGTTCCACATCATCATGCTCTGCGACGATTAGTGAAGCTTGAGGCCGAGAGAAGATCGAATCAAGGTTTTGAAAAAGAAAGAAAAAAAAAGACCACCCTTGCTACTCGCACGATAAAGTCGATTTTTATCACTCGTTTTATCGTCACCTCCTTTTTTTTTTTTTTTTCTAGACTCAACCGCGTGTTTGCGATGTTTATAAAGAGCAGTTTGCAGGCTTGAAGATGGTTATCGAGATATCTTTCTCTTCGGAGTCGAAAGTCATTAAATCTTTGCACGTTTTTTTTCTACGCTCTTGCTCGCGTATTAGAGGCGTCGATGCGCTGATTTTCGAGCGTTGCGCATTGTATCGAGTTTATTTATATTTGCGATAGACATTGGGACGAAATATGAGAAACGTGATGCGGCGCAAATTCGAAGAATGTAGGAAGGTACAAGGTATATCGAATGTCGGTGGTAAAAACGTTGAAAACGGAAAGAACGTTCGCTATTTTTGTAAGCAATCCTTCGCGAAGAAAAACAGGAAGAAGAAAAAATATATATATAAATATATATAAAAAATAAAATTTACGATAAAGCGAAAATAAATCAGTTTCTAAGCATTCCTGGGAATATTCTTCCCAGTGTAAAAAGAATTGTAAAAAGAACGTTCATTATTTTTGTAAGCAATCTTCCGCGAGGGAAGAAAAACAGGAAGAAGAAAAAATATATATATAAATATATATATATAAAAAATTGTTGGGAATATAAAATAAATAATTTATGAAAATAAATCAGTTTCTAAGCATTCCTGGGAATATTCTTCCCAATGTAAAAAGTTCGCTATTTTTGTAAGCAATCTTCCGCGAAGAAAAACAGGAAGAAGAAAAAATATATATATAAATATATATAAAAAATAAAATTTACGATAAAGCGAAAATAAATCAGTTTCTAAGCATTCCTGGGAATATTCTTCCCAGTGTAAAAAGAATTGTAAAAAGAACGTTCATTATTTTTGTAAGCAATCCTCCGCGAGGGAAGAAAAACAGGAAGAAGAAAAAATATATATATGTAAAAAATTGTTGGGAATGTAAAATAAATAATTTACGAAAATAAATCAGTTTCTAAGCATTCCTGGGAATATTCTTCCCAATGTAAAAAGAATTGTAAAAAGAACGTTCGCTATTTTTGTAAGCAATCCTCCGAAGAAAAAGGAAGAAAAAAAAATATATATATAAATATATATATAAAAAATTGTTGGGAATGTAAAATAAATAATTTACGAAAATAAATCAGTTTTTAAGCATTCCTGGGAATATTCTTTCCAGTGTAAAAAGTTCGCTATTTTTGTAAGCAATCTTCCGCGAAGAAAAACAGGAAGAAGAAAAAATATATATATAAATATATATATAAAAAATTGTTGGGAATGTAAAATAAATAATTTACGAAAATAAATCAGTTTTTAAGCATTCCTGGGAATATTCTTTCCAGTGTAAAAAGTTCGCTATTTTTGTAAGCAATCTTCCGCGAAGAAAAACAGGAAGAAGAAAAAATATATATATAAATATATATATAAAAAATTGTTGGGAATGTAAAATAAATAATTTACGAAAATAAATCAGTTTCTAAGCATTCCTGGGAATATTCTTCCCAGTGTAAAAAGAATTGTTGTGAATAAAAATTCGAACGTTCTATTTTGCGAATAGAGGGAATAAAAATTGTTCTTCCCGAATTTTCGAACCTCATGCAATCTTTTCTACGCTTTCCAATTTTCATACTAGAGATATATTCCCTCGCACAATTACGCCTCTCCCTTGGCAACGATTCAAGCTAATATCGTCTAACGTTTTCTAACGTCGAGACAGGAAACAGTTGAATTTTACGTAGCAACGAGTAAATAACGAGGAATCTCTCCATCACGTGACTATTGGTTATCAATATCTCTAATTATCTTACTGTTTACGCAATTTCTTCCCACAATTTCTTTCTCTCATTAATTAATTAACACATCAATGTAAACCGCAATGCAAAAGCAACGAAACGCACGACGAAACAATTGTATCGTTATATATATATATATATGTATATATACACATACATATACATATATATACACGCGAACACATCACTAGAGCTGGAATAAGACGATCGTTTGAAACTTTCAGTTTTTTTATTTTCGTCCAATTATTATCCACGATAGATAGATTACACAAAGTTTCGATTTGGAACTGGGTCTGATAACTCTGGTCGGGCAAGGGTTGAGAAATGGGCAAAATGACAAGATGCGGATCGTGATATCGCCGATTCCAAGCAACGATTGCTCCAGCCTCTAGTAATCGCGCGGAAAAGGATAGAAATTAAGACAAGAATAGAAAAAGAAAAGAAGAGTAGAACAGAGAGTGGCGTACAAGAAGGGTGATTCTCAGAGGAGCCTTTCGACTTTCGACTTTCGACTTCGACTGCCTGCGCACGAAGGATCGTATTCTATCACGCGTGAAATTGTTTTTTTAAAATTCGAGGAAAAATAAAATGGAAGAAATGGAAGAAATTCCATGTTCTTTCAAAAATATCCAGAGAATATGAAAGCTTGAGTTTGAATTTTCTTGAATGGAAATTAAGATAATATCGTGGCCCATTAAATACTCCTAAAAAGAAATTATTTCAAATATATTGCAAATAAAAAAAAGCTTCCTTTGATAATCAATAATGTACATTTTTTTAAATACATTATTATATATCGACAAAGAGACAAATCTGATAAAAATACATCTGTCTCTAAAATAAAATAAAATTAATTTTGCAAAGAAATCACGATTTTTAATCCAAGAACCATCATATATTCGAAAGTTTTCATTTTACTTGTAAAAAGTATCAATTATTTTTCTGGGCCAATATTATCTCGATCGAATTGCACGACAGTTTGGGAAAAAAAGAAAGAAAAACATGTGACAAGAAAATTGGATAAAGGAAAAGAGAAGGAGGATATCAATTAGGCTCGACACGATCGCTCGCACGCATGATCGAAAGGAATGTATAAAAGAGAAACGTTGAACAAGAAAGCAATCCACGGGTCGAGTCTATACTTTACGCATCGTTTCATTCGTTTTTCATTATCTTCGTCGCGCTTCTATTCTCTTTAGTTCTCTAGCAAAAAGATTCCAATAAGGCATAGACTTGGTTGCAACGACCAGCACAGTTAAAAAATCGAACGTTCCGAAACAATCAAATATATATATATACATATATATATGTATATATATATATAAATATATATATATATATAGAATGTCATCGAACTGGTACAAGAGATAACGTATCTATCTTAAAAAAATAAGTCGAAAATATGGACTTGATTAAGTAACATTATTTCTTAACGAAACTTCTGATAATTCTTCTTTTTTGTTATAACATTTATATACTTCCAATCTTAATCTTTTTCTTTCTTTTTTTTTTGAAAATTAGATATGGATTTTACAGGATGTTTGAAAAGAAACGAAGCTTTCCAAGAGAAAATATTTATCCACATTTCCGACTTATCTTATCATAGACTCGCTCTCTTTCGTGTTGAAATATCAATTCGATAATATCCTAATATATAAGCACATATACATATAAATGGATATACGTATATATTATACCACAATACGCTCATCATACGGATATATACGTATATACATACGTATATATGTATATATGTATTAAATATATATTATATATATATACATATATATGTATATATAATATTAACATGACAGTCAACGACATCGAGAAAAATCAACGAGGTGCGACTGATAGCACACATCCAACTGTTAGCGCGGCTTATCCATCATGTATATATTTATATACGTATGTATATATATGCGAAGCACCTCCTCCAGCATACGTATATAAATATACATACACATCACACGTAATAATAAATACAAGTACAGACAAGTGCAAGTCTTACGGCATCATATACACGTGACGTTAAATATTAATAGATACACAATGTGTGGATATACAGATTGGTATATATAGGCCTTTTGTTTGAGATGATTGACTTGGATTGCACTCACCATGTTATAATCATTTATTTTGCTGATAGAGCGGAGAAAGATGTTGACCATCACATTTGTCGGCTCATCTAATACGTCGACCGGAACAGAACAAAACAAATCGATTAATTAAAAATCAGTTACCGTGGTACCGAGATTTGCATGGATTTTTTTTTATTTTTTTTTTTTATTTTTAATTCTTTCTCTAAATTCTTTCTTTCTTTTTTTAATTCGATACACGGTCACTTCTTTCCGGGATTGAAAAACCGGGAGTTTTCTTTTTTTTTCTTCTCTTTTGGAAAAGCTATGTACGAGTGAGTGAAAGAAGGGAATGGTAATCTCTGGGATCATGATCAGGAGATATATTTTTATTTTAATTTTTTTCCTTTTTTTTTTGGCGAGAAAAAGTATCTACGAAACGGTTTCCAAGATCGATAAATTTTTTTTTTTTAATTTCGTTCTCTGTTTACTAATCTTTTTTTTCCATTATTATCAGTGATTCGTACTTGCTTGCCTGTAAAAACGTCGTCTCCTCGATATGCGATATAATAGAACAAGCGGGTGGCTATGAAATGTTGTCATGTATGATCATAAATGAAGTATGATCTGTACGCGTGAGAACATCCAAGCTGGCTAATGTTCCATGATGAAATGTTTCGCGATGCGGGACACAAGAGGTGAATTGTATAAAATAGTAAAGAGATTTGAGAGCGATCAGGTTATTTTATATGCGACGGTCGGGCGCCAAGAATTTCACGGCACTTGCCAAGAATTAGCCAGTTCCGTGTGTGTCTTTCACATTTTTTTTTTTTTATTCTCCCAAGCTTCTCTGATCATTCTTTTTCAATCTTTTAACAATCTTGCAACATCTTGCAATATCTTCATTCCATCGGAAAATTCCGTTTTAATGCAACTTGGCGTGTTTCCAATAATGTTCCGAATAATGAAAGAAAATTTTACGATTCGTTCTGAAAGAAAATGTTTTCTTTAGAATAGGATATACGAGGGGGCAAGTTTCATTAAAAATTTCAGAATTTTCGTATCGAATGATCGATAATAATTTTGTCAAATGCGAGAAGATTTATTAATGGGATGAAAAAAGATGGAGAAAGTTTGGGAAAATAATAATGATAATAAAAAAAAGGATTACCTCCGAACAAAATATCTATTTTTACACGAGTATAGTGAATGGAACGTTTGTTTTATTATTATTTTCGCTTCTCTGTATAAAAATTTATCGATTTGTCATTAAGGTAATTCCATTATTATAACGTTAATTCTACGTGGATTGTTTTTCAAGAAGCACAGTTCGGTTTAATTACTAGAATAACTGAATTAGTCGAGTCAAGTATGGCGTTTAAATGTTTCGAGTAAATTAGCTTCTCCTGCAATAGAAATAGGAATGATTAAAATAAGAGTGGCAACTTTTACAGCTATTAAATCTTTCACTAATGGAACAGTTTTCCTTTCATTGTTTTTGCTAAACAATTTGTGATCGATCGATAAAAAAGGATATCGTACAATTTCTTTTTACCATCTGAGAAAGAATACTCGTAATATTTATACAAGGAAAAGTATAATGTATGTTGTATTTATTTAATAAATAAAGCAGAATGACACAGCGAGAGATGAAAAGACGAGACACAGACTCACACATTTAAGAGGATACCTATTTAGGTACAACGATAATTAAAAAAACAATGAGCGAAACACCTAAAAATTATCATGAAAGAACACGAAGACAATGTTACGTTACAGCGAAGCCATTGTTTTTTTTTTTTTTTTTTTTTAAATTTCTAAGAATAAAAACAATTATTCTCCAATTGTGAAGCGAGTAACAATTTTTTTAATAACAATGTGCAACTTGTTTGGAAATGAGTATATATAAAACGAGTCGAAGTCGAAACAAAAGGTTAGAAATCTCTTGACAATGGATGATGGATTGAACTCTTATGAAAGTACTATTTCGATCGTTACAATTCGCGAGGAATGAGACGAGAATGATCGTTTCGTTTTTTTTAACCAGCTTCAAGATAGAATGATAACGATTTCCTCCCTTTGTCGTCCCTGTTTTGCATTGCAGAAAAACGAACGAGAGAACCATTAGAATCGTGGAAAATTTTTACTTTACGAGAAACGGTAGAGATCGAAAGATCGAATGGAGATTTCGATAAAAGATGTGTCAACAAGCCACATCGAAAAGAGATAAAAAAATATAATTCTTCGTAGGGCGAAACGCGTAAAGTGTTCAAGTGCTCTTTTCGAAATTATCGTGCAGATATTATATTAAACGTTTAAATGAAATTGGAGAAAAAGAATCCCTTTTGCTTTGGGTTTTATTACAAATTTTGTTGAAGTCGCGACAGAGAAGTCTCCCTTTCTTCTTTTTAACGGAATTCTGACGATATTCTTTGCTTTCGTAATGCTCTCGAGATGTTACAATCTTTTACAAGTTTTATCAATTGTAATTTAAAAAAAAAGAAAAGATGGAGATTCTTTGTCCTTGAACAAATTGTGTTCCAATTCCTCTAAAATTTTTTGCATTTCAAAGTTTATTACTTTCTATAATTAAAAAAAAAAGTTTCGAAGAGAAGAATATGCACGAATATGTATTTACGTGATTCAGCTCGTAGAATAATATAATATTGAAAATGTAGGATAATAAAGAAAAGCAAAGCTATAAAAAAAAGGAATATAATAAGAGAACTTATAAAACATTCTAAAAATCATTCGAACGAAAATTGAAGTTTAATCTAATAATTCTAAAGTACCTTCCTGTTCAACTCAGATCTCTGTCACAATTTTATATATTCTTCGATTATTTTTCCTATCGATTACCAACCATCGTTTCTTCTCCATCGAAATTTCCACACTTCAAACTTATTTAGACTGCCATCTTGCAGAAGTTGACAATTTCAAATACGACTCGTACTCGTATAAATTACATTCATTGTAATTGATGAACGACTTTTCTTCTTTCTTTTTTTTTTAATCTTTAAATAGTTCAAAATTGTACACACACATTTTTTGTACAACATGCTATGCATGCCCCATCATCGTTTAATCCCTTACTGCATTTCTTCTTTTATTTCTATTTTTTATTATTTTTTTTTTTTTTGATAAAAAAAATTCTCTTCGTTAAACTTCAATAATCAAGATTGAAAAATAAATTTAACGAATTTAACGCCGCGTAATTCCTCGCTGCTATATATCGTCTACGATGAACGACGAAATTGAATTTAACAAATTCGAGCTTGAAATTCTCTTTTCTTCTTTTCCCTTGAGAGGGATTACGATGCGATTAAAAGTTGATTAAAGAGATACAGAATATAAATTATTTGTAAGAGCTGTATCTTCAATAAATGATATTGAAAAAAATAATAATTCTTTCTAGGTAAATGTAATAAATCGAGTGAAAAAGAAAAAAAAAAACTCTGCAAAATTTGAAAGAGATGAAATTTGAATAGAAGCGTGTGAATACAAAATAAGAAGAATAAGAAAAATTACCATCTTTTTCTTTTTTTTTTTTAATAATATATAAATAAGAATAAGAAACAGCTAATTGTTCTACGTAAGAAAAATCGAAGAAGAGGATTGACATGCGAGAAATTAAAATAAAAAAAAAAATAAATGACTCACCATTTGAATCGGATCTTGGCAGGTTTTGAAGGGAAAAGTATTCACCTCTACTGCTATATCAAGACGTGGAAGACGTGAAATTCAGAGTTTCAAAACTACAAGAAAAGTATCTGTCGAAACAATTTACGATTATTGTGGAAAGAGAAATAAAAAATAGAGTAGCTGAAACATCTCCTGATCTAATCGTGTCTGTTGTAAATTAAAAATGCCAAATCGAAGCCAGCTCAGAAATAATCGAGGAAAAGAAAAAAAAAATTCTACAAAACTATTGCATCCTGATCCTCGAATTGTTTTTCATCAATTATACTACGTTTGTCGATCAATCCCTTCTCTGCTTTAGACGATGATAGATATAAATATTTACATAAAATAATTTACAATAAAATTCGAAATACTAATTTTTTTTAATTTCTTAACGATTTCGATTAATTTTTAAAATTTTTAAAATATCTCGTTCACGGGGAGGAGAATAATAAATAAAGGATATATTTTTAACCAGAACGATATCTCGTGATACAATGTCGGACGAGTTATCTCACGTCCTAATAAAAAAAGACAGGCGAGGTATCTCTCCATCGAAAAGCTCGGGAGAGCTGTTTCGTTAGTGAAATGATTGCAATGATTAAAAAATCTTGCGAAGAAAAGCGACACGAAAAAAAAAAAAGAATCCTACGAAAGCGAAATCACCTTCGAAACAAAATGGCGAAAAACGAGGATATATGTATATATTCTTCACAAATTTTCGCGTAAAAAGAAGTTTGGTGTATCTAAGAAAAGAAGAGATGGATAACAACATACGGTTCATGGCAACACCAACGGTGGTTGTTCTATTCTTTATGATACAAAGAAAATATCTGCATCGCCATTACTTTTGCGTTTCAACAATTTGCAACAAATACAAAGATGCGAGGAACAATATTTTTCAGCGGAGTGTTTTAATTTTAAAAAACGAATATGCAGCATTAAAAAAAGAATATATCTAATCGTGTATCAATTATGCAATAAGGGATTAAAAGAGTAAATTCTTAGCGGCCATTATTGTAAAAAATATATATTCGTGTGTGCGATATATATATATAACGAAATAGGATAATAGAACGATTAAAAAAACGAACGATAAAATTCGAACAAAGTGTCGTACATATTTTTGATACTTGTGTATAATATAACGTCTGTCATCAAATGGCGGACAGCCATTTTTTTTTTTTTTGGTATTTGGTATTCGTGGTATTGGTTTCACACGTGACTGATACAGGAAAAAAAGAAAAAAAAAATGTACAAAGGAATGTGTATGTCAAAAAAAAAACGACAAGTTCCATTAAATCATCTACAACACAATAGCGTGAGCGATAGTATGTGGTGTAGGTGTTTTTTTTTTTTTTTTTTTTTTTTTAATTACGCGCAACACGACGTGCTTTTATTTTTATTATTTGTAATAATTTTTTATCTGACGTTTGATGTTTCAATTCGAACAAATTTTGATATTATAATTTTTCTCTCTCTCTCTTTTCAACTTTCTTTTCTTTCTCAATCGAAATATTAAAAATATTCATATATTATATTCATCGTCGTGGTGTTCGTAACGAAGTCGAGTTGTTTGTTCTTTTTTTTTTTTTTTTTATATTTTAGGCATACAAAACATATGCTTGCTTAATATAACATACGAGATATAGATATAATAATAGAATTAAAAAAAAATTTTATGATAGTGGGCCTTAAATACGCACGAGAGAGCCTGGTACAAAAGGGAGAAACAACACAAAGAGGTAAAGAGAAAACGTGTAACGTGTACGTATGTTTTTCTTTTATTTTTTCTTTCTTTTTTTTTTCCCTCTCCTTTTCTCTGGTTTGTACAAGACTGTTTGAGAGACAAAGAGCAGCGTTATGCAGCGGATTAACAGTAAAAGACGTGTGTATATATAATACATTTATTAATATGTATGTATTATCATACAAACACATAGTAAGTGATATATATATATCCATTTTATTTGTCTAGCTATTATAATTCTCTGAATGGGCTATAATCAATATAGATTTCCCGGATTTGCTCTAACAACACATCTATATTCGCATGCTATCCGATTAGAGAATGTTCGAGAGAATTATCTTGAAGGGTTTTAACTATAAAACTGCATTAAGATCGGTGTCAGACCGTACTAAAAGATACACTACTGAAAAAGGATCAAAAATGTTTCAAATTTTATTTTCCGTCATTAAGAAACAACTTTTTTCTTTTTATCTCGGGTTACTTTTTTAAAGTAATAATAAACACGCGAAGTTTTCTCTTTTTTTCTCAATTTCTTTTATCTTCTCTTTTCAACACAGAACGGAATAGAATAGAATAATTGGAAAAGGAAAAAACGGTTTACGGTTACGGTTTGTTTCTTAGAAGAAAAGTGAAATCTACTGAAATCGGAAATCGTGCGAAAATATTTGGAAAAAAAAAAAAAAAAGAAAAAGGAACGACGAACGATCAATCAAAATATAATTCCATAATAATTGCCAATATCTAACTAAGAGAGACGATTTCTATGTGTATTATAATATAATATCAATCTCTGTATTTATAATACATACAGATTGTATACAATTACAAAAACATTTAATTTTTATACATGTATATATATATATATATATATATATGTATGTATAAATAAATAGTATATATATATATGTATATACACATATAATAAATACGTGTATAATATAAGGCGTGTGTTTGTGATTTTTCGGGGCATTTGATTTCTTTTGATTTTTTTTTTTTTTTTTTTTTTTTTTTTTTTTAACTTACCATAGTAACGTCATCTATTTTTGAGATACTTCGAACAAATATGTTGACGCGGACAACCGCGGGCCCATCTAACATAGCAAACAGAATAAATAAAATTAATCAATCGTTGAATAATATGAAACGCATCGAGGGGTTTGTAAATGAGAAAAAAAAGAAACGCTTCTCGATTTTTGTTGAAACAAAGAATACAATTTCTTTTTTTCTTTTTTTTTTTCTGTTTTTTCGCTCGTTTCAAGTTCCTGAAATGAAATGTATTATTTTTTTTCTCTTTTCTTTTTGTTTTCTTAAATAAATTTTCACTTTCTTTCAAAAAAATTAGATCCTTTAGAGAAAGGGTGGATGGAAATCGTCGCTGAAATAAATACGATATACATACGTGAGATTTATAATAATTCGTATATTTATGTTCTCTGAATTAAAAAAAAAAAAGAAAGAAAGAAAGAAAGATCGTTAAAGAAAAATCGAAAAAAAAGAGAAAATTCTAAATCTTGAGAATGATAAAAAAATTAAAACAGAAAATTGAAACTGAATTTCGAATGCAAAAATAGATAGAAATTTAGATTTTAAAAATTCGAAAAACTTTAGTTTCTTCAAATATCAAAAATATCTCTGTCATATTCGAATGAACGAATAATTAATAATTTTCTGTTAAAACAATTTCCTGAATTTTATCGTTTTCTTTTTCAAACGAATTAACGACACGTTATAAGTTGTTCAAGCTCAAGAGCTTTTCATTTTTTTCAAAAACATTAAAAAAATTACTTTGAAACGCGCTTGATAACGCGATGTAAAAATCTTTATTAAAACCGAAAGAGAAAGAAAAGAAGAAATATTTTACAAATTACTTTTATGAATTAACTGATGATTACAGATGTTCTAATTCTTCCATAGACGTATATAACAGTCAGGTAGACGTGTAACCTTATTGATCAAACATCTTAATTAAGCAAGCTATTTTCCTCATAATTACTTTCTTTTTCGAACGAACGACAATTGCAGGGATGGAAGAAAAAAAAAAAAAAAAAGAGATCGAACTAATCAATCGTAGAACAAACTAGTGGAACGTTATTACGTAGATTATATGTTATATTGGGGGGGAAAAAAAGCATGGAATGAAAAGAAGAAAAGAAGTAAGTAAAAAAAAAAAAGAAAAAGAATAGAAAAAAAATTGGTTAAATTCACACAAGACACTTTTGTATATGTACATATGTATATCGAAAGTCTAAAGAATGTTATAAGCATGTTTTTATACATATAGACGATAAATGTTATTTACAAATTTTAAAAAAAAAAACACAAATTTACAACGAAATAAAGGAAAGCAACAACATAAATTATCCAATTTCGAAGTTAATAATGGAAAATTGTAGATTCCCTATGCTCGAAAAGTCTTCGAAGTATATTGAACAAGCATACGTGTGTCATGTTATCTTAATAATCAATTTTTTTGTTAATTTGAAAAAATTTTCACACAAAATAATTCGATTGCAATTATTTCGTGCAATTGTAACTAATTATTAAATTCGATTGTCCGTAACGAATATATCGAATAGAAATTGAATATTCGTTTTTTTCAGTGGTATAAAAAAAGGCTGAGATTGATCGATGAATTTCTCAGCATTGAATATATTATTTTGAAAATTTTGATTTGAATAGTTTTAATTAAGAAAAAAATTCCGAGAATATTGCAAATAAAATTTGAATAATTTACTTCCGATTAAAATCATTTTGATTTTTGAAATTGACGACGCCCTGAATGTTACACAGCACGACAATTTTATCAAAAAAAAAAAAAAATCTGTTGGTTGGACGAGCCAGACGTATCGTCCTGAGCCATACAGAGTGTTTGCGTAACATTCCGCCCTACATGAACCAGGACAAGACGTCGGACACGTTTTGTTCCTGTAGTGTCGAAACGCATACGCTAATTTTCCTTATTTCGAAATGATATTCGTATCAATGCTATCAATTCTCGTAACAAAAGCGATAAGGACGATGCAAATTTACTTGCATTTTTTTTTTGCAAAAAGCAAAACGCAGAGAATGATTCTTAAAATTCGAATTCACCAATCTATTCGAAATTAAAATTAATCGAAAGTTTGATTTCAAACTTTGATTAATTTTTTAACCCGTTTTTTTTATTAGCAAAAGTAAGAAGCAGTTTAGCATTATGTTTAGAAAAAATGATATATTTTTAAATGAAAAATAGAATTCTTCACAGTTGCGAGGGAAATCTTCCTCTTATTTTTCTAACTTTTATATCGAATTCTATCTATAATATAATAATAGTTTACAATCGCGATTCGATATCAATTTTTCCCCGATAGAAAATGCATGCAGAAAAATTTCAAAACATCGGGAATCGGACGTAAATTCTCATATCACGGCCCAACTACAAGTTCACTACAAGAACTATATATAACGAAACGTGTATATGTATAACAATTTCACCTATCGTGGAACCTGATCGATACCATCTTATCCTAGAGGATAAATATTCAAAAGAACGGCGTGCCTTCGAAAACACGAGTACAGTATAATTTCATCCCTTATGTACACATACTCACATCATCTGACGCGTTGAAAAGATAGAACAAGTAAAAAACGGATATTATATATATATATATATATATATATCCAATTATGAACGCAATAAAAAAACATAGCAGAACGTGTACTAAGTCATATCAAGCACTATGAGGAACTACCAGGACCAGGGATGGAGAAAAAAAAAAAAGAAAAAAAAAGAAAAAAAAAATTGGAGGAAAACCTATGAGACCAAACACTTTGCCAATAAATTCTTTCCATTTTCTCTTCTTTTCTCTTTATTTTCATTTCTCTCTCTCTCTTTTCTTTCTTTCATTTTCCTGTCCCTCCCCCTCCTTTATCTCTTTGTTTCGATTCTTTCTCTTTCTCCTTCTTTCTTTGTTCTCTCTCTCTCTCTTTCTCTTTTTAAATATCCTTTCTCTTCGTCCCTCCGCAACGTCTGTGCTCCTATGTAGCGTATAAACGTGTATGTACATACGTGAACATAGAAGCTAAATTCAAATGCCACATGCCTGTATCTATGCTAAAGATGCTAATTGGTTTTGTGTGAGATTGGTAGTAATTCTAAAAATTATTAATAAGGATGTTGTCGATGTTATACATAGTTAGATATGAAAAAAAAAAAAAGAAAAAAGAAGAAGAAGAAGAAGAAGAAGAAGGGTATTTAATCTGGTTGCGTGGCAAAAGGGGGGTGTAGTGGGGGAGGCGGGGGGGTAATCAACAAAGTAGTAGTAGACGAGATCGATGGGAGCAAACAAGACTTTTTTAATTAGAGTCTACAAACGGAGAGTTTCTATGGTGAGTGTTGCGCGACAGTGTTCCCAGATCGAAGGTTTTTTAATATTGTCAAAGAAATCTACCCTCGGTGTCTAGAATCGTGAGAGAAACCGTCTTACGTGATTAATTGAAAAAAAAAAAAACGTTTGAATTATTGATCGAGTATCAGAAAAGATTTTCCTCTCGAACAAAAATTTAAGAGAATAATACTTATACGTCGAAGTAATTAAAGATATTGAAACGAAAAAAAAAAAATTCAGAAAATTGAATTGAAAAATTTTATTATAAAATTATAATAGAGTATAGATAGGGAGGGGAAAAATAGCGAGAGAAAATACACGACAATAGTTGAGAAGCAGAATTCTCTCAACGTGAATCAACTGAACGAAAATTGCAATTGAAATAACAACATTAACACAACGATTACTCGTCCAAATGGATTAAAAATAAAAAGAAGAGAGGAAATCTTTTCCGATGCAACACGATTGATTCAAACTTTCTTTTATCAATCATAAAACAATCGTCTAATACGATTCTAATACGAGAGATATTTCTTTCCACTCGAGAGAGAGTGTTCGTATAAATTTTTATCAAAATTCTTTCTTTATCACTCGACGATCATAGATAAAATTCTTATTCACGTTTGATAAATTTTCATACGATTCTCTCTCTCTCGAGAATTGATAAATTCTTTTTTTTCCATAAAAATTCTTATTGAATCTGGCACCACTGCGACACGAGAGATGAGGTATTGACACAATATAATGAATATAATGTAACGAAGAAGGGACAAGATGCTAGCCTGCTGCCATTGCTGTTGTTGCCGTTGTTCGCGTTGGTGCTTGTTGAGGCCTTGTTCAAAAAATCTTTTTTTTTTTTTTTTCCATTCTCTTGTTTTTTTTTTTAAAAATCTTAAATCGATTATCGATTATAGGCTCTCTAAAACCTACATTGCGCCTACTTTTATTATTGCAAGCAACAGAAAAATAAGGAAACAGTACCCGCCAAGAGAGAAATGGCATTGCACCGCGTTTGTAAAGATTTTTGGATTGGTTTAATGTATACTTACCATCTTGATGTCACTAATTGTCGCAATGCTTCGCACAAACAGGTTTACCCGGACAATGGCCGGCCCATCTAAGGGCAAAAACAATACAGCCCCCTTTTAGTCAGTAAAATTTTTTTTCGCATCTTACAATACTCTAGTGGAATAGTCTTTTTTTTTTTTTTTTTCAAGATACTTTTCGTTTATATAGAAATTTGTTCAATTTTTTTTTTTTTTTGTTCTTTTTCTTTCTCGATCTATCTCTATATTTAAGAATCGACGAATCGACCGTGTGTGGTAGTTTCTTTTTTCAACAAGGATCGTTTAAGTAATAGGAGGGAAAAATTGGGGGGGGAAAATTAGTAGATAGAATCTTAAAATCGTTCCTTTTTTTTTTTTTCTCTTCGAATAAGATTCTTCTTCGTGCAATTTTTCTTAATAATTGACATGAGGCATCGAGCAAATTATCGAGTTTGTATTTTAATTGTCAGATTAAAACGTTTCGTTTGATTGGTAAAAATACATTGGTATACGAGGGTGTGAAACAAAACGTGTTTATCAAAGAGACTGGTCTTCTTTCATCGAGGAAACGAATATATACGCTCTATTGTAAGAAATATCGATATAGAAAAAGTAGATTGTGTAAGTCTCTAACACGGAATGAGGGAGCCAAAATGTCTAATACGTTTGGAAGCTACGGGGTAAAGTGCTGTGATGGGTAGTACGATACGAGGTACACACAGAGACCAAAAGAGATTTGATAATTAGGTTGTCACATTAAGAATAGAAGACTTTCAAGACTGTACAGGGTGTTTCATCATTGTCTATAAAAGTAGTTTGTTTTGTTGAGATGAAAATTTTGAAAATAATAATTTATTTTATTTTTCTATTCCAATGTTAGAAAATATTTTATAAATGAATACTAATTTAAACTGAAATAAAAGAAAAAGCTTCTGATAGATGATTAAAAATAATATTTTAAATATTTCATTTTATGGTATATTAAAATCCTAATAATTTTTTCTGTGTTTTAAGATTCAAATTATTATTCATATCTCATGAAACACCCTGTAAAAATGTAACTATAGTGTATTTATACTTACTATAGTGTAATTATAAGTGTGTAATTATACGAATTTCACATCTAAAATGTTTATCTAGTGTTTCATTGATTCCCCTTACTCATAGGTCAAAGTATAAATTTAAAAAAACTAATTATTTTCCTTTACTTTTTATAATTGAATTGAAATACACATGAAACGATCTCCTTCTGTTTATTCATTCAATTTAATTATTAATTGTATTAAAATTCTGCCTTACTTGCATCTCAAAATATACAAACAATTACCTTCTCTCTTTCTATAATAACTGAATTAAAATCCTTTATTTTCCCATTTACAAGGATTATTGAACATAAAACTAACTCTGTACCACATTTCTTTTTATCAATCCCTAACACATAAACAGACTCACTTATCTTACCTCCCCTTTGTCATTTATAAAAGCCAACATGTAAATCAATCATCCTTTCTCGAATATACATTACAAGAAACAATCGTGTGACAATGATTAACAAGTAAACAAGTTTTCTTTCACAGCTACATCTTCTCCTAGTTTCTAATTAGAATCTTTATACGTGGTCGTAAATTGGTGTGGTCCCAAAGAAGAAGAAGAAAAAAAAAAAAAAAAAAGGGAAAAAAAAGAAGAGACTGCTTTGTAAATATGCTTGTCCGATGGCAAAAAGAAAGAAAAGGGCAACGAGTGCATCTGGAAATGGTAAAAAAAAAAAAAAGAGAAAAAAAAAGTTGGTGACAACATGAACCTCGAGGCGGTACACGAAGTCGAGTGTAATTATCGACGATATACTATACTTTCTCTGACCTATCGAACAATAGGAATTCGTGGTCTAATTTTCCGAGGCGTTCAATGCCATTGTCTAATATTCTACAGAGTGTTTTGTACAGAGAGTAGACAGACCCGTGAGATGGAATACGTCCCGAGCGTGTAATTAGGATTAATCGAACTTAAATTCGAGGAGGAATGATTGAAAATTTTAAAGAAAATTTTTGAATAATAAAATGATTCAACGAATCTTTTTTATGAAAATTTATCCTTCAAAATTGAAAGAATGGAAAGGAATGAAAATGAATTAACAGGGTAAATTTCATCAGTGAGAAAGTGTTAATGAAATTAATGGAAATACATAAAAATATGAATATTCCAAAAAAAGGAAACAAAAATACATATCATGTGTATGACAAATTTCAGAGAAATAAATGGATTAAAATAGTAAGTAAAATAACAAATATCGTTAAGAGAAATCTCACGATGAAATTCTCAATATAAATACATATTTAAAAAAAGAAAAATGATAATGAATGCAATAACAAAGAATTCCTTTTCAGATATGTTGTTACGTATGCATGTTGTATATATGAATAGAGATATCTTGTCTATGTTTTCATTTATTTCTTTCTATTAAAAAGTAAAAAAAGAGGGGAAGAAAAAATAAAAAAATAAAAAATCTTCACTTTTAAATGGCACCATCCCTTTTTTTCTCAGCAAGATAGCATCATTTCCCTCCTCCACCTCCCTCACCTTCTTTCTCCTCCTTCACCCTATCATCTTCTTCATCCTTTAATATTTCCAATAACATCTTGTGTATTGCCATTGAACACTATCTTGCGTTAAGATTTTTTTGGAAATAAATATATATATAAAATATATGTAAATTGATATATTGATATAATTCTTATTGGATAAGCAAAGATTAAATACGTGAGAATATATCATCATCTTACATTGATTCAAACTGAAGAAGCTAAATTGTTTTTGAAATTATTTTATAGCTATTTGAGACATAAAAATATAAAATTATTTTACCTTTGAAAAAGACTAAAAGAATGTGGAGTTACATGAATAAGTAGAAAAATATTTTGTCCAATCTAATAAACATATATTTACATTTCTTCTATTTTTAAGTAATAAAGTTTCAACTCTTATCTATCACAAGATATTTATACAAACGTTAAAATAAAGGAATAAAAATAACAAAACTTTATTACTCAAAAGATAAAACAAAAATAAATATTAATTTATTAGATTGCATTTTTTCCATCATCCATTATTCCTCCACATTTCCATTTCTATTTCAATATTTTGAAACATATTCACTACCAATAAGATTATCAACAAATCTAAATATCAAATCAATAATTGCAACGGCAAGAAAAACTATTCACAACAATCTTCCAACATATTCTAAAAGTTAAAACAAATTGAAAAATCCCAACTATTCGCTATTGCACAAATCTAAAAGCTATAACGATCTAAATTTTCCTTTCATTTTATACAATGACCGCATCTGAATAATTATTTAACTTGAACATATTGCCAGAAATAGAAAGGAACGTTTATGCCAATTACGTCGTCGTGCATAGAATTTCATTCGTCTAGAACGTAGAACTCATTTCTTAGATAGCTGAACAAAATGTTCAAGAGTTTATACATATCTGTTTCTGTTTCTATCCAAAAAGCCAGACACATATTACATCCGTATATGCATCGCATGTTATAAAATCGTGACAAACAACCGATTCGTGATATTGTGCGAAATGTTTCACCGTCACGAAATGACAAAATGCCAGCTTGTCGTTGACCATTAGCTATAACGATAAATATCGTTTCAACGAAAATCGTCAATTGTATTTTTGTTTTCACCGATCCGCTGCGAAACTCGGCACGCCTGCAATTTGTCGGCACACTGCCAAAGGGGGATGTTACCTCGAATATAGTATAGTACCTTGCTCCTCTTTGTCACGGTTTACTTCTTAAAACGTTTTACGTGCTTCATCGGATGTAAAGCCTATAATGACCCCCATAAATACGTGTCCTCGGATGTGGATACGTTTTCATTCAATTTTACTTTCTCTTCACCCTCCCTATGATAAGAATTGTGCGAAATTGACGGTATTGGATCGTGTTACACTGTTCCAATCTATGAGGACACTTACCTTTTTTGAAAAAATATTTCATTTTCGAATTTATAAATTGTTGATGTTAAATTTTTTTAATTTGGTTTCTTTGAAAATTTTTATATTCATCTTGTATTTAATGTAAATGGTTATAAAATTTGTATTTGTATTTGCTGTGTTTTGTTATAATATGCATGATGATTTATCATCCAAAATTGTGAAGATAATAAATAATAAGAATTTTAAATTAAATTCTTGAGAATTTGATTAATTAATGGAGCAAGCATCCTCATACTTTTGAACAGACTATTATTATTTAATAATAGTAAAAATCCATTTTTGTTGTAGGGCAATATGAATTTTTGATTAATCAAAATTGTAAGTTATAATAATAAGTGCCTCACAGTGCAGCTAAACTCTCAGTTAATTTGGAAAATTTTTATCTTTTGTTAGGAAAAAAGAATTAAATCAAAGTTAATTTTAAGGAAAGAAATAAAGATTAGATCATATAAATCTAGAATAATTAATCTTACATAAAGAATATATAAAATTCTAACGATATTATTTTCTTTAATATAATTGCAAAAAATAATATTTTTTTATATATGTAACTCGACTGGAATTCAAATGTTCGCTAATATTGGAAAAATTACATAGATATGTAAGAAAGATATACTTATCGCATTGAAATATATGCAAAAAGTTTCAGACACTTGTTCTAACTTTTCAAATCTTTTTGTAAGTTGCAACATGGATAACTTAATGACGACTAGAAAATGCATTAATCAATCCTTTCTTAAATAAAAGAACTAATTAGATATCCAGTTGGAGGATTCTGAATTATATTAAAACAGTGGAATTTTATTGATAGTTATTATCAGCATCACAGCTGACAAAACAAATTAATCCTTTGTCCAATGATTTGAGCTTATTTAAACTAAATTTAGGTTTCATTGTTTCTTTAATTGTATCCGATTTCTTTATAATGTCGATATAATTAGTCAATTTTTTTTTCTTTTTTTTTTTTTTTTTTTGGTAAGGAAGACTGGAAGGAACAATGGACGTAAAAAAAGATTATCCATATTCACCTGTTGCATTTTCTCCGCTGGGCCGGATACGCGCGTCGTATCCTCCTAAAATGTTGTCTAATACTTCTTTCTCCTTTTCCCGGTAATTCACCTTTCCCTGCGTACATCTGCAATCAGGAATGAAAATGCATGAATGAAAATTTCAAATCAGTTGTTATCTCGTCAATTTTTATTTTATACATTGAATTGATTTAAAACATGTATAATAATAAGTGAAAGAATGTTAAAAAAAATTTTTGAAGATTGAATGTTTGAATATCCAATTTTTTAATTGAATTCCAATATGAAGGAAAAAAGTAAAGAAATGATAAAATAAGAAAATTCAGATTAAAAAATGGAATGAAAAAAAAAAGGAAATTAATAAATATCATTGATCAAAGATTTGTAAAATTCATTTAAGAATATTATTAAAATTTATAATAACGAAAACTATATAAAGTAATATAAAATATATTTAAACAATAATGTTGATTTTAAATTTCATTACTCTTACAACAAAAGTTATAAGTATTTTTAGAATCACGTGAATAGAAATATATAATAATATATATAAAATTATTGAATAACATACCTTGATGGATGTAGCAAGAATGTTAATAACACCAATAACTTCAATACTCCAGGCCACATTGCGGCAGCCTGCAATATAAAATTATTTAATTAATAATAATGAAGAAATCGAAAAAAATATAGAAATTTTTACCAAATTTTTAAAATTTTAATAATAATTTAATTGAATTAATTTTTAATTTATCGGCCATATATAATTTATGGTTAGAGCTAATAATTTTTAATTTATAATTTCTATTTAAAGTTTATATACTTTATAAAAATATAATAAAATAAAAATATATGCCGCCAATTAACCAATTTTATTTCATAACATAAAATCATGAGCATGTACAATTTATAAATAACTATATAAACACATGATTAATATTTATTACAAAAAGGAAGATCATTTTGCGGAAAATAAACATGAAGGAATTTGTCCATTTGAAATAAAGCCAACTTATGTGTGTATAACACAAGAACTAAAAACTTGATTGATGATCATTAGACAGAATGTTTGTATTGTTTTATTTTTTCAAAATATTTAAAAAATATTATTCATCAAATATTATTAATGCTATTAATAAAATTAAGAATAGTTAATAAAATTAAATTTCGTCTATATTATATTATATACAGCATTTTATTCTAACTTTGTTTAAAAAAATATGTAATATTATTATATATAATAATATTATTAATATATAATGTATAATATATTGCATAATATTATATAATATCTAAATAAATTAAAGCATGAAAAATTGTCAAAAATATCAATATCAATATCAAAAGAAATTAAAATATTAAATAGAACATATTAATTAAGAGAAATTGAGAAAAAAATAAAACAAAATTTGCCAAGTAATTTCTAGAATTCACCTTCTACTAGGCGAACGTTTGACTACACACTGATCTATTCTACTGCAAAGTGCAACTGACCATACATTTAAGGCACTTTGCTTTTCTGATCGTATTATTCCATCCTTATATACGTTATTTTCCTTGTTTCATATTTTTTTCGCTATTCAAATATGCATAAAATCGCATGTTTATCATAGAAAATCGTCTAATATCAACGTTGAAAAAGAAACAACGGTACGTATTAAAAAATATATTGAAGTATCATTAATTAGAAAATTGCCAAAAAGATTATATATCTTTGATTCTTTAAAATTAAAATTTTTATTCATTAATTAAATCCGATTTATAATTTTTGTTGATAAATATTATTTCATGAATAATTATTCTTTCGTAATAAATATTGACAAGTATCAAAAGTATCTTGGTCGAGTAGTAAATATAGCCTTTCATTAAAAGAAGTGATGAAGCGATAAATTATTGAGCTTCTCTAATTAAAATATTTTATAAATTCAATAAATTTATAAATTCAATGCAATATAACATATATACATATATATATATATATATATATTGTTACATCCTCTGATTCTCGAAGGGAGTAAATGGAACGATCGATTGAATAATATGATGTATCACATGTTCCATTTAATTACGCAAATCGCGGGAGAAGTTGAAAGTTGAAAACAGGATATGCGAAAGGCAAATGATTATTGCGAACGGTACGTTGTACGAATTAGGTCAGCATTGGATGTATACATGTATATATAAGTATATGTATAGATATATATATATATATATACATATATGTATACAACAAACGTGTTTGTATTTCTGTTCCTCGAGAGCGCTTAAGCAAAGAACAAATTTCTTTATCAAACAAATCCTCGATATGCGGACGTGTTTTTAAGTAATTGCTTTCCCTCCGTAGCTAAACACCTCCATCTGGCGTTAATTTTAATCAAGTAAAATACGCTCAACTTCTTCCGTAATACATCTCACTCTAAGCTTTAAGAAAAGATTATAAAAAAGGCAAAAAAATATTGTGTTTTATTTGATAGATATTTATACGGAAAACAATATTTTTCTTCTTTCTTTTCTTTCTTAATTTAAATATTTTTCTAAATTGTTTATGATATCTAATATAATCAGAAATAGAGAAATCTCCTAAAACGCGAACAAGATTAAGAAACGAATTATTCGTTAATTGTAATAACAATCTATGTTTTTCTAATAACTAGGTAACCAACTTTCATGCAGAAGTCGAGGGATCCATATCTGTGTTACGCACAATCCCCACCACAAACTTTCTCATTTCTCTATTCTATCTACTAGCTGTCTATATTCCCATTTTTTTCCCCAATCTTTCTATTGGTTTATGCTATTCTTTCCATTGTCTACCATGAATTCTATTCATTGATTTTATTATTAATTTCATTCATTTTAGTTTAGATTTATATTTTCTTCCATCAAAAGAATTGACCAGATATATTCGATCATTAAAATCAGTTGTAATATGGCTAGAGCTAATAATGTGATAAATTAACACAGGGTTAAATTTATTATCTTAAATAATGATAATCGATCTAAATCCATTTTAATCCATTTCGACTGTTTGACTGTGGGTGGTGGCCTTCAATCGTTGCTGTACATAATACTCTGGTGGCTTTCAAAGTTGTTATTGCCCAGTGTTAATTTTAAATAAGTGAAGGAACAAACAAATAAAGATATAAAAGATATGTTTACCTGGAGAAGCTGATAATCCTAGGCAATGAGCGTTCCGTGATGCAATGATACTGGCATGGCGCTCTCCGGTACGACACTGAAACTGTATTCGACTCGTCAAGTGTCCTACCTCGGAAGATTCGTCTCCTGGACTGCCACCGTTCAGAAACCTACATACACTCACACCTACCTGGTTGCTGGCACGCTATTGATCCTGGCCCAGACACCCGTCGACCCACGCAGACGCTTAGCATTGCCGCGTCGCTTTAGACATGACGTCATTCGGTTCCTCAAACCCCGTACCACAACTGAGCCAGCATCATGCATCGTCCTTTTCTTCCTCGTCACAACTACCACGAAGCTACTAATTCTCGTCCAACATATTTTATCGTCTCTGCAAATATTATGATTTTTAATATAATCACATTGATTGGCAAAATCATATATACTATATCAATCAAATTTTCCATTTTTTTTTTTTAAATATTTCTTATTAACAATCTTTAAAAAATTTTATAAAAAGATACTTTCATGTCTAAATTGAATAAATCGATTAATCATAAATCATTGATTATATCGATCATAAATATCGATATCTATCGATTTATTTCTATATAATCATTTCTATAATATACATATTTTAAATTAAAAACAATTTATTTCAATTTTTATTAGAATATATTAATAGAATATTTTTTTATTTTTTTAAATATGCAAATATATAAATATATATATATATATATATATTATATACTTTTATATAAAATGTAATATAATTTTGACAAATTGTAAAATTTTAAATCTATACAAAAATTATAAATACTTACTACAATTTATGAATATAATTTTTCTAAGTAATAACTACTAAAATTAAATTAAAGAATAATACATAAAATTTAATAAAAATAACAAAAATTATAATTAAATTATAAAAATTTAACACATACACACATCTTACACTTTTGTATGATTTTTTAAATTTATTTTATTTTATTAATTACTTTCCATATAATTACTACATGTATAACATATAGATAAATATAACATACTTGTTTATTATAGATAATAATATAACTTCATTGCAAAATGGAAAGTATTGTTTAATGAAGTTATTCTTTTTAATAAGAAAATTGTAAAAAAAAAAATCATAAATAATTTTGTAATTCATTTCTCGTGTACATTTGTTCTTCATTTCTATCTCTTCTGTCTTGATATCTGCTTAATCTCCTTCTAACCATCATAGGTCTTAGTAAGAATTCTTCCAAAGTCATCTAAAAAAAAAAATTATATATTAATAATATAGCAAAATAAAAATATAAATTTTTGAAATATATTTAAAATAATTTACTGTTGTTTGAATAAATTCTAGTCTCTTAGCTTCTTTTATTAAATCGAGTAATGGAATGGATTCTTCTAAATCAAGTGTTTTCAATTTTTCTTCCAATTCATATATCTATAATATAAGAATAAAAAAGAATTTCATTATATATTATATATAATAATTACATACAAATATATTATATTAAAATTTAAAATTGAATCAAATAATATTATTTATGATACAAAAATTATAATTATTGACATTATGCTAAATTTTTAATAAATTTTTTTAACAAAATATAATCTCACCACATCTGCAAAAATTAAATATTTCTGTTGAATTACATTACTTTCTACTACTTCTTTTAAAATAGGAATTATTTGTAAATATCTTTCCATATTCATATATGCCAATATTTTGAGACTTCTTATAGACATAACTTTGTCTCTTTGAATTGTACTCAATATATCTAACGCTATTTCAGATGCATTATTTTTTATTGCTAAATATGATATTAATGCATAACTTCTTCCTGAAGGTTTTATTATATCATATTGTTTCTTCCAAATGTTTAAAGCAAATTCCAATGCTTCTGGAGTATTCTAAATAAAATAGTTGTTTTTTTTTTTAAGTTTTTTAAATGTTAATTATTATATATAGAAAATTACTGATTAAAAATTATTGTTACCTCTTTTAGACATGCAGCATATATTAAAACACTATTAGTGCCAATAAAATTTACACCACTACTATTTAACACCTTGTTATATACATCTTTCATTTCTTTGAACATACTATTTTTATATAACAAACACATTAAGGTACGAAAAGATGAACGATAGTTAAAACTGCTCTTTAAATATTCATTATCAAATGCTTCTAAAGCATATTTTGGTTGATTCAGATGATAAAACATTCTCATTACTATTGGGCCAAACACAAATGATCCAATTTGATTGTGTTCATGTTTCTGAATATATTTTTTTAACATATTATTTAATAAAAACATATCCTGGTCGTTAGCTTGTGCTAAATGAATCATTGCTTTTAAATCTTCTGTAAATATTATTCCATCTTCTTTTTCACAAATTTCCTTCATTCTCTCACGAAAAGTATTTTCTATTGTCATAAATTGATTACGAAATACGAATCTTGAATTTTCATACGTTGTTACACCCAAATCTTGTTCCGTGTATAAACATCGGATCCCAACTAAAAAATAAAAAATAAATATTATAAAATATAATCTTTAAAATTTTTAAAACAAAATTAATATTTAGAATCATTTTTTATTTATATATTTCTATTATTTATGCTGTAGTAAAATTGAAATTTATTATGCCGATTTAAACTTATTTAATTTAAATTTAGGTTAAATATTGCATACCTTTTAAAAAATTAGATTTAAAAAATATATTTTTTGTTTGCAAAATACTCAAATTAAAAAGTCCTCTTATATTGATTGCCATAATTGTGAATGAATAAATATTTATTTTATATAATATATTTTTAAATGGAAAAATGCGATTTTAACCGAATATTCCTCCAAACGCAAAAGAACTATAGCGGAAATGATAACCACATGGCTTTCAATTGTACAAGTATGATCAAATGTATAATTAAAATATGTTTTATTTTTCTTTTATACGTATTATATGATTTTTATCATTTTTTAAAAATTATTTTATTTTCTTGCGATATTTTATTTTTTACATTAAAATTAAATAATAAATAATAAAATATATAATTAGTTATTAGTTATATATAATATATATAATTAATTAAAAAGAATTACGTTATTATAATTTATTTTTAAAATATAAATATAATATTATCTTTTAAATTATAAAATAAATTAATTCGAAATAATTTTAAATTTGTTTTATTTATTAATCTTGATTTTCTTATATATTATATAACGCTCTAAGATTAAAATATTGTTTTCATAAAAGTATTTATAATTTTTATCTAATAAAGAAAATCACATTTTTAAATTAAAAAAAAATTATTGTTTTTATTTTAAAAATTAATTTAATTTTAAATAAGAAATAATAACAAATAAAACTATTTACTATTCTCTTTTATATTTATATTATATAATTATTATATATTATATATTATATTATTTTCATTTTTTTCTTTCGTTAAACTTATATAATTAATAGAAAAAAATAAACGATAATTTATTGATTTTCTTATTTCTAACATTATTATTTTATACATTATTTTATGTATATATATATACTTTATTACATACATACATATTTTTATGCTTAAAATTTAGTTTAAATTATATATATTTTTCAAATTTTATATAAATTACAATTTTTATAATTTTTAAATCTATATTATTTTATTTAAATATTGAATCATTGATTTTTTGGGATTACTTATTAAATGTATTTTTTTATTTATTCAATTTAATAAAAATTACATTTAACTAATAGTTTACTAAATAAAATGAATTTCAATAATATTAAAATGTTTGATTTTAAATAAAAGAAAAAAAAAGATATTACATAAACTTTAACATATTAATAATAGAATTAGTTCATATTTTCAATTATTTTAATTTACTCTCAGGTATACGCAACTGCTTTTCACTTTTTCTTTTCAATTGATATTTATTTGAAAGAACAACATTCCGTAATGTTGAATGAAGAAATCTTTTGTTAATACATTCTTTTGGTTTTATCCATCCACTAGGACCCATTATTTCTGCTCTTTTTGCTCCAAGTTTTGCTTCTTCCAATAATGCTTCAACTGCAAGTCTAAAAATAAAATTATAATTTTAGTGAAACAATGATAAAGATTTCAAAAATATAATAATTTATATATCACTATTTTATTATTTTATCTCTATTATTATTTTAATGATTATACTAATTTATAATTTTGTGATTGAATTATTCATAAAACGTGTATATATAACAGTTATAACAGTTAATTTATTTATTAAATTTAATAGATGTTAATTATTAATACAAATTTTTTGAGATATAAACTCACCTATTTAAAGTTTCGTCATCCATTTCATCAATATTTAATTTTTTTCGTTTTTTAATCTTAAAATATTAAATACAAAATTTTTTATTAATGTATATCTTTCATAATTAAATGAAATTGTTCGTTAAATGATAAATTTGACTATTTATTAAATACAATGAAATGATTTTCAATCTTTTTAATAAATACAAAATAAAAAAATTATTACTACGTAATTATCTATATAAAAAATAAAATTACATACTTTCGGATTAGCATAGACAACGTTGTTTGATGTATTAAGGTTAACTTTATGTCATAAGTTACTTACAAATACAAAATATTGTGTATACAATTCTAAATATATTATAAATTATAAATTTATAAATTTTCATATACAATAATTTATATTTTATATTTTTTAATTAAAATAATTTTAATTTATATAAGAAAATTAATATTATCTATAATTTTTAAAATATCATTTATAAATTGTAAACATTATTTCAACAACTTTTTATACGATTATATTATAGTATATACGATTTTTTATTTTATATCTAGTTAAATAATTTTAAAAATTGAAAGTAAAAATATTGAAATGAATAATAATTTATGTAACTTATAAATATATTAAATTTGTATTATTTTTTAAATATAAATTCAAATAGATAATTATATTTATATCATATTATAACTATATAACATTATATAATATAAACTGTATGTTATAATTTAAAATTGTTTTAGAATAATGGAAGATTTTGAATTGATTGCACTAAAAAAATTAAAAGAAGAACTCATTGTAAAAGCATACAATTTAATTGAGCAATTAAAACAACAAGAAGAGGATCAACAAATTGTTACAATAAAGTTATATTATAGTTACTTTTTTATATTATATTTCAATATTTTTTTTTATTATTGATATATATTATAATATATTAATATACATAATATATATTAATATGTATTTTTTTATATTAGTTTGCCAAATGCTCTGAAAATTAATAATAATTCAGAAGAAAAATTACAAAGACATTATGAATATAGATTGTGTGAAGTTTCGCAACAAGTCTCTGGTATAAACTTTAAAAATATTGACAAGAAATGGTTATATGATAATATTTATAAATATACAACATATTTAACAACAAAAATCTTAAGTTTCTATATAGAATTAACAGTAAAATTAGAGGTATATTAAATTACTCATAAGAATATTTTTTTATGTTTTAGATTTTTTATGTTTTTGTTTTATTTAGGATGAAAAAGAGTTTGAAATTTATGATATAACATGTCATTTTATAAACATTAATAAATGTTTTATGTTGGAGATAGAACCTTGGGTAGAGATTATAACTAAAATGAAAAACTTTTCACTTCTAACATCAAGTATTTTTTCAAATTTTGTAATTTTTTGCTTAATAACAACAAAAAATATACTATTAAAGTTTTTTTTTCAGCAATTTCACAATATAATGAACTAAGTATAGTTAGAAAACAAATAGTAGATACATTAGAATCTAAGATGTATGCAAACTATGAAAATTGTACAGATGAAAATGGTGGAATCTTATTATATGTACATTCAGTCAAAAATATAAAACAAGTTTATCTAATATTTCAATGGTCAATATTATTTTTAGAACGGTTTTGGGGAATTAAACATCATTTTACTATAACTCCTACAGAAATAGGTAATAAATTATGATTACAACATTTTATTTACTATAATTCATCTTTATAATGATATATGAAATATAGCGCTATAATGATTTCAGGAATAAAGTTTGCAGAAGAAAATTGTTCCTTATTAAAAAAATTTTGTAAACCAAATATCATGAAAAAAGATCTTATTCATTTATGGAATGATCTATGTTCTGCTGTTCATATATATGAAAATAAAAATGACTCAAAAAAGGAAGATATATAATATAGAAATAATAAATTATTCTTTTATGAATAAATTATATAATTATAAATTATCATAGAAGATTTGTAATATTTTTTTAATAAATTACTGTTATAACATACAAAAATAATTAAATATCTAAAAGACATGTATTCAAAATGAAATCAATAAATATTTATTTTAAACACATTTATTATGTTGTACTTTTAATATTCTCTAAAGTTCATATTTAGAAAGTAATAAGTATAAAAGTAATAAATTTTTTTTCTATTATAATATTTATATTTTTTAAATATAAATATAAAAGTGTATTAAAAGATGTTTTACTGATTACTTCTTTTGGATATTATTTTTCATTCATTTCTATATATATATAAATAAGAAAGTGGAAGATACAACTCCCCAGTGGCGCAATCGGTTAGCGCACGGTACTTATAAGACAGTAAATTTGTGAGCAATGCCGGGGTTGTGAGTTCGAGCCTCACCTGGGGAAATTTTTTTTTGTTATCTTTTTTCTTTTTTTAATATTCATATATTAAAAATATATGATATTTAAAACACATCTTAAATGTATATCTAATTTATATATTAATTATTATACTATATATTAAAATACTCAAAATCTAAAATACTTAAAATATGTATTCAATGCATATTTAATTATTAATTTATAATTATCATATTAATATTTAATTATATTAAGTATTAAATAATAAGTATTTATTATATTAAAATATTATTATATTAAATATTAAATGATAATTCTTATAATAATTATTATATTGGATTATCATATAAATATATTAAAAGTTATAATTTTTTTTATTTTTTTTTTTATTATAAATATTTTATTTATTATTTATTAATATTTTATTAATATATTACTAAATTAATTTTTAATATGTTATTTTGTATAATAACTTTATTTAAATGCTTACATTGTTTACAAATTAAATATATAATATAAAATAGCTAAAAGATGTTAATCTACAGCTTCTATTTTTGTTTCTGTTTTTGATTCTAATGTTTCATTTGCTTTAGCTTCTTCAATAGCTCTTCGCTTCCTCCATGATATCATATATGTTTTTGGATGTATTGGAAAGAAACCTGCAAGTCCTAAAAGTATTGCTACTGGTTTTGATACTGTAACATTTTGTCCCAACCAATATTGTATACGTTCAAAATTGAAAGCAACTATTTTTTCATTATACTTATTTGGCAAAGGATCATATGTGCCTAATTGTTCTATTGGAGGTTTATATTGCCTATGTTTAGTCTGAAATAAAATAAATTTATGTATTTATTAATATCATATTTATATATTTATATTGATAAATTTGTTAGAAATTTTTTGTATAAATTTATCCATATAAATATAAAAAAATAAATTTATAATTTATGTATATCATAAGAAAAGACATTATATGAATTCAATTATTGAAAAAAATATATATAATTAACAATATAAATTAAATAATTTCATGAAATTATATATATGATTATATAATTATAAAATAAATATAAAATAACATTTTATTCTTAAAAAATCTTATTACGTAGTATGAAGTTAAGTAGTATAAAGTTTTATTAGTAATATGAAAAGTAATAGCTGAAATTGAAAATCATTTACAAAAACTTACATTCATAACAACAATATGAAAGAAAGGTCTATTGCTACATCCATAACGAACAAATCGTATCGTTTTAGGCCATAAATTAGAAATGCCAGTTCCAGTTGAAGGATGTAATGGTAATCGTGGCATTTCTTGAAACGTTTAATATATTTTAAATAAATAATTTTTTTTTTACATAAATAATATTAAGTTAATGCAATTATACAAATCTATCTTCTCATCAGGCAAAAAAGTTTTATCTGATCATTGATATAATATTGGACAATTGTTATAATATTATAAGATAACCTTTCAGAAAATTAATTTCGCATTAATAATTTAAATTATTAATGTACAATATTATATTTAATTAACAATTATAATAATCGAAATTTATTAATATAAAGGAAATTAAAATTTAAAACACGATTTGTTTAAATAATTCTTAATGTATATTATTTATTTATTTACAAAATTATATGGAAATAATAAAATATAATAGCATATATATTTAAAACAATATATTATTATTTCTTATACCTTATATGTGACTAAAAAAATATCACTATAATTAAATAATTTAATAATTATTAAATCATTAAATACTCAATATAGAACGGAAAGTTTCATTGAAAATCAATAGACCACTATTAGCGACATCTGACGATACACGATACAAATCAATGAAAATAATTAACAAAAATATCTTGAAAAACAAAAATAAAGCTTGTATAAGCTTTATATACAAGCTTTTATAAAGCTTGTACTAATATTTTTTATATTTTATATTTTAATAAATTTATTTAATGTTATACTATATTTACAATATTATTTCGAAACAGATTTTATAATTTTTTAAATAAGTAAAATATCATTTATGAATATATTTTAAGATAAATATTAATATTATTTACAATTTAAATATATAAATATATATAAAATATATAGAAAATATATAGAAAATATTTTGCCAACAATATATCTATACAAAATTGGAAAATTTTAAACAAACAATCAAACAAATTGTATTCTATAGATGAGCGCATGTGCAATTCTTATAGGTATTTTCATTCTCAGTGTTCGCTATACAGTGTTCAAATTCAGACTTTGATCCATAGAGAGGAATGATTTCGTTGTCAGTTTGACGCGCACAAGCGTGCTATTCGTTTGGAGAGTGTTCTGTGTAACAAATTTCTTAGTAATTGTACAATTTCTAATTCCATGTGCATCGCGAAATAAATTATTAATGTTTGTATATAAAACGACGTGGCTTTGGAAAACAAATGAAAATCGTGAAAATAATAAAGATTATAGAATCATTTCTTATTATAATCATTGGTTAATAGTGTTCGCGGAATGTGAATACGAGATCGTTTTTTTTGCAATTATTTAGTCTTCGAATGATAGTTTGAAAAGGAATAACCTCAATTTAGAAAGATTGTAGATATATATTTAGAAATTTATGTAATTGTGAACGATTGCAAGATTTATTGAAGAATCATGAGCGATACACCAAGAGTGGAGTTTGCACTTGGAAGTGAAGTGTCGCTGGAACACTTCTTCAAAAGTAACTTCGCGCGTTCTTTTGTGACCAATTGCCGTGACTCAAAATCATTGGATTATGAGCTTCTTGACAATGCTTTTGATAAAGAAATAGAAACAAACACCAAAAACAATAATTTCTTTTCCCTCGTGAATTTCGAAAATAAAATAACGAATATTGTGGACAATAAACATGTTTTTAATAAGGACAATAGCAACCTTCGAAGAACAAAAGAAGTAAATATTATTTTCTAAATTAATCATATTATTTATATATTTTTCGTTAAATGCAAATATTTTTTTAAATATAAATTATATTACGATAGTATATTGCGATAAATATTATAAAATTTATATTATAAAATTTATAATATAAAATTATTTGTGTGTGTGTGTGCGTGTTTGCGTTAAGAACATTTATATATAAAGTATTTTAGTACAGCAATATTTTTATTTTTTATGTAAATTAACCCTTATATTGATTATTAGTTACATGCTCGGATATGTATGTATGTATGACAAAGATAATTATATTATAATTACTTATGGACTAATAAATATAAAATATTTTTATATATAATTTTAATCCTTATCTATATTTATCTATATTTATGTATAATATTTTCTATTTTACAGAATATTCAATGCTCTACGGATATTAATGAATTGGAGAAGCTAAGAAAAGTAAGTTTATTTTATTTTTTATTGATCATATATTTGTTTCATACTTATATATTTTTATATGTTGCATTATAGTAAAATGTTTATGAAAGTTTGTATGAAATTTTTAATTTTTTTAATAATTAATAATTTTTGTTATATGTATTTACGAAGTAGAAAATGATATTTTCTATAAAAGTATTTTTTTTTCTTTTTTTTTTTATCACATTTTAAAAAAAAGATACATAAATCTTAAAAAAATACATACATCTTAATTACTAGTAAAATTATAATAAATATTATTTTTTGCACATTAGTTCATTAATACTATCCTTTATTTCATATGTCATAGAAATATTATTCAAAATATATATTAATGTACTAATAATTTATATATAATGTACTAATAATTATCCTCACAAATATTAATAACACTAACTATTATCCTATTTTTAAAATCCTAATTTTAAAAATCTATTAAAATTTAATATACTTTTATAAAAATTATATAAAAGTATTTGCTTTATAAATGAAGTTGAATCATAATTGCGCATGCGTGAAGAATTATTTTCATCACTGTCGCTATTTGGCAGCACTGTGATCAGATTTTTCTAACCTGAAAAAAACAACTTTCTTCAGTTAACACTAATATGCCATTTTGATTTTATTTCATTTTATTTCTTCGAAACAATTTTCAAAATTGTGAATCAGTGAGGTCAGTTATTTTATGGTTTCAAAAATAGTGGTTATCTAATTGGAAACGATAGACAGTAATACTGAAAATAAATCAACTTACTAGCTGTATAAATGTTTTGTGAATAACCAGTGAGGTCAGTTATTTTGATATTTCTGTTTTATACTGTTATCCGAATCTTCCAAGAATCATCGCTGATTCTGGGTTATTATTATCATAATCTTATATAATCTTATAAAATTTAAATATATAATTTAAGATGTTGTTGAAAAAAATCATATTTTTAATCGTTTAAATTCAATTTAAAAATATATATAATATTTATTTTTTTCATATATTATATTATTTATTATATAATATTATTTATTATTTATAATTTATTTTATAATTAAATATTAGAAAATATTAAAAATATATATAAATATGTTTATTTCATATATAAATATTTATTATCTAAAGAATAACACTAAAAATAATTAACACTATAAAAATTAATTAAAATTATATATATATATATATACATTTGATATAAAAATATTTAGAATATTTATTATATTTTTAGTGTTATTATAATATTAAATTTCTTTATTGTTTAGAAATTTTTTAAATATAATGTAAATTTAGATTTAAATTTTAAATGTAATGAAATTTAAAACTAAATGTTAGATTAAGTGACTCAATGAAAGATTCAATAGTAAATCTGGTTACATCAGTTTGACCGATAGAAAAGATCCGAGATCTCTAGTTTTACATGATCAATGTCGTATAGAATGTAAAACTTCCGGTATAATTAAATTATATAAAATTAGCAATCCTATTAATTTCTGAATTTTTTTTTTTTATCTATTTTTATATAATATAAAATTACAATATGAATACGAATATCAATTAATTTTACAAGTTTTATTCTTATTAAATTATAAATTTCTGATTCATACACATTTAATATTTATCTATTTTATATTTTTTAAATATTATACTATATTTTAATGAGATTAAAAAATATTTATGATATCAAAAAAAAAAAATAACAAAATTCTTATTTTGTTAGTGCAAATTTTTATTTTTAATATGATTTTTAATATTAAGAGAATTTATTTTTATATTATTATATTACATTATTAATTTTATATATTACATTATTAATATTATATATTATCAATTTTCTTTGATAATTATATAATTTCTAAATTGGTTTAATTATTTCAATATTTTAGCATTAAAGGATTTATAATTTCTTCTATTTTTTTTTTCATTTTTTTAATTTTATTTTTTAAATTAATAATAAATATTTTATTTCTAATATTCAAAATTTCAATTATCAATTATGTGTTTAATTATAAAAAAATAGGATATTGTTTTGCAGAATGTAATTTGAGAATATAGAAAGATGTAAGAGATTTCAAGGTCATGTTTGTTCTGAAAGAACGAGCTTCTATAATTTTTTTTTTATCTTCAGTTTAATATTATAAGGGTATTAAATTAGTTACAACGAATAATCTTTTACATTATGAAAAAATATTATTGAATAATAATTTTTATTGAAGGAATGTTTGAAATAACGACTAGTTATATCAATTTAACCGATTTTAACCTAACTTTTTTATTTATTATATTTATTAATATGGCATCAATTTAAGTATATTAAGTTTTATATATTCGTAACTTTCGAATTTCTAAACTTTTAAATTTTCAGATTCTTTTTAAATTTGAATTTCTATGAAATTTCGATCTCTATTATTCTTTAAATATTAGATCAAAAGATATAAAAATTTTAGTTATTTATAAAAGATACAAATAATTAAACGAAATTAAATTTTGGATGTTTTTAAAGTTTTCATCACGAATGGATGATTGATCGTACTTTTGAGAAAAAGTTTCATCTTTTATTCAGATGAATGCAATGTATATATGTATAGTATAAATGGTGCATCAGTTGAAGTAAGTGTTGTTCATCGAGTAAGTTTTATTGAGCGGAAGTTCGCTCGAGCCCCTTCCGTAATTATCAGTCCAGATACCATACGTTACCAGTTTTGTACCTTTACCCACAAAATACAATAAAACGTGGTTGACGTTGCATGTGTACATTTGCAACGATGACCTGGACGTGTTGTTTCCTTTTTCTGTGATGTCATCATCCTGCTCTTTTTCGATGCTGTGATCACCAGGATGTAAGTATACACGCTTATACATGTCGACCAAAATTGTTCGTTTCCCGTGAAATCTTTTTTTTAATAGCATCACAAAAACATTTTCGTTTATTTTTCTTTCTTTTTTTTTTTTTTCAATGAAAAAAGATATCCGAGTTTTTAAAGTTAAAGTTAACAATTAGAAAACATTATTTTATCGCAGTTTCGAGGTTGAAAAATTTAAATTATTAGATCTTCTATGTTAAATTTTTGTTTTTAAGCTGATTTGGTTTTTATATTCATATATTTTGTTTTACTTTTTGTAATTTTTAGTAAAATGTATATACTATTTTAAATAAAAAAATAAGATTATTAATTAGAAGGTATATGAAAACAAAAACAAATATCATAAAATAATTTTTTTTTAAATTATATTATCGCATTTGTTTTCAAAGATCTATCTCTAAAGAATTAATTAATAATCAAATCGAGTCTGTGTAATAATTAAAATCAGTCCTGTCCGTGAGAAGTTTCCAAAATAAGAGAAAATCTTTGCATATAAAATCATTTGGAAATTTTATAATGGCGATTGTAAATTTAAGAATCTGAATTGTGAAATTTCTAAGGATCTTATTATTCGTGATTGGAACACTCGTAGAAAGTTCACATTTCCCAAGTGATATTCTCAACGAGTTCAAAGTGCAACGCACGTAATTTTTCTTTTCAATCCAAATATTGTGTCGGTTTTTGAAAACTTTCGAGTTTATTGAACCACATTTTATAAATTATAAACATAAATTTTACATATATATGTATATATCTCGATATTTAATTTTAAATATCGACATCATTCTAATTTCTTGAATATCATTCAATAATAAATGTCAATACAAATATTAATGTTTGAAATAATTGAATAACATTTGAATATTAAATTGTTTAAAAAAAAATACAAAATTTATACAAGATAAAAAATTTGAAGGATAAAAAAATGATAAAATATTTAAATTAAAACGTTTGGAAATCAATGTATTAATAAGTAGTTTAGTATAATAAAATAAGTTCACGCGAAATATAAAAAAAAATCCAGTAGTATTTAATATTTAACATCATCGGTTGATAACTACCGGAAGAATTTGATTAATGGTTTGTTCATTAACGAGCGGCACGGATAGAAACGGGAAAGGCTACCTAGTTGTCCACGGCTCTGGAATAATGATCATCCTGCAAGGATTGAGCCAGGACAAATTATCGTATGCAACGATACCTAACCTGCGTGCCCTGCGCACGCTGTTTCATTAGAAAATGCATACGAACTTACTACGTACTTACTACTATCCATTATATATACCGATACTATGTTCCTTTCCCGTGATGTATGAACCGCGAGCAGAGAGGCACGCTTTCGCTCGTCTACAATCGTATATATTCCCGTTGTGAAAATCCGTTTGGGTCAAATCTTCCTTCTTCTTTACCTGATCCAGGATATTATAATGAGAAATTTTTATTATTTCTTCCAAGCTCGAAAGTGTCTTCCAAGCAAGTGAAATTTCTATTGTTATAAATGACAAAACTTGCCGTGTATTAAACTTTTATTCACGCGTGAATATTCTTCGATTAATAATCAATATTATTCTTGATAAATTTTTCAACTATGAAATTTAAATCACGTTTTAGGATATATAAATATGTTTGAGTAATTTTTTCTTCATATTGAGAATTCTAGAATTAATGATTTCTATAAATATATGTTCTTATATATAATAATATTCTATGTATTCTTTGATCGTTTATCGTCAGAAGAGTTGATTTCAGGATTGATAATGTACGATTTTTTCTTTTAATTTTCAAATACATTAATTGTAAATCTAACTAATACCGAATGAATATCTTAAGTCGTTCTACGTATATATATTTCAACACATTTCACTTTTCCGCCATTCCGATGTTCTTCTGGTACCTGTACGTAGGTAAAACTGGTCTAAAATAACAGAGAGCTTTGTTCGCCAACGATTTGCGAACAAGTCGATGAATAGCTCGACTCTTCGACCGCTGTTCTTTGATCCTTTCTACAGGCAAGGTGGGGATTAGGTCTTGTCGTGGAGTTGGCAATAGCCGATTCCTCATGCAAATGGTACAGTTATAGGCAAAAGTTTAGGGGCACGGATTCTTAATTGCGAGGTTATACAGGCTTCTATAGGTTTATTGGTCATTTTCTTTACGTAAAATTTCCTTTGGCAAATTACTTGAGGCTATTTGCCTGGAATGCAATAAAATATAAGATGTACAGTGAGACGAAAATTTAAAATTTTAAGGAATTTTATTTATTGGACACTGCGAATACAAAAATATTTAAAGAAATTATTTTCAATCTATTAGATTATTGCAAGAATCCATTTTAATCTCTAACATTATTTATTAATATATATTACTCATTTCCTCTTCCTATTCCATTTTGCTTTTTTACATTTTACATTGATCTATATATATATATATCCTTTTAATTCTTCTTTTACATTTATCAAATCGTGTTGACAAACATTGAATCTAATTTCTTTACTTTTTTAAAGAGACGATATTGTTCTTTCAATATATGTATTACAATCGTTCTCAACTCGCCTCCATCTCTCCATCTCTCGTGTACATTGTACTGAATAGAATTGTTCGGCTGACAATTGAAGTCAGCGAATTACTCTCTAATTACTAATAGAAGCTTGCAATGGAGTCGATTACTCGACAAAAAGGGTGGGGATGCGTACACATAGAAAACTCGATTACCGCTCAAAGCGGAAGTTAGAAGTTTTAAAAGTTTCAATAAATATTCACTTTTGAAATTTCGAAACATCTACTCGAATATTTTTTATTCATTTTTTTCCCTTTATATATATGTTTGTTTATGAAATGGTGCTGCGTTATTTTTGTACGTGAATCATTCATTGTGGATGCGGCATTAAGACGCCTAGAACGAGGTGAACTCTGAGGTCGTTTTCTCACGCTCTTCGTCGAAGCTTGGGCGAAGCTCTCTTTCTCTCATTTTCTCTGTATTTCTCTCGCCATCTATTTCCATCTGGCGAGCGTAAAAAAGGCGACTGGAATTTCGCGCCGCCCGTGATTCTAATTCTTCGCCTGTCTATATTCCTTTCGCCATCGCACCATTATGATACAGACTTTAAATACGGCCTAATACCAGCGCGTTATTCCTTTCACGCTGTTTATACAGTGGCTCTTTCTATCTACCGATTCTATTATCATAATTGTTACAGCCGTATAGTCATGTTTGTTGTAATTTAATCTCTAGTATATAAAATAAGACGAGATTATTTACCAACCGAGAAAAGCTAAGTCAAGTTTTTTTTGTTATTTGATATGTATCCAATCGACCAATTTAAATATATCTTATCGAATTTAATTAGATAACGTAGGGAAATAGTATTAAAGAATCGAGAGTTTTGTTTACTTAATATCTAATACATGCGTGAAACATTTTATTTAACGTTTTATTTTGAAATTAATAATAATTCAAATTATAGTAAAAACATACGTATTAGATTGATAAAATATTTTTATATGCATATTTTTATTAGAAATGGTGTTTCGAAAGAGGTTAAGAAATACATTTCGAGGGAATTGAACGATTAATCGAGTTTCTTTTCTTTCGTTCTCTTTCGAGCAACAGCTGTCGCGTCTCGATCCCCCTTCGATCCAAAATTAATCTAAAAATTGCGCAAGCCGTTTAGAAGAGACGGAAGCAGTTCGTTCTTCTAATCTTCTTCTGGAACGGTTTAACACGCGTTGGGTCATCGCGAAGCGACCCACGTGCTGCGAACGGAATGTCATGCGAAATCAGCGTGACACTAAATTGCCCGTTAAATCGTGTAGGAACGAAAGAAACGATAGACTATGGTGAGATGAACTGTGCAAAAAACGTATGAAACGAAGAAAATATAGAAGAGGAAAGGTAAGGAATAAGAAAAAAAAAAAAGTAGGTAAAAAGGAGACGATTATAGTGAAAGAATGTCACTAGGAATGGAAGGATTGTATTCGTGGAATTTTACGCGTACAATTCGTACAAAATCGAAAGAAACCGGTTAATCGAATAGCGAAGAATAAAATGGAAGGACAGAAAATGGTGATTCTGGCAGGGAAGGAAGTATAAAAGAAAGGAGGAATCGCGTGCGCTTAGTGTTTCAAAGTAAAGGAATGTGGAATGTTAGGGATGTAGAAGATGCTCAAGGCCGAGAGTTAGGTACAGAATTAGATTCCAGCATACCGTGTTTTTTCTATCTTTTTTCTGAGTTTGTTGATTCGTTTCTTCGCGAAACTGATGATGATCGTTCTGAAATCACGAAACAAGACACGTTATCGTAGCTTTTTATAAGTTTTAATTATTGCTTTCGATAATTGGCGATGTTTAAATTTAACGCGATTGTTAATATTTAATGTTTGGGATACGATAGACGTTTAAATATCGCGCGCATTTGGAGCGCCGATAGAGCGCGTAATTTAAAATCCGCGGGTAATTTTTGAATTATCTTAAAAGATATAAGATGTATAACTTATCATTATTGGACAAAATCTTTAATGATCACGTAGAAAAGATATTGAAATGTTATCCAAATTAAAATTTTGAATATTTTTTTTATTTTTCTCTTATACTTGACCCTGTATGATTCATCGAGGAAATAATGTTACGTGAACGCTGATCTTTTAACTGTTAACTTTACATTTAAAAAATTCGATTTAGCATAATTTCTATTTTTTTTCTTATGCGAAATTATGATCGATAACAAGTAATAAACGTTTATGACGAATCATAAAGAGGAATCGGTAAAGTCATCAAGGAAATTATAGAACGTGCGAAACGGTTTGTCGAATGATACATGCATAACTGTAAAATTCCAAGTCGTTCGAATGTTTCCGATCTCACGAGGATGAGATCGCTTAACTCGTATTGGAAGTCATGCAGAGACATACGAGTACAACTGTATGTAATATCATACTCTAGGAACGTCCACGGTCCAACGATCTTAATATTAAATATCATATCGTAAAATACGCTTGGCAAGAATATCGTGGAATCGGGTACAAGGGGAGATCCTTGCCGCGTTTTATAGAAAGAATCATTCACGTTTGATTAGTAACTCCCTAGAAGCTTAAGAATCTCTAAGAGAAAATTACGTAAATGAATGTGCTTTGATCAAAACATTTTATAAAACATAATTTACTGTGTAATAAAACATGATTTACTATGTATAAATTTGTAGAAAATTAATCTTCAAATTATATTTATTTGTAATTGTTTTTACATGCTTACATGTGCTATTTAATCATTTGGTTATTTTTGTTATTAATCGCTAGGGATTTAAAAATCATTCTATATTAAAATTAAAAATTAATCTATATACGATTCTTGTATATTCTAGGGAATTTTTGTTTGTTTTTTAATTATAACAAAAAGTTTACCATTGAAATATTATCGTTACTTTCAGAAGAAAGTTTTATCAAAATGATTTTGATAACTCCAATTTTCAGAGACTTCTGAATAACGTAGAATTTATATTGTTAGACAAACTAAAAGTTGCACTCGAATCTTTTTCGAGTATTCGTGGATTAAAGAATTTCAACTTGTAATAGGTTAATGACGAAAGTTTATCAGTGTTTCGCTTTTAAACGGAGTATCGATGAAGAGCGTGTATAAGCTTCAATTCGAAAGAAGATTTTTTTTACGTTAGAAACTGCGGTCGATGTATCGAGGAAAGTTTGCCGACTGCAATTTCCTTCGCAGACGAACGTATTTTCCGCACCACTGAATTCCTCCTTCCACGCGCAATTCCATGTTTCACGATCCTTTCGTTCGCGAAAGGAAGAAGAAAATGTTTTCGTAGACTGCAAAAGCCGCGTTTTCAACATCCGCGAGGAAAAAGGAGAAGCATATCGAATTTCTATAGAACTGAGAAGTCTATAGTTGATCGGCTCTGATCGTGTTCCAAATGGAACGTCATTCAGAGGAAGACATTCATTCATTCATTCATTCAAAGACGAAAAAAGATTCTCGACTTTAATCCACTTGGAAATTAAACGCCACTTGATTTAAAGTTTGAAGGATCAGGGATGTTAATAAACTTTGGAATGAAATTATTTTCTCGAAGCTCTTGTATCTTTGAGTTATCACACTTTTTCTTTATCTTTGAGATTTTTTAATCGTTATATATTTGAATTCTTTAATTTTTGCACGTATTCATAAATTATAGAATGTGTGTCAATTTCGAAATCTTTAAACTTTGTTGAATTTTTGAATTTTTTTAAAAATTTTTAAATTTCAGCTATAATAATGTATTATTTTGTTATATTGTTCCAATTTTTATTATAAAACAGACGCGTGGAGCAATCGGTTAATTAACTCGAAGCTTTTCATCGTCTGAGAATTCAATTTACTTTCAATTATGGTTTCCTTTATAGCAATTTGTAAGATATACCAATCAATTTCTTCATTGGTTAATTATTATTGATTAAAACAACGAATGTGTTACATTTTACAAATTATCCGTAACATGTTTGGATTCTATTTACATATGAGTCAGATAAAATATCATAATGTTATTGAAAATCATTCTCACAGTTTATATCTGATCTTCTTAGCTGCCATTCTTTAAATAATTCACACTATTAAACACACTTGCGTTCATTTTTTTCTTTATCTTTTCGATTTATTTTTTAATTTTATCGTATTTCCTATCATAACTTTCTCTAGAATCCTGAATACTGTCATTTTAATTACTCTTGTTTTTTGTTTATTCTTCGTTATTTCATTACTTTCATTCTTGGAAATAAAACTTCGATTTTACTTTCATATATGTAAAATTTATAATATTAAATATCATTATTAGCTTGATACACGGATTATGTTAAAATCTAAAAATACTTAGAAAAAGAAAATTTTTTCCTTCAAATATATTTAAACAACTTTTTTTCTTTATTCCATTCTTTTTTTTCTTTTTTTAGTACTAAAAAACTAAAGACTCGTAAAAAAGATTGCGTAAGAAGCAGAGAGCCGTGTGCGTTTCGCTCTCTAAAAAAAGAAAATTCCGATGAAAAATGTTATCATTATGTTTAGATGTTTAAATTCATCGTTCCTCGGTAAAGGAACCGGCGATTTTATGATTCATCGACCTCGTGATTAGTATTCCACATCTGCGTGTCGCTACATCTTATTGTCCGTGGAAATTACATTTTACGCGAGTGTCATACCGATGTGCAAATTCGATGATTTGATGCACCATGAATATACAGGCTCTTCTAGTATACAAAACACGTAATTATACACTTTAATTCGAACATCGTCCCGATGCCCTGTTCGGAAATCGAAGAATTATTCGGACAGAATATCTGAGATACAATGCTTCTAATTTTGAAATTTAAAAGGAAAATTAGGAATTTAAAATTCTATAAAATTTAAAAAATTTAACAATTTATAAATTTTAAGATTATTTCCATGAAATAGATTTAAAATATTTTCTAAGATTTAGGTTAGAATTCAAGTAAGTAGTAGAATTAAATTAAGTAATAAATGTTTTTTTTTAAATATTTTTATTACCCATAAATATTTATTTCTTTTCAATATACTTGAATCTTATTCTTCAATCTCTTTATTATATTTAGCCCAATATTATATAAGATCGATCAAACACAAAACTAGTTTCAACATAACCTCTTCTTCAATTCACCATAAACACAGTAACATATTTCCACCAAGGGTTTTCTTACTTAAGCTTCCATTGATGTACTTTTTCTGGAACAATGATCGGAATATTAATTATAGTACTTCTCGTTTCCAATAATTCCCCGTGTGTATTTTATCAGTGAAAAATCTCGCCGTAAGAAAAATCGTCGATGAGCGAATACGATTACCACTGGTATTATTTGTTTTAATAATCAACCGAACGATAAAATCGACGAAACGCGCACGTTCGGCCACGATCGTTCTTCATCGGTGATATTCGGAGAGGCGGGAAAAGGAACATCGTAGCGAAGATTTCTTTCGCGATCTTCGAGTATGCAGCGGTAACCACGGCGGAAATGGAAAGAGAGCATGGCGAGGGACGAGAAAAAGAGAGAGAGGAATAAAAAAGGAAAAAAGAAAAATAATTCGAGTATTCCAACAAGAAGATGGGAACGGATCTTCCTAGCGAAACATCGTCTGCACATTACCAGTCGGTTGGACCTCTTTCTCTCTCTCTGTATTCGTTTGACTGGAATGCACCAAAAATAAATTTGACGGCGGAGGTGCGCCATTTTGGAATCACCCCTTAATGCATTTGTCTCTCCTCCTCGCACATTTGTCTTCTTCCTCTCTTTCTTATTCTTGCACGGCTTCATTCTGTCATATATTTTCTAGATCGTATCACGTTTCTGATTCCTCCGCGATCATGCGTTTTAAATCAGTTGCACTGGATTTCGTTTCACGTTCAGGCATAAATCTTTTGAAAATCATTCTCAATCAGCTATACTTTTTTTCTTAATTTTTATTATCGGTGCTATCATAATCCGTTTCATTTTACGAGTGTTGTTTAATTTTCTATTTGTAATTTGTATTTAGTTTTTACAAATTTTTTCTTTGTTTTACATGTACATATATTCACTTGGAAAATAAATATTTGTACAGTTTTACAATCTTGAAGGATAAAATTAATATGTTATATAATTCCTAAAAGTTAAATAAAATCTTGATTATTAAATTAAATTATAGGACTAGGTTACAATCTGGAACAAAAATTAAATTGAAAAGTTAATATTCGTTGCAAAAATTGATTGAAAAGAAGACTTAAAACAACAAGTTTTATTCTAAATCTTCTTAATTGGTTTTTTCATACATACACTATAGAATCTTACACCCCATGGGTTGCACCCTCTTCACCCTCGCTCAAGGCAGGATTTCCTTTAGACGTTTCTGTCCTAGGGGATCTTTATTCATTTTACCTGAAATGTTTTTTAGTATTATTATATTGTATATTAATAAAATATACTAATAAACTATTAAAAAAAATAAAATAATACAAAATATCGTACAAAAAATCGAAATAAAAAAGATATAAATTATAAAATTGTTTAGTATAATTTTTTAATAAAAAGATTTAGTTAAAATTTAATTGTTTTTAAAATAAATTTAATATTCGAATTATTATTATTAAAAATCATCTCTTTGTTGATAATATCATTAGTTAGTGATAATAATATTATCTAAGTAGTAGATGGCTATTAGGTACAAAGAGGTAGCTAGTGTGTACAAGTAGAAACGAAGAAATACTGAATAATTCAGGCAGTGACCGTAGCGAGTGACGTCATGATAGTATTCAGCCAGTGGACGGTTCAAGCTGAGCGACCATGCGGAACCCCATCCGCTTAGGTCCCTAACTGAAAATTTCAACTTTCTGTACAAATTCCCTTATGTGGCTTTCGATTCTCGACACTGAAAGAAACCCTAGTTAAAGAAACCATAGACAAAACATCGTCCTAACCTCTTTTGCGATACCATTTTATTTAATTTTAAAAACATTAAAAAACATTACCAGTTTTTTTGCGATTCTGCAATTAGAGAAATCAACGCATGATTCCATCATATATGAATTTATTTAATAATTTATGATGCATAAAATGTGATTTATGATGTTTATTTATGATTATTGTTGATTTATGATGAGTGGTTGGAGATAAATATTTTATCAGGTAAAGGTTTACATCTATAGAGACTAATAAGAAAAAATTGTTTTTATGTTAGAATAAATAAGAAGGGAAATTAGGACTTGGCTTGTTTTATCTTTTTGCATGATATCTTTTTACATATCAACTAAATAATTATTTAATTTGAAATTAACAAATGATAAATTTATGTTAAATAGGATAATAGTAATTGATATCAATTTTAACAAATATAATAAAATGCAATTCAAAACATTCAAAATTGTTTTCCTTAAAATTGTAACTTTTAGGTTATGTCATCATTCTGCAAACAAACGATATTGTAGGTTAGTGATTCTAGCGTTAAATGAGTCAGTATTTAAAAGTTTTCGAAATATTTAGCAATTTTACTTCAATCATTGATAAGAGTAAATTTCTGGCGATGACTTTAATGACAACGACAGTTAGAATGCATGGCGACCGATTCAAATGATAAACACATGATTCTTTCAACATCTCGCGCGTCCTGGCTTCGTTATCAAGCATGGCCCATCGCCGGATATCTCGCAATCCCGTACCGTATTTTTCCCGCCATTGTATGGAAATGTCAGAAACCTCGTGTTTCTTCGAACTTCTTTTATTCCCGTCCTCCGCGACTCGACCACCGAAAAGAAAGAAATATGTAAATGTTACAAAAAGGCCCATTTGAATATTAGTATCACATCGATGTGATATTTTTGAAGCAACTATTCATAGTTGTTTAAGCATTTATTTAATGATAATTTCATGATTGAAATGAAATAAATGTTGAATATTAATTACAGTTATTATTATACTTTAAATTTATTATCAAAGTATTATTTTAAATAAAATATATCATTATGGAAAAACAATGTTCACATAATAAACAGACATATTCTAACGTTTGATTCGTGTTCACTCCACCGTGTGAAAATCTCCTACGCAAGGTGAAACCTTGTATTAACGCGTGTATACATATACATCGTACCATGCTTTTTTTACTGTTTTGAAACGATTATTACGTTCAGGAAAGTCGTTCGAGAGTCCGGACACTTTCCTCGTTAAATATAAATATATCAAAAGTTAGAAATTTAATATAAAAAATAACTAATTTTACTATTTTTTGTTTCAGCAATGCCAAACACTGATAGAAGAGAATCAAAAATTACAGAACGCTTTAACAAGCAATCAAATACCTCATGTACAAGTGATCGACAGTGTTTTCCTTCAGACACAGGTTGAAACATTGCAATGGCAGTTAAAACAGGTTTGTATTCAATCGTGAACAACGTTTAACATACTTGATTTACAAGAGGAAATTGTTGATGTCCTCGACCAGATTACCTTATTCCCATTTCTCGAATACTTTATGTTTGACTTTGAAAAAAATATTCAAGTATTATTTTTGGTATTATTTTATTTTACGTGAAAAAATTTTAAATTTTAATCAAACATATATAAGCAATTGTATGAGCAAAACTGTAAAAAATAATAAATAAAATTCAAATGTGATATAAATAAAAATATTATTATAGATATTAAATATTTAATAAAATGAAGAAATATTTATTTGGAAAAAATATTACAGACAGAGGCGAATAGACAAATGTACCGTTCTTTAATGGAGCAAGTGGTGCGTTTCTTAGATCGGGCTCGCAAAAGCTTGGATATTCTTCATGAGAAGAATAATCTCAAAGATAAGAATTCAATGGGACGAGTTCCACGTAGCCGTAGTGTTCATGCTGTTCATGCGGATTCCTCGCCGAATCGCGCTGTTTCAGCAACATCTTCTTCTCATTTCATGAGGGCGAAATCAGTCACACAAATCTCACCATGTACCACGAGCTATCGTGAATTTACCTGGTCAATGCTTCGTAGAAATGATCCGACACATTGCACTCCTCCACGTAATAAATCTCAAGATCTTAATAATTCTCATGACGGTATTATTTATAGAAGACCCAAACAATCAGAGATTGATCCGAATGATGTACCACCTGAAAAATTATCTCAAGAAGCATTCAGGTTAGTAACAATATACTTTTTTGAAATAATTTTATATATAACTATTATTGATATTTTAAAATAATATAAATTAATTGTTTCAGGTTAATGAGGACCGTTCAATCGTTGCTATCAATGAGAGAGCCCGATCTTTTTAGGATTCTGTCGATAGAAAATAATTCTCCTTCGCCTATAGATCATTATCGTCATAATAATCATCACAACGAAATATCATTATCATTGCAAAATGGTAGTTTTATAAATTCCACGAGTTTACGGGAAGATGACACCTATAATAAACGTTCCAATTGCAATCATGGAAATGAATTGAACAATACTGATAATGATAATAGAATCTGTTTTTTTAAATCATCATCGAACATTACAGAAATTGATCAAAATTTGCAGAATCTTCTTCCTGGTATTAGAAGATCTCTCGATGCCACTTCACTTAATTCAGGAAGTAGTAAAACCACTGAAGAAGAGGATGTACTTTCAAATAATAATAATTGCTTTAATGTTTCTATGCCAAATGATCATATTTTCTCATGTACGCCAACATCGACGCCAAATAAGCATGATAGAAAAGCAGAAAAGGAGAATGACAAGTCTTCGAAATCAAAGCCAGCTGCTAGTGTAAGCAGTGTTGAAGATGAAAGTGGATTTTCTTCCATGAGTTCTTTTCAAGAAATTGGTTTACCTAATGCATTATCAATTTCTCCTATAAAAGGTTATCAGGAAGTGGGTTTACCTGAGATATCTGTAGAAAAAGCCAGGCATCGTAGATGGTCGTCAACTCCAGCTGAAATCCAAGCTCTTTTTAATAAACAGCGTAATAGTTTTATCTCCCAAACTGCCACCGAATCTTTAAGTGTTTGGGTTTAAATGATTCTACGAGCGATATACATACTTTCTAAACGAGATAGCTCTGGTGAATGTACTTCTGGTACGTTAAAATGTGAACGAACAGATGATCAAACATAGATAGTACAATAGTATTTATATAACGTAATTCTTTTTCTTCTTCTCTTTTCTTTTAGAAAAAAATTCTTCATTCAATTTATATCTTATTTGTTTTTTTTTTTCAGTAAATTTTAACTTTCAAAAAAAAAAAAAAATTTTAAAACAATTTAGGATAATTGATAAAAAATAATATAAACAATTAATATATTATTTTAAAATATTTTTCCATTTCTCATTTATTTAATATTGATTTTTTAAGTTTGATGCAATAAGAAAAGAAAAACAAATTTTATCAGAGCTTTGTTAGAAGGTTAATATGTATGTAAGTATAGTTAGTATTTTTACATTTAATACATTTAATTTAATAGGAGAAATGTACATAATTCTTGATAGTTATGTGCAAAATATTTTATAAAAAATATCTTTAACATTTGTATTATCAAAAATAGTTGACAAACATATCAAATATTAATATGTTATATTAATATTATACTTTTTAGATACTTAAAAATATGTCAAACAATTTCAATTTCCACAACAGTGTTCAATTTTGTACTTAAAAGTATTATTATCACACAAGTCATTAAAAGTGTACTCTGTTTTTGTTTTCATGAATTTGTATATAAAGCATGATATAAGTATAGTAAACTATTGAGCATTCAATGTTTTGAAAGTTTTTTTTTTTAACCATAAAACAATTATTTGTAATCATATAATTATTAGATTTTTATTTATTATCATTTATAACTGCTTTGATAATTCTGATCTGTTTCAAATATGTATTTCTCAATTTAATTTTCATTTCATGTGACAGATCAATTTGATCAACAATATATTTATTAATTCTAATAATTTTACATTTTTTCTGTAATTCTTATACATCTTATTTTCATTATTTAGCAACAAATCTATCATTATTTTTTGTTATGTACAGCGTATATCAAAAAATTATCTAAAATTATTTACATTCTGTAAGATGTATTGCAATCAATTATAATCAATTGTTTATTGTTAACAATCTACAAATAATAAAAAAGAATCTCTTTAAATTCAAAAAGAAAAATGAATGATATCCTTTTTGATTTGAATCACAATTAACACTGAATTAACAAATTCACAAAGAAAATCTAATAGAAAAAAAATAAGAAAAATTATGTATCGTTTATATCATCGTACTTGAAAGTTTGCATTCGTATAATTTGAAATAATAAAAAAGAAAAAAAACATAGCAAGATTGAAGATTTCACGAAAACTGCTGATGATGGTCAAGAAACCATGTTATAAAGAAGGGGGAGGGCGGATGAATGCGCGCGCATCGCGATAAGGCAGAAGTACAGACAGTGTTCGTTATCAGAACGGCAGGCGTCGTTCACTTGTTCGCGAGTCGGTCCAGAGGGTAGCCAGGAGATTGCGCCACTAACCGATCCACTTTTAGATTGATTTTCAAGAACACCGTGCACTGGGTAGCGCTCCGCGTTTATTTTAACGTGGCCAGAGTGTTCGAACGGGCCGCGACCGTCTCGGGTGATAGTAGAAACAGCGTGACGAGGTGAGAGGTTTGGGTGCGGGCGCCTTTTCTCTCTGCCGGTCTGGAAGAACGTCATTTAATTGTGTCCCACGGGAGGCACATCGTTCTCGTTGCCTGCGTGCTCGTTGTTATTACTTTGTTACATTCGTGTGTGTGCTGTTTCTGCTCGGCGTACACACTTTTAGTTTCCGTGTATACACGTAGAAAGTCTATCTATATCTGTCGTTCGTTCTTTCGTGCGGTGTTCCGTATACGAACGGATTGTGTGTGCGTGTGTACCTTCAGAACGTGCGGCTTCGTGGCGCAGTGCGTGAAATGAGTGACAAGGATCGTTCTTCTCCCACTCTTGTTGAAAACAGTCTCAAGTCGCTGCTCGATCAACCTAGTATTTTTCCATTGATTGGTAAGTATCATTATGATCCTATCTAATTTGTAAGATACAATTTTTTTAGAAGAATATCCTACTATATAAGCTCGATAATCTCCCCTCCTCCCCCTAGCTCTTTCGTCTTGTTAGAACGCGCATTTTTTCTTTTCTTCGAAATTCGCGCAAATACTACTTCAGCGCTGACTAGCGGCGATCGAACGAATACGAACAAACATGTTTTTTCCCTTGATTCCATTGACGAATCACTTTGTCATAAATATTTTTTTCGAATACGAATATCTTCATTGTAATATTAAAATTTTGTACTTTTATTTATTTTTTGCTTTTCTTCATTGATACTCAATAATATACTAAAAAACGCGAGAAACAAAAGTTCTTTTAAAAAATTTTGTTACAATTGGCTGTAAAAAAAAAGGAATACAGAATAGTAAGTACACATTTGATGTTCATTGGTTGCGCCGGCGCTCGGTTCTTGGTCTCTCGATTAACCTCGTTTGGACCCCGTGGTGCACCACGTGATACTACCAACCTAACCTCACTTTCACTTGCTCAATCTATATGTTCGGTTTAGTTCGGTTCAATACGACTATTTTACGAAACGATTTACTAACCTTTCCGATTTGACCATGGAACGTTTTTAATGCCATGTGGTAAATTCGAAATAATAAATTCGACATAATTGATAATTTTATATTAAAACTATTAATTTATACTTATCGAAAATCAATTATTTATATGATCATTTTCTCCTTGGACTGTGTTTCAATTTATTATGATATTAATATTTAATATTTCACGTTTCATTGTTTTGAGCTTTTAAAAATGCGTGTTCTTTCAAGTTTATGAAAAGAATAGAGTGGGGGAATAATATTAGAGGAGGGAGAATGAAATAAAATATTAGTTGCGTAGTATTTATTTAGTTTGCCATTCAATAGTATCTTATTGACATTTATAGTTTTACGTCAGCTTTATAAGTGAAATTATATTGTATCAAACTTTAATAATTGTTCAGTTGTTAAATTGACTTAATAATTAACTTAAACGATTATTCCAAGCTTATCATCGTTTTTTCTTGAAACGTCAATATTTTTTTTTATTATATATTAATTTGCATATCAATTTATATCGTATGACGTGTAAAATGTAAATTAGACAAAGTACATTTCAAGAAACGAATAATTTGAATTTCTTGTCGAGCTGCATTATCTGTGGAATAAGGTTCGAGTCCAGCTCAGGTAATTGTGCTTTGCGCAATCGCGGCATTCGTTCAAGTTTTGTCTATTGGTAACAATAGAAAAGAAAAAAAAAAATAAAAGAAAATAGACTAAAATCTATTTGTTGTCGCTATATAGAAAAGAAAGTGAAAGCATGAAAATCTTATAGAAGTTAATTATCTTAACAACGTTGTATCAATAATTCGAAACATAGAACCGGTAAATTAAGGACAGTTCCCTGACTCAACGTAATGGCTTACTTCCCATTCAATTTTGTAACCAATTTCATACGCTGTTCGCGATGAAATAGGTTTTATTGTAAGGTGACATCAAACGATTAAAGTGAGTGATTGTAAAAATGATTATAAATAGTTTATAATTATTATTATGTTGTTATTATTTTAAAAATTAATTTTTCGATATATATATATGTACGTTTTGAATGTTTAAATTTTCGATGATATTTTACTGTTTGAATTGTAAAAATTGTAATTGAACCTAATTTTTATATAAAATCTATTTTAAATTTATGCATTTAAATAATTCTCAATTTATGTTTATTTTTTTGTCAATATTACGTTATGATATTGTAAGGCGCAAACGAAATACGTTTCGAAGATAATAAAATATACAGAAAAGAAAATCTATTATCGTTATCAATATTTTCATACTCAAGTTTTTCTGTTATGACGCTTCATCATAAACTCGTTTAAAAATTTCAGACTATCCGTCGATTGCTTTTATGATTATCGTATGTATTATAGTTATCGCATTTAGCTTATCTTTGATCCATGTTTTATAAATTTGATAAAACGGCGTTCTTATAATTTCATTCACTATATATATATATATATATAAACATACAAATATATAAATATATATTTATATGTACACATATATATATTTTTTTTTTTAGAAAAAAATTAATATTTTTTTAAGAAAGAAATTTTTTATTATTCATTACGTTATTCATTATTATTACTCATTATTATAAGATAATATGAAAATATGTATGAGAAAATTATACTTAAAAACGATTACTTAGATATAAATGAGATTTATCGTAGCTATTAAATTGCACGGGAGAGGCATTTTTTGGTGCATATTTAATGACCAAGCAGTTTACCGGTCGTAATTATCGTGTACGACACTTTCACGCGATGTAGTTGAACATTAATTTCAAGATTGACACTGAGATAAAACGTTACGTCATAGCTTCGCTCAAGGACTGACATTTGTCATTGCAGAAATAGAAATAAATTGCGAATTTACCGGTATCTGAAAAGAGTAGCCGTGGGTGGAATCGAACTCATCACGTGTTTCACTATAACAAGCATGTCATTCGTTATAGAATTAATTGATAATACCTCTAAAATAATCATATTTTAATGTTTCATTATTTATACGTATCGAATGAAGAAAATCCATTAATGTAAGATATTTTAAAGTATAAATAAAATAATTTAGACATTATTAAACTTTTTTGTGAATAATATTGATATTAATTGATATCATTCACAATTGATATAATGATCAAATGTGTGATTTATTTTTAGAATATTAAATACTTATAGGAAGATCAATATCATTTGGAATTTTAAATATCTTCATAAATGATTAAAAAGAAAAATAAACTAAATTTATAAATTTATATTAGAATCAAATTCATAAATTATTAATTAGACACATCTATTTTTTTTTACTCGATAGATAATTTTTATTGTTATAAACTTTTTGAAATAATATCAAATATTTGTATCGATAAAGATAAAAATTCATAAGAAACAAATTTACAGCAACAATCTAAGTAAACGTTAAATTAAATAAATATTCAAAAATACAAAAATACCAATTGAATTTAAAAAACTTTTTACAAAACTTCTTCATTCTTCCTTTCTGTCAACATAAAAAAACAAAAACGTATAAAAATTTACAAAAATCTAAGAAAAATATCACAATAAAAGATATCACGAGAGCATACCAAAGCATACGTAGTTTTCCTAATGCTTCCCTTATCGCGTTTGCCCGAAAGAAAGAGAACTAAACCCGGTTAATCAGAGATGTTCAGTTAAAAAAAAAAAAGGTCAACGAATGATTAAAAGTGACCGAAGGGTAATTCAAGGCGATAAGTCAACTATCAGTTTTGTGGCCCGACTCATTCTGCTGGAAACACGATTTCTGGACGTTGTTCCACGGTACACGGAGGAGGAGGAGGCGGCACAGCCTATGGGTCTTCTCGTTATTTTTTCTCCTCACTTTTTTTTTCCTGCTCCCCTCCCCTCGCCCCTCTCCCTTTTTCGCGAGGAGGCCTAACGGACGGACGTTCGAAGCGACGAGGCCGGTCGCCTCTGGCCTGGCGTGGCCTCCAACCGAGTACCGCTCTTCTGGCAACCGGCCAAAGCTTATGCCAGGTTTCAACATACCGGCCAACATGGATATTTTCGGGTTTGCGGCGAAACGACAGAGGCCCAGCCTTCTCTTTCTTCGCTTCTCTCTGACCTCGTCGCGACGCGAAACGCACCACCATCCTCCGGATATCTTCATCCATCTATCCTGATCCTTCGTTTCGTTCCCAAGTCTTTCCGCGCCCTTTGCACTCGTATACGTATCCCGTTCGTTGCTTCCGTTTTATCGATCAGAACCTTGGTCGTGTTGGAACAAGGTTCCGTATTCGAAGCGTATTGGATGCAACTTTCTTTTTCAACACGTTATTGGGTTCAACCTTTTCGAACAGCGATTATGCTTTGTAATTGAGATTGTGGATATGGTTACTTGAGCGGATAATAAATGACAGATAAATTAATTAGGATTTTTTTAATGCGTTAGATTAGATTGGTGGAAATATAGATATAGATATAGTAAGTATAGATATCCTGTTGATGTTTGATGATAACTGGAGAGATAGAAAAAAAAATTTTTTTCCCCCCTAAAATATATAGATGTGTATATATTTATGTTATCGATATTGATAATTTATGTTACAGAAATTTAAGAAGAAGAGTATAATTAAGAAGAAAAATTTGGAAAAATATTTTTAGATAAAATTTATTACTCGCGAGAGACAGAGAGATTGTACTGCCATTTATTCGACCTTGAAATCATCTCTCGAACAAGTCACAATTTTTTTCTTCTTCTTATATTCTTATCGCGGATTTTTAAAATGTTATGAAAATATCAAAATTGATAAAATGTGTAGGAAACAATATCATTTAATTAAAATCACTAATAACAACATTGATTGTACTTGAAACGGAGTAGATATTAAATTCAGACATTGCTTTGAGACGATTTTTGAAAAAAATATTGAAAAAATTTACTTACATGTTGCACAAAATAATAAAAGTATTTGAAAGTAAAAAGTGTACACTGGTTTATTCGTGGAGGAAATGAAGGAATTGTGGTAGAGCGTGGCAAAGTATTGGGGGAAAAAAATTGAGTTTCTCGAAGCAAAGTTTGCTCGCTACTTGTTAGCATCGTCGAGGTATGGTAATAAGTGGCAAGGCGAGGCTTATCTACTCATAAGTTGCTTACTCATTATTGTGCCGGTTTTGAATAATTTACAGCGACGACACGTCGCGGGGCACGTGGCCGTTCCTCTCGCACGCTGTGCAACTAGTATTTACGATTCTGTAAAAGGGACTGCACGATAAGATAATGGTGACAGTAATTTAGAGACGCTCGTGCGTGATTTAGAAGTAAAAACGAGGCCGTGCAAGGATCCGTAGATCTTGATCGAGATATAGGTTTCGAGAAATCATTCTTTCGTCGTCAAATATTTATTTTCTTTGAAAATATATTTTTTGAATGATGAAGAATAAATATTTCTCTTTTTCTTCTTTCTATTTCCTTTTCTACGTCATGTTTTTCTAAATTATACTTTTTCTTCGAAATATACGGTAATTAAACAAAGAGATAATATTTCTAAATATACTTTTTTAATATCGATATACACAATGAAACGTGAGAGTATAGAATATAATTATTTCGAGTAATTTTCTTTTTTTTAATTTTAATATTATCACATTTAATCTATTATTGAAATTATCTTACATATATAAAATAACATATATAAAAATATTTAATTTAGTTCCAATGTTTAAGAAATAAATAACGAGAATAGATGGAGAATATCACAATCATTTTCTATTTTGCATTTCAATTAAATAAAAAAAAAAAAGAAAAAATGAATAAATATTTACATTTGATTCCTCGTATAAATAGTATTTGTCCAGACATTAAACAAAGTAATTTTTCTTATAGAAATTTTTCAAGTATTTGATCGGTATCTTCATTGGAGCGAAGAGTGTTCCGTCACTTTTTAAACTTCTCTGTTCGATTTCTGTACGTTTCGGTTTCCCATTTTTGTGTGTCATGGTTTGAACAGACAGTTAATGTAATTGAACGAATCATACAAGTGTACGGTGTCACGAAGCCTTTACATCGTGTGTCTCGATGTAAAAATAAGGCTTCCACGTCAAGGTTGTTGCGGATGCGGCATAAAGTTGCAGAATCTTTTGGATTTTCAATCTCTTTCTCTCTTTTTTCTCTCTCTCTCTCGATTTTCTGACCGCATCAAATTCTACGCACTTAAGTCTGTTTCTTTTTTTTTAGTGTTCTTTCAAAAAAATCTGAAAGAAATAAATCTGGGACGTTTATCGAAGTTTTTACTTCAAGTTGTACAATCATTCATAAAGTTAAATAAGGGATCCAGTGGAAAATAGGTACGTATGTATTAATTTCTTTGGTTTTTTTGTATCCTTATTTCGTTTCGTTCTATTCATCTTTTGATACAACATTTTTCAATCTTTTCTCACTTCAACACATGCATCAAAATTAATTAATAAATTTCGAAATAAATAATTTAAATATTTCGTTCCCCTCGGTGAAAAATATCTTTATTTTCAGCCTCAGAAGAGTTGATATTATAAGATACACAACGAAGTTGCTCTATACCTTTAAACCTGAAATATATTTATCGAAAAATTATATCTACCTCAAACATTTCTATTCACACGTTATCGATAATCTTATCACATTATAGATATTTTCGAAAAATTCATTCTTCGTAGAACGTTAACGAACGATGAGAAGAACGAACGTTTCGCCTGTTTCGCCGCGCTATCCGAATTATTTCGAAGGACCTCGTGCTTATAAAGTTGCATCACGCGACGGAATACGGCCGCTACTATAGATAGACAAGCGTGGACTCACGAGCATTTGCACGCCGATTTCTCTGCACCCCTAAACGTAACACGCGGAAATTAGAAATATTGGACGAGTTACGCATACGAGAGAGAGAAGACACGTGACGGGCGGACCGAAGCACACCACGTGCCCTCGCGTATTTCGCATGGTAACGCGAATATGCAGGTGAAATATCATCGATCCGCATACTCGAAATCTGCTTTTTACCGCTGGCCCGAATCCAAATCGAATATTATTCCCGACAGAATCGAAACTCGCGCCACCATCGGATTTGTTTCCTATTCGAAGTCATCGTACTCCATCCTATCCGATTTTTCGCGGGAACAATCGCGAATAAATTTGCTCCAATTGTTTCTTACAATTTTTCTTTCTTCCTTTTTTTTTTTATAAATAAATCTCGTTCCTTTTGGTTTGTTTCTTCTTCTAATTTTTTTTCTTTCTTTTCCCTTTTTTTTTCGATGGATATCTAAAATGAAATTTTGGAGAATTATTCTGGATGATTAATTTAATTGTAATTGGAAAATATAAAAACTTTTGTAATCGATTTGACTAGTGTATATTTTGAAGATGGAAGAATTATTTTTTTTGAAATATTTTATTTATAAAATTTGAATCGTTCTATTTCTTTTCTCTGTAGAAAAAAAAAATTATTCTTTATTAGTCTATTTCGTAACGCAATGACGATTTAATCTTGCATTTGCATCTTTTGTGTATCCTTGTATCTTATTCTTAAAACCTTCTATTGTGCAGACGTTATGGGAACCGGAAGGATATTCTCAAGCACATTTACAGCAGTTAAATAGCCACTGGGATCGATTTTGGAGAAAGTGACCAAAGTGGTAGTGAAACGACCGGTACTATAAAACAACTTTGAAAGTGTTACTTGAGAGAAAAATAGAAAGAAGTAATAAAGAAAGGTTCTGGATGAATCCGATTATATCCTCTCTTAACTTTTTAACACTAGAACTAACAAACCAAATCAAATTGGTTTGGTTTTACATTTTTTTGTTTTTATTAATTCATCGTTTCCTTGATTTTTAAAAATTATTTAAAAAATCTTCGAAATCTGACAATTTTTATCAATTTTCCAAGGAAGCCTTGATAAAAAAAGAAAAAGAAATTGAATTATTCTTTCTATTTTTATTAACTCATCATTTCCTTGATTTTTAAAAATTATTTAAAAAATATAAATCTTCGAAATCTGACAATTTTTATCAATTTTCCAAGGAAGCTTTGATAAAAAACAAAAGAAATTGAATCATTCTTTCTATTTTTATTAATTTATCATTTCCTTGATTTTTAAAAATTATTTAAAAAATCTTCGAAATCTGACAATTTTTATCAATTTTCCAAGAAAGCTTTGATAAAAAAGAAAAAGAAATTGAATCGTTCTTTCTATTTTTATTAATTCATCATTTCCTTGATTTTTAAAAATTATTTAAAAAATCTTCGAAATCTGACAATTTTTATCAATTTTCCAAGGAAGCTTTGATATAAAAAAAGAAATTGAATCGTTCTTTCTATTTAAATTCAATCTTCAACAACTTTATTCCAAAATGTTAAAAGATAATATCTCGACAAAATTATGATGTAACTATGATGAAACATGAGAACAATAAAAGCAGTATCCGCAAACTTGAATCACTCGCAATTTTGAATTTGAAATATCGAAATTATAAATTATTCAAAAGCGAACGCTTCTAAAATTATTTTTAACTTAATATCTAAAATTATTTCAAATAAAACAATAGTATCGGTGGCAGAAGAGCCGAAGGAATACCATAATGATGACATTAATGGCATCAACCAAGAGACACGAAGACAATGCTCAAAGTCATTCACAATCCCGAATCATTTATAATTTTGAATTTAAAATACCGAAATCATAAATCATTCGTAAAAACCGCTTTCAAAACTTGTAGAGAGAGACAAGCTGGTGGATTAAGAAATATTTCCAACGTATTTCCATGGTGACGTTTTCAGCAACGAAATACACAATAATTTAACCACGGCAACTTTATGCGGTTTATTGTCAACTTTTCTGTATATATATATATATATATATATATATATATATATTTAGAGCCTTAAACCCTTTCTAATCTGGCTACGGAAATATCCTGCATATTCTTGTATATCCGAACTAAGGTATCGACTGTAAAGGAGATAGGGTCGTGTTTCCTCGTGGTGAAGTTATCCGAATGCTCTTACACGATCGTAAATCACGGTTCGTCTCACAATAGCGTGCACCGGGTCTAACGTTACCTGCTCGTTACGTTTCTTAACAAGCCGCTTTATCTTGGCTGTGCCTCTCGAGTAATTATGCGACTGACGATTTTATTCGAGATACTGTTATCGGTGTATACGTATGATTATTCGTTTTATTCATGCGTCGTGTAACGCTCGCTACCATTCTTACCGATAGTGGAATTTATGTCCATCTATCGGTTTCTTACTCGATCGGTTTTTTTTTTTTTTCTATTAAAAATCGAAAACTGTAGGGAAAAAGAAACCGATTACAGTCCATTTTTATTGATTTTGAAATCGTTGAAGTCGTGATCTATAAGAGAGAGAGAGTTGCAAAGTGTTTCTCCAGAGGGAGCGTTGCTGCCAATTTTTATTTCAATATCATGTTATTACTTTATTTGTTATGTTATTTTAATATTGTCAAGATGATTCTCTCGTTACTCGAGACAATGGAGTGTGTTATTACCGAGCGTAGCATATTGAATACCGAACATCATTTTATTGAACATTGTAAAAGGGGGTCACAACTGAAAAAAAGAAAATACAAGGAAATAAAGTCCAATTTTAAAACTACTTTCTTGTAAAAATTAGAAAACGTGACTTACCAAGTTTTTCTCCTCCGGTCTTTAGAGATGTATTGTTTCTTAGTTATAAAGGTCCGCGAAGATTAAGATGAGATCCTTTATTTATTTTCCATTTTTTTTTTTCTTTATCCTTTGTCGTTCATCAATTTAAAAAATAAGTATCTTACATATTTCATGATGTTTTTAAATTTCAATGTATTCATACATCAACTTACAAGGATTCCTTTGTCTTAGATAACCTGTTATTCAGTCAAGTGATTAGTAATCGGTTCGAATCAATTATGATATAATTAAACTAATAATTATTTATCGATTAAATCGATTAAAATTCCCACCATAATCCACTCCATTTATTTCTTTTTAAGGGGAAGGATCTAAAAAACTTGTTTTTTTCCCCTTTACTATTCAAATGTAGAAGAAGAAGAACTTCTGTGTGTTACAGACTATTAATTTTCACTTTCCACTTTTAATTTTTACCTAAGAATCGAACGATCTGCAATTCAAATAATCCTCAATTAGTATCATTGTATAGTGAAATATTTTAAAACAAAAAAAGTTGCAAAAATAAAAACTTTTAATGTTGAATGATTGCGATTTGAACTCTCTCCAAAATAAATAAGACAGAAACTTTTTTGAAGAAGAAAGACCGATGTTGGCCAGTGTAAATTATTCGATAGTCAAATATACACATTGTGTATACATATATTTACTTATTGTTAAATGTTTCTGGCTTGAACGATGCCCAACCATAGAGAACTGGTAGGTAAAATAGTCTCTCGTTACCGCTATACGTGTGCGTGTGCGAACGCATCATTAGCAAGACTATCATTAGACAACAAGGCCGTGAGCAGGGCCGTCATTGCTGAGAAACGGCCACTGCTTTTAATATTGTTGGCGTTTTCCGTTTCTATTTTTTTTTTTTTTTTATCTTGCATATTCCACTAAAGTGAAAATATTGGATATTTATTATTATCATTATTGTTGTCAAGATTTTTTAATCTTTATTTCTTTATATACTTCTTTATTTACTTCTTTATATAAAAAGTTATTGTATTTGATAAAATAAAAATTTTGATAATTCATTTATAACGTGAAAACTTTTTATATAATTATAAAATAATATTATAAACTGAAATCTTGAGAAGAAAAGATAGTTATTGGATTTTTTTTATTTTTCAAAGTATAATGTTTCTTGTATAAAAATTTGATACACGATAATTTTTAGAATGAAAATTTTTTAATGCTTATTTATGCTTAAACATTTGATTCTATGTATTCTTAAAATTTGTAAAAAATTTATATTACCTATTATTCTTTAAAAGATTATACAATTGAATTAAAAATCAATTTTCAATTTGTACGGATGGAAAAGACTAAGAAGAGAAAAAAAATTATAAAATAAAATATATTCATCAAAATTTGTATTGCACGATCGATATTTATCATCTTCTTAGAATTTCTATTTAATTCGTCTTCTTCTTCGTCGATGAATTCAAAATATTTTCATTATACTGTAAAAAAGAAATTTAATGTCACGAAAGATCACATTAATGTGTAATATTATGCAAGTTTTCAAGGAGTATGTTATAAACATACTTAATATTCTATAAGAAAATAAAATTTCATATTCCAATAAAAAAGTGTTTAAACAGGGAAATGCATTTAAATGGATTCAAGCAAATATTGTATATGCATTTTATACTTGCATCTATATTCTTCTTCTTCTTGAGTCAATCTTTGCACCTTGAATCGATCGTAAAATGGAGAGAATGGATATCTTGTTGGAGGGTTATTCTTGCTTTCCTTCAGAATTTTCAGAGATCGAATGGTTGCTTTGTGGACTGTCTTTCGTTAAGAGGCTGCTGCTTTTCGTCGGTTGTTTGGTCAAGTCCAGCCCATCGATTTCCTTCGGAAATTCTTCCCTTCTTCTCCTCCTTCCACGTCGTCTACGCCTCGAGGAAGATCTTCTTCTTCGCGAGGTTTTTCTACGACGAGATCTACGACGAGATCTTCCAGCTCTACGTCTTCGTCCTCTTCTTCTTGAACGTCCTCTTCTTCTTCTTCTTCCTTTACAAGGAATCTCGACCGTTGCATCGCCACCACTTATGCACTGACCGTTGAGGAAGTCTGGATTGTACGTGTAACATCCTCTGAAAAGAAAATATACATATTCAACAAATTTATCCTTAAATTTCACGTTCTTTAATGTCATCGAGATCTTGTGATGATTTATAGTGAAAAAATAATTTTATATCTAGTAATCCCTAGGAATGGTATCTAGTGGATTTGTTAATTGTTTTATGGCATTCAATATATTAGTTTTTATTTTATCTTTTTCTATGAGATTACGAACTGGTAATTTTTTAAATTTAATAATTAATTTTTAGTACTAATAACTAAGTTTTTAATAATATTGGAAAAAAATCTATTCACGTCATTGTATATTAAATTATTGAAAAGATAAAATGTCGTCAAAGATTTACATTATCGTATAATGTAATAATTATTGAAGAGATAAGCGAAAATTTTATTCAAAATAATTCAATGAATGAAAATTTCATTTATGTATGATAGTACGAATAATAAAAACTTTACTTGTAACTTATGATAACGAATCATAAAATTTGTCATAATATTTTGAATATTACGAAGACGAAAGAAAAATTTGCATTATATTAATTATATATATGTATATATTTTTCAAAGAAATTATTCTCTCTTGATTGAAGAAAAGTATGAGGAGCTAGAAAAAAATCCTATTGAAAATTTTACAAAATTTTGTTACCCCTTTAAACGTTGAAGAATTCCATAAGTTACGCCTCTCTTGAGAGCGAGTTGGACATGTGGTCTGATTTCAGAACCAGGAATATTATATTCTTGAGCAATGTAATTACTAATTTCCTGGGGAGTTGATCCTTGTATGGCTTGTAATCTGCGGATAGCTTCCACGACTTGTGCTTCGATTCGTTGAGATCTTTTGAATGCCATTCTAGCATCTGGACCTGGAAAAATTAAATTAATCTCTGTAATCTTTTATATTAAATAAGAAAAAAAAAAAAAAAAAAGAAATTATTCGAAATAAAATAATATTCAATTTAAATACGCACGTAAAACGATTTTCTTTGGAGAAGCATTTACTTAAAAAATTGTATTCCTTTGTATTAAAAATAATTGCGGTTATTTTCATATAGCTATATAGCTCAGTAGCAAATTTTTTGATGAAACTTGTTTAATTTTTTTTTTTTTTTTTTCACATTGAGTTATGATATATTTAATTAATTTATCGGATTTTATGGAAGTCGTATAATTTAACAGCAGAGATAATTTACAGTATAAAATATTATTGCGCCTAATTTTTGTATGCAGTCATTTTTAGTGACTTTTATCGATCACGCGAAATTTCACTTAATGGTAAAATAAACAACCAACCCTTTCCTGTTTCCAAGAGACGATAGTCTTTTACCACATTCTCGCCTTGCATGATTTTATAATTGGCCATACGATCGAGTGAAAAAAATCAAGGGATTTCGATCTATTTTTCTTTTCGATGTTCGCATATCTCCTCTTCCCCTCTCGGATCTCGTGATTTATCTTTCTCTTTCTTTCTACCGGTCTACCTAAGCAGAAATAAAACAGTACTGAATAGCGCCAGAAGAGTACGACAGACCTTTAAACAGTGACGTCATCGAAGCTGTTTTCTCATGCCTTTGTAAATATAGTACTCTTCCGGCTGTTTGACTTGCAAATTGAGAGTACAATTAGAGGACTGCTCGAAAAATTGCCGTTCGAATTATCACCGAGACGTGGCAAAGAATGAAACGAGATAATGTATATGTATTGAATTTTCATTTCTAAAATGGCATTTTTGATAAAAAAAAATATGACATTCTCATGGTCCATGGTAATGTATGTGGAAAAAAATCATCTGTAAAAAAGAAATTGTAATTTTTTATTTAGTAATTTCTTATTCAATTTAACGTGTCTGGAATAAATATTCTATTTATATACGTATATATAAATTAATTATATTTTTTTTATATTACTACGTAAATAAAGTAATTACAAATTAGTGATCGTGATTAGAAGCATAAATAAATATAAATTATATAATAAATTGCTCATAATAGTAATATTTTGTATATAATAAAAAAATCTTATAGATCAGATTAAACAAAAATTAAAGATTAATTCCAATAATATAATTATCGTATAATTATATTATATAGATATATGTTTTTTAAATATTTATGATTGGAATAAGAAAAAGAATAATATATTTATTAAATATAAATGAAGATAAAATAAAAATTAAATTTTAATTTTATTTTTCGAAATAAAAATAAATTTAATCGTCAATATACTAGTTCTTCGCAATGATGTCATATTCGAGTTGCCATTTTTACCGACATGTGATAACATTAATAACTATAAACAGATACACGTGACGATCATTTGTGCGGGACACAATTAAATTTAAAAATTTACAATTTGAATTGAGCGTAACAATATATTGTCAAAAAAGGATGTCTCGTGAATTGCGAACAAAGCCTAGTTGAAATTAAACATAATCCAGTCTCGTATAAATATCGTAAATAACTATTTATTTATATCGTGAATAATTTAACAAAAAATTACCAATGTAGAAGAAAGAATGCTTTATAGGTTATTAAAGGATATGTTAAAATCTTTATTATTAAGAATTAATTAATTATTTATATGGAAGCTACTAAAAGGAATCTATAAATTGATCAATTTAATTTTCATGAAACCTGATAAAAATACTCATTATCGATAATAATTATAATATTTCGTACTTTTTATCATATATCATGTCTTCTTTTACTTATTTTTTGCCATATACTATGTCTTCTGAAATTTCATTTAATGATTTTGAATTTTTTTTTAAAATTAAATTATAATTTTCTAAGATAAAAAAAATTTATACTATATTATTTCATCATTATTTTTATTTAATATTTAAAAATTTATCAATTCATAATCGAGAATCATAATTTTAATATATTTTTCTTTATGATATAGGTTAATAATTTACTGTTACTTTCGTTTTCAAACGTTTTTAAGGTTATAAGTAATTGATAGTAATAGTGTAATTGTAAAGATTTTTTTTTAATATATATATATTTATTTTGTTTCTTTGATTATAATATTCCCTGTAGAATTATTTTTTAAATTTAATAGGCAAAAAGAAATCTTAAATAAATAATAAATAATATAATAAATAATGATAAGAAGAATCATCTTACATTGTTAGTGAGATCTCCTATAGAGAGCAGCACGAAACAGAGTTAGACTTTACTGGCATCTGGCTCAGATTCATGGAATTTAGTAGCGCCATCGAGAATCTGCCATCGGTAATAATCGATTAAGAAAAGAAAGAACGTTTTACTAGAAAATTAATCTATTACTTACTTTTAATTTGTGGAAAAAACATAAAAATTTATTAATTTTTATAAATCTTTAAAATAAAATTTATGGGCAAATTGAAAGAAAATCTAATTTTTCTTGATCTTCTCTATTTTTCTACTTCTTTTTCGACCAATAAGATCACTTCTGTCGATGAAAGTATTCGGAACACTGAATTATCGATATGTATCGAATCGTATCGATTATTCATAGCGCACTCTATATACTGAAAAGTTGATTAGTTGAACCGCCATGTTGGAAAGTGGAATTTTCAAATTGGTCAGTGATCGCGTAATGTTTTATTGTAATAAGTGATTATTGTTGTAAAAAGTGAGTGCAGAAGCTGAATGTGAGGCCTGGATGACATCGGGGATGATGAGGATGCAATACTTAACTCCGAGAACGTCTTCTGTAAGTCAAACTTCCAAATTTTATTTTTTTTATAATGATATTCTAATGGCGTCTCTTGAATCGAGATTCGAAATAAATTCGACGCGAAAAAATACGCGATAAACAATTGTACATGTAACGTAACGCAAAGTTTATTGAGAAACGAACGATTTTTCTTTCGTGTATGCATTTTTTTTCGTGAAATAGCATGAAATAAAGAGCCTCGTGAATACACAAGGACATGTACCGGACACGATTCATTCATCCATGTGAGATCTGTATAGGAATTGTTTATTGTTAGCTGGCTAGTTCCTGCATAAATTGATTGGCCAAATGATTCTAAATTGCCTAGGTTTTGTTACAGAAATTGTAGCATTACCTTTTTTATATTATAAATATTTAAAATCTTTTTCACGATATTCAGATAAATTCATACGATTTTCGTAATACAGCCGCCATCTTGGATGACGTCATTCTCGCGGTGAAAAATAATTTCGATAATAATAAAAATAATGATCATTAAATATTGAAATAATCAGAGAAATATTTTTGAAAATAAGTTTCATAAAATTATTTCATATATTCTTTATTATTTATATATATATACTATATATAATAAAAATAGATGAAAAAACAAAAAAATGAACGACATCTCCTTTTTTAATATCGTAAATTATTGGATCAAGATTAAAACGAATATTCAGAGCATGTTGATTGCAAATTCGTGCTACGTGATTGTTATTAATCGGAGAGATGAATTCGACACGGCGTACCAAGTTGAAATACACATTGGATCGAGCGAAAGTGGTCACATAAATGTCGAGAACAGAGAATACGGCCTAACGAATGTGGAGAGATCGGTGAACCGGAAGCGAAAGGCGCGCAACTTCACGATTCGTTTGGTTCGTGGTATACACGCGTAAGATCATCAGCCTGCTGGCCTTTAATGCATCACGAAACGAGAAATCTGGTTCTTAACGCTTCCAATATTTTTCTTCTCCTCTTATCTCTTCTCTCATATATCTTCGAGTTAAGAAACTTGAAATTATCAAATTTCAATTATTAAGAAATTCTGTTTTAGAGATATCAACCTCTATTTTTAATAGCATGTATATTATATCCCTATATCACGTTTCTACAGTTTTGGAGCTTCGATTTTAGATCCATCTTGCAAAATCCAGAGTCTAAACTTGAAACTCTTCACCTTAATGATTCAGATTTTCATGGTCTAGCGTTTAAAGTGTCTTCTTTAATTTTAAACTTTAGATTTTAAAGCATTTTAAATCCGCACTCGAACATTTCTCTCCACTACAATTTCCTTTTACTTTCTTCCAAAATGGTATAAGAATCTTTTTTCAATAAACTTTACGAAATTGTAGTTTAAAAGGATGACTGGTTGGAAAAATAGGGTTCGTTGAATTTAATCGTTTTTTTTATCACACGACAGTGCAGAGGCATACGATCCGCGTATCTTCTAATATTTGCAGAAGATACTGTCTGCTATAAATCAGTGTGAAAGGGTGACTCAGATGTAACACTTATGTTAGAAAACTCGATTGAATGAGATGCCTAACGCTTACGTAACATCGACGACATCGCCATAACGCATTGCAACGGATACGTTTGCGATTCGCAAGGCCGTGTCTCCAGAATTTACTGGTTATTGTATTAACTCCCCGATAAAAAGTTCTATAAATATACATCCAACTGTTTACTCTCGAAAGACATCAAACATATTCACATTTTCGATACCTTCTCAGGTGTTAATGTAATGGCAAAAGAATTTTAGATTTTATTCTTCTAGATTGATTCTAAAATCTTTTTCATTCTCGCGTGATGGAAATTGGTAGATAAACTGACTGGGATTAAAATTTGATCAAAGATTTTAATAATTTTGAAGATATGAAGAGACAGAATACTATTGCTTTATATATTTTTGTTTCACTTTGTAATTTGTTTTTCTTCAAATATATAGTAATGTTTACGAGTAAGTAATGTAAAATTAAATGGAATACACATAGATTACGCAAGAGTTGTGGCATCTTCACGGCCTTAAAAATTGTTATATCATCGTTATTGTCACTGAACGCAATGCTGGTTAATAAAAGGGAAATAGAAAACTGTTATCGATGTGTTACCGTTTTCCATTTTTAGTTCTTCTTCCCCCTCTCCTCTCTTTTTTCTCTTTTCAAATTCACTCTTTTAATTTGCATACACGCATTCCCGAGATTTCTACGAAACATCTGAAACGAATATCACTTTTTTAAAATTTTAAAAGATTAATTAATCGTTTAAATACATTGCGTAGATTGAGTAGAATAAGATTTTTAAATGGATGGAATATGTAAATAAAGATTTGCTTCGAGAAAAAAAATCACGATTGATTGAATTGGAAAAGTAAAATTCAAATTATCAAAGCAGCCGATATCATCCTAATTTTAATTAAAATTTTATAAATTTTAAAAGATTAATTAATCTAGTTAGATCGCATACACTTGAGTAGAATAAGATTTTTAAATGGAATATATAAATAAAGATTTGTTTCGAGAAAAAAATCACGATTGATTGAATTGGAAAAGTAAAATTCAAATTAGCCGATATCATCCTAATTTTAATTAAAAGGATATTTCATGTAAAATTTTTCGCGATTTTTCGGTCGTATTTTCTTCTTTTTTTTTTTTCTTCTTCCTTTATTATCTCTTTTTTCACGGTAGGATCGTGACTAATCACGTGGGAAAATATCACGTGTGTTAGGTAGCATTGTAATGTGCATCTGACGTCCTTGCGGCATTCACAACGCATTTTTCCATTACCGTTAAATACCACGGGATGAACGCGCAGCATTTATAGAATCTATGCCAATTAATGAAACGAGTTAACTAACTGGAAAAAATCGATTAAAAATTGAAAATAATAAAAAAGAAGAAGAAGAAGAAGAAGAAGAAGAAGAAGAAGAAGAAAAAGAAACGAAAACAAAAATTATTCAATAATATTTAATCATCGGGCGAATGATTTGTCCCTTCTACGTTTTATTTTTCTAAAAATAAATTATTTCGATTGTAAATATGTACGATATCGATATTTTCTTTCCTTTTTCTTCTTCTTCTTCTTTTTTTTTTTTTTTCTTTACTCGAATCCTGTGCGCGGTATCACAGTAATCACGAGACTGGCACGCACGAAGAAGCTCAATTAAATTGATCTCGGTAGTGTACCATTTTATTACGGCATTGTAAGGAACAATTGTTTTCTCACGTGTCTGAAAAACTGATTGCCAGTGATGTCACGTCCGGAGACCGACCTTCGTTCGCAGCCACGTCCGGCACACCGATTCTTTCTACGTAGATTCAGAAAAATGAGAAAATTACGAGGCAACCGGGAGCCAGGTGAAACTTTTTAACCTGTCCTTTGATTCTTCCCTCTTCCCATTCGATGATATATAGAATATACGGGGAGAATTCTATTTTCTCCTTTTCAATTTCTTCATTTTTGACTTTTCCGTTCAATGCAATTTCCCTTTTTCTATATATATATCATGAAAGAAAAAATTGTTAATTTCGAATAGAAAATTAGATCAGATAGAAAATTCTAATTTTGATAAATTGGAGGAGGATAAACTATATTTTATCTATCTTTTACATTAAATTTTATCAATTAAATTTAAACCACCTCTTTAAGTAAAGTATATTCCATCCCATCGTACGACTCTTTGTAAAAATTGCTTCTCGACAGAATGAGAAATAAAAAATAAAATATAAACGAAAGTAAAGAGCAAGAGAGAGGAGAATACGAACATTTCCAATAGAAGAATTAATAAAGAAAGAAAGAAAGAAAGAAAGAAAACCTGTGAAAAGACGGATGTATGTAACATTGCGTGGAACGAGCGAACTGAAACTCGTTCCGCTTACACAGAAATATCTCGAGGATGGTTCGATATCGGTGGGTATATACCACCTTCCACGTGTCCGATTCACGTGGCGGGACACGTGAACGTCTGTCGCTCGATGAAAATCGTGTCGAGGGGATGGTGGTGGCGGGGGGAGGGTCGACGGGGGGATGGAGGAAGTATTAAATGCAAACCGCGTACAAACGGAGCTACCTTGCTTATTAGCCACCTTCCAAGAGGTGTTACGCAATCCCAAGGGGTTGAATAAAGTAAATTCGAGTTAGTTGGATGCCTCGAAAAGAGGAAGAGACTATTGCTATTAAACTGTATATATATATATATATCTACACGATTGTTATGCGGTTAAATTAACGAGGATATGGTATTTTGGTGGCAGATCTATACGCGGGAGCCTCGATTGTCCGATATAGGATCGGTTATATGAATCGAATGGTGGTATAATTAACTTTGCAAAATTGTCTTGAAAGATCTAAATTTGAATTAATATCGAAACAGAAGCTATTGAGCTTTCCATAATGGAATCTCTGCTAGTATTCTTTTTTAACCGTCAAATAATTCCTCAAATATTATTCTTTCTTCTTTTTCATCGAACGTCGAATTTTTTCAGAGATACTTCTCTCCTTTAATTACTTTAATTCTTTAATTCACAATCTGGACAAAGACGTGTGTACAAATTCTACAGATTTTTCTTAACATTTTCCACGAACGCGAGAAAAATCCGATTCGCTCGTTTCGTTTTGTGTTCGAGCGAATCGAGACGGGGGTTAATTAATCCGCTAACTCACCCCTCCCCCTCCCCTGGAAATCGCGTCCTGCGCATAATTACTCCGACGAGGCGAAGAAAGGCTGTCGAAATTGATCAGTGTCCCGTATGCATACTGTGCAACACAATCGTTCGAACGATTATTATCGTTCAACATCCTCGCACGATTTGCCCAGTCAATCGCAGGCAAGTCATAGGCATTGATGAACGTCCCTTGCAACCCCCGTGTATTTCACGCTCGACCACTCGCCATATTTAAACCGATATGGAATGGTTAACCCGGTTCACCGGGTGTGTGTGTTTTTCTCTCTCTCCGTGGGCCACCACGTTTCATCAACGTACGAGTCGGATCGGCTTTTTGTTCTTTCCTCCTTTCTCTCCCCCCGCCAACCCCTCCTTTCTTCTGGAAGAGATGCGGCCAGATGCGGCGGTATGGCGAAATATATTCTCGTCTGGCGTTGGACAGATAAAAGCTTCTCTATAGATCGATTAAAATATAAATTGCGCTTCCAACGTTTCCAACGTCCTCCCCCCCATACACGTATACGAGATAATTCTTCCGCCTTCCATCGTTCGCTTCTCTCTTCCAAAGGGGTTCCAAGAAGATTTCCACACTTGAAAAGTGTTCCTTCTGTTTGTTATTATTATTATTCGTGTTTATTCGTTACTTTGTTTTAAATCGTGGATATATTTTAATATAAATTTTTAGAAGGGAGAAAAATCCAAGAGTAAGATTAAGATCGAAAAATTGGAAAGAATGAGAAATGTTTCTTGAGATTCTTACGTTAATAAAATTCGGATGGGCGTGAAATAAGGAATCACCCTTAAGGAAAGACGCAGCAAAGATTTATATGGGAGGGAAATAAAGCGTGCACCGTGTGCGCCAACCATGTTTTATTAATGCTCCATGTAAGATTAATAAGGGCAAACGAGGTGGTACGTTAAGCGTGGGCATCGGTGTACGAAAAAAAAAGAAAGGCTGCACACGTAACGCGTCTTTCGTGGCCGCATACATACGCATCGTGTCCCTCCTCAATGATTCGCGCATGAGATTATACTCTGATATACGACAGTTTAGCCGTCGAACACGTTGGATTGTCGCAGGTCAGGTCAATTCAGGTCAACGTCCTCACACACTTCCTCCTCTTCCTCCAAATTTTCCTCATCTCTTCTTCTAATTTTCTTTTCTTTCCTCTAATCGTTTTGTTCGTGATTTAAAATTTTTTTCATTCATCGTGGTTGGTCCTCGAAATATCGAAGAGTTTTTATGCATCTCTTTTCAATTTCAGAGAATTATAATTTTTTTGATTCTCTACAATAAATTTCTAAATTCTATTTCGATTCGTAATTTCAATATTTCGTTTATTGGGGAGTTGAGATCGGAGATTGCTTTCTGCTGGTGGAAATTAATATGGGAAAGTTGCGAGTTTCGTTTTCGTTTATTCCTTTTTGATTCGAAAGTAAAATCCTCCAATTCTCGTGTTGGAAAAGGTAAAACGAGGCTCACACGCAATTTCGCGCTCGCGATGCAAATTATTGTGCCGCGTATCAATTTAGCGCGTCATAGAGGCAATTATGCGTAGGCCGCAGGTCCGTGCAGCGTTGATCGCAATCTCTTTTCATTATATCGGATTGTTTATTCCTCGTAAATATCACTGCAAACAATCCGCTTGCTTTTCTTATTTGTTCCCGAGCCGAGGTTCGCGCGTGGAAAACCGGCATATATCGACGTGTTGTGCTATTCGTCTCCGTTCTCTTTTTTGCAAAACTATAAATCACACTCGTGAAAAAAAAAAAGATCGTTTTAAGAACAACTTACCGTTACCAGAGTGCAACTTCGGAAATTAGCATTTTAATGTCTTCGAGTGGGAAAAAAAATTTCTTCTTTCATCTCGATCGATTCTTTCGATGATTTATTTAAGAACGTGGACGATAAAATTTATTATCTATTGAAATTTTGAAAAAAAACTCTTGAAAAAAAAATGTTTTGTCAGGTATAATTTGCCACGTAAGATACAGAAAACTGATAAAGTAGAATTTATTAAAAAAATTCAACTGTCCTTAATTTATAACATCAGAAATAATTATCTTTGTAAAAGGTTTGGGTTGTCTCGTTAATTTTTCTAAACAGGTATATTTATATTTTGTGTTTAATTTATTAATATATAATGTAATTAAATTATTCTCGTTTAAATTCGTGTTAATTAAAAATGATAATTTGTACGAGATATTTTATATTATTATAGGTATGATTACTTTTTCTTTCTTTCTTTCTTTCTTTTTTTTTTTATTTAAAATTAGAAATTCAAATTTAAGTAAAAATAGAAATCGGAAAATTTAATCCTATTTTTCTGGACACGTCCGATATTTTAAATCAGTTTACACTCCTATTTTGCTAATTCTGTTTGCATTGACGTGGATGGAATATATAATTAACTTGTAAATCGATAACATCGATCTTCGCTTTATAATCATATCGCCGATATTTATTACAAATTCACATTTAATTAGAGAAATTTTTTTAATTAATTGCAGAGACAGACTCTAATTACTTACATTCAGAACGGAAAATTTATAGGAAAACTTGAAAACAATTCATTGTTCACTGTTAGCAATTAAAGAAGCAGTTTTGCTGTAGTAAAAAAAAAAATTTCTTGAAAAATATTCCGCTTCTTTTCAATTGTTGCAACGAGCAATGAATTATTCTCACATTTTCTTATAAATTTTATGCAAAATGTAACGTTCGATTAAATTTATTAATTTATTCAATTTAAAGATTTGATTCATCTTTTTTTTTCTACATTATTGATACAAGATTTCAATATCGAAAATTATCAATTATGTAGCGTCATCGAACGCACTAATTATTCATACGATACTTTTCGTTTAATCGAATCCCAAAGTCAACCAGATTCATCTCAATTTCTCCAAACGCAACAATTAACCACTCTTCACCCCTCCCCTATATAAATAAGCACCTACCTCCTCCCTCCATTTTCTTCTCCATCTTCTTTCAAATTGGGTTTAATCGTCATCTTGTTCCAACTCTTGTTCCAATGGTAACCGATCGTCGCCACCTCCTCCACTTGTAGTATCAATTAGTATCGATGATTACTATCTCTGCATTATTCATCCCTTCGCATCTGACCCGCTAATTAAATCCCACAGATCTCATGTAATATCCTTAACAAGCGACCAAAACGTTATTGACTCGCAAATTTCTCCCTCTCCCCTTCTCTATATTCGTGGAAAAATCCCTACTGCAAACGTCTTGTCCGCGAATTAAGATGATTTTATATAACGAGAATATACATTAAAACGGAACGGATTTTCTCTGCGTTTCCTCCGCGCAGATATTCAATTTCGTTTCGAATTTATACGAAAGATTTATTACAAGACAATTTTTACAATATTCACAATGTTAATTTAAAAATTCGATACTTTGTATAAGTATTTATATCTCCATCACGCGTTTAATGAATAATTCTTAAATTCGATTTATGAATTTATAATAATTTTTTTAATAGCTTTTACTAAGAGTGCACAAATTCCTTTTTCAACTTAACTACCAATAGCAATAATGGCTCCAACTCATCTTTCAGTTCATTCATCAACTTTAGTTACAGCTGGAATTTATTTATTGATTCGATATGTAAATTTCTTAGATTTTATCAATTTATCACTTTTTCGAACGATTTAAAATACAATTATCGGAACTTGAATTCACAAAAATCCTAACAACCACTTCTTCCAAATTTCATTTTTCGATCGATCCAGATATAGATGTGTATAAAGTATCGAATTTTTAAATGTTTTGAATATTAATTTGTAAAATTGTAAAATTTGCAACAACCGGAAACGTTCGAATTTCATATATTCGGTGTGTAATAAGTGGAGCAGCAGAGAGAGAGAGAGAGAGAGAGAGAGAGAGAGAGATGGACGAGTAGATGGCGGGTGGCGGCGAGGTGGTGCGTAAGCGTACACGTGACCGAGGAACGTGCCTCCTGGTGCACGTGGAGCCGAGCCACATCCCCCTGGCGTCGGCCACCGCTCACTCGCCGAGCCTCGTGCTTTCAACCCTCTTTTGCTCGAGGCGGAGAAGAGGAACCTGTTCCTCTCAGTCATCCTCGAGCCTCTTCGGGCTCTACGCGCGCGTCCATCCTTCCTCGTCGATTATTCGCGGCATTAACTTTGGTGAAACCTTCCTCCACCACGCGAAAAAACCACCCGGTCTCCCGTCTCTCTGATCTCTCTCTCTTTTTTTTTTTTTTTTTTCTCTCTTCTTCCCCCCCGTTTTATTTTCACCCCACCGTGTCTCGGGTATATACTCGGTTCTATGTCGTATAAGGAACGTAAGAAAGGGGACGTTCGGCTAATATTAAATACGATACATATATATATATATATATATGTATATATGTATATGTATATTCGTGTGTATATACTATCGTCCACGAGTATTTGGATTTTGTAAAAGAAAAGGAGGGGAGGGGGATGGAGAAAAAAAAAAGAAGAAGAAGAAAGGAAAAGAAAAATTTTATAATATCGCGTTTTATTTAGATTATTGTAGAATAACGTTTATATATCTTGACAAATATGTGTTGTGAAAATATTGGAATTGTATTTTTCATTATCGAAAAATTGAACGGTAATTTTTTTTGAACGATTCTCTGAATATTTCTTTCCATTTCTTTTTCCACCGATTAGTTATTTAATCCTCGTTGAAACGATTGAGTTTGAATTATATTATTTTATATTATTTTTCGACGAGATTAAAAAAAAAAAGGAACAAAGAAAAGTGACCAAATACTTATGGACAGTAGTGTAGCTTACGTACACGAGCATGCATATGTGTATATGTATATACAAACTATAATTGTACGTACGTGTGTAGCTATGTGTAAATGCTAATACATATATACACGTACATGGTGGGTGTATACGTATGTACATATAATATGTGCACGACAAGCCGATTTGCTTTCTTAGATTCAGCTGGTTTTCTTCTCACTACCTTGGACTACCGTGCTCCGAGATTTTACCTTTGATCTCTCGATCGCGATCTATCTATTACTTTTTAATCATCCGTATCGTGATATACTGTGATGAATTGTGATGAACACACGGAGGGTGAGAATGAAGTGAACGGTGGAAAATATGAGGTTTATGAGCGGAGGTTCGTCGTGTGATCAATAATTTCAAGATTTGAAAATTTTTCCAAAACGCGGACGAGCGATAGAAAAGTGACTCGATCATTCGTTTGAGATGATTCCTCTTCCCTGAGTTTCTTCGAAAATATAATCTTCTTCTATTCGAATTTTCTTCTCTCTCAAAATTTTATTCTAATTTTAATTCTTTCCCCCTTAATTTGCGTCGAGTTCGTGGACAATTTTATCTCGCTTCAAAATCATTTATCATTCTCTTCCTTCCGACGGATCGAAACGAAACAAATTTTTCGAATTAATTTCTTCCATTTCCCGTCGAACATTTAACAATATCCAAGTTGAATTTTGATGAGATCAGGACGGGATGAAAAATTTATAGTCTGGTGAAACTGGCGTGGGCAGCACCGCGATGTATTAACATTGGCTAGAGGTATTGTTCCTCGATCCTTTCTCGAAGGCTTAGCTCGTCGGGTCCTTGGCGACTCTCGCATGCCATGCTCGTTCCTTCGATTAACATCAACGTAATATCCTGTAATCGAGTCAGTGCCGTTTACATCTTTCCTTTTTTTTTTTCTTTTCTTCCCGCCAATTCAATCTCTCTTCCGTTCGAATCCAAATATTTCTTTTCGTATCGTTTCAATAATTAATAAATGCATCAAAGGAAGGAGTAATAGTATCTTCAACAATTATTTAAAATTCTCTCGTCCGTGTAGTATATATATATACATTTAATCTTCTTAAAAAATTAAAAACACTTGCCACGATTATAAGATCGCACGGAGACGCTTGGAAATCGACTTTCTCAGACTTAGGGGGAAAAAAAAAACTCGAATCTAATATTAAGAGGGATTATTTTTCCCCCCTTCAGGGGGGCAGACTTCTCTTTGGCGTAGAAAATAGTATTAACCTCTTTATCCAATATGCAGAGAATCAAAGAAGCATCCAAAGTGTACGTGTGTTTCGATTCAGTCCAGAATTAAAAAATCTATCCGCTAACCCGCCTCTAACGACCATGCGCCGAGTGTGATAAAAACAAGTGGTGTTTTGAACTGTGAACCGAAACCGAATCTGTCCCCCAATTTCGGGGGACCAAATTAACCTCAACTTTTCCTAATTCGACAAAAGAACAATACTTATATATACACAAAGAGGATAGAAACGAGACTGTACGAAAAGAGACTAGATCAAAAGAAGAAAAAAAGAGAAAAGAACAACAAAAACATCAAGTGGGGAAGGGAAAGGGGATCCGGAAGGTTGTTGCAAACTGGCAAGAGGAGCGGGAGGAGGATTCGATAGATCCGAATGGGGAGCGAAGAAGGCGATGGGATGGCGAACGTGGATGCCGCCGCTTCGTGGCAACAGTATTACACCTGGTGCAACCCTTACTCGCACCCTCACTCCCACTCGCACCCCCACGGGGCGGGCGCGGGCCAGCCGCACACCCACCCCCACCCCCATCACTTCCATCATCCGAGTCACGTCAATCAGTACCAGCAGGCAGGTCAGTATCAGCAACAATCGGTGGCGGCATCCACCGCCAACCCATCCGCCCATTATTCCACCTCCCAGCAGTATCATCTGCAGCTGCAACCCGCCCAGACGCCACCCTTGCACCAACAGCAGCAATTCCATCCGGTTAGGGGGCAGCCAACCCCTAGAAGAGCTGCACCCTACGACCGAACAGGTATTCGATTAACAATTTATACATACATATATATATATTTTTTAAACAAAAGTATTAAAAGTGTTTTTGGGGGGTAGTGGTGAGAATGAAATTAGAAATAATGGATGTTTGGTGGATCGAAACATGGCTAATTAGATTATTTTCGATCTTGGGATAATTGAAATATAATAATCCAAGTGTTGATATGATTATAGGGTGATGGGTGGGTATATACGGATATACGTGTTAAGAATGATCGAAAATTTGAAAAGAATGGATGGAAGAAGAAGATTGGAAGGAAAAAGAAAAAAAGATCTTGACGACTTTTTCTCTACCCGATCTTGTCCTTGGCTTCCGGATGCCTATTATCCTGCTCGCAACCCTGGAGGATTCGATGGTGAATTACGTAACTCGTGGTCACGCGACGTCAATCACCAAATGGCTCGATCCTTCTCGAGGAATTAATAACGTCGGATAGTTTGCTCTCTCTCTTTCGTCTCGGCCGGCTGTCGTATATATCGTCCTGATTAAAATCCCATTCTCTGCCCCGGGTACACCACGTTGGCCCGGTTATACCCCGGAGGATCGCGTTTCGTCCATACTTAGAACCTCTTGGTGGAATGAACGAAAAAAAGTGGACGGATCCAACGATTATAATAATCGATATAATAAGCTTAATATCTGCCGTTGAACAAGGAAAATACACGGAGGGAATGAAATTGTGATTTCGATTGATGATGACTCAATAACGCTTCTAAAAGTGTTCTAAACATTTTTTTTAAGATTTTTAAAAATTTTCTAAGACTAAAAATTCACTTTATCGCTTTATCGAAGATTGAAAGAGCAGATTCATCTCGAGATCTGAACAATTCTTCTTCCTATTCGATTCAATTCATCGATTCGATCTTTCGATCGATCTCCTCCTTGATCAAAATCAACGTTTTACACGCGCAATTTTCGTTCGGATCGTTTTTTTTTCCCTCTCTTAAACAAATTCAAAGTACAAAGAACGTAGGGGGATGGAGGTCGAAATAAAAGCAACAGATTCCCTATGAATAATTCAGCGTTCGTTTCCAGTAACGGTTGCCTCGAACCTCTCTTCTTCTTCTTCTTCTTCGTGTTCCGTTACTCGCGTTCATCCCTTCGTGACAGCGTTCCAGACAGGGTGGATTTACTCGAGTCGATCGAGTCGTTTTCGTCGACATTTTTGTTTCGCCGCCCGGTTGGATACGTAAGAGAGCCTGTAACATCCACGGATTATGTGTACGCGCGTCTGTGGCTCGGTTACGCAAATGTTTTTCCCAGAAAAATCGCGTCTTTCGTGTCGCATCTCCGTCATGCTGACGCCTCGATCTGTCCAACTCCATCCAAATCGTTCCATTCGGATTTCTATCCATCCATCCATATTCGAAATACAACAAAATATATATATATATATATATATATATATATATATAGTGATTACGTTATCATTCGATTATTGAATCCAATGTCGTCTTCATATTTTAACAAACTTTCGTCTTTTTCATTTTTATATATATATTATTTTATATTATTATTTTACATTATTTTATATATATATAGTGGTTACGTTATTATGATTATTGAATCGAATGTCGTCTTCATATTTTAACAAACTTTCGTCTTTTTCATTTTTATATATATTATTTTATATTATTTTATATATATAGTGGTTACGTTATTATGATTATTGAATCGAATGTCGTCTCGATATTTTAACAAACTTTCGTCTTTTTCATTTTTATATATATATTATTTTATATTATTATTTTACATTATTTTATATATATAGTGGTTACGTTATTATGATTATTGAATCGAATGTCGTCTTCATATTTTAACAAACTTTCGTCTTTTTCATTTTTATATATATTATTTTATATTATTTTATATATATAGTGGTTACGTTATCATGATTATTGAATCGAATGTCGTCTCGATTCATTTCAACAAACTTTCATCTTTTTCATTTTTTAAATCGTATTGTTTACAGTAATATTCGATTAAGATCTTGTCTTGAAAGTTTCGATATTCTTCTTTTTCTTATTTTTTATTTTTGAAATTGCATTTAAATATATGTATATCAATTTTTTATTTTTCTTAAAATGAGCGAATTTTATTGTAGAATTGAACAGATATCGATAGCGTACAGAAAAGTTTGAGATCACAAGGCAACGAAAAAAATGCAACGGAAAAATTTTCACGTCGATGACAGGTTGTGACGTGATTATTTTCAATAAGGTAGCATAAGTTTGTCAGAGATCGGTAATGCGCTTGTACAACTCGGCTACCGTGATCGGAGGAAGCGGCTCGTTACGATGATCATTTTCTGCAAGATTGCCTCCGATCATAATGATTATCGTGTTGGCCGGTTCACTCGATTCTTTTGATCATGGATCGATTTAGCCACTCGATAAAAAAAATTGCGTTAAATGAAAACGAACGTATATTGCAAATTTAAATAAAACAAGCGTTAAAAGTTAAATCTTAAATCGATAGATTTATCAATAAAATGGACACGTGGGAAAAAAGTTGAAAATATTATGTAGAATTATAAGTTAGAATCTTTAAGTTCAAGTTCCATTTCTTTGATCCTAAAAATTGAATTGAAAATATTATGTAGAATTATAAGTTAGAATCTTTAAGTTCAACTTCCATTTCTTTGATCCTAAAAATTGAATTTTCCATAAATATCCTCTTGATTCGAAGAATTCGTTCCTTTTTCGGATTAAAAAATTAATTAAATATCACATCGAAGAAAAATAAGGAATAATTCGATAGGAATTTCGAGAAGACGATATATATATATAAAACGTTTTGCATTTTTCCCGCTACTTGGATTATTCAAAACAGCTCCTAGATTTGTCGGATATCGTCGTCGAAATAAACCGAAAGAAAATAACTATTTTCGTATCGGACAACGTTAACGAATAACGTTGGCGATACGCGTCCACGGTTATTTTTCTCTCCATGGAAATTCACGATAATCCCGTCGGTGGAATAAACAGCAACGTCCATCATCCGGAGTGGCGGTACATGAAAACCGTATCTAATCGTTCGCCATTTCCATGAGCGGCACTGTCTTTCACCGGCCTGTCCTTTCTCGTTCCCAGTTTTATGTTGTCCTTTTATTCAAATCGCGTGGCCAGTTTCCACTTATACGCAAATTATCTTCCTTATCCCCCCTTCCAATCCTCTGTTCCCAATGTTACACTTGCTCCACTTGTTTCTCATACTTATTCTTCTCCACCCCCTTTTACCAGACAAATGATAGAACCTCTCTCTTTCTCTCTCATTTTTTTTTAAATTACAATGATTTTCAATTACAATGAATGATGTTTTATTCGAATAAACGAGAAAATTTTCAATTAAATTTCTCGTTAAAAGTATAAGAATAAAAATATAAAAAAATAAATTCGGTATTAATGATGTTTTATTCGAATAAACGAGAAAATTTTCATTAAATTTCTCGTTAAAAGTGTAAGAATAAAAATATAAAAAAACAAATTCGGTATTAATACGATCATATTCGTCATTATACTATATAAAAAAACAGATTTAACCTGAAACGAATCGAATGTAAAATATACTTGGTTAAGCATAGCGGTGACGAAAGGAAGAAAAATGATCGACGAGAAGAAAAGGACAGGAAAAGCCGGCGTCACGACGAAGCCTTGAGCAAACGAAGAAAAAAAGGAAAAAAAAAAAAATGGAAAATTCCCATGAACGGCGGAAATCGCTACGAGCCTCCATTAGGACACGCGAGTATCAATTAGAACGATAATATTCCGCAAAATCCGTACAAACTACTTCGAATATATTAACACGAGGAATAAAAAAAAAGGAAAAAGAAAGAGGAAGAAAGAGAATTGGTCGTCGTCAATTAGTTCCACCTTGGACAAAATCCATTATCTACGATCTACGATCTTTCCTAGATCTTTCCGTTCCGTGGATCATTTATAGCCGGTACAGCGAATCGTGTGGGCGCACGATCGATGGATCCTGGTGTTTGCCGTGCGGCAAAGTTTCTCAAGGACGAGCGTTCCGTCTCGTTGCCGAGGATAATGCAACGTTACAGGATAACTCGTAGTAACCGTGTCTCCACGTTCATTTCCAAGCAACGGGGGATCACCAGGATACGCGAATAATCGTTCTCCACCTCGTCTCCCACTCTTAGAGTCCCCTCTCTCTCTCTCTGTCTCTCTATTGAACGATGGAAACGAGGCAAATCCTGGTAAACGCGTCTCTATGTCCCATTCGATGAAGTTCCACGCAGTTTCCACCTCTTTCTCGACCCGAGTCGCGCGATCTTTTCCTCCCTGTGACCGCCTACTTCCACTTCAAGCTGATGGATATTCCCTTTCGAGCACCATCCATGAGTAGATTATTTTTTTAGATCAAGTTTCCTTTTCTTTTTCTTTTTTCGAATTTAAGATGAGTTCAGGATCGTTTTTTTAAATCCTCTGTCTATTTTATTCGCCAGGAATTCGAGAGAAGGAGGATGATGATGAGGATGAAAATTTATCTTCTAGTAAATAGAATCTCTAGATTTTTTCTTTTCCTCTCCATATTCCATATCCTGGAACATAAACCCATAAATGGTTTGTAGAAATTGTATCGAGGAAACGTTCTTCATCTTCGAGAAGATTGAAAAAAAGAATATTCGGAAGGTATTTTATATCCGCGAGAAGGGATTCGAGTTTTTCTCGCACGAGTTTTCTTTTCGAGTTTAAATACGTATTGTCGATTAAGGGTCATCGTTCGGAAGAAAATCTCTGGTCCCACGAAGCTGCATCAGTGCGTGCATCTGCTTGCACATGCAGGCAATGGCAGCGCGTGTGGGCCGGGCAGATCTTCCGCTGGATTTTGCACGATGACTCACCCCGCGCGACTCGTTCCTCCTCGATCTGCACTGCAACTCGGCGAAATATCGAGGAAGCTAAGCTTCTCGATCGAGGAGAGGAATAAACCAACCGAGGATTGCCAATTTCGAAGGGTAGAGGAAGAATCGAGATAATTTGTGGATGAAAGGAAAAAAAAAGAAAAAGATTTGTCGAAGAAAAGTTTCGTTTCTTGTTGCGGGCGAAAAAACGAATCGAATGAAATTAATCGAAAGATAAAACGCTTTTATCGAAACAGTACATGTATGTACATGAAAATACTTCTTTCTTGGATATTGTATTATGCACAAATGTAATTCGCGAGTCGTGTAATAATGGATCGAGAAAACATTTTCATCATCCTCCAGTATATTTTTTTCTCCTTGTGTATTGTTATAACCACGTTTCGCCGAATCACAGTGTCGCGAGGGTACACAATTGTCTGGAGAATTTTATTTTGCGATTGTATCTTCCTTTTTTCATCATCGAAACACGCGTCGATTATTCTCGAGCCCGAGGGAATAAAAAAAAGAAAAAACACACAATTATGAAGATAATTATGAAATCTTCCCTGTTGACTGTACTTAACGCATCCTCCTCGCGTTTCCAAGCATTGAAAGGAACGGGTATGCTCGTTTATTGGAACCTATGGTCGCATAGAAAACGCACGATAACTCATATATTCACGATTAACGCGAAACCTCGGCTAGTTAGTGTTGCTAGGCACTTGGTGTAATTGCATCCTGACAGTGAATAGATTTACACTTCTGGCTCGGGGATACCAGCTTCTGCCAATATCATTCTCTCTAATCAACCGATTGCAAACGTTATTCATTCGTATACCCCGTTCACGGTAGTTCTTTTTTTCCTTTTTTCTTTTCTCTCTCTCTCTCTCTCTCTCTCTCTTTATTGTAGACAAAGGCGAAACTTCGTTAAATAATAATTTTCTTAATTGTACATTCTACGGGGCTTTTACGTTGATTCCGTTCGAAGATTATTTTTTTTAAGCAAATTAACGCTCTTCTTTTTACCCCTCAACAGCTCGTTTCGTAACGAGTGGTTGTCGAGTTTGATAACGGGGATCGAAGATTTGAAAATGTTTATTGAATAAGAAAAGGGATTGAAGTGAAGCGAAGATTATTAACATCGAAGAATTTCAATCTGTTAAAATATATATTTTGTATTAAAAAGTTTGAATACAAAATATATATCTTAACAGATTGAAATTCTTCTGTTATTTTCTTTTCTTTTTTTTTTTCCTTTCCTTGATTCGAATATAATTGAGATTAGTTATGGGAGGTAGATATTTATTGGGATGAGAGATTTTGGAAGAAAATTGAACGGGGAGAAGGTAAACTGTAGAAATTTTGAAGCTTCTTTTTCAAGGTTTGGAAAAGTTGTGACGAGTTTGAGGAAGTTTGAAGTAAGGAATATTTGAAAATTTAAATGTTCGAAAGACTGGATGTGCACGATTAAGCATGGAGATTAAAAAGTTTGAATACAAAATATATATCTTAACAGATTGAAATTCTTCTGTTATTTTCTTTTTTTTTTTTTTTTTTCCTTTCCTTGGTTCGAATATAATTGAGATTAGTTATGGGAGATAGATATTTATTGGGATAAGGTGAGAGATTTTGGAAATGAAATTGAATAAGGAGAAGGTAAACTGTAGAAATTTTGAAGCTTATTTTTCAAGGTTTGGAAAAATTGTGACGAATTTGAGGAAGTTTGAAGCAAGGAATATTTGAAAATTTAAAGACTGAATGCGCACGATTAAGCGTTTACCTTCTCCTCATTCAATTTCATTTCCAAAATCTCTCACCTCATCCCAATAAATATCTACCTCCTATAACTAATCTCAATTATATTCGAACCAAGGAAAGGAAAAAAAAAAAAAAAAAAAGAAAAAAGAAAAAAATCGCTTCAAACGCTCTCGCACGCTATTATTCTTGCGTCTCGCGTCAGAGCGAGCCGCGACGAATCGTTTTCTCGGTATAAAGACGAGGTATAAAGCTCGATAAAAGGAAAGATGAAGGAGCGAGGGAAAGTTTGACGAAGAGAAGGAAGGACGAAAGGTTGGGCAACGAAGGTTGCGGTTTGAAGACAGTTTGCTAGAAGCGCGCCCCGTACCACGAGTACTCCCACTTGCGAATTATGCGAGATACCCTATCTCTCGCGAGAGTAACATTTTCTGTGATCCCTGACCCCGAGATCTCGGGCCCAAACACCATCCCCCGCCTGGGCCCACGCGTCCTCCACTGCTCTCCTTCGTATCCTCCTCGTCCTTTGACTTCTTCGAGAAATCTTTCCAACTAGATTGAATCTTGACGAGAAGAGAATTTTATCGATTGTATTTTCTTAATCGAACAACATTTTCAACCTTTCTCTTGGTTAAAAGTTGAGAATCGTATTATTTTACACGTGCTTGATCGTTTTTTTTGAATGGTTATCAAAGAAATATTGTATATATGTTGTGATAAAGACAAGTAATATTCGATATCGATCGAAAATTTGAAATGGGAAAGAAGGGAGGAAATTCAAGAGTTCTTGGATTTTAAAAAGACATTAGATCCAAGTACAATTGAATTATTGATATTAAATTGTTAATAAATAAAAGTAAATGCTGTAATTCTTTTTTTTTTTTTAGCAAATCGAATTTAAAATTAAATTTTAATTTGCATATCTTATTAATTTGCGCATTTTTTACCAGCTTTAATAGTATAACGTGGTAATGCGAAAAAAAGAAGAAAATCTTTAGATCTAGATTATTTATTAGTAAAGTAAGGTAGAAAGCAGATTAGCCAGACACATTTCCATCTTATCTTTCTTTGATCTTCTTTTCTCTATTCTCTTGGCATAATTTGTAATTGTAAAATCATTAATAATTCTTCTCTCTCTCTTCTCTATCTATCTATCTCTTTCTCTCTCTTCCCATTGCACAATTTTATATCTATCTATTTATCTTTCTCTCATTTTCATACATTTGACGTTCACGCAAATACTGTACTTCTATCATTTTCAGGTGACCCCATGATAACATCCTCTCTGAAGGGTAAGTGACAAACGACAGCTCATACATTTCTCTTCCCCCTTTTTTTTTTCTTCTTCCTCTTCTTTTATTCTCTTTCTTTTTTGAAAGATGTCTTTTCTTTTGTTTTTTTTATTCTTTTTTTGCATCCACTCCCTCAAATGATCCACGCAAGGATCATCGTTTTGTCCACGAACGTCTTCTTCCCCTAACTTTCTAGAAAGGAGGACAATAGTGGGACGTGTTCTCTCATTTGCATGAATTTTTTTCTTCTCCATTCACGCTTCTACTCTCTTTCACACACACACGCACACGTAGGAATTAGGAAAGTGCATCGAGTACAAATTCCGATTTTGACGATTCAAAGTGCCATTTATAATGCAACAGTTTTTCTTTTCTTTTTTTTTCTTTACGAAGAAAATTTTTATTCCTCGAAATGGAGTTCTTTTTTTTTTTTTTTTTAATATTAATTTCAATATGTAATGATACGACAATTTTTTTTTTTTTTTTGAAAATGTTTCGATAAGATTGTCGATTGGAAGAAGTTGAAAAAAGTATTGTACAGTTTAAAATACATTTAAGTTAATTCGACTCGTTGGAAACGACGTCGATGCATTTTCAAGCGATTAGGCGAGTACAGATAGTACCGAGCACTCGTTTTACAAAAGATGTATCGGTTAGGTTTAGATAAGTAGTAGTAGAACACACAGATACAAAATATCATTGAAAAAGAGCACCGATAAGACGGTGGCGTTCTATTTCACGAATTCACAATTTTATTTTGCAATTCGGAGGAAAGCAAGGATCTGCTAAAATAAGAATATCGAGGAGGATCTTGCTTTCATCAATCGAAACACTATATCGACATAAAGCACGATTCCCGTTTGAAAGAAAATTAACTTGTGTGTTGTATGTGGTTGTACGTGATCGTGTCAAGAAAGAAGAAAAAGGAAAGAAAAGAAAAACGACGAGGAGAAAAATATTTGAGTGTAATTTAACTTTTTCCAAAATTTAAATGAAATCTAATGGAAAATTTGAAAAAGGAAAAGAATTAGAAAATTTGACGAATTGAAAATTTAATTTATTGAACAAAATTATCGTGGAAATTTGCATTTCTTGCAAATTTAAAAAAAAAAGAAAAATTTCTCTTTCAAAGTGTAAAGAAAAAAGAGAAGAAAAAGAAAGGTTAATTAAGGAGTAACTCGAGTCAAACAGTTCCGAAACGAAGTTTTCATCGCGAAGCGAATAGAAACGGTCTCCGGTGGACAAAAGCTGTTTAATATGTGCATTAATTCAACGCGTTTCATCGTCAATAATTTATAAGTCTCGTAGCTATTAATTACGCATCTCGAACGTACGCGCAAGTATGCCGAGAAGCCGTGGCGATTGGTTACGTGCTATTATAAGTAACAAGGGTCTACCGCGCCGATCTTTCCTCTCTTTTCCTTCTATTAGCTATACGCGATTTTCAAGCATTTTAATTATGCAAATCGTTAAGGATCGTTTTGCCTCGACTCCGTTTCTGTTTATTCTACACCTCGCATCACATTGATATTATTATTTAGAATTGGAATTCGTATTTTTCTTCTTCTTTCTTTTAATTTCGAGTATTCTAATTTCGGAATCGAAAATGGAATCGTGCGATTTGAATAGAAATTTTCGATAAATCGAACGTTTTACAAATTTAGTTAAATAGATTTGGAATTCGAAAATTCTTGCCAATTTAATCCAATTATTAAACAAAAAAACCTATTGAAAATTCAGAGAAACTCGAAGATTCGCACAATTCTTCCAAAACTTAAAAAAAGAACAAAGTTATCGATCTTATCGATAATTTTTGATAAAACGTGGAAGGAACAAATTTCATCCCTTGAAGGAAAAAAGAAAGACAGGGAGGGGGGAGGGGGGGCGTGAATTTAATCGAAAATATAACGCAACCGATGCTCGTTCGACTTACCTCGTCTCGAATGGCAATGGATTACGCGTCGAAACGTCCTCCACGGGTCGAATCGCGATCGTTTTACGCGTTTCCCGGGTGTCGATCCGCGGAGGCATGTCGGCCAACGACAACCAACAGATAGATATTCTCGTTTCACCCGACAACATCGGTCTGCCTCCTTACATTTTATCTCGCAACATGTGGCAATGCCGTGTTATGCCCCGGCCACGGCTGACGTTATGGAAGGATAATCCCATGCGGTCGACGGTTCGCGTCTCAGATTTCGCGCCGAGACCATAATCTGGTCGAGGGGAGGCGAACAGGCATGGCGCAACCGGCTCACCCCGTGTAAAACTTGCACCTCCACGCGCAAATTTTTCCACCCGTTTCCTTCTTCCAATATTACGATAATAAGTGTAAATAATAAAAAATAGAAGGGTTGGAGGAGAGGTTGGATCTGGAAACAAAAAGAATCGAATTTAAAAAAGGACTAATTTTAAAATGTCTCGCGAAATGATTCGATTGGGATAAAAAAAAATGGAAAAAAGAGCGAGTTTAATAGAAAGGGAATAGGGATAAATTACTTGTTTATTTGAATGTGGATCGTGCCGATGCCTCCGTTCGACTGTGGCTCGAGCTCGTCGTACGCCGGTTAAATAGGAGAACAAACGAAAACAAAACCGAAACGTCGAACGCGTGACATTTAATTCGCGCGCGAATGTACACAAAGTGTTAATCGCGCTTCGCGTGTAAATTATTATATAAATTATCAAGCGTTCGATCGATATTTTTGGAAGGATTTTTTTTACGATGTGTAAACATATCGCTTCGTGTAATAAAAAAAGCGAGAATTAATTTATATGAATTAATTTATTTTATTTATTTCAAGTAGAAAGATCAATTCTTTAAATTTAGACGAAAGAGTAATTTTTTTAAGTATCGAAAAGAAAAAATTTGAATACGAAAAAGGATACTGGTTTGATTTGAAGATATTTTAAAATATAACTTTGAAAGCGTAATTTCGAAAACTGTTAATTCGATACTTTAAAATTTAATTATTCGAGAATGGAATTTTTTCCTCGCTAATTTTGATCTGATAAAAAAAAAAAAAGAGAAAAGTAGGATTAGATTTTACGCTGTGAAATTCAAGCACGCGCGTGTGGTTAGTTCAGTGGTCGCTAGTGATCAGTTTCTTCAAAATCATTTGTAGAGACTGTCTGATCGATATTTCTTCGAGTATTCTTCCGGTCCCAACAACGCGAATAGCGTCCATTTCGAGCGAATGGTGGATGATATAACACTTGTCACTTTCTACGATATCCTTTTTGAGGATTACACTTTATCCTAATGAAATTGAGAAAATCTCCATATCCTCTTAACCAGATATTATTATCCGCGAAAACAGAACATTTCGAGAAAACAAAAAGAAGGAAATGTTAGCGAATTATATAAAACGATAAAGAAAAAAAAAAGAAAGAAAATTGAAAGAACTTTTTGAGATATATATATACATATACATGTCGATAAATTTCTTTCATCTCGAAATATCGAGGTCAGCTCTTCCTTGAATTTCTTGAGAGATTCAATTTTGACTGATCAGCTGACAAAGGGGATCCAAACTCACGTGTTCACAGACGTACAAAAGGATCTTGTCAAAGATCCATTTCTTCTCTCCATCATCTTTCCTCCCCCCTCCTTTTCTCTCTTTTCAATTCCTCCTCCGTCTTTCAACTCGTATCCACTTATTTCTTCTTCTTCTTCTTCTTTTTCTATTAATTAAATTCTTTAACTCCGTTGCATAAGCGTGCATTTTTAATTAAAGTAGTAGCGCGATTAAAAAACGTAGCAATAAGAAAATCCGTGAAATCGAAGAATTAATAATAGAAGGCGAGCTATCGAGAGGTGTATATAATAATCGTTAATTGTAAATAATTATCAAAGATTTTTCATCTAAAAATGTGTGTGAGAAGAAAAAGCCTTCAACGGGAGGGGGGGGGGGGAAAGATTGAAGGGGAGAACCCCGACAGATCGTCGTTTAAATTCTTCTCTATGTTAAACACGATAAACAAGATTGACGAAGAAACGATGAATACTATACACTGTTATTATTATTATATAGCGTGTAATTATTACGATGGGAAATATAAAGGAAAATAAAGAAACGATGATGGAAAAACAGGGGAAATCTGAATATAATATGGGGTGGCAAAAGACCCTCGTTTTCCAATCGAGAAAACCTATCGTTAAATTCCAACAAATGCATTTCCATGTTGATTTCTTCCATTTTAATCATCGTCCTCGCGTTCAAATGTTCAAAACATTCGATTTAAATCGTCGAAATCCACGAAATCGAATCGATACCATTTTAATCTCATTCATCAAACGATCGATCTTGCGTGAAATTAAACGATTTCGATTTAATTTGCATTCTTCTCACCAATTCCATAAACCTAAAATTCAACTCGTGTGCGATTATTTATCGACACGTGATGATTTTATATTTTGGATTAATTCGTGTGTCAAGAAAAAGAAAAAGAAAAAATCCTTATCGAAAAGTTCGAACGTGGCAAAATTTTTTTCTCAACTATTAATATGATCAATGGACCGTTCTCGACTTTCACTTTCACTTCCTTCGAATCTTCTCGGTTTAAGCGACACGGAGGATCGTTTAAAAAAACGACGAAAATCTAAATCTAAACGACTACAAGTCGAAGAATACGTGTCTATACTCTGTCATATCCTTGCCTCTCGTTCCTTATAACCATACCGTGTCTTTCGTGCAAGTATAATTCGATCCATACTCGTCGTAACTCATTCTCCTTAATACCATACTTTGATGGAATCGAAGCGAAAAAAATAACGGGTAACGAAGAATCAACCGCGATGAGAAATAATCCATTAATCGTGTAATTGGCATATCTCTGGGGCAATATATCTCCAGCCTCTAATCAGAGAGTTAACGAACAGGGAGAGGATGGAAGAAGAAGGAATCTTGTTGAAGGCGAGAAACGATTCTCTTTAACTCTCTCTCTCTCTCTCTCTCTCTCTCTCTCTCTCTCTCTCTCTCTCTCTCTCTCTCTCTCCCTCCCTCGCGAACGACGATAAAAACGGTTCGTTAGACGAAAACACGCGTAACGTAAGATGGACAATCGATGAATTTTTCCGAGTAATCGCGATAAATGGCTCGTTACCGCGCTCACGTGGTAAACTCGTTATCCCGTATCCAGTATCCCGGAGAGAGAGAGAGAGAGGCTTATAATTACGATCAATCAACGAAAGAAGAAAATCGTGTATGAGGCGCCAAAGATGAATAGTAATTTCATTATATAACCCGTTTTAACCCGATTTATCGCGCGATTATTCTGGAAATAATTTCTGAAATATTTTTCCTTTCCCTCCCTTCGCTCGTTATTATGCAATTCTTGGCAGCGGGGAAAAAAATGATAATTGCGAGATATTGGAAGGGGGAGATCCGTTGAGAGAGGAGGATCGATCTGGAATGTTACGTAAACGCACGCGTGGCTCAACCCTTATTTTGGCGTTTTTTTTATTTTAAAGTTAATTAGAATCGGCATCGAAAATCGCCAAGATGAAAAAGTAAACTTGAAGAAATTGTTCGAAGGGGAATAATATCGATCGGTTCTCGAAAATTAATTTTCCCTCGATATTTTCATTTTCGTTGGGAAAAATTTCACGTTTGTTCACTCGAGGCAAAGGCGACCAATTAAAAACGAGCATCGAGCGTAATTACCTCTTTCCTCGCCTCCGATAATTATGTTTCTCCCGATGTAAAAAGCGGTACAATTCACGGAAACTTCGAAATTACTTTGTTTCCTTGAAAACACCAGTCAACTGGTGTTTGTCTTTATTCCCAACTACGATCTTTTAAAACTAATTTGAAAAAAAAAAAAAAACAAGGAAATGATTTTACGCGGAAAAATGTGTACATGAAAATAGATATCACGATCTTGCATATGATTATGATTCGTGTAAAAATAAAAGTGGTTCAAGTATTTCGTAATTTCAATACTCGCGATACGATCTTAACAAAAATTATACGACACGTATATCTAAATTACTCGAAACTTCCCCAACAAATAAAATTCACCTTCATCCTTCATTCTATATGCATAACAAGAATTACCATCTTTATCAAGTAGAAAATATATTTCTAAATTTTTCAAAAAAAAAAAAAAAAAAGAAAAAAAATACACAAACCTCTCTCATCACCCAAATATTTTCTCGATAAAATTTGATCGTATAATGTCATCTGTGTGTTTCAATAATTGCAGCACATGGTCCGTTTACACGTCGTTCCTTTAATTGTCAGGTGTTGTCGGTAAAACACACAGGCTCCTCCACGCGATTTATAATACTCTTTACGACGATGGTTCAACATCTGTTTCTCAGCTGTCAGAAATTAAATTAAAACCAACTCGAGAGCGTGAACGGAGCGTCGAGAAGGAAAAAATCTTTCCCTCCGAATGAAAATTGCGATATCGACGACCAGCATTTCCATGGAAATAACTTGAGGCTCGCGGATGTACAAAGGTTAGAGAACACAGGCCGAAACTTCGTTTCTGAGGATCGTGATACTATTTTTAAACGATATATCGAGCGTTCCACTTTCGGCCGTGTACATAAATTGCTTTCTCTTTTGTCCGAGGCGATATTTTTGGACCTTGTCAATGGAGGCGTTGTGTCGTTTCGACCATTCAACGAAACGTCGAGTTTCAGGGATGATTAAAGACCAAGTTTTTTTTTTTTCTATAAATGATTCGATCATTCGGATTCTATTTTCTCTTGTACGGGATAATTATGAATTTTTGGTGGATCAAGTATTAACAATATTTTTTTACGAGTCGTTAATATTTAAGTATCGTTAATATTTAAATTTTTAAAGATAATTATTCCAGTTCTTTTTTTTACTTCTAATTTTAATATTCCAATAATTCAATTTCCAATCTTTGGATCTCTATCATTCTGATGCCATATGTTTTATAACTTTCTCCAGTTTTTTTTATTCTTGGATTATATTCCAAACTCGGATTAAACTAATCAGACGTCTATCGTTTCACGACTCATTGACTCTTGTATGAACAACCATCAGATATTTCATCACGTATTTTCCTAGATAATATTTTATCTCGATCAAATGTTGAACGATCATTCTATTATCCGTTAAAAGAAATCGATGCAACCGTCGACGAAAAAAGCATACAAAATTTGACACTTCAAGTAATAACTTTATTTAAAACGTTCGAATAAATGAAAAAAAAAATTCATCGATTCTTGATCTTTCGAAATTCATAATAACCTCGGCCAGAAAATACGTTCGATTTTTCGAACGATAAATTAAATTATCCAAATAGATAATACAATTTTATATATTATTCTTTCTTAACTTTAATCGTTAAAATTTTCTTCCCATCTCTTCCGTTCATCTCTTCATCTCTCTTGGTGTAACGCAATTCCAATATTTGTCGGAGTAGAATTAGCCGTTCAGGGCCAGACACGCGAAGAAAAGAACAAACTTTCGGCAACGAAACTTTCACCTCCTAGTGAAATGTGCCCTGGCCGTTCCCCCCCGCCGCGGCTCGCCACTCCTTCCGCCCTCTTCCTCTTCGTTTTTCTCAGCCGAAACGGAAGGCCCGTTCCCAAAAATTTGTCAGTATCTCGGCCACGAAAAGCACGGCACGTTCGGCCAAATGGGACCGCTTTCTTCTGGACACCCGTTAGACGAGTTCCACATTCTTTCTTTTTCTTCTTTCCCCCCTCTCTCTCTCTCTTTTCCCTTTTCTTCCTTTCTCTCTTTCTTTCTTTCTTTCGCGTTGGCAAAATAAATAAATCTCTAATAATATCTCTAAATTCAATTTTGTTGGAATTTTTTTCTTTCTTTTTTTCTTTTTCAGAGATAAGATAGCGTAGTGAAAAAGTGATGCTTCGAATGTAGGTTATTATATTTTGACGAAGCAGAATTTTAAAATTCTGGTTGGTTTTGGATATATCAACGAAGAGGCCTTCCTTTAGAAATTAGAAACGTGAATTTCTTAGAAACGTGTCGATTAAATGGGATATTTCAGAAGTGAAACTCATCGAGATCATCGTTTCTACGGTGTTTCTCAATTTTAACTTTTCAAGTTTTATCATAAGTAATTTTTGAATGACAAGATTTGCTTTGATAAATGTGCAAACAATCAAATATTCTTTCTTACACTCCAACAATAATCCTTTGATGAATATGCAAAAAACCAAATAAAATATCATCTTTCAGATTTAATTAATCAACTCGCAACAATTCAAAATATTCCCACAATTTTCTTTCTGAATTTCCAAAAATCCAAATTCCTCGATAATTCAATAATAATAAAATGTAAAAAAAATCAAATTAATCAACGACGAAAAATATTCCCACAACTTTCTTTCCAATTTCCAAAACTCCAAATCCCTCGAAAATCGTATGCAAACAAAACTTACTTACGCTTGCATCAGGAATTTATCCATCATACTTGTACAAACAAGATTTACCATCTTGATTTACCATCTCGAGAGAGAGAGAGAGAGAGAGAAACGTTCGAAATCACGAAGCATCCCCGATTCCCGCGTTGATTACGAAATATGAAGAGCGTGTTGCGGTAAATCAGTCGGAACGGCTCGCCTCTTCTTTTCACCGTCTCCATCGGTGGTGCTCGTGATACAGGCAGTGAAAGGAAGCGGTAGGATCAACAGGTTGTCTCCCATTTCGCGTACACACTGTAGCAAGAGTTTGACCTTTAGTCGGGAAATGAAAGCGATTTTGTCCGCATCGAGATCTCCTTTGCCGAAAAAACATGTATTATAGTTTCTTTTTTTCTTTTTTTTTGATTATGACAGTGATAAATTGACGAATAGAGTTGTAAAATTCTTTTAAGAATCGTAGTTCGAATCACATCGATGGAGGCAACGATTGGAATCGTAGGATTTTCGATAAAAGAAATCTAGAATATTGGGAGAATAAAGATTGGAATTGAAAGGAAAATTTATAATTTTGTATATCTAGAAATATTTACCACTCCAAAAAAAAAAAAAGGAAAAAGAAACGAAATCTTCAGTTTGTTCATTCATTCTGGATGCAATACTTCGCCTCTTATCGTAATCCAATTAGGCAGATGGCGCAACAAAAGTCGCGATTCATCACCGCCCCGAAACAAGCGTGCTGCTCGTAAAACTGCGCGCATCATCCGCGACAAAGGAAAAAGCGTACAAAGAGAAGGAAGATATATATTTGTACACTTTTGTCATGCGCCTTGATGGAAAATAAACGGAAAGAGAAACGAAAACGAGGGAAAAAAGAGGGAGGAGGAACGGCGAGGAACACGGAGGAGGAAGAGCAACGAAGGAGGAGGAGGAGGAGGAGGAGAAAGGAATCTTTACGTGAGCCACACGAATACCTGGACTCCTCGTGGTTTCCGCGTTCGCATACGGTATACACCGGGACCGGTTCACCGGTGATTCAGAGGTTTATGCCGGTTCCAGTAGAATTAACGTCGGCATCTTCCCTCCTCCGTTGCTTTTTTTCCCTTTCTCCCGACGATCGGCCGGGGAGCGACGAAGAGAAAGGTCGCAGATGCGAACGAAAACGAAATGGGAACTCTTCCAAGTCTCGTCGTCCATCCGATCAAGTAAAAGAGAGACTTCGTTCTCGACGAATCTTTTCATGACTCGATAAATAATCAAATTGAATATTTGAAATATTTCCACGAAATAATATCATGGAAGACGAATAAAATCGATTAAATCGTAAAAAAGATTTTTCGACAAGAGTTTGCCAAAAATTCTTAATTCGAAAAATCGAGAGAAAATCGGGTACGTATTTCGACGAAGAATAATAATAATGATAATAAGGAAAAAGAAGATAGATATTAGAGAGGACGTTGGAAGGAGGGCAGGATAGAAGAAAGAAGGTGACAGTGGCGTGTGCGTAGCCATTAGAATCTTCAGGAACTCTCTCTCCGTTCCCCACCTTGGAGCCATCATGGAACTTGTCCCCCTCTTGCCCGACCAGTCCGCGGTATTTCGCCACTTTCGATTTTATACGGCCAGTACGCGCCGTTACCGTTAATTTCATGGATCGGTCACGATCGAGGCAAGCGCGGCACCAGGAAGTGGGTCGATCCGGCGTGGAAAACGAGGACGATCCTCCTCCTCCTCCTCCTCCAGTGTTCCAGTTTTCCCTTTTTTCTAAACCGTCGAAATGGAAAGTCGTCTCCGATCTTTCTTTCTTTCTTTCTTTTTCGCGAAAGAAGCGTCTTGCCAGCTGTTGTTGTTGTTGTAACTAACCCACGATTTTTCATCGTGGAATTCTGTTTGATCGTGCACCGCCTGCCGGGTTCTTGCCAGTAGAAAGTTCCGGCCTGTGGTCAGACAGACCTCGATATTATACCTCGCAAGAAGTACCCCGAGTTTTGAAGAATCGTTTCAGAAGGAATTCGATCGATTTTTTTTTTCTTTAACAGGGGAGGAAATTCATACTGCGAAAAGAAACGAAGGAACTAGGTATTAAAGAAGAGTTAATATAATACTGCGAAATAAACGTTGGATTAGGTTTACTCTTATATATCTCGCTGTAAAGAATTCTTCTACGATCTCATTCACTCATTTTAATTTCTGGAAGATCTGAAAAAATCTCAACAACCATTTTCCTCGACGATACTTAAATAAAAAGCAGCTTGAGATTTCAGCGCCTTCGAAAATTACTTTTTTCGAAACTTTTCCAAAACGATATTTAATACAATTTTCTATTCTTCTAAAAAAAAATATATATTAAAAACATTCATCTTTAATCATGCACGAAGACTTTTAATCATAAAAAGAAAAACCTGCGCAATTTCAAGTAACGAAAAACGAAAACCCCACGTTTCGAAAGGGATGAAATCGAAAAGGGGGCTACGAATCAACCAATCAACTTCCAACGAGACCAAATATTTTCGATCAAAAAAGAAAAAAAAAAAAAAAAAAAGAAAAAGATTCGCGAAGAAGGAAGTGAGAACGGAATCGTACAGCGCGTGTAACTCTCCAATATAGTAACGAGCAAGAGGGAGAGAGAGAATAGCCAGAGGGTGCGTGGTGGGAGGTGGGGGCGGGTAAAAGCGGATGTTTGGTGAACGCGAAGGAGACGACGGGTATGAACGGGTTGGAGGTGGGAACAGACGCGGACTTACCTACACACACTCCACTCACTTCCATGTATAGCGTATTCGTAACACGCGAGAGAAACGTCTCCGTACGGGAGGGACGGGTCGCGGGAGAAAGGGAAACGTTGCAAGGAGACGGAGAGAGAGAGAGAGAGAGAGAGAGAAGAAGGAGAGGAAGAGAGACACGGATAGCGCGGTGGAACGGTGGAACGTTGGCGAGTGGCAGTGTCTTTCCGGACGCCGCAGCTTCGAGTCACGCACGCACGGTTTCTCCCACTCTTTCCCTCTCTTTTTCTCTCCTCCTTTTCTCTCTCTCTCTGTCTCTCTTTTTTTATCCATTCCTGTCTACCTATCCGTCTATCCGTCCACCTATCATCCATCCTCTCTCTCTTTCTCTCTCTCTTCTTCAACCACCTTACCTCCCCCCCTTCTCATCCCCTTTTGATACTTTTATATATATATATATATATATTTTACACAAGAGTATTCGCGCGTACACTCTTTCTCTTTCTCTCCTCTTTCTCTCTCTGTCTCTCTTTCAATATACATATATATATATATATTTCCCTGGATGGTTCTACTCTGCCCTTCCTCGTGCTGTCTCTCCTAGTCGGAACTCCGGTTTCAGGACGACGTCGAGGCGCGTGATCGTCTCTCCCCCACCGTTAGGAAACGCGGCCAGGGAACCAATCGGAGCCGCGCTTCCGGCTACGGTGACGGCCCAATGGGCGAACACCGGCCACGGATAGACGCTGACGATCGCTGATTTTGACAGTCGACACACGACTACGATAGTAGTACACCGTAGTGCCGCTCGCTGCCTTCCATTCTTCTCCCGGCCGCTTCGATCGCGGAGAGGAACGCAACTCTTCGAACGAATCGGTTCGAATCGGTTCGAAAAAGAATTTTCGCGTTTTTTCCCTTTCTTTTTTTTTTTTTCCTCCTTTCTTTCTAGAAACTCGATCCGTCCGTCCGTCGGTCTGTGAAAAAATTCATGTTTCTTTCGGGACTCGCACGCGCGCGAACGGAGGAGGAGGACAGGAGGATTTATAATCTCGGTGTGGTTCGATAAAATAAACTCGATCGTCGATTTGTTCGCAATCACCGCTGCGCTCGCTCGTGCGTTCGATCAATCGCTGGTGGACGAGGAGTTTTAAGTTTCTTTTTCAAGGGGGGGAGAGAGAGGAGGAAGGAAGAGGGTGGCACGAATCACGGGGACCCGGTCACGTGGCCGCCGATGATTGTTTACAGGGATTGACGTGGTGGATGAAGGGAATCCCGGAGAAGAGGGATTCGCACGTTTGTCCATCGATCTTCGAATCGTAATATATATAAAGGGATCTTCGTTAAATCAAGCTGGAGAAGGATAATATCGATCCGGCTGCTCATCCTCTGTCCGGATTCTCTCCCTCTCTTCCCGGATTCTCTCTGTGACAAGTGGCAAAGAAGGCGGGATAAAATTACGGGCGCAGATGCGGGGAGACAGATCGAGACAGTGATCGAGGAGCCTCGGTAGTGCGCCTCCTTTCTTTATCTCCTTGTACTCGGACGGTGTTTCTATCGAGCCCCGTTTATTATTATTATTATTATTATTATTATTATTACACCTTCGTTGAATAACTCGTCGAGAAGAATAAGAATCGAAAGGAGGGAATTTCTCGGGAAAGGATTTTGGAGGAGCGAGTGAGTGAAAAAAGTAAGGATCCCTGGGGCTGGTGGAAGAGAGGAAGGGGAGAGGTGTATTTAAATGCTCGCGTGAAACCGGAAACCGGATGAGCTGCGCCATGGAGTACCAGCAATTGGCGCCACCGCCGGTACCGGGCGTGCTGCACCAAGCGCATCATCAACAGCATCAACAGCAGCCGGTGCAACCGCCCCATCCTCACATCGTGGTCGCGCCTGCGCACCAGCAACAACCCCAACAACCGCCGCCACCACCGTTACCGCCCACCTCGCACGGCCATCAGGTGCACGCGCCACTTCCGCCCATCCACGAGGACAGCACCAGCTCGCGTTGGAGCCAATACCAGCACCTCTGGAGGCAGCACCACGTCTACGTCAATGGTACGAGTTTATCGCGCGTATTCCTTCCTTCTAACGTACAATTTTCCATTCTTCGAGACGTTTCGAGGATCGTAGATTTTTATTCTGGTTCGTGGATTGGATTCTGTACAAATTGTCGAATTTTTGATCTGATTCTCTTGTCGTAGATTTTCAATTATTCGACAGGTTAGATTGTTTTTAGGATCTTCAAGCAAGCTTTCGTTTCTCGATTCTATCAATAATGGCGTTAACGACAATGTTTATCCTCGATCGAGTGGGGAAAAAAGAAAAAAGAAAAAAGAACACGATTATTGGACTTCCTATTTTGTAGCATATTTTCCACATCACGTTTTACGATGGAAATAACTTTATTTGCGTTGGTAATAGTTAGCTGATTAGGCGTAGGCTGGTTGTGACATGTCCGCCTGAAAAAGCGCATTGTTGTTACGTGTGCTGGATGGAAACAGTGGTGTTTCAAGTGGCGGTTTAAAGAAATGTAATAAAAAGGATAAAAGAAAAAAAAAAAAAAAGAAAAATAGGAAAAAAAAAAAAAAGGAAGAGCAAAGTCACGTACGTAGGTTTCGACACGTGACAGACACAGAACTGGTTTCCGCCGTGTTTCTTTTTTTTTTTTTTTTTTTGCCACTTGGCTTAAAATCGTTTTGGAGTAAAAATTACTGCATCGTATTTGTGTGCCCGCGTCATCTTCCCATTAAAACAACGTAACAATGAAGTATGAATATTAAAAAACCGCGTTTTTTTCCGCGTTCAATTCTCTCTTCTAACTTCTCAGAAAAAAAAAAAAAATTAAAAAAGGAAGAAAAAATTGTTATAAATCACGAGGATCAAGAGGAAGCATTTTACAATATTCGAATAACGAAAATGGGAGGAGGATTCTTTTTTTTAAATTTCTATTTTTTATCGAATTTATCATTAGAAATGTTGGATCAATAATGTGATAGATAAAAAAAAAAAAAAAAGAGAGAGGATTTTCTTTTCGGAAAATTTGGAAAAATCAGATTGGAAAGCTGAAAAGTATGTGGAGCGGGTTTGTGATAAAAGGAGAGAGTAATAGAAGTGGAGTAGAAACGCCCACCTGTTGCTTACATCAGGTTGCCTACATTTTATCCGCAATTATCGCGGCGTGATCAACAGGCTTAGATCATACTCGACTAAAGACTTTCTCTCTTAATCTTTTTCCTCGACTTGATCCCACTTCGATTTACCAAACTAAACGAGCTCGATATTTTCTCCTCGATATGTCATCCACTTTGGAAAATTAACCTAGCTCAGATGTTAGACGTAAGATATCATTCGTGCAAGGATTTATAAAATAGAGTTTGAGATAACATTTAGATACGTTTATTCGCGTTTCGAAATTCGATTGACAATTAATTCGTAGAGACGAGAGAGAGAAAAAATGGTAGGACAAAGTCTTCCGATCTGAGAAAATTGAAAAAATCCTCTGATAATTCAAATCAAATTTCATTACTTGAAATTCTATATCCTCCTATTAGATAATTAGATAATTGAACCGTCAAATTATTCGAAATTTCATTGGAAACAACGAAGGAATCTCAATCACCGAGAATCTCTGAGAATTATTACAAAAATAGCGTTTGTTTACAGTGAAATATTTTCGTAATTAGAAATACCTATCGTTGCTTTTGAAGTATTAAAAGTTTCAGCGTCGTGTATTAGAATAAATCAGAAAATTGTTGTTGGAATAAATAATTTATTCATAGGAGCTCTCGAAGTGTAAACGTTTTACCCCTCCCCATCGGATGTATTTGAATTTTCTATTTTCGTCCTGTTTCAGTTCTAAGTTTAAGTTTGCGTATCGTGCACACTGTCGCGAAAGTTGGTAAAGTTATTAACCAACCGTCGATTCGAGTTAACGGGTTCGAAGATGGAGCGTGAATGAATCATACGTATGCGAACGTGTGAATCCACCTATGCACCTATCCTACTTGCGACGAGGAATCGACTCAAGGCTGTTAACATTTGCATCCTCCCACGTTTTCCCACTTGTTTCTGCCCTCTCTTGTTTTTGCACTCCTGTCTTTTTCCCTCCCGTGCGTCCAGATGAGAATTAAATATGACTTGGAAAATGATAAAACGTTCCCAACGTTCTTCTTCTTCTTTTTTTTTTTTTTTTTGAAGTGAAAACGAGCCATCGTTAAAAGTTAGAATTGATATTTTATTTTGCAGATTTTTTTCTATTATTTGGAAGGAAATGTTTGATTTTTCTCCTTAATGAAATTCATCAAAACTGGGAATATTTGATGAATCTTTATAAATTATAGAAAAATTTTAGAAAGAGGCATTAAAAGTATGTTCTTGTCTTCTAACGTGATTTAATTAAGAAGCAGAGAGATCTTGCAAACGTGGAATATCTCGAGAAAAATGTTCGAGTATGTTAAAAAAAATTGGGGAGAAAGAAAAAAAAAAGAAGAAATAATCGAAGAAACTTGCTTATTGAACTTGTGCCTGCCCACGATATACTACGACATATTTCGAGGCCTATTAAACTCGGCCAAGCGAGATGCGCGCGTTAGCTTCTTGAAGCAGTTAACGCGTTAAAAATAACAGAGGTCTAAAAGTTCTTCCAGCCTTGTTGTTGCCAATTGCACGATTGCCATTTCACACCGACCATCGCCTTTCACGCGAGCTGGATTTTCCAACTCATTTCCCGGATTCTCGCGGGATCTTTCCTTTTTTTCTTTTTTTTATTTTCAAAAAGATTCTATCCGAAGGAGAGACAATCGTTCGTCTCGATTTGAATCATCATTGTGAACAAGAACAAGGTTTCCAAGATAATAAATATTGTATAGACAAGATATCCGATCTGATAACTATCTCTATTTAATTTCATTTAATTATCATTGTAGCGCTGAATTAATTTTAAATTAATTTTCCCGTTAATTGTTCCTACAATTAACGTGTTATTTATTTTTCTAATCATCTTGATTTGATCATCTCTGGAATATATTCGCGAAATTAAAAGAAAAGAAGGAGAAGAAATTCACGATTCGAAGATTCCTCTTCGACAAAGACACGAGAATTTTGGGATTTGAGGAACGCTCGTTGATCGATCGTCGTTTCGACGTCGTTCAACTATTCGTTTAACGAATAGTTGCGCCTATGTGCAACACGCTCTCCTCTAAACAACGAGCGACCTCGTCAGCTCGTTGCAACCGCGCACTGTTGCTCTGCTGTGCTGTGCCGGGTGTGTGCGCGTCGAATTGTCGCCAGCCACAATGGACACCAATGCTTTGAGGGGCACAATGCCTAGGGATGGGCCGACCAACCCGTCCTGCGCTTTGACGTTCTCTCATTCGACAATCACGAATCCGGGGATCGTGTCATTCCCCGAAATACTCTTCTATTTTTCTTTTTCTATTTCCATCGTTACGCAATTTTTTTTTTTTCAATCACGTTTAATCAGGTCTAATCATTCTTCTCTTCCTCAAACACGAAGATTAAAAGCTTTCTTCCCTCATTAAAATTTGCGTAGAAATTGTTTGGATTGTTTATCTTCTATTTATTTAATTTTTGGCGAGATAATTGTAATTAGATATTGGATAAGAAAGTTTTTTATAATTGCAATTGTTAAGAGTATAAAGAAGATTGAGAGAGAGTCTTGATTTGTGACGTCACAAATTAATTCGAATTTTAGAAAAGGTGTACAAAAGAGTTCTCCAGGACGAATGAATGGGAAATACTTTTTTGGCGCCATGGCGACTTTCCTTTAAGTATATCATCTTGACAAATAATGTCGTTTCCAATTGACATTGTGTTTAAGTACGCTACGGCTGTAACAGATTCAATTGCATCATATTGCACGTAACGTAACACTTAAAAGAAGCGCAGCATACTAAGTATCCGTGGCGATGAATTTTTTTAAGGAAACGTTCATTATAACTTAGTTACTTAAAATTCCTTAACGCTGTTGGCATTGAACGATATATTTTTTTCCCCAGAAACAAAATGATACATATTCGTGCATTTTTTTTTCTTTCCTCTTCTTCTGTTTCGTTTTTTCGATTCGAGGCATCGCAGAATTCGAAATATCGTGCTCTCGCAATAATAAATTAGAATTTCATATTTCGCTTCGATCTTTTCCTTACGACTCGGAATCGGTAATTTCTTACTTCTTGCTTACTTGCAACCAAGTTGCAAAATTGCAAAAGTGCTTGGTACATTTTTTTCCTTTCTTTTTTTCTTTTTTTTTTTTTTTTTTCTCAAATGCAGTCATTTTCCTCTCTCGACTTTTAAACGTCGCATTTTAAAACATCGATTTTTCCTTCAACAACAACAACAGCGAGAACGTTAAAATAAAATATTTCCCTTCGTTTCTTCTATATATCCTTTCTTCTATATCACACGTATCGAATACGTATCGAAACGATTAAAATTCCTTCGTCCAATTAATTTCTCTCTTTCTCTCTCCTTCTCTCTCTGTCTACAAAATATACGATATAATTTTTTTCAAGAAAATTCTCGTCTCATTTTTATACTTCGACCTTTCGACAACGTTCGACTGTAGAGCATCAGAATTGTTGAATAATTTCAGAATAGGCACGAACCGAATATTCAACGATGGAAAGAAATAAAAAAAATGACGTATGCCAGATATGATAAATACCGAACTTATAATTTAATGCATTCAATTTCATGCATTCTGAATTGCATGTATAGTTATAAGATTATCATTAAATTTCATATAGGAAACGAGTCGTATAATCGTTTCGTTCTCGCGCGAGATTTTATTCAACCGCTCGAATAAAACAACTCGCGAAGAATTTGATAATTCCTTTTACAAAGGAAGAAAGTGCAAAGTGGATCCGTATATACTTTGATCCACGAACATCGATTGAATCGTCAAATATTACAAAAAAAAAAACTGCACCTCTTCTTATAAATTCTCTTTTTTAATGATCTAAAATTCAAAAGATATTATTCCATTTACTTATCCAATTACAGATCCAATTGGAAAAGTAATCAAATAAAATAAAAATTCCTGATCGACAGTTAATAGAATCTGGAAAAATACTAAAAAAGGGAGCAAATTAATCTTTCATCCTTGATAATAATAATGCGTGCCGGAGTCGAAGGGTTGAGATTTGGGGCACGTGCACGAATCGAGAAAGACACATGCGATTTCTTACGGCTTCGTTTAGGCCGGGGATTAAAGCGCGGCCTTGGAGAAGGTCAGGTGACGGCCACGGTCTTCGGGGAAACGACACATGCTCGCTCCGATCCACGATTTCTTGCTCCGGAAAAATTGGCTCATCCCTCTCGATCGATTCTTCCCTTTCGAGAGAAAAAAAGTTAAATTTTTCGCGCGATTAATCAACGATCTTCGATCGAATTATTTTTATCGTAAGATTTCGCTCGAGATCGAATAAATTTTCACTCGCGAATGATTGTGTATATAATTTCGTTTTCGTAATTGTTACAACGTTGGAGTGATTGAAGAGAGAGAGAGAGAGAGAGATATCGTTGTGCATCGTCACCGAGTGTGAAGAAAGAAGAAAGTAGAGAACGGATAATATTTATATTCGAACGGATTTAAATTTCGAACGGGTCAAAGTTAATAGGAATTAATAATTTTTCGCGATGACGCACGTAATTTTTTCATATCTAATTTAATAAGAATTGTGTGCGGAAGGTGTGGAGGGGGGAGAGGAGGGAGGGAATTTTTGATTGCGAAAAATTATCGCGATATCAGTTATATTCAGTTCATCGTGTATTTTCACAGCGAAAAATTTTTATCCGAGTTGAATGGAAAAGTTTGAAGTGCGGCGTGTGCGATCCACGCGGCATGAAACGTGTTAAAGACCTTGTATTTAATTCGATTTCTATTAAGTCGATCTCTCTATAAACAATGTTGAACAGCCGTTTTAAAAAATTCTACTTACGTAGAATCGCTTTTATAATATAAGAATCTAGAAAACAAAATTAATTCTTGAATCTCGTTATATATCCATGACGAAAAATTAAATGGATAATGAACGAGAATTTTAATATATAATGATTATGTAGTTTTTTTTTTTTTTTTTTTTTTTTTTTAATCGGATAAGAAATTCGTATTTTAAATTTAAAATTTGCAAGGAATGATTCTTTCTCGATTAAATAATAATTAATGGATCGAAAGTGTAGATAGACAATGTTATTTCTCTATTGAAATTAAAATGAAATTCAGTTGCTCGGAGGAAGAAATAAAGTGAAGATCCTTTTTTCACAATTTTTTTCCGAGCTTCTTCTTTTTTTTTTTTTTAGTAAAAAATTAACATACATGTAGATTTATATGAATTATACATATCATCGAAATAGATTATGCGTGCAACATAAGAAAGATATAAAAATGGTTAAATTTTAAAGTTTATAATCGAATATTTTCCGTCTATATGAATATAGATTGATGAAACGAACTCAATAGTATAATTACAATAGTGTCGTCCACTTTCGATCGTTATTCTTAGAAACAAACAAACTTAGATCCTTTGTCTAATTGACCATCATCTCTTCTCTTTTGAACTCGATTGAATTGCTTTCACCCTGAACTGCAAACTCTAAATCGAATTCTGCTGCACATATTTCGATGCTTTTATTAAACGATGTTGAACGTAAACCTTTTTGCGCGTAAAAATTGTATATGAAATATTTGCATTGACGAGGCTACAGAAGAATCGAATGAAATATATTCTCGAAATTTAGCATATTCCTATAAGCAATCCTATTCGATCTATTATTGATCTTCGATAAAGAATCTATTACTAGGAAGTGATAACAATGATTTTTCTTGATGAAATAAGAAAAAAATATCCAATATTGATTGAATAAGAATTGTATTTAGCTAGATGATAGGCTAGATCACGTTCCCGAGGTCTTAGATCACAGTTGGAGAAAAAAAATATATAAATTGAAGTTAAAAATTCTTTGTATCTTAGGAAATTCATTTAAGACATGTATAATTTCTTGTTTCAACAAATTAACGAAAGTTTCATTTCGTATATTCGTACATTTTTATTTAAACTTTCACGTTTCGATAATTTTCGAAACATATAATCGTGATGCAAACGAATTTTGAATCACTTTTCATCATCTTTTAATTAAAAAAAAAAAAAAAAAAGTCTAATATCTGATGAATTAGACATTTAAATCTATTTAAATCACAAACGAATTGCGAATATTCCATCCATAAATGAAAAGAATAAAATTGAAAAGTAAAATGCAAAACTGACTTAAATAATTTTTGTTAAAAAATATTATTTCTCGATAACAAATAAAAATTCCCTATATCTACGATTCGTAAATATATAGTCACGTTTCTCTGGAAAAATATTCTGTCCTCCGATCAAAAAATTGAATCCCCCTGAGAGAATAAATATTATGTATATCGATATACAACTTGTCGATAAAAAAATTCATACTTGTTCCAATTAATATCGCGATTAACGCGATCAGAAACGATAAAAACAAATTAATAATGAATAAAATCGTATGTTCGTATGCTCGACGTGTATACATATATGTATGTATCGAAGTATGGACTAGCAGCATAAACTAGTAATTATTGCATACGCACGGGAAGGAGGAGGAGGAGGAGGAGGAGGAGGAGGAGGAGGAGGAGGAGGAGGAGGAGGAGGAGGAGGTTGGGGGATAGCGGGACAAACATAGAGCTGTTTATTCCCAGTTTCATAGAAACGTCCGTCACGTACACTCTGAATCATAATTCAGAAGTGAGTTCGGATGAGCGATTCGATTTATCGATAATATACTTGTATATTTGTAATTCTAATCAATATTTTCTCGCGCTAATTTAAATTTACCCGTTCTTACACACATTTTCAATTAAAACGCCGAGATGATCGAGCTTTCCCCTTTTACTTTTGCCTGTTTATTAATCCCAATTAATAAATAATTAATGAATAAACGATCTTGATCCCAGTTGAGATGGATCATCTGGAATAAATTTTCGTCCAAGCAATTCTTGCGTTCGATCAACGCTATTAATCTATACCAAAACATATTTCTTCTTCCTCTCTTTATTCTTCCTTCGTGATTAATAAAATTTAAAACATAATTCCAAAGGAATATGATAAAAATTTTTCTTTTCTTCTCTCGAAAACACTTGCTCGACTTTTCGTCTGAGTATCATCCGTATCCAAAAGATCTTAAGATCAAATATATTTGGATCGAAATTAATACAACAACAGTGTAAGTTTTGATCGATACTGTACCTTCAGTGTCGCAAAGAAGAGGCACCGATTGATGTTTGGGAAGGGAGAGAGAGAGAGAGAGAGGGAGGGAGGGAGGGGGGGGGTAGAAATGGAAGAGTACTTTACATAGTACACATACATAAACAGCGTGCAGCACGCGTGCATCCACGTGCTACGAGGGAAGCCGATCCGCGAAATTGGATTTTGCTCTAGCGCATCGATCGAACATGATTACTCAGGAGATTTTGCGTTTTTTTTCTTCTTTTTTTTTTCCTTTCTTTCCCTCTTGCTTGTTCACGGACGCTGTTCTAGCGCTTCGCGTGGATCCCACGATAAATCGTTGCTTTCGAGTTTAATTATTAAGCGATTAAAAAAAAAAAAATGAAATAATGGTCAGAAGATAATTTTGATGAAATGTAAGTTTAATGTTGAACCGAAATTTTGAAAATTCGAGATTTGAAGGAAAAAAAAAAAAAGAAGAGCACACTTGGGAAGGATTTTAGTTGGAAGAAATAATCGATTTTTTTTAAAAAGAGTATAAATTTTACAAGTTCTTCGTTGTCGTAACGAGTATGTTACGTTTATTATTAATAATTAAAATAAATTAAAATAAATTAATAATAATTAAAATAAAATAATTAAAATAATTGTTGTATAATTTAATATAACGATAGAATAAAACGATTGATTTATTCCTAATTTAGTAAATTTCACTAGCAAAAATTCTAGGGAAAATTGTGGCCAAAGCAAATTCGTGAAATGATCCGCGTATATAATTTTTTTTTTTTCAATATTAATTTTTTTAATATTGGAAATAATGAAATAATTATATTCAATTTCAAATAGAATTTGTCTAGAATCTGATCGATCGATTTGACAAGTAATAACTATAAATAACAACTCGTTAGATAAAATTATATGACAGAAATTATCATTAAATTATCGTTAATTAATAACGATAGAAAAAAAAAAAAGAAAAAGAGAGAGAGAGAGAAACAGCGATGCTTACGATGATCGCGTAGATAAATAACGGAAGATAACGTTATATAGGAAGAATAGATAAATGAAAATTAAGCAGTCACGTTAATTAATTGATAAAAAAAATTTATTTATAATTGTAAATCATCGTGCACACTTCAATGTCATTACATTTACAGAAAACTGATATTTCCATGGATAATAATTTATTTCATTACACAAACACATATACACACAAACACACACACTTTTCCTCTCAACAAATTATTCACATCCCGATCTTTTTCTGTTTCTTTTTTCAGGTAAGCTGAACACATAATGAAATAACCCAGTCTTACTTACATGTAGAATCCTTCTGGTGTGCGCGTATGTAAGTAGAACCTTTGCATACTTTTCGGTTCCACGTTTTCCACGTTTTTCTTTCTTTCTTTTTTATTCCCTCGCAACATCGAAAAATTCGATTCCTTCGAATTAATCTCCTACCGTGATCCGCGAATAAGAATCTTATCTATAAATTTTCTAATCTCCAATTTCTGTATACATACATCTAACACTTTCTAATTTTTATTTAAGATCGATTATTGTTCGAAGGGAACTTCTCAAACAGATCTTTAATATCAAAAGTCATCCATATTTTTACGTAGCATTTTCACGCCATATCAGAAACAATTGAAGGAATTAAAAAATTAAATTTAGGAATTAAATTTAGAAAAAGAAAAAAAATTCAAAATCGCGTAAATATAATAAAAATGATTCCTTCAAATTCCTCGAGATTTAAAATTAAAGAGATTCTTTCGATCTCTCGACGAAATTCACGAAGAAAATGATGGAAAAGGAATTTCGACGTGTTAGAGGGCCGGTGTGTTGATGAAAAAAAAAAAAAAAAATTACCACGACATAAATAGACGGCCGGTGTTATCAAACGACCCGACACGTATGATAACGTCGCTCTCCTCGTGGACCTCGACGATAAACTTTTCATTTATTCACCAGCTGTGTGAACACTTTTAATTAAATTATTATATCCTTATACCGGAAGAAAACACGATCGACCTCATCTTCTTCTCAAACATTGAAATCGCGTTAAGCTTTTTCTTTTTATTCCTAATAATTTAACCCTTTTTAGTTAAATGGCAACACGATCGATGATTCGTGATCTATTCCTTTGCTTTTTCTCTTTCTTTTTTTCTTTCTTTTTTTTTCTTTCGAATTGTATTTGTAGATTTATTTATCTCAACTAAGTATAACTTCATGTATCAAACGATTTCTTTTCGAGAAAGAATCTCAGGTGTGCCTGATTAATCGTCTGAAGTGTTAAATTTGTGAATATTTTATTTTTTGAAACGAACTGAATTATTTTAAATAATGATCTTGTCAATAAATCTCATTAAAATAACAAGTATACGAAATTTCACGAATTTGCGAATATTTCAATATTTATTTCGAGGCGATTTTTTTTTTTTTTTTTTTTTTTAAATAGCGATCCATCTTTTTTTTTATTCGAAAAAATGCTAATTTTATGCTTCGCTAATTTTATAAATTAATTTTTTCTATATCATCGAATCTTATTAATTATTGGAAATATTTATTCGTAACGGAATCCAAAAAATAATTATTCTTTCGAATTAATGGTGGACTTGTATCATGACCTTAGAAGAAGATTAAATAGAATTAATTTCAAGGTCTACACGATTGTACAATCAAGTAATCCCTTTAATGAGCATTCATTTTTATCGAATTAAAGATAATTCGATAAATATTTAAACAACATCTTGTCGTAACAATCAAATTCATTTTAAAATTCGAAACGAATCTTTATTCTTTTATATTATTATTATTATTTGGATTTAATTCGATCGAATATTTAAAAATATTTGAAGAGAGAGAGAGAGAAAATAGTACAAATGTTATCGTTACAACGTTTAAGTTTATCAAGTCGAAATGTAAGGTGTGTGGAAGGTAATTGACTCATTTCAATAACTATTACTCGATAAACATAACTTGGTATCGAAACACTGTTACCCATGAATGGCAACACATGTCTTTTTACTATGTTTCGTGTAACCAATATTGGTTATTCTATATAACTAGATATATATATTATATATATTATTATAATTATATTTTTAGATATTATTAGCTTCTTTTAAAAGGATGCAATCCTTATTTTGACATTATTTTTATTCCTTAAAAGCATTCCCTGTTTTCTTTTGCTATGGATAATGTTTCTTGAAATAAATTGATTAAAAAGAAAATTGCATTCTTCCATCAAATAATTGACCAGAATGAATAATTTTCTTATATTAGATTAAATGAATATTATTGAATTCTTTTTTTTTTTATTATTATTTCAATAATTGAATTAAGAAAAATTTAAGATAGAAAATGCACAAGATCTAAATCAAGTATCTCTTGATAAATATTCTTTGCAAATATGAAGGATACGAGATCGAAATCTTTTTTTAATCTGTCCAATTTCACGCAAATATCAAACGAAAGGGTTAAAATATTGAATTCCAAATTTTTTTCCTTCTCTCTCTGTCCCTCTCTCCCTCCTTCTCCCTCTCTCTCTCTCTTTTTTTCATAAATTTTACAGACAAGATATTTAAAATCTTAGCGTCATACGAAATCGTTTAACTCATGCGGAACTGATTTGCCCATTTTCTTTTTACATTTCTTATTCGAGCCAAGTGACGAATAATGGGAGAATAAGTTACTTTCATTCGAAACGCCATTTCTCGTTTGTCGCAAATTAGTTTCGGTAATATCTTTTAAAATACTATCGACATTTCCCGGTCTTTCTTCGGGTTCCTTTTCTAATGTAAAATCACCAGCGTTGCATTTCACGAATTCAACTGTCGAATTGTTTGCACAAGCTTCTAAATTTGTGCTTTCAGCAATTTTTGCCACGCTTTTTTTTCTCTTCATCTCTCTCTCTCCTCTCCATCTCTCTCCCTTCCTCTCCCTCTCACTCTGGATTCGTACTCGATTAATACTGGAGGAAAATCTCGATGAAGAAGCTTCGTTGTTTTTCCTCTTATCGTATCATAAAATTTGTATTTACAGAATAAATCTTCATTTGTTCGAATAATTAATAAGAGAGCAAAAAAAAAATTCAAGGAGATATTTGTTCTCTCTATTATAATTACAATCCAATTTTCATCGAAACTTTTACGATGATTTAATCTTTCATTCGAGTAATTTATCTTTAGAATCACTTCTTTCTTACGCGTTCACGATATTTTATTCAACAAACAAGTGATTTCTTATTCAAACACAAAGTGTATATACTGGTTTCTGCATTTGCATCGAACCTCTTTTTTTTTTTTTTTAAGATACAAAGTCTCAGATCATCAATATTTATCGCGTATAAATTTTTTTTTTATTATATATTATATCTCATATTAAAATATTGTAAATAAAAGATTACAGTGACAAATTCTCACATCACATTGTTAATCGCAATCGTTTTCCTATAATTAATAAATATTCCTGGAACGAATGGAACAAGACTTGTTAATGATACAATAATTATCAAAAAAGCTTGTCAAAAAATATTCTTTTGTAATTTCAATATTCGAATTAGAACCGATCGAAATTTTAAAACATTTATCATTAAAATTGTTCATCGAGAAAATACAAGAAGAAATTTTATCTTTGAAAAAATTCTTTTAAAATAATTAATTAAAGAAGAAACTTTCATACGCGACAAATATAGAAATATTCGGTCGAACGATCGAAATTTTGCATTTTAAAATTGTTCATCGAGAAAATACAAGAAGAAATTTTATCTCTGAAAAAATTCTTTCAAAATAATTAATTAAAGAAGAAACTTTCATACGCGACAAATATAGAAATATTCGGTCGAACGATCGAAATTTTGCATTTTAAAATTGTTCATCGAGAAAATACAAGAAGAAATTTTATCTCTGAAAAAATTCTTTCAAAATAATTAATTAAAGAAGAAACTTTCATACGCGACAAATATAGAAGTATTCGATCGAACTATCGAAATTTTGCATTTTTCGAAAATCGGTATTTATTCGTTCCCAAGGAATAGAGGATCCCCAGAAATGAATGAACGGGGGAAGGAATCGTGAACGAGACCAGCTTTCGATAGCGGTTTTCCCGGGGATACCGTAACGCGAGTTACGTGTAAAAGTAAATTCCGAGTGCAATGTCCTCGGACAATTTCACTTTCCACGACGGGATGACGATGACGACGACGAAAGAAAGGAAAGAAACTGTGCTTCTCATGCGCTCTCGAGAAAGAAACGAACCGCAAGTCGGTTGATCGTAAAAAGGAGAAAAAGAGGAAAAGAAACAAAAAAAAAAAAAAAGAAAAAAAAAGAAAAGGAGGGAAAAAAGGAAAATCTGCGAGCGCGACCAATGCGTACCGCATATACTCGCAATAAACGCTATTATTTTGCATTTTTAAAAAAACACGCGCGAGCCGTGATTCGCAACATACGTTGCACACGATGAAATATCATGGCCGTACGATAGTGTGCAGAGAATAATACGAGTGTAAAGAAATTTTTATTTTCGGGAAGAAAGTTCGAGAAGAAAGAGAATCACGAAACGATTCTTCTTCTTCTTCTTCTTCGTTGTCGTTGTTTTTCGTCTTCTTCTTCTTTTTAATTAATGATTAAAATCTCTCTCTCTCTCTTTCTCGAGCGTTTTAGAGATTTTTTTTTTTTTGTTGCTGATAGAGAAAGATTAGAAAATTTGTATCAAGAAGGCAAGCAATTCGTTTATTTTTTTTATTATCGGCCTATTTCTTTTGGAAAATTTCTTCATTTCCATTCCGAATTTCCCTACTTCTCTTTGGCTCAACTTCAAAAAACTTTCTCTCGGTAATTACTCATCTCCATCAGAATAATTTTCAGAGCTGTCTATTAAAGAATTCTTCTTTACCATTACAATGTAATTCTCTTCTATTTATTTTTCGAACAATAGACATTGGTGTTTCACTTCTTCTTCTCACTCAACTTCTATCTTCAGTTCAAAGAGATTGAATCTTTATTTATAACCTTATGATATAAATTGTATATATATATGTATTTTTTTTTTGTACGTGTTATTTCATCGATCGATCGTCATCGATGATTCATCCATTCTAAAAACTATGCAGATTTGAAACGAAACCGCGTACGTTTCAATCGCGAGTTTTCATACGCAGGAAAATATTACGAAGGTTGTTATTAAGGGAAAAAAGATACCTCATTAATGTGGCATCGGCACAAAAAAAATATATATATATATATATATATATATATATATATATATATATATATATTCGTTTCGAGAAATATCTAATTACACGTTTGACCGCGATATTACGTGGCATTTCCATCCATTTTGTATTATGTTTGTATACAAGGAGCGAGTAGCGTAACGCGAGATCGTTTTAAATAAATTCATAAATTTTTCAAGAATTTTTATTTTATTTAAAAAATTGGACACGTGAGAGAAAGAAATCTTCATCTTAAATTTTATTATTTTTTATACAAGATCAGTCCTTTATTAAAAGTAATTAAAATCCTATAAATCCTTTAAATTATCCTTTAAATTATTTTTTGTTGAAAATATCTTTTGTTTTATTAAAGAGTTTGTTTTAAAAAGAATTAATATCACGTCTTTCTCTACATCGTGCAACATTGATTTTTGATCTTGTAGAACGTTGAAGATCATTCTATGAGAATGAAAATTTGTCTTGATACGTGTTTTTATAAGAGAAAAAAAAAAAAAAAATGTTTTCTTCCTTGAAAAAAATTTTAAAACTGCCGACAAAATCTTGCATCTGTACAATTTATAATGGCGATCGTGACAATAAATAGATAGTTCTCGTCGCGATGCCACGTATTCACGTATTTCATGATCTAAATCCTGGCATTATCATGATTGCTACCGACAGAATGTTCGATAATTAACCATTCCTTAGGATAATTGCTTGTATCCGCCGCTTATATCTTTACTTGTGGACAATTAGCCTAGATCGACCAGTTTTATTTTATTTCACGATGGTTTGAAGAGATTGAGATTTCGAAACCAATCAATTTTTTTTATTTAATGAATAAAATTTTCATATCGTTTCGAGAAATCACAATCTGATTTAACTTAACTTTAATCCATCCTTTTCTAAACTCAAACGCTCTCAATCATTCTCAAACGCCAAGTTTTTAACTTTCATTTCAAGCTCAAAATTAATCTGTATCAAACGTTCTCAAATATAAACTCAATCAAATCAATTTGCAAAATTTCAATTTCAATCCATTATTTTCAAGCTCATCAAACTCAAAATCGATCGATCCCCCATTCAAAAAGTCCCATCAAAAATATGTAAAACCGCAGCAAAGTAAATTCTGAAAAAATTCTTAATTAAAAAATCAAACGATTCCAATCATTCTCAAATATAAACTCAATCAAATCAATTTGCAAAATTTCAAGTTTACAATCCATTATTTTCAAGCTCATCAAACTCAAAATCGATCGATCCTCTATTCGAAAAGTCCGATTAAAAATATACAAAACTGCAGCACAGTAAATTCTGAAAAAATTCTTAATTATTAATCAAATAATTCTAATCATTCTCAAATATAAATTCAATCAAATCAATTTGCAAAATTTCAATTACAATCTATTCTTTTCAAGCTCATCAAAATCGATCGATCTCCCATTATTCAAAAAGTCCGATCAAAAATATGTAAAATCGCAACAAAGTAAATTCTGAAAAAATTCTTAATTAAAAAATCAAACGATTCCAATCATTCTCAAATATGAACTCGATCAAATCAATTTGCAAAATTAAACGAATTTCAATCCATTATTTTCAAGCTCATCAAACTCAAAATCAATCGATCCCCCATTCGAAAAATCCAATGAAAAATATGTAAAATAAATTCTGAAAAAATTGTTAGTTAAAAAATCAAACGATTTCTTAAGTTTTCATCGCTTCGATCGTGATCTTCGATTCCAAGAGGCCTTAGCTCCTGCACAATTTTTTCCCTCTCCTCGCCGTTGTCATAATCACTTACGTATACAAGCCGCCTTAACCGTGTCCGCCACGGTAAAACCGGTTACTGTTTCTTACGTTACAGGAAGTTTTACTTGGCGCAATTTTTCCAATGCTCTGTTTCTTCTCTTTTTCCTCTCTTCCTTTCCCCCTTTTTTTTCCCTTCCACGATATTTTTTTCCTCCCTCTTTTTCCCCCTTTTCCCTTTTTCTTTTTTCTTTTCTTTTCTTCTCTTCTCTTTTTTTCCTTCTCTCTTCAATTTCGCTTTGTTCCCTCATTTGTTCCGCCAGCCAGCATCCATCTCGTTTTCTGGAAAGTGAATCGGCCGAATCGAAACGCAAAAATCGGCATCGATCGAAACTTTCTCGCGACTTACGTAAAGCTCGTAATTTGCAACTTGACACGGATTTAATATTTCCAATTGGCGATCGAAACAGTAATTGATCGGGCAGAAATTATCCTCTGGATGAATTTTCAATATCTTGGATAATATCGTCTCAAGGATGATCGATCGAACGATTAATCTTCTTTTTTCAGACATAACAATAATTAATCTTCTTACATTTGGACACATGTTATATTAAGCTTGTTATATAATTGGTTAAGATTTAGTTTCATTTTTTTAGTTACTTATTGGATATTGTTTCCAGAATACACGCGTTATTTTTATCAATTGGTAATTGGGGAAATCAGAAATTTACAGCTATGACATTTGCGATCATTCGATGTCTCTCATCTCGATCGTGAATAAAAAAAATCCAGGCAGTGGTCTCTTAATCAAAAACTAGTTTCCACTGAAAGTCGATTCATAAATCAGAGATACACATCCTCGACGAAGCGAGTAATATTCGCACGCCATTCCTAATGAAACATCGTTCATCGTCGAATTCGTTGATTTTCGTTGTAGCCATTCTTATTGAGCTTGTTATATATTGAATCGAAATTTTATTCTTTATTACTTGTATGCGAATGAAAATAGCAAAAATCTTCTTTCTATTTAAAATCCATTACACTTACTTTTTCTCAATATACCAATTAAGATAAAAATGTATCATGATCAATCGATTTCATTTAATTCTGGATCTTAGAATCTTTTAGAAATTGTAATATAAATTATCTTGTAATAAAATAAATCAAATTATTCAAATCGTCTCTTAATTTCGAGTCTCTCTATATATTTAGATAGATATTTTTAAAATCGAATTCAAGTAATGATAATTCAATTAAAAAAAAAAAAAAAAGAAAGAAAGGAAGAAAGGATGAAAATATGGAGCCACTTGTAATCGCGTGGTTCCGTGAGAGGCTGGAATAATTCGGGTCGCAGACGAATTTCTCTTGAAAATAAGAAGAAGAAAAAAAAAAGAGGAACAGAAAAACGGGTGAAACGGTGGGAGGAAGGGGAGAAAAAAAGGGCCTCGAAAAGAGAAAGGGGATCCACACGCGTGTTTCGTGCTCGATACGCGTACGAAAATGAACGGAACGGATTAAAAGGAAAAAAAAAAAAAAAAGAAAGAAAAGAAAAAAAACACGAATTATCTTTATATATTTATCCTCGCATGATCAAACACATGTACGATGTATCGTATAGTCGTGTGTGCGTCCTCGTTATTTCGGTGAAAGTGAAAGTTGCGTACCGTCCAACTTCTTCCCAGTCTGATCGTGTATCTTTGTCGAAAGGGAAACGATATTGAATTCAACGAATAAAGTATATATATATTTATATTTATATATACACGAAAAAATATCTTCGAATCATCTTTTTCCTCTTTGTTCGACACTTTTTCTTTTTTTTTTTTTTTTTAATTAATCGAGACTCGCAAAAATCAATTAGAGGATATTTCCTAACGGCGGATATTGATTTTCGATAAGAACAAAAAGTGTAATTATAAGAATAAAGTATTAAGATGCGAAAACGTGTTCGATGAGAGAAAACATCTTTTTTTTTTCTTTTTTTTTTTTTTATTTTTCACGTTTATTGGAAAAATTACATATGCTTCTTAAAGTTTATTGTTCCTTGCGCGAAGTTTTTTTTTTTTTATTCGAGAAATATTAGATGATAAATTTAAATGGCCATGTTTATAAGCAATTTACAAGCTGTGATTGCATGCAATAAATTACAAATGTTGAATTATAAGAAGAAAAGTAAATGGAAGAGTTTAAGTAGAAACGGATATTCATTGTCGGATACATTATTTTCTATTGGAAAATATTGCTTAAAAAAAAAAAAAAAAAAAAAAAAGAAAAAATACTTACAATTATTTTTATTGCAAAATCATGTTTTCTCTAAACAGATATAAAAATATTTTACACGAAAATTAATTAAGTTTCTTTCAATTCCATCGATCTGCCTGTATAATATTTAACAAAGATTTAACATTTTTGTTATTTCAAATGCTGCACGCTCAATCATGGATAAATAGCTCGTAAAAGAAAGAAAGAAAGAAAGAAAAAAAAAGAAAAAAAGTTTATCTACGAAGTTTTTCAAATAAAAAGATCCAACGAAAAGAGAAGAAACGAAAATCCTGTCTCGCGTTTCGCGTCGAAACAAAATCGTATCAGATTTGATTTATCATCTGGCGGACGAATAAAACGAATATCGACTTCCTCGACACAGTTGGACTTCCTGCATAACATCAAGATCGAATTTCTAGCCTTTTATTATTTTCTTTTTTTCACTTGCTTTTTCTCATCCCCTCGCTATCTCTTGAAAGTCTCAGCTGCCTTCATACTTATCGAATAATTTCAAAACGTATTTTATTTCCAATTTTATTCAACATTTGTAAATCATTATCGCGTTTAATTAATATTTCTACTCAACTATTTTTTTTCTTAAACGATTTCCCCATAATTTTCTCGTTTTGGAAAAAAAAAATCCGACCAACATTCCAATTTTTAATATCCTTTATAAATTTTCATTTCGAAATCATATTTTTATCATAAAAATGTAGATAAAGAATTTCGTGTTGTTATTTTAAATTATAACGAACACTATATATTTTTTACACTTTCAAATTTTATTATCAAAAAAAAAAGCACAGAAGCATGAACGATTTATTAAAAGTGAATGAAAAGAGGTTGAGAAAAAAAAAAGCAAAATGAGGATGAACGATATCTAAATAGTCGACGAAACGTTCGCGATCATTTTCACGATTCGTCAAGAGCGTATCTCGCGAGAGGCAACTATCGATAATTACCTTCCATTTGACTCTTATCCAGCCTCGCGTTCAATCAGGAATATAATTTACTGCGCGACGATAATTGACAATTATCGACGCTTCCTTTCTACGTTTACTGGACCAACTGCCGAACACCGAGCGATTTTAATTGTTACGCTTCACCGTTCACGGGACACTTTTAATTGGACTCGGTCTTAAGGGGATAAAGACGATATTATTTTCTCTCTTCTTTCGTATTCGATTTCTTCTTGTTTTTTTCTTTCTTTAAATATTTTAGAAAATTTATTTACTTTAATTATTCAATTCTCTTGATTAGAGAATATTTTAGAGAGAAAAGAAAAGATTGTACTTAGAAAACAAGATAATAAGAATATCAATGTTTTAAGATCAATTCATTCGAATTATTCGGATTTTGATTCTATCGAAATGGATAGCAAAATTTTTAACAATCGTTGCAATAATCTCCTTACAATTTTTTTTCCTTCCATAAATCATTTTTATGGCGTGTGAAAAAGAGAGAGAGAGATATTCGTCATTTCCCCGCTCTGTTATTACTTTTCTCATTTTCAAAACGAAAGATCACGACGATAGATAGAAACCAGTTTCACCCGTGGCCAAAGGCTGACCACCATTGTCCTAAGTGGTGCGAGTGATGGTCGCTTCGGGATCACCCTGTATATCTAACAACTTTCTCGTTGCACGCCGAAAAGTCTGAGCCCACGTGCCACAGAAAGGAGAAAGGAGGCCATCCAAATGTCAGTCCTGCATGGCGATGTCTTGACACATCTCGCCTAACCAATACGTGTTACTACACTTACTACACTTACTGTCCAACGCGTTAGATCGAGATGATCGGGAGCAGGGTGAAATCGTTATGGAAAAAAAAAATCGTTATGAAATGTTCAGTGTGTAAATATCGATCCATTTCGAATCGAATATAATGAACGATGATGAAATTATTCGCTAATAATTTTAGAATATTAAGAGTATCGAGAATTTTTAGAAAAATTTACAAATTTAAAGATTCAATTCATTTTGGATAAATCTTTGTCACGATCAATCATCAAATTAAATGCTACGTGTCTGTTCTCCAAAATGTTCGGTTAAATCGATTCAAAATACTCACTGTAAACTCAAAAAAAAAAAAAAAAAGAAAAATCGAAAGCAACGATTACAATCGAACTTCTTACTTCGAAACTATCTCTTGGAAAATCGCCAACCGTATCGTAAATAAAAAAACGCACGTACTTCAACTTCCCATTAATACCGATTCTTACTTTTCGCAATTCGATTCAGAAATTGCGATTCTATCACGGAATTCCACTCGAGAGAAATTCCACCTCGAATTTTTTCCTCGAATACACGGATATTGCACGAGTATATCACATTACACTAAGAAAAAAAAAATATATATATATATATATACACACACTTCTCGACGAAGAATATACGGCAAAGAATACGGGATCGAGAGGGAACGAGTTTCTAACAGTTGGATCCAGAAGGAGGCAGAAAACAACGACGGCCATTCCCGCCGCTCATTGACTCGAATGAAGTTGACCTAGTGAGGCACCCACTGGTTGTTTAATCTAAAATTAATTCCTAACAGCTGCAGCCCGTTAGGCGACACGCTCGTGCCTCGCTACCACGGCTTCTTCTCCACCGTCTTTTATTATTCTTATGTCGTGTCAAGGCCGCATTCCAGCTCCATTTGAACTTTCCGAGGAATGGCCGGTGTTGCGTGGTGCGGTTTCTGCGGGAAACACGCCGCGAGATCGTGAAAGAAAGCGAAAGGAGGAAGCGGCTCAGGTGTTAATTAAAATGCTCCTCGCCGTTGCAAATTATTTCGATGTTCCCCCTGAAAACGTGTGTCGTCGTCAATCTTTTATTTTTATCCTTGGCAACGATAGAATTGGGAACGCATCGAAATTTTTCTTTTTCATTTTTTCTTTTTTCCTTGGTCGAATTTTTAACGGGATTGGAAAGTTGGATTTTTTTTTTTTTTTTTTACTTTCTTTCGATAGTTTCCAAGAGTTTTCTTTTCTTATTCTGGATCATTTGAATCGAAAACTTGATTTTTCTCGTTTCAAAGGGATTAAAAAAAATTGCCTATTTTTCGAACAGAATTTGAAAGATTTTGTTTTTCTTCAGAGTGTCTGGTTATGAAAAATTTCTCGTATTTGTGTATCATTAAATTCCATATTTATATCGATCCTTAAAGAAAAATGTAAAAATTAGAAAGTGGAATTGTTATTTAGCGATTAAATTTATAACAATGTAACACCACGTTTATTTTTTTCATGAACAGATTAGTATGCTGTTCAACGTTGTCGTAATTCTCTTCTACGTGTAACAATACAAGCTTGTTTACAAGCACTTTAACGAATTGCACATTAAATAAAGATAGACAATCGTCTCAAATTTTAAATAAAGAAAATCTCAACAAGTATTATAAACTACCAATTTCAGCAAATGATATACAACTAATTACAATTTAATGATTTTTTTCTAAATTTTAAAAAATTCCCTATCATCCTTTCAGAAAACAATCGAATATTGAAATCTCTTTATTTTATTTTAAATCTCCTTTGAAATTTTCGTTTCAAATCTCTTGCTAATCTCTCTCCCCTCGTTTCACATTTTTCCAAATAATATTATCGCCTCTGTATAAAACAATCTATCGAATTCGCATCGAATAAACTATCATATATTTGCCATTCACCCTATAAAATAATAATTGAAAAAATACATAACAATATCACTCCCTCATCAATATCGTGTCCACTATGGAGCCTACTGTCGCACATTCGCGTTATCCAATAGGAACAGAAGCCACAGGTTGTCGTAACTGTGCTGCGAAAAAAGGGAGAGAGAAGGTATTAGGAAGGTGGAGGGAAGCGCGACAGAGACAGAGGGAAGGAGGCGAGAGAGAGAAAAGGGAAAGAAGTATCGTGGCCACTTCCGCGATCTGTGCCGATCTTAGGCGTTTCCCGGTCGCGTGACCGATCTTTTCCCCTCGTGTGGCCAATCCACTCGCTCTTCCCGTATCTCGCGTTACGTCATTGGTTCACTTTTGCGCCTGCGCCTTGCGGCTCCACCGAGAAAGTTCCTTCCACCGCTTTCGCATCGTTTCCCTTTGACATCGCCGACCGAGCGGCGTTTAAGGGAGTGCCAAATTGGGAGCACGTTTTTTCTTTTCTCTTTTTTTTTTTTCTTTTCCGAATCTCGTTTTCCTTTCTCGAAAATAGACGGAGATCCTTTTTTAGTCGGTCTTATCGAACGTTTCGATTGGAATTTATAAAACGTGGTAAAACGAGTTTGTTCTCCAGGAGAGGAATTTGGCGTGTTTAATTACGTTGTTTTCGACGTGAAGAGAATAAAAGAGTTTTGAGGGGAGAAATTGTGGGATTTTGAGGCACACGTGAAATTTGTGAAATTTGAAAGAGGATAAAAATTTTTTCTGAAAATTGAAAATCTTGGAGGATTTACAATTTTGAATATTAAAGTTTTTTTTTTTTTTAAATTTCTGCCTTTCTTTCCTTTTTTTTTCTTTTTTTCGAAGTCTGGAGAATGATCACTTCGTAGATTAGCTTAATGATATTGCAGACGTTGATTGATTATACGCATGATCATTAGAAAGATCGTTTGAAAAACTTTATATAGAAATTCCAATACGTGCTATTTGTAAAGATTCAAGTTATCGTATTAAAAACGTTTTCACATACATGGATGCTGCATTTGTCGTGAAATATTTTCATACACTTTTCATATAATTATCCAAAACTTGCGTTTTGGAAACGAATTCGTCTAAATCTCATCGCGAGAAAAAGAAAGAAAGAAAGAAAGAAAGAAAGAAGAAAAAAACATGGATTCACGCGTCTCGCTACTCGAGTTTATTATAACATCTCGATTGGACAGGTAACAGGTTTCGAAAGGCACGTGTGTCCTTCGATATATTCCCAGTTCGTCCTTGGCAATGGAACGTAGAGACGAGGTACGTCGGATCCTACGTAATAGCGGCAGTCCTTTTAGCTTGATCCTTTAATCGTTACATTCTATGCAACGTGGATCATCCGTGCAATTATTTTCCGCAACTTTCAACCCTTGCGTAACAAAAAAAAACCCAACATTTGCATGGCAATACACGTCTAATATTCCCCGCGTTTCCTTCTTCTTCACGTTCCTCTCGACGAAGGTCGAGAAATTGTCTGGATCCAATGGCATGCCGATCAAATTGGTCAAATTGCCCACATGCTTCCTTATTATGGATGGATTTCTCGAAATAATTTTTTTTTTTTTTCAATCGACTTTCATACGATTGAAGGAATGTTTATTGCAGATTCGATGCTTTTCTAAAATAAATTTTAGAAAAAAAGAAAATCATACAAATTTTTATTCTTATATATTATTTCAATAAAAAAAAGAATTTTAGAGAATTTTAGATCTAATAAATATCGATTATAAAATTAGAGATGTTCGAAATGTAAAAAAAAAATATCTTCAAAAATTTTTAGTAAGGATCGTTTTTAAAAAAAGTCGAAATTGTTCGAAGTTTAGATAAAGAGTAATTTATGTAAATATTTTAAGATATAAATCTGTATTTATTGTAATTAATAATCCGATTGAATTTAAACTTTAACTTCTGTACTTTTAATAATAATTTGGTGGGTTAAAAAACATGATTATATTGTTATTTATCACTTAATCGCCCATTTAAATTTATTTTTAACGATTAAATAGAAAAATAGTGCGCATCGATCGATATAATAACGCGTGCAATTCTCTTTCTGTTTTAGGTAAGTGGCCGTGAACAACGACAACGGAATGGCAACGTATTTGTAACTTCTCGTGGGTAACATTCAATCGTTAATTCTAAAAGTTGGATCACGAAGGTTTATTTATAAATCGATCGTTCCATTCACAATATCTTTCGTAACATCTGCTCTCGTTCTCCTCCACTTTCTTAAAACTTAAAATTTATAACGATATATACTTTCTTAACGACTATATAAAATAAATCTCTAATTAATTTTTCCAATTTTTCTCTCTATTACTAAAACTCTTTGAAATCGTCGAAATCTTTTTTAGATTTCTTAACTTTTCTTAACAAGGAAGTTGAAAATCGTGGAAAAATATTAAAAGTGGGAAATGGAAAGCATTTCAGGAATAATTTTTATCGTGGAAATGATCCGCCCACGAGTTTCTTAATAACACGTTCACAATAACGGAAATCGGTAACGGTGTTCCGGTAACGATAATTCACAGTTTATCGTGTTTGTCGAAGCAATTACGCGAATCGATACGCGAAAGAGAAAGTGCACAAGCTAAGGATCACGTAAGTCAATCAGAATAGAATCGAATCGGTTAGAATATCGTTAATATCGATTAATCGTTCTGGTTATTGGAATGTTACTAGCAACAATATTTATCATTTTACATTTAAACGTGATACAATGATACAAAAATTTAAGATATTCTTGTATCATGGCCACAATGATTATTTCACAAGCAAATTGATAAAATTGATTACCTTCGAATTATTGGTTTTTATCCAGACAGAATCTAAATCTATTTTTATAATATCAGTTTAACGTTATTTTCTTTTATTCATTTAATTAAGAAACAATCATCGATGGATAAAAATATTAGAAATTTTAAATATTGGAAGAAAAAAGCTTCTTCTACGTAAAGATCTAATTTATACAGAATATGCACGTTGCCGTTAGTCGGTAATAAATAAGAAGCAATGGAAACGAGCAACAATATTCGCGATTTTACACGGTACGTTTCACGTACGCACGCGCAATTTCCCCGATGAGCACAAAAGCCTTCGCCACGTCTGAGTTTTCCGCGCTCATCGCGTGCACAGGCGTTGAAATCCCTTCCGGTTCGACGGGTCTCCTCCGATCATCGCGCTCGAATTCCTCGCCGCGAGATTTCTACTTTTCATTTCCGCGTGAAAATTTCGTGAATCCGTTATATCCCAGTAATTACACAGTAGAGATACAACAGCGACCGTATTCGATTCGTAATTTCTTGATAATTTCATAAGTCTCAGGGAGGGAGGGAGAGGAATTATTAGGTTTGCAGAAAGCGTTAAAATGAGATTCGAAAGAAAGTGTTCCGTTTGTTTCATTATTATGGATTTTGATTTAATATCAAATATTAATCTAATCAATTTAACACTACCCAATACGATCAATATCGTATAAAATACTCAAATTCCAATTAAAAAAAAAAAAAAAAGAAAATAATCCAATAATAATTTCCTTCATGGAGAGGAAACGATCCTTTTTTCTGAGAAGTGAGAGAGAGAGATCGTGTTTCGTAAAATAAATTGTGAAATAAAGGAAAAAAATGAAGAAGGAGAGGGAGAAAAAAATAAATTAAAAAATAACTTAAAAAGGAAACGAGCACGCAATATATCGAAACTACTCGAGAAAGCGATCCGTCGAGCGACACGCGTGCACGATTTATTGGCATAGGGGCAAGGTATCGGGAGGAAGGAAGATTTTTCGTGTAGATCGATCGATTCGGGGCGGTGGATCTCTGGCATTTGCGGCCGGGATCTCAGCCCGGAAGTCGGCTAAGCGATCGCTCGTTCGCCCGAGGGGAAAGTGGTTTGAGCAACTTTCACTTGCTGCCAGGCCAAGCCACGTCCTCCTCTCCACGAGTCCTACACCACCTCTACACACCATCACCACCACCACCACCACCACCACCACCACCATCGCGCCACTGGTGGCCTCGGCTCGGTAATGCGTACCTGTGCGCCTTGTTTCTTCGAGGAAACATCGTTATCGCGGTAATATATATAATATCCCCTTAATTTAACCATATGAATGTTGTAACGTGGATTGCGGATATTTGTTTATCGAGTCGCGCGATATTCGAATGAACGTAGAATGAAGATAGATACGTAGAAATTTAGAAATTAAAGATAAATAAAGTTTATGTAAAGTCGAAGGATCGGATAAAATTTTTGTTTGCAGTCTTTTTTGTATATGAAATTTTTATTTTTATTTTTTATCGAAGAAAAGAATTGCTTTTGTTAATTTAATTAATTACGAATAACATTAATAATAAATGTTATTTGCTTGAAGAAAAGTATATTATTTCAGCAACATCGTTTCGATTGCTAGCTCATATGGGAAAAATTTTCTAAAAATATCCTCACGAAATACAATAAGGATACATCTATTTCAGGATCAAATTCAAAATTCTCGATTCAACGAGTAATTGGAACAAAGGAACAAATCTGCACGCGGTCAAAAAGTGTAAAAGAGTGAATTTACCGAGATGCAGTTCTCCAAGAAATCAGATTGCGGATGAAAGAGAAATCCGTGCCCCTATGTTGATACGTGGGAAGAGGGGGAGAGGGCTCGTGCACATGCTTCGTTAAAATCGAAAAGAGGAGAGGGAGGGGAAGAGGGAAATCTTGGTGGTGGTAGGAAGAGAAGAAAACGCGACCTTTCTTCTTTCCTCTTTTTCCTACTTTCCGTTCCTTCGACTCTCTTTCTTTCACCCCTCCTCTCCTCTCCTCCTCCTCCTCCTCCTCCTCCTCCTCCCTCTTCTCACGGAAACGAAACTTCGTTTGTTGCGTGCCTAGCCGCGTAACGCGTAAAATGCTTGTTCCAGCTTATCAGGAAGCGAGGAAAGCGACCACCGACCGGTCGGCTCTAAAAAAAGACCGAAAAAAATGAAATTTCTCTGGTTCACGTATGTATAGGGTGTCCTGTAAAGTATTAGGCTGAAGCGAGGAAGTGATTGAGAGCTCGAAAGAGGAATTTCTCTAATGCATATATATATAGGATGAGAAGAAGATAGTTGAAGAGGGAAGAAAAATAGGAGGACCTTAAGAAATTAAAACCTGAAAATTTTTTCTCATGTATAGAGTTTATTTAGGCTGTATTTAGGCTGAAGTGAGAAAGTAATTGAGAGAAGGAACTTCTCTGATGTATATATAGAGTGCCTTGTAAAGTGTTGATGAAGTTGAAAATATAAGTGATAGTTAATAATAGAAATAGTTTGAAAGAGAAAGAAGAGGAATTTGATTTTTCTTTAACGTTTAAAAAATAAAAAAGAGTAATGAGTATAGTGTAACGAATATCATAGGATGAGAAGATAGTTGAAGAGGAGTAGAAGGAGTAGTCGAAAAAAGATGAAAAATTTCTCTGATACATAGAATATCCTGTAAAGTGATATTTAGATTGAAGTGAGAAAGTAATTGAGAGATAGAAGGAGGAATTTCTCTGGTGCATGTATATAGGATATCCTGTAAAGTGTATTTAGACTGAAGTGAGAAAGTAATTGGGAACTTCTTTGATACATGTACATAGAGTGTGTCTTGTAAAGTGAAGTTGAAAATGTAAATGGTAATTAGAAAATAGTTTGAAAGAGAAAGAAGAAGAATCTGATTCTATTTTAATGTTTAAAAGATAGAAAAAATGTAACGAATAAATGTAATTAATTTTTATATAAGTATATAATTATATTTTTGGTAATTAAACAATCTTTGAGATACTAAATTTTTGAAAAATCTCGAAAATAGTGGATTCATTTTTAGATTATGAAACTGATATAACTAATTGATGGAAAAGTATGCACCGGAAATTTGTTGCAATGAAAGATAGTAATTTATCTATTTGTTAGATATGCATATACTGTAATAATATTATATATGTTGTAACACGCGTTATAGAGCATCGTTTTTATTTAAAAAATTCATTTTATGAAATACTTTATCTCGTGAAGAAAATCTTGAGAGAAATATAAATGTAAAATTTTTTTTTTTTTTTTTTAGAAACAATAAAAATAATTTTCTCGAGTTAAACTTTTTAAATTTTTTCTTCATAAAAAGAAAAAATTAAAACTAAAATATAAATGAAAGATCTTTCATCCGATTTTCAATAATTCCAATTTGTTACAATAGTATGGACCAATTAAAAAAAAAAAAAAAAAAATTACGAGAAAAATTAAGAAATAATTAATCTTGTTTCAAAAAGTAGATATTAGATTTAGATATTAGATTTTTTTTTTAACAAGATAATTATCAAGGAAACGAATGTAAAGTGAAAAATGATTCCTTAAACTAAATAATTTATCCAAAGTGAAACGTTTCTTGTTTTCTTTCTTGTTATCTTTATCGATAATGTTGTTATCGATAAAAGAACATATGGGGAAAGCGCGTTATACGTTTCGAAGTAATTTATAGGGAAATTAAAATTATAAATATACATACGCGTTATATTTCTTTCGAGAAAGGCATGTTTCCATTTTTACACGAAATTGTGATAGAAATTCAGGAAATTATCAGTTAAATTATTGTCCATCGCAACGATTCCATTCTCGCTTTCGTTATTCCTACTTTTGGCTCACCGATAGTTTTATCGCTTTCTATTTAAATATATTCCGGCAAAATACACACGCTTTCTTCTTCTTCTATTTCGAAATTTATCAAGGAAATTTCGTGTGACGATTAATATATTTCGTTAAAAAAAAAAAAAAAAATAGAAACCGACACGAATCAACATCTATCGATATCTCTTCTATCTTTCTTCGAAATAATATTTTCGCATCGTTCAATCAGAATATAAAAAAAATTTCTTTGCTAACGAATCATAGGATGATTTACACCGTTACTTATCCTTAATCGAACATTTCTCATTCGATGAGAATAACGAAAAATGAAGCAATAACGAAAAAAAGTAAGAACAGAGAAAAGTTATCAGACGAAACAACGATGAACCAAGAAACGCGTACATGCATCGTGTAGAATAATACTGTTATTAACGAGTTATCGATCTACATTCGTAGATCTTCCGTCACAGACAAATAAATATATTATTCGTATTCTGAATCGTACTTGAACTCACTTCTCTTTCATTCGTACCGCTATTTGTTCTCATTCGTGATCGTGACGCTCGTACTCTTTCGGTGTATCAGGAAATGCGTGTCCCCTTCCACGCGAGGGAAAGTTTTCGTTCCTACCAAATTCTTTCTCCTTCTCCATTTTGCTCTCCCCCCTTCCCCTTTCCTTCTTCCTACGTTCGAGCAGACAGAGACACGGAGAGAAACTCGAATCACCCGGTCTCACAACATTTTATTATTTCTGTTTTCTGATCGGGCGGTTTTTTGAAAAAGAAAAGTGGAAACAAAGATTTCAAGAAACGATTCCAAGATCGTAATCTTGAACGTGATCGGTGAAACGAACCGAAGCACTTTATTCTTTTTATTTGGATTTATTTGGATAATTAAAATGTTCAAGTATTTCTTTGGAATTCTTATAGAATTCTTGGAATGGTTTGACAATTTTTACGACTTTGTAAAAAGTTGTAAGATTTTTGGAAATCTGAAACTTTAGGAGTTCAGAACTTTAACATTTTGAAACTTTGGGATTTCGTAACATTGGTATTCCAGAAATTTGAATTTTATGAATATTTTGAGATTCTGGAATTTTGAGAAACAATCGTTCAAACTCTGGATCTTTGAAACTTCAGCACTTTTTCTAACTTTTGATCTTTCACCTTTTTCAAAATAATATCTTTTTAATTTTTAAACCTTCCGATATATGCAATCACGATAAAACGCAGTATCAATAACTTTTATTATAAATTAGCAACAATTCATCGTATTAAGAATTTCTTCCTGTCTCGTATATTTGATTAAATGGCGATAAAAATAGGAGGAAAATACGAGGAGGGAAATACGATACGTGTACAAAAAAATGCAACAATTTCTTCGGGAATGATTTCTAGCCGGCCACAAGGAAAGATAACGAAAGCGAGAGAGATAATCGTGACAGGCGCGACCAGGCGTGAATTATTTCACGTGGACAGGTTTATGGTGCGAGTTGCAAGACGTTCTCGTCGAGGAACAGGCCGCTTCTCCTTGACAGTCTCCTTCCGCGAGTGATTGACGAGCCACCGTCAACTTAACTTTTCTGCATTCAACCTGCTGCAACCACCTTTGTTCATCTTTTCTCATTCTCCTTCTCCATTAGAAAGCAAACGGTGATCGATTAATCGCGAATTATTCGATATTTATTCGGTACTTTCAGGGTACTTTCTATGTTTCTTTTTTTTCTTTTTTTTCTTTTTTTCTTTTTTTCTTTTTTTCTTCTTCGATTTAGAAGAGAGGAAAAGTTGGAAAAGTTTTTCTACCGCTATACTATATTGAAATAGTAATTTTGTTTTTTGTCATAATCACCACGTAGAAATTATCTGTTTCTTTCGATACTTTTTGTACATTATTAGATTAAGGAAAATTATACATGTATGTATTTTTGAATAATAATATTTTGAATAATAATTTCTTTTGTTATTTTTTCAAAAGGTTCATCGTACGAGAAAAATCGATAAATATTAAAATTTTCGGGTATTTCCAGTTAAATATATCTATTCAACGTGTTATTAACGTTAACATTTAACGTTATCTCCAACCAATTTAAATAAAACGGTTATCAATTCTAAAAGAAGAATAATATAAATTATAATTATTTCCTTCAAAATAATAATTATTATACAATTTAAGATTATAGAAATTTATTTATAATATAAATCTATATATTCAGATTTTTTTTTTTCAACGTTTTTGAATGTTTCAATTTTAGATTTTTAGAGCTTTGAAACTTCGAATCTTTGCATCTTTTATCCTTTAGAAAATTCTTTGAATCTTGGCTGAACTTTTGAGTTTTTAGATTTTTCGATTCTTCGAAACCTCCTCACCTTCTTGGAATCTTCTTGGAATCTTTTGGGCCTTGATTTCCTTTCCTTACATTTGACAAATTTCTCTAAAATTCTTCTCTAAAATTTCCAAACACCCCGAGGATCGTAAACATTTAAATATAAGATTCGTCCGATTAACGCATGGAATTTTTCTAAGTAATCCTATTCCAGCCATGGGATAGGGGACTCCAGGAACGTTTCTATGTCGTTCGTTGCATAGTCGTGTGCATCGAGGCGGTAGGAAACGATTCCCAGGAGGTCTGGAGGCTATCAGAGGAGCGGCCAAGGACGTCTTCGTGGCTCACTGCGTTTCAACCCGTTATGCACGAGCTCGTAACTTACAATCGCTATATTCGTGACAGGAGAGAACATGGGTTTCTCCGTGTTTATTGTTCTCTCTATCTCTCTCTCTCTCTCTCTCTCTTTCTATATATACACACCATCTCGCTTAATGATGATTTTTCCGCTTGCAAATATTATTTTCAACGAATTTCAATCGTTTCAATAACTCAATAACAGGAAAGAATAATTAATATGTTATGGAGAAATAATAATGTGATAATATTTTTCGAAAAATATTTTATTTTGATGGTGTTTTTTTTCCAACGTTGCTGAGAAATTGTTTTGAGAAGAACAGATAACGGGCCGGAAGTGTTGATTGAACGAGAAGGAATCTTCCGCGAGATTTCACTGTGAATAGATGCATATCGAAGAATAATACAATTCGTATAATCGTTTCGTTATTAAATGTTATCTTATTCTGAATTATGAATCACGTCTTGTTATGTTGCGTTATTTCCAGAAATAATCTTTTGATTTCTGAAAGCATCGTTAAATTGATAAATCATTATAAAATAAATTGCTATATTGTACATTTATATTAATAAATCCATGCATCTTGAAATATTTTTGATATCTTTTCCCTTCCGAAGATTTGGATTTGTGAACATCTTTGTGGATATTTTGATATTTTCTAGCTATATTTTGAAGATATCTCTTTGGAGTACTTTTCAAATTTTTCTATGCTTAGATTTTTTTGTTTTTTAATTCTAGATTGTTGGATCTTTGCAATCAGAATTATCCTCTTAAAGTATATGATCGAAAAATTTAGATAAACATTCTTAATCCTGATATAAACATAACATGATACTCTTTTGTTATTTAAAATATTATTAATTATTATTTAAAATGTATAAATCTCTGGATTCATGGCTACGACGAGATAAATAGAATGACGTATGATTGATGGTCTTGAATGTACATCTTTTTTTTTTTCTTGTTCAAGATTTCTGCTTTATCTTGGCTATTAACTTTTTATTTTTTTCCTTTTTTTTTTTTTTTTTTTGTTTTCTCGTTATCGTAGAATTTACTCGGGGAAGAACGTGTCAATTTAATATATTACTTTAATTGCTGATCACCAATGTCCTTGCAACACACACCTGTATATACACTTACTCGATAAACTGTCTTGTAAAAAATGCTAATTCAACGCTTCATAGAATTAAAACGCGCATTTACATAAACGCAAAATTTAGAAATTATGCTAAATTGCCGAAATTAATCTCCTTCGATTATCTGGCTCCGATTAAAATGACTCAAGGCGAGATAAATATATTCGTTTTTTTTTCTTTCTTTTTTTTTTTTTTTAAAGAAATAACAAAACGCTCAAGATTTAAATAATTTCGACGATCCTCTCGAATTTTTCTTCGAGACGCAAAATCTTGTTAACTTTCCTCCATTAACCTAAGTTGAACCAAAAGCTAAAAACCCGGCTTAGTATCTAAACGATACTGGCAATAAGGTCACTAAAAAGCAAAGATAGCATTCGCGTTTAAAAAAAAAAAAAACTTGATGGAAGGAACAACAAAGTGCGTGTTAGAATTCTTTCTTGCGCCTTTCTGCCATAGTTCGCCGATAAGGCGTATCTCATTGAAAATATTGAAGAGGCCGTTATTACCAACAAAACTGTTGCTGTTGTTCTTTTAAAAAGTATTGTGGCAATTTTTAAAAAAATTCCTACAGAAGAATCGACGATAGAAGTCGAAAATCGATTCAAATATATATATATATATTTTAACACGAAAGATATTTTTAATAATCTTAATAATTGTACAAAATATAAACGAAGTTTCCTCTCTTTTTTAATTCACTTGTCGATTCTTCGAATCGCTGGATCCTTGAACCTTTGAACTTTTAAACATCTAGAATTCTAAAATTCGTGCCTTTGGATTTTTATATCCCAACATCTTCCAATTCCTCTCTCTCTCTCTCTTCAATTCCTCGAATATTTTCTTCGTTAAAAATCCTTTTCTCAAATTTCTTCCAAATCACAGAAAAATTAATCGATTATAAAATCAGTATCATTCGAAAATTTCATTTCATTTCTCCAATATTCTAATATTTCATTTATTTCGAAAGTTCCACGCTTTGTCTTTCGTCCACGAATTTCCTCCACGTGGTTCCTTCTCGAACGTAACGCCGTAAATATAACTGAAAAACATACGAACCCGGCATGGTAATCATTTCCCTTTTCCTCCAGTTGTAATCCGCTGTGTCGGTAATTAGACAAGAGCGCGTTAATTGGAGCGTGCTCGAAAAGAGAAAGCATTTTAAGGAACACGCACGAGATCCACTTCCGCCAGGATCCATCATTTCCTCTCTCTTTTTCTCTCTCTCTTTCTCTTTCTCTCGTCACACGAGTTTTGCATCGAATATGTTACGTAAATTTTGTTGCGTATCAATTTTCTTCCACGAATTTTCCAACCGAGAGAAATTATCCCCCGTCGACTTTCCTCTTTTCTCGATAGTTTTCTATGCTCAACCGAGCGCGAGCGAGCCTTCTTTCATTATTCACTCCGTTTTTCTTCTTTCACGGTTGCAAGCGTTTTCCTGTTCGATTTGCTTTCCTTGTTTTCACGGGCTCGTGTTTGTTAACGTATGCTAATCAATCTTGCCAGGAGCGGAGTTTAATGTTGCGAAGCTTGGACGAAGTTGAGTTTTGAACGAGCCTCCCACTTTCTTTAGTTTAGAATTTTTCTTTTTCTTTTTCTTTTTTTTTTTTTTCGATGAAAGTAAAAGTGGAGGTAGAGAAATTTGTTTTGTAAAAAATACGAATCTTTGAACATTTTTTGAATTTGGATTTTAAGGAACTTTGAAATTCTTTACGTTTTTTTTTTTTTTTTTTTTTAATTCTCTTGGATTTATGAATTTCAAAGGTTTAACGTTTGAAAGGGAAAAAAGCTTGATAATGTGAAATTTAAAATTATCTAAAGATAAGCTTAAAAATCGAGATTGAAATAGAACGAGAAGAGAGGCCTCGTTCAAGAATTGGAAATATAAGTCTAGGCGATAAATTTAGAACTATGAATGATTAAATTCAATAAAAACTGCCAATCTATTGCGTAAACATTAAACAACTGACCACAAGTTGAATATATATTTAATGTCAAATCATCGTTAGAGGAATTTCGATTGTGAAGTGGTATAAACGCTTGCAAGGAAGATAGTGCGATGCAATTATCGAACGACGAGGTTAATAGATTTTTAAGGCAACGTGGTTTACAGATCGTTTGTCAAGAAAGATGACAGCGGCTTACCGCACACATAAATTATCGGTACATGAACAACGACGCGAGATTTACGAATCATAAGTCAGAGATTCTACCTCCACTCCATCTCCTTTTTTCTCGGTTCTCTTACAATTCTTACAAGTCGCGCGATTAAATAGGGGAAAAAAAAAAAAAATATATGGATGGCACTAAAACATTAAATTACACATACACTTCTATTCATTTCTATTTTCACGAGTGGAAAATTAATTCTCGAAAAATATTTTTCCTTAAAATATTCTCCGTTCCTCGCGCAAAAATTTATTCTTTTTTTTTTTTATTTTACGAGACAAAACATTTATGTAATTTGAAGTTAAAATGTTCCTAATTTATAGTGATATTAATGCACAATATCTTCTGGGGAATTTTATGAAGATCTGGTGATTTATCGTATGGTTATATCTCTCGTGGATCTTTTGATAAATTTGTGATATTTAGCAAGTTTCTGCTACGAGATAATATAATTTGGGCGCGAAATCTTCTATCTTCTTCCAAGTTTGTAGTATTTAGCACGTAATAAAGTAACGGCAATATCGGGGCAAGAAGAAGTAGAGTCGAGACTAGTTGATTCATAGCCGACTACTCGGGGTTGAATTTATAAACTTGATCACGAGCTAGACCTTGATCACGGATTTCAGTTTCACTTCGTATTCGATCTATCGTCCGAAATAGCCGAGTATCAATGTACCAAGGCCACAGGAAATTATCTCCAAACAAATGCGATTGTTTATCCGTTTGCAAATAGCGGGCACGCCTTCGTTGTTGTCAATTATTATCACTTCGTACTTATTTTATAAACGTCTTTCCCCTTTTCCTTTTCCCCAGATAAATGATATTTTTAAATATACGTGTAATTTTTTCCTTCGAAAAAAAAAGAGGAGCTTTTTTTAGCTTCAAATAAATCGATTAATTCCGCGTGAAATTAAATTATTATCCATTGAAAACTGGCGTTGAAAGAGAACGACGAGGTGTCACGAGTCTGACAACGCACCATCCATTTCCCCTTATTCTCATCTCGCTCTTAATATATTTCCATCTTTTCCATCTTCTTCGAGTTTTTTTTTTTTTGGTTGAAAATTATTCGTTAAAAATTGTTTCAATTCATGTTCGAATCCCAATTTAACAGATCTTTCATTCAAAAATTGTAAAGTTATATAAATATTCCATAGAACACACAATTCAATAGAAGCGGATCCCCCAAATGACACGGCAAATTGAATCAACGTATCAAGATTATGAAAGTGTAACGCCGTGAATCCAATTAAGTTATAACAAGAAACCGTGGAGTATAATTGATATGTAACGGAGATAAGCGAGGCTTTAAAAAAAAAAAAACGGAAATCATCGTTGCTCGTTAATAAAAACTATTTTCAATTCCCTTTCACCGGGCTTTTATCTCGAATCTCGCCTCCTTTTCCGTGGATGGACAATCGCTCGCTTGCGTACACGAACGCAACTGCGTGAGATTTAATGGATATTTTATTCGGTTTCGTGAATTATTACCTGTCAAATTAATTTCACCGCGTGCCGCCGCAATTACAATTAGAAACGGTGCTCGCGATTTCACGCAAATCTCTTCTGACCGTTATTGCGTGTTTAAAACTAAGGTACAAAGTATATCGGAGGTTGTGGCAAACTTTTTTTTTTTCCTCCACTTTAAAAGGAAAGAGAAAAAAATCGGAGCAACTAATAGCAGGGAGGAGGAGAGAATTTGAAATTCGTATCCGCTCGATTTCGAATCTCGAGTGAGAAAACTCGTCGTAAATTTTGCAAAATGTAAAATTATTAGATTTGGAAAAAAAGAAGGAGATCAGAAGTAGATCTACTTTCATTTAATCTTTTCGCTCGTTTTATCCATCGATCAAAATGTTTCAGGATGCTAAGTTGCTGTTCGAGATCGTGCATAGAGAAACTTTAAGCTCGACTTTAAATAACCAATTTTATCAAGTTCTTGATTCGATCATCCGTAAACGAAGAGCAGATTCGTAAAATTAAAAATTTCTACATAGAGCACGACGTCACGTTTTCGATACCGATCCTTTATTGTCGCGAAGAGAGAAACACGACAACGACGAATCGTTTCGATCTTTCCTCTTTTTTCTTCTTCTTCTTCTTTTTTTTTCTTCTTTTCCCTCCCAGGACGTGCACATGAGTCATTCCATACTTGAGTCAGGTAAAACGCTCGCGTGTTGTCGATTACGTAAAGGAATATCTTGCAGGGGAATCGGGATGACGGAGAACCGCGAGAGGAGAGAAGAGAGGAGAGGAGAGGAGAGGAGATAAAGACAGGGGAACATAGTAATTAGAGGCACGCTCTCGGTATAACGAAGGAGCAGAGCGGAGAGAACTGGTTCTACCGTTAACGGAAATCGTCTCTCTCTCCGGCCAGATTCTGATCCAGCTTCTTTCTCGTCGCCTCCTCCGCGACAATTGCCCTTTACGGTACTTCCGCTTTCGTTACGCGGCTGCCCCGAACAGGAAACTCGGTCAATTCTGTTCGACAACCGCGTTCGCGTTCCATTCTTTTGAAAGTTTAACTTCTTTTTTTTTTTTTTTATGGATCACGCCAATTTAGGAATTTAAGGTATTTGAATTTTTGTTTGAATTTAGCGAGATTTTCATTTGGTATTTTTTTTTATTATTGAATCACTTTAATATACAACTTTGATGTTTGAGGATGGTATTGTTATTAAAAATTGGGCGATTTATTTAATTTAAATTAAATAACGTGTATATTTGTTATCATGTTATCACGTTGCTACAAGATACATGATGATGGGGATATTGTGTTTTCATTGGCATTCCATTTATGATTGAGATTTTATGAAAGAGATTTAAAAATCTTTGAATAATTTTAGCTTTCTAATTTTGAAAAATCATAAATTTTATTATTAAGAATTTTAGTTATTCAAAATCTTTCTAATGTTTATTTGGAGAATGTCCATGTTTATTAATTTGATTTTTCATATTAGAAAAAAATTAATAAACTTCTAAAATAAAATTCCAACATTAAGACGTTAAGAGTTGGATTATAGATATATTTAGATTATTAAATCTTTAAATCATTGAATCTTTGGATCTTTGGATCCCTAAACTTTTGAATCTTTAGATCCTTGAATCTTTTATTCTTGAACCTTTGAATCTTTTAATTCTTGAATCTTCAAATCTTTAGATCATCGATTAAAATCTTCATTATCCATCGTCAGTTTTCTCTCTCCACGCTTGATTCCTTTTCACCTTTGATTGCTCCTCTTCACCTTCGCACGACACGATTTCTTCTCCCTTTCTTCTTCTCGTTTAATCGGCTGTTGCTCGTGTTCTAGCCACGCCACGCCACGCAACGCGAGATTAGTTCCGCAGAGTTGGCGACGATCGACAGCCTTGAACCAAATTGCAAGCTGTCGTTGTTTAGTTGTTTAGCTAGCGTGCACGGAGAAACCGCGCTCCGTATAGTTATTAGGCGTTTCCAAACCGTTTTCAACCGTATTTTCAGTGGAATTTTTTTTTTTTTTTTTCCATTCAAAATCACATCGATAATTCGACCAAGTCTTATGATACGATGATTATTATATTCACTTTGGAGCACGAATTTTATATTTATCGTTTTTATATACCGAAATGATACAGAATGATAAGTAATTAAAAGTTGAGTCTTGATTAATTAATTCTTCAGATTAACTTTAATCTTAATCTTAATCTTAATTAGTTTTGACGAGATGAAAAATTTAAAATTTAAAATCGAGAAAATTTAAATTTGAGAAAAAACCTCGAGTTAAGGATCTTTTTTTCATTTGTTCGTTTCTAATAATTTATCTTTCCAAGAGAATTTTTATCTCTCTCTCTCGAGAGAGAGTTTTAGGCAGGATTATAATCAAGGATCAAGGATCAAAAAGCGTTTATATTGTTTATTGTTGTTAGTTGCAACAACAACTGTGACGAGGCGAATTCTTTCCTTTCCCTTTCTATCTTCCATAAACATCTTCTATAAATTCGTTGAATTTACTTTGATTACTCTTTAGAGATAAAACGCCAGGTAATCCACGGTTGTTGGAATCGTAGCCGGCGATAATCACAAGCAATAATTCAAAGATCAGTCGTAATCCGGGAGAGGAAACGTAGTATGAATATTAAAAATCTTCGTTCGTTGAAATCTATCAGATTGTGGTAGAGGTACGACCTCGCAAACAGGCGGTGTACCATGATAATAACCATTGAATGCGGTTTCGTCGCGTTTGAACCGCACGTTCAGTCATTGGAAAAAGAGAGAGAGAGAGAGAGAAGAAAAATATAAAAATAACGTTCTGCACTTTAATTTTACTTGCGCGAGGCGGAAGATGTAATTTTCTTTTTTTTTTTTTTATTTTATTTTCTAATCTTTTCGAGGTTACGAAATCCTAACCTCATTTTTTTCTTCATTCATAAAAATTTTCTTCGTATAAAAATTTAAATTTGCATAAATATTCGTAATATTCGATAATAAACGATGATGCACGGTGAATTAATAGACTTTTTATTATTTCTGTCTCGTGATAAATCCGCAAATTTTTTTTTTCTTTCTTCTTCTTTTTTTTTTTTTTTTTACGCGCATAACGAAACGAAATAACGAAGACGTGGCATGACACGTTGAGAAACAATTAAGCCTGCCTTAAGTCTTTGAGGAGAAGGAGAAAAAAACGCGGAAGAAACGCCTCGAAACGAGAAAAAGAAGAAGAAGAGGAAGAAGAAAAAAAAGAAGAAGAAATAGAGAGAAGTTGTTAGGTCGGCTCGCTATTTTTGGAGGAGCATCTCCAAGGTCGCCAACTGATCCGCTCCTCTTTTTCTTTTCTTCCACGAAGTAATTTCTGATGGCCACGGCTTCCGACACTGTGTGTGCGGGGGAAAAAAAAAGGTGTAAAGGAGGGACGGAGGGAAGCGTGTCATCTCGCGTATTCTAAAAGGTCTCTCTTCTATCATAGTTGAAAAAAAAAAAAAAAAGAAACGAAGGTAAAAAGCTTATTGAATGGAAAGAAAAGAGGAATTTTTTTTTTTTTTTTTTTTAAGTCGAAACATAGACTTTGTATCTTATAGCGGAGCAATAGATAGTAATCCCATTTTGGAAATATAGTTGTGATATTTTTTTAAACGCAACAAATTTCGATCTTCTCGAATCGTTGAATCTCTCTTTTCTTTTTTCTTTAAATCTTTACGTTGAATTGTATCGGAAAAGTTTCTCATAATAAACAATATTTTTACGTCGTGATTTATAATAATAATAACAACGTATAAATGTGAGTATATTACGATGGCTGATGACGCGACACTAGCGCCACGTGGTCGTTAATTATTTCTACTTTATTGTCTTATTTTTTTCTTTTTTTTTTTTTTTTTCTTACTATTTAATTACTATTGAATCTCTTCTTCTTTGTACAAGCAAAAAAACATATCTTGTCGATTCTTGTAAAATTCATATTTGTCTATATACGATCGTTTGAATAATTAAAAAAAAAAAATTTAGTTCTCGTTGTAAATATTTTTCGTAAATAAAGAGTTTTCAAATCTAAATTTTTAATCTCTATCTTTTACAATCTTTCGTGATGAAAATTGTCGCGCACAAGAAGTTACAAATTCTACGAGATTTAAAAGAGATTAAATATATATATTTATAAAAAAAAAAAAAAATAATTTAACGCAGTAAAATAACGAGGAATCGTTGCGTTCTCAGGAAAACAAGGCAAAGATGGACCGGAAGAGAAAAAGGACGCTGATGGAGAATTATGGGGCAACGTGGAAGCGCAGGCCGCCTTCCTCGGCCCAAATCTATGGGACAAAACTTTGCCCTATGATGCCGACCTGAAGGTATTGAACCATGTATGTACAAAAACGCGATACGGTAAGCTCACAATCCGGCTGAAACGCAGATTTCAAATATCTGCGATTAAAAGTTTTTAAAAATTCTAGATTTTTTTCATCCCCCTCTTCTTTTTTCTTCTTTTTTTTTCTTTTTCTTTTTCATTAATCGTACTACCGGATGCAAGAAGAACACAAATATATTCTTATATATAAATTCATTACGTCTCATAAAATTGAGTTACATTTACCATTCCAATAAGATCGTGAATAAAGCCCTTCTCGCATCCAACGATAAAATTATGAATCGAAAGTTAATTTACTTACTTTATTCTTCCCCATTCGCATTTTTTTTCCAGAAAAAATTTTATTTCTCGTTTTATTGCTCAATTAGCTGATGAACAACACACGATGTTCATCGTGTAATATCGATTTGAAATGAATGATAGCATCACAACACACTCGACTCTGTTATAACCGATCTTTTTTTTTTTCTGCTGAAGATCGAAAAAAAATAAAAGAAGGATGCCGTTATCCTCCTGTTACAGTACGTCGATCTCGACGAGTTTCTCTCCGAGAACGGTATTCCCGTGGATGGAGTGGCCGGCGGCGGACAAGGGACGATGCAGAGCGGACAACTGCACAAAATGAACAACACCGAAACACCAGGGCACCAAGGCCCAGCCGGCCTCCACTTAGAGCCGGTCACCAAACGCGAGAGATCACCCTCGCCGAGCGAGTGTTGCTCACCCGACACTATGAACCCTCCCTCGCCCGCGGATTCCAGTGAGTGAATCGTTCATCCGATTTCCTACCCGATTTCTTTGGACGTCGATCCTGAGGGAATTGTATTTTTAATAAATCTTTCGTTTAATTTATCGATCGTGGAAGAATTAGAAAGAGTTTAAGGAAGGAGGGTTGAAGTGAATATAAAGAATTATTTAATTAACGATAGAACTTCAAAGTTGAAAGCAAACTCGTTTGGAACAAATAAATCTGAAAATCTTTGCATTTCAAGAGTTTAGAATATTTAAGAAGATTTGTTGAAATGATAGGATCTAGGAAAGAATTGTTTTAAATTTGATTTTAGAAGTAAACGATTGTCCAAGGGATCGGGATAAAGTCTCAGGATCGACTCCGGTATAAACGATTTAGTTTTGGGGAAACGGATGAAACTAACATCGAAATTGTCGATTATTCGCGCGACAGATTCCGAGGACTCGTCACGAATACAATATGGCTTGTCTCTTGTAGCGCTCTCGATGGCCTCATCGGGGCGAGACTTCGATCCACGCACCCGGGCCTTCTCCGACGAGGAGCTGAAACCCCAACCGATGATCAAGAAATCACGGAAGCAGGTCAGTCCAGTTTCACGGTTCAATAATACTTAAAAAAGAAAAAAAGGGGGAATTTATTTATATTTGTTATACCCCATCCAAAGATTCTACTTATATAGATACGATATATAACTATTTTCTCGCGTCACGTCGTTTAGAAATACGCAACAATTTCTAAACGTTCGTTCTAATTTCCTGCTCTTTTCCATGGTCCGCTACCGGTTTACAGTTCGTTCCGGATGACCTGAAGGATGACAAATACTGGGCGCGTCGTAGGAAGAATAACATGGCAGCGAAACGATCACGGGATGCACGTCGCATGAAGGAGAACCAGATCGCTCTCAGGGCCGGCTTCCTCGAGAAAGAAGTAAATCTTCCCACGCCTCTAAAATTAAACAACGCGTATTAGAATAAGGATCTTAACATTTTATCGGGATGGAATCAAGATCGGATTCGTTTAAGATTAGATTCATTTTTCTTCGCGTCAACAATATGCGGAATATTACAAATGATATTACCTCTCCTCCGAGAAGATTTCTCGGTAATTTTTCCCCGGATACTTAATCCCGAATTCCAAAAGTGTTCTCTCTTTTCAGAATATGGGTCTACGACAGGAACTGGACCGGTTAAAGAACGAGAACATGCTGCTGCGTGACAAGCTGAGCAAATACACGGACGTCTAACAGTGCGCCGGGCAAGCAACAGCTCGTCGTGGTATTAAAAAAGATGCAAACACGAGCGTTTGTTGTGCCAGCTCCTCCCACACACACTATAGTCGCAGCACTTAGGTTTTTCGCCAGTTCGGATGAAAGAAGAGTTAAAAAGAAAAAAGAAAAAAAAGAAAAAAAACGAAAAAAAAAAATGAAGAAGAAGAAGAAGAAGAAAAGAAAGGAGCGCGCCGAATCGCAAGACCATCCTCGACGAATTCGAACAAACCTACCCCTCCCCTACCCCCTTTTCCCTAGACGATCCCCTAGAAGATATTCCTTGGACGAAACTTCTCCTATTCACACCACATCTTTTCCTCTTCTTTTCTTCTCCCTTCATACACCAATATTTCTTTAAATCCGTTCCCTCCCTCTTCTTCTCAGTTCCCTTTTTCCCTCCCCCTCCTCCCAGTGCTCCTTTCTCCCTTCGAAATTCACCTTATCCCTCAAAAAAAAAAAAAAATGTACATAGTTATATGTATAGTTAGATTATATATATATATGTATAACATGCGCGCGCGCGCATACATACACGGCCGTGTGTATGCCGTGTGTCTGTAAAAGTATGACGCTCTGTGCGCGCGTGTAACACGCGCGACCGCATGCACACGTGTATGTATTTATATATATATATACACGCGTATTATTACATACCAAGAAGAGGTGTATAGTCGGGTATATTAACTTCGCTGCAACGCATTATCAAGCATTATATGTATACACATATATACAAGAAGAGACGCGTTACGTATATATCTATATACATAAAAAGAAAAAAAAAAAAAAAAAAAAGGAGACATATACGCATACACGTATACACGCGGAGCAGCAGACCGTGAATTAGTTTAGTGTGCGTGCCAGATGAATAATGTATAAACAACAGTATGTGTACAGGTATTCACCACGAGACACTTGGAAACTTTTCCTTTTAACGCGAGGCATGTTAATCAAGTCAAGTGAACGCTTTCGATCGAATCGTATCCGTAAGGAGATTTAACATGATGAACTCTCTGGGGACCTTGTCGAAGGGATGGCAAATTGTTAATTTGTACTTTGTCGAAAGAAATTAGATTGATTCGTTAATTAGAGAATTATCAATGTTTTGAATATAATAGTAATATGTACGATATCTCTTTTACTTTTTTTATAACGAATCGTTATATTTTTATTATGAAACGCGTTATGTTATTTATATTATTGTATTATTCGTAAAGAACCCCACCTGAAGTTAGTTCTAAGAGATTTTTTTTTTTTAACAAAGAAACGATTGAAATAACAAGTTTCCCTTGTTACATTTTCCGGTGAAATTAAAGGAAAAGCGATTATGATATATGATATATGATAATGTTTATTATGTTAAAAGTGTCTCAACTGTACCAGAAACATCTGGCATCTACGCGATAACTGCCTCATAAACTGAGCTGGAGCTAATTAGGATAATACAATAAGTGAAAGAGATGTACGAACACGTAAGCACAGACAGGCGCGCGTATGAATGATCGATAGTTGGAAAAGAAAAAAGAAAAATGGCCGCGAGCGGTCCTTACGCGGCTATTTAAATCACGCGCTGACTCTCGAGCTTTTGTTTCGTTCTTGTACAATGCGGCCCTCAGGATCTGATTGCGGATAAATTCTCGATCCATACGTATTTTCTCTCGTTGATCTGACGTGTTTTCTTTTTTTTTTTTTTTTGAACGGCCCTAAAGATTTTAAGATTTTTTTTCCTCAACCACGCCAAGTAGTACAATAACTAGCATTATTGTACCTAGACATATGGCCTGCCTTGAAACATGTCACGAGCTTTAAAAGATTGTCCAGTGAATATCGGTTGAATAAAACATTTTTTCTAATTTTCGAATAATCGTCGGATAATCAACGGGAGAAGGGACGGAGAGAGGAAAGAATTATCCGTGATCGGTAATTTGTTAAGAAAAAGAAGAATGAGGAAGAAAAAAAAAAAAAAGGATAAATTAAGAACGAAGGATTTTTTTTTGGGGAGAACGACGCTTTTCTGCGCACGGACTAGATCCTAGTTCTCTAAGAAACGTTAATTACTGTAGCGTATCCCACAAGTGGTGATGGTACACACACAAGTGATTCTAGTTGTTTTTATCGTAAGGTAGAGATCAAGTGCTTCTTTTTTTTTTTTCATACATAACGTTTTAATCTCTCTCTTCTCTCTGTAGCGTTTCGTTTTTTCGGCGCTCCGGTTGTATGACAGTTGATAAAAAAAATCGCTCGAAGGGCTAACACGATGTCTCGAGTACGGGGAAAGCGTCGCGACGCATCTTTTATTATCGTTTTATCGTGTTTCGACACGGTTGATGGCTCGTCGAACAATGGATTTTCATTATCTTTTTGTTTCTTTTTTTTTTTTTTTTTTTTTTTTTTTTTTTTTTTTTTTCCTTCTTTTACGTTTCTTGTTACTTGTAAATATTTTTAATATCTATGACTATTAATTTTTTATTAGTTACTATTAGTTTCTTTTTTTTTATTAGATGCAAGATACAATTGCATAAATCAAAATTCTAAAGAATTACGATATAATGGTCATTTGATCATTTTTTAAAATATTAAAAATACTTTTTTTTTTTTTAATTGATAAAGAGAAAAGCAATCGAAATTGCAAGTTCCATTGTTAAATGACGCCACGACAAGGGTTATTACTTATGTGAATGATCATTGAGATAAATTGCAATTAAAAGGGCTCCCCTTTCAGGACAAGAACAAATAACGTATATCTCTGTTCGTAGTTGCTTCCTCTTGTCTGACAAAGAAAAAAAGAAATTCTGAATAAAAGGAAAAAAAAAAAAATTAATCATGAGCAAAACCCACTCATGCGCCTTTCATGGATAATACACATGCGACTAATATTTTATGTACTGTTGGTGCGCTAAATAATAAGCGATTCTGCTCGTTGCAACGCTCAGTGACAATAATCAAGTATAATTATTATATACACATGTTTTTTAGCACTTTTTGCGATGTGAAATCGGCATTAAAAGTATATTATTCCCGGTAAAAACTTTTTATATTGCGCCTATTATTCGTTTACATTGTTGATTTTTTATTTTACAATTTTTTTTAATTATAGTTTTGTTTTAAAACCCGTGATAACACAAATTCTTGAAGAGCTTATAATATATATATAATATATATATATGATACTATATCGTATATGATTACTATCATATATACGTGTATATTTGTAGAATTATATAAAAAAAAGAATTAATTTTATAGAAAGCTTTGTTAATGACAGATTCGCTTTTAAACCGCCAGTTTTTTTTATACAGCAATTGTGTTTTAGTTAAAAATATATACATTCTGTACATTTGTTTCTTTACTTTTGTAACCATGCGTTGAAACTTCATAGAAATCAACCGTACTTTACAATTGTAAATTTTAGTTACAAGATACAAAATCTATGTATCATTAATTGTGTCAACGTTATAAAAAATTGTTTTATGCCTTGTTATCATATTATATATATATATATATATATATATATATATATATATATATATATATATATATATATATATTTTTTTTTTCTTTTTTTCGCCGAGATTTTATGCACGTTGTATAATATGAAATTTTTTGTGTAGTGTGTACGCGGGTAAATCTCGTACTGCAGAAAAAGAAATTGCACGTAAATTGCTTTTTCAATTTAGACTCATAATTCGATCATAGTAAAAGACGACTAGAGAATTTGTTTGAACATATATACACTTTAACTTAACTGCGAAAAAAAAAATTTAAAACAAAAGTAAAAAAAAAAAAAAAAAATGATTCGTAAATATTGCAAACGCAATGCATTGTAAACTCCATGCATAAAAAAAAACATGATAAAATTAGAAGATATGATATGGATTAACGAAACAATACCATGCATGGTGCATTTCCGCATTCATTGTTCAATCATACATGAAATACATCGCTTTTGGCATGCTGCCTAATTAACTAAAACATACACAAAACTCATTAGATTATAATAGATGCATCGAAGGCTATTTAATATTGTGAATAATGGGCAGAAATTCGATTTACACGCGCGAACAAAAAAAATTTTTTGTATCTCGTAATCGCGAATGATAGCATCTAGAGAAATTGCAACAAAGCCAAGCATTTTTTCTTTCCCTATTGTTATAATTTTTGCGTTGACAGTCGTCCGATGATGTAAAAAGAAAGAAAGGAAATCGAGAAAGAAAGAGACATACTGTTTCTCGAAGATTGATATTTGTATAAGTACCTTCTAGTACAAGTTGCTATTAATTAAACTACGTCGTAGCTTTCTAAGGCCGGTCTTGGATCTCGGCACAATTTTCAAAAACAATGACAAAACAATGAGGAAGCGCAATAGTGTTTGTTGGTTATCTAAACAAAAATAAAAAAAAAAAAAAATCAGATGCATGTGCACAATCGTGTGCGCGGTATACTGCAGTCCAAGAATAGTTTATAAAATAAAAAGAAAAAAAAAATAAAGAGAAAAAAATGTCATAAAGAAATCGTAGAAAAAAAAAATTAGAGAACACGGTAGACACAACTGACAGCTTTGCTCCAATTAGAATTTAACGACAATGATAAAATGAAAAAAAAAAAAAAATGAAAAACTAAAAAAAAAGCAACACAATGGAAAAAGTTTAAGTGACGTTACCGCGTCCATTTAATGACCATCCGATCCATTTGAAACGAAAATATAAAAAAAAAAAAACAGTACACGCGAGAATTAAAATACGACCACCAACATCAAAGTGTATCACATTTCGAGAAATATATGTATTTGTTATTGTTTTCATTGAATTATATTGTTATACCTGATCCTGTATATTCCAGGATTAATTTTACTCCATTTTATATGCATCAATTTTATATTTTCAGGATATTCGTTTATTGAAATTTGTCAAATATTAACTTTAGAACAATTTAATTTAATTCCTATTTTCAATCTTATTTTACTTTATAACAATTAATTCTTACATTATATTCTCTTTTAATTATTTATAATGATCATATTGATCTTATTTATATATCATAATGATTCTTATTTATATATAAATATTCTTTATTTATATATAAATAATGAATAAATATATATAAACACATAAGAAAAGAATGTAATATAAAAGTCAATTATAATACAATAAAAAAAAGACTAAAACATAACTAAAGAATTTAATTTCAAAGTCAAAAAAAATCTAAATCTAAAAATCTAAAATATAAAATATAAAATTTTTGTTGTTGTTATTTTTGTTTAAATGTTTCCTTTAATTTAAATAATATTTGCATTAAATACTTTTTTTATATTTCATTTCTTTTAGATTTTTTTTAACTTTGAGGTTAAATTCCTCTCCAATGTTTCAATTTTTTTTACTTTATGATAATTAACTTTTGTATTATATTCTCTTTTTGTGTTTTATTCATTATTTATGTATTACAACGTTAAATTCTTTCTTTACATGTTGCAGCAGTGTAAGATATAATTAATTGTTATATTGCAATATGTAAAAGAATTTAATATAAATATATAATATAATTATAATATAAAAATAATGAATAAAAATAAATATGCAAACACACAAATATATATATATATAAACACATAAGAAGAGAATGCAACTTAAGTATTAACTATTATAAAGTAAAAAAAGATTGAAGCATAGCTAAAGAATTTAATTTCAAAGTTAAAAAAATCTAAAAGAATTAAGATATCAAAAAGAATTTAACAACAATAATGTTAATTGAATAAAGGAAAAAAAAAAGAAAACATAAAAAAAGAAATTTAACATAACAATTAACTAAATCTAACAAAGCTGCAAGATAAGAAAAGAATTGAACATTCTAATATACAAAAAGAATAAAAAAAAATGCCGCATGGAAGAATTATTTAATATAAAATTTAAAGAAATTTAAAGAATTTTAGAACATGAAAAAGAGGATATAACATAAATATTAATTGAATTAGAAGAGACATATATAAAAGAAAATAACATAAAAATTAACTAAATCTAACTGAACTTGAACAATAAAAATTGTATATTAATTGCAATAAATAAATATGAAAACATAAAAAGAAAATATAACACAAAAGTCAACAATACAAATAAAAACGATTGAATCACAGAATAAGATTTTTCTCTAAAGACGATAAGGTAGAAGAGGAATGAAGTATTACTGCCATCTCTTAGTGCTCTTAGAAAAATATTTCTTTAAAGAGATGTTTCTAGCTCACAAGAGATGGTGCTCATGTTCAATTCTTATCTCTATTCACTACTTATTTCTTATTCTCCTCTACGTGTTTCATTGAATGAAACATACGTAAAATAAACGTATAAACGAAATACCGACGAGAAATAGATTGACGCGACATCTCATAGGACTTTGCAAAATATATTCTCAACCGAAAAAAGATTAGAGCAACGCCATCTAGCGTAGTACAAAGTAGTAGTTTAAATACGCAAACAATTATTATTATTATTCAAAGCCACAAAGCAAAAAAATATCTTACACTTTATAATTTTCACAAATTATTTTACTAACAAATAAATTATTCTTTCAATGTATGTTTGCAAAACGTTAAAACTTTTGGTAGTCTTTAATTTAATAAAACTTAATCACTATAAAATAATCATTGAAATCGCGTGCGCAGCCAATTAGCTCATCTTATTTGCTATAAAATTTATAATTGTATCACGGATACGATTATGAATAATATAGTAAATAATAATGATTTTCCAGGTCTCACCGCGTGGAGGTTGCTGCGAATTGGAGACCCACCCTATCCACGATCCCATCCACCCTCCTTTACGCAAAAATTTATTTAAAATCAATTAATAAATAAATTTTCCTTTTGATATAAGTTTGCAAAACGTTCAAATCCTTCGATCGTTGTGCAAAACAAACAGCAAAAGGAATTCTAAAGAAAACCGGCGCGGAAGACTAAACCTGAAAATAAAATTAGAATTAAAAAACTTTCTATCAATATTTTACACTTCCATCGGTATGAAAATGAAGAATGATTGATAGTAAAAAGCGTGCGCAAAAAAAAAAAAGAAAAAAAATAAGCAAAATAAGCATCCCAAAAAGCGTTACACCATTTTACCCATCTATTTATCTACTTCTCTACTTTTCTATAATACATTACTACATTATTTAATACTTGATTATGCATGCACTTAATTTAAAACGTTTTCTTTAATCATATCATACAATCTTCTTTTCTGTAAAAAAATCCTGAAACAAATTTAATAAACAATTTAAGACATTAAACAAAAATATAACATTAACATTTCAATTATTCTAAAAGCTTTTTCGTTTTCTTTCCTATAAGCATTAAACACCATTTGTCTAACTCTGCTATTGAACATCTACCAAATTCTCTCCGTATCAACACATTCACCATTGAAGACACACAATTTTCAAAAAATTTTGATATGAGATAAAATTACAAGAGGAGATCAGTAATACTAATGATAGGTAGTGAACAAAGTCACGTAGCTATCAAGTATCAAGTATTGCTTATAGCGAGGAAATTAAGGATGGCAAAATGATCATATTGCCTTGAAAGATAGGAAATATTTGTTTGGAAAACGAAGCAGAGTGGAAAAGCGAGCTGCTTTTTTTAATAAAAAGAAGAACAAACACGTTTATAAATCCTAGAGTTTTTCATAATCTCTCTACCTAATATAAAACGAATTGAATATTTATTGATGATGAAGTCAATCCATCGTTGAAAGTGAGGAGAATACCTGAAACAGACTATAAACAGAATTAGTGAAACTCAAACAACAAAAGTAATTAATTATAAAATGAAGGATCACACTATTTCGTATCTATTTTTTCCTGTTTATTTTCTTCAATTCATACTGTAACAAACTCAATTACCGATTAGTAATTAAAAAATAATTTAAAAGAAAATAATATTAATTAAAAAAAAAAAATCAAATTATCAAAATGTTGTTAAGCAATTCATGATTTAAATGAAAGATATTTATCGATAAGAAAGATTTAACAATTTTTAACAGTATTTCAATAACAAACGCACTTAATAAGGGGTGCTGAAAAGAGAAAAACGACGAAAGGTAACCAGAAGGGTTACCAAAATAATTATCCACTCAATGTGAACCCGAACAAACCGTGAGTGGAATTTTCTTTTTATTTCGCAACACTATTATACTAAAATCTCAAAAGAAAACGCGAAGAGTGCTTTATTATAACTTCAAGTGCAATTCTTTATCAAGAAAAAAAGATAAAAAAAAAAAAAGAAAGAAAGATAAAAATTCGCGAAAACATATACGAAACTCTGATAAAATAATTTATGCACTCATTATTTTATTGTAGACGCAACACTAAATGCGGAAGATTGCAGCCATAGTCAGAGACTGCCGTCGTACAATCACCCTTTGTACAGCCTTTTTGACTGTAATAGGTGATTCAGGAACGAGCTGGAACGTACTTCCACAATCCAAGTGGAAGAAATATGGGCAATTTGGACAAATAAACGCAACACTACTATAAAAAACGCGATCATTCATCAACGCAACACTAATTCTTCAAATGAATTTAATTAATAAACAAAATTTAATGAATTTAATATTATTATTCTATAAATCTAAAAAGCTATTTGAAATATCACGATATCATAAATTGATATAATAAGAAAGAATAAATTCAAGTTCAAATATTCAAAAAAATAAATAAATAAATAAATAAATAAAAATAAACTAATTCATAATGAAAATAATTAAAAGCAATCGCGATAATTTTTTCAACGCAACTCTAATTCAACCCGTTATTAATCAATCGCAACACTAATGCAAATTTGCCCGCGATTTGCCCATGATGACTGGATGAACGATGGGCCAGCATGCAAATTGGCCAAGACGATACAACATATACTACGTATTACTAAACGAGCACAATGACAAAGTAGTAACAATGACTTCCCATTCTTTGGACCCAGACAAGATCCAAAAAATGAGAAACCATTCGTTGCAGCCCCTCTTCGTGACAGTTTGTCGAGGCCTCTTCGGTCTTCCTCCTTCGGGCGCAATGCCCGCTGAAACTTAAATCTAGGCTCGAGATTCACTAATCGCAAATCAAAGAAAAAAAGGAAAAAAAAAGGGACTAAGTCGCGGAAGCTAAGTGCACATGGACGACCAACGATCGCAATGATCATTCTCCGTACATGCACAGAATCTCGAGCGCAACGTTCGTTTCGAAAGCAAATCACGACCGCGACCGCGAAATTCGAAAAATCGATGAGCAAAGCCAGAGACGAATGGCATAATCGTCCATTTATCGCAGCTTTTCCCTCGATTTATCAAATTTTATTTCCTGAAACAGGTTGTCACGCGAAAAACGCGCCTACCCGATCAGAGACTGTGACAACCTGCCCGGCCCTACCTACTTATAATTAACAGACATGCCAGAAGTATACTACCTATCCTACCTAACCCTATATTTAAAAAATGGCAAAACAGGCACACCAACACACTCATTCCACGATTCTCACGCATAACACCCGGGCGCAAAAGCCTACACTAGGGAAAACGTCCCGGGACGTCTCCGACACCCGGGCTTGGCACACTACTCGCACACTCTAACTTTACGTACCATTTTCCTGAAATCGACTGGCGATGGCTAGCGACCATTGCGTGAAACGCGACAAAAATGCGTGTATCTACATTTCTACATTTTAATTCTGAATATTTATAAATATGTAATATTTTCTACTAAAATACTAGTCACCAGACTGAACGGTATCATTATTGTGAATCAAAATTGTACCATTATTGTAATTTGAGACTAAAGATTTATAATCTTGTTATTTATTCGCAATATTTAATTCATTAATTGCGAATGTGATTCTAAAAAGGGATTGAACAGTGAAAGAAATAATAATTGAAACGACGCAATTCCACAGCCTAACCACACATACACAATGTGGAAACTACGTCGTGCACGATACACTAACGCATCGCCAGTCGCTAAAAAATTTGCATTAACTTATGAACTAGGTCATCATACCCATTGCCTCTCCCTCACTCAAGTAACACCTGGGCACGTGAGTGAGTTCCTGGCAGTGAACACGGAAAGGGTTAAATCTGAAAATCCTGAGCTAAAAAGAAATATTAATATATCCAGTTTTGTATCTAACGGGCTAATATTCTTTCACTTTGCATTATATTCTTATTATATTTCAAATTATTTGTGATTCTACTTTATATTATTTTATTTTATTAATTGAACAAGTTATTGAAATTTTAATTCTTAATATTCTTTGACTTTGCATTATATTCTTATTATATTTCAAATAATTATATTTGTGACTCTACTCTATATTTATATATTTCATTAATTGAACAAGTTATTGAAATTTTAATTCTTAATATTGAATTTAAAAAAGAATTAGAATTATTCATTGTAATTTAACATAAATATTAATAGAAATATCCTCAGGCGATTCCTTCATCAGAGCATATTTTTTATATTTTCATAAAAATAGTATTCAAAACTTATTGCTCTGATTCTAAAATCTATCTGTCGCGAAATATCTTCTTGCACAAAATTTAATTCATATTTGTGAATTACGAAACGAAGAAAATTTCAACTTTACTGTCTACAAATGTTGTAAGTCATATTAAAGTTATTATTATATAAAATTTATTATTTATTATATCACAATAATCAAATTATATATAAAATATATAAAATATATTTGATCAAATAACTTAAAATGTTATTCTCAAGAATTTTGAATAATAAAAATTCAAATTAATTATTGTATTATATTAATACAATAATTATTATATGCATTACTGACATTAGAAAATTACTAAACATTTTATATTAATCAAAAACGCGAAACGCAAGAAGATCCTAGCCTGAACTAATAAATAAAACACAAAAGAAATAATTGTTACTACTCACGGATATTATAAACAAATATCCGCGGTCATTGTGCTCGTGCAAAATTCTACGTATACAACCAGTCATCCGTGTCGATTCGGATCTTTCATCCTACGACATGATTGAATGACCGGAGGAATCAAAAAGCATGCGACTCACCATACGATGCGACGAACGCCTTCACTGTGTTGTAGCCCCAGAAGTCATCGAGAAGAAGCCTGTCATCAGGTAGGAGGATGGAAGAAATCTGTGACAAAACGTCATCAATTTAAAACACGGTTCTCGTTATTCAAACAAATTGAAATATGAAACTATTAAATTTGCAATATGTAATAATGATACGTATTGAAATTATGATTGATTTCTGTTTAAAAGAATAAAACATTTAGATAGAAAAAAAGATAATTACCTCTTCGCGTGATGGATGATCGCCTTATTTTCTTCAAAGAAGCACTGATTCTACCCTGTACCGAAAACGAATATTCAAAATAAAAAAATAAAAATAAGAAACTATTAACGCGTTCGTACATATTCTGTAATCGGCGAACAAGCACTGATTCTAATTTCGCGTTTCATTATTCTAATTAAATTTAATCAGAGCTATTGTGCTTTAAAAAATATTAAAAATATTATGACGAAGCAAACACTGATTCTACTTAACCACATTGCGCGTGGTCGCAAATATTTTTTAAGATTAAAGTCCAAGAAAAACTTTCATCAGCATCTGCAATCAAATATAAAATATTCTATGTAATTTTTTTCTTAAAAATATAATATTCGTTATTTAAAATCTTATATATATAGCAAAAAATATAACTATGTTCAACTACTTAAAACTTTAATAAACATAAAAATAGTTTGATATAAAAAGTTAAGTTTCTAATAAATTTTAATAATAATAAAAATATAAAAGATTAAAATCTAAAAAATGAGAATCTAATGATTTCTCTTACCTCTTCGCGTGGTGGATGATCGCCGTATTCTCTTGAGAGAAGCACTGACTCTACCCTGTACCGAAAACGAATATTTGTAAAAAGAAAAAAATAAAAATAACAAACTAATAACGCGTCCGTATAAATTATAATCGGCGAACAAACACTGATTCTACCTTCGCGTTTCATTATTCTAATTAAATTTAATCAGAGCTATTGTGCTCTAAAAAATATTAAAAATACTATGACGAAGCAAACACTGATTCTATTAACCGCATTGCGCGCGGTCACAAATATATTTTCTGAAATTAATATTAAATTAGTGGCATGGGAAAGAGATAAAAGAAGAAACAATATCTTTTTGATATTTTTCTTCTTCTTTCTATCGTACATTTGTCCTGAAAATATTGTAAAAATTACGAATTATGTATAAATCATGAAAGTGCTTCATAAATTTCTAATTTTTTCACTTTCTTTTAATTAAAACGTAATTTTATTATGAATTGCTTAACAACAATCACTAACAATCCTATAAAACAGAATAAAAATTTATACATACGAAATATAAAATTTTACCACATCAAGAAAGGCGTCCATATTGGAATTTTTCCCGCCTTTCCATCAGAGAGCTACCACCATGACGCTACCAATTACACCTGCGCAGAAAAAAAATCAAAATTTCTAAATAAATCAATTAAATAAAAAATTAGAAATTAGATTACGTTAATAAAGTATCACAACAATCAAATCAAATAAAAATTCTCGATATAAGCTATCTTATTAAATTCGACACTCCATTTATACGAAGAATGAGAAATGAACTCAAAATGATTTAATTGTCAAAGAATTATCGATTCTAATAATTTTGTATAAAATTTTGAACAAAGATGTATTAATTAAATAAAACGCGCACAAATTATAAAAAAGAAAAATAGTATTAAATTATTACGCATTAAATAGAACACACGTCTCGAGAAAATTTCAAACGTCTAATTTCTCACGACGAATCAACGAATGTCACTGCGCTTCGATTTCGCGCATCGAATAACAACATGGAGAGGGGGATACGCTCGACAATTCGACAAGCCGAAACATGTTCGAACACGAATCCAATTTCTTGGAAACACAATGTTATAAGGATTGTTTCTAGCCTCGAGCAAAATATACGACCAAAATAAACGACCAAAAAAAGTAAACAATAAACAGAAACGTGAGACGTTACACACAATATATATATATATATATATATATGTACGATCGAAAATATATACGACACTCGAATAATACGAACGAACTATGAAAAATTTATTTTATTTTAATACGACTAAAATAATATGAAATAAAGATCAAGAATTTAATTAAAATTATATTAAAAACAGACCAATATACCATTTCAAATTCTCTTTCGAAATATTTCGATATTTCGACGAGACGTTAACGACGCAATAAACGCAAAATGAACAATCGAAGGAAAAAACGCAAAGAAACACAAAAGACTAATTAATTTCGTTTTCACTACACAGAATGGATTATTTAGAAACTTAAATTAGCAATGATTGATAAATTTCGTAATAATAAGAGTAAAATAACTTACCGAATAATCCCAATTCGGCGACGACACGTCCACTCCACACAATTTTCAACTGTAGACTGACGCCATGCGCAGAACGATGCGCAGTGTGATGCGCACTGGTTCGTCTCGCGCCAAAAATTAAGCAGACGTTCTGATTGGCTGGCGTATAATGCTTATTTTTCCATTCAAAAACGCGCGAAAAATTAAAATATTATGTACGTATATTGTTGGAATCCTGCAAAAATATTAACTTATTAAAAACATAATAATAAGAAAATTATTAATTCAACAAGATAAATTATTAAATTAAATAAAACAGATAATTGCATAAAGAAAGATTTTAATATAGATTAATTTAAATAAAATTATATTTCGTTTAAATGAAATTTAAATAAAAATAAAACACAAAAGAAAAATTTAATAAAAAAAAAATAAATAAATTTATAAAAAGAATGATAGAATAAAAAAAGAAAATAAAAATAATTTAATTTAATATGATTAAAACACATGAATTGAATTTAATTTTAAAATAAATAAAATTAAGAAATCAAATTAAGAAAATATAAGAAAGCAAAATATAAAAATATAAAAATCAACAAATAGAAAAAAACTAAAACACAAAAGGATATTTAACATAATAATTTGAAAGATTGAAAGCTAAGTAAGATATTTTATATTAAGATGAACAAAATTTGAACAGAATTCAAATATCAAGGAGGCATGATATAAAGATAAACAAATTTAAATAACATAAATAATATTTAATACATTTATTTACTGATTGAATTGGAAAATTAAATATAAAAATAAAAAAATTTAACATTGACAATTTGCTAAATTTACTTGTTTTCTTTAAATGTTTTCCTTGATTTATATAATATGTTAAATCTGTTAAATCTTTCTCCTATGTTTCAGTTCTTTTTGAGTTTTTTAACATTGAGATTAAAGATATTTCTTCTATCTTTCAAACTTATGTTATTTTATAAATACTTAACTCTTATATTATATTCACTTTTTATGTTTTATTCATTATTTATATATAACAATGTTGAATTCCTTTTTTCATATGCTGCAGCTTTATTACATTTAATTAATTATATTAGTTAGATTGCAACATATAAAAAAATAAAATGTTGCAATATATATATATATATATATATATATATATATAACTAATGAACAAATATAAAAACACAAAAAGAGAAAATAACATAAAGATTAACTATTATAATATAAAAAAGTAATGAAACATAAGATAAAAATTTAATCTCAAAGTTGAAAAAAATCTAAATCTAAAAAAGAACAAAGAAACAATTTAATTTTAAATATATATTCAGTTGAATTTGAAATATGTATAACAAGAAATTTAACAACATAACACAAATTTCCTAATCCTAGTTGTTTTGTTTAAATATCTTTCATGATTTAGTTTTACCAATGTTAGATTTTATATTTTTATTATTTCTGTTGAATCTTTTTTTTATGTTATATTTCTTTCAAATTTTTTTAACTTTGAGATTAAATTCTTCTCTTATCTTTCAATTTTATTTCATTTATAGTATATCCTCTTTTTTTTATTAATTTTGTATCATAGAACCATGTTGAAAATTTCTTTTTTTATATGTTGCACATTTGTTAGATTCAATTAATTTGTTATGCAATTTATATGTTGCAACATACAAAACAGAATATAATATTGCAATATATAAATAATGAACAAATATAAGAACATAAGAAGAGAATGTATCAAAAAGGTTAACTATTACAAAATAAAAATGAATTGAAACTTAAGAAAGGAATTTAATCTCAAACTTAAAAAAAAAAATCTAAATCTTCAAAGATCAAAAAATGAATTTAACATAAATTAATTATTAATTGTCAATTGAATTTGGAAAAATTAGATCAAAAGGAGAATTTGTCATTCCAAATTTGTTGAATTTAAATTCTTTTATGTAAATGTTTTCCCTGATTTAGACAACATTTCTGCTAAATCCTTCTTTCATGTTATCCCTTCTTTCTGATTAAATTCTCATTTTATCTTTCAGGTCTTTTGTCTTTTACTTTACAACATTTAAGTTTTATATTCTCTTTTTATGTTTTAGTCATTATTTATGATAATATCATAATGTTACATTTCTTTTTTTATATGCTGCAGCTTTATTACATTAATTAATACATTAATTAATTAGTTATGTTGCAACTATATAAAAAAGAATAAAATGTTGCAATATATGAGTAATGAACAAATATAACAACATAAGAAGAGAATATAAGTAGAGTAATGAACAAATATAAGAACATAAGAAGAGAATATAACAAAAAGGTTAACTATTACAAAATAAAAATGAATTGAAACTTAAGAAAAGAATTTAACCTCAAATTTAAAAAAAAATCCAAATCTAAAAATCTAATTGAATAAATAGATAATAATAAATCAAATAGAAAGGAAATGAAACATAAGAGGAAGAATTTAATTTGAAAGTTTTAAAAAAAAATCTAAAAATCGAAAAGATCCAAAAAGTATTTGACATAAATGCTAATTGAATTAGAAAAAAACATTTTTATTTTTATTATATTCTTGTCTTATGTTTTTATATTTGTTCATTGTTATATATTATATATATATATATTGCAAAATTTTATTCTTTTATGTGTTGCAACATAACAATTGATTAAATCTAACAAAATTTGTTAGATTTAAAGTTGCAATATATAAGAAAAAATTTAACCTTATAATACATGAATAATGAATAAAATATAAAAGAAATTATACAAAAATAAATAAATATAATAAACAGATATAAGGAAGTAATGTAACATAAAATTCAATTGCTATTTCTCACAAGCTAAAAGAATAAAAATAATTCCAGCATAGGAAAATTATTTAATCTAAAAATTAAGGAAATTTAAAAAAATAAAAAAAATAACATAAAAGTTAACTAAATTTAAAAGAACATAAAAATACTGTATTGTAATAAATAAATAATAAATAAATATAAAAACATAAAAAGAGAATGTAACACAAAAAGTCAACAATTCTAAAGTGAAAATTATTGAATCGTAGAAGATTTTTCTTCAAAGAGGATAAGAATTAACTACTGCTGCCATCTTTTCAACGCTTCTAGAAAGATATTTCTTTAAAGAGATGTCTTTGGCTTTCAAAAGATGGTACTTACGTTCAATTCTTACCTTATCTCTATCCTTGTCGCACTATTCTTTCTCTTTGCCTATGTGTTTCATTTACAGCACTCTAAAGATGGCTAATTCCTTATCTCTACCTATATGCGCCAGCATACGTTCAGTTAAGTTACATGAAGTGATAAGTTATATTTTTTGAATGTGAAAATTAGATTTCAATAGAAAATTAAGTTTGCAAAACGTCCAAACTTTTGATCGTTGTGCAACACGAGCAACAAAAGGTGCCGTAAAAAAAGAAACCGGCGCGGAAGACTAAACCTGAAAATAAAATTTAAATCAAGAGAATTTCTATCAATATTTTACATTTCCATCGGCGTGTGAAAATGAAAAATGATTGATAGTAAAAAGGGCAGGCAAAAAAAAAAAAGAAAAAAAATAAGCGAAATAAGCATCCCAGAAAGCACTACACCCATCTAATTATCTACAGTATCTACTTTTCTACAATATACTACTTTATTTAATAAAGTAGTATCTTGATTGTACATGTACTTAATTTTAAAAACGTTTTCTTTAATCAATATCATTTTCAACAAAATCTTTTTCCCCTGTAAAAAAATCCTGAAACAAATTTAAATTAAAAGTATGACATTAACATTTTACTTATTCTAAAAAGCTTTTCTCTTCCTCTCTTTCCTAATTAAACATTTTGTTTGTAATTCTGTTTATTGAAAATCTAACAAATTCTCTTCATAACCATATCTACATTCACACTGATGACACACAATTTTCAAAAAATTTGATACGAGATAAACCACATGTGGCAAGAGGAAAATGCAAATCAGGATATATCAATGATAGTTAGTGAACAAAGTCACGTAGCTATCAAGTATCAAGTATTTGCTTATAACGAGGAAATTAAGGATGGCAGGATGATCATATTGCCTTGAAAGATAGGAAAACTTTTGGTTTGGAAAACGAAGCAGAGTAGGAAAGGCGAAATTGCCTTTTTTAATAAAAAGAAGAACAAAACACCGTTTATAAATCCTATGTTTTTCATAATCTACTCTACCTAATATAAAAATTAGAATATTTATTTGATGATGAGATGCAATCCATTTCGTTGAAAAGTGAGGAGGATACCTGAAACAGACTATACAACAGAATTAGTGAAACTCAAACAACAAAAGTAATTAATTTTCAACAAATGAAAGATCACACGTTATTTCGTATCTATTTTTTCCTGTTTATTTTCTTCAATTCATATCTGTAACAAACTCAATTACCAGATTAGTAATTAAAAAATAATTTAAAAGGAAAATAATTATTAATTAAAAAAAAAAATCAAATTATCAAAATGTTGTTAAGCAATTCATGATTTCAAATGAAAGATATTTATCGATAAGAAAGATTTTTAACAATTTTTAACAGTATTTTCAATAACAAACGCACTTAATAAGAGGGTGCTGAAAAGAGAAAAACGACGAAAAGGTAACCAGAAGGGTTACCAAAATAATTATCCACTCAATGTGAACCCGAACAAACCGTGAGTGGAATTTTCTTTTTATTTCGCAACACTATTATACTAAAATCTCAAAAGAAAACGCGAAGAGTGCTTTATTATAACTTCAAGTGCAATTCTTTATCAAGAAAAAAAAGATAAAAAGAAAAAAAAAGAAAGAAAGATAAAAAATTCGCGAAAACATATACGAAACTCTGATAAAATAATTTATGCACTCATTATTTTATTGTAGACGCAACACTAAATGCGGAAGATTGCAGCCATAGTCAGAGACTGCCGTCGTACAATCACCCTTTGTACAGCCTTTTTGACTGTAATAGGTGATTCAGGAACGAGCTGGAACGTACTTCCACAATCCAAGTGGAAGAAATATGGGCAATTTGGACAAATAAACGCAACACTACTATAAAAAACGCGATCATTCATCAACGCAACACTAATTCTTCAAATGAATTTAATTAATAAACAAAATTTAATGAATTTAATATTATTATTCTATAAATCTAAAAAGCTATTTGAAATATCACGATATCATAAATTGATATAATAAGAAAGAATAAATTCAAGTTCAAATATTCAAAAAAATAAATAAATAAATAAATAAATAAAAAATAAACTAATTCATAATGAAAATAATTAAAAGCAATCGCGATAATTTTTTCAACGCAACTCTAATTCAACCCGTTATTAATCAATCGCAACACTAATGCAAATTTGCCCGCGATTTGCCCATGATGACTGGATGAACGATGGGCCAGCATGCAAATTGGCCAAGACGATACAACATATACTACGTATTACTAAACGAGCACAATGACAAAGTAGTAACAATGACTTCCCATTCTTTGGACCCAGACAAGATCCAAAAAATGAGAAACCATTCGTTGCAGCCCCTCTTCGTGACAGTTTGTCGAGGCCTCTTCGGTCTTCCTCCTTCGGGCGCAATGCCCGCTGAAACTTAAATCTAGGCTCGAGATTCACTAATCGCAAATCAAAGAAAAAAAGGAAAAAAAAAGGGACTAAGTCGCGGAAGCTAAGTGCACATGGACGACCAACGATCGCAATGATCATTCTCCGTACATGCACAGAATCTCGAGCGCAACGTTCGTTTCGAAAGCAAATCACGACCGCGACCGCGAAATTCGAAAAATCGATGAGCAAAGCCAGAGACGAATGGCATAATCGTCCATTTATCGCAGCTTTTCCCTCGATTTATCAAATTTTATTTCCTGAAACAGGTTGTCACGCGAAAAACGCGCCTACCCGATCAGAGACTGTGACAACCTGCCCGGCCCTACCTACTTATAATTAACAGACATGCCAGAAGTATACTACCTATCCTACCTAACCCTATATTTAAAAAATGGCAAAACAGGCACACCAACACACTCATTCCACGATTCTCACGCATAACACCCGGGCGCAAAAGCCTACACTAGGGAAAACGTCCCGGGACGTCTCCGACACCCGGGCTTGGCACACTACTCGCACACTCTAACTTTACGTACCATTTTCCTGAAATCGACTGGCGATGGCTAGCGACCATTGCGTGAAACGCGACAAAAATGCGTGTATCTACATTTCTACATTTTAATTCTGAATATTTATAAATATGTAATATTTTCTACTAAAATACTAGTCACCAGACTGAACGGTATCATTATTGTGAATCAAAATTGTACCATTATTGTAATTTGAGACTAAAGATTTATAATCTTGTTATTTATTCGCAATATTTAATTCATTAATTGCGAATGTGATTCTAAAAAGGGATTGAACAGTGAAAGAAATAATAATTGAAACGACGCAATTCCACAGCCTAACCACACATACACAATGTGGAAACTACGTCGTGCACGATACACTAACGCATCGCCAGTCGCTAAAAAATTTGCATTAACTTATGAACTAGGTCATCATACCCATTGCCTCTCCCTCACTCAAGTAACACCTGGGCACGTGAGTGAGTTCCTGGCAGTGAACACGGAAAGGGTTAAATCTGAAAATCCTGAGCTAAAAAGAAATATTAATATATCCAGTTTTGTATCTAACGGGCTAATATTCTTTCACTTTGCATTATATTCTTATTATATTTCAAATTATTTGTGATTCTACTTTATATTATTTTATTTTATTAATTGAACAAGTTATTGAAATTTTAATTCTTAATATTCTTTGACTTTGCATTATATTCTTATTATATTTCAAATAATTATATTTGTGACTCTACTCTATATTTATATATTTCATTAATTGAACAAGTTATTGAAATTTTAATTCTTAATATTGAATTTAAAAAAGAATTAGAATTATTCATTGTAATTTAACATAAATATTAATAGAAATATCCTCAGGCGATTCCTTCATCAGAGCATATTTTTTATATTTTCATAAAAATAGTATTCAAAACTTATTGCTCTGATTCTAAAATCTATCTGTCGCGAAATATCTTCTTGCACAAAATTTAATTCATATTTGTGAATTACGAAACGAAGAAAATTTCAACTTTACTGTCTACAAATGTTGTAAGTCATATTAAAGTTATTATTATATAAAATTTATTATTTATTATATCACAATAATCAAATTATATATAAAATATATAAAATATATTTGATCAAATAACTTAAAATGTTATTCTCAAGAATTTTGAATAATAAAAATTCAAATTAATTATTGTATTATATTAATACAATAATTATTATATGCATTATGCATTAGAAAATTACTAAACATTTTATATTAATCAAAAACGCGAAACGCAAGAAGATCCTAGCCTGAACTAATAAATAAAACACAAAAGAAATAATTGTTACTACTCCGGATATTATAAACAAATATCCGCGGTCATTGTGCTCGTGCAAAATTCTACGTATACAACCAATCATCCGTGTCGATTCGGATCTTTCATCCTACGACATGTTGAATGACCGGAGGAATCAAAAAGCATGCGACTCACCATACGATGCGACGAACGCCTTCACTGTGTTGTAGCCCCAGAAGTCATCGAGAAGAAGCCTGTCATCAGGTAGGAGGATGGAAGAAATCTGTGACAAAACGTCATCAATTTAAAACACGGTTCTCGTTATTCAAACAAATTGAAATATGAAACTATTAAATTTGCAATATGTAATAATGATACGTATTGAAATTATGATTATTTCTGTTTAAAGAATAAAAATTTAGATAGAAAAAAAGATAATTACCTCTTCGCGTGATGGATGATCGCCTTATTTTCTTCAAAGAAGCACTGATTCTACCCTGTACCGAAAACGAATATTCAAAATAAAAAAATAAAAATAAGAAACTATAACGCGTTCGTACATATTCTGTAATCGGCGAACAAGCACTGATTCTAATTTCGCGTTTCATTATTCTAATTAAATTTAATCAGAGCTATTGTGCTTAAAAAATATTAAAAATATTATGACGAAGCAAACACTGATTCTACTTAACCACATTGCGCGTGGTCGCAAATATTTTTTAAGATTAAAGTCCAAGAAAAACTTTCATCAGCATCTGCAATAAATATAAAATATTCTATGTAATTTTTTTCTTAAAAATATAATATTCGTTATTTAAAATTTATATATATAGAAAAAAATAACTATGTTCAACTTTAAAACTTTAATAAACAAAAATAGTTTATATAAAAATTAAGTTTCTAATAAATTTTAATAATAATAAAAATATAAAAATTAAAATCTAAAAAATGAGAATCTAATGATTTCTCTTACCTCTTCGCGTGGTGGATGATCGCCGTATTCTCTTGAGAGAAGCACTGACTCTACCCTGTACCGAAAACGAATATTTATAAAAAGAAAAAAATAAAAATAAAAACTAATAACGCGTCCGTATAAATTATAATCGGCGAATAAACACTGATTCTACCTTCGCGTTTCATTATTCTAATTAAATTTAATCAGAGCTATTGTGCTCTAAAAAATATTAAAAATACTATGACGAAGCAAACACTGATTCTATTAACCGCATTGCGCGCGGTCACAAATATTTTCTGAAATTAATATTAAATTAGTGGCATGGGAAAGATAAAAGAAGAAACAATATATTTTTCTTCTTCTTTCTAGAGTCGTACATTTGTCCTGAAAATATTGCTAAATTACGAATTATGTATAAATCATGAAAGTGCTTCATAAATTTCTAATTTTTTCACTTTCTCTTAATTAAAACGTAATTTTATTATGAATTGCTTAACAACAATCACTAACAATCCTATAAAATCAAATAAAAATTTATACATACAAAATATAAAATTTTACCACATCAAGAAAGGCGTCCATATTGGAATTTTTCCCGCCTTCCCGAGAGCTACCACCATGACGCTACAATTAACCTGCGCAGAAAAAAAATCAAAATTTCTAAATAAATCAATTAAATAAAAATTATGAAATTAGATTACGTTAATAAAGTATCACAACAATCAAATCAAATAAAAATTCTCGATATAAGCTATCTTATTAAATTCGACACTCCATTTATACGAACAATGAGAAATGAACTCAAAATGATTTAATTGTCAAAGAATTATCGATTCTAATAATTTTGTATAAAATAAATTGAACAAAGATATTAATTAAATAAAACGCCACAAATTATAAAAAAAGAAAAAGTATTAAATTATTACGCATTAAATAGAACACACGTCTCGAGAAAATTTCAAACGTCTAATCGTCACGACGAATTCAAACGAGCAATGTCACTTTGCGCTTCGATTTCGCGCATCGAATAACAAGATGGAGAGGGGATACGCTCGACAAGTCGAAACATGTTTCGAACACAATCCAATTTCTTGGAAACACAATGTTATAAGGATTGTTTTTAGCCTCGAGCAAAATATAAACGACCAAAAAAAGTAAACAATAAACACAACGTGAGACGTTACACACAATATATATATATATATATGTACAATCGAAAAAATATGCGACACTCGAATAATACGAAACGAAACTATGAAAAATTTATTTTATTTTAATAGGACTAAAATAATAAGAAATAAAGATCAAGAATTTAATTAAAATTATATTAAGAAAAGACCAATATACCATTTCAAATTCTGTTTCGAAATATTTCGATATTTCGACGAGACGTTAATGACGCAATAAACGCAAAATGAATAATCGAAGGAAAAAACGCAAAGAAACACAAAAGACGAATTAATTTCGTTTTCACTACACGAAATGGATTATTTAAAAACTTAAATTAGCAATGATTGATAAATTTGGTAATAATAAGAGTAAAATAACTTACCGAATAATCCGAATTCGGCGACGACACGTCCACTCCACACAATTTTCAACTGTAGACTGACGCCATGCGCAGAACGATGCGCAGTGTGATGCGCACTGGTTCGTCTCGCGCCAAAAATTAAGCAACGTTCTGATTGGCTGGTGTATAATGCTTATTTTTCCATTCAAAAACGCGCGAAAAATTGAAATATTATGTATGTATATTGTTGCTTGGAATCCTGCAAAAATATTAACTTATTAAAAACATAATAATAAGAAAATTATTAATTTAACAAGATAAATTATTAAATTAAATAAAACAGATTATAACATAAAGAAAGATTTTAATATAAAGATTAATTTAAATAAAATTATTCAGATTAATTTAAATAAAAATATTTCGTTTAAATAAAATTTAAATAAAAATAAAACACAAAAGAGAAATTTAATAAAAAAAATAAATAAATTTATAAAAAGAATGATAGAATAAAAAAAGAAAATAAAAATAATTGAATTTAATATGATTAAAACACATGAATTGAATTTAACTTTAAAATAAATAAATTAAGAAATAAATTAAGGAAATATAAGAAAGCAAAATATAAAAATATAAAAATCAACAAAAAGAAAAAACTAAACACAAAAGAATATTTAACATAACAATTTAAAGATTGAAACATAAGTAAGATATTTTATATTAAGATGAACAAAATTTGAACAGAATTCAAATATAAAGAATAATATAAAGATAAACAAATTTAAATAATATAAATAACATTTAACACATTTATTTATCGATTGAATGGAAAATTAAATATAAAAACAAAAAAATTTAACAGTGTCAATTTGCTAAATTTACTTGTTTTGTTGTAAACGTTTTTCTTGATTTATATAATATGTTAAATCTGTTAAATCTTTCTCCTATGTTTCAATTCTCTTTGAGTTTTTTAACTTTGAGATTAAAGATACTTCTTCTATCTTTCAAACTGTTATTTTATAAATAATTAACTCTTATATTATATTCATTTTTTATATTTTATTAATTATTTATATATGACAATGTTAAATTCCTTCTTTCATATGCTGTAGCTTTATTACATTTAATTAATTATATTAATTAAGTTGCAACATATAAAAAAATAAAATGTTGCAATATATATATATAACTAATGAACAAATATAAAAACACAAAAAGAGAAAATAACATAAAGATTAACTATTATAAAATAAAAAATTAATGAAACATAAGATAAAAATTTAATCTCAAAGTTGAAAAAAATCTAAATCTAATAATCTAAAAAAGAACAAAGAAACAATTAAACTTTAGTCAATTCAATTTGAAAATATATATATATATATTCAAGAAATTTAACAACATAACACAATTTGCAGTAAACTTGTTTAAATATTTTTCATGATTTAGTTTTAGCAATGTTAGATTTTATACTTTTATTATTTCTGTTAAATCCTTTTTTTATATTATATTTCCTCTAGATTTTTTTAATTTTGAGATTAAATTCTTTTTCTATCTTTCAATTTTATTTCACTTATAATATATCCCCTTTTTTTTATTAATTTTGTATTATATAATCATGTTAAAAATTCCTGTTTTTATATGTTGCATATTTGTTAGATTCAATTAATTTATTATGTAATTTATGTGTTGCAATGTATAAAAAAGAATAAAACGTTGCAATATATAAATAATGAACAAATATAAGAACATAAAAGAGAATGTAACAAAAAGGTTAGCTATTACAAAATAAAAATGAATTGAAACTTAAGAAAAGAATTTAATCTCAAACTTAAAAAAATTATAAACCTAAAAATCTAAATGAACAAAGAAAACCTTAGTGCAAGTTAAATTTTAAAAAAATTTACATAAAAAAATATTAACATTCTCAATTTATTAAATTTAGATGTTTTATTTAAATGTCTTTATATAATATTTCTGTTAAATCTTTTTTTTATGTTATATTTCTTCCAGATTTTTTTTAACTTTGAGATTAAATTCTTTTCCTATCTTTTAATTTTATTTCACTTTTTATTTTTTATTAATTTTGTATCATATGATCATGTTGAAAATTCCTGTTTTTATATATTGCACTTTTGTTAGATTCAATTAATTTATTATGCAATTTACATGTTGCAACATATAAAAAAAAATAAAATGTTACAATATATAAATAATTAACAAACATAAAAACATAAGAGAAGAATTTAAAGAATTAAAATTAAAGAAAGATCTATATTTTATATAAAAAACTGAAATATTAAAAAAATTAATAAATAATATTAATATCAATTGAATTTGAAATATAAAATAAAAAAGAAATTTTATATAATAATTATTAATTAAATTTAACAAAGCTGCAATATATGAGAAAAAAATTTAAGATTGTAAATTTTGTTGCTTTGTTTCTCATGAATTTGGTAATATTTCTTATAAATTCTTTTTTTATATGTTATAATTCTTTTAAACTTTATTTTTAGCTTTGAGATTAAATTCTTCTTCTATCTTTCAAAATTATTTTTCTTTATAAATTAACTTTATAAGTTAACTTTTGTATTATCTTTTTTTTATGTTTTATTCATTATTTATGTATAACAATGTATACATAATATTGTATACATATATATTGTATAATAAAAATAATTAAATAATCCTTTCTTTATATGCTGCAGTTTTCTAACATTTAATTAATTATATTAATTATGTTACAACATATAAAAAAGAATAAAATGTTGCAATATAAGCAATGAATAAATATAAAAACATAAAAAGAGAATATAACATAATATAACAAAAATCTAAAACATCAAAAAAAAAGCAAATTTTATTGTTTTGTTAAAATTTTTTTCTTTAATTTAGATAATATTTCTGTTAAAATATTTCCTTCTTTCATATTTCAGTATTTTTAGACTTTTCTTAACTTTTAGGTTAAATTATTCTCAAATGTTTCAATTTTTTTCTATTTTATGATAATAAACTTTTACTATATTCTCTTTTTATTTCATTATTGTTTTATTTTATCATTTGTAATCTGTTTTATTTCATTATTTATGTATAATATATATAATGTTAAATTCTTTTCTTATATGTTGCAGCATTGTAAGATTTAGTTAATTGTTATGTTGCAACATATAAAAGAATTTATTGTTACATTATAACAAATAAATATAAACATATAAGAGGAAAATGTAACATAAAAGTTAACCATTCTACAGTAAAAAAAAGGATTGAAACATAATTGAAAAATATAATTTCAAAGTTAAGAAAAAAATCTAAAACATCAAAAAAAGAAAACAAATTTTGTTGTTTTGTTTAAATGTTTTCTTTAATTTAGATAATATTTCTGTTAAAATATTTTCTTCTTTTATATTTCAGTATTTTTAGACTTTTTTAACTTTGAGGTTAACTTCCTCTCAAATGTCCTCTCAATTTTTTTCTACTTTATGATAATAAACTTTTACATTATATTCTCTTTTTATGTTTTAATTCATTTAGTTTTTTTAATTTTCAGATTAAATTCTCCTTCTCTCTTTCAGTCTTGCTTTATTTTATAACAATTATTTTTTGGAAAGGATATTAAAAAAAGAATATATTAATAAAAAAAGAAAAGAAAATAAAATCTTTACATAATAATTAAGAAATCTATCAAAACTGCAATACATAAAGAAAATAAAATTCATTTTATTTAATAATAATTAATTTCTATAAAATAGTTTATTTTTAGGTTTTATTCATTATTAATATTTTACAATATTAATTTGTATTTCAATATGTTGAAATATATGAAATAATTTAATGTAATATATGAAATAATCTTATAACATATAAATTATGAATAAATATACAAACATGAGAAAAGAATATTTATTAAGAAATACTACTCTACATTTAAAAATATAAGATATATTTAATGAACAATACTTTTCGAAAAGCGACAAGCCAAAAACTATGCACACCTTTACTCTAATATATGATTACTTTTAATTATTTTAATTATTTATCAGTGGAGAAATAAAGATACTAATAAAATAAAATTAGTAATTATGAGATTTGTTATATCATTTGTTATATTATATTTATTATAGTAACAAATTATGCGGTAAATAATAAATAAATTAAAATAAAAGTTCAAAATTTAATTAAATTATTGATCATATAAATCTATTCGTGGTTGTTTTGTAATTATTTTTCGCATAAAATAATAAGAAGAAACTTTTAATATAATTTTAAATCGAAAATTAATATTATGAAATACAAAATTTTACTGTATTTCGAAAAAATATACTTTAATTATTATATATAATATTCTAGAATGTTATTAAGTCCATAAATTAACAATAAAAATATAAAAATTGATAAATCATTGATTAATATATTCGAAAAGTCTATTTTGATATAATCGGAAAAGGTCGTATATTGTCGTTCGATTTCGGCTCACGCGCTTGTATAAATAGGGGACAGGACGGGTGAGAGCAATCATTTCCTATCGAACTCGCGTCGCGTTAACATCGAAATCATAACATAACTTTAACTGAAATTTAATTAAGAATAATTTAGAATAATTTCTTATTATTTATTCGTATATTTATTATATATACATTTTTCCCTTTTTGCTTTTACTTTTTATTTTATTTAATTTTTAATTTTTTTTACATTAACTTTTTTAATTTACATTAACTTTACATTTTTCAATTGATTTAATTTTTTATTTAATTTTCAATTTAATTTTTAATTTTTATTTTATTTTTAATTTAGTTTATCATTCGATTTCTTTTTCAAACTTTAAATATTTGTTTTTTAATTTTTTTTAATTTCATTTAATTTAATTTTACTTTCACTTTAAAATTTAATTCACTTTAAAATTTTTAATTTTAATTTTTTAATAAATTTTATTTAAGTTTTGATTAAAATTTTTAATTTGGTTTAATCTTTAATTTTTATTTCAAAATTTTATTTTGATTTATATTTTAATTTGTAATTTTCTTTTAATTTTATATTTAACATTTAATTTATTTTAATATTTAATTTACATTGTCAAAGTTTATATAATAAATATAATTATATGGGTCTCGATGTAGTCACCTCCTCGTTGGTGAGACCCGGTAATTGGCATCGGTTTTCATTTTATATTATTTGATTGAAATTATATTACATTAAAAATTTTGTATTAGAATTATATTAGAATGATTAGTTTTTGAAAACTGATGCCAAGCTAAGAACTACACTAGTTTTAAGTTTAAATTTAATTTGTTATTGTATATTTAACTTGTAAATTTTGATTATTTTGCAAGAAATTTCGAATATTTATAATTCGCGACATAATTTATTGTAATTGATTATAATCTAAATTTTAATAGCGAACAATTATAACGTAATTTTTCCAAATTATTCAAATATTTTTCCAAATTTTTCCGAATAATTCATAAATATTTTTGAATGTTAAAAAGAATCTTACAAAACATAGCAGTATTTTCTTAAACAAATGTTTGAAAGGAAAAAAAAGAAAAAATATCGAAGAATATTTTACTTTTTTTTCCACCCCATCCCTCCCTATTATACAATTTTATTTTCAGTAAATTTTTGTATGGGCGCGCGGTCAGTAGAGTCAGTGTTTGCTTTCGTAAAAGTTTTTTTAAATTCTTTAATGAATAACGCGAAATTAGAGTCAGTGTTTGTTCGCGAATTTAATTTTTAACCGGTCGCGTTAAAATACGTTTAGAGTCAGTGCTTCTCTCAAGAAAATAAGGCGGTCATCCATCACGCGAAGAGGTAATTATCTTTCATTTTATTTAAATTCTTATTTTTTATTTCGATATAAAATCATTAGATTTTTAATTTTTAAATTTAGAATTTTTCTATCAAAATCTTAATTTTTATTTTTATTAAAGTACATTAGAATTTTAATTTTCACTTGACTATTAATATTACTTTAGTTTCATCTTTTTTTAATTCATTAGATTTTTAATTTTTAAATTAAAATTCAATTTTTAATAATCTGGATTATGTTTTAAATTATGTTGTTCCGTTTTTTGTTACAGATTTTGGGACATCCTCCTACCAATATTCTTCGCATCTAAGGGTGAGTCGCATGCATTTATTTTCCTCCGGTCACTCAATCATGTCGTAGGACGAAAGGTCCGAATCGACACGAGTGACTGGTTGTATACGTAGATTTTTGCAACGGGCATAGTGACCACGGATATATTTATTATATCCGTGAGTAGTAACATTTTCTGTGTTTTATTTATTAGCTCAGGCTAGATCTTCTTGCACATCGCGTTTTTTAAATATTAGTAAAATAAAAATTTTCTTTTCTTTTTTACATTTTGCTTTATACAATATTTTTTAATTATTCGATTTTCAATTTTCAATAATCATATGATACAAAATATAAAATTTTTAATTTTATTTCCTTCGTATACGAAAATGTGCAAGAAGATATATCGCGACAGGTAGATTTCGGAATCAAAACTATAATATTGAATATTGTATCTTATTTTCGAAACTATGTTTTGATGAAGGAATCGCCTGAGGTTATTTTTATTAAAGTTAACTTTAATTCAATTATTTTATTTTGCATTTAGTATTTCTTGTTAAAAATAAATTTCTTATTTACTTTTCTTTTGCCTATTAGATTTCATAATTTTAATATTTAATAAAATTAGAGTCATTAAATAAAATTTCAAGTAAAAATAGATGATAAAGTAAAGAATATTAGCCCGTTAGATACAAAATGGATATATTAATATTTCTTTTTAGCTCAGGATTTTCAGGTTTAACCCCTTCCATGTCCATTGCCACGATCTCACTCACGTGCCCAGGTGTTACTTGGGTGAGAGAGAGGCAATGGGTATGATGACCATAGTTTATAAGTATTAATCAGCGACTGACAATGAGTTAATGATCGTGCACGATGTATTTTCCACATTATGTGTGTGTGTGATTAGGCTGTGGAATTGCATCGTTTACGATTATTATTTTATACACTATTATCATTTTTATCACAATTTATTACCGCAATATTACATCTTCTATGAAATATTGCAAATTATAAAATTAATTACCAAATTCAATATTATCTAATATTATTTCTTTAAAAGTTACATATATTTTTTCAATCATGAATGTATACATAATCGTAATTAAAATACATTTTTATCGCGATTTACGCAATGATCATTAGCCATTGTCAGTCGATTTCAGGAAAAGGTACGTAAAGTTAGAGTATGAAAGAAATATCAAGCTCGGGTGTCGGAGGCGTCCCGGGACGCTCTCCCTAGTGTAGGCTTTTTGCACCCGGGTGTAATGTGTGAGAACCGTGGAGTGAATGTGTTGGTGTGATTGTTTTGCCATTTTTTAAATATAGCACTAGGTAGGATAGGTAACATACTTTCTGGTGTGAATGTTAATTATAAGTAGGTAGGGCCGGGCAGGTTGTCACAGTCTCTGGTCGGGTAGGCGCGTTTTCGCGTGACAACCTGTTTCAGGAAATACAATTTGAAAAATCGAGAGTGGAGCTGAGACGAGTGGTCATCAATGACCACTCGTTTCTGGTTTTACTTATATCGATTTTTCGAATTTCGCGGTCGCGGTCGCGAATTGGGCGAAACGAACGTGCGCTCGAGATTCTGCGCATGTGCGGACAATGGTCAGCGATGACTATTGGTCGTCCATGTGCACTCAGCTTCCGCGATTTAGTCTATTTTTTTTTTTTTTTTTTTTTCGCGATTAGGAAATCTCGAGCCTAGATTTAAGTTTCAGCGGGCATCGCGCCCGAAGGAGGAAGACCGAAGAGGCCTCGACAAACTGTCGCGAAGAGGGGCTGCAGCGAATGGCTTCTCATTTTTTGGATCTTGTCTGGGTCCAAAGAATGGGAAGTCATTGTTACTACTTTGTCACTATGCTCGTTTTAGAGTCAGTAGTAGTAATAGTAGTAGTAGTAGTAGTATTTATGGCCGATGAGAATTCCGGCCCAACGAACAATCATCATGGGCAAATGGGCAATCGCGATTTTTTAATTAGTGTTGCGACAAATAAATTACGGTTTGCATTAGAGTTGCGAATAAATAATGATCGCGTTTGATTTAGTGTTGCGTTTAATGAGACATCGCGATTTTTTTAATTTTAATAATATAATTTTTTATAAAAAGTAGTATTAAAAATTTTTATTACATTTATTTTATTTCAAGTTTTAATTATAGAGATATTAACTTTCAATTCATTTGCATTTGTATTAAACTCATTTGAAGAATTAGTGTTGCGTTGAAAAGTAATCGCGTTTTTGAAAGTAGTGTTGCGTCAAAAAATAATCGCGTTTTTGAAAGTAGTGTTGCGCTATAAAATGATCGCGTTTTTGAAAGTAGTATTGCGTTTATAAAATGCCCATGATTCTTCCACTAATACTGTGGAAGTGTGGTCCTGTTTTGGGATCATAAAATGCAGTTATAAGAACTGCAAAAGTGTGGTCCTACTTTTGGATCATAAAGTGGGAAAACGGGCAATCGCGATTTTTTAATTAGTGTTGCGACAAATAAATTACGGTTTGCATTAGTGTTGCGAATAAATAACAATCGCGTTTGCTTTAGTGTTGCGTTTTACGAGACATCGCGATTTTTTTTTAGTAATTTTAATCATTATTAAATTTAATGATATAATTTTTTTTTTAATAGTAATATTAGTAGTATTAAAAAATTTTATATTTATTTTATTTCGAGTTTTAATTCGAGATATTAACTTTCAATTCATTTGCATTTGTATTAAATTCACTTTAAGAATTAGCGTTGCGTTGAAAAGTAATCGCGTTTTTGAAAATAGTGTTGCGTCAAAAAATAATCGCGTTTTTGAAAGTAGTGTTGCGCTATAAAATAATCGCGTTTTTGAAAGTAGCGTTGCGTTTATAAAATGCCCATAATTTTTCTACTAACATTGTGGAAATGATTTTTGGATCACAAGTGTGGTCCTTATAGCCATTTCTGGCTATCATTTTTTTTCAGCGCCCCTAAATATTACAACATTTGTTAATGAAAATACTGCTAAAAAATTTATTCATTTGAATTTTAAACTCTCATAATATTATATAAAATTGTTTGCATTATGCAGTAAGAATATTAATTTATTTAATATTATAAATTAATATTCTTACTACGATATATTGATACAAACATAGTTGATTTATTTAGAACAAATGACAAATAATTATTCGCTGTTAAAATTAAAATTAAGTTTTTCTCTAATTTCGTTAACATTGAATAAAATTTGTTAGTATTTTTGCATTTTTAATAATGAAATAGTTAAATAAATATTCGGAATTCCTGTGTGAAATAACAAAATAAATTTTTTTTTTTATATTTATATTTTTAATTAATTTATTGTGTATTTGTAATTTTTAAGATGTTTGCGTTTTAATTTAAAATTAGATTTAAGATTTAAATAAATTTTAAATCTTAAATTTAATCTTAGTTTTAAGTTTAATGTAAGATAGATATTTAGATTAAGTTTTTATTGTAAGCACATTTAGTAAAAAAATACGCTCCTTAACATAAAATGAATTATATTACATATTTTCAATCTATTTCCTTCTTTTTCTCTTATTTTTTTTTTATTTTTATTTTTTTTTTATTTTACTTTAAAGAGGAGCGTATCTTTAATACAGATGATGCAAATAGGATATGTAAATCTTAGATTTAAGATGTAATATTAAGAATATAGATTAAGTTTTAAATTTAAGCCTCATCGTTGGACAACGTGGGATTAAATGCGAAAAATTGCGAAAAATTGCGATAAATATAAAAAATATAATACATTATATTGTATGTAAATGATAAAATGCGTGCGTTTTAGATTTAAGTCCTAGCTTTAAGTATAATATAAGATAGATTTAAGATTTAGTATTAAGACTAAGATTGTAATATTTTCATTGTAATTTGTATTCGATGTAAATGATAAGATGCGTGCGTTTTAGATTTAACTCTTAGTTTTAAGTAAAATAGATTTAAGATTTAATATTAAGATTTAAATTGTAATATTTTCATTGTAATTTTTTGTATTCGATGTAAATGATAAGATGCGTGCGTTTTAGATTTAATTTATAGATAATTAATTGTATTATTTTAATGTATTGATCATTTTGTTAAATAAATAACAGATGGGTCTCGATGCGTAGTCACCTCCTCGTGGGTGAGACCCGGTAATTGGCATCGCTTTTTCATATTTTTCATTTAAAAAAATATCTTAAAAATATCTTATTTTAATAATAATAATTTTCGAAAAGCGATGGCAAGCCAAGAACTACGCACACCTTCAATCTAGTCTAAAATATGATTGCCTTAAATTATTTTGATTAATTATCAATGGACTAGATTGAAGGTACTAGTAAAATCTGAACAAACATATTCTGGTTAATTCTTTCATGTTTTTTTTACTATTTTTTAATTTTTCTAAAAAAGACCAGAATGTCTTTGATACAGATATTTATTAATTAATATATTTATTATAATATACTATATTCTATGTATACAAGATGCGCGCATCTTAGATTTAAGTTCTAGTTTTAAGTATAATATAAGATAGATATAAGATATTTAGTATTAAGATTTAGATTTTAATATTTTTATTATAATTTATTATACTCGATGTAAATGATAAGATGCATGCATCTTAGATTTAGGTCCTAGCTTTAAGAATAGTATAAGATAGATCTAAAATATAGAAGATAAGATTTTAGTATTAAGATTTAAATTTTAATATTTCCATTGTAATTTATTATATTTTGATAAGATGCGTGCGTTTTAGACATATAAAATAGATTTAAGATTCAGTATTAAGAACTAGAATAAGTTAAATTAAGATTTCATCGATGGACGACATTGGACTACGATGGACTACGATGGACTACGATGGACTACGATGGACTACGATGGACTACGATGGACTACGATGGACTACGATGGACTACGATGGACTACGATGGACTACGATGGACTACGATGGACTACGATGGACTACGATGGACTACGATGGACTACGATGGACTACGATGGACTACGATGGACTACGATGGACTACGATGGACTACGATGGACTACGATGGACTACGATGGACTACGATGGACTACGATGGACTACGATGGACTACGATGGAGAGCGATAGTCTACGATGGACTACGATGGACTACGATGGACTACAATAGACTACGATGGACTACGATGGACTACGATGGACTACGATGGACTACGATGGACTACGATGGACTACGATGGACTACGATGGACTACGATGGACTACGATGGACTACGATGGACTATGATGGACTACGATGGACTACGATGGACTACGATGGACTACGATGGAGAACGATAGTCTACGATGGACTATGATGGACTATGATGGAGGACCATGGACTATGGTGGACTACGGTGGACTGCGGTGGACTACGGTGGACTACGGTGGACTACGGTGGATTACGATGGACTACGATGGACTACGATGGACTAGGGTGGACTACGATGGACTACGATGGACTGGGTGGACTAGGGTGGACTACGATGGACTACGATGGACTACGATGGACTAGGGTGGACTATGATGGACTAGGGTGGACTAGGATGGACTAGGGTGGACTAGAATGGACTAGGGTGGACTAGGATGGACTAGGGTGGACTAGAATGGACTAGGGTGGACTAGGGTGGACTATGGTGGACTACGGTGGACTACGGTGGACTACGGTGGACTACGGTGGATTACGATGGACTACGATGGACTAGGGTGGACTACGATGGACTAGGATGGACTAGGGTGGACTAGGGTGGACTAGGGTGGACTAGGATGGACTAGGGTGGACTAGAATGGACTAGGGTGGACTAGGGTGGACTAGGGTGGACTACAGTGGACTAGGGTGGACTAGGGTGGACTAAGGTGGACTAGGGTGGACTAAGATGGACTAGGATGGACTAGGGTGGACTAGGATGGACTAGGGTGGACTACGATGGACTACGGTGGATTACGATGGACTACGGTGGATTACGATGGACTAGGGTGGACTAGGGTGGACTAGGATGGACTAGGGTGGACTAGAATGGACTAGGGTGGACTAGGGTGGACTATGGTGGACTATGGTGGACTACGGTGGACTACGGTGGACTACGGTGGACTACGGTGGATTACGATGGACTACGATGGACTAGGGTGGACTACGATGGACTACGATGGACTGGGTGGACTAGGGTGGACTACGATGGACTACGATGGACTACGATGGACTAGGGTGGACTAGGATGGACTAGGGTGGACTAGAATGGACTAGGGTGGACTAGGATGGACTAGGGTGGACTAGAATGGACTAGGGTGGACTAGGGTGGACTATGGTGGACTACGGTGGACTACGGTGGACTACGGTGGATTACGATGGACTACGATGGACTAGGGTGGACTACGATGGACTAGGATGGACTAGGGTGGACTAGGGTGGACTAGGGTGGACTACGATGGACTACGATGGACTACGATGGACTACGATGGACTACGATGGACTACGATGGACTACGATGGACTACGATGGACTATGATGGACTACGATGGACTACGATGGACTACGATGGACTACGATGGAGAACGATAGTCTACGATGGACTATGATGGACTATGATGGAGGACCATGGACTATGGTGGACTACGGTGGACTGCGGTGGACTACGGTGGACTACGGTGGACTACGGTGGATTACGATGGACTACGATGGACTACGATGGACTAGGGTGGACTACGATGGACTACGATGGACTGGGTGGACTAGGGTGGACTACGATGGACTACGATGGACTACGATGGACTAGGGTGGACTATGATGGACTAGGGTGGACTAGGATGGACTAGGGTGGACTAGAATGGACTAGGGTGGACTAGGATGGACTAGGGTGGACTAGAATGGACTAGGGTGGACTAGGGTGGACTATGGTGGACTACGGTGGACTACGGTGGACTACGGTGGACTACGGTGGATTACGATGGACTACGATGGACTAGGGTGGACTACGATGGACTAGGATGGACTAGGGTGGACTAGGGTGGACTAGGGTGGACTAGGATGGACTAGGGTGGACTAGAATGGACTAGGGTGGACTAGGGTGGACTAGGGTGGACTACAGTGGACTAGGGTGGACTAGGGTGGACTAAGGTGGACTAGGGTGGACTAAGATGGACTAGGATGGACTAGGGTGGACTAGGATGGACTAGGGTGGACTACGATGGACTACGGTGGATTACGATGGACTACGGTGGATTACGATGGACTAGGGTGGACTAGGGTGGACTAGGATGGACTAGGGTGGACTAGAATGGACTAGGGTGGACTAGGGTGGACTATGGTGGACTATGGTGGACTACGGTGGACTACGGTGGACTACGGTGGACTACGGTGGATTACGATGGACTACGATGGACTAGGGTGGACTACGATGGACTACGATGGACTGGGTGGACTAGGGTGGACTACGATGGACTACGATGGACTACGATGGACTAGGGTGGACTAGGATGGACTAGGGTGGACTAGAATGGACTAGGGTGGACTAGGATGGACTAGGGTGGACTAGAATGGACTAGGGTGGACTAGGGTGGACTATGGTGGACTACGGTGGACTACGGTGGACTACGGTGGATTACGATGGACTACGATGGACTAGGGTGGACTACGATGGACTAGGATGGACTAGGGTGGACTAGGGTGGACTAGGGTGGACTAGGATGGACTAGGGTGGACTAGGATGGACTAGGGTGGACTAGAATGGACTAGGGTGGACTAGGGTGGACTATGGTGGACTATGGTGGACTACGGTGGACTACGGTGGACTACGGTGGACTACGGTGGATTACGATGGACTACGATGGACTAGGGTGGACTACGATGGACTACGATGGACTGGGTGGACTAGGGTGGACTACGATGGACTACGATGGACTACGATGGACTAGGGTGGACTATGATGGACTAGGGTGGACTAGGATGGACTAGGGTGGACTAGAATGGACTAGGGTGGACTAGGATGGACTAGGGTGGACTAGAATGGACTAGGGTGGACTAGGGTGGACTATGGTGGACTACGGTGGACTACGGTGGACTACGGTGGATTACGATGGACTACGATGGACTAGGGTGGACTACGATGGACTAGGATGGACTAGGGTGGACTAGGGTGGACTAGGGTGGACTAGGATGGACTAGGGTGGACTAGAATGGACTAGGGTGGACTAGGGTGGACTATGGTGGACTACGGTGGACTACGGTGGACTACGGTGGACTACGGTGGACTACGGTGGACTACGGTGGACTACGGTGGACTACGGTGGACTACGGTGGACTACGGTGGACTACGGTGGACTACGGTGGACCACGATGGACTACGGTGGACTACCGGTAGACTACCGGTAGATTATGGTAGACTATGGTGGACTATGGTGGACTATGGTGGACTATGGTGGACTATGGTGGACTACGATGGAGGATGATGGAGAACGATGGAGGACGATGGAGAACGATGGACGTAAATGAACGGATTGCGATAATCAAAATAGGATACAGGTTTTAATTTCTTTTTTGTAATTTCTTATATTCGATATCTCGATGGACAACGTTGAACAATGTTAGATCGATAATCAACGTTGGACATAGATTTTAATTTCTTTTTTATAATTTCTTATATTCGATATCTCAATAGACGACGTTGGACGATACTGGATCACGATAATCAACATAGGATACAGGTTTTAATTTCTTTTTTATAATTTCTTATATTCGATATCTCGATGGACAACGTTGGACAATGTTGGATCACGATAATCAACGTGGGACATAGATTTTAATTTCTTTTTTGTAATTTCTTATATTTGATGTATCGATGGACGTTGATGGATTATGTTTGATAACGTTGGATAACGATAATAGGATATAGATTTTAATTTATTTTTTAAATTTTCTTATATTCGATGTCTCGATGGACAAAGTTGGACGACGTTGGATCACAATAATCAACACAAGATATAGGTATTAATTTCTTTTCTAAAATTTCTTATATTCGATATCTCGATGGACAACGTTGGACGACGTTGGATCACAATAATCAACACAAGATATAGGTATTAATTTCTTTTCTAAAATTTCTTATATTCGATATCTCGATGGACAACGTTGGACGATGTTGGATCACGATAATCAACATAGCATATAGGTTTTAATTTCTTTTTTAAAATTTCTTATATTCGATATCTCGATAAATGACATTGGATCACGATAATCAACGTAGAATACAGGTTTCAATTTCTTTTTTATAATTTCTTATATTTGATATCTCGATGGACAACGTTGGAGGATGTTGGATCACGATAATCAACATAGGATAGAAATTTTAATATTTTTAGTATTATTTATTATTATATCGAAAGTAAATGATAAGATGCGTGCGTTTTAGATTTAAGTCCTAGATTTAAATGTATTTTAAGATAGATTTAAGATTTAATATTAAGATCTAGATTAAGTTTAATTTAAGATTTCATCGACGTTGGACGACATTGGACTACGTTGGATAAGAATAACCAACATAGGATACAGATTTTAATATTTTTAGTAGAATTTAATATATTTTAAGTAATTGATAAGATGCGTGCGTTTTAGATTTAAGTCCTAGATTTAAGTATATTTTAAGATAGATTTAAGATTTAGTATTAAGATCTAGATTAAGTTTAATTTAAGACTTCATCGATGGACGACGTTGGACGACGTTGGACGACGTTGGACGACGTTGGACGACGTTGGACGACGTTGGACGACGTTGGACGACGTTGGACGACGTTGGACGACGTTGGACGATGTTGGACGACGTTATATTCTAAGTAAATGATAAGATGCGTGCGCTTTAGATTTAAGTATAATGTAAGATAGATATAAGGTTTAGTATTAAGATTTAGATTTTAATATTTTTATTATAATTTATTAGACTCGATGTAAATGATAAGATGCATGCATCTTAGATTTAGGTCCTAGCTTTAAGTATAATATGTAAACGTATGATATGACAGGTTTAAGATTTAGTTTTTTAATGTTATCATTTATTGTAGTTTATTGTATTCTACGTAAATGATAAAATGCGTGCGTTTTAGATTTAAGTCCTAATTTTAAGTTTAATATAAGATAGTTTTAAGATTTAGTATTAAGATTTAGATTTTAATATCTTCATTGTAATTTTTTGTATTCGATGTAAATGATAAGATGCGTTTTAGATTTAATTTATAGATAATTAATTGTATCATTTTAATGTATTAATCATTTTGATAAATAAATTTAACCAGATGGGTCTCGATGCGTAGTCACCTCCTCGTGGGTGAGACCCGGTAATTGGCATCGCTTTTTCATATTTTTCATTGAAAAAAATATTAATTGTATTTAAAAATTTTTCAAAATACTATAAATTTAAAAATATAAAATATATTTCATAAATAATAGTTTCCGATAAGCGATGCCAAGCCAAGAACTACGCACACCTTCAGTCTAGTCTAAAATATCATTGCTTTCAATTATTTTGACTAATTATCAATGGACTAGACTGAAGGTACTAATAAAAATCTGAACAAGGATATTCTAGTTAATCTTTTCTTGTTTCTCAATTTTTAACAAAAATTGAGCAACGTTATCTTCTTCTCCTTTTTGTAAATAATATCAGAATATCTTTGATACAGATATTAGTTATTCTAGTGTACTCATTATAATATATTATAATGAATTCGATAGAAATGATAAGATGCGTTTTAGATTTAAGTACTAGTTTTTTAAGTATAATAAGTAGTATTTAAGTATAATATAAGATAGATTTAAAGTTTAGTATTAAGATTTAGATTTTAATATTTTTATTATAATTTATTAGATTCGATGTAAATGATAAGATGCATGCATCTTAGATTTAGATCCTAGTTTTAAGTATAATATGTAAATATATGATATAAGATAGATTTAAGATTTAGTTTTTTAATATTATCATTGTAATTTATTCTACGTAAATGATAAAATGCGTTTTAGATTTAAGTCGTAGATTTAAGTATAATATAAGATAGATATAAGGATTAGTATTAAGATTTAGGTTTTAATATTTTTATTATAATTTATTAGACTCGATGTAAATGATAAGATGCATGCATCTTAGATTTAGGTCCTAGCTTTAAGTATAATATGTAAACATATGATATAAGATAGATTTAAGATTTACTTTTTTAATATTATCATTGTAATTTATTGTATTCTACGTAAATGATAAAATGCGTGCGTTTTAGATTTAAGTTCTAGTTTTAAGTATAAGATAGGTTTAAGGTTAATATAAGATAGGTTTAAGGTTTAGTATTAAGATTTAGGTTTTAATATTTTTATTATAATTTATTAGACTCGATGTAAATGATAAGATGCATGCATCTTAGATTTAGGTCCTAGCTTTAAGTATAATATGTAAATGTATGATGTAAGATAGATTTAAGATTTAATATTATTGTAATTTATTGTATTCTACGTAAATGCGTGCGTTTTAGATTTAAGTTCTAGTTTTAAGTATAATATAAAAGGTTTAAGGTTTAGTATTAAGATTTAGGTTTTAATATTTTTATTATAATTTATTAGACTCGATGTAAATGATAAGATGCATGCATCTTAGATTTAGGTCCTAGCTTTAAGTATAATATGTAAATGTATGATGTAAGATAGATTTAAGATTTAATATTATTGTAATTTATTGTATTCTACGTAAATGCGTGCGTTTTAGATTTAAGTTCTAGTTTTAAGTATAATATAAGATAGGTTTAAGGTTTAGTATTAAGATTTAGGTTTTAATATTTTTATTATAATTTATTAGACTCGATGTAAATGATAAGATGCATGCATCTTAGATTTAGATCCTAGCTTTAAGTATAATATGTAAATGTATGATATAAGATAGGTTTAAGATTTAGTATTAAGATCTAGATTAAGTTTAATTTAAGACTTCATCGATGGACGACGTTGGACGACGTTGGATAACAATAATCAACATAGGATACAAATTTTAATATTTTTAGTATAATTTATTATATTCTAAGTAAATGATAAGATGCGTGCGTTTTAGATTTAAGTATAATATAAGATAGATATAAGATTTAGATTTTAATATTTTTATTATAATTTATTATACTCGATGTAAATGATAAGATGCGTTTAAGATTTAATTTATAGATAATTGTATCATTTTATCAATCATTTTGATAAATAAATTTAACCAGATGGGTCTCGATGCGTAGTCACCTCCTCCTTGGTGAGACTCGGTAATTGGCATCGCTTTCCAAAATGGTACATCACAAAATTTATTATTTTTCATTAAAGTTTTCGAAATATTTTAAATTTAAAAATATCAAATATATTTCATCAATGATAATCTGTGGAAAGCGATGCCAAGCCAAGAACTACGCACATCTGCAGTCCAGTATAAACTTTGCATAAGTCATTAATTAAAATTCATTTAATTATTTTGACTTTTAATTTTTAATTGATTAAACTGGACTGCAGATATTATAAGTTATAAGTTAATGTATTATAGAAATTAGATTAAGTTTATTGTAATAAATGCATTCCTATCCGTATCAAGATATACTCCTTAATTTAAAGCGAAAAGTAAAAATTTTTAATTTTTTTACTCCTTTTTTATATTCTCGCTTTTCGTTTTCATTATTTTTCATTTCGAGTTTTTATTCGTATAATTATTCCGATCATTTTTTACTTTCTTCCTCAATTTATCCTTTTAGTTATTTTATATTTTCTTCTTTTCTTTCGTCGCTAACTTCAAATTAATCTCATGTCATGCAACAGTGGTAGAAGTCGTTGGACCGGTGCTCTACTTCCGGTGGCCAGTTGAGGGTCCGCGCTCTAATCGATTGGTACCTTAGTACTCGATTAGAGTTAGGTCTTGTGGTCGAATGTCGTCTTCGTAATCCGGCTCCGGTGGTCAGGGTTTTATGCCTTGCTCCTTCCTGTGTCGTTGGGACATAAGACGTTTGGCTATTAGGCCGCTGTCGTAACCCTCGATTGGTCACGACTGGCAAGTATCATCTGTCCATCGATTTTCGTAAATCCATTGATGTAAGTCGTGATATGAGAGCGACAGAAAGGGTTGATTTTTCATCGATCACGTATCTTAAGTTCTTCTTCTAATGCTTATTATTTTCTTAGTCTGTATTTAATTGCTTTTTGAACTTGTTAAATTTTCTCTTTTTTTTTCGTTTAGTATAAATGATTAGCATTTTCTTCCTCAATTTATCCTTTTAGTTATTTTATATTTTCTTCTTCTCTTTCGTCGCTTATTTCAAATTAATCTCATGTCATGCAACAGTGGTAGAAGTCGTTGGGCCGGTGTTCTACTTCCGGTGGCCAGTTAAGGGTTCGCGCTCTGATCGATTGGTACCTTCGAGTACTCGATTAGAGTTCGGCCTCGTGGTCGAATGTCGTACTTGTAAATCGACTCCGGTGGTCAAGGATTTATCCCTTGCTTCTTCCTGTGTCGTCAGAACGTAAGTCGTTCTTCTGCGAGGCCGGTGTCGTAACCCTTGATTGGTCACGACTGGCAAGTATCATCTGTCCATCGATTTTCGTAAATCCATTGATGTAAGTCGTGATATGAGAACAGAGAGGGATGATTCTTCATCAATCACGTATCTTTCTTCTTTTAATGCTTATAATTTTCTTGGTCTCGATTTAGTTGCTTTTTGAATATTTTGAGTTCTCTCTTTTTTTATTGAAGTTTTATTTATTATAAATGATTTAGTATAAATGATTTTGAATATTTATTTTTTTCGCTTTAAGTTAGACGAGAGTATTCTTGATACGGATAATATTAATAGAAGTATTATGTATTGTAAATTATAAATTTAAGATTTTTAGATTAAGTCATTAAGCTATCATCGTTGGACAACGCGGGACGACAATGGACGACGTAGGAGTTAATCTTTAATTTTATTATACATTTTTTATAATTAATGCAAATTTTATATGTAATATACGTATATTACATATCGAAAAATTTTTTAATTTTTATATGATATTTTGTTTGTGTATTTCTTATTTTGTTCAATTTAATCATTAATTTTTAATGTTTTTTTTTTTATTTGTTAGGTTTAGGTGGATCTCGATGCGTAGTCACCTCCTCGTCGGTGAGACCCGGTAATTGGCATCGCTTTCCAAAATCGTACATCACAAAATTTATTATTTTTCATTAAAGTTTTCAAAATATTTTAAATTTAAAAATATCAAATATATTTCATCAATGATAGTCTGTGGAAAGCGATGCCAAGCCAAGAACTACGCACATCTTCAGTCTAGTCTAAAATATCATTGCTTTCAATTATTTTGACTAATTATCAATGGACTAGACTGAAGGTACTAATAAAAATCTGAACAAAGATATTCTGGTTAATCCTTTCTTGTTTCTCAATTTTTAACAAAAAATCAAAATTTATCTTCTTCCCCTTTTTTTAAATAATATCAGAATATCTTTGATACAGATATTAGTTATTCTAGTGTACTCATTATAATATATTATAATGAATTCGATATAAATGATAAGATGCGTTTTAGATTTAAGTCCTAGTTTTAAGTATAATATAAGATAGATTTAAGTTTTACTATTAAGGTTTAGATTTTAATATTTTTACTATTAAGGTTTAGATTTTAATATTACAATTTATTTTATTATATGTAAATGACAAGGTGTGCGCATCTTAGATTTAAGTCCTAGTTTTAAGTATAATATTTTTTAGGATAGATTAAAATCTAGAATTAGTTAATTTAAGATTTCATCGATGGACATCGATGGACGACGTTGGACGATGTTGGATCACGATAATCAACGTATAGGATATAGATTTTAATTTTTTTTTATAATTTCTTATATTTGATACATCGATGGACGTCGATGGATTACATTTGATAACGTTGGATAACAGTGGATGACGTTAGATCACGATAATCAACATAAGATATATGTTTTAATTTCTTTTTTATAATTATTCTGATGTAAATCAAAGGTGTGTGCATTTAAGTCCTTAGATTTAAATCTGAACAGAAAAATAACGTTAATATATCTAATAAATTATAATTATATATAATAAACTATAATTATATATAATAAATCTAAAAAATTTAGAGAATGTAAATAAAATTTGACAGAGATTAATTTAATTTCTAGTTTAAAAATATATATACATATATGTAAAAAAAAATTTAACAATATAATACATAAATTTAAAAAAGATTAGAGCTACGCCGTCTAGCGTAATATACTCTAATTATGCAAACAATTATTAACACTCAAAGCCACAAAGCATAAAAAAATTTTACACTTTATACTTTTCACAAATTATTTTATTAACAAATAAATTCTTCTTTCGATGTATGTTTGCAAAACGCTCAAACTTTTGGTAGTCCTTAATTTAATAAAACTTAATCACTATAAAATAATCATTGAAATCGCGTGCGCAGCCAATTAGCTCATCTTATTTGCTATAAAATTTATAATTGTATCAAGGATACGATTATGAATAATATAGTAAATAATAATGATTTTCCAGGTCTCACCGCGTGGAGGTTGCTGCGAATTGGAGACCCACCCTATCCACGATCCCATCCACCCTCCTTTACGCAAAAATTTATTTAAAATCAATTAATAAATAAATTTTCCTTTTGATATAAGTTTGCAAAACGTTCAAATCCTTCGATCGTTCTGCAAAACAAACAGCAAAAGGAATTCTAAAGAAAACCGGCGCGGAAGACTAAACCTGAACATAAAATTAGAATTAAAAAACTTTCTTCAATATTTTACACTTCCATCGTATGAAAATGAAGAATGATTGATAGTAAAAAGCGTGTGCAAAAAAAAAAGAAAAAAAATAAGCAAAATAAGCATCCCAAAAAGCGTTACACCATTTTACCCATCTATTTATCTACTTTTCTACTTTTCTATAATACATTACTACATTATTTAATATTTGATTATGCATGCACTTAATTCTAAATACGTTTTCTTTAATCGATATCCTACAATCTTCTGTTCCTGTAACAAGAAATCCTGAAAAAAATTTAATAAACAATTTAAGAAACAAATTTAAACAAAAAATATAACATTAACATTTCAATTATTCTAAAAGTTCTTTTTCGTATTTCTTATCCATATAAGCATTTAAACACACATTTTGTTGTCTAACTCTGCCTAGTGAACATCTACCAAATTCTCTTCGTATCAACATTCACTCATCGAAGACACACAATTTTCAAAAAATTTATGATATGACATAAAATTACAAGAGGAGATCAGTACATACTAATGATGGCTAGTGAACAAAGTCACGTAGCTATCAAGTATCAAGTACTTGTTTATAGCGAGGAAACTGAGGAATTAAGGATGGCAAAATGACCATATTGCCTTGAAAAATAGGAAATATTTGTTTGGAAAACGAATCAGAGTGGGAAAAGCGAGGCTGCTTTTTTTAATAATAAGAAGAAGAAGAACAGAACATCGTTTATAAATCCTATTTATCGAAAAGCTAAATGTTTCCTACAATCTCATCTACCTAATATAAAACGAATTCGAATATTTATCTGATGATGAAGTAATCCACGCTATTGAAAGCTGAAGAAAATTCCTGAAACAGATTATAGAACAGAATTAATGAAATAACAACAATAACAACAATAAAAGATAATTAATTAATAGGAAATGAGGATCCCACATAATTTCGTATCAATTTTTTCTTGCTTATTTTCTTCAATTCGTACCTGTAACAAACTTAATTATTGGATTAGTAATTGAAAAATAATTTACATCTAGAAATAAAAAGAAATATTAAATAAAAAAAAAAAAAGAAAAAAAAATCAAATTATCAAAATGTTGTTAAGCAATTCATGATTTTAAATGAAAGATATTCATCGATAAAAAAAGTAAAAAAATTTTTTAACAATAAACAAATGCTCTTAATAAGGGGGCGCTGAAAAGAGAAAAACGGAAAGGTAACCAGAAGGGTTACCAAAATAATTATCCACTCAATGTGAACCCGAACAAACCGTGAGTGGAATTTTCTTTTTATTTCGCAACACTAATAAGCTAAAATCTCAAAAGAAAACGCGAAGAGTGCTTCATTATATATATTTTCAATGCATTTCTTCGTCGACAAAAGAGAAAAAAAAATAAAAAAAAAAGATAAAAGATTCGCGAAAACATATATACGAAACTCTAATAAATTAATTAATTTATGCACTCATATTTTATTATAGTCGCAACACTAATAGCGGAAGATTGCAGCCATAATCAGAGACTGCTGTCGTACAACCACCCTCTGTACAGCCTTTTTGGCTGTAGTAGGTGATTCAAGAACTGGAACGTACTTCCACAATCCAAGTGGAAGAAATATGGGCAATTTAGGTAAATGAACGCAACACTACTATAAAAAACGCGATATTTCATCAACGCAACACTAATTTTCTTCAAATGAATTTAATATAAAATTTAATTTACTATTATTTTATAAATTTAAAAAGTTACTTTTTAGATATCACGATATCATAAATCGTAATTACATTATAGAATAAAATCAAATTTATATTAAAAGAAAAAAAAAATAATAAAAAAATAGACTAATTCATAATGAAAATAATTAAAAGCAATCGCGATATTCTTTTTAACGCAACACTAATAACAAACGCGATTATCATTTTATCGCAACTCTAATTCAACCCGTTATTAATTAATCGCAACACTAAAGCAAAACCGCGATTTGCCCATGATGACTGGATGAACGATGGGCCAGCATGCAAATTGGCCAAGACGATACAACAACATATACTACGTATTACTAAAACGAGCACAATGACAAAGTAGTAACAATGACTTCCCATTCTTTGGATCCAGACAAGATCCAAAAGATGAGAAACCATTCGTTGCAGCCCCTCTTCGTGACAGTTTGTCGAGGCCTCTTCGGTCTTCCTCCTTCGGGCGCAATGCCCGCTGAAACTTAAATCTAGGCTCGAGATTCGCTAATCGCAAATCAAAGAAAAAAAGAAAAAAAAAGGGCTAAATCGCGGAAGCTAAGTGCATGGACGGCCAACAATCACAGTGATCGTTCTCCGTACATGCACAGAATCTCGAGCGCAACGTTCGTTTCGAAAGCAAATCACGACCGCGACCGCGAAATTCGAAAAATCGACGAGCAAAGCCAGAGACGAATGGCACTGTCATCCATTCGTTTCAGCTTCGCCCTCGATTTCTCAAATTTTATTTCCTGAAACAGATTGTCACGCGAAAACGCGCCTACCCGATCAGAGACTGTGACAACCTGCCCGGCCCTACCTACTTATAATTAACAGACACACCAGAAGTATACTACCTATCCTACCTAACCCTATATTTAAAAAATATGGCAAAACAGGCATACCAACACATTCATTCCACGATTCTCACGCATAACACTCGGGCGCAAAAGCCTACACTAGGGAAAACGTCCCGGGACGCCTCCGACACCCGAGCTTGGCACACTACTCCCACACTCTAACTTTACGTACCATTTTCCTGAAATCGACTGACGATAGCTAGTGACCATTGCGTGAAACGCGACAAAAACGCGTGTATCTACATTTTAATTGCGAAAATTGATGAATGTGTAATGTTTTCTAAAATATTAGTCATCAGACTAAATGTCCATACCATTAATGTGAACCAAAATTGTATCATTATTGTAATTTTAGATTAAAAATTAATAATCATACATTTTAATTATTTATTAGTTATTAGTTATTAATTAAATATTGCGAATATGATTGTAAATTCTGATTGAATGAAATAATATGATAAATAAAACGACGCAATTCCACAGCCTAACCATACACACACAATGTGGAAAGTACGTCGTGCACGATACACTAACGCATCGCCAGTCGCTAAAAAATTTGGATTAGCTTATAAACTAAAGTCATCATATCCATTGCCTCTCCCTCACTCAAGTAGCACCTGGGCACGTGAGTGAGATCCTGACAATGAACATGGAAAGGGTTAAATCTGAAAATCCTGAGCTAAAAAGATATTAATATATTCATTTTGTATCTAACGGGCTAATATTCTTTCACTTTGCATTATATATTTCAAATTATATAATTTATATTATATATTTCAAATTCTTATTATATTTCAAATTATTTGTGACTCTATTTTATATTTTATTTCATTAATTATTGAACAAATTATTGAAATTTTAGCATTAAATTTTTATTATTGAATTGATTAAAAAGGAATTAAAATTCATTGCAATTTAATATAAATATTGATAGAAATACCCTCAGGCGATTCCTTTATCAGAGCATATTTTCAAACTCACAAGAATAATATTCAAAATTTATTGCTCTGATTCTAAAATCTGCCTGTCGCGAAATGTCTTCTTGCACAAAATTTAATCCATATTTGTACGAATAAAATTTGAAAAATTTACTATCTATCAATGTTGTAAATCATATTCAAGTTATATAAAATTATTATATGACAATCACAATAATCAAAATGACCAAATAACTTAAAATGTTACTCTCAAGGATTTTGAATTATAAAAATTCAAACTAATTATTGTATTACACTGATAATTATATAATAATAATTCTTATATGTTTTATTATTAAAATTTTTATTTAAAATTTATTAAAATTACTAAACATTTTATATTAATCAAAAACGCGAAGCGCAAGAAGACCTAGCCTGAACTAATAAATAAAACACAAAAGAAATAATTGTTACTACTCGCGGATAATTATTATAAATAAATACCCGCGGTCATTGTGCTCGTGCAAAATTCTACGTATACAACCAATCACTCGTGTCGATTCGGATCTTTCATCCTACGACATGGTTGAATGACCGGAGGAACCAAAAAGCATGCGACTCACCATATGATGCGATGAACGCCTTCACTGTTACTGTAGCCCAGAAGTCATCAGGTAGAAGAATAGGAGAAATCTATGAAAAATGACATCATAATTAAAAACGGTTGTAATTACTTGAAAAAATTGAAATAGGAAATTATTAAATGCGCAATATGTAATAATAATATTGAAATTACTTTAGTTAACTAAAGTATTCTAAAAGTATTCTATTTAGAATAATAAAAATTTAGATATATAAAAAAGCATAATTACCTCTTCGCGTGATGGATGATCGCCTTATTCTCTTGAGAGAAGCACTGACTCTACCCTGTACCGAAAACGAATATTTGTAAAAAGAAAAAAATAAAAATAAGAAACTAATAACGCGTCCGTATAAATTATAATCGGCGAACAAACACTGATTCTACCTTCGCGTTTCATTATTCTAATTAAATTTAATCAGAGCTGTTGTGCTCTAAAAAATATTCAAAATACTATGACGAAGCAAACACTGATTCTACTAACCACATTGCGCGTGGTCACAAATAAAATCTTCATAAAGATCATCAGCATCAGCATCTGTGAAATAAAATGAGAAATATTGTATTGTAATTTTTTTCTTGAAAATATAACATTCTTTATTTAAAATTTGGATTAGTAATAAAAAATAAAACTATATTTAACTTTAAACATTAATAAAAAAAAAATTAAGTTTCTAATAAATTTTAATATAAATAAAAGTATGAAATTCTAATATAAAAGATTAAAATCTAAAAAATGAGAATCTAATGATTTTTCTTACCTCTTCGCGTGGTGGATGATCGCCCTATTCTCTTGAGAGGAGCACTGATTCTACTCTGTACCGAAAACGAATATTGAGAATAAAAAAAAAAAAAAATAAAAATAAGAAACTAATAACGCGTCCGTATATATTATAATCGGCGAACAAACACTGATTCTACCTTCGCGTTTCATTATTCTAATTAAATTTAATCAGAGCTGCTGTGCTCTAAAAAATATTCAAAATACTATGACGAAGCAAACACTGATTCTACTAACCACATTGCGCGTGGTCACAAATATTTTCTGAAATTAACATTAAATTAGTAGAGGGGTGGGGAATGATAGAAGAAAAAGTAATATCTTTTTGACATTTTTCTTCTTCTTATCGAGCATTTGTTCTGAAAATATTCCCTTTTTATTTTAACTGATCATAAATTATGTATAAAAATATTATCAATTATTTATTAATATCTGAAATTTAATAAAATGTTCGTTATCAGATTTTAAAATTTAATTTCCAATGATAAATCGTTAAAATTTTTCATAAATTTTTAATTTTTTCCCTTTCCTTTAATTAGAATTAATAATTTTATTATGAATTGCTTAACAACAATCTAAACTAATAATTCAATAAAACAGAATAAAATTTTATACATACGAAATAAAATAAAGTTTTACCACCAAAGAAAGTCACCAAAAAAGACATGGCGTCCATATTGGAATTTTTCCCGCCTTTTTCCCGCCTCTTTCTCGCCTTTTTCCCCCTCGATTAAATCTGCGCAGAGAAAAATCAAAACTTCTAAATAAATGAATAATATGTACGAAATTAGATTATATTAAAGTATCAAAACAATCAAATCAAGTAAGAACTCACGATATAAGCCATCTTGTAATTCGACACTCCAATTATATGATAAACGAGGAACTCAAAATTATTTAGTTGTCAAAAAACTATCAATTGTAATAAAACATTGAATAAAGACGTATTAATTAACGCACGAATAATAACAAAAGTAGTATAAAAAAAAATAATATTAAAATACTATGCAATAAATAGAACAGATGTCTCGAGAAAATTTCAAACGTCTAATTGTCACGAAGAATCGACGAACAATGTTACTTTGCGCTTCCATTTCGCGCATCGAATAACAAGATGGAGAGGGGATACGCTCGACAATTCGACAAGTCGAAACATGTTTTGAACACAAATCCAATTTCTCGGAAGTGAAATATCATAAGAAATGTTTCTCGCCTCGAGCAAATTATAAGCGATAGACCAAAAAAAGTAAACAATAACATACACGAGGGAAGACGTTATACACAATATATATACATTCGAAAAGATATGCGATATTAGAATAATACTTCGATTTCACGAAATGAATACGTAATAAACCGTAAAAATGTTCTTTTACTATAATATGATTGAAATGATAAAAAATAAAGGTCAAGAAATTGTAAAATAAACGTATACGATTAAAATTATATTTAAAAACCAATATATGATTTCAAATTCTGTCTCGAAATATTTCGATACGGGACGCTAATGACGCAATAGATTCTAAATGAACAATGGAAGGAAAAGACACAAAGATAAGCAAAAAACTAATTAATTTCGTTTTCACTATATTGAATGGATTATTTAAAAACTTAAATTAGCAATGATTGATAAATTTGGTAATAATAAAAGTAAAATAACTTACCGAATAATCCGAATTCGGCGACGACACGTCCACTCCACACAATTTTCAACTAGAGACTGACGACATGCGCAATATGATGCGCATTGCGTTGCGCTCTGCGATGCGCACCGATTTGTCCCGCGCTTCGAATTAAGATATGTTCTGATTGGCTGGTTCATAATGTTTATTTTTTTCATTCAAAAATCGCGCGAAAAGTTGAAATATAATATAAATTAATTGTTGCTTGCAACATTGAAATCCTATAAAGATCTATTGGGAGAAAAAAAAATTATTACTAATTTAACAAGATAATAAAATAGTTATAATGCAAAGAAGGAATTCAATAAAAAGATTAATTAAACTTAAATAAAAGTAAAAACAAAAAAGAAATTTCACAAAAAACTTAAGTAAATTTATAAAAAGTGAAAAAATAGAAAGAGAACATAATATAAAACTGAATTTGATAAATTTAATAATTGAATTTAAAATAATCAAAACGCAAAACTTGTATTTAACTTTAAAATAAATAAATTTAAGGAATTAAATTATATTAAATAAAATAGAGCAATGTCGACGTAAAAATCAACAAAAGAAGAAACATAAAAAAATATTTAACATAACTAATTAATAATAAATGCAAAAAAAAACGAGAAAAAATATAAAATATAAGATTCAAAAAGATTAGGAAAGATTAAAATAAAGTAAGATATTTTAAATTGAGATGAACATAATCTGAACAGAATTAAAATATAAAGGAAAAATAATATTAAAGTTACATAAATCTAAAAAAACATAGAGTGTAAAAAAAATTTGACACATAAATTAATTTAATTGGAAGAATAAATATATGTATATATAAGTATATATAAAAGAAAATTAACAATAATATAGTACATAAATAATGAATAATGAAAAAATTAAAAAAGAATGTAACACAAAAGATTACTATAAAATAAAAAATAAAAAAGAAACATAAGAGAAAAATTTTATTTTCAAAGTTAAAAAAAAATCTAAATCCAAAAATCTAAAACATCAAAGAAAAAATTTAACATGAATGTTTAATTCTTCAATTAGAAAAAACATACATAAAAAAGAAAACTTAATTAAGTTTCGTTTAAACGTTTCTCTTGATTTAGATAATATTTCTGTTAAATATTTTTGTTATTGTTCTTGTTTTTTATTTCAATTCTTTTAAACTTTTTTAACTTTGAGGTTAAATTCTTCTGCAATATTTTAATTATCTTTTACTACTTCATGATAGTTTAACTTTTATATTTATATCTATATTATAATATCTTTTTGTATTTTATTAATTATTTATGTATTATCATAATAAAATATATCATGTAAAATATATTTCTTATATTTTGCAGCATTGTAAGATTTAATTAATTGTTAATTAAATTGCATGATATAAAAGAATTTATTATTATGATATATATAAATAATGATAAAATATAAAAACATAAGAAAAGAATATAATATAAAAAAGTTAATTATAATAAACTAAAAAAAGGGTTGAAACATAGCTGAAGAATTTAACCTTAAAGTTAAAAAAAACCTAATCTAAGAATGTAAAAATCTAAAACATCAAGAAAGAATTTAACAAAAGTGTTAATTAAATTAGAAAAAACATATATGAAGAAAAAAATTAAATATTGTAAATTTCATAATTTTAATTTTGTTTTTTTCTTTTCAAATGTTTTCCTTGATTTATGAATATTTTTGTTAAATCTTTTTTTATGTTTCAATTATTTTAGATTTTTATAACTTTCAGATTAAATTCTTCTTCTATTTTCAATCTTATTTTACTTTATATCAATTCTTATATTATATTTCTTTTTTATGTTTCATTATTTATGTATCACAATTTTAAATTTTTTTATATGTTGCAGTTTTGTGAAATTTAATTAATTGTTATGTTGCATAATATAAAAGAATTTATTATATTAATATATAAATAATGAATATAAAATATAATATAGCTATAATAGTAAGAGATAGAAGAAAGTTAGAGATATAATATTGAAATTAATGTATAGCTCTAGAGTAAATGAAACTAATAAAAATATAGAGAAAAAATAGTAATAGGATAAGAATTGACTATCAGTGCCATCTTTTGAATGAAGGAAACAAAACTTCTTCCAAAACAAAATAACATGAAGTAAGAATTATACTCAAGAGATGGTATTGATCTTTAATTCTTACTCAATTTATCTATTTTTGAAAAAATGTATTTATTATTCAATAGATTAGCATTAAAAATCATTTTTAATTTAATTTTTAATTAGTTTCTTAAATTATCTTTATTTTTTTGTTACTATTTATTTGTCTTATCAATATTTGTTTTATTTGTAACAATATATATGATTCTAATTTTTCAATTTTTATCCTATCTGTTTTTTTCCTATTATTTGCTTTTTTATCTTATCGTAAAAAATTTATGCACTTAAGAAATGCCGATTTCTGAAATTTAATTTTCTTTTTTCTAATCTATTGATTAAAAATCTTAATAAACTTTATTCTATTATTTATATATTGTATATATTTTTTATGATATTTATGAATTTAAAAATTTGTTATAAAAAATATATCAAACATTGATATTTTGTGTGATTGATATTTTAAAATACAATATTTCATAAAATATAAGTTTATATTTTTTTCATCTAAAAATATATTTAATTTGTATTTATTTTTCATAAAAATATGTTTATTTTATATTTAGTTTTTAATAACATTAGTTTATTATTTTTACTATTTCAGTCATGTATTATAATAATTATAATAATAATTTATACAATATTACAATTATACCATAATAATTTAATTCTTATAATACATGTTATTTATATAAAATATATTTATTTTTATATTATATATTTATATTATATTTTATATAACTATTTATATATAAAAAATACTTAAAATATAGTTGCAAAATCATATAATTCAATATTGATAAAGTTTTATTAAAAAAATAACAAAATCCATATCTAATATTTTTCAATAAAAATAGAAAGAATTTTTTTATTATCTTTCCTTTATAAGTGTTGAATTTCAAAAATATAATTTAAATAGCATTTTTTTTTTTTTCATTTAAGGATATTTATCTTTAATTCATTAGTAATAAATACTGTATTCATAAAATATAATTTATTAATTTTTAATTGGTTAATTCTTATTTATTATAAAATTCAACATTAGTTCAATGAATTTTGTTGCATGATTAAAATTATTTCTGGAAAAAGTTACAATAAAATTATAATTTACAATTAAAAAAAAAAATTAAAAAGAAAAAAGAATACAACAAAAAGTAATGAGCGAATGCTCAAATTTATTTTATTAAGAGCAATAAATTTACAGAATGTTTAGGCGATACTGCTAGCATTGGATGCAATCCTGGGCCATAAATCTGCACATTCTTTTGCAACAGGTCCTGTAATAGCTGATCCTTTCATTTCACCTTTATTATTCACAATAACTCCTGCATTGTCTTCAAAGTATATAAAAACTCCATCCTTCCTTCGAAATGGTTTTCGCTGCCGTATTACCACTGCAGGCATAACTAGAAAAAAATAGAAGAAAATAATGTAAAAATATTATTTTTATTTGAAATTTAATTATTAATAAGGATATAATATAATTTAAATAATAAAATTAAATAATAGAATTAAAAAATTCAATATAATTGATTCCTGCATAAAGAATAATATAAATATTACAAAAATTAATATGAATTATACAGGTTAGTAATTATAAGTAAATATATATAAATCTATTCATTTTTTGAAAAAATATTAAATTGAAAAGTGACTCTAATTACCCTTTTTTCTAAGTTCAGGTTTTCCTTTTTTAACTGTGGCAACAATCATGTCACCTGATCCAGCAGCTGGCAAACGATTTAATCTGCCTTTTATTCCTTGAACTGCGATAACATATAAATTTTTAGCACCTATAAAAAAAATTTGATTATAATAATATTATAGATTTAATCAAATTGAAAATTGAATATCAAATGGTGCATAGTCAAAATTGTTAAAATATTGTATTTTACAATTCATTATTTTTTTCAATTTAAAATTATTTAAATAGAATATATATTCTTTATTTAGTAATTATATAATCTTTTCAATATTATTTTCTTTGAATAAACAACTTAATTACCAATATTTATGATATAAAGTAATGTTATTTATATATTTTAAAATTACAGCAATTTATTTATATAAAAATATGTAAGAAATTTTTAATATAATAAATAATTTTCTATTATTTTAAATAAAAATTAATGTATAAAATAATATTTAAGAAATTCAAATGACAATTATTAACCATGTGTTACTTTTTCATAATATAGTCAGTTTTTCTAGGTTAAGTATTATTTTTACAACTTTTTTGCAAGTACTTACCAGTATTATCGGCACAATTTATGACTGCACCAACTGGTAAACCTAATGATATCCTAAATTTTGCTCCTGCAGAACCACCACGTCCTTAAAGAACAATAATTTCATGTTAATTGTTACTATCAATGGATATATTAAACATGGCATTTCTTTCCAAACAATCATCGATTTTTTGAAGTTCCATTATTATTAATGAAAAATTATTTCTGCAGCTGTATATAATAATTATTTATTCAGCTTTTGTGTATTTCCTTTTTAACTGATAATTCATATTTAAATGGATTTCTTTGGATTTTCTTTCACCCTGAAAAACAACTTACCTCTCTTCGACATCTTGTTGTATTTAAAAGAGAAAGAAACTGTCGTTTACCGCGCACTAGCTTTGCGCAATCTTGACTGTTTCCGACGCGGAAATACTTTCAGTATTTAAATGATTTTTTAAAAAAATTATCATAATTTTTCATTTAAATCATATCATAGAATATTGAATATTGCAATTTTTAGTATTTTTTCTTCTCTGTATCATTTATAATCATTTATGATATTTAAGTACATGTTATAAATTTAGAAATTTATGTTAACCATATAATTAAATGAAAATCTTTATTTTAGGAAATAAATAATTTTTTATTTCAAATATATATTTTTTTTCAAATTCATAATTTATATTATGAATTTTTTTTAAATAATCTAATTTATATTACCACACACTAATCCTAAAATAAAATATAAATAAAAATATTTAATACAATGTAATAATTGAATAATATTTAATTATAATTATATAAACTTATATAACTCTATAAACAGTAATATAATATTTTATTGAAATGTTAATACATTAATTTTACAATAAAAATGTAAAATAATCAATACATGAAAGTTCCCTTTTCCGCTAAAACATTCATTTGTTTTGTCATTTGATAAGGTTCGGAATACTACGAAAAAATTAAATTTCATCGTTATTAACATAATATTTAAAAGATGCCTTGTCCACTATTAGCAGATTCTATTACTTTAGAATTGGAAGGTAATTTTCAAAATCTCTATTTTAACATATATATTATTTAAGTTAAAATATATAACTTAACCTTTTAAATATATACTATTTATTAATTTTCCTTTTAAAATATGTATGAATAACAATTTCATTTTCACACAAAAAAATTTTTTATAAATCACAAATCTTTGTTTAATTCTATCATTTGTTTTTTATTTTATAATTATGAAAAAGTATCTATTAATTATCTATTATTATTTTGAAATTCTTTTTTTTTATTTTCTAGCTCAGGAACCATGGCCTCAAGAAATTATCTTATATCAACCATATGAAGTTGAACAAATATTACTACCTGATAATGCAAATTGCTTAGCTGTACAAGCTTTTCTTAAAATGTGTGGCATTGATTTTCAAATAGAACCAAGAAGCAATGCAGAATATATGTCCCCATCTGGTCGTGTACCATTTATTAAATGTGGAGCATTTTTAATACCTGAATTTGATAATATTGTGTCATTCATAGGAAATAAAGGCACAAGTTTATCTGATCATTTAACTGCAAATTGCAAGGCTGATATGAGAGCTTATATGTCATTAGTAAATAATGTTTTTGTAAATGCTGAATTATATATTTGTTGGGTTGATGAATTGACTTTAAATGAAGTAACTAAAGTAAGACATGGAAGTGTATATCCATGGCCATTAAATCATTTTTTAAATTGGCAAAAAAGAAAAGAAGTTATAAAAAAACTCAATGTACTTGGATGGTACAATAAAACTATAGAAGAAGTATGCGAAGAAGTCAAAAATTGTTGTACAGCATTGTCTGAAAGATTGGAGGGTAGTGATTACTTTTCTGGAGATAAGTAAGTATAAATTACTAATTTTAATTACTATATTTTTAATATTTCAATTATTTTTTCTCTTTTTATTAAATAAAATTAATATTTAAAAATAAATAAATATTAAAAACATTTCATATTCATTTAAAATATAATTTGTTGACAAATATGCTTATTATTATTTGTTTTTGGAAAAGACCTACTGAAGTAGATGCCCTTGTATACGGTCATGTGTATGCTCTCACTTCAACCAATCCTCTCCCATCCACTGTTCAAGAGATTGCTTTAACTATACAAGAATTTCCTAAACTACTTGAACATACATCAAGAATTGATCGAAATTATTTGAATAGAACTGAATGTCCTGTTGGTGATTTTGAAGTTTCTGCATCTTCTTCAAAAAAAACATTATGGAATTACTCTGATTCAATTGAAGCATTACCACCACTTTCAGATGATTCTTTTGAAATTCTTTTTTTGAATCCTTAAATCCAATTTTAAAATAATTTTAATATTTCAAATATTCATTTCTTCAATTTATGTATATGAAATATATTTATTCAACTAATTAATTCATAGTTGACAATTTTTTTATTTCATTATATTTAGGACACCTAATGAATTGGATGCCTTAGTTTTTGGACATATTTTTACAATAATTACAACACCATTACCTGGTAATAAACTAGCAAATATTGTCCAGAGTTATCCACTGCTTGTACATCTCTGCAAACGCATTGAAACTAGGTATTTCCAGCGTTCGGAAGATTAGGTGGAATTTTCCTCGGGCTCTAGATATGTTGAAATAATGTGTTCTGATTGTACTGACATGAAGTTCCTGTGTTATGCACGCATCCTTGATAAAGAAGAAAGTAAACATGTAAAGCCAAAAATATGTAATATTTTATAAGTAATTATTTTCAAGAAAAATGAATAAATCATTTTATTAGATTATTTTTATTATATAATGTATAATATATATTATATATTTTATAATAAATAAACATTCAACGTATCTGAAGCCCGAGTCCGAAAGCATAAGAAATAGTAAGTTAAATAAAAAATAAAGAAAAATATTGATAGTTAAACTTGCAATAGCTGTTAAATATATGCACATTATATTAGCATTGAACATGAAATATCGCTGAATGTATTACTGTAAACATATAACATATAATACTGCACGTGACATTTTTCAGCATTTTTTCTCCTCAAGCGATAGGAATGAAATAAAATAACAAAATGTTGGAGGCGAGAATTAAGTAACACGACTTTGGAGATTTTCATATGTATATTCTTGGAAAACGACAGGAATGCATAACCGATAAAAGGTATTCGTAAATTAGACGTTTTATAAATTTTGTTTTTTTTATTTGTCAAATATTGTTGAAAACGATTATGTTTAATGATCATTGTTTATTTTTTCTGCGATTATTTTCATTGTACTTGTTATCAACATTTATTTTTAATTTAATTAAACTATTTAAAAGAATGTACAATAACAACTGTTCTCATATTAAGTATATGGTGTTAATTGACAATAAGTACCTTTTTATCATAAAAGTTGTATATATTTAATTAATAATATTTGTTATTTTGTACTTTAAATAACTCTTATCCATTATTTACTTTAATTGAAAGATTTTGTTAGTTACACAAACTAACTTATATTCTTGTGTAAAAAATATGTATATTATTATTAATGTGCATTAATTTTTCAATGCACATTTATATTACATATATCTTTACACAATATGATTTTATTACTCTTCTAGTCAATTCAATTTATAGCATATTTTTGTGTGAAATTGTAAAATATTTTTAAATATTATATGTAAATAATATAATGATGTACAATAACGTTTAAATTAAATGTAAGTTATTGGAATAATATTCGAATTATTTTTTTCATTTTTTTAACTAATTTGCGAAATAAATATTTAATGACAATTGCATAATTATCCCCTATAACTATCATAGTATGTCTGTTACATATTTCTTGTCTCCAGCGTTTAGTTACAATAAACAAAAATTATATTTTCATCTTCAATTTTTTTTATTAAAATTTATATTTTATTAATAGAGAAAAATTCTTATTTGTTTCGAAATATTGTTTGTAGTTTAATACCTTTGCGTATAGGAATATCATTAAATAAATAGCATTTATCTCCTAATCACAACAATTTATGTTTAAATATATTCATTCTTCAATGATAAATAAAAGATTAAATAACATAAGGACTTATTTTATATGTAACAAGCATGTATTTTCCTCAGCTTCCTATTATTTTTATTTCTTCTAATAATTTTTCAATAACAAATATATGTGAAAATTATGATTATAATACATATGAGGATACAGTATATTCTAAAGAAAAATATAAGTAGTTCATAATTTGTTATTCATTAGAATTAAAGAAAAAAGCTATATTATATGGAAAAAAAAATACATACTGCAATTTACAATGATAAATCAGTCATTTTCATTATCATATAATATATTCATAGAAAATTAAATGAATAAATTAAATCTTATTTGATAAATTTATATAACATCTTAATACTTTAAAAACTTTGAAAAAAAAAGAACAATAAAAGAAAAAATAATTCAGTACAGAAAAATCAAATATTTTCACATTTGTAATAAATTGATTGATCTTACACATCTGTAAATTCGTGATGTGAAATGCGCATACAATCTTGAAGTATAATAAACTACAAGATGTAACATAGCTTTACTAAATTATTATTTTTCGATATAAATTTCTGACTATAAATTACACGCAATTCTATAATTTTATTAGATATAGCAGGGTATAACGATATAATTGTCACACACACGCTTATACAGATACGTACATATCAACATGTACTTGTATAATTAAAAAATTATGAATATATATATTCATACTCAAAGAACTTGTAATCTACACTGATTTATACTTGCAGTGCTCAATGAAAAGTTTAAAAATTCATATTTTTAATATACCGATTAAAGATAATTAGAGATCATATTTATTTATAACTAAACTTGAATAGAAGACATATTTTCATAAGATGAAGTATATATATTACTATATAATAGAAAATATTTAAAAATATAACAATTATTATTTGCACAAAATGATAACTATAAACAATAATTATTTATCCTAAAAAATTTATAGGATATTTTAACTAAAAATTGAATTATTTGTGCGAAAATGTTTAAAAATATATAATAAGTCAAAAATATAAGCTATAATTGTAATTAACATAAACATATCTTTGTTTTAAAAGTACAAGTTTAATATCTCCTCAAATCTTTTAAGTTTAAAACTTGTTAATACATGTGATTTTTACTATGTATGGATTATTCACAGAAATAAAAACTAGTGAAAACGGAAGTTATTTGAAAATGGAAGTTTATATTTTGTTCATCTATATTTATTCTATCAGTATATTTTGTTACTAATCAATGAATTTACTATTTTTTTAAACAAATAATTGAATTAATTATTTCATCTCATAATAATTAATTAATTTAATAATTTCATCTCATAAATGACATTTAATTTTTGTTTAATTTATTTTATAATTAGATAAATAATATTTTTTATTAAATAAATTAGATAAATGTTTTGCATATCTCTGTATAATGAATAATAATAGTAATTAATTTCATAATTTTGTAATTATATCATTTTTAAAAAAAAATTAAAAGTTGAATTTGATTGAATAAAAATTTTTGAACAAAAAAATGTGAATAAATATGTTTTGATTTCTAGCATTTCTCGCAATTCAATGCATCTTTTAATTAACTTTTAGTTATTTTTTATTATAAGAACATGATATATATTTTAATCGAAAGTTATTTATAATTTGCTAGAGCAATTTATCAACAAATATGTAACTTTTTTTTAATCAATTTGAATTAAAATATTTATAAAATTAATTTGCTCTAGCAATTATTACTATCAAATCTTGATTGGTCTCTATGTCATTCATAAAGTTTTATTATTTGATATTTATTAATTGGTACCTGCCCAAAATTTGATAAATATAGATTCTAGTAACTACTATACATTGTAATATTTCTTAACAATGTTAAGATATTGATTTTTCAAATACATTTTTTATATAAATTTTGTAATAAAATTAATTTAAGTTCACATTTAAGAACACAAGTACAAAATTTATTATATTTTATAATAAATTAACTTCTTTTTTATATATCTTATGAAAATCATAATAATTATATTAAATTGATTTCAATTTATATTAAATTGATTAAGTTTTGGTTTTTAATCAATTTAATAATTTTTTTTATAAAATATTACTTAATACACCGGTATTCTTTTTTTTTTGTATTATTGCACGCTTTGTATTAATATCTTACAATTATCTGTAAGATATTATACACATACGTACCTATGTAGGCTAGCATATTTTTTAAATTTTAATTTTGCTTATTAACTAAATTAATCTGATAAAATTAGAATTAACTAAATTAATCTGGTGGTAAAAAACTAAAGAGTCGAAACTGTTCTCTAATACGTGGTCTAACATCTCCACCCTAAAATGAATATTTATATTATTATACACTGTACATTGAAACTTATTATATATCATATTATATTATTAGTTATATACAAATCTCTTAATAAAAAATTACTTCATAATTAATAAATACTTACCCAATTTACTAAATTTTCTAAGAAAGGTAACAATTTCATTAATTCATTATCTGAACGATCAGCAAACCAACTTTCTATAGGAATACCGTTTTCTAACTGTAAAACAATATTTTTTAAAAATAAAAAATAATTTATTTTTTTTTTACTTTTTTTAATATTTCAAAAATATTTTTTTACCTGGTATCCAAATGCTTGTGGACTATTATCAATAATAACAGTTTTAGATAAATCTCTACCAAGTATAGATAAATCCTTGATATAATTTCCATTTACGCAAACACAGTGTTCTCTGAACAGACGATATTTGATCAATTTTCGTGTTGGATCTAATAGATTCATTAATTTATTTGCATAAACTCGTTTACTCGCAGTAAAAAGAATAACTTCATACAATGATGAAACATGTTCTAAAAATTCGCGAAAATAAGGTCGTGTTCTAACAAACACTGTGTACGTTACATCTTGAAAGACGACAGGAAAACGAAATGCTGCATCCGAAAGTTCTTGTAAACTGCAATGAACTAATGTTTCATCCTATATAAAAAAAATCTTTTTATATTCATTTATTCATTTTGTAATATGTTTTAAATTTTATTAAAACTTTATTTGTATTATTTTCTTTTTTTATTTTCATATTAATTTATATTAATTATTTTTTAATTAATTAAAAATAATATAAAATATACAATACCAAATCTAATACGAGACTAAATTCTGGACTGCTTCTTGTTTTAAGAGGAAGAGCAGGACATCTAGCTCTCATTGCTGGAGTTAAAGGTGGTAAGTGTTTAATGAAGACATAAGGATCAAATGGTTCCCAATCTTCTTGGACATGAGTAACCATATTTTCCATATCACAACTTTCTACTATTTCCTCACTTCCAACTTCCATATATTCAATATCATGATAATTGTTTTCAATATCATCGGAATCATATTTTTCAGTAACATTTCCATTTGTATCAGATGGATGATGATGGCTTAGACTATACATGGTTGATGTACCATACTTTGTAGTAGCAAAATTAGAATCATATTTTGACAGATGACTGTCAACAGAACATTGATTTTTTGACAAATTACTGTTATTCGCATTATTATTGCTAAGTGCGTATTTTCCATTTGGAAAATACTTTTCTAATGAATAAGAACGAGTTCCATACATGGATGCAGAATGCATTAAACTATAACATTCTTCAGATACTTCTGTTTGTGAGCAAGAAGTGGAATAATATAGCGATCTAGTATCTATAACAAAGAATTTATCATTTATATAATATAATATAAATGTATATATGTAAAATCAAAGAAATAAATAAATTATATACTATTTTTATAAACATATATACCAATATTTTTACTTTCTTCATCATCCAATATATATGAAAAATCTGAATTTGATCCTATGGATGCTGGAGGCATTAGATTTGACAGTATTGATGCACTTGAAATTGAAGATTTGAAATCATTTACACTGGATATGGAGGAACAACATGTGTCTGTATTTAATATGGATGAGTATAAAGATAAACTAGTTACATTCCAGTTTTCTTTAGATTCTTCAGAAACTTTCGATACTGTTGTGCATTTTGCTGGCTAAATAATTTATATTTATTACTTTTTATTCAAAAAGCAAATTAACTTATAATAAAACTTACAGTAACTGCATTTTTTGTAGAAGTTCGATGTAAGGGTGTTGAAGTAACCATTGATCGTTTTATGCATTTTCTTCTACGAGGTCCTCTCACTCGTCTACTAGGCGCAGATTTTGCGAAACGTAAAACATTTTCTTTACAAGCCTACGAAGATAATAATCTTTTTAACAAAACTGAAGTGAAGTCTTTACATTAACCAAATTGACTTCGATTGTAGTTCTAAGAAATCTAAGTGCATAATATCCTTGAGAGTTAGTCAGTCACTCATTAACCGTTGATTAGTTAGAAAGTATTTCTTTTTAAGCAATAGTGAAGTTTGTTTTAATAAATGACCTGCAAAGATCATTTATAATAAGCTAATGATAATAATGTTTGAAATATAATTGAATCCATATCTTGAATAGAAACATAAAAAATTGCATCATATGTAAGAATTTAAGTTTAGAACTAGAAAGAAAAAAAAAATAAAAAGTAATGCATACCTCTTTTAAAAAATGAGTACATCTACGTCTCCATCGTGTTAGCCTACCATATTTGTTTGGTATATTAATGTGATGACTATTATTATTTATAGAAGGAAGTTTTCGTATGTTTCTAACTTGTACTCGATAATTATATATTTTAGTTTCAGATGTACAACTTATATTTAAACGACCACGTAGTCTTCTACTAACATGTTCACTTCGTAACCACATTTCAGACAAATATCTAATTGGCCTAAAACATAATGAAATTATGTTTATTAAAATATATGAAATGTATATTAAAACAATAATGAAATTATAAATCATTATTATATTATTAAAAATAATACAAAATACATAATTGATCCTTAAATATAATAGATTTTTTTGGATGTAATCAATCAAAGATAAATAAATTTATATACATTATATTTGAATTTGAAGAAACTTTTAGATTAAGTAATTTCTTCATTCACTTTTCATAAAAATATTATAATTCTTAATTAAAAATATTTCTTTTATTAATTATAATGATTAATATATTTAATATTCTAATATATTATTTATTTATTATTTTTTTTTTGATTAATCATTTAAATAAAATATTTTTTTTAAAATCATTTTAAATACAAGCTTTATTATAACAATTATAATATAAAAAAAATCTCTTATATTTAATAATAACTTTAATAAAATTAAATACAATTGTAATATAATTTTAATATATATTTTCTAAATTTTTATAAATTTTTATAAATTTTTTATATGATTAATAACTTATATATTTTTTAAATTGTATTAACATATTTAAAAAAAGAATGTTTATAAATCTAAACTTTAATAAAAAAAAATCATAAAGAAAAAAATAAATTATTGCAGAAAAATCAATTCATGTATTAAATAAAAATATAAATAATTAAAACTATTAATTATAAATGTTTCATCATATCTTAGAAATTGCGCGGGAAAGAAATTCGATCGCATCATAAAAAGGGGCGTTCCTAATCCACAATTATTTGTAGTAGTTATATATATGAAACATACATATATTTGCAACAAGCGTCACACTACGCACACATAACATACACATATACGAACACATATATGCATACTCAGAGTGTATATCGATTTATATGCAGTGTGATACTCGGTTATATTTTCTAGTATCCTCAGAAATAGTATGTATTTCAGATACATAATCAATATAATCATTACAAATCAAATAAAAGACGTATTATAGAATAAACTCTACACGATGTTCATTTTACTTTATGGTTTTATATATTGGGTACAAATCGGTCGAAAGTTTGAAAGTACAATGTTGTGCCGCGGAAGCGGCGGCACCCAACAATTGTAACGCCTGAAAATTCCCGCGAAAATTATCTTGCATGAATAAACACCTAACACATGTTTTAACATATGATATCGCTTACCATATTTCTCAATTAACAAACACACTCATTAAATAGAGAAACAAGTCGATATGTTGCGATCACACGCGTTTCATTCAAATCCGTTGCTCGCATTCACTTTTCATCCCCCCGAAACTAAACAATCATGGCTACGGCGTCACTCGAAAATACATCACGAATCAAATTCAACACTTCTTTATTAATATACATTAATTCTTGAACATAGTTAAAATTTTTAAATTGGTTATTTTCTAATTTAATCATTGCAAAATAATATCGTAAAATTTTGTTTTATAATAAATATTCATTGAAATTTGATTATTACTAGAAGTTTTCCGGTTACAGATGCGACATCTATATTTTAAAGACATTTCTTTTTAAGGCAATTATCCGTTAAGAGAAATCGAATCAAGTATTGTTCCTAAATATTAATTAATTATACGAATACTTAATTCAAAAATTCAAACTATAAAATTACATGTAGAAAAAGATTGTATATATGAAATTTCTAATATATAATAAAATAAATTCAGATATTCATTTTGCGATAATTATATTTAATCTCTAATCTTTTCTAAATATGATACATATATTTTAAATAAATTTGTATTGAATACATATCTAAAGTAATCATTTTAGATATAATAAAATAATAAAATAACTAATTATATACAAAATAAAAATAATTTTTATATAATAATCAGATAATTCAATATTCAATATTTTCAAAGATAAACTTTAATATTTTCGATTGTTTATTTAAAAATTTAAGTTTATTTAAATATTTTAAAAAATATAATAAAAAAATTTGTGCTTTTTTTACAAAAACATTAAAAAGTGCAAAGCTTAAAAATGTATGAAGGCACAATTTCTATACAAAAATAGCAATAAATATTTCAGACTTTTATTGAATTTTTGTGTGGCTATTTACATTATATATCATAATTTTTCAATATTATATCAATGTAAGAATAGCGAATAATTCATATTATTTATAAAATCGTACTATATACTCTAATCGGAATTAATTCAATATTTACAATAGCCAAGTTGTACATCAAATATGTACAATAGCATGGCATGTATATATAATTTATAATAATAAATCAATTTTCGCTTAATCAAATACATATTTAAAACAATTTTTGTATACTTGCTTCGACTTCCTAAGACTACATGTTTTCATGTTATTTCATTCAAACACGAAAGACCACATTATATTACTTTTGTTTTTGCTCATTACAGATAATAATGCTAACTCAAAATTAATAAATTTTGTTATTTATAAATATTATGCTATATATAGCAGTTATTTTTTTAAGATATTATAATTAATAAACGTAAAATAAATTCGTGGTTACTTTTATACAAATCAAAGTATTTGAAAAAAATATAAATTTAAAAATGTCAAATAAATAATTAAAGTTACTATGATTAACATCTTAAATATTAAAATTGATAATTGAATATATCATTCTATCAAAATCTATTGTAATTTACAGAATTAAAATATTTATATTATAAAGATAAAGATAACATTTTTACCTTTGTTGCATGTTAATGGAGAACTTATAAGATTTTCGGTACACAAATTGAAGATTTTTTTTAAAAATATTTCACTTTAAATTCTTTACCTTATACGTGTACATTAAAGTAAAAATTTTATGACAAAATTTATTGTACACGTAGTTATAAAAAGTTTACTACTTGGTTATGTAGCAAACATTATTATTTCGAATTAGAAGCAAAGAATGCAATGGTCAAACACCATTGGATGCTGTGGAACTATGAAGTGGTGGTTTCAATAAATCATGATATTGTAACAAAGCTTCTCTTAATGATCTTGATACTTGGCCTGATGCTGTAGCTATTGTACATTCTACTAAACAAGGATATAGTCCAATAAGTTGTTCCCAAACTGATCTCTCAACTAAAAAATAAAATTTAAATTCATTTATAAATAAAATCTAAAAAATTATATATGTTACTATAAAAAGTATTAAAATTAAATACATAAAAATATTAGAAAATATTATTTTTCGTATATATAATTACCTTTATTAGGTGGTGCTTTTTTTAGCGAAATCACAAGTGTCGCAACAGCTTTCAAAACAAATGAAATTTCTGATAATCTGTACCTAGGAAAGGTTAATATAATAAATAATTATATATAGGATGTCCCATTTTAATTTCTCATAAGAAGAAATTAAAGAGAGACATCCTATATATTAATATATATAATACATATATATATTATTTTCAAAATGGTATTGTTTAATTATTAATATAGTTAATTAAAATAATTTAACTTATCGAAGTTTCTTTATTTAAGAAAAAAATTTTGAACTTTATACGAAACTATTACCTAGGTAATGGACATTTTCCACTTCGTCTCTCATTTTCAATATATCGTCGCAAAACTTCTTGAAACCTATGAAGGAGTGCAGTGACTGCTAATCGTCCAGCAACACCTCCCTCATCGTTTTCAGAATTCTTGGTTGTATCATGATCTGATTCACTATTTAATCCATCCAATAGCGAAAACTGAAGTAATGTTTCAAAACATGTTTTTGCGAATTCTTCTCTTAATTTCGTTTCTCCACTATTTTCTATAATTAAAAACAATAATTTTATATTCACAGTTTTTTTTGCAATGAATATAAATAAAAATTTACCAATATTTGTTGTAGTTGCTGAATGTATAGAACCTTTATTTAATAACATAACTACTCGTAAAATAAACTGATGAGGTATATGTTGAGAATGTGGTAAAACTTCATCTCGTAAAAGTTCCATCACTTGACAGTCTACTGCTTCATCTGCTTGAATTTCTTCAACACCTCGTTCTACATTTAATACACTGTAATCGAAAATATTAATTTTAACAAAAAAAGATAAAAATAATGAAAATATATTTCTATGCTATAATCTTTCTTATAATATAATAATTTTGCTTCTAATTAACCTTTTTGGAAATAGAAAATCATCTAAGGTACTCGCAAGTTCCGGCCACATACTTTGAAATTGTTCTGAATATTTTCTAGCTAAAGGTAAACCAGTATGTAAAACAGCAAGCAAACTAGTAACAGCTAATTTCCAAGTTGTTGGTGATGGGCAAGCATATTTCATTGACAAAGGCACATGCAACGCTTCTATAATATGCTTTAAAACTTGTCCCTCTATGACTGCCATTTCATGTGCTGTCTTTTGATACAATGTTACAATCATTGATAAAGCTTTCTCTCCAAAAGGAACATAATTCATAGTCACCCAATCAGTCTAAATAAATAAAAAAATTAAATAATATTTGTTTAATAACAAATAGTGGTTAATTAAATATTAAAATTAAATAAATACATACAGATACACCTCTAATTTGGGAAATATGTTTTGTTGGAATTTTACCATAAGTGGGAGCTTCACAAGCTAGTTTTGAAAAATTTAAAAGTTGAAGAAATATTAAAACAATCATGGTTCGTAAATTATCAGGTCCATTTAGTGCTTCCTAAAAAAAAAATTTTATTAATATTGAATTTAAAAAAAAAATTTTGATAAATAAATTAAATAAATTATATACTTTTTGTAAAAGTTCCATTGAATGAAGTACGCCATCTTGTAAATGAGTAAGAACAACATCTGGCATAGTAGGTAAAATATACGGTGTTGATTCACCATGTACCGGAACTGCAACTGCATTTTTCAGTACAATACAAAGTTTTTGTAAATCAGGACTAGTAAATCTAAGAAACAAAAAAAACAACAAAAAAATATGTATATATATGTGAATTTTTTCTTTAAATAAAAATAATATTAATTACATGAAAGATATAATAAATATAAATATACTTGTTTCTAATATGTTGAAAAACAGCTGGAAATATATGAACTAATGCTGTTAAAAATGCTTGAGATGGTATATAAGGTTCAGTTTCTCCTTCTTGAGGTGGTGTTGTACTTTCCATTCCGATATTAAGCCAAACGCGCCAAGCAACAATCCACAATGCTTCAGAATCATTTGAATGAATTACTTCATTATTATCACTTCCTTTTTGAAGATATAAAATCTCTTGAAATGATTTTAAAGCTGCCAATGATACCTATAATATTAAATATATAATAAAATATAATTATTTCATACATATATTCTTTTATAATTAAACATTACATGCATATACCTCGTTATTTTTACTAAGTGCAGAATTTTCTATAAATTCCAGTAAAAGAGACCAAGCTCTAGGAAAATCGCCCAACATTTGCAATAATTGTCGTTTTGTATTAAATACTCTTCCAACACCACTTAATGTTAATACCTACATGGATTAATCCTTTCATTAATTCACATATTAATGCATGTTAATGTAATGTATAAGTGCATATAATGCATTTATATAAATATTAAATAAAATATTAAATAATATATATTATCTACCTGTGTTTCTGCCCATTGCTTTTGTGCTGTGTTTCTACTATGATGAATAAGTATATTCCCACTAGTATCCACTTTTTCACTACTGGCAGAATTAGATAAACTTCTTACTTTATCTAGCAATGGAAAAAGAACCTGCCAAAGTACAGCTTGCCATGTTGGTTGATGTAGCAAACTACCATGTGCAGATATAGTAGAAAATAGAGTTTGACTAGCTGATTTGCGTACAGCAGGCCGAGAATCCACGCATAAATCACCTTTAAAAATATATATATATATATATAATTTTTCAGCAATATTTTATTTCATACATGATATTCCACAATATAGTATACCTAATCTTGCATATAAACACATCCAAAGTTTATCAAAGGGTGGCATATTTGTTGTACCAGGAAAATCCGGAAATACAGATGACGAATCTCCTTTTAGTGATACACAAAGTTTCTCTTGATTTTGATAAAAATAATCACTTATATTCCACTGAAAAAATAATATAAAAATATAAACATTAAATTAAATATAATTTATAAAACATAAAATCTACTTAATTGATTTATCAATATATTTTTTAAGCGGTACAAAAGAATTATATGAACACGATCATAATAAACTTTATTTGCCTGATTTGTCTTGATTTTAATTTTATTCATTTGAGACATTTTTCACTTCGATATTAAGAATTTTAGATGCTTCTAATTTCTTCTACAACTGAATGTACGTCTTTTAATTATGAGTTTCTGCTCTGATGTATTTGAAAGGAATTCCATAATCTGTAATCGAAAGTTTAAACCAAAAGTCACCGAATTCGCGTAATACGTTACATTCCAGGCTTTTCTCATATTAAAAAAAAGGAAAGAAATAAGAAAAAATATATATATATATGTAAAAAAATTAATAAAAATTAAAGAAAAAAAAATTAAAATATTTTAATCATAGGTAATCCATTCTTACCATTAATCCAACAGCAGTTAATGAAATATTTAATTCTTGTGTCTGAGAACCAAACTTTGCGGCTGTGTCAACACAAAGTGGAAGACATCGCCAAGGCATCACTGGTAGAAAATCAGTTACTACCAATTGTAAACATTGAAAAGCTATTCGAACTAAAGCTTCTCTGTAAAATATATTATTATAAAATTAAAATAAATTATATTTCATTAGATCAAAATCTTATATTGTATAATTATATTATTTATATTGTATAATTTACCCATGATGATCAGATACTGCTCCAATAATACCAAGTACCAAAGGCCAGCCATGATATAATGTTTCTCCTGCTCCATGTAAAACTTGTAAAACACACTCCAATTGTCGTTGTCTTACATCTCCATGACGAACTGATGATAATTCTGATAAAGGTCCTAAAAGTAATGTCTGCAACTTCTATAATGAAAAAACAAATTTTATATTTATTCAGTTTTATTTTATTTTTCATTAAAAATAATTTATTAAATAATCATACTTGATTATCGCGCAAAGGTTGTGGATATTTGTGCTGAAGTGCCATTTTTACGAGATATGTAATAGCTTCGACTCCCCATTCTCTCATACGAATGTGCGGATGTTGACAAACTTCTAGCAAATGATTTGTTAATGGTCTCCATAAAACTTCTACTCGCGGTAAATTTACTAAACCAGTTTCTAAAAGTTTAGCCACGGCAAACAAGGAAGGTTCCTAAGATAAATATATAAACTTTTTTTTCTTTTTAAGAAATTTTAATAAATAAATTGCAAATTGTAATCACTTAATTATATTTAAGTAAATTTAATAAAGCTAAACCTAGAATTATCTGTATAATATTAATTGATAAAAAAAATAATACAATAATCACAATTATCTAAACAATATTGGATTGATTTATCAAATAAAAACTGAAACATATTTAAATAAACTTCAGACATTTATAGATAGTAACTAATAATTTTAGTCAATTTAATCTAATTCGATAATTTAGTCTAATTTTAGATCTATCTTTTCCACTAGCTTTATCTCTAATATATATAATAAATATTTGTTTTTTAATATTATAATATAGAAATTATTTCGATACTTACTCTATTAGAATAAGCTAATTCCATAGCTTCATGACTTAACTTGCACAGTGCATCTATTAAATGATGTAAAGCTACATCGTCAAGATGTTGACTACTTTCAAATAACCTGCTAAGCATTGCGCTAAGTACAGGTAAGTCTGCCATAACTGCATTTGTAAGTACTGCATTTGGATCAGCTGCAGTTCTTCCAGCTTTCAAGGATCCTCCTGTAGAAGGCTTTAAGCCAAGTATCCAGACAAGATGCTGTAATGTTGTAAGTACCAAATGCCATGCACCACCAAGTATGCTTCCATGACAATGTGCAAGTGATAATAAAGCACGCATACATTGTAAATTCTTTGCTGTTAACATAACTGGACCTTGATGTGCACCTATTGATAAATAAATTTTTCATTTTATTTAGCTATAGAATAATTATATAAAATATCTATCAATTTTAAATTATCATTACATACCAACTGGTAAAGAAGCAGTAGGTAATGGAGTACCAACTGCTACTACCTGTTGCCTATAATCTGGTTCACCAATAGTTACATTGTATTGAGTAGATTCTTGTTGTCTTGCAGTCGGTATACCTTGAGGAGCATTGTATAATACAGTTAATGCATAATTAGGAGGCAATGATGCTTTACATATCGCAGTAATGAATGCATCACGTGGAGTTTGCAACTCCAATTGTCCACATAAGGATGCAAAAGTTTGTATTGCTTTTAATACATTTTCTGTTGCAGATTCATCAGTGCTAATAATTATAGTAAAAAATAATTTCTATATATTATTAATAAATTTTAAATATCATATTAATAAAATAATTAACAAATTAATATTTCTTACCTTGCATCTATAAGAGGACTTAATGCTGCTAATAAACCACACCAACTAGAATTAATGAGTTGAGTATGAAGTTTTCGTTCAAATTCACTAGGTTTATAAGATTGATTTCCAGTTCCAATATCACTAGTACCATTAATTGCAAGAGCTATAGATCGTATAATATCCAACAAACATGCATAAGCTATGCTTATTCCATAACCAATAGGAATTTGTGGTGGCTCAACTTTATCAAGCATATCTAGGCTAAAAATTAATTAAATCATTTATAAATTTTTATAATTATATTTTAAACAATTAAAAATGTATTTACTAGGTTGATTTAGCTTGACCGCTTGTAAATGTTGCAACAACTGGTAACCAAATGCCACGCGAATAAAAACCTGGTTGAGGTGAAACACCAGGTCCAATAGGCATTCCCGTAAATAATGGAGAAGCTGCACTTTGAGGAATTGTTGTATTTGTGGCTAATATCATAGATATATTAATGATTTTAGAGATAATATTTTATTATTGTTATAATAAATTAATATTTACCCATATTAGTTTGATTCATCATTTGAGGATTAACAAAAAGGCTATGTACATAAGCACCTAAACTATTTACGATATCTTGAAAAATATTAGTTGCATGAGGTTTCAAATCATAACATTCACAAAAGTTTGTCAGAAGATCAGCTTGTACTGTCATTTTATGTAAAACCTCTAAAGCTAAAGCTCTTTGCCATGTTGGTTTATCAGGATCCAAAAATTTAACAATTAAAGATAAAAATATTTCACATTCTGTCACCTAAAAAATTCAAATTCATTATTTTAATTTTAATATATTTTTTAAAATATTAAAAAAAAAAGAAATAAAATTAAAATATATACCAAGAGAGAATGATATTTTTGTATCAAAATAGAAACAACTCGAAGAAGTCGCATACTAATAGGAAAATAAGGTTTATCTAAAGGTGTAGCTTGTTGCAGTGATGCCGGTACTGAATTACGATATTTGATATTAGGTGAAAATAATTTGATTACAAGTGCACATACTCTCTCCTTTAGCAAAAAGCTAAATTCTGGATGCTGAAAAAATTAAAAATTGAATAATTATGATACACATATAAATTCATTATTATTCATTATTAAATACCTTAAAAAATACTGATGAAAAATTTGTTAATACAGATTCTAATAATTCCAATCCAAATGTACGTGTCATTTCTGTAATTCCAATTAACCAATAAGGTTGATCTGCATTTACTAATTGTACTAAGTCCTAAAAAGATTTTACTTGTAATTATGTTGAATAATTTAATAAATTATATAAATAAACTTACTTGAAACATTAAATATGCATCAGCAGCACATGGTCCTAAACTTTTAGGTGCTTGATTAGTAGGAATTTTTAATTCTTCCAAATTTATTTCATCTGAATCTTCATTGTCAGGACTTTGTTCATCTTCTGCAACAACACGCTCAAACACTAATGAAACTAATTGTCTTACTGTAGCTCCTGCTGTATTAATTGTTGTAGAATCTTTTGTAAAGTGTAAACGAAAACACAAAACCAAATTCTGAAAATGAAATATATATTATTCTCATATATTATTTAAAATATTGATATTATAAGTCTTTTACAGATAAAATAAATTATTACTCTTGCAAGTGTTTCTCCATGAACAACAGTATTACTAGTAAGTAAGAGAGTTACAGATTGTAAAACTTTAACTTCTTCTGTTCCTGTTTCCATTAACATCCATAATGTATCTGTGATATAACGAGCACCTTTCTGATCAACAGCTTGCTGAGTAATTAATCTCTGCATCATATTTAAACAAAACTGAAATAAATAATAATATAATATAAATAATATAAATAATAAATATAAAATCATTAAAATTAATATAAATTTGTTGCTTCAAATATACCTTAATAATTTTTACATCTTTACTTTCACAACCTTGAACTAAAGGATATAAAATTTGATTAACAATATAATAAATTGGAGCACCTGAAGCATTTGAAGCTGTTCTTATCTTTGCAATTCCTTCCTCACATGACTGTAATAAAAAATATATTTATTTTAGTTTTTAAAAAAAAATGATATAAATATATATATATAAAACGTTATGAGAAAAAAACTTGATGTTATGAGAAAGACACAAAGTTAAAAAACTAACCTAACTTTTATTTAATGTTATATAATAATATGCAATTAAATATTACAATTAATAATAATAACATACTTCTTTGATTTGTGGATATTTTTTTTTCGTCTCGGAGGCGAGGACTTTCAAGTCAGCTTGTAGTGATTCCAAAAATTTGGAAGTATTTTCCGAATTAGTTCCGATAGTTGTACTTGCCATTATATCAAAATTCTTTTTTTATAGTGTTATCATAAAAATCTATTTCATTGTAAGTTATAAATAATTTCTTAAGAAATACATATTGCCATAAGAAAATTCGTATCTAACTGATAGTAGGTGAGTTGGCACATCCCATACCGATTATCAGAAATGACAACGAACAGGTGACAATCTAGTGGATTTGTCTGTACGCATTTTTAAATTTACGTCATCTTAATAACACTTTCTAAAATAATTATTTTGATATATTAATAATCTTTTGATTAAATTTTTCTAAAAATCGTGTTTTCTTACTATTATCAGTTATTTGCATTTTAATTGTAACACATTCACGTAAATAATAAACTGTAGAATGCAATGGCGCTGATAACTTATATATAGAAATCATATTTTATTATTAATCATGAATCAATTTATAAACTAGAGTGGAAACTCATACATATAATCAAACATATATTATTTGAAATTATATTTACATACATATAAATTTTTATAAATTTTAATATTTATTATGTATTTTAATTAATTATATCTTTATAATATTACATAATTTAAATTAAATAAAATTTATAGAATATTGAAGATTTTCATAATACAAACTTATAAAATTTTCTTTGGCGAATCACTATATAATACTGAACAGTACCAAACAGTATTTTATTGTATTTCATATCGATACATCCAATCTCAAAGATTTATAGTCTGAGGTTTCCAGTCGTTTCTTCGGCGTGTTTCAATCGTGCTTTAATATTGAGAGGAATTGTATTTTTTCTTAAAGTGTTTGATAAATTATAAGAAAAAGTGTCGCGAGAAACCATTTCCAATACACAGAGGAACGAAGTTCCTTACAAACTCGCGTATAAACTTCGCAATCAACCCGACTTAAGAAACGTAACTAACTTGTCGAGAATGACTGCAATTACGGCAAGCGGCGATGGGCGAAATGCTCATGGACAAGCTTATAAAGATAAAAGTAAACCAACGGATATTCGTAGCAGTAATATTAATGCTGCAAAAGGTAAATACATAATAATATTAAAATATATTTTAAATGTTTCACTCTTCATTGATTATTTTTTATAACAAAAATTTTACCTTATATGGTCATATTTAACATAACTGTAAATTTTATCATTACAAATCTAAAAGAAATATTAAAATTGATTTTATAAAATTTAAAACATATTAAATATATTTAAATAAATTTATTACATATATATATATATATATGTAATATGCATGCACATATGTGTATGTGTGTATGTATAATAATTTACATTATTTAAATTAAAATTTTTTTATTCAAATTTTATGAATAAATTATAATAATTACATTAATGTATATTTATATATTTTTGGATAAAATTTTTATCTAAAAGATACTTAATATTTCAGCTGTTAGTGATGCAATTCGTACTAGTCTTGGTCCCAGAGGAATGGATAAAATGGTAAAATTAATTCTATATGTTATTAATTAAATTTCTTCTTTTAATTATTTTTAATTAAGTTATTTTATATAATAATTATATTTTATTATATATATTTAGATTCAAGCAGGAAATGGAGAAGTTACAATTACAAATGATGGTGCTACTATTTTAAAGGAAATGAACGTTGTACATCCTGCAGCAAAAATGGTAATTTTTTATTAATATTAAAAATATTAAAAATAGTTTTTTTACTTTCATATTTTTTTATGTTTTTAGTTAGTTGAATTATCAAAAGCACAAGATGTTGAAGCTGGAGATGGTACTACTAGTGTTGTTGTCATAGCTGGTTCTCTTTTGGAAGCTGCAGAACGTTTATTACAGAAGGGAATACATCCTACTTTGATTAGTGATTCTTTTCAAAAAGCTGCAGCTAAAGCTGTAGAGATATTGACAAATATGTCTATTCCTGTCGATTTAAGAGATAAACAATCATTAATTAGAGCTGCAGCAACTTCCTTGAATTCAAAAGTATATGTTTATAAATATTATTTTGAAATACTTATAAAATATAAATTTAAATTCATAAAATATTAATATGGAATATTTCTTTTTAAGGTTGTCTTTCAACAGTCAAGTCTTTTAGCACCATTAGCTGTAGATGCAGTATTAAAAGTTACTGAAGAAGGAAAAGAAAGTACTGTAGATCTCAATGTAAGAAAATAGATATTTAAATTATATTTAAGTAATAAATATATTAAGTTTATATCTTAATGTTATTACATTTATAGAATATAAAAGTAATCAAAAAATTAGGTGGCACAGTTGAAGACACTGAACTTGTAGAAGGATTAATCTTTACACAGAAATCCTGTAATGTTAATGGACCAAAGCGTATTGAAAAAGCAAAAATAGGTTTAATTCAATTTTGCATTTCTCCACCTAAAACAGATGTAAGTACTACAAAAGAAAAAAATATGTAAATGTGAATATAAATATAAAATTCAATTTATAAAAATTTTTATTGGTTTAGATGGATCACAATGTAATTGTATCTGATTATGCTGCAATGGATCGCGTTTTAAAGGAAGAAAGGACTTATATATTAAATATTGTGAAACAAATTAAAAAAACTGGTTGTAATGTACTCTTAGTACAAAAATCTATTCTTCGTGATGCTGTTAGTGATTTAGCTATACACTTTTTAGATAAAATTAAAGTTATGGTAATTAAAGATATTGAGCGCGAAGATATTTCGTTTGTATGCAAAACATTAGGTTGCAGACCAATCGCATCATTAGATCATTTCGTTGCTGAAAATCTTGTTAATGCAGAATTATGCGAAGAAGTACAAACTGGAAGCTCTAAATTTGTTAAGGTTAATATATTTAAAAAATATAATTTATATAAAATTATAATATTTTTCTATTGTAAATATTATTTTTTAAATTATTTTACTCTGTTTCTTTTTTTTTTTTGTAGATTACTAAAATACAAAATCCTGGACCTACAGTAACAGTTCTTGTACGTGGCAGTAACAAATTGGTTCTAGAAGAAGCAGAACGTTCGTTGCATGACGCATTATGTGTAGTGCGTTGTTTAGTGAAGCAAAAAGCTTTAATTGCTGGAGGTGGGGCACCTGAAATAGAACTTGCATTAAAATTAGGAGCATACGCCCAAACTTTAACAGGTGTTGATGCTTATTGCATTAATGCTTTTGCAAACGCATTTGAGGTAAATTATATATAACATTATATATAACATTATATAATTAATTTAATATATAATTAATTTACTAGAAATACACATAAATTTTTAACACATTTCTTAAATATGTATTTCGAAATATTATAGATAATTCCATCAACACTAGCAGAAAATGCAGGATTAAATCCTATTGCAACTGTAACAGAACTTCGAAATCGGCATGCTAAAGGTGAACATACTACTGGAATTAATGTGAGAAAGGGTTCAATTACTAATATTTTAGAAGAAAATGTAATTCAGCCACTTTTAGTTTCTACAAGTGCTATTACACTTGCTTCGGAAACTGTTCGTAGTATATTAAAAATCGATGATATTGTGAATACAAATCAATAATTTGTATCAAATTTAAATTGCAAAATTTAAATTTTATCTGGATTATAAAATATCACATTACATTTTTGATTTCATATTTAGCTTCTAATATTTTTGATTTATTAAACTAATAAAATCGAATTGTTTTTTTCATTGTATTTTAAAATAAAATAAATCTGCTTTCACAAAACAATTTATTTTATATTCTTCTTATAAATTATATTTTTTAATTTCATTAATATTAATATGTACTAAATAATATAATTATGTGGAATGAAAGTTACTTTTTTAATAAAAATAATAAACTGCATATAAAAAATTATTTTTATTTTGTGTGATTTTTTAAAATTAATGCTGAACAAAACACAGAAGTACAAAAATTAATTTAAATTTTATTATCCGTCTTTGCAGAGTTAAATCTAAGCTCTTTATGTCATGTAAAAAAACAAATATAATTTTCATACATACAATAATATTGAAGATTAAAAAGATTATATTTTTTTGTACATTTCTATTTTTAATAAAATATATCATCCATTCATTGAATTGAATATTAATACTATTGATAATTTTATAAAATTTTAAAGATTTTAAAATCTTTTTAATATAAAATATATATTTAAAATTTAATATTTAAATGCAAATTAGATGTTCTAACATATTGCACAATAAATTAAAACATTTTAAGACATATATAACATTTGATTTAAATCTTAATATAATTTATCAAAAAAATGTTTTAAACATTTATATATTTTTCCATTTAAAAAAATTTAAAATTTATTGGGATATATCGCCCAATAAAATAATCTATAATTATATTTTGTAAACAAATAATAAAATATATATAGCTTATTTATAGCTTACTTTATATTGGACAATAAAGGACTTCATGTCCTAAAATAAAAATCATGATAAAAATGAGATACAATCAAGTAAGTGTGAGACCAAATCTCTGGGCTATTTCTGGTGTATGTGAAGTTGCAACTGCGAGTAAAAGTGGTACATCTGCTGCATCAAGATCGAGAGCATATGTCAGATTTGCAATACTAGCATCACATATTTCTGTTGTCAATAACATTTCTGCTAATGCTTCACTTTTTAGCCACATTTCTCTTAGTTTTGCTTCCAATATACCTATACACTATAATTGAAATAAAAATTATAAATATATATGTTATGCTATCTTATTTTAAATAAAATAATTATTTTAAATATTTTTATATGTTTAAAACATTTTTTGATATTTCTATCTAACACTTAAATTTAAAATTAATAATAATGATTTCTTACTTGCGAAGCTGAACGATATTTTCGCCATAAATAAGCAAAACTTTCCAACATATTGGCTACAAGTCTTGACATTCCGATTGGTAATGGTGCAGTATGTAAGGGCATATTATTAGATATAATTCCAACATGCCAAGTATCTAAATCGGCTAAAATACAAAGTGATTCGGCAATTGATTGATCAATAATCGGAAAACGTACACTGGCAAGACATTCTTCACGTATGCAGTACCACCATTCTTTGTTTATTTCAGATTCATTTTTATTTTCTTCTTGCTGAACAACTTTCTTTTTTCTTCTTTTTTTCTTTTTTAATAAACCTTGTAAGACTAAACCCCATGTATAGGATGATTCAGAATTATTTAATCCCTGTGATTCTTCAGATTTTATACTATTTTGTAGAAGTGTCCTTGTAAAACCAGTATCCTGGGGTAAATCAGTCTTCTTTATTTTTTTTGTTCTGTAATTAGAAATTTTACATCTACAATTAATCTTATCTGTTGTCAATATTTATTATAGTCCGCGACACTAACCGCGGCATAGGTAATTCAACGACACTGCTAGCTTCCATCAAAGTTTCTAGACTATTTGATCTAGATAATCCAACATTTCCATCGCCTACAGTATTACCACAAGTACGTAATACTTCTGTTGCATTTGTAGGAGTTTCAAGAACTTGTTTATAATTATCATAATTCTGTGATGGTATATAGCCTTCCCCATTACATCTTTGGCAAAACCTTAAAGATCTTGGAGATACTCCTGGTGACTGAATACTTTTAGATGATTCAGGAAAGTTTCTTTGAATAATTTTTCTCAATACACCTTCCGGCAATTGTGCAGATGTACTTGGTACCCTTGTGAACATATATGAACATTGACAATTATATCCAAGTCGCGGTCGTGACAATGTTTTCACAGACTTTTCTTCATCACCAAGTGTAAAAAAGACATAGGAATCTTTCATCTCGTTAACTGTACTTTGACCAGTTTCAAATTCTGGTCTGGTAGAATATAATTTTAATGTACGCGTATCATCAAATTCTTGAAAAGTATCTATTTTAGAATTTATATATGTTTCTTCTAAATCATCATTATCCATTTTTTTTTCAAAATTTCGCAGAGAAACTTCAGAATAGTTTTGTATATCAGTCTTTGTCATGTCGATATCTTGTGATTCAATTTCGTTAACTATTATTTTAACTTTGCTTGATGCACAAGTTTTTTTGTCAACAATACTCTTTACATTGCTATCATTATCTTGAGGAAATTCTTTCAAAGTAAATTTTGTATTTCTTTCAGATTCTGATGATTTCAAGACAAATGAATCTAGATTTGATTCCATTGTAATACTACGTTTAAGAGAGCTAAGAGATCCTTCTACTCTTAATCTTTCGACATTGTATTGAGGATAAGAGTTTTGCATGATAGCATTGTCACTTTCTGTATCAGATGAAACCTCTTGTACAGGAATTTTTTTTCTAGTAGATGTGTGTAATACATGTTGTGATGTCAATGATTCTCGATCATTACACGTTATTTTTGTTGTGAATAAATGCGGTCGTTTTATTTTCGCTTGTTCTAGAAGATTTGCAGCTTCTTGAATATCTTGTTCAGTAACGCAACAATATTCTTGTCGTTTCTGCACTACTCCACTACGAATGAAATATGATAAAAAAAATAAAACAGAATTAATCAAATTAACTTTTTGAGGATCACCCGCAACAACTGTATGTGCAATCTTGATAGGATTACTTAATGCACCATATAAGTCACCTAATTGAGCCCATAATGGATTACAAGGATACCAGGTACCTAATTTCTCCATCTAAAAAAAATATAATAAATATATTTTATTCCTAAGTATGGCATGGCATATTGAATTAAAGCAAAGAATTATAAAAAAGATTTGAATTATTTACCAATTGTCGATCATGAATTGGCAGTGTAGTATATATCCAACCAAGATGATATGTTAAAACAGCAGTTACAACAGTACTTAAAAAACTAAAATATACAAATGTTAAAATTTCAATTTAAAAGCATAGTATTTTTCATTTAAATACTTACAAATTAGTTGATTTTGTATCAGTATTATCTAACAATTGACACATTTGTTCCAAACTATGATGCAATATACTCATTTTATGTTCTATTTTCACTGAATTAAGTAATATATCATGCCATAATAAAGGTGTACGTGAATATAAATCTGCATTTATATTTGTAAGTAAACGCAATAACGAAACAATGATTCGTGAAGAAGATCTATAGAGTCGTTCAGGAAGCTGCATTCCCTTATTTTGAACATTGATATTAGCTGATTCAATAGAGAAATATCGTAAACGATCCAGCATTCCTTCTAATAAAGCCATATGCTCTAATAGACAAGTTTCTATTTTTCTGTAATGCAAAACAACATACTTTTTTAAATTATTATTTTTGATATAATAAAATTTTACATAAAATAAGAGAGTTACGAGATAAGTTAAGAATTAAAATTAAAATAAATTAAATTAATAATTAAAATATTCATTAATAATCTTAATTTAAATTTCAACCTTTCATGACCTTCAGCTAGTTGCACTAACATCGTTAATCCAAGTCTCGTTTTATGACGTTTAACATGACTATTTTTATTATCACTTCCATTCTCGGTCCAATATTGGATTCCGAAAGTATCATCGGAATCTGATCGTGTTAAAGAAGTAGATGCTGATCGTAACCACCTTCGACGTAAACTCGAAAGACTACCAATACCGGAGGATCCATTACTCTCCAACGATTGTGAACCTGAATTAATATCGTATTACATCTCAAAAAATAAATGTCAATAAATCGTTTTTACATAATTTAACTTGAATCGATACATAAATATGTATATTTAACTTACTCCCTGATGGTGGGGGTATATCTATATTCCATCCACTACCAGTACTAGAACAAGTAGAATTTTTTCTAATATCAGCGTTTAATTCTGATCCCGATAAATTTCCAGAACTAGGTCGAGATACTGAAAAATTTTCAATAATAAATTTTCAATAAATATATATCTAATTCCAATTGATTTAATTTAAATTAATGATATTATAATATTATTTTGCAAATGTTACATACACATAGTTTGCATACTGGAATTAGAATCAAAATTCACGGAACGGCCTAATCCTTCGTCCGAAACTTTCTCGCTGAAACATGATTGAATAATAAATCAAATATTGTATCCATATATCAATTGTAATGTGAAATCGATAACTGTCTTATTAAGAACGAATAAGCTTACCTCTGTTTGCATATATTGTGTTCTGTAATTGGAAAAACTTTTGTGCACATGATGCAAGATGGTGAATTCATTGAATGGATCTTGAAAATAAAAAATATATGAAAAATTATTTTATATTTTTATAAAATATTAATATCATTTACTTTCAATAGGATTTTGTTTTTATATTTTACCTTAAATGAAGATCCTCTGTATGTCATCGCCACGGTACCAAACACCATTTCGCTTAATAAGCTCACATCATCTTCGCTTATTTTTTCTCGCTAAAAATTTATAATTATTTATATAAAATAATATCTTGAAAAATATATTCATTAAATTATTCAATTTTTTTTATATAATATTAATTAAAAATTATTTTTTTTAATAATTTTTCTTTACCTCAAAGATGCGATTGTTTCCGAAATTAATTGAATCATCATTCGAACCAATATTGTTTTTAAGCTTAAACATAGCTGTTTTATTTTTACACCATTTTTTCTCCAAAGAAAGAGAATCAAAAAGAAGTTTTCTTCCGCGCCATTCGCATTCTCGAAACAATAAGATTCGAACTCGACTTGTTCCAATGCATAACGCTGAAATTCTACAAATATTGAAAATTATATACAATGCAAACTGATAATAATATCAAAAATAAAGAATTTGTTATGATCTTCAAAAAATATTATCATGCTAATAAATTATGGTATATTAGAAAAATCATGTAAATAAATAAAATAAAATTGTTTCATATGAGATTACATGAAAAATTGTATGAAACAATATTTTAATCTTGTAATCTTCTAATCTTTAATTTGTAATCTTCTAATATTATATTGAAATAATATAGTTAGTTTTCCTTATGTAACTTTATAATCTATGTATAGCAAATTTTAAATATATAGCAATTTCACGATTATTAAAAATAATATTCCTAGCATGCAAAATTTAATATGATTTATAATAAATAATTTATTATAATTTATAATAATTTATAATAAAAATCTCTAATTAAGTATTTTTATTCAATATTTATTTATATTATATATCAAGATCTTAATAAAGATATAATTTTTTTTTGTTAAAATATAATAAAAAAAAATATAAATAATAAATGTGCAATATAAATATTTAAATAGATTAAAAATGTTTAGAATAAATATTCGTAAAGAATTAATATATAGAGGTCAATTTTGCAGATCGATGCATAAGCCAAGTCACGAGCATGTTAGTAACGATGAGATTATGTCTCCCGCCAATGGATAAATAGAAACGAACGTAACACAAAATAGGTTAAGGTAGATTGAAAATATGGACTTCAAAAAAAATGGCAAGTTATATATATATATATATATATATTTTTTTTCAATAAAAATTGATTTTTTCTGATAGGAGAAATGTAGAATAATTATTGGAATAATATGGAAGGCTTCGATGATCGATGCGCTATGTCAGCAATAGATATCGAGAGCATGAATAAGATCGATAAATATAGAACAATGACGATATAAAGAGATACGTACGAATAAAAATGAATGGGAATAAATAACGAGGTATACTCAAAAAAAAAAAATAGGCAACTATTCTCACCTATCATCTTCTTCTGTTCCAACGTTTGATGCTACAATAGTTTGAACGTTGTTTTTGAAACTCTTCCTCGAAAGGAACAGCTTATCAAGCAAAGGCATCATAAACGAACGATCGTTTATAGCTACCGCATTGCTTGCTAACTTTGTTTCGTTTTCGGTCTATCATGTCACAAGGAACTGCACCATACATGTTCACGAGTATCAGTCAACTGTAAATAAAGTCACGTGCGGAGGAGTCATATGATTGCCCGAGATTACTATGTCCCGTTCAGTCGACATCGAATGGAATGTTTTCCGGCTCTTTTCGTTCTTTGCCGTCACTATTTATTTCACTTCTCCCAGGCCAGGGAACCGGTTCAATGAAATGCTGATAAAAATATCAAAAGCATGATAAGAATAGGAAAAAAAACAAATTCGTACAATCGAAACCGATTATTGACTGCGCATGATAATTTGATTATAATAGAAGTTGTAGTATGTACCGCAAGAGTGCAGTACTCATCAATATTAACGATTTCGTTGCAACCATATTTGAATTTTTTTTTCGTTTTAAAAGTTATTAGACGATAAAATATTTTCAAGACGATAACATAGTTTCAAATAGTTAGTAAGTTTCCTATTTATTTTATTTTATACATAAAAAAATTATATTATAAAAAATCTCGATAAACAATAAGAAATGTAAAGTATAGAAAAAACTAACTATAGAAAAAAATGTCATTTTAGAAAGAAAATCAAGAACTTCAAAAAGTATTATTCATTGCATACATATATATTAAATAACGTTTATTAAATTGATAAAATCGTTTAACGAATTGAAATATATAGTAATTTTATTTGCAAAAAAATAATGTATACATCTAAAATTAAATATTTAAAGAGTTAATAAATCGATGCATTAAAATAGTTGAAAATATGGAAAAATTAAATGTTACAAATAAAGTCTAATTCTTTTGCTTCATAATCTTTAGGATCTCGGCGTACAGGAACATCAAAATCAATATTTCTACGCATTTTATTAGCCAATATAAGACGATGGACATATTCTGTATCCCTAATATCTTCTGATGTATCAAATGCTCGTTTAACATAATTTTTATTTGATACTGGCATATATACCGGATATTCAATGTTAAAGGTTATAATTAGATCTCCTTTTCCTTTTGGATTTTCTGGTAATGGCAATCCTTCTCCAAGTATGCGTTTCTTATAATCTGGTCTATTTTATAGTAAAAAAGAATGTTACATATTTTTTTTTATAAATTATTATTATATTATTATTATAAAATAATAGAATTAATATAAAACAATATAAAATAATATAAAATATTGTCAATTTTTTTTATTTAAGAAGAATCTCTCAACAATTATATTTATTTTTAGGATTTATTATGTTAAACGTAAAATAATTATTCATAATTATAAACAAACAAGGAAGGAAAGTGAAATGGATTGGAAATGGAGATGGTGGCACGTACGTGATGACAGACGTTAGTGGTATTCGAAGGGTTCTGTCGTCGAGGGTGTCGACGGTGACCACTGTTCCGGTCAGTGCCTCTCGCAGAAAGATATCGACCGTCATGTGCAAGTCAGAGCCCTCTCTTCGGAAGGTCTCGTGAGGCCGGTCCTCCGTGATGAAGATTACATCCGCTACGCTGACGTGCTTAGGACTGAGTAAAGATATTATGCGAACCACTACGATTAACCCATTTCTGTCCGTCATAAAACGATGCATTTTAAATGCATTCTTTATGAAATTCCACCCAATATAAGCAAAAATTTGTTGTAATAAATTTTTGTGAAGAAAGAAAAAATGAATTTGATTCTATTTCTATTTACGTATTATAAAAATACGTAATAAGAATACTTTTATTTTATCAAACAGAAATGATTTAAATTTGAATATATTCTATTAAATAAAAGAAGACAAAAATATTTTTTTTAATTATCATTAATAATTTACCAGGTATTTTCGTGGGTCCTTGGTCACCTTCCTCTGGAAATGTTATCCTCGTCCCTGTCGGTATGCCTGGTTTAATAGGTATTGTTAAAATTTTTTCTTTTACCACTGTCATAGATTTATCATCCCCTACCAAAACCAATCTCTGTATCTTCATTTTCTTAATTCCACCAAGAAAAACCTATTCATATCGAGATAAAAGAAGTAGATCTCTTAAAATTGATTACAAATACAAATAAAGGATTAAGATCTATATTAGAGTATTTGATAAAATATAATCAATGATCAATTGTATAAATAATGATAAGGGATTAACATAACGTAATGAATAATAAATTTAAGATGTATTCACACATCTTAAAATTTATGATTTATAAAAATATATAAATAAAAAAATATTTTTATTTGATATGACGAGTCACACGTTATCTACTGATTAAAACTGGGAACAGAAAACTATAAATAAATAGAATATCGATACGATACCTCCAGAAGGGTTAAGTACAAGGTTTTTATCAGAGGCTCTTCTTTACGTTTTATACCCCGCCCCTCGAGAAATTCGAGCAGAGATGGAGACTGCGTTACTGCGTAGATTAGATCAGCATAAGGACTTTCGGTACCGAAGAATTCCCTGTAGAGATACTTCTAATGAGAAAGGTGTAGATAGATCGGATCGTAAATATTCAAAGTTTTCAAATGATTGTTAAGTTAATCATACGTTTAGATAAAATTAAGGATATATAATTGATATAATTGATGTAATAATATTGAAATGTATGAAATTGGAGGAAAAAAAAAGATAGAATACAAATAAAATTACGAAAAAAGATTATATTCTATGAAATTTCACTTATTTTAGTATAATATTATATGTATAATATATATTAGTATAATAATAATATGATTTGAATACCTATAAGTTCTCATCGGTTCTCCATGATAAACATATGGACAGATGAATTCTTCGACTCCAGGTATGCCATTTTTAAGACCTTCCTCACCGAATTGATCATATACAGTTCTTTTAAGAGGATCTGAAAGCACATCGTATGCTTCAGTTACCAAGGCAAAAATAGTACTTAAACTTTCATCCTTTGCTCTTTTTGGATTGTATCGTATCGCTAAACGTCGAAATCTGGAAATATATAAATTATTTAATAAAAATTAAAAATTATATAATTGAAAATAAATATGTTTATTCTTATATTGAAATAATAATTTGCAATATAATCTGATCAATTAATTATTATTATTCATTATTAATGTTGATGATATTTTGCAACATAGAATCATTGTCGAATTGACGAAGAAGACAGAAAATAAATATTAATATTATAAATTATATCATCTTACTCACGCTGATTTGATTTCCAAATCGTCGCAATCTTTTGTCAACGATAATACACCATAGTAATCTATACCACGCTTATCACATGTACAAGTTTCGTCGCATGACATGATTATTCTATTTTTATTCTTTTGCTAAATTTTTAAAAATTGTTTTTACTAAGTAGAAAAAAGAATTTGAACAAGATGGTGGAAGAAACACTTACACAAGCGACTATCTTCTGTTGTTACATATACACGGCTGATGTCATGGAAGAATGTCGATCAAAAAATAAAAGAAAGAAAATCGCATCGTTTCTTAACGATTTTTCAAGTGTTATCAACAACCAACGCGCCCCTCTCGACAACGAAATACAATCTACGCTCGTGTGTTAGCTTTTGTAATTATTAAACGTCTCATGTCCGACATTTATTGTTGAACACAGAACGATCATTAAATAGCTATTTATTGATATTCCATCTAAAGAAAAGATTCTCATGGATGCTTCTGAATTAATTTTGAACCTCGTGCAGAAAGGTGAGAATCAAAATAAGAAATTTCTTTGTGAATTTTATTCATTATTGTTGCCAGAATTATTAACAACGTAATAAAAATGCAATTGATACTAATACTTATACAATTTATTTCTTATTACGATTTTTTGTTTCAAAACACCATCATTAAGACTGTTTGAAATTTTATTTTTTTTAATTTATTTAATTCAATTTCAATGTCTAAATATTATCTAAATATATATATATTAACTTTGATTATGAAAATATATTTTTTTACTAAGAAATATAAATAAAATAATTTGTAGCCGCGGTTAAAACGGAAGTTAAGGAAAAAAATTTAAGCGATTGCGAAGGATTTTCTAATTGTGATAGTCCATCTCCTAGTCAACATGCAATCGACAACAATACGTTCTCCTGTAGCGCGCCTGAAAAATCGCGAGGAAATTGTAAAAAGGAAAAATCTGAAGAAGAAATGTTTAAGGTTTCCTTGGCGACGAACGACGAAGATTTGGAAAACGATAAAGAGAATGTATTAAAGAAGAAGATACGGTTGGAAGCGAGACAGATTTGTAGTAATCGTGAAAAAAGCGATGAAGAGAAAATCTTCGTGCTGCAGCAACTCGGTCGATCGCAGATACGTCCAGAAGGATTCCCGGCATTTCTATGCATCGATGGGAGAATTGCCGATTCGAATGGAGTTAAACGAAAAATCCCACGACCAGCGAACGCTTTCATGTTATTCGCCAATGAATGGCGGAAAAAGCTCGCTGCGGAAAATCCTCGGGAATCTAACAAGGATATTAGTGTTAGGCTAGTTTTTTTTCTTTATAATACGTACATAATATTAAATATAACACATACATAATATTAAATAGTTGTAAAATATTTATATTTCATATTTTTATTTTATGTACAACTTATTCTTCGTATTAAATATCTTTTTTGGGTAGAATTAAAATTTTATATACTTTCAATAATTTAAAAAATAATTATATATATATAGAATATTGTAAATTATATTTTTTATTTTATTGTACAGATTAGGCATTCTTTGGAAGAACATGGCAAAAGACGTAAAGGAAAAATACTTTGCCCTGGCCCGGGAAGTGGACGCGGAGCATAAGAGGAAGTATCCCGGTACGCTTTATGCCTATAGTCTCTCTTCAAACCAATATGACCTCGTTTTCGCGTTTGTAGCGGCTCGTCGAAGTTTACCGATACGACTGAATGTTCGTGCCTCGCGTTTGGTAGGTACACGATAGTTTCTTGTGATCCTTACAAACACAAAAAAGGATAAAAACGATCGTGAAAAATGATAGACCAAATTTGAAACGAATTTACACATTTATCAATCATCCATGTACAAATTCTATAAAGAGAAATTGTAAATTAAATTTTAATCAATATTGATTTTAAATTTTTTTTTTTAAATATCAATTTCTATAAAAATAATTCCATTTTCAATTTATTTTTTATTTTCAGCGATTCTTTGATCAATTCACATTTGATTTTCTTAATATTTTGCAAAAAAAAAAAAAGAAAATTGCGTTTGGTCAATCAGGAGAAAAGAATATTACCAGTCAGTCGAATGTGTCAATGACCGACACTAAACATTTAAGAAGTTCTCACGGATTTTGCAGCGAGGATCTGCATACTAGCTAGGAGGACATTTAATCGCGTGAATGCTCAGTAACACGGGATATGTGAGGAATAATCGCGCTTGTCGGTGGGTGTAGGTAGTAGGTAGGTAGGTAGAGCGCGGTCGTGTATCGGGCAGGTTCCTAGAGTCGCGTCGCAATCAATACCTCCGGTTTCTACTGTTCCCTCCTGCCCGTTCCCCGTCACTCACCCGAGAATATTTCTCCGCTTGCCACCCTGTGCCCTGTACCTCGACCCGCAAAACTCGTATCGCTCTGCTATCCCACCCACAAATCGACGAGCTATAATCGCATTTTAGCTCCTCCGCGATCGTTCGTTTTCTCCTCTGTTAGCTAATCACAGAATTCAGGACGAAAGAGAGTGCAAGAGACACATATGTATATTCATCGTGCAATAAGTCATAAACGTAATACGATTGTCTGACACAATGCATAAAATAGATTCTCTTTACAAAAAATTATGAGAATCAAAGTTGAAAAATAATTTCATAGACTTATGGATACCTTATGAATTTCAATTTTTTAAAGAAAGAATAGTGATTGAAAAAAATATTGAGCAAATTTTTAGAATTTTTGTTTGTAACTATAATATTATAAAAACAGAATTCAATAATGTAAATTGATTGGAAAAAATATTGCATTGTAATGCAATAATTATATTGACTCACACATGTATTTTGAAATTGCAAAAAATTCTAATTTTAGGAGGTATTATTTCCTCTATACTTTTGAGATATAATTTTTTGTATTTAGAAAAAAGGGATTCATTTCTTTTTCATGCTCAGTTATTTTAATTCTATTTTATGATTATAATAATATGATATTTTGATCATTTCACGATTATTTGATTAAATTATTTTGATTGCCGTTTTGATTATTGGCTATTGATTATGCCGTTTCTGCGATTCGATGCATCAGTTTAGTTGCACGAATTGAGTGACATTAGAACGGTTTCGTAGGGGATACGAGAGTGTGCATATTCAACTATTGTAACTGTTTTAATTAATAGCGAATAATCCATGAATGCCATAGATGAACCGATACATCGAACGCAAATAGTAATTGCATATTAGACGGATCGATCGTTTGAGCCAATATCTGTTTCACTCTTAACGTAATCACATTCTCTTTTCTATTATCATATTTCCAGTGAAATTACATTAAATTAACATTAGTTTAATAAATAGTTGAACGAGAGTTTTTCTCACGAATAAACGAAAATTAAATAGTGGCAAATAAATGAAAAAAAATTTAATATTAACATTCTTTCGCAAAATGTTTCAAAATTTGAAAATTAAAACTCCTGATATGAAAAGAAATGAAGTAAAAAAAGTGTAATAAGTAACAAGGATTGTGACTAGCATATTTCATTGAATATTATAAAAATGAAAATCATAAAGATCAAGAATAATCAAAGAAAAATGCCTATTAACTAGTATAACAAGGTAGGAAAAATACATTTGATTAAAGAAACTTCTCAAAAAATCATATCATGAATCTTTTTCCAATAACATATTTGAAAAAAATATTTTCAAAATAGCTTGTTTAAAAATTAACTTTAAAAAATTTCTATTTTTTACAGAGATTCTAATTCAACATCTCAATTTGATACGTTCAATACATTGTTCAATTATAAATTATTGTATAAGAAGAAGAAAAGAATGACGTGAATCGTCTTCCCAGATGAAGGGCAACGAGCAACCGTGTAACCAGTATCGGATTGAAAGGGTGCAAAGATTCGGGCTAAATACAGTGCTAAACGGTAGTGGTGCAATCAACGATGGGCCAGCGCATAGCGAGCAAGCCGAGTGGTCAATTAAGATCACCGGAAAGTGTCGATATGCTGTGCGCGAGCGTCCGAGGACGCGGGCGAGCGGACTCGCGTGCATCTGCGCGACTGCATCGCACGCGTGACGAGGAAAAAGAGGGGTGACGCACGGTCGCACCAAGGGAAGCCGTCAAAATGTCGAGGCTCGTGCATCCAGCAGGCATATCGAGCCAAAGACACGCGAGGGAGGAGTATTCCTCGCTCTCTCCTTTCTCCACTTGCTCTCTCCCTCTGTTCCTCTCTCCTCTCGCTGTGTGTAACGATCGCCGGTCATCGATCCGCTATCGCATCGACGCGATGCTTGGTTACTCGAGAAAACGAGAGCCTCCCGTTGCTGCGAACGTCACGCGGATTTTCCTTGAAAAGCTCACGATTGATCGGATCTTATCTTTCAGATTAGATTTGGGATTTTAGAATCGATGATCCAGGGATCTAGATTAATACTAGAATTACGCATAATTAACGTGAAATTTATCAAAATGACACGTTGTTTTCGTAATTGCTGAAGATAAAATACACCTGATAAAATTATGTTAATTTTATCCTTATATAATTTTATAAAAAATGCGTTATTATATAGAACTGTCTTTAAAATAGCAATAAAATTAATCGAATAGATAATGAATTAAAATTTTGAAGAGATTTTTGAGTTAAAGCTCGTAAGATGATTTTTACTCAATCTTTGATTGGTGCAAAATTGTTTGGTACTTTTTCAAAACGAGTGCAGTAGATGTTGATATAACGCGATAAAAAGATTGCTGCAACCCCCGTATAACAAGGCGAAAAAAATTACTGCAGTCCTTGTAACGTGGTAGATAAATTTCAAAGTACAGCAAAAAAAAAAAATAACGAGGGACTTACACTTATGCACGAACTTTTTAATAGTTAAGTATGCTTTTTTACTATAAAAAATAATTTAGAACTCCGTCGAAATATTTGTTTTTCTGATTATATAATAATTTCTCGAATTTTAGATACCATCTACATCTCGCTATATTAAGTTAAGATAAATACATTTATTTATATTTTCAGAATAGAAAGAATATTTTCAGAGGAAAAACGAATAAATCTCAAAGTAAGGATAAATTTATATTCCAAATATATATATATAACAAATAAACAATGAAATGACGAAATAACGCATAATATAAGAAATCACGGATTCAAGTTAAAATGAAAAAAGAAGAAGCGATATGGACCAATACACAGCAGCCGGAGTAAACGATCCATTTAAAAGGCGAGTTCGAACTCTGGGGTAATCGATGAGAGTTGCCGAGTGGAGGGATGGTAGCAAGAATAACACGACACCTCGATCAACTCTTCTCTCTTGAACAAAAACACGTTCAATTTCAAGTGAGACGGATCCTTTGACAGAGGATCAACGGGGTGGAGGAAGCTTTTGCAAATCGATAGGCGGGCGAAAAAGGGTTTCTTCTTGGGATATTTTGCGCACATCGGGGGAGACACATCGAAGGCCGGAACTCTTTTCGTTCACCTCGTGGCTTGAACGCTCCTCGCTTCCCCAGGGTGGGGAAAAAGCCACCCTCTTGCTAGACCAGCCCCTCCCTCCCTCCCTCCCTCCCTCCCTCTCTCTCCCTCCAGCTCTGTCGGATTCGTCGATGACGAAACGCACACGTAAATTCGTCGACGTGCACGGTGCTGCCGCTCGCAAAATCAGTGCGATCCAAGTGCACCGCGAGGCAGGAACACGGGTCTCCCGTGCGCGGCCTATCGTTCCCGCTTGCGGCACGCGCGCCTCTTCTACAGAGAAGTATCAGTCAGATAGCGGGAGACGCTCGCGTAAATAGGTCGTTGGATACTGCGTTGGACGAAGAATAAATAGCCAAGAGAAATAACTCCGAGAGGAGGGTAGAAATTAAATTTATGATCGAGAGAGTGGCAATGAAAAGCGTAAAAAGTCGAATATAAGCTCGATACAAAGGTGATAAATGATATTTTAACTGGTTGAAGTGATTCACGTAGATTTTGCCCAAGCAATTGAATAAACATCGTGGGAAAAAAAGGAGAATGATCGAAGAATAAAAAAACGATCAGTGCGTTAAACATTGGAGTTTTTGCATTGGAGATTAGGTGTGTTGAGTGTGTATTTTTAATAAATCATCATGATTCGAGTGATGCTGATAAAACAAATAGGATACATCTATTTGTTTGAATGAATTTTCAATCATATCATCGATTATACAAAACTGTTTAAAAAAAAGAAGAAGAAAAGCTTCTGTAAAAACTTACCTACAAACAACACAGAGGCAAAATTAAAACACTCGTGAATAAAGAAATAAAAAATCAAATTTGTAGACACGATTGAAAACACGCGATTCTTCTTTGCCAAACAGATGAAAATAATTTCCCAATAAACTGAAATAAACTACTGATATCGATTGTGGTCAGAAAAACGTGAATTCGAGATGCGTGACGCTCGAACAAATTAGAAGAAAAAAAAAAAAGAAAAAAAAAAACGGGAGTGCGGGAGGTGTTGAAAGAAGAGAAAAAGCTTCGAGCATCGATCTTGCGCCCGATGCAGTTACTATGACGCGGGTTGTCCAATACGTTCAATTGTATCCGCTTTGGAATCGACAGGTCGCATGGCCCTCGAGCCAAGATCGCCGGGTCTATAGTTAGTAAGCCTCTGCCAGCCTTTGCGAATTGGATCAACGGCTACGCGGGGTAAACGATGACGACGAGGAGGACGAGGACAACGTCGGCGGGGACAATAATGACGCCACGCGCGACGGGACTAAAAACACTGGGTCTTCCCGACGGAATGCAGGAGGCCGATCGAACGCCTCCCGATGTACCCTTCTCTTACGTGGTCTTCCCACGTAAATTGCCGGCATATATGATAAAACAATAGAGAGGAGAAAAAAGGAGAAGAGGAAAATTTGAGAAAGAAGCAAAAAGAAGAAAAAGTAAAAAGGGGCCAATTTTTGCGATTCTTCCAAATAATAAAAAAAAGAGAGAGAAAGAGAGAAAGAGAGAAAGACAGTCGATCTCGAAAGATTTGAAACGATTCGTAGATAAAGTAAATTTGCCTCTGGTTATGTGTTCAAGGCTCGCTTGATAGGATTTAACGCGCAAACGTGGCTGATAAGCTTCGGGAAGTAAAGAAGTCATTCTTTGCGGCGCGATAAGGACCGCCCTTGGTCGCAAAGATGGACTGTTGCAACTACGTCGAGGCTTACGCGGCAGGGAGCCACTTTTATCAACAACAACATTACTTTTGCTATGATAACATGAACACCGATTACGGTGGTTATGAACCGCCACCGATCTCCAATGCAATCGAAACGAGCGCGCGATACAACGGGACTGTAACGCCTGCGTATCCTATAGGTATTTAAATGTTTAAAAGAATTTGCGAAACAAGCACTTGTTATTCATTTCAAATGTTAATTATAGTTTTATATTTATTTAAAATTATTAATTAATGTAGCGTTTATAAATGATTGATTAATTTACTTTTATTTTTAAATTAAAAAGAAGAAAGAATTGTCAGCTATAAATGTCACTAAAATTTGTGATAAAACTATGAAAATCGGTTAAAAATGACGTCAAATTTAATTATATTGTGCATTGAATCTTAAATAGGCTAATCTTAAATAGTGGGATCTAACGCACATGCGTGAAAGTCACGATTAGTAATATAGAAATATTTTTAAATATTATTTTCTCTTGTTGCAAGATTACTTGAAAATGGTAAAATTAATTTCTTATTCTTACCGCAACAAGTTTTAATATTGTAAAAGAAAATGTGCAAACTCTATGGAATTATTTAAAATTGCCCAGGAGTAATATGTAAATAACTAAAAATTAAATATCTAATGCTTGAGAAGACCTAATCTTATATATATATGTATATATAATAAGATGTTCATTCTCAGTATTTGCATTCCTTATCTACTTTTTCGCGAAGCAAAAAGACTATACAGAGTGACTCAAAAAGATAATCCATTACTTACTCTATTTATTTCTATTCATTTTTAATTTTAAATTTTCCCTTTTAATCTGTAAACTTTTGTGATACATTTATAGATTAAAAATCATCCTAATCTCTCCTGTAGATATTACTTTATTAATGCCAATCTACTATTATAATATTTTACGTGGCATAATGAATATATATATATTATAATTTCATTGTATAATCTATAAAAATTTATAAAAATTAAATTTCTAATAATTTTTTAAACGTTTTACCTGTTTCGCAGATTACGTGTACAATCCGAAAGAAGCGAGACTGCGAAAAGCGATGCGCGAGCAGAGCCGCGAATTATCCAGACGATCGATCTTGCAGAGCGCGATCGCACGTGCGAGCGTGATCGCTGGTCCAGTCACTTCCGGCGGCTTCCTGGATCACCAGCATCGTTTCGGCTGCGTTTCCTCGGCCAACATACCGATGAATTCGTCCATGGAGCCGGTTCGAGTCGCGGAACCGTGGTTTCAATCGACGCCTCGTCCAAAACCGATCCATTCACCCCGAATGACCGATTGGTACGGGAACGTGGCCGATCCTATCGAAAGACTGCAAGTAATGGGCGCGATGCATCAACGTGGCCTCGATAAATGCAAAGACGTGATGAGAAATCAGGCTGTGGCCAGCGTGGCCAATACCGTGTCTGCTGAATGCGATGCTACGTTTTCGAATAACGGATATCCGGTCGATTTCAGCGATGTTAATAGGGAAAGGGAGTTGCGTCGTCAGGAGAATATGGAGTACAATGAATTCACTGATGGTCAGAAATGGCATCCTTATCAGGTGAGTGTTTTTTCTTGGAAATTATACAGGGTGTCTCTATGGAATCCTGGAATAATTTTTCAAGTTGGTTAGTAAATAAAATGCTTTTTTGTAAAAAAAAGAGTTGAATGAAAATAAAGAATAAAATTTTGCAAATGAAGGATTGAAAAAAGATTGAACAGAGTTAATGTTAAAATAATGAAATTGCTGTAATTGAAAATTTTAATTGTATACATGGATAAAGATTTCTTTTCATGGTCAGAATTGTTTTATCAGATTATTCTATAGATAATAATTTATTTTCTTAAAAGATTTCTATAAATTGTTGATCATAGAATGGCGGGAGTGCTCATCAACATCCTAGAACGTCTCATCCTCCCCAAATGAGCAACATTCTTCACCCGAACATTCAGAATCCTGGTCCACATGGGCATGGGCCATGGGGTCAATTTTGCCATAACGTGTTACCGCGTAAGTGATAAGAAAAGATAAGAATTCGATGAAAAATCTATGAGATCGATGAAAAATAAATTTTTATCGTTCTTTCATAGATGCTTCGTCTATGCCTCGAAATATTGGAGTTCGAGGTCCGCGTCACACTGTGTTATTACGGGATCGTGTACCCGTTAGACACTGTGAATTCCCTGAAGAAACAGTGCGAATGATGTACAATCCAAGCAAACTCGATATTGAGAATGTACGAGCATCGTATACGTCTCCTGAACATCAGGTTTTCCTTTTCCTATTTTACACAATTCGTGGAAATATATCCACGAATAACGAAGAAAATAACAAAGAATCCGTCCAATAGAGAACTTATCATATTATGAATAATACAATAGATAATGACTATGTAAATTCATTTTCAGATGCCAAGAATGCTAGAAACTTCAGTAAATTCTGTTATGGATTCTGCGTCCACAATGAGGATTCGTCGCGAAGATGATGGGCCCAGATGGGAGCCGAACGCTATGAATAATAGAATGTCTATGGATAACTTAGCTGCAACAACGGTACAACATTTATATTACGATTCATCCTTCTAAAAACTTTATAAATAGAATGCAACCAATTGATTATTAAATATTGTTGAATTTATGATCAGGAATCTAGCATATCATGCGAGAAGGAACGTGAATCCCGGCGATCTGTCGAAAGATTCGAGCCGAAGAAGAAAACTGTCAGTAAGCAACCGTTGCCTGGTTTTCACCAAGCATTCGGTTCTACAGAGATCGGCAGGTTCTCCAGATCTGAGTTTTTCGTGAATATGGTGGGCGAGAGTGGCGCAAGCGTGGAAGTCGCCGACACGGAAAGTACTAATGTAAGTACGGATCGTATGTCAGAGATAAATGGGGTTGCAGTTACAACTGCGACGCACGATACATCCGTGGTCACCACGACCGCAACGACGACCGTCAGGTCATTCGATGGCGACGATAGCGAGGAAGCGAGCTTCGAAGACTCGAGTAACGACCTCGTCGCTTCTACGTCAATGGGCATGTATTGTGACCAGCCAAATATTCCTCGATGGCATAGTCCTCACGTAGGCGCTATAGGTAGCGAAATTTAAACGAATTTTTAAATTCTTTCGTGGGCTAAGAGTTTTGAAAATCTTACAGAGAATTCTCAGTCGGTTATTTTCAAAAGTGTGAACACTGAAATTTTCTCATAATCATTATTCTGAACTGTTGTATCCAAAGGAAGGATAAAAAATTTGTATGATTAAATTATAAATGAAGTTGTACTTAACGTGAAAATTTTTTGACGAATATTATTTGTATCTTATTAAATAATTAGCCCCCGAGAGAAATTAACGATTCATCAAGTGGACGTGAATTACGTCCAATTGTTTGTAGAATTATAAATTATTTTCTTCGACGTTCAAACGATCTGATAATATTTTGTATATGGAGGAAGAATCATTTGTTGTTTGTAATTAATAAATTTCAGCGAACTTATTTAAATCAATTTCTTAAATAATTATAATTTCTTTTATTTGTACAAATATTTTTTTAGAACAAATATTTTTGAATTCGTCGAAGACTATAAATGACGTACGAAAACATCCCGACAAACCACATGTTTTACTTACATGTTTGTCGAGATTGTGCCTTTAAGAGAACTGTGAAACTATTAACACATTCTCTACCCCATTTACTATTTTCGATGTACATTGAAACTTATTTTCAGGCCAAGTGATATTTTTGTCATCGATAGATAAATAAAATATAAAAAGAAAATTCTTAAATTAATTTTCATTACACGTATTTCCTAGTTGAATGTTTTATTAACATAAAAAAAAAACAGAGACAAGAAGGAGATTAATCACATATGGCCTGAAAAAAATATATTTATTCAAAAATGAACTGGCGGAGAACGTGTTAAAGGTTTTTCAAAGTTCTTAATCGAATCAAAAAACAAAAAAAAAATCAAAAGCAGCACGATATTTGCGGGTCTCGTACGTCAACTATATTAAGCTGAGCAACTTTCATTGATATATTAATATTGAAAATATTTTGTAGATAAAATATTTTATATGATTTGATAAAAAAAAACAATTTAATATAAACTTTTTTCCTTCAAAAATTTCAGTTGTCAGAATATTGTTTAAGATATCTTTTTATTATAAAAGATATTATGAAATATTAATATAATTTGTAGGTTGCTTACACTTAATAATAAAGAAATATAATCAAAATGTGTCGATAAAAGTACTTAATCGGCATCTTCCATCAAGTTGTTAGATATCGCCGACGATACACTTAAGATTAGTGTATATCGACGATGAATTATATGAATACATTAAATATATATATATATATATTTAAAGAATATATTGTACTTATATGTATAATGAAGGAACGAAAACGCGCGATGAAGAAGTATATGAATTATTTAGTAGAATAATTAGGCGACACGTATTGCCGCGCGGAGAAACGTATAAATAAAAGTGATCATTGCGAACGTAGGAAGTCGAGAAGCCGACGAATACTTCTGTTCGTGAAAAATATGTTTCTCTTAAGGGTGTGTACGGTAGTTTTGCATTCAGAACTCTTTTATTTCTCGCATCGATTGCGAAAGAATTAAATATTGAACAAAAAGAAAAAAAAAAGAAAAGGAGGAAGAAGAAAAGAAAATATCGCCACTTAGTATGTTATCGTTCTAAAATAAGTGAAAAAATTGGATCAATTTTATAAGTTAAGACTATAGATAAGTATAGATAAGATTATATAGTTATAGTAACGCAAATTCGAAAAAAATGAGGCACATAAGATTTATTGGAATTTTTTATACATCCATTTTAACGTATATTTAATATTCCATTTACTATGGTAACTTTGGGACCTTTTGAAATTAAATAAAATAGAAGAAAATATTCGCATTAACATTTCTGAGAAGTGCGATATTATATCCAAGATGCAAGATGCAAGATTTATTTTACTCGTTAAATTCATAAAATAAAATCTACAATATCTGAATTAATAGGAAAATACGATAATATTTGGATAAGAATATCTACAAGCAAAGAAACTCTCGTCTTTTATCAATCTGAGTTACAAAGATTATTTTTTGTCTCATTTTTGAAAATAACATAATTTCTATTTGTATTTCTTTTATAATCGAGTTCTGAATCCCGTGCAGGCACCTATGTAACTCGCGTTGATTGATCTATCTATCGGTACATCGACTTGATATAATTCGTGCCAGCTATCCTGTACCTATAATGGGACCAAATTAAAAGAGAAGCTTTTATTTCGCGTTCACCGTCGCGCTTACGTCCCATGTAATTTATCGCGTATGAAGAACCTTCCCTTGTTTCCGTTCGCTCGATTGCCTCGAACAAAGAGGCAAGAAGTGTCATGTGAAATGCCGCTTAACACACTCAATGTTATTAAAATAATGATATAAAATAATTTAAAAAAAAAAACGTACATTTAAAGATTATATTGAATTTCTTAACGAGGATAACTTTGAAAAAAGAAACTTCCTCCTAAATAGATATTAATCAAAGACAACAATATGTGTCTATAAAATTTTAGGACAACATATTAAAAACAAAAAAATATTGTTCAAATTTCTTTTTCCATTTTCTTCTAAATTATTTGACTTATTAAGATATTTTTGTCATTATAATATTGTGCGTGTTAAGTGTGAATTAATGTGAAAGTAAATGAATTTAATTGAAGGAACATTGCTTTTTAAGAACAAAAGAATAGAGCAAATATAGCTTGAAAATTGTGTGATCATTATTCGATCAAATTTGAAGATTTGATAATAAATATTGATCGAGCGTAATAGAAACATTTAACGATGATAACATTCAACTTTTTTGTTCTTGGATGTATAAAAACATCCAAGAGGCATGAAATGATGTAAATGCTGTGATTTATTTTAAAATTAATCGTAGTTTATAGTGGAACAACAGCGGTGGAAAAACGCTGAATATCGTCGCGACGTTAGGAAAGACGAGTTGTGATAAAAAAAAAAAATTCTTTAAGAAATTTTAACGATACGTGTACGTAATTGTTTGTCTAGAGCAATTGATCATTTGTTGTTTTAACTTTTGGATTATTATTGTAAGAGCACTTGAACGAGGTCCAATCTTTTCAAATTTTTCACTAGTAAGGAATAATAATAATATAATAACGAATAGTCAAAATCTTTTCGCTGTGCGGTGTATACTTCCACAAATTAATTTCATGTTTTAAAAATTTTTTGAAACTTTATTCGATATAAAATTAATTGATACAGATATATCAATATATTTATATTTATTAAAATATGAAGAAATGCTAATGATCAAAGGAAAAAAAAAATCCTCTCATTGTACAATACATGTATAATACATCTTTATAAATTAATTTTTTATATTTTAACAGTGATAAAAGATGGACCTAATATATATTCAAAGAATCAAACAGACTATCTCGTAAATGGATCAAAAGTTAAGACAACCAAGGAATTATATCACGCCAATCTCGTCATCTCCATAACGTGAATCCTATTGAAACGAAAATATTAGAGATGCGTTAATTACTTGAAAATTTTAATAATTTTGTTATTTTGATCTGTCTTGTTGGCGATGCAGACTGTAATATAGAATTACGACTTACGTCTTACGATTAAGGACGAATAAACTATAATCCGAGTTTCATTATTGGCAACGATATTAAGCGTAGAGGTAGTGATGTTCAAACCACTGAAAGAAATGTGAAAAGATAAAAAAAAAAAAAAGTAATGAAAAATAATGCGAGAGAGAGAGAGAATGAGAGAGAGAGAGAGAGAGAGAGAACAAATGTCAAAATAATTGTGACTAAGAAAAGTTAACCCATATTATAAACTCGTAAATGACTTTCTGTCTAAATATTAGCAAACCTATTCATTCTAACCGCTAGAGGAATGTGTTAAGCGATCGAAATGTATAGAAATGAGAAACGATTATGAACCATTGTACATTTCTTAAATCCTACAAGTGCCAAGTTGGTGAGAAAAGTCCTTACAAAGGCTCGTGTTATTAAGTATCAAATTCCAACTCGAAAGAAAGAAAGAAAGAAAGAAAAAAGTATATTTCGCGATGATTTTTAACTCTATCAGTTTTTGAAAAATTGTGAAAGAGCAGGTCTGATTAAGCTCTGATTTAAGTCTATTTTACTATCGGATGAACGAATAGTCGACACGCATAATTTTAAATTGGATCAAATTCGAAATTCAAAAACGAATATGTCTATTTCTTCAAAAGTAAAATAATGATAATAATAATAATAATAAAAAAAGATAAAACTGATAGAGTTAACGCAGCAAGATGGAACTTAATGATGACGAACGTTCTTTTATTAGTACAGTTATTATGTATAATGTGAACTACAATAATACCGGTATTATTGAGCTTAAATTCACTTTTAATTCGAACACCAGCTTAAGGAGCGAAGTCCTATAATGAATTTGAACGGAGAAACAACAAAATGTTTAAAACGAAGAAACGTAAGCAGTGTAATTGAAAAATAAACTAATGCGACAGTAAAAAAAAAAAATTAAAAAAAAAAAAAAAAGACAAAACAAAAAATGATAAAAATATTGTAACGTTGTTATCTTATTTTCTTCAGTTACTTCCGAAGACTTACCTCTCCACTCCTGTCATCTTTCCTTTCTCATCGAGATCCTGCGGGATTATGGGAACTTCGGCTGCCATTCACAGAATCACGGAGAGTGGTGAGATTTTGTCGCGAATCACGCCGGAGGAATGTTGCTGGTTCGCCACTCAATCCAGATGCGGAGTATCTAGAATTTCGGACAATGTCGTGGTAAACAATCATAATTAAGTATAATAAATTAATAAATTAAAAAATGATCATCGTTCAATTTGAAAAATTAAATATAAAAATCTAAAATCTTTCGATATCTCGTAATAATCGAGATTCTATAAAAAAAAAAAAAAAAAAAAAAATTCCATGAAAAATAAGTCGAAAGTGCAAATTTGCAAAATGACTTTGCTTCGTTTTTCTAGGAAAACGACGTTGAAAATTCATCAGGTCAATTTAAAATCATCCCTTTCACAGAGACACCCTATGTAAAATATTACGAATTTAATGTAAATTATACATATACTATTAGAAATATTAAATATGTATGTGTCGCGTACATGGAAAGGATATTAATTTAATATAAAAATTTATAGAATTGTACGGCTTATTTGGATTGCTCTCATCACGCAAGAGATAAAGAATGGTACTGTCAAACTAACACGATGAACACTCATCCGTCGAAAGTGCATCGTCAACGAGAAAATTACGAATCTTTCATGAGCGAAAGAGGTGATGGAAGCTACATAATAATCGGCACACCAAGTAACGGGAATCGAAGTAACAATGGTAGAGCTGGGGATGATGATTTTGACAATGATACACGTAAACAAACAGCTGTCAAAATGGAGAACAATGATTCTCCGAAGCATACGAGTTTCCCTTCTGGAAAGAAAGATGGAAACATTTGATAATGCAACATTTCAATGGTCTTATAATGTTTTATAAAAAAAAAAAAATGCTAATTTTTTGTCTAGTAATTATAAGATTTTCTGAAAAGTACTACTATGTACAATTTATAGATATTACAGCCAGTGAAGAAATCACTAAAACAATTGCGTTTAGTTCTTTATCATCTATTTATATCTTTACCATTCATGTAACAGATTAAGTAATTATAAAAGTTGTTTTTTTTTAATACTTTCTACCACTCTTTACTTTTAATATATTGAAAGTTTAATAATATGATAAACAATATATATATATATTGTTTATATATAAAATATATACATATTATATGTTCTCTTGTACATTTATCTTGAGTTGAAAAAAATACACAATTTATAAACTAGAACCAGAGTGGTTGCAATTTTGTTCAAAAATTTTAAGAAAAAACATCTTCTATTTAAAAAATACTGATATATCAATACTTTATACTTTCTTTATCATTTACTTTTTAACGAATGCTCAAAAATATATTAATTTTAAAATCATATTAACATTTTGAAAGTATAATTATTATAATTACTGTTTGCCTGATGAAAAAAATATATTTTGATATAAATTATTTTGGCACGAAAGAAGCCAAGGAAAGAATTATCTGAATTGAATTCTATCATGTTCCCGGAAAATTTCATTCATCAAATAAAAGAAAAAGAAAGAAAAAAGATGTTTGAAGACCGTCGGTGACCGGTAAAAGGGATTGATCGCTTCCGTTTCTGTGTAAGAATCCACCGGTAGAATACAATTTGTAAATAGTGGAACAAAGACCGTATGGGTATGGCTTTATCACGGTGATCGTAATCGTGGATGTTTATTGTAGATGAGCCAGCCGAAGGCGGCATTCTTCAAACGTGATGAACGAACATCGTGGATTGGACCTCCCAATCCGTCAGGTGAGCTACCTAACCGGCAGGTAATGACGGACGGTATATCCGTATCGTAAACGAATCGTACAGTCGGTGGACATTGCGTAGAATTTTCGAGGTAAAAGTTTTTCTTTTCCTTTTATTGCCACCGTTGATGCATCTGAAACTGTGGAAATTGTGGGATGGTGCATCGATGATTCTTTTGTCTTACTAAAATGTTAATATCCATATCCATAAAAAAAAATTAAAAATTAATAACATATCACGTTATATTTTTCAGGAAACAATTCAAAACAAATTCAAATCTGCAATAAATTTTGGAATTCTGAAAATTAAAAATGATCAAATTGATTACTTTTATCGATTCAATATGATAATCAATTCTGAATTTCAACGACTCGAAGACATTTGATGGTTTTAAGAATTTTATGAGTTAGAAGACTCACTTTCAATAAGAGATATATGATTCTTGAAATTCTGAAAATTAAAAATGACTACCTTTGACAATTTTACGAGTTTTATGAGTTACAAGGTGATGAGGTTGCGAATGAAATTATATATCCTTCCTTGACTTAGTTTGAGAATTATCACATGGCATCAATTTTGCTAATAACCGAAGTGCACAGGTAACCGTTGAACAAATTAAGGATCGACTATGGTATATAGCGTTCGTTTAACAGAGATAACTTCTCGGTTACGTCTTCGTTGCTTCGCAGCACCGATATCGCGACTTTTCCCTCCACAAAATTACTAGGACAAATATCAACCAGGGCTGAATGATTGCTTTACCAGCCAAAACCGCGCACGATAGCAAACAAGGAACGGTCCTGCTCAAATATCTACTCGCGATACATCGGTCAGTCGAATGTAACTTGCTGTTGATTTTTGTCATTTGACTCGAAATGGTCAGTCAGACTGACTGCTCGTCGAAATGGTTAACTGTTTTGCTTCGTAGCTTCAGTTTCTTCTTCTTTTTCGAGGAACGAATCTATCCTCACGTAATTTTCTTCTCCAAAATAAAAAAAATTATATACCACATTCGACGTATCAATTTATTTCCTCTTTCGATTATTATAAAATAAAAAAGGATAATAATTACCAATCGTGCAGTTTATTTCTTCTTTTCTTTTTTTTCTCTTCCTTCTCCAAACAAATTGAAATCTTCAAAATCGCACACCCTTAAATAACACATCTATCACAATGTTCTCACCCTTTTAGAGTGTTCTTCATCACGACGACTCTTAATCGATCTATGCGACCAATGGACCTCTTCCTTTCGCTGCACTTTCATCTTAAATAAAAAAAAGAAAAGGAAAAGAAGAAGAAAAAAACCATCAACTACCACTCGTCGAACGTGAACCATCGAGAACGAGCAAACAAGTGGTGTGTTCACGATGAAGAAGGAGAGGCTGATCGAGAGAGTATCGCAAGCTCTCCTCGGAGGTGATCGGAACGCGCGTATACCAGCGAAGACGACTGTTCGCGACTGTCGCGTGGGCGGACTGGCAAGCCTCGTGCTTTCAAAAGGATCGACCAACCGTCGTATAATCGTAAAATGGCCCCGTGCATGGATTGGCCGGGGAAACGTAGGAAAGGCGGCGACCAATGTCCTCTATCTTCGAAAAGAATCTAACCGCCAGTGAAATCGCCGTTACGAAGCATGGATCCTCGCGACCAATCGACGATTTTGCCTTCGAGGCCTCGGGGTCTCCCGGAGAGTCCGCCATACTGTCCCCGGAGCTTTCCTAATTTAGAGTTTAATTAGCACCTGAGGAACAGGAGAACCGTGCACAAGCATCGATTGGATGGTAACCATCGTGGAAACAGAGAGAAGAAAGACGTCGAACAGAGACGACGATATGTCAGCAGTCAGTCTTCGGATCGTCTTCGCCGACTAGTGTGAAATATCGCGCCCAAGTGTTACGAGCACGGCCACGCGGCCGCGGGGACCGAATAGTCTCGCCGAGGAAATAGATTTTCCGTCCTTCTTCCCGTTCTCCTTCGACACTTTTGTCTCCTCTTCTGTCTTCCCCCTTTTTTTTCCCCATTCTTGGGAATCGTTAATTTAATTTGAAAATCGAACTAAATTTTACAAGTTGAAAGAAGGATCTCTTCTTCCTGTTTCCTGTTTCCATTAATTCTTCGATTTCTCCCTTTCGTCTTGCGATTCTTCTTCTAAGCCAGAGAGATAGTGTTCATTGAGAGCAATATTTGTATTTGATCGAAGAAATAACACAATAGAAGAGATTAGTTAGTTTCTCCGTGAATTGGATTACGGAGATACAAGGAAGAAATATTATCGCAGAAGTCGAGGAATTGTGTTTCTTCCGTGTCGCACAACTCGGATCGAGAGAAGAACGAATTCTGGGGATCGGAGACAAGAGAAAATGCAACCAGCACCGGCTACACCCGGTTCTCCAACACGGTCATCTTGTTGCGAGCGAGATCGGGAGCGGGAAATTCACGAGGATCGTGGAAGAGAGCGGAACAATACTGGAAGACAAAATCGAATGACCCCGGAGGAAGATCACGAGGAAAGAGGCAACGAGAGGACGGTGATTTCGGGACAGAATCTTGGTGTTATGACTGTTAGCGGAAATCAGGGATTATCTCTTTCGTTGTCACTCGAAGACAGGGATCTATGGACTAAATTTCAATGTTTGACCAATGAAATGATTGTGACAAAGAATGGAAGGTGAGTGGTGATTGAGAAAAAGTTGAATAAATTTAAAATATTTTGAGAAAAACTTCTGTGAAAAAAATATACATACAGATTATGTAAAGAAAGTAATAATATTGATAAAACGCTTTTCTTTCTATGTAATTGTTAGTTATTGTTAAATTTGATGATTTTAATTCGATTTTATTTTATGACTGCTAAAGTGTCAATTTGGAAGAAAATATTGATGCATTGAGTATGAACGATTTATCGATGATTATTTATGCATGAATCATTTATACATTTAAAATAGTATATCACAGGTTTCACATTTAAGAAACTTGAAGGATCTGTTGGTTGAAAGGTCTGAAGTAAAGATGGCTCTTCTTCATGCATAAAAATGTATTAATTAGAGCATCAGTGTGAACAAGGTAGAAGGTAAAAATAATAGTTCATATACACTAAGGTAAAAAGAGAGGGAAAAGATACCGCTCGTGGAATGAAAAAAAGATCATTGCAAAATGTTATGAAAAAATCCACGCAATGAATATTTCATGTTTGCTTCAAAAACAGGATAATATTCTTCTCTTGTAATTGAATTGACTATTTGTAGTCTCTTTCACACCGAACTAAATTAATAAAGAAAACATGATCGATTACAAATATTTTTCTTTCAATCAAATTTTATATTTTGCATCAAATTTGATTCTTCACTTTTTTTTTTCTATTTGATTCTAATATAACGTTTGGTGAACTTTTTTTTTGAATTTTATCATATCTAAAAATGTTAATATTATTTTAATTATTGTGATAATTGGCACAATAATCAAATATTATACATTATGTTATAATATACAACACTTTTTCTTTACATTGAAGAAAATGTTTCAATTCAGAAAATGAAAAACAAAATGAGCAAAATCTAGTCAAGGAAATACCTTTAAATGTCTAAGGCCGGCAGATCAAAAGATTTGCCACAGCGTATCCTGCCCGACTACTTTTATGATTCGTATATTATTAAAAACGATTACAGTTTGTCGACCGCGTTTTTCATGCAGGAACATCAGTGTTTGTGGGCACACTAGCAGAAACCAGGGAGTTTTACGCAGGATTGTGGGCATCGTAAAATTTTATTGTCGGTGTGCCGGCTCGATTCTTCTGCTATCCGCCGCCTTCAGTGTTACTTTCATTAGTGTTTATAAAATTCTCTTCTTTTCGAGACATCTTCTTCGTTATCACTTTACAAAATATATCTTGTGGTAGCTAATACAATCGAAAATTAAATTTAGATAAAGATAAAAGAAACACGTTGATAAAATATCTACATGGAACTTGTATTAATCTTCGATTTTACTTTCAGACGGATGTTTCCTGTCGTTAAAGTGGTTGCAAGAGGATTAGAGCCAAAAGCTATGTACACTCTTCTTCTTGAATTCGTTCAAGTGGATCCACACAGGTAACAAAGTGTATAACTTAAAAGAAACAGAAAGAAAAAAATTTTTAATAAACTTATTAAACTTACTAAAAATTATTTTATAAATATATATATATATATTTATAAAAAAAATATATATTTGAAAATTTTATTGATAGATGGAAATATGTTAATGGAGAATGGGTCCCAGGTGGAAAAGCGGAAGTCGCTCCTCCGAATCCAATTTACATTCATCCAGAGAGTCCAAATTTTGGATCCCATTGGATGAAAGAAGCGGTATCGTTTGCTAAAGTAAAATTGACAAATAAATCCAATGGAAACGGGCAAATTATGTTAAATTCATTGCATAAATATGAACCTCGAGTGCATTTGGTTCGCGTAGACGCAGTGGAAGAAAGAACGGTATAAATTTCTCCAATTTATAATTCTATACAATACTAATTAGATATAAACAAATATTAAATTATTTTGTTAATTAGTGCTATTTTAATGATATGTAAATAATATTCAGGTGCTCACCTATCGTTATCCTGAGACACAATTCATAGCGGTGACAGCTTATCAAAATGAAGAAGTTACAAATTTAAAAATTAAATATAATCCTTTTGCGAAGGCGTTTCTTGATGCTAAAGAAAGACCTGCTGATCCGCAAACTTATCCGCAATGTAAGTTAATTGATTACAAATTATTAATTTATAGTTTCATTGAATACATATTGTTCATTGGTTATATTGAAAATTAGAAATATATTTCAAAAAATGTGGAATTATAAATTACAGACACTGGCGCTTGGTTTTTACCACAACCTACGATGGGATACGAATATAACACAGCCACGGCCATTGCGGCCGCACAAAATCAAGCATCAGTGACAGTCAATAATCATCTTTCTAATTCTTGTACCGTTTCCACAGCTGGTCACAGGAGTACTTGTAGATCAACGCCTTACACTTTGAGACATAAATACATTCAAGATGGTAAATATTTATATTTTTTATTAATTTTATAATTTTTTTTATTTTTTTCTTATTTTTATAAGATATATATTATTCAAAATAAATAAATCTTTGGATCATTACAGAACAACGCGCGGATCCGTATGGTTCAGTACAACTTTTGCATTCTACAGCATATGTAGCACCACCAGGATGGTCACCACGTAGTCCAGAATCTCTGCAAAATTTGAATCCAGCTTGTCTTCCACCTACGCAGGAATGGCCCACATCTCCTTCGCCTTCGCCAACTTCATCTTCACATGCAGTATTCAGTAGAAGCGTTGTTGGAACAGCATCACCAACCACAGCTACAGGATGCACTTTATATGTGCCATCAAACCTATCTTCTGTTCCTCAGGAACATAATCATTGTACTGATACTTCAGCTTGGATTCATCCTACTACTCTGTCAGAGCAACAACAACAGCAACAACAATCTTATTTAAATTTAAATTTACATTTACATCATCAAATGTCATCTTATACGTCAGTTCCTCATACAGGATTACATCATACTTTACACTCAAATGGAACAGATACCGTTCCTCCTGTTGACGAATATGTTCACGAATATCATACTTCTCCTGTTCAATCAACAACACCTGATCGTCATCCACAACATCATCATTCTCAAATGCTACATTTACAACCAATCCAACAAGCTGGAACAGTTTCTCCTGTTAGTGTCGAATACGATACTCCTTCGAAAGAACATCATATACCTGTTAGTTATTCTGAACAAAATGCAGATACATTAAATGATGTACAGTCAGATGAAAATAGAAGATATCTAACAACGGTGATTGATAGACATCATCGACAAGATTCAGATATTGCAAATAATGATCATCAAGCTACTGCTTGGACACCGTTGACACCACCACCGGCACCACAAACTACAGCAATTTGATTTCTGTACATGATACAAATGATTTTATTTAAGGTATGGAGTTGCTATTTGATAATTTCTATATTTCTTTTAATAATTAGATGACTAAGTATGAACGAAATCATATTATATTTACAAATGCATTTTGAGTGCAATAGAAATGATATACATAAATAATTAAAATTATTAATAGATATATAGATATGTTAAAAAACATCATTCATGAAATGAATATTATACGAATATATAATGAATAATACGAATATATAAGCATTGAAAAAAATAATTTAATAGATTGTCAAATTATATATTTCATAATTATTTAATATCGAATTTAATGTCGAATCCGTCCTAAAATCGTATTAATGTTTTTAGATAATATACATTAGGTATAACAAAATATGCATATATCGTTTCCTCGGAATTAAAAAAATACTGTAATATCATAAGTTGATTTGTTTATATTTGACATATGATAATTTATTCATAGATAAATATTCATGTATATACATTTCTTAAATAGAAAAGCGTAAAGGCACTTACATTTTCTTAATAATTTTAAAATTTATATGCAAATATACATTGATAAATATATTATATATACAATAATTAATTCTGTAGAATTGTTCGTAATCTAAAAAATTCTATAGAGCAGAACTCTAATAAATCAATAATTTATATAAATATACAAAAAAAAAAATAGTACAATTGAAAAAAATATCTAAATGTTATTCCTCACTTAAAATGATATCCAAAATCCTATAAAATTTATTTTTACTTGCTATCTTGAATTAATAATTATACTAGTATAATAACTAGTATAATTCATGATGGCAATCATATTTCTAATTTTTTCTTTATAATTTATATTTATAAAAAGAATAATATTTTACTGATATAAATACTTATGTATTATCCAAACCAATGATTACCCATACAATCTCTTGTCCATTCTGTTTGACATATCCAACACCAATGATAACCACATCCTGCTCTAGTGCAAACCATATGCATGCATCCTCCTAGAAAATAATTTCATTAAATTAAGAATAGAAAATTTATTGAAATATAATTTTTTTTAATATTTTTAAAGTACCATCTCTTTCAGTTGGTGTTCTACATTTTGGACATGGTTTTGTTGAGATTTTAATAGTTTTTTTACTAGCTTCATCCCATTTTGCCTAAATAAAAAATCGTGAAATATAAATCAAATAATTTTAATTAATTAAATAAATGTAAATATTAAAAATATTGCATACATCATTGACTTTTTGTGGATCAAGTAAATATCCCGATTTATACAAGGCATTTGATGATTCTGATGGTTGCAATTCACATTCTCCTAAATGGAAACCTTGTAAACATCGTCTACAAAAAACATACTAGAATATAAAAGTATATTATTAATATTGTAATTAAGTAAAATTGTTGTATTATGTAGAATTTTTTATTTATATAATTACCCCACAACCACCAAAACATTGAATTTTTCTGCATTTATCACTACCATCATCTGGAGACTCTGGTATGATACCCATACCACAATCTGGTCTTGGACATAAAAGTCCACCAGCACGTAACACATATTCTTCTGTGCTAAATCTTTGATACTGTTCATACTGTTACATATATAATATTATTAATATTTAAAAATTATTTAAGATTTATATAATTACTTTATTTTCCTATATAAAGTACCTGTTCTGGAGTAAGAAGATGAAAATGATGTATTTCAGGAACAAAAGAATTTGTACATCCTGCTGGACATGGTAAAGTATAATAACCACTAATATCATCAAATTGGAATTGACGTTCTCTTAATCGAACTGAACAATAATCTCTAAAGCAATCAAGACAAGTCACATGACCAGCTTCACATGGGAAAACCAAAACCATATCCCTATAAAAAATCTATATTTAACTATTATAAATTTTTACTCATATAAAATTTAATATTTCAAATTAATTACCTAACATCTGTACAAGCAAGACAAGGTATTTTTCTTAAGTTTGGTTTTATAAGATAAAGAGGAACTGCTTCATCCTCTTCTCCTAAACTAGTATGTTTCCCACACTTAAAATAGAAATGTGCATATAAAACTTGCGATTCTGTATCATCATTAACAGTTATAGGTATTGGACAAAAATTATTTTCACAATGAACTGTTATTCTTTTTGGTTGTAATACATCTGGCCAGCACTGAGGATCTCTATCTACTGTAACTGCTCCACTATTACAAGTTGCACATCTTACTCTTAATTTTCCAACTGTCACAGATTTACATGGTGTTGTACAATATACAAAAAAATGTGCTCGATTCTCTTGTTTTTCTATAAATATAAATGCATATTATTTATATAAAATTATAGTTAGCTACTATTTTATATTGATAACTATTTATTTAGTATTCACTTCATCTATATGTGTTTACCCTTTAAAAGGTTACGATTATTCTACCTTCCATGGATGAATTTTCTTGCAGATCTGATTCATCTAAAGGTAAATCAGTAAGAGTTTCATTCATTGGCTTTCCGCCACTATCATTTAATTCAGAAATTTCAAGAGATTCATCAATGATATTAGTATTTTTACTTTTATTTAATCTTTGTGATGGAGTTCGAATTGCATGCAATATACTTTGTTGTCCCAAATCACACTCCTACAATACAAAATTTGATTAAATGAGGTTAAATTTGATTAAGTGAGGTTATCATACTTAAATTGCTTTAAACTTTGAAAAACATGATTGTTAGCAAATAATTTTGCAAAACAAACTTACTTCTATTATTGTTGAATTATGTAGTTCTTTTCCTGCAAATATTATTTTTATATCTTCAGGTGATGTTCCCATTTGAGAAGCTACTATCTCTTTTACGTTTTTTATATCCCATTTTGGATCCAAATCAACAGCAAATGTATTTCCCGTATTAGTTTTCACATATATGCTTAATGAATTCGTTATTTTTCGTTTACTAAACCAAATTAATTGTAACATCTTAAGAAATACATTTCGTATAAAGCCAAAAAAGAAACTCATACCGTTAATGCGAATGTCGTTTATTTTGATGCTTTTTAAAGACGAAAAAGGATAGAAAATATTATTGAAAACACAATAAATTTTTTAGTAAATATTTTTGATGATATAAATAAAGTTTGCAATTTATAATTTGAAAATGAGGAAAAAGCTAAATAATAATAGAATGAATTCTGCGACATCTTTAACATTATAAATGTAATAAGTAAGGAAAATATAATTTCATTAAAATTAATATAAAAACTTTTTAAATACATCAAATATATATTTATTTCATATATTCATATTCTTTGCAATACAAAAGTTATTTTTTGATAAATTTCAATTCTTTTTATATTTTTCATTCTGTGAATTATAGAAAAATTTAATTATGATGACAATACTTTTTAAGCAATAAGTATATTTTATGTGATTTTTTTTGGAATTGCATATAAAATTAAGAAATATTAATAGATAATATGACAGAAATAATAAATAGGAATTATTAAATATCATTTTTACATAATTTCATTTTTACTTTGTTTTTTTAGATGCAAACATATATATATATATATTCGAATCATAATTCGAAAATATAATGTAAATTTAATTATATAAATATAAATTTGAATATATAATCATAAAAATATATATATATAATTTATAAAGAATCAAGAAAAAACTTCCATTGTGGAAAAAATACTGAAAATTAAAGATTATTCAGCATTCTATAATACTGAACCTATTTTTAAATAAATATAAATATATAATTTTACATATAAATAAATAAGTTGTTCTTATTTAAGAACAATTTATAATTGCTCATATTGTTTGTTTATATTATAATTTACTATTTTTATTGATTTAATCACAGGTTTTTTTCTTCTTTCGTCTAATCTTTGTTTTTTGCAATCTTCTATTCTATCATCTGATTCCTTTTTAATTACTTTTTTTAATGGAAATACTGTATATTCAGATTTAGTGTCCTTTGAAATTGTGGGTGACATATTGTACATTTTTCTTTCCTTTTCAAATAATCGTGATGCAAATCGACGAACTCTATTTATCCTTTGTAATTCCGAATCTGATACATCTAATATCATTTTTCTAGATTTCTTAGATTTAGGTTGAAAATTTTCAATATTTTTTTTTTTTCTTTTTCTTTTATCACTCGGACTACTTCTTAAATCTTCAAATTTCTGATTAATATTGTTATAATTTTGCTGTATTGAAGAAGAACTAGATGTTAGTTCTATTACATGTTCTTTCTGATTTTTACATTTGTGAAGAAATTGATTTAAGGTCATCCCTTTACATTCATTATCTTCATTTTCGGGGTATTTGTACTGGTCATAAACACGAATCCATTTTTTCGAAGATTTATCCCAATGTCCACGCACAGTATCCATTTCTTTATATATTCTGTTTGATTTAAAATCTTCCTTTTTTCTTGCTATTTTTTCTTCATATTGCATCTTAATACCTAAAATATATAATATGTAATTAATATGTATTAATATTATACATACGTTAATATTTAATATTTAATATTTAATAATATTTAAATAAAATAAAATTTTAAGATTAATATTTTAATATACTTTTTTCATTCTCGTTGCTCATTTTTTTAGGATATTCTACTGATGACATATCTGTTCTATAAACAGGTGATTTAAGATATCTACCAATATTCTCATGATTATCTTTAACAAAATTTTCCCAAAGAAAATCACTTTTGGTTGTTGGAACCGATACATCAACCAACCATGATTTACATTTTTCAATTCTTACATCATTTTTAATTTGTTTCTTATTTCTAATTCCTAAATACGTTTTAATTACATTTTCTTTTTCTAAACAAATACAAATACAATTAGTTACATATTATCTTATTATCTTTTATTTTAAGTAAGTTTAATATTAATTAATTCTAGTAATTAATTAATTCTAATATTAATTAATAGTATAATATAATTAAAAATAATGAAATACTATAAAAAATAAAAGCATAATAATAACATAAAATAATATGAAATATAATAACTAAAAAAATAATTACTTAGAAATAATTCATCATCTTCATCATCAGAATCATTGTATTGTACATAAGACAACGGTAAATCTTTCAAAGGCAATAATTCATTTTCTTCAAAATTAATTTTTTCTGGACTTTCGATCTCCCATTTTCGAGGGCGTAAAATCGGTGATTCTAAACATTCTTCAACAAAATGGGGTGCTTCTCGAATTTTTTCTGGCGATTTTAAATCTCCAAACAAGATATCACTTCCAGATCTTGAAATAATATTTCTAATTGAAGATTGTCGCGGGACTTCATCACACGTTTCCCAATTTTCATCAGAATGTATTTGTATTATTTTTTCTTTTGGTCTTTTTTTCTTTTTTTTCTTTTTAATTTTCTTCTCTGTGTTTCTCTCTTCCGTTTTATTAATATCTTCTGTTTTTTGCTTTAATTTCTTTTGTTTTAATTTTGTTTTCTTTTTCTGTTTCTTCTCAACATCTTTAGCTACAATTTCTCTTCTTTTTTCTTTCGTACTCGATGAAGAATTAGTATCAACTGCAGATACACTTATGCTATCTGGTTTATTTGTTTTACCTAGCACAGGTGTGCTACAAAAATTGAAACTCTTTTTAGATCGACCATTTATGTTAGATTTTCTTTTTAATTTCTCAGCTGAAGAAGACATTTTATATCTCTTAAGTCAATGATATCTTTTCTAATAAGTTCAATATATGATTCATACGTATATCATGATTCTGTTTGAATAACACATCGATAAATTTCCTATATCATTCGGAAGTCTTATTCTAACGAAGGGTTACAAATGCTGATGAATCACGTTCAAAAGGGTGTTGATGTCGATAAGCTTCCTGTTTCTTTTTTTACTTTTAACAGGATAGCATATAAATTTGTTCTTTTAAAAGACAAAATAATTAATTGAATATTTAAGATTATTGTTATTTCTTCGTATAATCAAATTTTTTGAATGAAAATTTATAATTTGCTTGATATTTTTTTATAACTTATTGTTTAGTAATTACAATTTAAAATTTTTTAATTTAATTCAATTAAGATTAACAATTTGATTTTTTATAGTTTGATACTTTCCACAAATTCAAAATTCAAGGATTATGATTTTTTTCTCTCAGTTCAAAGTTTAAGGATTTGATAATTTGCACAATTAAAAATTTTCATTTTTATGATCTTCTATAATTTATATATTTTAATGATTATTTTTAATTTCGAAATTGTCGAATTTAGCAATCCTTTAATTCAAAATCTCACTATTTCTTAATCTTCCGTAATTCAACATTTGAATAAATATGTTTCATTTATATTTTTTGATTACAATAATTTAAATTGAAATGCAAATTTTTATTTTTAATGCTAATTCCAAAATTCCACTTTCAATACTTGTGAATATTAAATATTTCTGACGTGAATGTCAGCACACGACTGGAAACCGTTCTCAATAAAGTCTTCCACACACAAATTCAACCTACAAATTTTCCATATGTAAATATATTCAACCTATAATAGCCTCAGGAAACAGTTTTTGCTTATAAGAATACCAAGATTTAAGACAATATATATATATAATATAAAATAGAATGCTTATATGAAGTAATGTGTTAATTTTGTATTTAAATAAGAAAGTGTTTATACTTAAATCTTAGGTAATAAAGTTACCAAAAATAAAACGATAATTAAATTATCCGCATAAATAAATGCCAATTTTGCTAATTTTTAGAACGATTCATTCTAGATTATTAAATCGTAAAAATCATCGCGAAAATTCTTCAAAGGTTATTATTTCTATCAAAATAATCGACCAACTTCCGTAAAAAACAAATCACGAAATAAAAATCTGAATGAAGTTTTAAATTTATTATATATAATTTATAATTATATCATAAAAATAAAAGTTTTTTTTTCTGAAGAAATTAATATATTTTATGAATGTATTTTAGATTTAAAAAATAAATAAATAAATAAATAAATAAAATAAATCAAAATGCGCCACTCGCAACATCACGTTGTTACGGCACTGGTTTCCAAAGGTACCTACTACCCGCCAGCCACGCAGTAGACCGTCAGTGCACGTTGGCTCATCACGTCGGTTACGTTGTTTTCGTTCCATTAGTTTTGAATTTGACAGTTAACGTCGCAATTTTCGAGTTACGACTTCACCTTTCTTATTTAGTATTATATTTCGCGTGAAACATTGCCTTGCAGCCTCATTTTCTGCTCATATATTTGTTCGAATTGAGTATTGAACAGATCGATTGGTCGTATATCGCAAAATCGATATCGTAAAGGTTAATAACAAGAGATCGAAGGGTGAAACGATTACAATGCCGGCAGACGCGGAGCTCAGTAATCTGCTTAGCAGGAGGCAAAGGATCAACGACGAGCTTGAGGAAGGAAAAGATGTGAAAAAGCAATACAAATTCGTGAACGTTTATACCGAATTCCACGAGTTATCCCGTCGTGAGATCAAGCAGTATGAACAGACTTTCAACAGGTGAGGACCTTCCGTTTCTTTCTTTTCATACCCATTTAAAATTTTATCCGTGGATTGTGAGTAGAAAAAGCCGAGAAAATTTTATCATTTTTCGTCATTCTGAATATAATTCTTAGAACGAATTCCTGGATCTATATTTTTTTCCACTAAGAATCTATTTTCATGGAATTTTTTTTTGTGCGTGATAAAATTTATATAGTATTAGGTCTATATATTTATATACGCAGATTGAATGTTAGATATATATATATATTTTACGAATTTTGTAATATCAATCACATAATGTATATTAAATTTAAAAAACAATAATGTAAAATATTAGAATATGTCTGATTTATTATCTTTTTATAAATCAGATCTTCATTGCTAATAATAATAATAAAAATTAAATGAAAAATTAAAGAAAAAAGGCGGTTAAAAATATAGCTTCATTATTAAAATAAATCCAGTACGTATTATTATATAAAATGTGCATAAAAACGCAATAAGCAGCTTTATAAAGTAATTTCAAATAAATCTATATTTTGTATTGTCGTCTATAATATGTGTAATGGGTACATACAAAATATATTTTGAATTGAAATATATACGTATTGCTTCATTCCGCCATATTTGATTTTTTATTATTGAAGCCAATAATAAATGGCTTTTTGATTCAATAAATTAATATCGAAATAAAAATTTATGCGAATAATTGACAATTAAAATTGGTTGAATATAATATCATTAGTATTGTTCAAAAAATTTTATTCTTTTTCATTCTTAATATAGAATTGCGAGATAAAATACAAAGAAAATCGAGAGTGAATCATGACTTTTGTCGCGTTCACTGTGGTTTTTCTGTTTGTTTGTATTTACTCACTCGAGTTTACGTTATTCCCTACAGAAAGATCATGTTCCTTTGGTCAGATATTTACTTTTTATGTATGAGAATATACAAAATAATACGCAATAATATCAGTTGTAATATAATATAACCTATTTGATTACATTTGGTATTTTGCTTTGATTAGTCATTAAAATACTTCTGTTTATTAATGGATATTTTATTTTTAGCTTACAATTTAATGTACAAAACTTCAAGCATAATATATATAAAATATTGAGAGCATGAAGATATTATTTATTTGGAGCATTTGTTTGTAAAAATTGATTCGAAATACGTATAAGTACATTCTAATTCCATGATTGATATTTGTTTATGCAGTGATTCTCTTTGAAAAAAAAGAAAGAAAAATTGAAATTGAGACATTATGAAATCGCATATAACAATTGGTGGTGTTAATAGTTTCGTAGTGATAAAGAAAAGAATCTTCTCCATGAGTTCATATAACCGTATTGGAGACCAGAACAGACGACCTCGAGGTCTGTCCTCTGTCTCTCTTGTTCTTCTTATAGGTATTTCGGAGTCAACCGGACAGCAGGTTTGACAAGGCAGAAGGCAGGGTGGACGACCACTTGTGGTGCATCCTCGAAAGCCTTGTGTACGATTATTTCGCGATCTAGCTACAAAATTTTAGCGATACAATTATTATTATTTAATCATTATAACTGCTGAAGTTATCAGGATAAAATAGGGAACGCATTTCCGCGCGTTTTTTATTGATTAAAGTGTTAAATAATTAAAAAAATATTAATTGGAGAGAATGAATTATGTCGATATTTTTCATTCATTAATATTTGTTAAATGACAATTTTGATAGTGATACATAATTATCATGAATATTATTTTGAAATTATTGAAGAAAGTAAGTGTTAAAATTTTGTATAACTACATAATTTTAATTTCTATCTTACATCTTTTTTATATAAATGATAAATTATTATAAATTATCATAAAAATTAATAGAAACATATTATATATTATCATCTTATTCAATTTTTTATAGATATCATTATAGATAGATATTTTTTTTCAATCTCATTATCAAATATTTTATGCAAATTCATATTTTTATAAATGCAATAAAAAAATGAAATTTAAGATGATATTTTTTAAATATAATAATGCATACTTTAAATATGTTAACATAATAATATGTATCTATATATTTTTGTATAATTGAATTTTCTAAAAGTTCAACTGATTCATTATTTTTGATATGAACCATATAGTACATTATATCAGCAAACGAAAATAGCTGAACTGCATTCCTCACGGCATAGGCGCTGATAAAACAAACGTCATTCAATTATTTATACGAGATCCGAGTCGATGTATCCGGTACAAAATTTCACCGTGAAACATAAGCACGTGGATGAGGTATCGTACACACGATGGATGATACCTCAACCGGAAAGACTCCTGGTACTCTGCAACGCTATCACCATCCAAGGAGTTGTCTTTGTCTTTAGAGAAACCAGTAAGTACATATCTACTTTTCCTCGCTTGTTGTCTTGGTCTCACCGATCTTACCATGGCCAAACAACTTTTTTCCTCCCAATGAAATTGCAGCATTGAATTTTACTGCACAGCTATGGAAGAATAGTTTGAGTCCTAACTCTATTAAAGTCTCCAGTCTCTAGAGAGTGTAATGGTGCTTTTGTTTTTAGCTTACGGGATCTTGAAATGAATTGCTCACCTTTTATGAAAGGAGTAATGAATATGGAACGAATCTTGTGCTTTTAGAAACTTGTAAGAAGATTTGGATGTAAAGTCTTTATTGATTTTGAAATCTAATGAACAGTTTACGAGAATTTTATGTAGGATTTTCAGTCATGCAATATTGAACAAATTAAAGATAATGAGTTATAAAAATATGGACAAAGAAGTTATATTTGAAGATTATCAAGATTCTAGATTTTGATGAGAATTTCCTAAAGATTTTGTTACAATTTCTTATGTTATAAAGCTGATTTATATAGCTTTTTCTACAGTTTTATAGTGAAGTTTATATACAATTTTTAGATGCTCCTGTTATATTTTGAATTATCTTCAAATAAAATATTTGCTTCAACATCTGTGATATCTATAACATTTCAATATCTTTATAAATGAAGTGAAGAAAAATGATAAGTGATTTATCAGAAAAAAGTAATTTCATTCGAAAGTTAGCTAAAAGTTTATCTATTATTATTTACAAAAAAAAGACATTCTCTCAGAAAAGAGACATATACAATATCCTATTTTCCAACTTTTGGATCAATAGTATCGTTAAAAGTTTTAACGTTTTTCTCCTTAGCAATCATTGATAAAAAAAGTTTCGGAGTTTCAGAGATAAAAATTTATTATATCGATTTTCGTGCGAGTTCCAAGAAATAAAAATTTATCAATTGGAGTACCTTTTGAAGAAAGTTGTAATAAAATAACAATCGATTCTTCAAAAAATATTAGCAATGTTCATTGGTCGATTCTTATGGATTTTTCTTGAAAATATAATTACTATTCCAATCGTATTTTCTGCTTAGAAGTAGAATTTCAGTCATCAAAGCAATGCAAGTACTACTCACCTTACCATCCCACATGTGAGTGCAATTTAATCCTATAGTCGTAAACATTCTGTAAAGAAATAGTAATCGTTTTTAATAGCCATTCAAACTTAAAAACACATACTTATGAGCATTTTTTGTCTTAGGATAATGTCGAGCATGTATGCTGAAATGATTAAAGGATGTTTTTTTATTTTCTTTCTTTCTTCTTTTTCTTCTGATAAGTATTATTATAAGTTTAAATTTTTTTTATTTTATAATACTTAAAAAATTACATACTTATAATCCAGTCTCAATTTATCTTAAATTACAGTTAAACAATTTCTCAAGATACTAATATGATATACAGAAGAAAAATCAGGTCTCTTGATATATATACAATATATACATAACTTTCATTTGCGTTTTCTGAATTGAGAGCGATTCATTATGTTCATAAATGTATATTCAATTCAATACCGCATTTCATTTAAAAATTTATCAAGTGAATTAAATGCGAATGACAAGCTCAGCAACGTGATGAATGAATCAGAATCGCATGTATACATTATACTACTTAGAGACGCGTGTGAATCAAAACGTTACGTAGGTTACGTACGCTTTACCTATAGTTAGTCACGAGAGACGAATTCACTGTGCATGTTCCTCGATCACTTCCTGTATAGCGCGACGTAACCTCTGTCGCATATGAAATTTGGAAACGGCCAGACTTTTGAACGTGTCTACCATGAAAAATAATTTTCTTGCACAGTGTATACAAGCAGAATACAAGCTGGAATAATGTAATGAATACGTTATATCATGTTTTATACTGGTTTTGAAGATTGTGTACAACTGTTTCATAAAAAAGACAAAGAAAGAAAAAGATTAATCATCATATAGCATGCAGAATATGTATACTTCTGACGCATATAATTTAGTGGCAACAAATGTTCAATAGATCTGTGTCTCTTGCTTCTTGAACAGTTGGCCATCTATAATTTATTGTCGGCTATAACTTATTATTGATTTAGCTGTTTTGCATAATCTAACAATCGATTTATCAATTTAATCATTGATTTATTAAGTCATTGGTTTGGAAATTCTTGAAAATCACGAGGTAAGAATAGATTTCTTTAATTCGTAAATTGATTATTTTAAGTTTGAGAGTATAAATGAGGTGGATAGTGAAGGATAAGCGCATACTACAGGAGAAAAATTTGTTTGAAAAAGATGATAATAACATTTTATAATGATAATAAAATGTTTATGAAAATATTTTAATATTAGAACATGTTGTTAAATGAAGTTAGAATATTATACGTATGGGACCAGTTATGAGACTGGTAATGAAAACTGATCATCCAACAAAAATAAACAGCTATGAGATATTCTTCAAACAGATAACCAACTAGCATTATGAATGACAAATAATGACACATTAGCGACATGACATTAAGTAGCTGTCACACAACCAGCTACAACATTTACAATTTAAAAGCGGAAGTAATTTATCGTGATATGTATTATTGTTCTATGGCGCTAATATTCAATAATATTATGCGCTATATATGATCATTGAACGCCATTATAATTTATATTATATATATATGAGAATGATCAGTATTGCGATAATTATCTTATGTTTGAATATTTTCATGATTTTTTTTTTAAATCACTGTGAAAAGATAAAATTAAAAGAAAAAATTAATCCTTTGGTAAAAAACGGAATCAAAGAAGGAATAATTATTAGTTAAATATTAAATAAAATGCAAGATCTACATTCATATGATACTTTTTATTCAGAATTATTTTTCAAGCAATTTCTCAAAGTCTTTTTACACTCTAACATATCCTGTATTCAATACATACTTAATTAACTATAAAACTATTCATTATAAATAATTGTGAAAGTAAAACAAATATCTAATTCTCGTGGAAAGAAAATGATTTCTAGATATTAAGCAAGAAATAAAAATACATAATGATGAAATATCGAGAAAACCAATGTAATGATAAATGATCAAGTAATATTTATCACGGTTGAACGATTATAAATACGTATATCTCATTTTTATATCAGATCTGATGTGAAGATTCGTTAACATTTAATAGTAAACGTGTACTTTGTCATTTTCTCTTGGATGCAACCATGTAGATTATAATTATCTTCTAGTTCCGGTTTCAATAGCTATCTAACCTCATTTTACTTCAAATTTCTATTATCTTGTAAATAATTTTAAGAAGAATAATTTTTTGAATTAAAAAAGATATTTTTAAAGATTTTATTAGAAGAAAATGAATTATTTCATTATGATAAAAGTAGTAAAAATTTCAATTTAATTTCATATTTTCAAATTAATCATAAATTATATGAAACTTTTAACATTTGTAATTTAACAAAATAATATTAATTTAACAGATATAACATGGAACGTTAAATAAAATTACTCAATTTAATAATATTTATTTATAGTTCTCCATTTCTTATTCGACATATTAGTGGAAAATATTTCTCAAGCATTAAGATACATTTAAAATCGCTTAATATCGATTTGAAAATCACTTTTTAGGAGTAAGAAAGTCATTAAAAATCTGGAAGTTTCATCAAACATGTACATGATGTGTCAGCATTTGCGTGAAATTTCTATCGTTAGAAATGGCTGGGCGGACAGATGTAATTACATCCGAACGAATAGAACAGTTTTCTGAAATACTATCTAAAATACTTAGAAATCGCGTTGTTGTGAAATTCGTGAATACCGAAAGACCTTTTACTTTTACACGACAAAGAAACCGCGATACTGCTTGTTATTTGCCTCGATTGCGGTTCAAATCGAACTATATTTTTTGCATTGTGTAAAAGATCTTTTTTTTTGCGGTTCGATGGTTTGGTTTATTCGACATTTCATCTTAACCAGAGATACTCGGTTAAATTATGATATTAGATCGATCTACAATTTTATGATTGGAATATGTTTGAAAATATGAAATTGAAACTAGAAAGTTGCTTTCAAATGTTATTTTTTTATTAGTGGATATTAAGAGCAAAAAATTATTCTCGAATAGTCGCTCTCAAAACGTTCATTTGCGAAAAATATTCATGAGAACAACGATCCAAAAGAAGAATTTTCATATAAGGTATACATTATAATTCATTTAATGTATAAATCGAGTAAATCTTAATTATATATCGTATTTTCTTCATTTTCTCGTAGAATATATAATCGATCGATAATTTCCACCACGTAAAAGTTGGGATTCACTGTTATCAGAAGAAATAGGTTCGTACGGAATGCGGTTCTAAGTTTGGGAAACTTGTACAACGAAGGTAGAACCGTTACTTCAAAATCATTCGCAACAATCATGCGTACTGAATATATAAACGGTGATAGATATTTTATTCGACGACACGACCATGAAGATATTTCATATCGATCAGGTTCGATGCTTTTATGGTTAGCTTTTATTCTGAAACAATGTCGGATATTTGCGTCAAGAAGTGTTAACCTAATTTCTTTCTCCTCATTATTATTAAGAGGTTATTATTAGAGGGATGATGAAGATTGATCGGTATTCCTATCGTATCATATCTATCTTATTGATCGTTATCGTGTTTACGTTACATTTTGTTACTTTTTAAGCTTCTTTAACTTTTAAAAAAAATGTATTCCATTTTTAAAACAACTTTTTGTACAGTTGCATTAATATGATTGCAAAAATTCTTTAAAAATTGAGACAAAAATTTAGTAACTCGATAACTCGTAACAATACATGCACTTAGGTATATATTTATGTATTAGCGTTAATTTAGAGGTGCTGTTCATTGTCTTCATATAGTCTAGAGACTCGTATTTGAACAGTTAGTCATTATTGTCATACCCTTCAGCCGGATTTAAGGGTGTTTCTCAGAGTCAGCGAAAATCAAGTGCATTTTTAACGCACGAGACCAACTCGTGTTAAGTATCGTGCACAATAAAACCGTTTCGTCGACTTTTTCATTCTTATTCAACAGTCATGCTCAATTGCACTTTTCTTTATACCGTTCCTCTTTTGTCACACTCTCGGTCGCGTAATCTTCATCGTGCATCATGCTGGATGCATATTTTGCTTAGTACTTTGTACACCGGTTATGATTTTGAGCTGTTCAAATTGTGAAATTTGAATTATCTAATCTCAGAAGTCTCTATTATATCTGTATTTGAATATGCAATTTGTATCTTGATTCTTCTAATTTTTAAAGAATAATTTTTAGGAAACTTTAGCGTTTACAATCACTTACAAAAATCTTTGTCTATGCTACAACTATTTTTATTAAATTTAAAATTTTATTTTAATTTTACTGTGAAATTCATATTCAAACTTATCAAATCATTAAATTTATATTAATTATTTGTATTTAATAAATAATTAATAAATAGATTGCGAATGTATATACATCCACAGTCTATTAATGAAATTGATCAATAAATTTTGGATTAAAAGAAAAATTTGTTTCCAAAGGTTAATAAATGATAAAGAGCAAAGCAAATTTGCAACTTTTTGGTGATCGTGAATAGAAGAAATCGAGTAGTTGGAAAATAACATTTCAGCGCAAAGCCGCGGAACAACGATGACGTCTTTCTGAATACAAAAGAAGAATCTCTGCATCGATCTTGGAAAGAATGGTAGTAGAAGGGTGAGAGGAAACATATCAGGCAAAGTACCGACAGTCACCTTGACCCAGTTCCCTCTGGGATAGTCTTGGGAAACGATGAAGAACGAATCGAGCACGACCAATAATGCAAGAATTGATTTTGCGATAACAATAGTTGGCTACTGTGTATAGTCGCAAAGTAACTGACCTGATTTTAAATGATCCGAAATGACACTTCTGAAATGATCTTTTTTTTAAAAAAACTTGGGCTAGAAAAAGAAAAGAAAAGAAAAGAAAAATACCGATATACCAGTAATATCACGAAAATTGATTTTATTTTATTTTTTGCCTCTTTTTTAAATTTCTTGACGAAACTGTAATAAATGGAGTGTCAGGGATAGAGATAAAATTTTAATGGATCGAAAGGTCAAGCATGAAATAAAAGTCATCATCGTTTCGCATCTAGCTTGAGAAATTTATAATATTGAATTGAAAGTAAATTATTATTTTCTTTCAATTATGTTAAGTCGTGATATATAAAATTAGTCGAATTTTATTTTATCAAAGAATATTTTATATTTATCAAAATATTGTTCTCTTATTAAATTGAATAGATATAATAACTAGCTTGAGTATATAAATTGAATAAAAATGATAGAAGACTTAGAAAGAAATTATGCTATTATAAAGTTTTATAATTAAGTTACGTGATAATATACTTATAGATAATGCATAGAAATATTAACAATTATTTTATAAATATTAATATGTACATAGAAAAATTTAATTGACAAACTAATCGATTATTATGCATGAAAAATTTAAGAAAAAAAATATTCCAAAAATGTGATATTTATTAAAACTATTTGACTGGACTAGAAATTAGTATTCATTATTATCATTCGAATAATTTCGCTTCTTTGATTACGTGAATCGAATGTCGAATCATTGAAAGATTACATTTCACCATTACGTTGTTATAAGTCTTTCAAACGAGACGTTCACATCGGTATTCGTGGATTAAACAGGCTTATCAATTCAATATTCAAATTGGCTGTGAAATCGCGAATGAATCACGTATAAAAGGAGAGATAGAGTTCACCAGTATGTATATATATATACACCTATACTCGTCTCCCACTCATATTGATCAGAGCCGTTTGACCGTGCTTATAAACGTGTAACCTCGACCTTCAGACGATTCTTTCTCTCCACTTCGGCCAAAAAGAGCTTCTTCAAGTTTATACCTACGATCAAGTTTTACTTATACAATATATTTGAAGGAAATTAAAACAAACTTTATTATAAGAAAATAATTAATTATATATAAAAATCATTAAATAATTCAGGAATATTTGAAAAATTACAACAAAGAAAAATTGTGTATGATTTTATATTTACTTATTGAAAATTTTTATTAAGAATTTTATTAACATTTGTTAATTTTAATATTTTTCTTCAAATTTATATTGTACATGAATATTGAATTTCGAAATTATCGTTAAAGTAACCATTAAGTTAAGAATTATTTTTCCTACGTATCACATCCTGGACTGGAAATTAAACGTATGTTAATCACATAGAATTATATTACGGAATCTATACATGTATTAATCGCAATGATTTAAAAAATCTTGGAAAAAACACAAGATAGGTCGGATATCATGAATCATCGTGAATTTTATCCGCGAATATGGGTATAATAACGATTATGCAACACAATTTACGTATATCAAATTACTATTTTTTGCAATATCAATTGATCAAGAGAATTAGAACCGGTTTAACAACTTTTCCAATCATATGTGTCAGAGATTTTATCCTCCGTTTGGCCTGATTATACTTATGCGATGATTAAAAAAAAAAAAAAAAAGAAGTGATTATTTAAACGCGAATGGTTATCTGATAAAACCGTTATCACGTCTGTAAACTAGAGATGGAGGAAGTCGAGCGATATCCCGCCCGATTTTATGGAGGAATTTCAAGATTCGTTTCAATCCTAATTCGAAAATCTCGAAAGTATAAAAGTTTATTGATATCGAAATATCTTGGAAAAAAAAAATCCAAGTGCTATAATTTTTTATATTGAATTAAAAATTAAAATTCAAAAAAATTATATTTTTAATTTTTGTCGATAAAACGTTACATTGTATTATGTCATCGAATTTGCATCAAAACATTTTATAAATATCGTGGAACAAGCGATAAAAAATGTTCTATATATATCTTTTTCCAGCCATGATGTTTCCAGTCCATGAAAATTTTCACACTTGGATCAGATCAAACTGAATTCCACGGATGTTATCGAGCGATGTGGTTCGTTGATTTCGCATGCAACATGCGGTATATAATTCCCTTGGAAAGCTATTCGCGAGTTGGTTATCGGGATCGTTTACACGGAAAGTCGATTTCACGAGCTTCCGGCTCGCGGACAGATCTCCAACGAACTCCTTAACCCGTTGACATTCTCTTATTCCCGATTTCGAGATCGGTACACACCAACGATTGTCGATCGTTCTCACGTCCTCCCTTCCTCCCATATAATTGCGTTACACGCTAATTAAAGTAACGAGTTGCTCGATTAAAGGGGGCCAAACGCTTTCGTTTGCATTCATTCAGGAGGAGATACTCGAAAAAAATGCGGCCAGACGTTGGTTGGGAAGTTTGTGAAAGAAACTTGCCAACAGGATATACATATTTGTGTTTCTCCAATATTTTTACCCTCGAATTTTAGTGCAACTTGATCGTTTTATAATATTGTGAGAAAAAATATGTAAGTAAAAGATGTTGAAAAAAATTGATTTTTAGACTCGTGAAAAATATAACGTGTCTTTTTTCTTTTTTCGTTTTCATAAAGAGATTTTGATTGATGTGATGATTTAATTCGTGGCCATCAGTGATCCTCATGGGGGCTACAGTGTATTGGGGGGTTCAGATGGTGATTCAATATCTCCTCCTGACTAATTTGTTAACCCTTCAACGGATGTGGAAATTTCACGTACAAATTTAACTCTTCTATTATATTTTTAAATGGTTTCTGCCAGCAGTTAATTTCTAATATTTTTTTTAATTTTTCCAATCTTTAAATACATAACAGGAGTAAAAAATATTAATTATTGTTTTATTAAAATATATATATATATATATATATATATGTTTCATTTAATCAATGAAAATTTTAATCGAGAATTAAGTTTCTTCCGCGATCTCTATACTGATCTTTATCAAAATCATCACTTAAATAATTCATAATTAATTATTTCACAGATTCGATGACGGTCACGACGGATTTCTCGATTTATCCGAGCTGAAACGCATGATGGAGGTTTTGGGAGCACCGCAGACCCATCTTGGTTTGAAAGCGATGATACAGGAAGTAGACGAGGATGGCGATGGACGCATTTCCTTCCGTGAGGTTTGCAATAATTTCTTATCTTGATTACCGTTCATTTTCGAGAAGCTCATTGAATGCGCAGCTACCAGTTTCAACCAGTTTTCCTTCCTCTATTGCGAAATATAATAACACGTAAAAAAAGCCGGAAATAATTCCATATTTATGTAACGATTCGTTACGGAAATTGATCGTGAAGTATACTATTTTCACGAATACTTTCGTTATTCCAAGTTAGTTTCACCATTATCGTTCGATAGATCATTGGAAATACGTATTCCATAGTAGTAGATTAAAATCTCGATACTTTCGAAATTAAAAATATTCACTTTTTTTTCTCGAAAGTTGCCAAGAATTTTGATTTTTAGATTCGTTCAAATTCGAAGATGGCCCACTTAAAAGGAATTACCTAATAGAATTCTTTGCATCTTTTTACTTTCCAATGTAGAAATCGTTTTTATTCCTCTCCTCGACGAGCATCGAGTTTAACGCGTGGCAGCACGTGCCATGTACACACTCCATAAAAATAGTGCCGCCCCATGGGGTGCTCGACGCGATGCTCTTTCACCATGCTCTGTGTTTGTTCTCCATGTGTGGCCCTGGCACATTTGTGGGGGTCAAACCGTTCTATTTCAGTGAAATACACCGAAGTAAACTTCTTTTTCGGAATAACTTAAAAAGATAAAAAGAGAAGCGCATGCTAAATACGATCAGAATATTGAATATGAACGTTATACGCGTGATAAGTAGTCCATGGATGTTTGTGGAGTTGTGAATAATTTTGATATTGAAAAAAGTACGATACACGAATAAAAGTTGGGTCATTCGAAATTTCGAAACTGTTCGAAACTCTAGATAAGGAATAATTCATATAAATAGCTTGCAGGAATTTCTGGTTTAAAAAATTTATTTTTATCTATTCGAATTTATCTTTAGACTTTAAGAGTGATTTTTATTTTAATTGAAAGATAAAGATTAAAATTCAATATTCGTGTCTTAAAGTAAACTAGAATTTAACAGTTTTTAAAAATACTCGTTCGATACTCTGACACGCATGTTTCTATTGTTTTAACGATCTTATTTAAAGAAAGCGTTCGAATATTTTCCCTGACTAGCGTATTCCATTGTATCGCGCTGCATCGAATGTCGCAACACCTGTTGAAAAATCGGGAGCGTGCGAAGTGTATTTTGCATGCTATTAAAAGAAAACTTTCGCTAAGGAAATCGATGTGTCTATGTCGCACACAGAGGAGAATGAAGTGCGAAAGATACGCCAAGAAGAAAAGTCCTCGATGCAAATGCATACCTGGACGTTCCTACGTGACTTTTCATGGCCTGCGAACAAAGCGTTCGATCTCCATACACGCGATCGCCGCCCGTTTCATAGATCATCGTGAATCACTCCGCGTCACTGAACTCGACCGTGCTGACCAATGTTCCACCTTCCGTTCCTTACTCATCGCTTCCTCGATGCAGATCTCGCACAGTTTTATATCGAAGTAACGAACAACGGCTGCTAAACGTTTCCGGCCGAATAATGATAATAATTTTATTTCTGTTTTTTGTCACATACGCTATGGATAAGTTTTTAACGAAATAGTATTTTAATAACGTAGTATTTTATCGCATATATTTTTTTTATTATATGAAAATTAAAAAATAAGATTCGTGTCTTAATTTAATGTGAAAAGAGAATGATATTTTGTATCGATTTTTATTTAATCGGTAAATCGATTCGAGATAAATGAAATGTTTGTATAATGATTTGATAATCTCACAGGATAATGTAGAAATTTTTATCGATATGGAAAAACATCGAATATAATAGTCTATCTAAGAAATCTTCTTTTTAAATAATTTTTTCAGATTTTAAAAACAAGATTTTGTAAAAGAACTTCTTCTCTTCTAATAGTTATACATTATATGATTCGTAACTTGTTACAGTTTCTATTGATCTATCGTAAAGCACGAGCTGGTGAATTAGAACAAGATTCTGGATTGGGGCAGCTTGCACGTCTTACAGAAGTCGATGTGGATGAAGTAGGAGTAACAGGAGCTAAACATTTCTTTGAGGCTAAAGTATGAATAATTTCTTAAATTTTTAATTATCGAATTGTCTGAAATTATAATAATGAAATATTATTTTTTTAGAAAATTTAATATTCATGTTGTCAGTAAATGAATCAATTATATGGATTCAAAGTTGCAGATCCCAATACAAATTAGTTATTATAATTAGTAGAAAGGAAAAAAATAATAAATAATTTAATACTTTGAATCAGCAAATCATTTTATTTAAGTATATATATTACAATATTTTTAAATTGATCTCTCTCTCTACAATATATCGATAATCAAACTATAAATATTTCGCATTGTTTCGTCATAAAATTATTATTGAAAAATCGATTAATAAACTTAATTTTTTTCGTTTATGTATATAAAAATTTTCGATAAAACTTCAAATCTGGAAAACAGTGATACAACAAGTCATAGCCATGACAAATTCAAGATTCACGAAAGCGTATCCGTGTTAATTATCCGTTTCCTGATGCATCAATTACCGTTTTCACAGATCGAGCAACTACGGAAGGCGAGCAAATTCGAAGATGAGATCCGCATGGAACAGGAAGAACGAAAGCGAGAAGAGGAGGAGAAGGCAGAAAGACGAGCGCAATTCAGACAGAAAGCAGCTTTATTTGGCAATTGAAAGTAAAATATGCGAATCGAAAGTGTTGAGCTCGTTCTCTGTACTTTAGCGAAATTACAAACGAATTTTTTTAATTCGATTCAGTAATTTCGTACAGAAATTGGCCCACCAAGAGAATTACGTAGATCGAATATAGTTTTACAATAGCATAATGCTGAAATTGAACGAAAAAGTTTTTTTATTCTGATTTATATTAAGTTCATAGAAAATTTTTAACAAATTGAAATATATATATATATAGAGTGATGTTATTTTTAAGTTAACTTTAATAAAACTTTATATATTGTCAATCGAATGATGAATTGCATATTGTTGGATAAATTCATTTATTGGAAAATTTTCAAAATAAAAAAATTTCAAAATAATTTTAATAAATTATACGACTTAAAATTTTATTAAATATTTAATAAAATTAATATGAAATTTATTTGAAAGAATAAATTGTATTTATCGTTGCTAAATTTTATAAAATGAAATTTTTTTAAAATAATATATTTATTGTAAATCATATTTGAATCATGTTTGGCAATATATTAAAATTAAGAATTATCGATATTTTATCTTTTAATTTTATAACAATATATAATAAATATTATCTGTGAAAACAGAAAAAAATTTCTTATAGGCACATTTTAATTTTATAATCTTTGCGATGTTTTTTAAGTTTTGTTTTTAAGATTTGTCTTTCACAAATTTACATATTACGAATATTTCATATGATTGAAATTGTTAAAGAATAAGAAGATAAAAATTGAATGTTTTATTAAAGTTTCTTTTAATATTCTTGGATTATTTTGAATATATAAATTAGAATTATAAAACTTTTAGCAAATGCACGACTGATATTGATATAAGTATATCTGAATTTGATGTGTACATGTATATAATATATATATATATATATATATATATTAATTTATACGATAATTTGATTTTATGCAAAGATATGACTTCAAAAGGAAAGCATTTCGCAACATGTTTGATTTTTTTTCTATTGTTTCTAAATTAAAATATAATTTTATCGAGAATTTTTTTAAATTTTTCTATATCCATACATTTCTACAATATTTAACATAATTAAAATACATCGAATATTTTTTTATTGATTATAAGACTTCAATAATTATGCAATTATATTTTATCGAAAAATTAACATTATTCACATTTTAAATCAATATCAAACGAAATATTATAATAATATATATATTATTTTATTATTGATTCAAAGCTGAATAATATTAATTCTTTGATGAAATATAATATAAGATAATTTCAAATTATTTTTATACGATTTTTATAAATGTGTTTCACAAAAATATATTAATGTATAATTGTTGCGAATTGTACATAATGAAGTATATAACTTAAATAAGTTTGTAAAATTACAGATTGTAAATAAATTTTTTGTTCTAAAACATCTTTTAAATATTTTAATTAATAATTAAGATAAAATTATATTATTTTATTACAATTTTGTATATGTACAAATTGCATTAAGCTTGCGATATATATATGTATTAGCATATTGCAAATTAATGTAAAATAAAAAACAAATAATTAATTCAAAATTAATATATATAAAAAGTTTTATTATTATAATAATATATAATTTTTCTTAAAAATAGAAAAATTTCGTAAACTATATTTTCTCGAATTATATTCTCTTAATATCAAAATCAAAATTTATAACACTAAAAAAAAATTCTTGTTCAAACTTATAATTTTGTATCACAAAAATATAATTGAAAAAGAATAATTCAAATTCAAAATTTTTCTTGATTATAAGATAAATAATATCTTTTATCGATTTTTTATAAATTTATATTGAATGAATATAATTTGAGAAGTGAAAGAATGAAAAAATTTTTTAAAATTTAATGTAAGTATTTACTTCTTTTATATTCATATAATAATTATTCATATACATTTAAAATTAAATATATTTTAATCATTTTTTAAATCTAATTATGAAATTTAATATACTTATCTTATTAAACTACAAATATATATATATATATATAAAAATACAAAAATATATAGAATGTGTATATATATGTAGCATATATAATAATTATGTTATAAATTAACAAAAAAATTAAATTAGAAAAATTTACATATTCGTGGTGCCATCTCGCGTTTGGACATTGGAAGTTCTGACTTATTAGTAGGAACATAGAATATGCAAGGAGGTATTCGTGACGTCACAAACAAAGAAAGTTTTGTGCGAGAAAGATAGATAGATCGCGTGCCACTAATTTTAGTTATACGGCTCCTATTATTTCTCACTTTGGAAGACATTACATTAAAAATTAATTAATTATTGTTTTTTTTCTAATAATTTCTTTACTTTTAAACTCGTATGTTAAAATTAAAATCTCAAACAATTTTCTTATATAAATTTTAATGAGAAATTTTTTTTCATTTAATTAATTATTAACGATTAAACTGACATAATCAACATATGATCGATTTTTATATAGGTTCGTTATTAATTTTATATTATTATAAAATTTATTTTTAAATACAAATGTACGTATTTCAAACATTGTTTTTTTATCTATATTTTCATATAATTTTTATTTATAATTTTATCATTATTTAAATGAATAAATTGTTTGTTTATTACTCGATCACAGATCAAGAATTTGTAATTGAGATATATTCTATGATTATCATTAATAAATAATTAATTGAAAAGAATTTCTCGTTAAAATTTATATAAGAAAATTATTTAAGATTCTAATTTTAAGATATGAGTTTAAAAATGGAAAAATTATTAATAGAAAAATTATAATTAATTAATTTTTAATGCTTCGAAAGAAGTAAGAAATATTAGGAACCGCATAATTAAAATTAGTGGCATATCCTCTTTATTTTTCTCATACAACTTTATTTGTGACGTCATGAATACCTCCTTGCATATTCTATGTTCCTACTAATAAGTTTGAACTTCCAGTGTCCAAACGCGAGATGACACTACGAATACGTAAATTTTTCTAATTTAATTATATTTAGAAATATATGAATGTTTCAAAGTAAGAAATTGACAGAAGTGTTGGGAAAGTATATAAAAATAGTATGTATATATATGAATATAATACATTTATAGTATAAATATAAAAATATTTATATACTAAAAATTACACAGACTGAATTTATTACATGTTTTTATCTATCCATTATACGATTTTATTTATTATATGTGATTATTTATTACATAGGTGTAGTTCTTAATATTATACGTGAAGACTTCTAATTATTTGCTATCATTTATTTTATTAATAAATAATATTCTCTACTAAACTTTATGTAAAATATAAAATAATTTAAGTAATTTTAAAACAATTTTTATCTGTCTCAAGAGATATGAATTATTGACATATTTTTACTTAAAAATTATCATTTATCAGCAATTAAAACGTAATATTAAACATTGATACAAATTTTTCACGTTAAATTATTTACATTTGTTATCATCTGATTCTTATCAATATTTAAAAGCCTTCATGTAGCATATTTTATACAGATTGCTAATAAACTTTGATAATATATTGTGGAATAAATATCTCCATATAATGGCATCAAGTCAGGTATATAAAATTTAAAAATATTAAATCATTTTTTTTATAAAAAATGCTTTTATAAAATTAAAAAAAAAAATATTTTTAGGTTAAAAAAATTGTTAATTTGTATAAAACATTAGCACAATATCCATCTCTAAATGGTGCAAAAATTTTTGAATTAAGTGAAAATAGAATATCAATTTTAAGTGCATGGTCTCAAAGAAATTTGGAAAGAAAAACAAATCAAAAATTTTGTCAGGATCATATTTTAGATTCAGAACTACAAATACAATCTGAATGTTTTCCTATTGATATTACCACAGAGTATGATATATATATATGTTATAGAAATAAAATTTATTATATTTTTATGATGTACAACTAAAAAAAAAATTTTTATATTGAAGGCTTTTATCTGATTATACTGAAGATCAACAATATAAAGCTATATTAAGACAAACTACAATTGAGAATACTACAAAGCAATTTATTGAAATTTGGGATAAACAAAAACTTATAAAAAATTATGATTTAGCAGCATTGGATGTGCACGGAGATGTATACACAGATTGTAATTATTAATTCTAAATTATATATATATATAAATGTATATAAATATATATATATATTATGTATGTAATTAATAAAGATTAAGAGATTTTGTTCATTCTGTTTTAGCTCAATTTGCTTCTTTTCAATGGTCTCCAGATAAAACAAAAATATTATACATTGCTGAAAAAAAACTACCAAAATCTGAACCATTTTATAAACAAAAACCATGTAATAAAGAAGATAAAAAAGAAGAAAAAGAAATAACAGTGGTAAATTATTTTATTTTAATTTATAATATACAATTAAAATTTAGAATATATAATTAAAATTTTATTAATAAAATATTTGTAAAATATTGTAGGGTAATGAATACATTTACAAGCCTCATTGGGGAGAACAATTGGTAGGTAAATACCGTCCAATTGTTGCTGTCCTTGATACAACAACAGACACAATTTCAGTTCTCTCAGGTATACCAGATGAATTATCACCTGCTCAAGTATTATGGGCTGAAGATAGTGAAAGTATAATTGGTGTAGCATGGAAACATGAACCAAGACATTTAGGTCTCATTGCCTGTACTAATAGACTTTCTTGGATATTTTTATTAAAAAATGGAGAATACAGTAAGAAATATTTTATTATTTCTAATAAAATATAATTTATAAATTATATATTTTAATAATAAATATATATTTACATTAATAATCTTTTAGAAAATCTTTCAAATGATGGATGTGCTGTCCATAGTCCTAGGTTTAGTCCCGATAGAAAATATCTAATTTGGCTGGAAAGAGAAGCAGGTGGTGCACACCATAATGCTCACAGACTTATGCATCTTGAATTCAATTCTGAAAATTTGAAGGTATTTACATATTAAAATATGTATAATAATTATATAATTTATAATTGCTATTTTTAAATTTGTATTATTATCTTTTATTTAGGTTAACGTACTTATAGATATTGTAGAATCAAGTATATCTATTCAAAATGCTAATAAGTTTTATGGTTTGTATGGTCGTTTACCAAATCGATGTTGGAGTAATGATTCACAATATGTATTCTTAAGTACACCTCAACAAAATAATACGCGATCTTACATTGTTCATACAAGTAAAAAAACAAAATATATTTAATGTTTATTAAATTTTTTTCTTCTTAAAATGAGATTATAATATAATAAAAACATAATTTATAGAAACGAAAATAATAACGGAGATTCAAAACGATAAAAGTAGTCTTAATATTTTGGATGTAAAAAATGATATTATTGTGTTTTTGGAAACTTCTCTCTTGGAACCACCTTATCTTACAGTAGGAAAATTTGATCCAGAAATAATTAATAATGGTTTTATTAAAAGAAATAAAATTTCTATTTCCACAATGATTCCTGGATCTGAAAATTTAATGTACGAAGCTTCTGAATACGATTACGATAATGACGAAGAAATAAGTAAGTAATTTATTTTAACAATAAAAAATATAAAATAAATATTTTTTAATGATTTTGTAGAACATTTTAACTTTATTTATTTTGGACCAAAAAGTGGAAATGATAAATCTGTACCTTTAATAATTGTAATACATGGCGGACCTCATTCTAATTATGCAAATTCATTTATACTTGATTACTTTTTGTTCGTTTTATCAGGTAAATATTCGTTTTACGGTGATTAATATTTAATATTTGAATTATCATAATACAAAAATTATTTATTTAAGGTTTTGCAATAATACAAGTTAATTATCGTGGTTCTACTGGAATGGGTTCAAAAAACGTTGAATATCTTCAAGGAAAAGTTGGAAATGTCGATGTAAAAGATTGTATAACTGCTACAAACGAAGCTTTACAAAAATACTCTTGGTTAAATCCAGATAAGATAGGACTTTGTGGCGGTTCACATGGTGGATTCTTAGTTGCTCATTTAAGTGGTCAATATCCAGTATGTTCATAAATTGATATTTTTATCAATTTTTGAATTGAATAAATATATTTTTACCTAATTTGTAAAATTAATATAACAATTAATAACAATTTATTCTTGTAGAATTTATATAAAGCTGTTGTTGCAAGAAATCCTGTAATCGATATTGCCGCTATGTTCACTATATCAGATATTCCAGATTGGTAAAACATTAATATATTTTTATATATTTTCATGTTTTTTTAATTGAATTTCTTTTGGAATTATTTCATTTATATTGCAGTCGCAATACTCTGAATAAGGAAGAAAGAATTAAGTAAGCTTAATAAAATTAAGCACAATAAAGTTTAACAAAAAAAAAAAAAAAAAAAAACTGATGATAGAAAAATTGAATGTAAAATTATTTTAATTATAGATTTCATAAAGGATTTTTATTTCAGGTGTGCTGCTGAAATTAATTATTCTTTTGATGAAAATATACCAATCTCAGAATCAGATCGAGTTGAAATGTTTGTGAAGATGTTTAAATGTTCTCCAATTATTCATGTTGACAAAGTAAAAGCTCCTACCTTATTATGTATTGGTTCAAATGACTTACGTGTACCTCCATCTCAAGGAAAGTTATGGTACCAACGTCTTAAGGCAAATAATGTTAAAACCAAGTAAGCAATTAAAATAAATTAAGTGCAAATCATATTGTATAATGTTTCTCTTGGCTAAATTTTAAGATAATATAATATATAATATTCATATCTTCATTTTATTAATAATTGTAATTATTGACAAATCTATGATTTTTTTTATTTCAAGTTACAATAATTTCTTAGTTTTGAATTTCATTATATAATTTTGAGAAACATTTTTGTAATTTAAAAGTTTTGTTAAGTTGCTTACATTGTTTTGCAATTAATTATATTACAGATTGCTTCTTTATGAAGATAATCATCCATTGGCATCAGGAACTGCTGAAATTGATAATGTTATCAATGCTTGTTTATGGTTACATGAACATATCTCAACATGTAATACAGATTCACAGTAATGAAAATTATATCATAATTTTATAATTAAATATAAATTAATATTAATTAATAATTAATAATTTTTTTTAATATGATTAAAAAACAATTTTATATAAATATTAAATTTATTAAATACTGTATTTTTACAATATTAAAAGACTTACAAGCTATAAACAAAATATGTCCTAAAATAATTTTTTGTTGTTGAATAATTGACATTTCATAATGGCCATTATATTTTACACATTATAAATCTTATACTTATATTTCAGTATAGTTTTTTTTATAATTACGTATACTTTTTTTAGAATGTGTAACATAAAATATAAAAATGTTCAGTTATAAACGTTAATATATATAATATTGATCAAAAAATTGATATAAAATGCTAAAAAAAAATTGATATTCTTTCTTCGAGTACTTGTTTATGTGACTATGTTTAATTCATTCAAAAAGGCACTCATTCATACCATATATTTGAAGACTGTATTATGTACAGCAACATCTAATTAAAACATTAGATAATATGCTGTCAATATGTATTAGTTACACATAAGAACTTATGTTCAAAATTACGATCTAACAGAATTAGTTTGTTCTGGAAACAATGAGTCGTAACTAGGTGGTAAATCTTTATCGGCAACTGCTGAAGAGACCGCGATTTCTAACATTGGTGCCGTGGGAACTGGTGGATTTACAGATCGTTCGGTATCGCGTGATAATGGCGCTGGTCTCGAACATACATTTGGATCAGCACAATCCATAGACCAACATAATTTTTGTGATCTTTTACATATCCATAAACACATAACAAATATGATAAAGCATAAAATCAAAGTAGTCACTGCACCTACTGTTACTTTTGTGCCAGTACCAGTGCTAATAATTTCATTCATACTACTTGGACATTTATCCTCATCAGAGCAAATACCTGGTACACAATTGTATATTCCATCACAAAAAAAATCATTCAACATACAAATATTGAAACCAATTGGTGTATATTTATCTGAATCTATATTACTGCAATCTATAATATTAAATATATTAGATTAGAAATATAATTTATTTTAATATTTGTAAATTATTAATATTAAATAAACTTACTTGTAAAAGAAGTATAAGCGATGTTAAGAGTAAGAAACTCTCCCTCTTCTAATTTTTTTTTTGAAATGAATATTTCAGTTTCTAATTCTGCAGATTTTTTACTACTTGGATCATATTCAGCATAAATTCTTGTTAATGATTCAGATAAATGCATTCTACTTTCTGGTTCAGGAACTTCATAATATTTTATTTTACTGCGATCAAGAAAACCACAAAACTTCTCTGTCCGATGATCATCTTTTCGTTTAAACTAAAATAGATTTTTAAAAATTATTATATTTATTATTATATATTATATACTATATATTAAATACTAATTATATATTATATATTTAATTATTTTATTATTAATGTAATATTAAATTTATAATTTTAATAGTAATTCTAATAATATTAGAATAACTTTAATAATAATTATAATAATAATAATTAAACATAGTTAATACTGTTAATAATACTGTTAAGTTAATACTTACTTGTACATAATCTATACATTGTGTTTCATTTCGTCTAAAAGACATTTTTTGAATGACTCCAAATAATCCATATCCTTTAGCTGTTACAAGTTTGAACTTGCAATGAAAATTAGTATGAACATTCCATCGATCCAACATGTGCTTTGCTCGGACTATCACTGCACCAATTTTCATATCAATAGTTGACATTTTACTAAATATATGACACAATTTTTCCATATTCAAATCGTCTACAAGAAAAAATTATATATTAAATATCATTTTTAGAAAAAAATTTATTGTATTTTTTCAAAAAATCTCACATTCAACATAGTGATTGGAATACGCGCACGAACTATAATTCATGCAATTGTTCACAAAAAATAATAGTAAGCAAAGAAAATATAAAATATTCCATTGAGCCATTTTTATAGCAACTGTCAAAAAGCCATAAAGAAATGGATAACGTCACCATCGATTACCAATCGATGATGTCTATGGCTAATTTCTTAGAGAATATGAGTAAGAAAAAGAGAATTATAAGAATTATTGTAAAACGTTTTCAAAGAATCGATTAGATTTAATTCACCATCTATGCAATTCGGATATGTCATTCCTTGCGTATCAAAACAAAACGAATATATCCCAAGTAAACTAAGATACGAGAGATCGAGATTGAAATCGATAATCTCGATAAAATATATTTTAAATGAAAATATATACATTTCTATAAAAATATAATTATAAAAAGAATAAATAAAATTCTTGAAGTTTTGAAAACAAAATGAAAGTTATGAAGATTGACTATGGAAATGTGGAAATTGGTAAAACGGCAACAAAGACAATAGAGATATGGAATGAATCTTATGTAAATATATTTAATATAATTAATTGTATAATTATATATATCTCAAGATTATAATATCATAATATTATATATATTATAATATTAATATACATGTATATATTAATTGTATATATTAATTATACATTAACATAAAAAAATAAATTTTATAATTCCTTCTTTTTTAAATATAAAATTTTTTACAAATCTTTTTAACTATTTTTTTATTTTATTACTCTATTAATAATTTTTTCGAAAAAAATTGCATTTTTGACATATTTTTAAGAAATTTTATTAATTTATATGACATTGCAGAAAGAACAATTATATCAGGTTCAAAGAGATCCGATTACAAATCCTTTAGATCATGTATTTCATTTACATTCTTATACTTGGACTCTAGGTCCTGATGAAAAATTCTTATGTGAAATTTATTATCGACCTTTAGTCGTATCTTCTAGGAATGTTGATTATTTTATAATCATAGATAACAGTGGAGCATATATGAAAATTATTACATATGGATCTAGCATTGGTATCTTTATCTTATCTTATATTAAAATTTTAATATATAAAAAGTATCTAAATATTTAATGATATAAATTTTACGTTTATATTTAATGCAAGTTTTGAATTTAATTTTTAAATGAAATTATGCACAGAAAAATTAATTTTATATTTTAATTTAATATTTCATTTAATATTTTGATTTTTTTTTAAATTAAATTTTAAATTAAATTATATTATTTTGATTTTTTCTAATTTTATTTATATAATTATTAATATAATTATATATTATACATTTCATATTTTAAGGTCCTAAAGTAATTTCTTCAACAAAAAGAATCTTTATGAATACAAATAAAAATTCTAAGGTTAAAAAACGAATTAAATTATCGAATAATTCTAAAGTTGCAGCGACTTTTATGTTTAATATAGACGAAAAACATAGGATTTTTCAATTAGACACAAGATATGGTGTTATTAATGCTTATTCTTATAAATATGTTACAATTACATTTATACCGCCAAAAGAAGGGAGATATACTTATTATTTGATTATTTTAATTTTATACCAAGTAAATAAAAAAAATTTAATCAAAATTTATAATACCTAATAGAGAATTATTCTTTATCCATTTATTTATAAATTTGATTATAACATAGGAACCAATTATTATAGAATTATATGGTTATTGTTACTCAGTATTTATTAAAAAAGAAACTTTAAAGACTATTCCTTATCCTTGGATGGAAAAAGATGGCTTTAAAGGATATATGAGAGATGCTACTGATACACTAGAATATCTGCCCCCTGCATCTTTATCAAAGCATTATTTCAATTTTGGTCAAGTAGATGTTGATGTAGAAAATATTATTCAGAGAATACCTCGCTCAATATGTCTTACAAATCATATCCATTCAAATTTATTAATTATCTGGGAAAAAGGTATGTTTAAAAGAAAGAATTTATACATAATTAATTTTGTTCATTGATTTTTTAATTTATTTCTTTTATAGACACTGATGGAATTTTTTATGTAACACCTTCTGAAATGGTACTTCGTAAAAATCAATCTGCTTTATTTGAACTTACATTTAATCCTAATATAAAAAATAATCTTTTTGGAAGAGAGATTATTTGTTCTGTTTTCTTGGAACAAGAGAAGCTTTTTACTTTTCCATTTGTTTTATCAATGACAGTAATAGGTTTGATATTATATTATAATAAAAACATTTAAGATTTAAAAAATATTTTATGTTAGAGTTTAAGATTTTTTATTTATTTATATTGAAAATTAAATATGAATTAGAAATGTTTTAAATAATAATGAAATATGTTACAATGAAATATTTAAAACTTTAAATATGTTTTAGGTCATTCTTTTCCTATTACATCAAGTGGGTGGATTCCACAATATGAAATTCCTCAAACAGTAATAATGCCACCAAGTGTACCACCATATCCAGTTTATACCACTTTTCTGATTAAAAGATTTGGTCATTTACCTCTTATGTTTCAATTTGTTTCACCATCAGCAAGTCATTTCATTGTAAAACCAATGCTTGGTGTAATTTATCAGTATGACAAATAATTTAATATATTTAATATATTTATGAATTTAATTTTAATTAAAGATTATTAATTACTAAATTAATTACAGAGATTATCAAATAATTATTGTTGAAATGACATCTAAACCTAAAAATGAACAAATTTATATAGAAAGATGGACAATATATTTTAATGGGAATACAAAAAATGAGAATTATATAGATTTTAAAGGATATGCAGAGTATGCAAATCTTGTTTTTAATAATAATAATTTATTAAATTTTCCATCAGTTTTACCAGGTTGCCAACAATTTTTACAACTTGGAATGAGAAATGTTACTCGTCATCAAATAAAGTAATTAATATTTTTATTTAAAAAAATCTAAAAGTATCTTTAAGCAAATAATAATAATAATTTCACATATTTATTTACAGATATGAATTTTATAAGTTACCATCTGAATTTAAGGTACAATATATCCATGGAAAAATTGATGCAAATGATACATTCTATCAAGAATGTTTGTTTGCTCCAAATGAAGTAAATAGAGATTATGATTTCGAAATACAATGCCTTTTGATTGTTATAAAAAATGGAGCAGCTATTGGATCAAAAAGTTTTGTAAATCTACGTATTCGTGGAAGTAGTGAAATGGGATTATTAGAAGTAAAAATTATATAAAATAACTTCAAAAATCAATATGAAATTAATATGAAATTATTGACATTCTTATAATTTCAAATTTTAGGCACATCCAAATATATTAAATTTTGATGAATTAGAATATAATAGTACTAAGACATTGTCTTTTGATCTTATTAATCCTAGTTTAGTAGATATTTATTATACATTGATTTGTACTCATCGTAATTGGGAACTTGGAGATATTAAAAGAGATGTTAAATTACATCCTTTATCAGAGACTATATTTGCGGGATCAACCAAAAAAATTCTAGTTTCTATTACTCCACATACAGCAGTATATTATGAATTTATAATTCAATATGTAATAAGAATTAATTTTGCTTCAGATATATTAGTAAATAGATATCATCCAATAAAAATTTGTAGCGCATCTTGCATGTGTATTTTGCCCACAATAAAAGTAAAATTAAAATTTATTCAATCATAGAAATGATTAAAAATTGCAATATTTATATATATATATATATAATATATTAGGTAGACAATTTATGTGCCTTTGGATATAATCAAGATTATTCAATACACATTAGCAAACAATTTTTATGGAATCGATTACAAATAAACAAGTATATGTATTTTTTTGATTGATTTTTTTTTAATTAATTATATGATTAAATTATATTATTTATTTGTTTTGTTTTTAGATTAAATGAAATTTTACTAGATTTACTACCAGGAGAAACAGAAACTGTAAATATTAATCTTTTACCAATGACTCTGAATAAAGGAACTCTTTTATTAAAATGGGTAATAATCAATCCTTCAACATTGCCTATTTCTCTAAAGATGAAAAAAATCAAACAATGTTCTTGTGAACCTATTGTAAAAACAATTGGTTATTTGCCTCGGCGAATAGAAATTGACTGTATTCATAAAAATATTTGTGAAATATATTTAAAATCGAAAATGCTAAAAGTATGATTTTTTAATTTATAAAGTATTTAAAAAAATATTCTCTTAAATTGAATATAGATTCAGAAAAACTATTGATTAATTTTGCAGCCAGAAGAAGAAACTGTGATTGGTATGATCATTCATTACATATTAGTTGGAAAAACAATTATGTCTTGGGATCTAAATATTGGACATGATCGTCATATTATTTTTAATGTAACCATTGATTGTTTAACAGAACATGATTCACAAGATAATTTCTTAAGTACTCCATCAATAAATTTTGGAAAAGTTTATTTTGGAAATAAAGAGCCTTCATATAGGGTATAATTTCGTATATCAATAATATTTTAAATTAAAACAATAAAAATTAGTATATTTTAGGCACAGTGGATATTTAATATTACGAATAAGGATTTACCATATTCCATAGATACTAATAATATTCATAAAATAAATGAGAAGTATCAATGTGAAATTTTTGCATGTTTAACACAAGATGGTATCATAAAAAGTGGAACAGCTGTACCTCTTATATTTAAGTTTCAACCAAGAATGTTTGGTGAATATAAGGTAATATAAATTAAATAATTAAATAATTTGAAAGTTATTAATATATATGTTTTTAGATAATATTTCCAATAACCATGGGTGATAAAACAGAAGAATTGACATTACAAGGAGAATCAATTTTTGATTATAAATTAGTTAGTATTTGGAGAAGAATACCAGCTTTTTGTGCTTGTAAAACTCCACTATTTCCTATATATTTTAGTGTTGATTCCATGAACTTATGGAATGTACCTACACATAATACTATTATTAGAATGCTTTTAATATATAACAATTTAGATTTCGATGCACTTGGTTATAAATGGAAATGGTACTTTTTAAATTTTAGATTTTTTAAAATTTTTTTTCATTTTTCTTTAAATTTTTAAATATCTGTAGCCAAAAAATACCAGAACTATTGAGCGTCGATATATTTCCTCGGAAAGGTATAATGCAGCCAAATTCGGTACAAAGTTTTAGAGTCAAAATTGAAACTTCAGGATATCCTGGTCGAATCGATTTTCATATACCATGTGTGTTTTTTAACGCTAGTAAAAGACGAGAATACCAAAGAAGCATCATTAAACATAATATTTTAAGTCAAGAATTAAAAGAACAATTTACTATTACGGAAAAAGACATTTATGTGCCAGTAAGTGCCATTAATTAAGATAATATTTATAATAAAGATAATATTATTTAATAAATTCTATTATAAATAATTATTATGTTTTATATAGGAACCATGGATAAAAGTACTTGATAAACCAAATAGATACTATAAAACATTAAGTATACGTTGTTGTACATATTCTATAGAAGATGAAAATATAAAACTTAAATTATTAAGAGAACTAAAAACTGCTCCTTCAAGTGTAATTCATTTTGATGATAAAAATTATAATAACATTATAAATGAAAAAGAGCTCTATATAATAACACTTATTTTGGAAAACTTATTATGGTAAAAATTTTTTTTGCGTTATTTTTATAATTAATTATTATTAATTATTAAAAATAATTTTTTTTTGTAATAAGTCTTTATAATAAGTTAAATTAATAATTTTCAGGGATATTGTTAATACTAAAAGATTTATAAAAGTAATTGAAAATTATTTAATTCCTATAAGAAATTTGTATTATAGTCAATTCATAATGGATATTTCGAAGCGAAAGAGATTAGTACGAAGATCATATATATCACCACCACTAAAAATTATAGAAGCAATACTAGAACGAGTAAAGAAAAAAATAAATTTTATTTATATATCAATTTTTTATCAAAAAATAAATTATTATTTTATAGATGTCATTTGATATAATTCATGAAGAATTCACTTTAAAAGTTAATCATTTAATTCCTGATGAAGATGTTCGGCATCGAAACTATTTCAAAATGTTACCTAAACAAAAAAGAACAGATCTTAAGTTTGAATTTAAAGAAGGTAGTTTATTAATTTCAATTTTTTGGATTATAACTAAGATAATGTATATTTAAATAATATATAATTTTTATTAGAAGAAGATGATGAAGATGAAGATATGTATATGAAACCAGGATATAGAGTATCTTTTGCAAATGCTAATACAGCTTAATATGATTATAAAAATTTTCATTTATTTACAAATATATGATTTATAATATGTTTGACATCAACTAATTTTTTTTTCAAATGGATCTGGAATACGTTTAAAGATGGCTAAAAACTTATCTCCTTTATTTCTTGTTACTTTTTGACCTTCTTCTGTGCTTTCATATAATTTCTCAATAATGGGATCTTGATCCTTTAAAAAAATAATTTTCAACATAATTATAAATTTTATTTTTTTTAAAACATAGACTTACCAATTCTTCTTTAGAAATGTTATCAAATAATGGGTGTTCTTGAAAATGTTTTACTATCCATTCATGTAAGTCTTTAACATCTGTCACTGTGTATACAGTGGCCTTAAAATGATATTTATATAATTATTTATTGATATAAAAAAAAATAAAGGTGTTTAAATAATATTATATAAAATATTACATCTTCAGCTAACACATAAGCATATTCTGCCAAGAGTGTCTTATTTATAATTCTCCATTTGTGTTTGGATTTTTTAAAATGTGGATCTGGATATAAGAAAAACATCTTTTTCAACTACAAAAATATATTAATAATTAAAAATATAATCATCAATATTATAGATTTAAAAACATAGTCATATTTTTATTATACCTGGCCTTTTTGAAAATAATTTGGTAAATATTTCATTGCATTAGTTCTCAAACATGCAATATTTTGATATTGTCCAGGATATTGTGATCTTAATGCAGCTATACGATCCATAACATAATCGGAAACTTTAACTCTAATCTCCATACCAAGAATTAAATTATCAGGAAACATTGGTGATAATGTAACTATTAAATAAATATTTTATTGATAAGAGATAATGAAATATAATATAATATAATAAAAAATAAAAAATATTTTTATACCTAATAATCCTCCATAGCCACAACCAATATCTACAAATTCAACACATTTCTTTGCATCATTATCTTCTTTAGATTCTTTATTAAATGGAAAATAAAATGGATATAATGAATTCCAATTCATTAAATCAGGTTTAATAGGACTAAAATTGCATTTAAAAAAAAGAATGAAAAATATTTATATAGAATTATTTTTATTTTAAAATAATATATATTAAATACATACTATTCTAAACAGTGATCTGCTATAGGATTCGAATGAGCACGTTGTCTATAATATTTTTTTTGTGGTAATGGTAGTGGATCTGACATAGTTGTCAAAAAATAATCCACGTGGGTAATACACGAATAACGTAACCTAAAAAATAATAACTATTATAAAAAAAATAGAACAATGAAATAATAATATTAACTAGATATATTACATATTGATTTTTTTAACAAAATATAGATATAAAATAACTATTACATTAAAAGAAATAGAAATTATTTATTATAAAACATATATATATATATATATATATATATATATATATATATATATATATATATATATATATATGAAATTATATATAATTTGTTGTATAAAGATAAAGATATAGATTAGAAAGATAAAGATATAAATTAAATTAATATTAAATAAATTAAATATTACATATAAAATTATTCAGTTTTTCAAGATCATTAACGAGATCATTAAAAGATCTTGTTAATCTTTTCATTTATCATAATATTACAGTTATCAGCTTTCTTCCAATAACTTGAACGAGTTAATTTATTTTAAAAGGTTATATAAATTAATTTAATAAATATTATGGCGAATATATAAGTGATATGAATTGTTGATTCAATAAATAAAATATAAAGATTTATTTTTATTAATTCTTATATGTAAATTTTAAATTTTTCATAATAGATGTTTTATTATTCGCTATAGATAAAGACAGAAAATGTGAATTACTAATTATTTTAGAATTCTGCTTCTAATGTTTTTGATTCAATATTAAACAAGAAAGAAATAATAGAATAGGTGTGAAGATCATTAATATGCAGCTAAATTAGATATAATATTAGTCAGGATAAGAAATGTCACTAATTTTATTTCATAATTTATTTTGCTTTTGAATACATAGGATAATAAGAATATAGAAATATTAGACAGAAATATTAGAAGATATATATAGATAAAAATTGTAAAAGAAAAATTATTACATGAATTATTAATATTATTTTATAATTAAATTTGCTTCTATAACTTTCAAATAGGATAATGGAATATAAAATAGTAAAGATTTTTTAAAGAGAAAAGCAAACATTAAAAAAAAAGATATATATCTCATTAATGTTTATTTGCTTTAAAATATTGCAATTAAGTTTGAAAAAAAAATTATATTTTTTAATTACTATATATTATTTATTTATAATTTATTTCACTTTTAAATATATTTTTAAAATTGCATATGCAAATACATATGATAATTTTCATACTGAATTTAAGTTAAAAATATTTAATCTTTTGTTTAATTTTAATTAAAATATTCTCTGTATAAAAAAATTTAAATAATTAATAAAATAAAATAAAATTAAAAAATTCTTAATATATAATTTTTTTAATTTTTATTAAAAATTTTTTTTCATAATCTTTATTTTGATTATTATTTTTTTCATAATTTTTATTTTGATTTATCTTGATTTTTATTTGCGAAGTTAAATTAAAGAATTTTAAAATTAATTTACATTATACAGTTTTATATATAAAAGCCTGACAGAAATATGGCGCACGTGCATAAGAAATCAGCTGTTCAATGTTCGTAGCACCGCCTAGTGGTGATGCTGTGAACATTGAATGAAAAAAAACGAAATACGTTTGGTGTTACAATTTTATCGTGTGATTGGATGATTTTCTCAAATCGTGTAATTGACGCAATGTGATCCACGATTTAGTCGAGAATCATGTTTCTAAATTATATCTGTGCGATCCATGTTATTGAGTAACAGGATTCGGCTTAGAAGTTATCGCGTTCTCTCAGGTGAGGTTAGAATATTCTTGATAAAAAGCTATTCATTACTTCCGAATAACCGAAGATCGTTTTGAAAAGATTTATTTAGTACCAAGAAAAAATTTGTAGTTTTTTTATTTGATGTCCATTTACATTGAATTTGATAATTAAGAATACGTATTTACTTTCTTCATGCATTTAATGAGATTTAAATAAGAAATGTTTTTATTTTTCCTTTATCACATATTTACAACAAAGCAGATTTTTGTTATATATTATTATTTAAAAACGCGTACTCTTTCCGGAAAATAATTTTTTTATTTCAAATTTAGTTTTATTGATATATTTTTGTAATTTTTTTTTTTAGATTGAATAACTACGGTTTTCAATCTTACATGACGACGGATATCCGAGAAAATCTATCTTTTGTTTAATTGGTAAGTTTAATAAATTAAAATTATTTAATATTTATAATGTGTATAGTACTAATGAGTGTAATATAATATTTCATGTTATTACTGTCTTTTTTTTTTATTTAAAATTAATATGCGAAGTTATTGATATCATGTAAAATATCAGTAACTGATGTTTTTAATTTGCATAACTTTTTTTTAAATAATTTTTTTATAAGGAATTAATGAAATCATATATTATTATATATTACTATATATTATAATAAAAATATTTAAAATAAAGGAAAAATTTATTATGCATATTATAAAAATCGTAATAACATGAAAAAAATTATCGATAGCTAATCATTTAAATTATTAGACAAGAATTTGGTAAAATTATAATTTCATAGCAATTTTATTTCTTAAATAACATTAATAATGTATAAAAATTAAAGTTAAGTGGAATAATTTATTTTTTATTTCAACATTTTTCATAATCTTAAAAAGAATATAAAAGTTAAATTCATTAAAAAAGAAATATTATATCATATTAAATAATATTTATATGAATTATAATAATTATATATGAAATTTAATATGGAAGCTTTGTTTCAAATATTTTTAATTTATTTGTTTATTTCGAAAAAAATAACAAATTTCATTATTTTTCATTTTATGTAATGTCATATTTATAAATAATTATTAATCTTTTTTTTGGATATATCGATAAACCCAGTATTCACTTTTTTTCCAAAAAATTCTATAAATTAATCCCATAGATTAATCATAGAAAACACAAAATCAAGAATATATATAATCCTTGTGTTGTACATTTATATTCATGAAACAACGAAATCGTTGGCACAAAAGCAGATTTAATGAAAACATCTATTACTTATTTCCAATGAGGAGATTAGGTTTCTTATTAGCAAGTGGAATCGAATTAGCTTGCTTTCTTCTATATACATATACATAACCGAACATAATATGTCTCGGCAATGAAATGATACTTTCATTATTTGAAATAGACGCCGTCGTAAATATATGAGTGGCAGGTACTAAGTAATTTGTCATTGGTGTGTTAAATGCTTTTTAACTTGTGTTATTAAACAAAATGAACGCATGGCTACCAGATCCACGAATGTGGTTGACATTTGAGGCAGATTCTAACTGGGTAAATAATTTTTGAAATTCATTTTCAAAACGTTATTGCGCGATAAAATAACTGAAATAATATTAGATTAACATTACGTACAAATTATTGAATATAAACATAGTATATTTGTAAAGTATAAGTTTATTAAAGTAAAATTCTTCTGTTTTTATAATAGAATAATTGTACACCATTTCTAAAAATTTAATATTATTATATAAATATTTATATATTTATATAATTACATGTATATAATTTTTTATGTGTAAAATAAAAACGAAGAATATTCAATTGGAAAAAAATAATGATCAATTTGTATTCATTTATATATATATAATTCAGATTTATAAAATAGAATTGTTGATTTGATGTAATATATTATATTTCAATGAATTAAATATAATCTAACCTAATTTAATTTTTTTATATAACAACTTAAAAAGAATGATAATCAATTATTATTTAAAATATTTTATGTTCGTTTATAAAATTTGCACGAACATCATTTTGAAGTTTCTTAGAAAAAAAGTAGAATATATACATCATTGATTCATGGATCGATCTTTTGCGTTTTATATTTTGTCAATTCATAAAACCTCGAAGAATGCGAAAGTAGAATCGTGACTTGGCACGAATACCGAAATATATACAATTTTGATTCATCTGTTCTTATCTGAAAATTCTCTCTGTTCCATTTAATATTTATATTTATGTATTTGAAACGGTGACCAAGTAAATGATATGATTTGTTATCATATGTCAGTGTGACTGAGATTCGCATTAAATTTGTAGAGATCTATTATAATCTTGTTCATTTTTTCGATTTGACAAATTATTGAAATATATTAAATGTAAATAAATGACAATGTAAAATTAAATGATAAATAATTTGATAAAAAGATAATATAATATATAAGTAATAAGTTTTGAATATAATTTAATTAAAAATTAAAAATTTATTAGGTTAGGAATATATTTTAATGATTTTAAAATATGAGAAATTAATTAATATAGATTTATAATAATTTAGTTAATATAGATATGTATTTATATAAATAATATATAAATATAATTTTTTGAATTATATTAAACTTTTCTTACTTTATTTTTTAATTTTCGCAGTTTAAAATGAATATAAATTTTTTATAATTTTTGAATGAAAATAGTTTGAAATATGAAATGTAAAGAAAGTTAAATATTAAATATTAAAATATTGAAAAGAAAAATTCTGAGAATATTAAAACTTTTTGCAACGAAATATAGAATATTTTTCAAAAGATATTTCAATTTTTATGAAAAAAATTATAATTATATAAGTTATACAAATAATTAAAAAATATGTATATATCGAAAATAAACTTTTTATTTAAGTTTTTGATATTTAATTACTATAAAAATGTGTACAAAAGAAATGATTCATGGAAAAATGTCAAATTGTATTAGAAATAAAGAAGATTTATAGAAATCATTTAAAAAAATAAAGATTAATGTCTAATGGAATAAAAAATTCTGAAAGCATCTTTGAATTGTGTAAATAAAGATTTGCAGATAATTATTTCATAAGATAAATTTTGTTTTTAAGTATCGTTATCTTTGTCTTTTTTTTCATTGATAAAATACGAACTTGGAAAAATATAATATTCTATTATGGAAAAGTTTTCTTAACAATTAATTATCTTTTAAATATTATTCTGATATTTTATATTTTATATTTATATTTTATTATTTTCTATGATGTATATAACAATGTATTTTGATTATATAGAAAATTATAAATTTTTATTTCATTATAAAAAAATTTGACTATTAAAAGAAATCGAAAATTAAAACTTTAGATTACGTTTAATTAGATGCATCATTTAGTAATTTGAAAAATTTTATTCATTTATAAATTTATAAATTTTTAAATATTTTATTTTTATTTTTTTAAAATAATATTAATAAATATTGATTATCATAGAATAATTCACGAAAAAATAACTTAAATAAGATATTAAAAGATAATTCAATATTTCTTTTTCGACAGATTCAAAAGCATTTTTTCACTATTTCTATTTTTCTAATGTTCTTTTTATTTTCTATTATCATTAAGAAGTAAATTGAGCGACTCTATTGAATCGTTTTCTATCAAATCTTTTTTTGTAAAACAGTTGCTTTGTATTACCAAAATATTATAGATTTATTTCTCCAGAAAAGAAATATATTTCATAAATATTGGATATATTTAGTGCTGTTAAATCTTTTTTTACTATATTCAGCATGGAATGTTATTGAATTGTATACTATATTTTATTATTTATTTTATTATAAATACATTTGATATTTCATATATTAATAATGAATATTTATAATTAATAAATAAAGAACAAGTATTCATTTCAAATGAAGAAATAAATCATATATATAAAAAAAAAATTTGTTACAAAAGTTAAAATTTAAATAATTATAATATTACTTCATTTTATTAATTCATAAATCTTAATATAAAGAATTTTCAAATAAAAAATATATATATATATATATTTCTATAATATATATATATATATATATATATATATATATATATATATATATATATATTATAGAAATTTTTAGAAATTTTATTATATATTATAGAAATATTGAAAAGATTTCAATCTTTTTATGAGGTAATTTATTTAATTTATTCTTACATAATAACAGATCATATTCACATATATTATCATATATATATTTTTGCTCAAAGAAATTTATCATAGATTTAATTAAATACACATAATGAATGAATTCAGAATGGAAAAATAACAATGGAATTTTATCATATATTATTTATATAACATTTTTATAAACATTATTATTTATAAATATTCATTTTAATGAAATAAAATAATTTGTAATAAAACGCATTTTATCAAAATATGTATACTTACTAATTATACATATAAATTAATATACATATATACATATAAATAAAATTAATAATTTATTATTTCTCAATGGAATCTGCAAATTATAAGTTCAAATCATCCATTAGAAAAATTAATTAATTAATATGTATTTTACTATATTATACAGTTATTGCAAATAACATCAGTAATAGCTGAGTTTATTTATAATCCAATGAATGGAACATTATAATCTATTATAGAAACTTTCATAAGATTGAAAAAGTTAAAAATCAATTGATCTCATTTTCTAATTAAATTATATTCTAAAATCAATTTATGTCTGCATACTATGTAAATGTTGTTATTCATAAATTTCTCTGACTTTAGGTTTCCTAAAGATCTATTAAAGCATAAATGATGATGATGTTAGTTCAGTTAGCAGTTGATCCAGGAAGATTACCCTTTAACAAATGAACAAACGATAAGGATGATTATTGTGCATCGTCAAAAGAGAATCTATTCCAATTTTAAACGAGTGTATAAATCACGATCCCGCCATCCCACTCGTTGTTTTCTAGCCAGTGAGCGATAGTAGAGGATGATCCATCCACGTGGATCGCCCACATGAGTCAGGTATCATGGTTAATTGTTCTCGCGTCTCAGTATACGAAGGATGTTAGTCCGATCGAGTAGCGTGTTTGCTCTGCTCCTCAAAACATATACATTCACACATTTTCTGTGATTGCATTTTTTTGATCGTTTTTCAATACTGATTCTTTAAAAAAATATGAAATTTAAGTGTAAATTTTTAATCAATTATTTGAATTGTAAAAGTGGTTTCGAATCGTTGTATTTCATGTTGTATTTTACGTTTTAATGCGTGCATGAAAATGTAATGTGTTTATGTAATTTTTTTATTATGTGGATTTAACTCTGTTTTATTTTGTTGATCTGTATATTTTGGTGAAAATTATTTTTAGTGATTATGTCTAATTATAAGTTACATATCTCATAAGGTTGATATTATGCATCATTTAAGAATCCTTAAATTGATATTGTGTTCCAGTTTCTTCAATTGGAGAAAAATTAATTATTCATATTGATAATATTTTGATAATATTTTTATAGAAAATTCTTTGTTTTTTGGTATATCGTTTTAATTTTATTAATGGTCTAGTTATATCATAAAATTTTATCATTTACCATCATTTGTGCAATTTTTTAAAAATTTACACATAATAAAATGATTGTGAGTATAAATGATTAATTATATAATTATATGATACGTGAGTGATCTTTTTTTATTTATAATAAGACGTGATATTTCGAACGTGATTTTCCAGTTTTTCAAAGGATTATTAATAATTTAATTGATTTTGAAGATTTTTTTGCCTCTCGTAGCTATTAGTATCTATTCAATTGTTGAATAATTCAACATATGTGCGAATATCATTATGATTCGTTCAGGTGTTTTAAATTATCTCCGTAATCTTGTAATGGAATCATTAACTATTTTTTTATAAGACAAAATTTACAAAAAAAAGAATAAAAGAATAAAAAATAGAATTATAAAAAAAAATTTCATAATTGATAAAATCTCTGGAAAATAATGAAAATTATTATATATATAGAAAGAGGAAGACTATTATCATTTTTAATAGTCATTTAAGAAACTTTGTTTTATAATAACTTTTGGCATTAAAATGGCGAAAATACTATATGCGCTTATTTATAATTTGATAAGTGTTTAGATGAATAAAAAAATAATCTATTGATATTTACATTTTGAAATTTTTCCATTTATAGCACATACATAAAATGAAAAACATAATCAAAATTTTTTTCAAAAGAAGAGAATAGACAGAAACTGTGAAAAAATAAATAAATTAAATTTAAAAAGAACAACACTATTATAAAACAATATCTGATATTATTTTGCAATTATTTTTGACTGGATATTGGATATAAATAATAAAAAAAAATTATTTTAAAAGGTATATTATATTTTAAAACAATATTGAAATATTTTTTTATTTAAAATTATCATGATATTATATATAATATATATTTTAATTGACCGTTCATTTTCCTATAAATCTACTAAATCTATACAAATTATTCGTTTGAAAGAAAGTTTCATAATACTTGTGATCAGTGTTATTGAATTGGCCGATAATCGAATTCGAAGTCATGAAACACTAAGTGCAGATAATTATCCTTGGAACTTGGTTCGAGTTATTAGAAAATTATCAGATTAGCTATTAATACATTTTCACAGAATGCGTTACCTTGGCTCCAATCGTAATATATTATAGTTCAAAAGAGATATAATTATTCAGAACTGATAATGAATAATATTTTTTTGTTTTACTTTTTTTTTTTTACAATATTTTTAAATGCTACGTTATTTAATGATAAATTGTCGGAAAGTTTCGCGTTTATAAAAATAGAGAACACGTAGGTGAGCATCGATCAATATATGAAGATAAGATTTTATATATTTTGTCGCATTAAGTGATATTTCAAAGGACTTTTGAATCAATAATTTGTATAGAAGAGGTTGTATTTAAATTTTGTTTAAATTTAATTCTTCTTTATCTTATTCTTTGATTAATTCATTATTTGTTTTATCTTCTTTTTAATTTACAGGATTTTTTTTTTTTAATTACAGGATTACAGGATTGTATAATCTTTTTAGGAAGAAATGTGAAAATCAATCAAGAAATTATTTTATATATAAATATATTATATATTAATCATATATTAATTGAGAAATAGATAAAGTATTTATAAAAATCAAGCAAAAACTATTATATTTACAAATATCACAAAAAATAAGAATTGCAAAATAAAAAATTGTGAATAAAATTTGATCAAAAAATTATTAGAAAGAAAAATCAATCAAAATTTATTTTATTGAAATTTTCCATGTCTTTAAAGTACAATTAAACAAATTAAAATCAAAATAGATATTACCTTGAAGCAATAAAAAAATACATAGATTTAGGTTTATCAAACTTCATTTTATCAAACACTTTAAAAAGAAGTGATATATTCGTCAGATAAGTATAAAATTGTATGATAATGATAGATTGGATTGTAACCGAGCCTTATGCATTGGTTGAACTTTCTTTTCTGCCTGCACAAAAGATATTTCAGTGAAAGTTTAGTACTCGTTCGTTGAACAGCTGACCCATTGATTTCTTCTCGAACATAGTTTAGTTTATTTTAGCTATTTCTTAACTCTTTGTTTACCATTGACTCTTTTAAATTCTTTTTATTGCTTCTCAAATATGCTATTAAATATCGATATTTGGAACAGTGTTGAAGAGAAGAGATTTATTATAAATAAATAAAACGATAGGTATCATGTGTATTTTCTTAAATTAATTTATAATAATTACTCATTTACATGTGTGTTTCTCTGGGGTATCTTACAGAACTGCTGATTTATATCACTATATATATATGTCATTTCGATAAATATTTGCAATAGATATTTGAAGACAAAAATAATTTTTTAATCTTTTTATTTGAATTTGTGATGATAATAAATGAGACAATTTGAGATGATTGATAATAATTTTATTTGATGGATTATTATTATTAATATAAGTGAAATAAAATATACGTTTTTAATATAAATATAACGATGTATTAAAAAAACAAAGAATTTTTCAAAGAGAATTATCAAAAGATATTGATAATTGACAAGTTAATTCGTTTTTCTTGACTTTAATAAGATTAAAGGATCTTGATTTGATTCGAGATATGACAAGAAGCAATATTGGATTGTTCATTCGAAACCTTATGATTATTTGTCAAAGTATTAATTGCATATTCAGTTTTTTACATAATATTTCAAGAAAAGAAGAAAATTTATAAGTCATTCGATTTAATAATTATCCATTCGTAAACTGTTATCCAATAAACGTTTGAATAATCTATTAATTACATCGTTTCTTGACCAGAAATTTTCTCTTAAAATTAAAAAAAAAATTGATTGAATTGAAATCGAATTAATTTTATGAATGTTAAACGCTCTTACGCGTCTAAACACGATGTAAATTGTAATAAAAATGTAAAATCTGTGATATTTTTAATACTTATTAACGAGATATTGAAAAGATAAGATATTTGAAAAAAGTGTTAAAATTTAAATGTTGGAACGATGAATTAACATGTTTACTTCGTACTCGATATTTTATATTTTTACTGTATATTTACAACAAGAATATTTATAACAGAACATATAAATAGCTTATAAAAAGTGATAAAAAAATTCCTATCAGCAGCGAACGTGTTAACGCTAAGTTAAAGTGCAGTTTGTTAAAAGTGCTTTCATTATCATGGATATCTCAACTTCGAACGGTTTACGAAAGAATGATAATTTTTAAGCGATCAGGAAAGGATCTATTCGATGATTGATCGATCGATAGCGGGGATTTATTTCGAAACGTTGTCGTGTGAAGAAAAGTGAAAATGTCGCATTTTCGATTGAAAAGTCGGAAAAGTTCAACCGATTCAACGACGAGTAAGAAATCGAGGCAGATTTCGAGCCATGGAGAGTATCGAGGGATTCAATTCACTTTATTGAAGAGCCATTTTCACGAGGTAATGAAACTTGAAAGAAACTTTTAGATTTAAAGTATATTCTTCAAATACTTGGAATAAATCATTTTTAAAGTACATATTTATGGTAAAACGAGATCAAAGAAAATGAGATCTATTCTTTTTTCTTGTTCAAATTATTCTCCTAGATTCTTTCTTTTTTTAGATAGCAACGATTCTAAATGGAAATTTTAGATTTAACATTTTTTTAATTGAAAAATATAATTGAAGATACGATCTTGTTTAATTTCAAGTTTAATTTATCTCTAATATCTTAGGATTTTTATAAATGAAATTAATAAACGAGAAATTATTCCAAAATTATTCAATTTACTACATCCCATACAGTGTGATATCTCTTGAAATAGTCACTTCATCGTTATAAAGCGAGCCATCCTGAGATTTTTTGCGTGCAGGCGTTGCGGTCAGAAATATATTTGGCCGCTTTGCCTTCTTCTTTCATATATTCAATAATTCTTCGCCACTTCCGCTGTACGTGTTTAATTAAACCGTTGAATTCGCGAGAATTTTTTGTTCTCTCATTTTCACTCATCTTTATTCATCGTTCGAAGTTTCTTTTTAATGTAAATCGAATTTTATTGCGAGCTTTAAAAGTTTTCAATAAAATTCGATTCGAGATACATCCGATTAGTTCAATATACAGTTAGTTGGAAATCATTAATCTACAAGATTGAAATATTTATACAATTGGATATTAAAAATTACAAAAGATTGGAAAATTAATATAAATTTGATTTAGGTTACATTTTATTGTATCTTTGATTTCTAGATCAATATGCATCCATTTAAATTTCCTGTGTATCGTTAAATGGATATTCAATAGTTGTAAACAGGATATGTCCAACATGTTATTCCAATAATTGAGAGACTAAACTTGGATTTCCATACAAAGAACGATACGTTTGTGTTACATCATGCTTGACAAGTAGAGTAGAATTCGATCAATACTCGATACTGCGGATATTTTCTAACATAGAATATTGTGATTTTTACAATAAGTCTTTGTGCAAGGATTTACGTTTCAAGGAAACATGTCCTGGAAATCGTATCGAAAGATGTGTTCGAAGTTAATACACAATATTTTTATTCCGTTTATTTTTTTTAAGAAAACTGCATAGTTTGAACGAAAACTTATTCATAGATATTCATTCATCTCCACGTTCTCTTAAACCTACTTATATAAATAGTACAATCTCTATAGCATTACAATAAAACTCAGTCACATTTGATAGTTTATTCCTCACCAATGAAATATCTCTACGTGGTTTCATTTCACGTGTTACACGTAAGTAATCCTGATCATCTCAAATAACCAGTCAAAAATAGATTATTAGAAACCCGTTTTTAATTACAGACCGTTTCCTGTGTCTCGTATCTCCAAGCCCACCTCAATTACTCAAACCTGTCCAATGAAGATAATCCTTGGATCGAATTTAAATGCCAACTTCCAAGAATTTATTAGGTGTTCCAAAAGTTCTACCTGTTATTTTTATACGCATACGTTTCTTGCTGCAAGAAATGTATATTTATTTTTCATTTTCACTCGTTTCATCATTATACTCCAGCTCCAGTTAAGCTGTCCTTTTTATTTAAAAATTGACAATATTACAAATTAATTGGAATATTATTTATTATTTCAAATAAATTCAAATAAGTTAAACTCATTTTGGAAAAATAGAATAGTACTACAAATATTATGGTTTTCTTTATGTAAAGTATATAAAATTTTGCATCATTGAAATGTGTAACTAATGATCCACTTCGTTATTCATTATTTTGGAAAACTGTTGTATGTTGAAGAAAAATTTTTTTAATCAATTTAATAGATTATTATATATCTCTCTCAACGATATATCGCGCGAAACGATTCAGCTTCTTCGCCTTCTCTAAATCCAAGTTTAGATATATTCATGATAGAGGGGCACGACTATTTTCGTTTACCTTCGACGGTACGTGCCAATGCACGAACACTGGGTGCGACAGTGATTTATCCGTCTCCGTTCATACGGAGACGGCGAAATCCGCGTGTGCCAGAAAGAAACCTCGTTGTGACAAGCTTGAACATCCCTCAGTGTCACGAAAGAGGGTGTTTGCACGACTGCCAGTAGGGATACAAGAACGACGTGATCGTTGATCGACGAATAAATCGAGGAACAGACGATGTCCTCTATCCTCATTGACATATCATGAATCCACGAATCTTTTCGATCACTGCGCACAGGATCCGATTCGGTAGTACTTTTATGATACTAGTGTGTGGTAGAGTATTATTCCGAATATCGAACATCGTGAATTCTAAATTGAAGATGTTGAAAAGTTGAACGTTGTCGTGATGAATGAATTTTGAAAAAGCTTGGAAAATAATTGTGCGATGAATTTTAAGGAAAACCTCTGGGAGTAATGTGTAAAGATGAGTTGTTGTTATAGGGATTTTAAATATTAATTAGTGGTGCCTTAAATATCAGTGGATTTCGAGAAAAGCATTTTGATAATTAATGTAATTGTGTTGTATTCGTGAACTTTGTAAATTTGAAATTGAAGATATTGAGGGTATAAAGATATAAGAAACGTTATGAATGAATTTTGAAAAAGCTTGGAAAATAAAATAATAAAATAAATGATAAATTTTAAGAAACGTTTGAAAATAATATATGAAGATAAGTTATTATAAATATTTCAAATATTAGTGAAATTTTGAGAAAAAGTTTTTGGATAATTAATGTAAAGTTGTGTTTTAAGAATTCATATATTCGAATTTTGTGAATTTAAAATTGAAGATGTTGAAAATATGATAGTATTATAAGTTTGTGAAGTGTAGTGAATTTTGAAAAGTCTTTGAAAATGTGTAAAATAATATCAAATAACGTCTAATGAGTTATAGAATATTTTAAATATTAGTGAAATTACGAGAATAGCTTTTGGATAATTAATGTGAAATATCCACACATTAAACATTATGAATTCGAAGATGAAAGTTTAATGTTAAAGGTATAAATATATTAAATGTTTGTATATTAAATAGAAGTAAAATTTTGAGAAAATATTCTGAATAATTAGTGTAAAATTATATTACATATAATTCTTTTATTAGAGCATATTAAATTTGAAAGGAAAGCTTTTAAATCATTCAAATATCATCATTATAATGTATATATATAAAGTTTTGAAATAAGTAAGAAATTCATTCATTGGTAATCGAATTAGGTAATCGAATTCTGATCATCAGTGAACGTATTAAGCTAGTTTCATAGCTTAAACTATTCGATTTGATTGATAGTTCGTGTTTCTGACGTAAGCTACATTGTTTTGTTTTATAATTGACTCAATTTATAAATTATACCCATTTGAAATTTAATTCGATTATTCGAAAGTTTGGTTTTAGAATTTTTCTTCAGATATTTCTTTACTTATTGATCATTTTTAACAAATTCACACAGAGATGAGAAATATGTTTAAGCTGGTAAACATTCATAAATTGCAGTTGCAGGTTTGATTTCTTCATTCTAGATTTGATGTAGATGATTCTAATTTTTAGGAAAATGTTAAAAAGATATTGTATTTCATAGTGACATTATCTGTCAATTATAATCTCGTTGAATATTTGGTTTGGTTATTAATGTGAAGAAATTTCAGTGATTTTTTTGTGATTATCCTTTCTATTATATTATCAATTATTATCCAAATGAATTCTCTTTTTATCCTTTTAATTTTTTAATTTATTTTATATATCCAATTAATAAAGAAAAATAATTTAATATATAATAAATTCTAAAAATTTACTTTATACATATATATTTAAACTATCTTTTTAAAATATATAACTAACTTTTAGATCTACAATTGATTTTTTATTTATTAATCATTTTTAAAAAATTTACACGGAAATTCTTTAACTCTTTGTTAATTAATCATTTCCTCAGATTCATTACTATTCAATCAAATCAAATTAATCGTTATATTTGTGATATCGCCAATACGATCATTATGAATCATGATAGTAGTCATTGCATAGCAACATGATGCCAAAAATGCTTTTACGTGATATCTCTCAGTGTGAATGTTATTGGGTGCCAGGCTGAATTATAATATATATTTTGATTAATTTGATTTCTATTTATTATTCATAATTTATTATTATGATTATTATATGTCTATTTATTAAGTTCATAAAGTAGCATTTCTTTTTTAAATTTCTATGTAAATTAGATTAATGAATACATACAAATTTAGAAAATATTATTAATTTTTTTATTAGTAATTTTTCATATATAGAAATAGAAAATATTAAAATTGAATATATAAAAATTTCAATCATTAATATTTCATGTATATTATATTATATATAATAATTATAATGAGTTTATTTTCTAGCAAATCATCCATCACTTTTAATTAGCATTTATTTTGCACTCTATATTTTCCATAATAAAAATTATTAAGCATTTTTATCGTATATAGAAGTAAAAATTGAGTAACCTGATTAAAGAAAAATTTGTTCAATTCTTCAATTCTCAATATATCAATTCTAATCATAAAAATAGGAATTAAATTATTTCCATTTTTTCCAAATTTCCATTCTTTATCCACGAAAAAGAAAATTATTTAAGATACAATATTAAAAATCTGTGATTATAAAAATATATCAATTAATTTTCACGATCAAAATCATATCATTTTGATCTTTTTCTTTCATTGGATTTTACATAATAAATTTTTTTGGTCGATAGTATATCAATTAAAAACATATTTTATCATGATATTATCAAATTATAAGATAATGATAATTCTCTATTCGATTGGCTTTGATTTTTTAATTTACTTCTTAATAAGCAATCGAACAAGATATTTTTAAATCCTATCTAATAAAATTATAATTCGTATATAAATTGCGAATATTTATGAAAAATTTAAATGTAAAAAAACTTTGCTGAATGCACTCTGATATTCGAAAAAGCATAAAATGATATCCGAGGCATAGAGCAAATCTTATAAATTTTGTTTCTCATAAACATCCGGTCTATTCATATACCAGTGTTTAAACTATTTTCTATGTGTAAATTTTCCAACGGCGTATATATTATTTTTATTGCAAAAACCATTGTGATTTTTTATTTCAATTTCATGCGTTGCAATTTCGCGATAACAATTCTCGCGGATATATTTTGATGAAAAAATTCTCGAAAAACTTTTATCTATTTCAACAATTATTTATTTATTCACCGATATATTGATGTGATTCGTTTTTAAAGTACGCTTTGGATACGTATACATTTATGCCAAAAATTTTTTATCAATATTTAAAACTTTTTCTGAAATTTTTGGTTGTAGCTAGACAATTTTTATGCGCATTTATGGAAAATTTAAAAATGTGCACAAAATGCGCATTACAAAATACAAAAAAGGCACAGAATATTCAAAGAAAAATGAAAACCTTTATTCGTTCGATTTTATCTTTACGATAGCTTTTATTTTTATCGCATAATCGCAACAATTTTTCTTATAAAACAAGTATATAATATCTTCAATGTTCAATATTTCATCCGAAGAAGAAGAGAACCAAAAAGAAGACAATATTATTTAACGTGACGTTACAATGTTCCCTTTTGATATCAAATATCATTCACACGATATCTAACTTCAAGATGGAAAAAAAGTACTGGACACTGTACTCCTCTACGAGTGGAAGATTTTTTTTTTTAATTAATCAAAATCATCCATATTAGAAAAAAATATTATATCTCACGATTTGCTTCATGTTACGAAATAACTTTCGATTGTACAACACGTTTGATTGATAAGATAAGATCAATAATTCTTTATATTACGTGTTTATATGTGCAGCAACAGAACGATAAGTAGCGGACAGTGTGGACAAGGTATGAAATATTGTTATTCTTAATGGAAATTGAAATGGGCGGTGATCGATTGAAAGAAATTATAATTAATCGTAAGAGGAACGAGTGATTGATCGCAAGTAGAGGCGAAGATTCGCGTGTCGAAAGAGTATGTTACTTGTGTTTAATTTTGATTCTCCAACGAGGAACATCGGTAATTTCATTAAGTTCGTGTAAAGAGGAGAACACGAGGCAATGATCCAACGGTTCGTGTACGCTTGATTTCTCAGGGAAAATCTATATAACGAATGAACACGAATATATGAGCGAATATATCAACGGATGCATGACAAAAATGTTGCGTTTAAAGCTTGTTGACTTGCATGTCGTATGGAATTGGAGTGTGTTCTTGGATATCGTGAGTATTGATTATTCCGGTTATTTTAAAATTATGATTAATTAACTCCTCGTAGAGCGATGAGAGTAAAGTAATACTATATTTTCCAGAACGTATAATTTATCTAAGAGGAGAGATTTTGTATTGTTTTCAAGGGGAAATTATAATCGATACTCTATTTCCATGAAACAACATCGATTTTCGTAGAAAATACAAGGAAATTTTCTATAGGAGAAAGAAGATCGGCAACGAGAATGAAATTAATAAAAATATTGTTCTCTGATGCTTAACGTGCGATCTTCGCGAAGATTCAATATTGATTTTTATCAGAAAGACGAAAGATTTTTCTTGGAGAAGAGAGAAACTTGTATGTAACAATAAGCGAAAGAGAATAATTTTATTTTAATCTGTCTCGATAATTAGAATATAATTTATCCAAGAAGTAATATCGATCATTTTATATAAAACATGGAAAATAAAAATATAGTGCAATAAGAGAAAGAAAAGTGGAAAAAAACGTATACGAATCGTTAGAAACATAAAGAAACAAATTGAAATTTTATCTTTTCCAAGATAATTACGCAATCCAATATCCACAAATTAATAGGAAATACTAAATTATTTTCAAGTAACTGCAACACGAAAACATCTCCCCTCGAGAGGATTCGATTCGTTCTATATCTTCCACATTTTTTATTCTATTTTTTTTCTCGAACGTTTTCCATAGATATGAAGAACGAAATGGTAAGCAACGTTTACTCGTTTAGAAGTTTCCTTGGATGTTGTTTCCAGATATATTTCTCAGAGTTGTCTCGATAATACCGTGTTCGAAATTGTGTCATTCTTAAATAAAACGTAGTAAAGATTGAAGCTTCTTTCTATGTGAACTAAACGATCTGAATATAATTGGAGGAAATTTTTAACAAAGATATTTTTAAAAGATATTTTTGAAATTTTGACAAATAAAAGTGTTGATTATTTGTGCACAAACGTGATCTATGTGATGAAGATTCTCATTATTGAAATTTGTAACATTTTCATTTGGATTTTTCAAGAAGTGATAAGGAATAAAATATCTTTACTTTTATTAATGATTTATTTATCGTTAATATGGTTTGTTAAAATTAAATATAATTTTTAAAGTTACAATGCAAATATAATTATACATTGGATGAAAATTTAATTTCTACTTCGAGGCAGATATATACACACAGCTTCGAGAATCATTACTTCGTTGGATGATGTGATAAATTATACTAACGAGAAATAAATTATGATTGTGTAATTTATAAATCGTGCGAATTGTTTCGTAAACGTGATTTCGTAAAAGATTACACGTGATTTAAACGTCACGTGAAAAATTATTAACTTTTATCGATTTGAATGAAAAACTTGGAAAAGAGAAATGTTTTGATACGAATGAATTAATGATAAATATTGTTGAGGAATATTTTAAGCTTCGACAGAAATATTGTGAAATCTATTGAATTGTTTCAATCGTAAAAGACAATGAATTTTTATATATATACATATATATATAAGAAAGAATTGCATTTGAAGTGAAACGAAAAGAGGCTGCATTAAAGTAAAAAGAGATTGATGAAAAGAAGATCTAGTGTTTTAACGATGACTTTCGACCTCTGGTGCCAATTATAATTATCATTATTAGAATATGAGAGTATTTCCTGACATTGACCTACTTTCTATGGAATACGCGAATGAGAGGAGCAATTTACTGAATTCTAATCGAGAAAATGCCGGGTCTCTCTCATCCTTGGTTCCACCAGGATTGGCACGAAGTTACGGATCATTTTCTTCTTATCAACAGGTGATACAATCGATCTGGAACAGAAGCAAACAGGTACAGAAAAAATAATGCCGATAAAATATGTTTAATCAATCAAGTGAATAATTATTTACTCAACTCAACAAAAGAAGATAATTATAATATTTCTTCTTTTTTTTAATTTTCTTATTTATTATAAAAAAATTTAAAAAAAATTATTCTTATTATTTATAATGAATGTATTGAATGTTGTAAGAATACATTTTTAAAAAATTTGACACTGAAAAATATTATTATTCAGAAAATTTTATATTTTTTCAAGAACTGGAATTAACAATTCTGGAATTCATGGAGTTCATTCTTGATTTATAGCCAAGTATGTACTGTATAGTAATGTATAATAATTTTTTCATAAATTAATTTTAATTTTTTTTGCTTGAAAGAAAATTAAATTTTTATGCTTTTTCTTTTTTTCCATATAAATTATTTTAATCATATTAATTTTTTTCTTTAAATATGAAAATTAAATTTCTGAAATTGTGGATTGAGAATGGTGATTTAAAATTAGATCGAGTTTTTATTTTGAGCAAATAAATTTCAACGAATTCTAAAGGATTTCAAAGATCTTCCATAGGCGAGCCAATTCTAAGATGATGTAATATTTTATATTCTTTACGGTTCGTTTGTATTTATATACATATATATAGTTGAATGTTATATTTACTTCATAAATATGAGGAAACCGGGGGCAAGATTTTGAATTGAATTAAACGAAAACGATTTAGTGTCGTTTTGTCAGTTTGCCTGGACAACGTGCCAACATTTTTCGACGTGTCTCGAATGAAGAATGATAGATGCAACAGTGTCTTCAAACGTTTTCCGTACACCTTGAATCGCGTTTGGATTCAATTAACACGATTTATTCGTCTGTGAAATTTAGAACGATTAATTGCACGTACATGAAGTTAAATTGATTGAATTAGTGTTTTAAGATTTTTCATTTTTTTTTTTAAATTCTTTTTTCTCGACTTTTTTCTCTTTTATTTATTATTATAACATGATCTTCTCCAATTATTTTCACGGATCGATCAAAATTTTATAAACGAATAACATAATGTATAATGACATATATACATAAAGTATATGTAAATATATGTAAAAATATGACACATGATACGATATATTTTTACATTTTTTAATGGTCGCAACTGTATGTTCCATTATTTCAATAAATGAAACCAGATACTGATCTTTATTACTCACCAGTTATGACGTTCCAATATTTGCTCTCCTCCGCGACTTTTTGCCGCCTTCCTGATCAATTTACAATAGTCAATTCATGGAGATAACGTGAATAAATAATTGGTTCTAGATCTTTATCTGTTAAATGTAAAAATCAAATACACCTGCTATCACATTAACACTGTAAATTTCCATAAATAATATAATTTTTTTTAAAGAATACTTTTGATCTAGAAAAATTAAAATGTGAAAAATATAATTATCTGTGAAAGTTATCAAAAAGAGAAAGCAAGATTTCTAAAAAGATTGTAAGAATTAAAATAACATCATAGCACGTTGGAATTAAAATGTCTCTCGTTTCCCAAGCGCAGTTACATATTTCTTTTTATAAGATCTAGCAAACGACATATTGTACAATTGATTAGTTTGTTGAGTGGTTTAATTGGCCCAAGTGCTGCGAGTAGTGCAAGGACGCGCTTGTCTCTTCGCCTAGTTCTATAGAGTAAAAGTATTTTTCTAACTGAAAGTTTCTCCGAAGGTTATTTTGCTCTCCTTAGTTGTTGCATTAACGTCGTGATTTTATTTTAATCGATACGTAACACGTGCATTCTTTGAAATTGATTATATCGTATTTTTTAAATCGTTATAAATATGAAAAGAACTTTCAAAAATTCTATTTTTATTGATAATTACAATATTCTAAAAATTCTGAAAAATTTGAATCGTTTATGATAACGATAATATACGATAAAAATAAATTTTAATATAGAAAGGAAAGAATAATGAAAGAAAATGATAGAACTTAAAAATTTTTGAAATACTGGAATTTTGATTAAAGAAAGAACTGTTATTGTTATTGATTTAAAGATTAATCGATAAAATTTTTTTCTTAAACTGTTACATTGCTATCACGATTATTAAAGAATATCAAAAGACTATGCACAACAATTGCACGATTAGACTGTACTTATCGTGGAATGCAAACGAATGAAAGAAATCTCTGTTTGACAAATTTACCATCCAATATTGCATTCTTAACAATGGAGTATCTTTATTTAAACGTACAATGTTTGCACATTGAAAAGTAACAAATGGCTCGTATTTTTTTTTCAAATTTATTGCAAATTATATTTTTATTTTTTGTTCCATTCTTCGATTCAAAAGAAATAATAAATTCGTTCATTCTTTTTCCCGAAGAATTCTAATCTCTTATTATATAACGTAAATTAGAATATTTAAATGCATAGTTTTTATGAAATAGAAAAATAAAATTAAAAATTTATACATATCGTGAAATAATTAGAAGAATACATCTTATTTTCTCTATAAATTTCTTCGTGATTTTTTTTTTTATTTGGAGAAAAAATTTTATCGCCAAAATAATTACAGCTACTATTATATGAAATTCAGACTAAACATCGCGAAAATCGAATAAATTATTTCTTGATTGTATAGCACAATTTCTAAAGTACTTAAACACGATAACACTCTAAATATAAAAGACAAAACAATTATGAATAACACTGAGATGTTTGAGTTACAGCGTGCGAAGATAATAAAAAGGAAAATAATTTATTTCTGTGGATAGATCGTTTATTCTCTGGATACTTTATGTTCCTTTGTAATATGAACACATTGTGTCGTAAGTGTGACGCATCTACTATATCTACTATATCAGACAATTAGTATTATTTCGTAAAATATCATTATACACTTCAAAGTTAACCGATCTTTTCGAAAGATTAAATTTGAGAGAGAGAGAGAAAAAAAAAAGAACCTGCATTAAAAAAAAAGATTGCAATCAACTTCTTTCTGGTGTCGATTACAACAACAACAAATGTTAATGAAGCTTTTATGATAGAAAGATAAAGATAAGAAAATAAAGAATCGTTTATAAAACTTATGCTTTCGCAGTAATTTCTAAATACAGCTGTAAATAATCAAGAAATTGAAGGATATTAAAATTATTTCTATATAAAATATCCACCAAAAAATTCTTTATAAAATAATAAAAATTTCTTATTTTTTTCTTTTCGTATTGAATTATTATAATATACAATTTTTTATCGAATCTAAATAATCAATTCAAGCAAAATTGAAGATGAGAAGCAACGAAAATGTTCACTTTTAAAAATTCATGCGTTTTAATTTTTACTCACGAATTTTTTTTCTAACCAAAAAATAAAATTCTAAGATAAAAATTTATTTTTTTGCATTTTTCTTTTCTATGATAAAAGAAGATAAAATTCTTCATTTGATTAAAAATCAAATTACACGAAACGTATCGTACATGTGTACCAAGAATGAGAAAAATTTCCTCGATCAGGAAGATTTCCTCTATCAGCTGGTATTGTAGCGTAATCAAATGAAATTTACGACAGTCAGTCTTAAACGATTAAATCAATTTATTCGATTACGTCACACAATACGATTCTCCGTGTTCTAGGCACCTATATAACGATCCGTTTCCTCTATTGACCACTGTCTGCCTTTTGTGTCGTTCGATTTTCAATCTCCCCCCCTTTACGATATTTTTGTCCTTGTGACGCGTGAATCAATGAATAACACTCTCGCGAATTTCCTCGTTTCGAAATTCTTCGAATTTGTTTTTGTATTAAATGATATGGATTATTGAGAATTGAACATTTTTAGAAATAAAAAAAAAAATAAATAAATAAATAAAAAGTTTGTAAAAATATTCGAAACTATATTACGTTTTAAGAACGAAAACGAATTTTTATTCAAGTTCCATTTCTTTAATCAGGTTCATAAAGATTTGTTTCTGCATAAAAATTCATACTCATAAGTAATTAAAAAGATTAAGACTAAAGATATTATATGAATGTTAATTATATTTCTGATATCTTTGGAGAATCGATTCTAAAAGACGAAACGAAACATGAAAGTTGGTATATTATAAAAAAGTCGGTTGAAGCTTATTAAATTATTATAATAATTTAAGATTGATAAATATAATTATTTCAATTTCTAGAATTCATGTATATAATGATGATGATAATTTCACCGATGCAAAGGAATATATTTATCATTTAATATTATTCCATGAAATTTACACAATTATTAATAATTTTATTATTATTCCAAAACAAGAAGCTAATCACAATATATCCTTATTCAGATTATCATTTATTTTGTTCATTACAACATTTTCTAGCAAAATATTCCACAATAATTCCACTATTATAATAATCTTGCAAAAGAAATATTTCAAGAAAGCTGTAAAAGCTTCACAATGTCGGCCATTCAAAAATTCTTATTTTTCTCATCGAAAAGAATGAAAAGGGCGCGTTTCACATTAACGCTGAATAAAAATCTATACAAACTCATAGACTTAATAACTAACTAAAGTGCATACGTTTAGTTATACGTAGCAGGGTTAATCAAATGGCTTTCCGCAAACAATAGTGTACCGACGTGGATGACGACTGGAGCACGACGAGAGAGCACGTTGTTAATACACGCGATTCCGCACGACTTGTGTACACGACTTTAAAGATCCTACGTCGGATATATAAATGTCGCACGATATGCCAGACGATGCTCTTAACCGATCTGTTGGCGTCGCGGATCGCACGCGTTTGGATCTCGTGCGTTTTCAAGAAGCCATAAGTAGAGGAGGTGCGTTCGTTTCGAGGAGGTGACGAAGGAACAGAAGGAGGAGGATTGGAAAAAAAGGGGGAAAGAGATGACGACCAGAAATTTGGAAAAGATGCTAAGGCTCACCACGTTGTCGAGGGTCCGTCTTTTACGGTATTGAATATATTAATGTCGATGAAGGAAATATAATTTTGGATTTTATAGGGTTTATATTTTGGTCCACAGTATTTATAGTAGTGGAGATGGAAGATGTTTTGTCGTAATTTCAGCTCTAGGACTCGTTGGTTTGACGTAATAAGAAAGAGATAGATGATATTTTATAGAAAGAAATTTATCTAGAATAGATATACAATAGAATATCTGTGGCGTTGATTATGTAGAGGTTTGATCGAGAATCTATCCTTTGTAAAGTATTGGTTGTGACTTTAAACTTCACAAAATGTAAAACAGATAGATTATATTTTACTGTATTTTTGTTTCTATAGAAAGTAATGCTTTCTTTTTGTTTAAGGCTGAGTTGGAGAATATTATATAAAAGTTGGATTTTGTAAAATTTATGGTAGTGAATAATGGTGATTTAAAGTTCATAATATGGATATATTTTACAATTCTTATGTATGGAGAATATTTTTATCTTTTTGATTATGGAATTGAATGTGGTTTAAGATTGATGGGATGGCAAATATTTTATTATATTTTTTGAATTTTATGAATGAATGTGATTTAAAGTTGAAGAATATCTGATCATATTTTCTGAATTCTGAACAGTTTGTACTTTATGATATTGAATGTGGTTTAAATTTTATGAGATGGAGAATATCTTATCGTATATTTCCAAGTATAGGTGTTTAAAATGAATAGGATGGATGATATTTTATTGTACTTTGGATTTTATGGTTTCTTTTGATCGATTAAGGTATTTTCACCTATGGATTTTCTCTTTTTAAACATTCCTCTTATAAAAAATTTGAATGGTTCTTATCATTTGTATTAACATTATAACTTTTGATAACTTCTCAATGGTGAAATCTATTCCTTGAAATAAACATTTATTATCTGTCTCTATTGATCTAAGATCTTATGATACTATCTTATGATAGTTAGATAAATTAATCGATAGAGTAAGATGTTATTAGAACTCGTGACTCATCTTTCACAATACAGATCGTCGAAAATTCTTGCTTTTAAACATTGTCTTTAAACAAATAATATAAATTTTTACGAAATTTTATTAATGAATGAACACGAAATAGAAAAAATTCTTGGAACGTGATATATCGATCATTTTAATTTCGTACATATTTAATCATCAAACACATTATAAATTCAATTTCATCCGCACTGTGTGCCATAATTTTTCAAAAAATAATCACAAATTTTTTTTTTTTTTATCAAAGTTATTCGATGAAAGAGTTACAGGTTAAAAACACGAGATTCTAATATTTGAACAGATGGAGAATATCTTTAGATATTCCATTGAAAATATTGATATTCCACTTCTATATTTCCCTTTTTAAGAAATATTTCAAGCGTACGTATTTTCCACGTATTTATTCATAGTAATCTTTATCTCGGATTTTCGTTGGAGCACATCGAGAAAAGAATGCCATGCGGAAGACCAAAGATGATCGCGTTAAGATCACGACGCATCATTTTCGTATCAGTATCGAGGAGGAAGAGGATGATGAAGACAACAAAGAAACGGAGGATCAAACAATCAGAGAGATGGACAGAAAAATTTCCATCACGATAGAGACGGATTCCAACGTAACGATCGGTGGACAAGAATCTGGGATAAAAAATTTTTCATTCGATCAGAATCAAGAATCTTTGTTTTCGATCAATGATCAATCGGCCGATAAGATCTTGAACAAGAACGTCGAGGACAATTGGAACGAACGTGAGAGGCGGAGAACGAGCGAATTTCAATTCGGGGCATCGATCGAATCCGATAGTTCGGAGGATCGAAACGATGATCAGAAGAGGAGGAAAATGGACGAGGTGGTGGATGAAAATTTTTCTGACGATTCTGGAAGAAGCAGGAAGCAATTGGAGAAGAAGCAAAGTGACAGTTTGGAGAGCGAAACGCGATCTTTGGCCACGTCCACGGAAGTTTCGAACGAGAATCGCGGGATCTTTGGTTCCAGCAACGAGATCTCTCCACCTTCGACCAGTTTTGAACAGAAGGGAAACTTTGGCCCGATTTATTCGACGATCAAGTATTCCATCGAAGGATGCTCGTACGAGGATGCAAATTCGATCAACAAGTTGGATCACGTTGGTTCAATCTCGACCGCCAGCTTCCTTCCTTTCGTTGAAATTTCCAATCCCGGGTCCACCATTAAACGTCATGGATCTCTTTCCACGTATGAAACGAGATTGTCGAGCATGAATTCCCCCGTTGAGCGCAAGAGGACCCAGAGTACGAACGAGAAGATGTTGCAACATTCTAAGAAATCGTTTCCTCGATCGAGCGAGAGGAAACAATCGATAACAAGCACACCAGAAATCCAAGAAACCTCCGCGCTTGACCATCCGATCGTTTCTTCCGAAGTCTCTCCGCTTCTAGCCAGACGATGTTACAAATTCACGCCCACGTTTCCACCACACTCGTCGAGCCTGGAAACTGGAGAAAATTCGCTCGAGGCGAAAGATATCGCCACGAATAAAACGTTCAACGTTGATCCAAATTCCAAAGATGCATCCATCAAATCTTCCAAGATCGAGGAACTCGCCTATCCATCCATCCCTCGAGTCTCTCCGCTTTTACTCAGACGATATTACAAAATCATGTCCGCACGCTCGTCCAGCCTGGACGAGATTTCGTGTAAAAATCATCGAGAAGAGGACCAAGATTCGTCCAATACGAAAGAACCTATGATCAATAATCAAAATTCAGAGGAAGCGAATGCAGCTCAAAGAAGATCGACTTTGCCTATGATGAATGTCGATCTAAATTCAAAAAGTGTGCCGAAATCGCCTAATTATCAGGACGTGTTGTCGGGAACGGGCGTTAATCCTATCAGGCGATCGAGCATCGCCAGTGCAGCTATTTGCTCGAGTTTAGCCCCGAGTTTGGTCAGCGCGTCTCAAGGTATTCCAAACTGTTTGTTGCCCATCTCGGACGAGAAAGAGGTATCGAACGTCTCTAGGAATATTGGGGACCACGGGAGAAGCGGTATCAGGTTGAAATTGCCGTTTCTAAAGATTCATATACCCGTACAGCAACCGGCGACTGGTAGCTGGTCAACCTCCAAGGAGGACGTTGGCCATCATTATTCGCATCATCATCATCACCATCACCATCATCACCACGTGTTTCCGCATTTTCATGTACCCACGTTTACGTTCACCGCGACGGGCACCGATGGCACCGATTCCGGTCGGAAGTTCAACTTTGGGATTCGAAGGCACTCGCAGATGGTTAGTTAGCGGTTTTTGACGAGTGTTTGCATCTCCCTTGAGATGGGAAGGAGAAGCTTTGATTAACGAAGAGATTATTTATCGAGTGGTCGCAGGCTTTTCTCGTGTTTGTGTGTTTCGACGTTTCCGATGTCGATTGTTTTTTTTTGGATCAAAATTGAATTTTGATACGAAATATCAATTCTTCTTAAATAATAATGATAATAAATAAAAAAGATACAATCTATATCTGGAAACTTGAAACATTAACAAAATGTTTTACATTAAAAAAATGCTGTTTCACTTGCACGAAAATCGACGTACGGCTCGATCGTTCGTTGAGAAGGAATCCATTGCAAAAAAAAAGAAAAAGGTTTCCAACGATTTTAAGGGAAACGTAAATATGAGATGGATGCTTTAAAAAGAAGGATAGATTTGATCAATGTTTGTTTAAAATTAGAGAGATTACGATGATCGTGTTTTCGTTCGGGATTTTTATCTTCCATTTTTTTAAATAATTGACGTTTAGATATTTCTTATAAATATTTAAATATAGAAGATTCAACAAACATGTTTAATCACGTTTAATCGAATCTGACATCTTATTTCTTAATTAATTTTTTCCATTCGATCGTTTTATTTTTTTCTTTGTTAATCGATTACGATTCAAAAGTTGAGATTTTCTTTGACGCGTTATCATTTTAATCAGGATTTCTTTAAAATTATAAATGCGAGATTAAAGACAGTGAAATCGTAAAATCTCCATTCAATTATACTTAGAGATATTACTTTTACTTATGAAATTCAGTTTCACCATTTATACGGCGATAACGTTTTATTATTTTGTATCTTCATTCTTTTAATTTATTGGCTAATTTAGATAAAACAAGGTGTAATACCATAAATTTTTAGATAATAAGTAAATTATATCTATTATGAGTTATGAATTAATTATGGTTTCGAATTTATTCGATCGTATTTTTTGAACGATTAAGTAAATTATTTCGTGTAAAATTTACACTGTAAGATAAAAAATATTATTCATTCATTTTTTGCAATGTTGAGTAATAAAAGCATTTGATTGGATGGCGTTACGAGATAACTTGTCTAATAGAATTTCCCTGGTCTCTCGTCTTATCAGTTTCTATTTGCAACGATATTGTATTATATCCATAAGTAAATTATTTTTTACATCGTGCATTCGATGTAAAAAATACTTCAGTATATTTTATCAGGTGGATCCAGTGTGTATTTCAACGATTGAGATTTGATTCGCATGGATTGATTAAGATTGTGAATGTGAATGAAAATTTATGTGTGTGTACATTTTATCAAAGTACATTAACACTAAATCTAATATTTAGTATATATTCTGTCTTATTTAATATGTAAAGCTATTTCATACACGTTGCTTCTTAAATTTTAACGAAAGATTATATATATATTGGTATATCAAATTTACCTTAAAGCTTGAAGTATTAATTCTTTTCAATAGCAAATATTAACAACCTTGTTACAATCAAGCTTCAAGTTTGATTTACAATATAGAAAGTGTTTATTGTATGTATAAAAAAAGAAAAAAAAAAAGAACAATTTGCATATTTCATTTTTTGAAGTATTAATCATTGAATAAATATTTCAATGAATTGATACTTATATACTTAAAATCTTATATATTATTCAATCAATTATCTTTACTTTCTTTAAAATCTTATTTTAATCCTTGAGAAAAGAATAAAAATTTGACGAACGTTGAAAGATTTTACGAAAGATCGTTGCACAAAAATGTTATAACAATATCCGAATTATTTTTTGTATCTTATCCTTTTTTTTTATATTTTTTTTTTTTTTTTCAATTAAAGTTCCTGTTTCTGATTCAGTCTTTATCGTTGACCCATATTCCATTGTGTTCCCTTGAAATATGTATAAGTTCTACGTATACTTTGCCTCGCCCAGAAACCGTGAAAATTATTTGCTGTTCATGTGGTTTCATTAATGAAATTTTCTATAATTTTTGTTTTAAATAAAAATCATCTTAAATATTCTGATAGTTTTTCAATTATTTTTTTAACACATTGTTAAATTATTTTTTTCTTTTTTGTTATAAAAAATCGATATAATAATATAGATTAAAAAGTATTGAAATATTTAAAAATACTAAAATTTTATTTTTGATAAATATTTCATTATAAATTTATTCGTCTCTTCTTATTATTTCTTTTTGTTTGTTTGTTTTTTTTTTATAGATTTTTGTTTATTTTCGATGTTAAAAATATTGTACAACTTATTAATTTAACTTTTATGACAACTACAAATTGTTTGTATATATATATTTTATGTTTTAAAAGCAAGTTATCATAAAACTCTAAACTACATCTCAAATTTCAATATATTTAGAATAAGAACAATAATTTAATCATTTAATTAAAAAAATATCCAATATAAATAAAATTTAATGTGATTTATTCATTTGATCTGACTTATTTTTATTATTAAGATATAATTTTTGCAAATTGTGCCTCTACTCACACAGTAATTAATTCGTTTTGCATCAGCTTCCAATTAGAGAATATAAACACGAACAATTCTCCAATTTTTAATCACCTACTGTAAATCCATTTTTAACAAGCTAATACTATTTTTTCACAGACCTTACATCGGACTGACTCGATGGTATCGCTCTGCTACCGATCTCTTGCCAGCTATATCACAGATGATAATCTCGCTGGTCTTCAAAATTTCCTCGAGAATAAAAGAGTGCAGATCGATGACCGAGATGAGGTAAAATATTATTAAAATAATCACTTCAATTCGGATTAAATTATTCTTCTTCGAATCCTCTTTTTTGTTCCATATGATAAACTACTTGTCTCATTTCTGAATCTGTATCTACTTCTGTATCTTTACATTAAGACGATGTATAAAAAAATTTTTTATTTTTCACATAAATAAACTAAACCATTTTCTTAATACCTTTATTTTCTTTCCTTAATCTCTCAATTTAGGCGTAGTAGAATTTTTACATCTGTAAATTTATCATCAACAATTTCAATAGATTTATATTGATTACATAATTATCGAATTGAATTTCCAACGATCAGACTCTAGATAGTTCATCATTGTTCTTATAATAGAATGGTAGCACAGCCCTCATCCTTGCAGCAACTAAGGGGAAAATACATTTTGTGCGAGAGCTCATCAATCATGGAGCGGATGTCAATGCGGAGGACGGGGTTAGTGTTGCGTATTATATCATCTATGAAATTTTTGAACATTTCTTTCATTCAATTATACAATAATTTAATTTTTTTTTTTTTTAGGATAACTGGACGGCGTTACTTTGCGCGGCCAAAGAAGGACACACGGATGTGTGCCTTGAATTACTCGAGCATGGTGCTGATTTGGAACATAGAGACATGGTGGAGTATTTTTTAACCTTTTTTTCCTTTTCTTTTACGATAAAATCATATTTGGATAATTTGATGGTTTAAAATTTGACAAAGATCCACTTAGTAAATAAATGAATAAAATTATTGATAATAATAATAATAATAGAAAAAAAATCATGCAAAAAATAAGTATGGAAAATATTTTATTTTTAGGGAGGATGGACAGCGCTTATGTGGGCAACCTACAAGGGTAAATCGCCGACGGTGACGATGTTGTTAACACGAGGGGCTGACGTCAATGCACACGGAAATTTTCATATATCTTCGTTGTTATGGGCCGCAGGGAGGGGTTACCCTGATATTGTTAAGGATCTCATTGCTCATGGTGCTAAAGTCAATGTTGGTGACAAGGTAATTTATTTTTACTTTTTTTTTCAAGTTCATGTACGATGTACTTTATAAAAATGAATAATTAAAAATAGAAGAAAATCGATATTTTATGTATTGTTATATTTTATTCATGTATTTCTCATCGAAGTAACACTTACATAAATGTTACTTATCAATTTTTAGTATGGTACTACGGCGTTGGTATGGGCGTCACGTAAAGGACATGTAGAAATTGTAGATACACTTTTAAAATCTGGTGCTAATGTAGATACTGCTGGCATGGTATGTCTTCAATTTTAATATTCGTGTATGAATTATTTAATAAATAAATAAATTGATTGATTATTTCTAGTCATGATAAAGTTTTAGTTTTAATAAAACAATCATGAACAATGAATTTTAAATTTAGTTTCAATTAGATAATTCATGAAATTTTGTACACAGTATTCGTGGACAGCTCTTCTTGTGGCCACTCTTGGAAATCATGTGGATGTAGTATTACTTCTTTTGGATCATAAGCCAAATGTAAATGCGCTAGATAAAGATGGTTGTACGGCCTTGGCAATAGCATGTCGAGAAGGGCATCATGAAATAGCAAATGCACTTTTAAATGCTGGTGCTTATGTAAATATTCAAGATAGGGCTGGTGATACAAACTTAATTCATGCTGTAAAAGGTGGTCATAGAGGAGTGGTTGAATCTCTTTTAAAAAAATATGCTGATGTTGACATCGCCGGCAAGGTAAAGATATATTTATTTAAAAATAATTAATTTTTACATGAATAGAAATTATTTAAATGTGTGTAAAGTTATTTAAATGTTTAATTATTTTTAATAATCGATTATATATTCATAAATATTTTAGGATAAAAAAACAGCAACTTATATAGCAGTAGAGAAAGGAAATATACAAATATTGAAGTTGTTACTAAATGCTAATCCAGATTTAGAGATTGCGACAAAAGACGGCGATACTCCGTTATTACGCGCAGTTAGGTCGCGAAATGCTGAAATCGTGCAATTATTATTAGATAAAAAAGCTAAAGTATCAGCTACGGATAAAAAGGGAGATACAGTATTACACATAGCTATGCGAGCAAGATCGAAAGCCATTGTCGAAATATTATTGAGAAATCCGAAAAATAGTCAACTACTTTACCGTCCAAATAGACAAGGAGAGACTCCTTACAATATCGACATTAATCATCCAAAGACAATTCTTGGACAAATATTTGGTGCACGTAAGCTGTTAATTATTAAATTATATATTGTGATGTAAATATAGTAAATTATGTAATAGAATAATATAATGTAATATTAATGTTGAAATATTTATTTTTTTTTTTTATAAAGTAAAATATCAATAGCAGTTTTATTATATGTTTATTTTAGGGCGTCTTAATACTAATGAGGATAATGAAAATATGCTTGGTTACGATTTGTACAGTAGTGCATTAGCGGATATCCTTAGCGAACCATCATTATCGACGCCTATAACTGTTGGTCTTTATGCAAAGTGGGGTTCGGGAAAATCATTTTTGTTAAACAAGTTAAGAGGTAATATTTGCCATGATTCATAAGACACTGTAAGCTATTATTTTATATTTTATAAAATATTCATATATTGATAACAATTTTTCAGAGGAAATGAAAAATTTTGCACGTCAATGGATAGATCCTGTATTTCAATTTTCTTTCTTACTCTTCATTGTAGTAACTCACGTATCTTTATTAGTGGGTATTACCATAGGTCTTGCTCTTCAATCATGGATTGTTGGTCTTGCCTGCGGTATAAGTCTTATTTTTATTACGTATGTTTTTTTGATACTTGTTTGGTATGCTAATAAAAGGTAAGATTATAAATCTAAAAACCTATATTTTATATAGTTTTCCAAAGTTTAATTTTTAAATATTTCAATTGTAGATACGATTGGTATTGGCCATACAGTTTTACAGTAGCTTTAACTACAAAATTAAATTCATTAAAATTACTGTTACAAGTAATTTTTTGCCATCCTCCTGGTGGCCAAGTTCACGATGGTGTTACTGTTCAACCAATAAAATTCTATTTCACTGATCAGACCCGAGTCGGTACGACTGCTGCCGGAGAGAATGCAGTAGTACAAATGGTAGGATCTCTTTATGACTCCATCGAAAATGATTTTGGTTCTTTATCTACGCGACTGTACAGAGCATTCAGACCAAAACCAGATAAGTCAAGAACAACGTGGAAATGGAGACATCTTTGTTGTTTGCCATACATAGTTATATTTGAATTCTGCTTTTGCAGTTTACTTGTTGGTATCTCTGTACTTACAGTCTACCTCATCGATATTTCTAGCAGTGAGTGAGTATAAAATAAAATGTGATTTTTTAGAAAAAGCAAATTAATTAAAATTATTATTATTTACTTATTTTTTTTCTAATTTTTAATACAATAGACCAACAATAGAAAGAGTTACGGCACACATAATTATGATAACTGTTGCCTTAATATTAGCTATTAGTATAATAGCAAACTTATATACGTGGAGTCGAACATTACAAGCATTAGTTTTCTCTCAAAGACGGCATCTACAACGCAGCATTTCTAAATTAGAGACTTTAAAAAGCGAAGGTTTTATACAAACATTAAGAAGCGAAGTCAATTTAATGACAGATATGGTATAACATATTATAGAGTAATTTTTTATCATATTATTTTTTATACTTAATAAAATTTTTATAAAAAATAAAACAGGTTAAATGTCTAGATAGTTTTATGGCGCAACAAAGCAGATTAGTAATAATTGTGGATGGTTTGGATAGTTGTGAACAAGATAAAGTGTTATTAGTTTTAGATGCTATACAAGCATTATTCAGTGATAATGGTTATCCATTTGTTGTTATATTAGCAATTGATCCACATATTATTGCTAAGGTATTGTAATATTATTTTTTTTATGAAACGCGATATATAAAGTGGATTTTTAAATAATAAAATTTTTATTTTTTTCATTCAGGCAGTAGAAATCAATAGTAGAAGATTATTCACAGAATCTAATATTGGAGGGCATGATTATTTACGTAATATGGTTCATCTTCCATTTTATTTGCAAAATAGTGGTTTGCGAAAAGTAAAAGTTGCTCAACAAACTGCCCAACATAGTAGAAAAACTACATGGACCGAAGCCGAAGAAAGCGTTAATTATACTGCAACTAGTACGATGCATCATTCTGTTTCTAATAGAAGACTTAGTACAGAGTCTGCTATAATGAATAGCAATGAAAAATTGAAACCACAAAGTAGAAAAGGAAGTAGAAAATTGCGATTAAGCGAATCAGTCGCTAGTAGTATTGGTAGTAACTTAAATCGATTAGGCGGAGCTCAGGATCTTAATAAAATGCTTCTCACTGACGATTATTTTAGCGATGTTAATCCCCGTAGTATGAGAAGATTAATGAACGTCGTTTATGTCACTGGTAAGAAGATAATTAATATCGGAGATATTCATTTCTGTGTTCTGTTTGTTTTTAATATATGTCTGTTTTTAGGGAGATTATTAAAAGCATTCCAAATTGATTTCAACTGGTATCATTTAGCTAGTTGGATCAATATTACTGAACAATGGCCATTTAGAACGTCTTGGTTGATTCTTCATTATGATATGTATGAAGATAGTTTAGATGATTCCATGTCGTTAAAAAATCTTTATGATAAGTATGTTTTTTTTTCTTTTTGAAATAATTATTTTTATCTAGTGATTTATATAAAACATTTCTATTTAAATCATTAGAATAAGACCCCAAATTCCGGTGCTTAAAGAAGTTCAACCTTTATTAGAAATGGATAGGGATGAACGTAAATTGGACATTTTTTTGACATTTCATCGTTCCAGTTTACTTGTTAGTGATATGAAAATATTCTTACCATTCACAATAAATCTCGATCCTTATATTAAGAAAAAAATAAAAGAGGAACAACAAAGTATGGAAGAAGAAACAGGACATGGCCCATATAAACAATATAGTCCTTGGACTTTACATAGTAATAGTCATGAACTGTGGAATGCAAATAGAAATGGTTTAGCAAGTCGTACAATGAAATCTATTAAAACATCAAATATACAAGGACAAATAGGACCAGTGCCATCAACATCATCATGGATACAACCATGTATGCAACCAACATTTGACTGGCAGACATCACCGTGGGTGCAAATATCTTCTATGGAACCAGTAATTAAACCACTTTCTGCAACTTCAAGCTTACCGGTATAAAATGCGATTATTAGCTCATATTATTATTATTACAATATATAATAATATTGCTATAATTTCTTTTTTTATTTTTTAGTCCGAAATTTTGGAAATAAGACTTTCCTCTTTAACAGTAAACGGAATTTGCGATCTTATTGATAGGATCGAGAATATAAATCCCAATCAAGCACCACAGTACAAACAAGTTATTAAAGAAAATAACATTAATGGTAGAGTTTTATTACATTGTGAATTACAAGAATTGAAAAAAGTAAGTTTTATTTTTATGAAATAAGTAATATAAATAATAAATAAAGAATATAAATAATAGAATTAATAATAATTTTTTATTTATAGGTTCTTAAAATGGCTTTCGGAGATTGGGAATTATTTCGTATGGTAATTGTATCTCTCAGAGAATTAGAAGTTTCATCATTTAGCACACATGAAGAAGGTCCACGAAGTGTTCGATTTACTGTAGGAACAGAACAAATTCCACGAAAAGGTACAAAAATAATTTAAGCAAATTATACTAGATTATTAAACTATAAAATTAAATATTATATTATATAAACATTATTGTTTTACATTATTGTTTAAATAGATCATACTTTACAAAATACTTCGATACGCGTAAATCATGTTGAAAAAGATAAAACAACTTCAAGAACCGATGGTCCTCCTAGACGAGATCAAACTAAGCAATCAATTATGGAAAAACAAGTAAGCTTTCTTAAAATGTAGTAATAAAATAATAAAAATATAATAAAAATATTCTAATAATTAATTAATTAATTAAGTATAATTCTCATTACAATCGTGCTCGGTTTTAGTATCAGGTAAGCGCAATTTAATATTTTGTATTAATTTTTTTCGGAAAAAGATATGAATAATTGATATGATAATAAAAAAAAACAAATATTTTTAAAATTTTCTATAAAACTATTAAATATAGTAAAAAATAAATAAATAACTTATTTTTAGGTAACTTTAGAGGAACAGATGATTTGTGGAGCATTACAAACTTTAAATGAAGAAGCGTGCGAAGATGTATTAGATGTACCATCTTCTGCAGTAGTACCATCAGACTCACTCTCAGGTGAGCCCTCTTCCCTACCACTTTCACTGCCTCTGGTTATAGTTCAAGAACCACCGCAGCCAGACCAAAAGCGTGACACCGTACTAGAATATAGTACAAATTTTTAATGAATTTAGATCGAATATAGTTGTATAATTTGATCATGCGTGTATCATGCATTTTTAGCATCGATATGGCCACGTCGCATTCAAAAATGATCCTATGAAATCCATCATTTACTATTCTCCAGACAATATAACTGTTTAAATGTTTCTTATTATATAAATTCGTATATCGGAAAAAAATCGTACCAGTATTATTAATAGATAGGTGTATCTACATATAACAGGCAGTCAATAAAAATTTAATTTATTTATATATATATATATATATATATATATATTTTTTTTAAGTACAATATATGTGGTAGAAATTAAGGGAATTATTACTACCTTCATCCTAATGAACCAATATCCACATATGTCATATTCTTGAAAATGTGCCAACATGTTACGAAAGACTGGATCGTTACTATTGACAAAAAATATAAAATGAATGTTTCTTATAAGAGAGAAAAAAAAATTTTCATTGTAATACTTAATAATGTTATAATGGTTTGAATGTGTGCGTTATCATAGATATAGAAAAATATCATACACATTTTCATGTAGTAATTTAGAATATTAATGATATAGCGAAGAAGAAAACTGTTTTTTGTATTCCTAAAATTATAGAATATCTTTGTATTCTTATCTTAAATAATTTGATGCTAATACTCAATTGGTTATTGTATTTTTAATTGTAGATTCATAATACTAAAAATACTGTATTTTTTTAACAAACATTTGTAAAACAGGCTGTGATAATTGTTACCATCATTGTCAAATGAATATATTTCTCTTTTCGGGATGTTTATGCTAATAGATCTTGTATATTTAGAAAGATAAGTTTCTATATGAAAACATTTTATATATTAAAGTAAATTGCTAATATTTTTTTCCTTATTCGTGTATTCTTTTGTACTATATGTACAATTATCCTAACTAATTGTTGAATAATTATGAATATGAATGACAATAAAATTTTATCGAAAATTTAAGTGATATTATCTTTCTTAAACTAGATCTATAAGCTTACTGGATATATATGCTTTCATTTTATATTTTTATTATTACAACAGTATTACAAATTAAATCATTTTATTAAAAACATGAATTTAATATTTAATCGTGTTTTATTTAGGTATCCTTTTACAATATTTAACATTTTATTAATCACTTTTAATAAATTAACGTTTATATTTAATCCATCTCGATATAAATGAAAAATTGGATAACGGAAAGATTTGTTTTAGGATCCATCTCAACGGCTCCTCAAGATACAGATTATGTGATACTTCAACCTAATCCACTTCTACATTGGGTGCCAGTCAATGATGAGCCAGAAACGTCAGACGACAGTTCATTTGAATCAACAGTTCATCTTCAACGTACAAATTCACAACGTAGTATTACATCTCAACTTAGTACTAGATCAGCTTGTTCGTTTGGACGTAAAGATTTAAAAAAAAGTGGAGGCAATTCCACTAGTAGTAGACCTGCATCACTTTTTGTATCACCTCCACCTTCTCCTAGACCTGCTTTCAGATCTAAGTCAACAGACGAAAATTATGTAGTTAATAATATGCCCATGAAATCGACTATCTCCACACCTATCAAGAAACGACGCTCAACGTCAACATTAAATGATGAAATAGTTTTATCAGTCCCTGTTCCAAATTCCAGCTTAGAAAAATTAAGCAAACTGAAAGATCGTCTTATGGGAACATTACCTGTCTCACCTGCTCCAGGAGAAAGCGAAGATGAATCCACGCCGTTAGTTTCCGAATTATCTACTCCAACTCATTCACAATCCGATAGTGTATTTAGACATGACTGCAGTGAGGAAAACAGTAGTTCTATTTCTTCTAATAAAAGTTTACCTCGTGATGGAGAACGATCTATTGATATTGTTGATTATTCTGATACAGTTAGTTTAATGGTACGTGAGTCTTCGCATGTGCAATTTTTATCACGTCAAGATGCTGAAGAATGGGACAATCCAGAAACACCTGTTTGATATCTTCTGCTACATAATTGTTAGTAAGTCTCGATAACATACACTAATATATAATATATAATATATATTAGAAAAAAAAAAACCTTCAGTCAAATCGTACTTAAATCGTTTGTGATATATATTTTGAAAGGTAGTCAGGCAATTCAGAATTTCACTTTGTATATAGCAAATAAAAGATGTTGAACTTTTTAGATAAAGTATTTAAAGGTGTTCATGCATTATAAAGTTATGCATTAGAAAGAACAATGACAATGCTGACAAATAATGCCTTTTATGCAACATATGTAGATTATTTAAGTTTTATAAAAGATATTTAATCATCGCATCGTAACATTCCTTCATAATAATTTTAATGCATTTAATAACCCCAGCCTTTATTAGTTTATTAAAAAGAAACTGATAAACCAAAAAATGTTTTTTATTTTATTATAAATATATTTTGAAAAATTAATTCAAATCAATTCATAAAAATGAAATTAAATACAGATAAATAAACATTTAGTATTTTACATATGTAAATATAACATATTGTAAATATAAAAAAATGTCATATTTACTATCCTATTTGTCTCATATCGTCTGATACTAATTTTAAATATTAATTGTCAAATATATGACAATATTATGAGTAAATACATATTGTTGATTTATGCAATGATTGATATTATAAATTCAACAAGATATTTTATAATAATCTGTGTTAGTATCACGCAAGTTCTCTCTTTTGCATTGCTCTTATTGTCGCATGCGTTTAATATAAAATTATAAAAATTTTGAAATCAGAAAATATTAATTATTACTTTTCAATTTGAGAAATAGAATTATATTATTGAAGAATAATTTATATGTTAATTTTTATTATTTGAATATATAAATTTTTACTGAATTTTTTTTTTTAATATTTTGTAGTATTTAGTTATGCTATAAATTTTTATTTTAAAGCTTATAAATTTATGAAAACAGCACTATTTTTACAGTATTTTTAATAATTAAATGCCTAGTTCATAAAATATATAAAACATGAATTAAATATATCTTTGACAAATTTATAATATAATTTTTTAATAATATCTTTTTTATTACAAAGCGAAAAATTATACATATGTATATAACAATGTATGTATATATATATATAATAATACTTTAGGACGGAATACATTAGGGTATCAATTGATAATAGCATTGTAAAACACAAGTAACATATATATTAGATTTTCAAATAATAATATTATGTGTACTCTGCTTATTACTATTAAATATAGTATATTTAAATACATAAAACATCGAACAGCGCCTTATTCTCATCATAAATGCTTATATATGGAATACAATAAGTACTTTAACAGCCTTTTGTAAGTCGTCGAAATGAGTTCTATTTTTATAATTTATGTTCTGAGAAACATATTTCATGTCTTTTAAATACATTACATAGATAAATTTCGTAATACAATAAATTAATCAGATTTTTAAATATGAAACAATATTTTTTATCAAACTAGTCAAAATTGTTTTTTTGTTTGAAAAAAATTCTCACAGTATTTTCTCAAAATAAAATATTTTTAATTCATTGTATTACATACTTAAAAGACATATTTTTTTTTTATAAAATACTGATATGTTAGTTACAAATATTAAAACTACATAAACAATAATAAAAACTATAAAAAAGAAAACATTTTGGCGGTATAATATGTTTACATAACATTTTAAAAAAAAAGTAGATATCATAAGTACAAACATATTGATATAAATTGTAAATTTTTTTCTATGAAAGGTGCAATACATCATTGATCCCGCCTAATTTTTTATAAATAAAAATCGATAAAAAAAATTATCTTTTATGAAATGATTATATCTATAATGTAAATATCTTCATGGATAAAGTTATTTTTAATAAAATGTTTTATGATAAATAAAATATAAATCGATAGGAATGAGTATAAATTTCAATAGTGATATTTGTTTTTCATTGTCATCAAAGGCACTATGGCAAGTATAAAGTATTATTTAAATATTATATAAATACTTTTAATTAAACTATTATCTAGGCACCAGGAATTTATTTGCAAATTTGAAGCAATATATAAGGTTTTTCTAATTATACATAATATGTAATTAGCGATGAGAAATTTGAAAAACGTAAAAATTGGAAAATAAATCAATTTAATATAATAATTAATTTAATAATAGGAGCACCATATATCATTTATTTTTTAATATATGTGTAACGTGTGTTCTTATTCAAGTAATGATGCAAAATCTTAATTTTTTATAAAAATTATAAAACAATAAATATAGAACATATATAAATAATTTGCATGGCATGAATTCATGCATTGCATGAATTGATATTAAAATAAAACAATTAGTGGTATAGATAAAATACGGAATAAAATTTTTGTAATATATTGTACTTAATAAAAACTATGCATAATTTTTATGATATTAAAGAGTATTAACATAATTGCCAAAAATTTTTTATAATTTGAAAATATATCTTATTATAAAAAAAAGATACCAAGAAAGTAATAATCTAATTTTCTAATTAGAAATTACATTTATATAATTTATATTTTTGTTTTGATTTCTCGAAGAATTCATATAATTTATTCATATATTTTTCTAAATTAAGAATTAAAATCAAATAAAATACTTACATGAATGTAAATTATTTATAATTTGCAAAAAATACAAATACGAACTGGTCCCATTGATATGTTATTTCAAATTATTTTATATTGTCTATTTAGACAACATTATATTGCAATAGGCACAAACTATATCAGTATATATATATATATATCTTAAGGAAGACAAAATTTGATAAATACTTATTCTTCTGTTTTAAAAATATTATTTGTTATTTTTTTTGTATTTTTCATTGATTAATTAATATTTTAAAGTTGTGTTGTAATTACAGTCTTCCTTGTGATTACAGTATGTTTAATTGGAGTTTGATCTGTTGTTGTTGTTTGTGGATCGGCTACTAACCAAGGACTTATATCAGAAACTGCCGAATTATCATCCTGAAACAGAAAAAAAAAATATCATTTATACTTTAAATTTTTTATGCATAAAATTTTAATTAAAAATATAAAAATATAAAGACATTTAAAAAAAACAAGCACATGTTTGCATACAATTTGCTTAAGCTAAAGCATTTTTAAATGAAACAAACCAAAAACTGTTACAGTTACTAATTATCAAGCATTTAAGATTGAGCCACACCTTGTGAGTAAGAGTCGTAGTAGTAGTTTGTATCTCTTCAGTTTTCACGACTCTCGCTCCATTTTTTTCTATTTCCGCTTCAGCTTTCTTTTCAACCATAGGTTGTATTTCTTTAAAAGGATTAAGCAAGCCCAAAAATGGATTTGAATCAATAAACGGATTTGTATTTGTTTTTTTTTCTTCTTCTGTTTTCGTATCTTCCTCTGTATTTTCAGAGATATTATTAGTAATTTCGTTGTTATTATCACTAGTAAATGGATTGAATGGATTTTGAGATTGATTTGAAATTTTAGGATTCAGTTGTGTTGTTTTTTGTTCAATTTGTCCCCAGCTATCTAGAGAAAAGTGTGTTACAGTCACGTTGTCGTCAGCAGATGGATTTATCATTGTAGTTCCGCTCACTGAAAGTGTCAGTTTATCTCCTCCCTATATAAGAAATAACGCGAAAAAGCAAACAAGTCACATCTAAAGCTTAAAAGCAATAAAACAAACAAAAATAGTAAAAAAATTATTGAAATAAATTATTTATGTAATAATACAAAATATATCTAAAAATGCAACATGAAAATAAAAATGAAATTAAAATAAAAATATAAGTAAAAATATCTCGTATGTACGAATTTTTCAGATCTATTTTAAATATTTGTCAGTGACATTTACATTTTATTACTACGTAATCCTAATTTAAATCGTAAATATAATCTTTTATAATGTATTTATTTAAAAAATGTTTATAATGCAAAAATAATTTAATTAATGAATAGCATTCTAAAAATTGGAAAGAACTTTCAGCTTTTTACTATAATAAATATATTTGAAATTTACTTATATATTTTATACGTTAACGATATTATAAAAGTTTAGTTTTCTTACCACCGATACAATTGTTGCTGCATCAGAGTGCTGATTGTTTTTATTAATAACTGTAGGTGTATCCATGGATGTAATTGAAACTAAATTTGAATTTTTCCCTTGTTCTAAAGACTTTGCTTTTAATATATTGCATTTTAATGATTCTAGAGGAATAGGTGTACGCGGAGGTAGTGAAGAGGTACCACCAACTTGATTATTTGGTACTAAGGATGTTTGATTACTTATATTTTCGATAATTAAACTCGTTTTCATTGGTTCTGATTCTTTTTCTGTATTAACAATTGTTTGATTTCTAGGTTCTAAAGGTTGCTGGTCTTTGGCCAGAGATTTCAATAAGGAATCTACTAAAGGCGAAGGCGTAGGATGTACGCTAGAATCTGAAGATTTTGTACTACATTGACTTGATTGACGTTGTAAAGATTCTTCTTCATCTAAAAAAGAAACAAAAAAGAAAAATTTATTTGGAGAAAATTTCTATTTATATAATTATTCTGAATTTTTAATTATTGAATTATTTAAATATTCGTTAACAGAATTAAAATATTTTTATGCATACTAGTAATCACTGGAGCTGATTGTGGTTGCTCCACTTGTTGACGCTGACGTTCTCTTAAAACATGACTTTGACGGCGTGCGTATCTTTGACTTGGTCGTCTTTCAAACTGTACTGTTCTACGTGCTCGATTCAATTGAGTAGTTTGAAATTCTGTCTTACCACTATAACGAAAACGCGAACCCATACGAAAGAAGTTTTGACGTCCACTAGCACCTTTAACAGGTGCACGTAATCGAAAGAAAGCATGATGTTCTACAGCACATTTCCATAAATGTTTACAAGCCTTTTCATTAACAAGCCTAAATACAAATGTATGTTCTTGTTCTCCTCTTCCTTCATCATCTTCTTCTACTACAACTAATGTTAATTTCTTTTTTTTAAAATCTAATCGACCAATTTTTGGCCAAAAAAATAATCCTATTTTTTGTGTTCCTTCAAAAACTAGGATTCCAGTTGGCGTTAAACCCAAAGAATATTCACATGCATCTTTACCAAGAACAGTATGCATATCTACACCATACATATCTAACCATTTCGCTTTACTGAGATAAGCTGATTCAGCCTGTGCTGGACTAAGACCAGAACATTTAGTATATTCTTCTAATATTTCAAGTTCCATTTGCTCTGTTTGACCTGGTACAAATCTAAATTCTGAAACTGTAGCTGCACTATGTATGGCAGGATCATAATCACCAAGTTCAGCTACAAATATATACAAAATTTTAAAAAATATTAAAATATAAATTTTTTTTAACTTACTCTACTTATTTTTTTCTTTTTATTTTTTTAATACATACATTGAAGAGCTAAAGCAGCCAACTGTACAGCAACTTGATGAGGACAATGAAGTTTTCCTTCCAAAACATCTTGTTTAAGTTGTAAAAAGAACTGATATCTTGTTAGTTCTTCACGTAAAGTATTAGGTTCTGATGAATAAAACTTTACTTTAAGCCGTAAAGTATATGGTGGTCCAACTATATAAAATATTGCTTATTAATATTAAAGAAACAAATATAAAAGGTTTTAATAAATAGTTTAAAAAATGATACATTTATTATTTAATAAATAAAAAAGAAAAACTATATAAGTATGCAAAAAACATACTTTTTACTTGTTTTTTTATTGGTTTTGTAGGATCTAGCCAATGTTGAACATTATTACTATCTGTATATTGCAATCCAAAATAATCTTTTTCTATTAAATCTAAGCTATAAAATACTTGTTCATATAAATCACTAGCCAATGCTTTTTTCTGTAACACAAAAATATAATAAAAATATCAAAATTCATAATAAAAATCTATATATAAAAAAAATATATAGAAGAAATAAATAAGAAACTGGAAAAATATTATTTTTCTTTTTTTTTATTTATATTAACTATATATTCTAACGACAAGAAATTAACATTTAATAATACTGATTTCATTATGATGACATTTTTCAAAAATTTATTTTTTAAAAAATATAAACGATAAAAAAATCTATTATTTTTTAATAAACTATTTTACTTACTGATAATTCTATAGGCAAATCTGTGCCATCAAGTAATACAACTCTGCATTGAACAACATTTTTATTACTTAGTAATCGTTGGTTTTTAATTTGAGAGGACGTAGTTTGTCCACTAACACTACGAGCTCTGCGTCGCGATAGAAATCTTAACATTTTATTTGACATATGTCAGAATAAATTTGCTGGTAAGCAATAACGATATATTGACCCAAAATGCTACATTCCTTGTTTTACATAGATATATGTTTTTTCATGATACGTTGCGTCGGTTAATACGCCCACTTGTACACGAAACACAAGTATAATATATTAAAACGATTAGAAAAAAAATGTTAGTTAAAGGCACATATTAAAAATAATATTACAAAAAAAATTTTAAGTTACATTTATATTTGTTGACTAGACATAATAATTCGCGAGTAATCGCGAAATTCAAAGAATCCGGAGAAGATACACATCTCTCGGTTACAATAAAGCTACGGATATTTTTTTTATCGCTAATCAGATGGCGCTAGTCTCAATTTTGAGAATACAAACCATAGACAAAATATAAAATAGATCTACTATCTTAGAGAATTTTGTGTTTAATATTTTGAAATATATAAATATCGAATAAGAAATCATAAATCATACAAAAAATTATGAAAAGATAAAAATATATTATTTAGAAAATTAATTAATTAAGATGAAAATTTATAAATTGAATTAATAATTATAATGTCCTTTACCACATAGAAAAGTATTTCTAAAATAATTAATGATAAATTATCAGTACTAAAATTTTTTATAAAGCTAATAAATATGTAAAATTATAATATTTTACATATTTATTAGAAATTGTTATAATCGATAAATTATAAAATTAATCAAATAGAAAATATTAATAGAATATTAGAAATTATAATATTAAAATTTTTCATATTTTAAAATATTCGTTTAAAATAATTATGATATAACCATCTTTTATAAATTAGTTCCGGTTTGATTGTTAAAGTTTTTAATATGTTGAGATTATGTTCTATTCGATTTTGTGTGTAATTTAAAATTGTGAATAAATATCGTGTTTAAAATATATATTATTCGCTAATATTAATTTCTTTTATTTTTAAGTATGTATATTATGTATTGTTATTTAAAAGTGCTTTAAATACATTTATTCGTAATAGTTTCGCACATCTTATTTCGAGTGTCATATACTTCATTATTATTATGAAAAAATGAGAATTTATTGCTATATCAATACTAAGTTAATATTCTTTTATGAATGTCTAATTTATTTTTAAAATATAAATGTTATTTTTTATTCAGTTTTCATTATTCCAGTTTTAATTATATATTCTATTTTTAATTTAATATTTTATAATGTGCATTAAATATAAATTCGATTTTCATTTCATATAAAGCAAAAATGAGAAATTATTTAAATATTTTCGTCAATCAAATTCAAAAAATTGATATGTAATGAATAGAAATTAAAACTTGAAACTAAATTTTAATAAAAACTAAATTTTAATAAATTTTTAAAGTATAAATTTTATACTAATAATGATTTTTTTTATAAAATGACATTTAAAATATTATAACATTATAACAATATTATATAAATACAATATAAATTGAAAAATAATAATATAAATTTTAGTTTTAGTAAAAATATATTGATTATTACACATAATATCATAATGAATTATTAAATCTATAAATTAATTATAAAAATTGATTATTATAAATCCTTTTGTGTTTATTTTTTACAAATTATTTATTTTTTAAAATGACTTAAAATATTTTAAGATTGTATTATTTTAACATTGTATAGATAGAAAATTATAATATTAATATTTTATTATTATTATTAATTATATAATTAATATTTATATATATCGATAGATTGATTTATAATCGGCAAAGTACATATACTTTCGCCGAACTTCGTAACCATTCTTCTTCCATAAATATAAAGCAGGTTGCGTGAGAACGGTCATTTATCGACGAACTTAATCGAGAGAAGGATGTTACAACATTTTGATTAAATTTTTATTTATAATATAAAGAATAATTTTTTTTTGTATTATTTACTCTTATTTAACAACTCTTATTTTACATTTAATATTACTATAAATATATTATAGATATAGTATACATATACTATTATACTTATTATTATTTAATTTATTTTTTAATTAATATTTAATAATTAATATTTATTTATTATTTAATTAATATTTATTTATATATTTATTTTTTTAAACATTTATTTCTTAATTTACTTATTCCTTTAATTATTCATGTACTTATTTATTAATTTTACTTATGTTTCATTTATTTATTGATGATTAATTTTAACATTTATTTATCATTTATATTATATTTATATTTTAATTTATCATTTATACTTTTTTTACTTTTAATTTACATTTTTATTTCCATTTATTTCTTAATTTATATTTTTATTTATTTATTTATTGATGTATAAATTCATTTTTTTTATAATGTTATATTTTAATACATAAATTTTATTTTTTGTTATGGGTCTCAATGTAGTCACCTCCTCGTTGGTGAGACCTGGTAATTGGTATCAATTTTTATATTGTATTAATTAATTAAAAATACATTTGAAAATTGTATTACAAATATTAGATTGTATTACTGAATTATATAAAAAAATTAATTTTGAAAATTGATGCCAAGTTAAGAACTACACTAATTTCTTTTTTTATATTTCAGATATATTTTATATAATCTGTAATTTCTATTTAATTTATCTAGATTTTAATAATGAATAACAAATAAATAACATAAATTATTCTAATTTCATAAAATTCATAAGCATTTTGAATTATTAAGGATTATTTTATAATTCAAAATAGTATTTTCTTAAATAAATGCTAGATAAAAAGAAAAAGAAAAATTTTTGAATGTATAATTATTTTTTTTCTATCTTATCCCGTCCTATTAACATAATTCCATTTTAAGGAAATTTGTAATGTATTAATAGAATCATTAAAACATCATTAATAGAATCATTAAAACATCATTAAAACAACAAATATTTGTTGTTGTTAAAGTTTTTTGAATCCTTCAATAAATAACGCGAAATTAGAGTCAGTATTTGTTCGTTGATAATAATTTAATAAGTTCCGTTAATAGTATTTTTTTATAAGACATAAGTGAATAGAAAGTGAATATAGATAAGATAAGAATTGAACATGAGCACCATCTCTTGCAAGCTAGAAACATCTCTTTAAAAAAATATTTTTCTAAAGGCACTAAGAGATGGCAATAATACTTCATTCTTCCTCTACCTTATCCTCTTTGGAGAAAAATCTTATCCTGTGATTCAAATACTTTTAATTTATAATTATTAACTTTTGTTATATTCCCTTTTTATGTTTTCATACTTATTTATTGTAATTAATATACAATTTTTATTTCAAGTTCAGTTAGATTTAGTTAATTGTTATGTTACTTTTTTTTATATATCTCTTCTAATTCAACAACAATTAATATTTATGTTAAATCTTTTTTTTTATGTTTTAACATTCTTTAAATTTTTTTAAATTTTAGATTAAATAATTTTTCCATGCGACAATTTTTTTGTATTCTTTTTGTATATTAAAATGTTCAATTCTTTTCTTATATCTTGCAACTTTGTTAGATTTAGTTAATTATTATGTTAAATTTCTTTTTTTATGTTTTCTCTTTTTTTTCTTTATTCAATTAACATTATTGTTGTTAAATTCTTTTTTGATATTTTAATTCTTTTAGATTTTTTTAACTTTGAGATTAAATTCTTCAACTATGCTTCAATCTTTTTTTACTTTATGGTACTTAATACTTGTGTTGCATTCTCTTCTTATGTGTTTATATATATATTTATGTATTTGCATATTTATTTATTTTTATATTATAATTATATTATATATTTATATTAAATTCTTTCACATATTGCAATAACAATTAATTAAATCTTATACTGCTGCAACATGTAAAGAAAGAATTTAACATTGTAATACATAAATAATGAATAAAACACAAAAAGAGTATATAATATAAAAATTAATTATCATAAAGTAAAAAAAATTGAAACATTGGAGAGGAATTTAACCTCAAAGTTAAAAAAAGTCTAAAAGAAATGAAATATAAAAAAAGTATTTAATGGAAATATTATTTAAATTAAAGGAAATATTTAAACAAAAACAACAACAAAAATTTTATATTTTATATTTTAGATTTCTTTTATATTTTAGATTTTTAGATTTAGATTTTTTTTTGAAATTAAATTCTTTAATTATGTTTCAGTCTTTTTTTTACTGTATTATAATTGACTTTTATATTACATTCTCTTCTTATGTATTTATATATATTTATTTATTCATTATTTATATATAAATAAAAAATACTTATATATAAATAAGAATCATTATGATGCATAAATAATAAAAAGGGAATATAATATAAGAATTAATTGTTATAAAGTAAAATAAGATTGAAAATAGGAAAAGAATTTAATCTGAAAGTTAAAAAATCTAAAAGAATTGAAGCATAAAAAAAGATTCAACAGAAATATTATCGAATATATCAAATATTAACATAAATATTTAATATATTAAATATTTATATATTAAATCAAAAAAAATATTTGAAAAGAAAAAAATAAAGTTATTTATGAAATTTACAATGTTTAATTTTTTGATTTAAATGTTTTTTCTAATTTAATTAACACTTCTGTTAAATTCTTTTTTGTTTTAGATTTTTATATTCTTAGATTAGGTTTTTTTTAACTTTAAAGTTAAATTCTTCAGCTATGTTTCAATTTTTTTTTTTACTTTATTATAGTTAACTTTTTTATGTTATATTCTCTTCTTATGTTTTTATATTTTATCATTATTTATATATATCATAATAATAAATTCTTTTATATGATATAACATAATAATTAATTAAATCTTACAATGCTGCAACATATAAGAAATATATTTTACATTATGATAATACATAAATAATGAATAAAATATAAAAAGATATTATAATATAAAAGTTAAATTATCATGAAGTAATAAAAGATAATTAAAATATTGCAGAAGAATTTAACCTCAAAGTTAAAAAAGTCTAAAAGAATTGAAATAAAAAACAAGGACAATAATAGAAATATTTAAGAAAAATATTATCTAAATCAAGAGAAACGTTTAAACAAAACTTAATTAAGCTTTTTTTTTTATATATGTTTTTTCTAATTGAAGAATTTAACTTATGTTATGCTTAACATTTATATTAAATTCTTTCTTTGATGTTTTAGATTTTTGGGTTTTTTTTAACTTTGAGAATAAAATTTTTCTCTTATGTTTCGTTTTTATTTTTTATTTTATAGTAGTTAATCTTTTGTTTGTGTTACACTCTCTTTTAATTTTTTCATTATTCATTATTTATGTACTATATTATTATTAATTTTCTTCTATATACCTATATATATATATATTTATTCTATATATATATATATATATATATATATATATATATATTTATTCTTCCAATTAAATTAATTTATGTGTGAAATTATATTTACACTCTATGTTTTTTTAGATTTATATAACTTTAATAATATTTTTCCTTTATATTTTAATTCTGTTCAGATTGTGTTCATCTTAATTTAAAATACCTTACTTGTATTTCAATCTTTCCTAATCTCTTTGAATCTTATATTATATATTTTTTCTCGTTTTTTTTCATTTATTATTAATTAATTATGTTAAATATTCTTTTGTTAATTTTTACGTTGATATTGTTTTTTTTTTTAAATATAATTTAATTCCTTAAATTTATTTATTTTAAATACAACTTCTGAGTTTTGATTATTTTAAATTCAGTTATTAAATTTATCAAATTCAACTTTATATTGTGTTCTCTTTCTATTTTTTTCACTTTTTATGAATTTATTTAAGTTTTTTGTTAAATTTCTTTTTTGTTTTTACTTTTGTTATTACTTCTATTTAAGTTTAATTAATCTTTTTATTGAATTCCTTCTTTGCATTATAAGTATTTTATTATCTTGTTAAATTAGTAATTTTATTAATAATTTTTTTTTCCCCAATAAATAGATCTTTACAGGATTCCAATGTTACAAGCAACAATAATTAATTTATATTATATTTCAATTTTTCGCGCGATTTTTGAATGAAAAAAATAAGCATTATGAACCAGCCAATCAGAACATCTCTTAATTCGAAACGCGGGACGAATCGGTGCGCATTGCAGAGCGCAACGCAATGCGCATCATATTGCGCATGTCGTCAGTCTCTAGTTGAAAATTGTGTGGAGTGGACGTGTCGTCGCCGAATTCGGATTATTCGGTAAGTTATTTTACTTTTATTATTACCAAATTTATCAATCATTGCTAATTTAAGTTTTTAAATAATCCATTCAATATAGTGAAAACGAAATTAATTAGTTTTTTGCTTATCTTTGTGTCTTTTCCATCCATTGTTCATTTAGAGTCTATTGCGTCATTAGCGTCTCGTATCGAAATATTTCGAGACAGAATTTGAAATCATATATTGGTTTTTAAATATAATTTTAATCGTATACGTTTATTTTACAATTTCTTGACCTTTATTTTTTATCATTTCAATCATATTATAATAAAAGAACATTTTTACGGTTTATTACGTATTCATTTCGTAAAATCGAAGTATTATTCTAATATCGCATATCTTTTCGAATGTATATATATTGTGTATAACGTCTTCCCTCGTGTATGTTATTGTTTACTTTTTTTGGTCTATCGCTTATAATTTGCTCGAGGCGAGAAACATTTCTTATGATATTTCACTTCCGAGAAATTGGATTTGTGTTCAAAACATGTTTCGACTTGTCGAATTGTCGAGCGTATCCCCTCTCCATCTTGTTATTCGATGCGCGAAATGGAAGCGCAAAGTAACATTGTTCGTCGATTCTTCGTGACAATTAGACGTTTGAAATTTTCTCGAGACATCTGTTCTATTTATTGCATAGTATTTTAATATTATTTTTTTTTATACTACTTTTGTTATTATTCGTGCGTTAATTAATACGTCTTTATTCAATGTTTTATTACAATTGATAGTTTTTTGACAACTAAATAATTTTGAGTTCCTCGTTTATCATATAATTGGAGTGTCGAATTACAAGATGGCTTATATCGTGAGTTCTTACTTGATTTGATTGTTTTGATACTTTAATATAATCTAATTTCGTACATATTATTCATTTATTTAGAAGTTTTGATTTTTCTCTGCGCAGATTTAATCGAGGGGGAAAAAGGCGAGAAAGAGGCGGGAAAAAGGCGGGAAAAATTCCAATATGGACGCCATGTCTTTTTTGGTGACTTTCTTTGGTGGTAAAACTTTATTTTATTTCGTATGTATAAATTTTATTCTGTTTTATTGAATTATTAGTTTAGATTGTTGTTAAGCAATTCATAATAAAATTATTAATTCTAATTAAAGGAAAGGGAAAAAATTAAAAATTTATGAAAAATTTAACGATTTATCATTGGAAATTAAATTTTAAAATCTGATAACGAACATTTTATTAAATTTCAGATATTAATAAATAATTGATAATATTTTTATACATAATTTATGATCAGTTAAAATAAAAAGGGAATATTTTCAGAACAAATGCTCGATAAGAAGAAGAAAATGTCAAAAAGATATTACTTTTTCTTCTATCATTCCCCACCCCTCTACTAATTTAATGTTAATTTCAGAAAATATTTGTGACCACGCGCAATGTGGTTAGTAGAATCAGTGTTTGCTTCGTCATAGTATTTTGAATATTTTTTAGAGCACAGCAGCTCTGATTAAATTTAATTAGAATAATGAAACGCGAAGGTAGAATCAGTGTTTGTTCGCCGATTATAATATATACGGACGCGTTATTAGTTTCTTATTTTATTTTTTTTTTTTTTTATTCTCAATATTCGTTTTCGGTACAGAGTAGAATCAGTGCTCCTCTCAAGAGAATAGGGCGATCATCCACCACGCGAAGAGGTAAGAAAAATCATTAGATTCTCATTTTTTAGATTTTAATCTTTTATATTAGAATTTCATACTTTTATTTATATTAAAATTTATTAGAAACTTAATTTTTTTTTTATTAATGTTTAAAGTTAAATATAGTTTTATTTTTTATTACTAATCCAAATTTTAAATAAAGAATATTATATTTTCAAGAAAAAAATTACAATACAATATTTCTCATTTTATTTCACAGATGCTGATGCTGATGATCTTTATGAAGATTTTATTTGTGACCACGCGCAATGTGGTTAGTAGAATCAGTGTTTGCTTCGTCATAGTATTTTGAATATTTTTTAGAGCACAACAGCTCTGATTAAATTTAATTAGAATAATGAAACGCGAAGGTAGAATCAGTGTTTGTTCGCCGATTATAATTTATACGGACGCGTTATTAGTTTCTTATTTTTATTTTTTTCTTTTTACAAATATTCGTTTTCGGTACAGGGTAGAGTCAGTGCTTCTCTCAAGAGAATAAGGCGATCATCCATCACGCGAAGAGGTAATTATGCTTTTTTATATATCTAAATTTTTATTATTCTAAATAGAATACTTTTAGAATACTTTAGTTAACTAGTAATTTCAATATTAAATTAGTTAAAGTAATTTCAATATTATTATTACATATTGCGCATTTAATAGTTTCCTATTTCAATTTTTTCAAGTAATTACAACCGTTTTTAATTATGATGTCATTTTTCATAGATTTCTCCCATTCTTCTACCTGATGACTTCTGGGCTACAGTAACAGTGAAGGCGTTCGTCGCATCAGATGGTGAGTCGCATGCTTTTTGGTTCCTCCGGTCATTCAACCATGTCGTAGGATGAAAGATCCGAATCGACACGAGTGATTGGTTGTATACGTAGAATTTTGCACGAGCACAATGACCGCGGGTATTTATTTATAATAATTACCCGCGAGTAGTAACAATTATTTCTTTTGTGTTTTATTTATTAGTTCAGGCTAGGTCTTCTTGCGCTTTGCGTTTTTGATTAATATAAAATGTTTAGTAATTTTAATAATGCCAAAACATATAAGAATTATTATTATATAATTATCAGTGTAATACAATAATTAGTTTGAATTTTTATAATTCAAAATCCTTGAGAGTAACATTTTAAGTTATTTGGTCATTTTGATTATTGTGATTGTCATATAATAATTTTATATAACTTGAATATGATTTACAACATTGGTAGATAGTAAATTTTTCAAATTTTATTCGTACAAATATGGATTAAATTTTGTGCAAGAAGACATTTCGCGACAGGCAGATTTTAGAATCAGAGCAATAAATTTTGAATATTATTCTTGTGAGTTTGAAAATATGCTCTGATAAAGGAATCGCCTGAGAGTATTTCTATCAATATTTATATTAAATTGCAATGAATTTTAATTCCTTTTTAATCAATTCAATAATAAAAATTTAATGCTAAAATTTCAATAATTTGTTCAATAATTAATGAAATAAAATATAAAATAGAGTCACAAATAATTTGAAATATAATAAGAATTTGAAATATATAATATAAATTATATAATTTGAAATATATAATGCAAAGTGAAAGAATATTAGCCCGTTAGATACAAAATGAATATATTAATATCTTTTTAGCTCAGGATTTTCAGATTTAACCCTTTCCATGTTCATTGTCAGGATCTCACTCACGTGCCCAGGTGCTACTTGAGTGAGGGAGAGGCAATGGATATGATGACTTTAGTTTATAAGCTAATCCAAATTTTTTAGCGACTGGCGATGCGTTAGTGTATCGTGCACGACGTACTTTCCACATTGTGTGTGTATGGTTAGGCTGTGGAATTGCGTCGTTTTATTTATCATATTATTTCATTCAATCAGAATTTACAATCATATTCGCAATATTTAATTAATAACTAATAACTAATAAATAATTAAAATGTATGATTATTAATTTTTAATCTAAAATTACAATAATGATACAATTTTGGTTCACATTAATGGTATGGACATTTAGTCTGATGACTAATATTTTAGAAAACATTACACATTCATCAATTTTCGCAATTAAAATGTAGATACACGCGTTTTTGTCGCGTTTCACGCAATGGTCACTAGCTATCGTCAGTCGATTTCAGGAAAATGGTACGTAAAGTTAGAGTGTGGGAGTAGTGTGCCAAGCTCGGGTGTCGGAGGCGTCCCGGGACGTTTTCCCTAGTGTAGGCTTTTGCGCCCGAGTGTTATGCGTGAGAATCGTGGAATGAATGTGTTGGTATGCCTGTTTTGCCATATTTTTTAAATATAGGGTTAGGTAGGATAGGTAGTATACTTCTGGTGTGTCTGTTAATTATAAGTAGGTAGGGCCGGGCAGGTTGTCACAGTCTCTGATCGGGTAGGCGCGTTTTCGCGTGACAATCTGTTTCAGGAAATAAAATTTGAGAAATCGAGGGCGAAGCTGAAACGAATGGATGACAGTGCCATTCGTCTCTGGCTTTGCTCGTCGATTTTTCGAATTTCGCGGTCGCGGTCCTGATTTGCTTTCGAAACGAACGTTGCGCTCGAGATTCTGTGCATGTACGGAGAACGATCATTGCGATTGTTGGTCGTCCATGTGCACTTAGCTTCCGCGATTTAGTCCTTTTTTTTTTCTTTTTTTCTTTGATTTGCGATTAGCGAATCTCGAGCCTAGATTTAAGTTTCAGCGGGCATTGCGCCCGAAGGAGGAAGACCGAAGAGGCCTCGACAAACTGTCACGAAGAGGGGCTGCAACGAATGGTTTCTCATCTTTTGGATCTTGTCTGGATCCAAAGAATGGGAAGTCATTGTTACTACTTTGTCATTGTGCTCGTTTTAGTAATACGTAGTATATGTTGTTGTATCGTCTTGGCCAATTTGCATGCTGGCCCATCGTTCATCCAGTCATCATGGGCAAATCGCGATTTTGCTTTAGTGTTGCGATTAATTAATAACGGGTTGAATTAGAGTTGCGATAAAATGATAATCGCGTTTGTTATTAGTGTTGCGTTAAAAAGAATATCGCGATTGCTTTTAATTATTTTCATTATGAATTAGTCTATTTTTTTATTATTTTTTTTTTCTTTTAATATAAATTTGATTTTATTCTATAATGTAATTACGATTTATGATATCTAAAAAGTAACTTTTTAAATTTATAAAATAATAGTAAATTAAATTTTATATTAAATTCATTTGAAGAATTAGTGTTGCGTTGATGAAATATCGCGTTTTTTATAGTAGTGTTGCGTTCATTTACCTAAATTGCCCATATTTCTTCCACTTGGATTGTGGAAGTACGTTCCAGTTCCTGAATCACCTACTACAGCCAAAAAGGTTGTACAAAGGGTGGTTGTACGACAGCAGTCTCTGATTATGGCTGCAATCTTCCGCTATTAGTGTTGCGACTATAATAAAATATGAGTGCATAAATTAATTTATTAGAGTTTCGTATATATGTTTTCGCGAATCTTTTATCTTTTTTTTTTTTATTTTTTTTTCTCTTTTGTCGACGAAGAAATGCATTGAAAGTATATATAATGAAGCACTCTTCGCGTTTTCTTTTGAGATTTTAGCATATTAGTGTTGCGAAATAAGAAAATTCCACTCACGGTTTGTTCGGGTTCACATTGAGTGGAAAATTATTTTGGTAACCCTTCTGGTTACCTTTCCGTCGTTTTTCTTTTTTCAGCGCCCCCTTATTAAGAGCATTTGTTTATTGTTAAAAAATTTTTTTACTTTTTTATCGATGAATATCTTTCATTTAAAATCATGAATTGCTTAACAACATTTTGATAATTTGTTTTTTTTTTCTTTTTTTTTTTATTTAATATTTCTTTTTATTTCTAGATGTAAATTATTTTTCAATTACTAATTCAATAATTAAGTTTGTTACAGGTACGAATTGAAGAAAATAAACAAGAAAAAATTGATACGAAATTATGTGGGATCCTCATTTCCTAGTAATTAATTATCTTTTATTGTTGTTATTGTTGTTATTTCATTAATTCTGTTCTATTATCTGTTTCAGGAATTTTCTTCAGCTTTCAATAGCGTGGATTACTTCATCATCAGATAAATATTCGAATTCGTTTTATATTAGGTAGATGAGATTGTAGGAAACATTTAGCTTTTCGATAGGATTTATAAACGATGTTCTGTTCTTCTTCTTCTTATTATTAAAAAAAGCAGCCTCGCTTTTCCCACTCTGATTCGTTTTCCAAACAAATATTTCCTATTTTTCAAGGCAATATGGTCATTTTGCCATCCTTAATTCCTCAGTTTCCTCGCTATTAACAAGTACTTGATACTTGATAGCTACGTGACTTTGTTCACTAGCCATCATTAGTATGTACTGATCTCCTCTTGTGATTTTATGTCATATCATAAATTTTTTGAAAATTGTGTGTCTTCGATGAGTGAATGTGTTGATACGAAGAGAATTTGGTAGATGTTCAATAGGCAGAGTTAGACAACAAAATGTGTGTTTAAATGCTTATATGGATAAGAAATACGAAAAAGAACTTTTAAAATAATTGAAATGTTAATGTTATATTTTTTGTTTAAATTTATTTCTTAAATTGTTTATTAAATTTGTTTCAGGATTTCTTGTTACAGGAACAGAAGATTGTAGGATATCGATTAAAGAAAACGTATTTAGAATTAAGTGCATGCATAATCAAGTATTAAATAATGTAGTAATGTATTATAGAAAAGTAGAGAAGTAGATAAATAGATGGGTAAAATGGTGTAACGCTTTTTGGGATGCTTATTTTGCTTATTTTTTTTCTTTTTTTTTGCACACGCTTTTTACTATCAATCATTCTTCATTTTCATACTGATGGAAATGTAAAATATTGATAGAAAGTCTTTTAACTGTAATTTTATCTTCAGGTTTAGTCTTCCGCGTCGGTTTTCTTTAGAATTCCTTTTGCTGTTTGTTTTGCACAACGATCGAAGGATTTGAACGTTTTGCAAACTTATATCAAAAGGAAAATTTATTTATTAATTGATTTTAAATAAATTTTTGCGTAAAGGAGGGTGGATGGGATCGTGGATAGGGTGGGTCTCCAATTCGCAGCAACCTCCACGTGGTGAGACCTGGAAAATCATTATTATTTACTATATTATTCATAATCGTATTCTTGATACAATTATAAATTTTATAGCAAATAAAATGAGCTAATTGGCTGCGCACGCGATTTCAATAATTATTTTATAGTGATTAAGATTTATTAAATTAACAACGACCAAAAGTTTGAACGTTTTGCAAACATACATCGAAAGAAGAATTTATTTGTGAATAAAATAATTTGAAAATTATAAAGTGTAAGATTTTTTTTTCTTTGTTTTTTAATTTTAATTTTTAATTATAATATATTTATAATGTATAGTAAAAATATTAATTTATTTAATACTTTTACTATGATATATTAATATAAATTGAATCCCTCCTGAAAGAATGAATTAAAGTAATTGTTCGTTATTAAAGATTTTTATTTGTGTAAGAATTAGTAATAATAATTTTTTTTGTGTTTTCTAGTGATATTTTTTTCATGAAGTAATAATTAGGTAATAAAATGTAGATGATCCCATTCAATTTGATTGATCCTGATATGCATGCAATCTTTTATTAAAGGAAAAGAAAAAAGATGTTAGAATAAAACAGAGGAAAGGGAGAAATTGGAAAGCAGAAAAAGAGAGCGAGTCGAAAAAAAAAATGGAAGGGACGAAAAAAGAAGCGATGACTCACGAAGAAGTGAAAGGTTGGTTGGTTGTTTGTATTGTAACATACGTCTGTTTCTCTTCGTGTTTGAATGTATGGTCTTTATTGAAATCGAAAGGCATCCCTCTCCTCTGCGAATTCTGAATCTGAAGCGATGGATCTCTCAGGATTCGTCGATATCAACCGATTTTCGTTCGTTAGTTTGGGTCTGTCGGCCGATCGATTCGTATATCGTGTTGTAAACAGTGTGATCGTACGAATAATGTGTTTTCTTTTCTCGAATTAATGAAAATATTAATTAACTCAATATCAAATATCGATTAATTGATTAGAATTTTGTACTGTTTTAGAAGTTGAGGAATTGTCATTTTTTTTTTCGAGAAAAGTTTTCTATAAAGTGTTGTTAATAAAGAAATTTGTATCATGGATATTTGGCAAGAAGAATAAACAAGTTTATGTGGAAGAATATTTGATTCGTTAATTTTCTCCGAAATATTAAGAGTTCGATGAAGAAATTTGAAGTGAATATTTTTTGCTTACAATTAAAATGAAATTTTTGTGAATTGTTATAGTGATATTAGTTTCTTTCTCTTTTTTTTTTTGATGATCGAAGGAATTATTTGTTAATTGTAATAGAAGTTTTGAGGAAGATTAAAAAAAAAAATGGAAAATGAAGTTAACTGTATGGAAAAAGACTGTTTGGTTGAAAGAAGAAGAGCGACTACGTTGGAAGAATGTTCTCATATAATTGGGGTGAATGGCGTGGCTCGTTACAACAAAGAAGCGTTTAAACAACTTTTACAAGATTCGGTGAATATTTTTGTTTTCAATAATCAAATTAATTAAAGAGAGATATACTTGTTGAAATTTTTATTTTTGTCATTTATGTAAATTAATAAATAAATATTATTTAAATTAGGGAGGAAAGAAATTAATCTTTTTGTTTAAAATTATTATTTATTTGCATAGATTCGTTAAAAATTCATTAAAATATTGGAATATTTTTATTAAAATTTTGCTTTTTTTCTCTTTATTTTATTTTTCTGTTTATATTTTATTTTTGTTTCAATATTTTTATAATGTAAATTAATAAAGCGCGATTATATAATTCTTCTAAGGTTGTCACTATTGAAAATATATGAAGAAATTTCATTTTAATTCCGTTTCCAATGAATGAAATATCTTATTCTATATAAATCTGTATTAAAAAGGTCAAGGCCAAAGCAGTGTTCCTTTCTTTTTTCACTCGAGATATTTGTATACAATATTTATATTCATTCGTATATACGAATATAATGAACGTTACATTATATTCGTATCAGAATATGAATATTATAATTGCAGATATTTGTATTTAAAAAAAATATACAAATATTGAAAATTCAAAAACAATTTTTACTCACGAATATATTTCTGCTTAATATATTCGAATGTATCTGAAAATATTTTGTAAATAATCGCGATGCACGGACATTTTTCATTTAAACAAATAGAAATCTGAAAAAAATTAAAAATAGCCAATAATCAATAATTTGATCCAAAAAGAAATTCATAGAACAAGTCAATGAAAACAGTACACGGCGAGAAAATGATGGGAATCAAGACAAAAGGGAATCATCGTGTTTTCATTAAAAGCTAATAACATGTTATCGAGGAGAGGAATGATATAATATCTCGAAGGATACATTATTGTTCGAGGAAGAAGAATACCCCGAGGAGAGTGACGACAGGATCGAAAGGAAACTGCAAGATCCATTGAGATCGAGTAGAGATCTCGATCAAGGTGGCCGATTGCCCTCGGCCAATCATTGCCTTCGCGCCTCCAGCATGTTCGACGCTCGTTATTTCGTCGTACTTGTGATTGATTAACTTCTTTTCGATGATAATTCGTTTCTTTTGAAGTCAGAAATGAGACAAGAGATCGTTTAATGCGTTGCTAATTCTCAATCACTGAAAAGATATTTCGTACTACTAATAATAGAATTATTAGTGGTGATTATTATTGTTAACATTTATGGATATCTAAATTTTGAATACTCGGAATATTATTAATATTAAATCATTTAATTTTTTGATCGAAATATTATTATTACAAATTTTTATTATTTGGAATTTTGGGTTATTTAGGTTCAAATATTACTCATATTTAAATTGATGTTCGAATTTTGAGTATTTAAAATTTAGATTTTAAGATATTTTGGTCCTTTTTTAAATAAATTATCGATTTTAGTGTTTTTTTTCTAATCGTAGAATGAAATAAATTTCAGACGTTGATGGAAAAGTTATTCTCGTTATTCGATCGAAATGGAGACAAAATATTGACGCAAGATGAATGGATCGAATTTTTAAAGGGAAGATTGAAGTAAGAATTAATTAATACCTTATGATTATTTTAAAAATTTATAAATAAAATAATTATGTTAAAATAAATTATTTTATTTTAATAGAAATGAAAAATCAAATGATCTCATCATTCAATTCGAGAATGTTGCATATTCCATATGCTGTGATAATCCAGTAACTTTTGAGAAATTTCAACAAATATTTTCTACCAAAGAGGTAACTCGATATATTAATTATATTTTTTCTTTTTTTAAAAATTATAAAAGATTCATCAATGTTCATTTCGAATAGAATACAATCATATACAATTATTATTACAATTTTTATATTTAATCATTCGTTTCTATGTTGCAGATTATAGATAAATTATTTCGACGAATCGATGAAGAAAATTTGGGATACATCACGTCCTTTCAAATCATGGAATTCCTTTCGAACATCAGCGATACAAGGTGATTTTGACATTGCAATTTTAACTAATAACGATTTTATTAATTTATTTTTATCTATAAATGATTATTTTGCGATTTTTTCAATTTTTAAAAAGAACGATATAAGGAACGAATAATTACAAAATAGACTTCTAATTTATGAAGAAAATTCCATTTATTTTCCATTGTATTTTGTTTTTATTTTCGAAAGTTTTCATCTTTCATGTTTCTCAAATTTATATTTAAAATCACATGTTGTTTTAAATGTCAAAAAATTAAATATTAAAAAGTCTCATTAATATTCAGAATATTAACATATATAACGTATAAATCATTGTCGTAGAAAAATGGTTGTATTGAATATTCTTGATTTCTTGATTATATAATTTCTTGATTTCTAGATACTTGTTAAGTTCATCATTACAATCATTACATCTTCTAAGTAATGTAATATCTGTAAATAATAATTATCTAAGTAGCTAGAATTAAATTAAGTAGAAAATAAAAATAAAGCGTAAGATCTATATAATGTTGAGGATGTCTTATTCTCGAAAAATTGTCATCAAGTTCTCGATGATAGCTTAGGATCTTCTTCGAAGTCAAAAAAGATACTTTGAATCCTTTAAATGGCGCTAGGCTGATTGTTAATTATTCATTATGTTCTATTATTTTTTTTCGTAGATATTTCTATCTTTATTTTTCAATGGCGTATTATTTATTCTTGTTAATTAAAGAATCTACATTTCGAATTATTTCTCTATTTTTGGATATCACTTAATTCATTTTCGTGATATTTTCCGATATTGCAATATTGTTTACTTTGTCAATTGCAAAAATGAAGAATTTTAAATCGTGTTTCTTTACGATTCTTAATTTTTAGGATTTTTTTCAAGCTTTGAACTTTTTGCCATTTTATTAAAAAAAATCCAAACTTAATAATAATAATGCTATTCTATAAATCTAACTCGTATATGCTTCACGTCTGATTAGAACGTAGCTATACTACTTATATTTCATATCAAGGCTACGTCTACACTTTTTTAATTCTAGCTACTTGGATAATAATATTGCTTGTGTTTATTTTATTCTTCATTTATGCAAATGTAGAAGATGCAAATGTAGAAGAATATTCTTGTAGAATGAATTAATAATTCTTTTTTTTTTTTTTTAATAAAATTTATAAGATATCTGATAAATATTCATTAACCTTTCGTAAAATTTCAAAGGCCGCTCGCTGGATTCGACAAACGAAGTCTGGAATGGCTGGAAAAGATCTTCAAACAGACGGTGGGCAACGAGAAGGAAATTAGGCGCGAAGAATTCAACAAAATCGTCACTTCGAAGAACGTAGGCAGAAGGCATAAGTATTTTTCATTTTCGAATTTGCAATATCCTAATTTTTATTTCTTCCTTTCAATTTTGAATCAAACTTTTTGAATGAATGTTATCTTTAAAGTATCCTAAAATTTTAATAAAAAGAAAAATATTACTTCTTCAGCCATTCTTCACCGACAGAGTGTTCCAAATTTTCGACAAGGATAATTCTGGAACTATATCTCTCCAGGAGTTCGTCGATGCTATGCATCAGTTTGCAGGGAAAAGTCCTGACGACAAGATAAAATTCCTGTTCAAGGTTTACGACATCGATGGTACGAAAATAACATTTGATTGTTTTTTTATTATTATCCCAATTAAAAATTTATTCAAAATGTATTTATTTTATATACGTGAAAAGGCGATGGATTGATACAACTTCGGGAGTTGGAACACGTGATGAGAGCTTGTTTGGAGGAAAATGGAATACGATTTAGCGAGGAACAAATCGAGGAATTAACCATGGCTTTGTTCGATGATGCTGATCAGTCTAATCGAGGCGCCATCACTTTCGAAGCTTTGAAGAAACAATTGGAGAAACACGAAGGACTTTTAGAGAATCTTTCAATTAGGTGAATAATATTTTATCGTTACGCTCTCACGTTATTAATCAAAAAATATTTATTTATTCGTTTAATTTAGTATCGATCGATGGCTAGTACCACCAAAACCAGAATCGAAGAGGAAATCACGCTTGCAATTGCTCGCTTCGTTGCGTCCTTATCAATTGACGAAGCCATACATGAAGAACAATTACGTTTACATCGTTTTTATCTCGATCTTTATCCTGATCAATGTGTCTTTATTCGTGTCGAGACTCTACGAGTACAGAAAGTCCAATGGTTATGTTATGCTTGCTCGTGCCTGTGGTAAAGATCATTTTATACAAGTTGAATTAAATTTATGTAAAAATTTTATATATAAATTAAAGAGATTGCGTTGCATGCAATTCCAAGCTAGCAAATATTATAGCAAATGTAATATTGATGAAGATGTATAATCAGAAGAAGATTACGTTGCATGCAATTCCAAGTTAGCAAATATTATAGCAAATGTAATATTGAAGATGTATAATCAGAAGAAGATATATTTTTAACACAGGGCAGTGCTTGAATTTCAACTGCAGCTTCATCCTGGTTCTTATGTTGCGCCAGTGCATCACCTTTCTACGAACTCACGGTTTCAATTCTGTATTGCCATTGGATCAACATATTTATCTGCACAAAGTGACTGGAGGTTTAATCTGTGTCTTCAGCATAGCTCACACGTTGATGCATCTTCTTAATTTTGGTACGATGCATACCAGATAAAGATTTCTCTTTTCTTTTCAAAATCTTTCTCAAGATTTCAATATTTTCCAGGTACTATTGTTATCTACGACGAAATTCTTAATCACAATAATTATACGTTATCCGAGTGGTTATTGACCAGTCGACCTGCTCTGTTTGGTCTCGTAAGAGGCTATGCAAACCCAACTGGATTCATTCTTGTCATCCTTTTTCTCATAATAATGATATGTTCGATGCCGTTTGTTCGACGTGGTGGATGTTTCGAGGTTATAAGTAATTTTTAATTTTTAATTGTCGCCAATTGCAATTAACTATTATATCAAGAAATACGTACACTTTGACAATTTGCATGTTAAATTTAATCTTCTGTTTATCAATGTCTTATAATATTTTAGAATCTTATTATCTTTGTATCTTTGTAAGATTATATCTTGTTATTTTTACTTTCAATTTTCTTAATTCTCTAATTTATCAATATTTTACAGATATTTTACTGGTCACATTTGTTGTACATACCATACTGGATATTAGTCATACTACATGCACCGAATTTTTGGAAATGGTTTATAGGGCCAGGCTTAATATATTTGTTGGAAAGAATACGTAGAATTGCCTGGTCTCGTTCACAATTAGGAAAAACGTACATAAGCTCAGGTCTTCTTCTACCGTCGAAAGTCACGCATTTGGTTATCAAGAGGCCTCCACATTTTGTTTTTCATCCCGGTGATTACGTCTTCGTGAATATTCCTGTCATAGCTCGTTACGAATGGCATCCATTCACTATTAGCAGCGCTCCAGAACAAGAAGGTTCAAATAATTAATTTATTAATGTTAATAATAAGCTCACAATTAAAATTACACGAGACGAAAAAAAGACAATTTTTTATTTTCAGAAAGTTTCAAGCTAGAGTAAAATTTCAAACGTTTTTTTTATTTTATTTTATTTTAATAGATTATATATGGCTTCACATTAGAGCAGTGGGCGAATGGACCAATAGTCTTTACTCATACTTTGAAAAGGAGCAGATGAAACTTCAAAGGGATAATATATTTCCAATTGAAAATCGCAATAATCCAAACGTTTCTGAATCAGTGTGAGTTTCGTATACGAGAATGTAATAATTAATTCACTTTAATTAATTTGCAGAATATTAATTTACGAAATAAAAGTATAATTTGCTGTCATATGAATAAAATTAAACGGACGTAGAATTTTAATTCAAATGATATTTTATTCAATATTTATAGTGGATGAAAAAAAAACTGAATAATTTTTTTTTCTTAATTTCAGATCCATGAATGGAAAATTTCTTTCACCCATTCCAAGAGGGAATCGTCGTAGTTTTGATAATTCTGTGTTTGTTTCTGATGATGAAAAAATAACACAATCGCCTCAGTCTGTAATTGGTAATTTATTCAAATTTATTCAAAATTATTTGAGTTCCAAAATTTTTAAGTTTCTTCACTTTTTAAATTATTATTAAATTATTCTATCTTTTATAGCATCTTATATTTGATTCCCTGATAAATTTCTGTATATGTACAGGTATAACGGATGTTAAAAAAATGTCAAATAATCGGAAGCTTCATTCATTGCTCGTTAGCAAGATGCCTTTGGAGAAATCTGTCTCTGTACCTGACATGCTACCAGGGAAAAAGAAAAATGATCGATTAATTGCGTAATTTAATTATAAATTATCTATAATTTCATACATACTGTATTATATTTGTTTTAGAATGTAACACTATTTTTCTAATTATTAGAATAATTTTATAACATTCCATTGTATATTTGCTCGACAGACTTCGTGATTATACAAGATCAGAATCAGAGAGAAATTTCAACGAACGTCAGATACGCGATGCACGTTTGAAATCCTTAAACGAGGTCTATTCAAGTCCTCAGAATAAAGGATTGGCGCAAAGTTTTCGATACATGAGGAATAAACCCACTATAATTGCTTTCAAGACTCCAAGTATGGAAAATTATGAATTGGAATCGAACGACAAAAATAGTAAGCTTAAAGAATTTACAAATTCTTAAAAATAAAAATGTGAAACATTTGTCTACATAATTAATCGAATTTTGTTTTTGATTAAACAGCAACACAAGGATACAGAAGAAAACAGTCCAATAATTTAAGCACGATCCAATCGGCAGCAGAGGAGGGTAGATTGCAAATGAAATTCGAAGAAAATTCAAAAAAGAACCATAACGATATTGAGTTTGACTCAATTTCTCATTCATTGAACTATACTGTTGGAAAACCATTGGAGGTGGTGTTTAAATAAATGCTAAATTTTTATTTTGAAATCACAATATTCTCTTGATAAATGATCATTTTTTCTATTTAATTATTTAAAAATATTTTTAATTAATAATCTAATTAATAAAAAATAATATTTAAATTAATAGACAATTTATTTAGATTTTCTTGGATGGACCATACGGAGCTCCTTCAAGTCACATATTCCAAGCTCAACACGCAGTTTTAATTGCAACTGGAATCGGAGTCACACCTTTTGCTTCCATATTACAGTCTATCATGCATCGTTATTGGAAAGCTAGGCATACTTGTCCAAAATGCAAATTCTCGTGGGCTAGTGAAATTCCTCCTACTGTGATGCATCTTCGAAAGGCATATATACATATAAATTTTTATTTAATAATAAATCGTTTAATTTTATGCATAGAAAGAGATATTTTGTTTGCTATTAGAAAAATGAAATGTTTATTTAAAATTTCAATTCTTCATTTAATATATTTGTTCATTATATGTATCAATAAAATTTTTATGTAATACAAATACATAATATATTAATAATATTAATATATATAAAATAATTAATAATTAATATATAAGTACAATATTTATATATTTAACATTTGTTTTCAGGTTGATTTCTTTTGGATTAACAGAGATCAACAATCCTTCGAATGGTTTGTAAATTTATTATCTCAATTGGAAATGGAACAAGCAGAATTAGGTGACGCCATGGAACGTTTTCTTGAGATGCATATGTATATTACCAGTGCTTTACAAAAAAGTGACATGAAAGCTGTAACTTTGCAATTGGCTATGGATTTGGTTCATCAAATGGTACAAATAATAAATTTCATTTTTTATTTCTTCTATGAAAAAAATTTTTCTTCAAGATTTTATGACTCAGAAATAATAATAAATAAAATGATGATCTTGCAATGAAGAATTGTATTATTCCATGAGGATAATCTTTCAGGAGAAACGGGATCTTATAACAGGTTTGAAGACACGGACGAATGCTGGCCGACCAAATTGGGATAAGGTATTCAAACATCTTCAGGATCAGAAAAAAGGCAAAGTAACGATCTTTTATTGTGGTCCACCACAATTGGCAAGAATTTTACGTTACAAGTGTGATCAGTTTGGATTCAATTTCAGAAAGGAATCATTTTAAATTTCCTCAGGAAAGGAACTATATCACTATGATATTTTATTATACCGTATTGTTGCGAGATATTCTTATAAAATTCATCCATTATCGTTTTTTTAAGAATAATGATACGTATCTTAATTTTGTATTGTATAATCAATGATATTTAATTTTGTTTTATATAAAATGAGGATTTTTTTTTTTTTTTAATATTACACCAATACTTCATTTCATGTTGTTCAAGATTCTAGCAGTTTCGTGCATCAACCAAATTGTCATTAATATCAGCAGAAAATTTATCTGTCGTTCCGTCATTACCAGAAAATTTAACAAAATGGCATTTGACATTTGAATGAAACAAAATAACGATCGTCAAATTATTTCCCCAAATTTATAGTTACCTTAAATATTTTAATAACTTCAAATATATAAGAATTTCGTACAGTATTTGCATAAGGTACGTTTTATATAGCGTATATTTTGAATATTTTAATTTTATAGCATTAAATCTTCTTTAAAGTGCCGCGAATGAAATATACGTAGACAAAGACGAATAATGAGACAAATAGTGAGAGAAGGATACGAATAGGATAAAAATTGTGAAATCAGCGCCATCTCCAGAGTGTTGCAAATGAAACATAAAAAGATAAAGAGAGAAAATAATGAGAGAAAGATAGAAATAGAATAAAAATTGACAATCAGCACCATCTCTTGAGTAATAGAAATACGAATTCAAAAGCAAGATAAGATTTGAAATTTAGCGCCATTTCTTACATATTTTTTTTTTATTTTTGTTTTTAGCAAAAACTGTTTTCGATGGTAAAAATTAAATAGTTTTAAGATTTAAAGCATTTTATTAATTTTTTTTGTAAATCGACGCATAAAGAATCTACAAAAATTTATTTATTTATTTATTTTTTTTAAAGTTTAATTCATTAGTTAACACAGATTAATATTCTTTATAAAAAACATTCTATTATATTATATTATATTATATTATATTATATTCATTCTATTTTATTATAACAATTTCTATTAAAAAAAAAAACTATTTTTTGCAGCCACTCAAAGGAAAAATAAAAAGAATCATCACGTTTGGTTACAATTATTTATTTTCAATTGTCCTCTTCGGCTCCAATACATGAGATATTTGATATATAATGGATTTAGTAATGTTCAATAAATACGAAGTACGAAACCTATCTACGCTAAATTCGTCTACGATCGATACTTTTCGTCATATATCGTCGATACAAATAAAACGGTCGATAATAAATTATCGTAGGTAGGTAAGCGTTATTTTTTTTCTTTTTATTTTCAACACACTCTTTCTCTCTCTCTCTCTCTCTCCCTCTCATTCTCATTTTCTCTCTCTTTCTCTCATTGTTACTTTCTCTCTCTTTCTCTCTCTCTCTCAATCATTACACATATTAACACGCAATAGTTCGAAGCGTAAAACCTACCACGAATGAAACAAACCATTTTTCTTTAAAAAGATTCACAATTAGAAATCTCATCGTGTTTTTTTTTTTTCATCTACCGCTTCCTTATTACAAATTAATCTTTCAACAAGGAAACGTTCAAGCATCGATGGGAAGACCGTATATGAACTACGAAGGCGTTTGTTCAGACGAAATCACGTGGAAATGCGGATCGTAAACTTTCGTCATCCCTGAACGATCTTATCTATCATGAAAGTATGTCGAAAAAGAAAGAGTAAAAATGAATATACGACTATTTTGAAACAATTTACCCCGCATCGTGCTACGGCCATTTTACTTTTCTTTTTTTTTTTTCAATTTTTTTTTCTATTTAAGGTTCTTTTTGTTTTTTTTATTTTTTTTTTTTGGTGACAATCACAGCCCCACGTTGAACAGTCGAACGAAGAGAAGAGAAAGAAATAGCGACAGAAATGATACAGTGCTTATTTTTTTCCTTTTTTCGTCTCTTAATGGCATTTGATTTCTTGCCATGCAATTTCACGTTGGAAGCTGTTTCTTTCGGCTCGGATGTTAATACAACATTACGAGCATTTATAGATTGCAATAGAAATTTTTGTTTTTTCTCAAGTTGAGTCATGTTTCATGGCTATGTTTACGATGTGATGAATTATTGAAGACAATTGGAAGAAATTAATTGGAAATGTTCGATTCTTTGATCTATCTGAAATATCATGGAATACTTTTATTCACACGAAATAAATGTTAGCGATTGATTCATAATTGCAGATTATACAGATGATATATAATTACAATAATTTAATTTATTTGAAGTTAATAAAAGAATAGAAATAATGTAATTATATTTATTAAAATATAAATATAATTATACAACACTTTTATATGATCAATCACTGATATTAATAATCATTTAAATAAAATTTAAATTATTAAAACATCTGTTTAATCTGCACACCTATCATTTATAATGTTCCAAATGATCCGAAAACTTCCGAAAACAATTCAAAATGCGATGAATCGATTTCACGAATTTCTGATTTCGTTCCTCCAATAATTCGATCTATTCATCATCCATCCCTTAACGATCGAAAATTCACTTGTATTTCGTCAATGTAAGATTCACTCACGAGATATAAGACTAGGACACTTTACTCGGACATGTATATTAATGTAGATATTAAGAGAGAAAAGATTCTTTGTCTCGAAAAATCGTCGAAATGTGATATACTTTTTTTTTTCTTTTTTTTTATTTTTCGAAATGGAAGATCGATTCACGTGACTAGGGGTGAAAACAATCGACATGTACTCTTCCTCCCGTTTTTATTTTAAATCACGTATTTAGAGCTAACATTCTTTGTTGGATTGTCATTGGAAACACGTTTGAATACATATTGTTTCTGTATGATTAAAAATGAAAGAATAATTTATAATTAACTTTTGGAATACGAATTATAAACTATACAATTTTCTTCTCGAAAATTTTTCAAAAAATTAAAAGTACTTTTTCTCCGTTTAAAAAAAAGAAAATTCTTGAGTTTCACGTAATTGTTGTTCACCACTTGTCGCGATTAATAATATTACGCTCGTCGACGGGCTCGAAGTGGACATTTGGTAAGAAATTGATTAGGCAAAGTTTGAAAAAATGTCGAGGAAACACGTCTCGCACGACTTCTCTCACTCTCTCTTTTTTTTTTCCTTTCTTCCTCTTTAATAGAATTACAAATAGAGAAAAGATTCTGCTATACGATTACGGCTCGTGCACATTTACATCGTGTTCTCAATTGACCGTCTAGTGGATACCGAAATTTTTTGTCAGTCCCGAGAAAAAGTAGTAATTATTTTTTTTTGTTATATAATAGCTACATTCATGTGTATACTTATGTGTATATTCATATATATATATATAATATTTGTAAATCGCGTCGTGACTTCAAATCGTTCGACGACTTTTAAAATCGCGGGAAATTGCAGTCGTGTTAGTTATTTTTAACATCGATCAGTCGCAATAATAAAATGTAGAAAAATCTATATTTTATTTCCTCGCGCTGAGTTCACGCACTGTATATATATATGTATATATATATATATATATTTTTTTTTTTTCTCCTTTTTTAAAGATTATACAAGTATAGCTTGGAATAAAATCGATTCAGAGATAAAGATAATACGAATTGTTTTTTCTGGTGTACGTGTGTGTGTGTGTGTGTTTTTTTTTTCTTTATTAATTATAGAGAGATATAAAGAATCAAATCCGTGGAGGATGCATCAAGAAAAGATAGATCTAGATACTATCTATTCAATGATCTATCTATCGATGTTTTCTCGTCGATTTTAAGTTACTATAAGCTCATAAATATACGCGTGTATGTATATATATATATATATGTATATAGTATTATAGTTGAAGAGTTTTCGAATGAATTTTTTGTTCTTCTTTCGACGAATACGAATTTATTATAGAGAGTTATGATTGAAAAGAGAGGATCGAATAATTTCGTTTAATCGTTATTCATTCTTTTGTATTAATTAATAATGCACTGGTAATAACATTTTTCAATATACGACCGAAAATTTATTATATGGGCGAATTTGTTTATGCGAGAGATTCTATGAGAAGAAAATTTCAGAAAATTAATAAAGTTGGCGTTAAAATGGTGCGATCTCGTGATTTTCTATTTCTTTTTTTTTTGTTATATAGAAGGATTACGAATTTTTTATTTATTTAAAAATTTCTCTCTTTTTATCAACGTATTAAACAGTTTGTTTCTATTCGTTAGAATACTAATGATAGATTATATATTGAATGGTTACTACAAAAATTATTTCTATAGCAGTGACTAGAATATTTTCGCGTATTTCATTCTTAATAGACACTTGTTATATCAATTCATATTATAAGTTAGCTATTATAAGTTAGTTTAAAAGATTATTTTTGTACTTTTGTTATTAAAATTACATTATGAAATTCTTTTTTCGCTACGTAATTTCCATTATTATGATAAATAATGAATTTTATCATATCGTTTATAATTTCTCGAAGAAAGCAAAATATTTATAGTTATATCTATTGCAATTATTTGTTACAATTCTAATTAAAAGAATTTTCAACACTCTCTCGATACTTGATGATCAAAATAATTGAACCTTAAGGGTGGATTAAATCTAAAAATTACGTCGTTTCTTCCCTGTGATTTTCAATTTAAGAAAAAAGAGAGAGAGAGAGAGAGAGAGAGAGAGAAAAGAAAAAGAATACAATCGTCGCACCATTAACACCAACTTTACTTTCACGTCACTTACGATCGAACAAGAAACGTTCGACGCAAGAAAAATCGTGTCTTTATACGTCCAGAAAAATATCAAAAATCCCTTGCGTGAAACTTCGATTATTCACGATCGTTCAAAAATCGGTACATTTCGAGATTCAACGGCGTCGCGATCGAATAACTTTTAAAAAATATACACACGTTCCTGTTTTTCATTTCAAGATTTTCTTTTTTTTTGTTTTGTCTTTTTTCCTTTTTTCTTTTTTTTTTTCTCTTTTTTTTCATCGGGACCAAGTGTTCGCCAAAAATAGACGTGAAAGTAATTACCCGAAATTATTGTCATCGATATTTGTTCTAGAATCATTTCGACTAACGTAGGACCAACGGATACGACGAAGCATGATAGTATATATATATATATATCTATCTATGTGATCCACTAGATTATTCAAAAATGGAAAGACTACGATTGTTGAATATTGATTGTTCGCGATTTATGAACGCGATCGCCTTGTGAACCGATTTATTTTCTCAGATATTCGATCGTTTTGATCAGATTAACCGAAAAAAAAATGCACGTAACTCAAGATTTAGAATCAATTTTTTTTGATAAAATTTTAATTCTCACTTCTCTTTTTTAAATTTTTATCAATAAAATGATCTAACTTACGAGTTGTTATCGATTATTGAAAAATTATAACACGATTCGATTAATTTTCTGGAAATAACTGACATTTTATATTTTGTTACAGGATAAAATTAAAAAATAAACACAGTTTTTTAAGAAAACTCGAGAGATAAAAAAATCGAATCCAATGAAATTTTTCGAGAAAAACGATCGTATATCTGATCGTTCACTTTTCAAAACGGTTACGAATCACGTTTCTCATTGCTTTTTTTCTTTCGGTTTCCTGTTTTTTGTTCTTCCAAATAAAAAAAATCCGAAGACAATGAAATATCGATCACCGATAATGTTATTACACCACAGGCACGAAATAGTCCAACCAACAGCAGTTGTTGTCGCTATTCTTTTTTAATTAATTACGTAATAAGTATATATTATGCACATACGTCTATATATATATATATATTAAGATTAACATTACAATTTGCACTATGCGTACTTCGTTCTCGTTACCACTACATGTTTTTTTTTTCTTTTTCTTTTTTCTCCTCTTCTTCCCTCCCTTATTTTCTTTTTTTTGTTTCAGAGCATGAACAACAGTCACAAAGCGAACGTCGTACGATTATTTACGTGCATTTTTCTTAATTACGCGTATACAGGCATGGTTTTTTTTATCCCCATCCCCCCTTTCTCTACTCTCGTAAGTAAAAATTCTGTTTTAGAAGAAGATAGGCACAATCGATGGCAACGATCAGCTTTTGGAAATAGTATGCGTGCGTGTCTCGCGCGTTGCTTCGATCAACGTGCGACAGTCATTGTTGTTGTTCATCTTTTCATGGAAAAAAGAAAAAAAAAGAGGAATATTCTATGAAATTATTCGATCGAAATTAAATCGAGTTATTAGTACGTTCACTCCTATTTCTAAAATCGCCTCTCTTCGGTTTTTTTTTATTTTTTTTCTAATTTACGCGACAAGAATTTTCATTCTTCGTTTCTCTTCTAAAAGATTTCCACTAGATTTTCTTTTTTCTAATAATCGTTCGAATCTTTTTTTTTTTATTTTTAATATTCTATTTCTTAAATAATTTAGCAGCGATCGATGATTGAAAAATAGTCCGACTATATGTTAAACAATGTTCTTACGAAAAGAGACTTTTTTTTTTTGTTTCAGAGATGGTGGCTAAGCTACGAATTGAGGTAGAGTTTACACACGATAAATTCGAGAGACAATGGATAAATGAAAAAAGAGTGAAAACTACTACAATATCGCTTTCGATGAAACGAAAAATGATGAGATGATATTTTTCTCTTTTTTCCTTGGAATCGAATGCCAAGCTTCCGGGATTAATAAACGCCATTAACACGATCGTGGATGCTAGCGTATCGCCTCGTTACTCGTTTAATTTTAATTACTGTTACGATATACTTAATGATATTATCGATATACGATTACACTTATCAACTGACCACTATGCAACGACTAGAATGAATTATTACGTGTACTATCACCACTTGTATTGTAATTTTAATTTGAATACGAGAGATGAAGAAACTCCGCTTCGAATAGGAAACAACGAAGCCCGATCCTAGGCGAAACTTATGCTGCCAGATCTCGAAAGTATCGAACCTTGAATCGAATAGTGATTTCGAAATTTCAACTTTCCATAGGCGGCGAGCAACCTTTTATTTTTTTATCGTTGGAGAAATGTTAGAAATTGAAAATTATTGAACAAACGATTGTACAAACTTGTTGATATTTATTTTGATCCTAAAGTAATTGAAACGAGCGAATTTTTTGATATATAGGAACCAATTTTTCAATAGAATGCAAGAAACATACGTTTGTCTATGGAAGATTGAAAGATTCGTGGAAGAATTCACGAAATGAAGATGTAGAAATCATTTGAATTCACCTAATTTGAAACGTCGTATTTTCCATCAAACGAGAAGATTTGCAATCTATTGCAGAAACATCATCAAGGATGGTCCTTGGTCGAAAGATGGCCAAATATATATATTTATTCCTTCGCGATTCAAGATTTATGGATGCAATAATCCGAGTATCCAAAAATATTAATGCTTCTGGAATCATTAATCTCGCATCCTTTTGTTTCAATTCCATTCGTCAGAGACAGCGAATCGATGGGCGTGAAATATATTCGTTAGACCCAAAGACCGTCCTCTTTACTATAAATCAGAACTTAAAAAAAGAAAATGCACACACACACACACATACACACATACACACATCTCACGATGAAACGAATCACGATCAATCAAACAGATAAATCGAACAAGGCTTGCTAAACTAGAGTTTTCCTTACGATAACTAATCTACCAATCACTACCGATAACTATCGAACACTTTGACACTTATCTTAAACAAATCATCAGAGAGATCTGATCATCCAATTTCAAGAATCGTTTCTACCTTCTGAATTATCAACGATACCATATGAACCATTCCTTCTTCTATTTCTTCTTCTTCTTTTTTTCTTTTGGATGAAACGAGAAAATTCAACGATCTCACTAAACTCACACCCTCCCTTACAAAATACATGTTTTTGTGCCGTTTTATACAAAAGAACTTAAGCTTATTCCCTTTAACAAGTTGATCGAGCTCTATATAATAATTATAATAGTAATAATAATAATAATAAATAATAATAATAATAATAATATATACTTCTAAAGATCGCGGTTAAAGTATGATACAGAGTTTGTACAAACGCGTCGCGCACAACTTATCATAACAACGTCGGTTATTAATAATGTCTTCCTGCGAGGTTACGCGTACGCCGTTCCGCGTAATCACACTCTAGGAACATCTCGAGGATCTTGATCGACGTTTCCTCATCGGTTAGAGGCGATTTTCAAAGCGCTGTGAACAAGTTAAGCCGCGTACTTATTACAATACGTAGAAGGATATATCGTTGGAGATATATATATAATTATTCGTACAGATTTTTCTTGCAATCGTTAAATATAATCGTTGATCGATCGAAAGAGTACGTGTGATGGATACGATTTTAGAAATCGTTCACAGATTTTAGAAATCGGCCGATTTCGATCGGAAGAAGCGAATCGAATGACCCGTAATGGAATGAAAATGGGTAGCCAAGAAATCGAATCAAAATGTAATCTTATCGTTAAAAAGTGAAGCTTGAATATATTTTATACGACGTGAAAATATGTATCAACGTGACACGTGATAAGGATCGATCATTCTTTTATTATTATAAAAATTCTAACATCATCGAATACAAAAAAAAAAAAGAGAAAAAATTTCCAACAATTGTATCCCATTTACGTACGTGGCCGTATAAATATTTTATACGATCTTCCTCCGATCGATGAGGAAGAGTCGATCGATACATCCGGTTATAGATTATTATACTGAATATCGTTATTGCAATGGCTATACTATTTATTCATTCACGACTTTGCAAATCATCGACCACGTATATCTACGTATATATCTATTATATTCGCATATGATCCTGTGTGTGGTCGGTACAGTATTACATTCTTTGTGCCAACTCTGTATAATACATATACAGAATCGATCCTCTATACACATATATATATACATATTTATGTATATATATATATTTATACACACATACACACACACACACACACACACACACACACACACACACACACACACACACACACACATATATATATATATATACTTGTAAGTACGAGAAATGCATGACTGGTCGACGTTTAGCTCGCGTTATACTTGTATGGCTCTATGTACAAACGATTCTTGCGGTTTTTATTTGTCGCCTGTTGAACGCACAAGTTCAACGTATTAATTAACGTTTACGATCGTTTAATGATGAAATGACTTGACCCTTTCGCGAAAGCGTGATTATACTTTTTCTTTTCCCCTTCTAATTATTCTTATTTTACTTATTTATTTATTTATTTCTTTTTTTTCTTACTGTCTTTGGATTTGGCTTCGCTCTAGCCGTCGAATTTGTCCCGTTCAATTTGCGACCGGAGAATTTGTATTCGTGGAAGATCACGGGTGACGATCGTTCGATCGAGCGGATCCAATGAAATTATTGCCTGTGACTTCCGGTTATTGTTTCTCGCGTACGAAGAATACTTATTGCGATATATCCGGATCAATATTTTTTTACGAGATACGAGATTGTCCATCAAGCAAATCCGTTACTCATTGATCGAAGAGATTTGAAACGAATGCAACTTTTCTCATTTCTTGGAGAATTGTCTCGAGAATTTAAATAAATTCGTATGATTTTCAAATTGATTATCTCGTATCTCGTGTACAAAAAAAAAAGATAATCCAAGATCGTGTTCTTCGTGAACAATTCTCTCGAATGGTACATCCTCGATATTGTATCGGTATTATTTATTATAAATCGAGTCTCGATGTATCTCTTCGATATATTCTCTCGCGTCATCGAGACAGGACGAACGAATCGAATAATTTTCGTCAGCGGTTTCAAAGACGACTCTGCGCGAATATTTCAATCTGCGCGTTTCTAATTTGTGGCACCGTGAATAAAGTTTCTCCTCTAAAAGAAAAAAAAAAGCTCTGTCCAGTGTGGCTCGAATCGATCAAACGAAGATAATAATAATAATAATAATAATAATAATTCGTCAATAATAAAAATTGATCCGAAGAGAAATTTTGAAAGGTTCGCTCGTTTCACCGAGTCGAGCCAAGCAACGAGAGATTTCCAACGTAACGACACGTAACCGGAGCTCGAGCCACGAGATTTCGGACAGTGAGAGTGTCATCATGGTGTCTTTGCCACAAAGTACGTCCCTGACCGCCCTGCTGCCGCCCCCAGGTCACCCTCAACGGACCGCCTCCTGCCCCGTTCAAGCCTGTGTGTGTGCTCGTTTGCGTTTTCGAGCCGCAGAAAAATTTCTTGCTTGCAGCGTACTTTTTCTCCTCCCCGTGCTAGCGAGCGAGTGCAGAAAGCGAAAGATGATCTGATTCGCGTGAAAGGAACAGCCTCTCCATTCTTTTTTTTTTTCCGCGTGGAATTCGATCGCTGTCGATCGAAGAGATTCGATTAGATCCCTTAGGCGCGGAAGAGAGTGTAATAATCTTGTTTCGTGCAATTTTTAAATGCGAAAGGAAATCGTTTAACTTCGCTCTCTTCGACTACCCCTACGAGATGAAAATCGAACCAATTCAAGCTCAAAATCGGTATCATTTTTCATTCGTCGAAACGAATTTTCTGTTTTCCAAGTACGATGCGGTTTTTCTTCGAACGGATCCAATTCCACGCTCGCATAGCAGACGTTCAATTAATAAGCAAGTAGATAGACAGAATAGTGTTGATTATCTCGCCGGATGTTGAATAGCCAGATATCGGTCAACTGTTGGAATATTCAAAGCGAGCCTTGACAGCACGTTTCGACGATACGAGGTGATCGCGTGACACGACGAATAAATTACTGAAAAATATTAAGGGAAAATATTATCACGGATTAGTTTAAAGAATCGAGAGAGGATATGATATTTTTCCACGATATTTCGAGTTTATATATTGTCGTCTCTCTCTCTCTCTTTATAATACAAAAGTTTCTGAGCGAAATAATCGACGAAACGAGCTGTACTTTTTTTCTTTTTTTTTTTGCTCTGCCGCTATGACAATCGCGTCGTATGGATCATTGCTCTCTACGAACTTTGGACGAAAGAGCCTCTCGTAATAAAAAGCAGCGTAAAAGCGATTCTTAATTACCGTAATAGCCCGTTCGCATCGCAAACGTCCATTTCTTCCTCGATATGGCTCCCATTATTGCCATTTGTCGATTCGAAATTTGATCGTGCAAATTTAGTAAGTCTCTCTTGGAAAGTATCTCTTTGCTCGGAATTGCAAACAGATCTGAGAATGTAAAACGCAAAAAAAAAAAGAAAAAATATCCAAAGCAACGTTAAAAAAAGCAAACGACAAATGTTGGCGTTGAAATATCGCGCGGATATTTTTACACGCAGCCTGGAAACCAACAACCGTCCAAGAGATTTACGAGCACGATGAAATTCCTCCAAGTATGAAGAATCAGCATTCTTGTTCGATCGATTTTCGATATTATCGTGCTCGAAGCGAACACGATTTTTTTAAAAGTCGTAACAACATAAGAATTCTCGAAATAAAAACTTGTTTGAAAAAGTTGAAAAAACGAGGAAATTTCACTCGTTGAAAAAAAAAAAAAGAAAAATCGACGTTTCGAAACGAATAATAATAAAAGCGAGCGAAGTAAAATTTTAATCTTCGACAAAGGTGGATCATGCGTGTTGGAATTTTTCATGGCGCACGATTTGACCGCGTGCGTTTGTTCTCTTTCTTTCTTTCCTTTTTGTGCAAAAGCGTGCCTAAATATCCTCGTCATCCTCCCCTTTGTTTCGTGTCATGCCCCCATGGCAGTCGCAAAGAAAGCAGTCTTCGAGCCTCGCTTTCACACGAGCGCGGTTGTGACTCGAGAAGCCCCGTTAATATTCATTTTTTTTTTTCCTTTTCCTTCTTCTATTGTATTGAGCAACGCATATATATATATATTTATTTATATTTATATAATTTAACGTGTACTAATCTCGCTGGGATAGCAGCTTGTGCTCGAAGCATGTTTAACGATCGAAGAAACGTACACGTCGATAATATTCTAATAAAATGGCTCGTTTGAAAAAGCAACGTTTCCTCGTCTCAAAGTACGAAACAAAGTCGTTGAATACAAATTGAACTGTGCTTCTTCTTCTTCTTCTTTTTTTTTCTCTGTAAGAAATTATCGATCCGCTTATCATCTAAGGTAAATTCTTAGTTAAATCAGGAAGCCAGTCGATTGGCCCTGTAGCACCGATAATACGATAGAGTTTACCCATTACTTTCGTTCCCTCGTCCATTTAACGAAAATTACATTTATCTCGCGTTCGTGTTTCGCCGCATTTTCGAGAAATGAACGAGACACCGTGAATGATGAATTCGTTTCTGCTCCTGATTTACGAGCAGCAGATGATATTAATATTTTCAAGATTTTTTGAAAAGTTTCTTCTTCGAACATTATTATATTCTTTATTATATTCGCATTTTTGCAAATCGGAATTAATCCATTGAAATGCAACGTGACTTTCTTCCTCTTCGAACAGATTTTTCTTTATATCCCGTTTTTTAATCCACTGAAATGACTTTTATCGGCAAGAAATGTTCAAAGATCGAAAAAAAAAATCAATCTCCAACGATCGAATAAAGTTGTCACGTCAGATTAAAGAAAAAGAAAAAAATGAGAAAAAAATCGAAACGAGATAGAAAGAAGAAAAATGTTCTGCTCGAAGAAGGAAGCGTGGTGGAGGAGGGCGAGACGTGTACGTTTCGTTGGGGCAGGCGAGGGTTCTTCCTAGAAAAGTAGAAAGGAAACCCGGGTGCGGCGAGCGTCCCCCTTGGCCCGTCGGGCCATCCCAAACTGTCAGACGGACGGGTCGCTGCCGGGGGCGGAGCCCGTCTTGCTGCCGTCGACACCAGCACCGCCACCGTCGCCGTCGGCGCCTGCACCCTCTCCGCCCCTGTACGGCGAGCCGCCGGCCCCACGCGCCGACAGACCTCGGAAATCCAGGTTGTACTGGAAAAGATCAGGCCCCCGAGATTATCGAGTGTTCATCATCCATGCGATCGATGCTTGTTCGAAGGGGAGAGAAAGAAATTTGGAAAGAATAAAGTTACTTTCTACGACGCAGTCGGATTGAGAATGAATCGTCGAAGCAACTTTATTCTTGATTTATTCAATATCGATTTTGGCAATCGTTTTGAATTGAGCGAGGGGGTGTTAAGGGGTGAGTTGATGCGTTGGACGAGAAGTATTTGGATTTTTCTTTTTTTTTTTTTTGGAACAGAAATTGAGTTTCCAAAAGATAGAATTGATGAATTGTACGAATTATAAGAATCGAACGATTATAATTTCAAAATTAAATCGAAAGTGCGATCCTTGCTCTTCGATATTTTTTTCGATTCACATCGTTATCTCTTTTCGTTCTTAAAATATCGCTGTTTGAAGCGAAACGTAATTTTCGATACGTTTATCTCGCTGTCTCGGATCTTTCATTCAACCCTATTCATTGACCCGTCCCAACTTTGTCACTAGCTAGTGTTTTTTTCTTCCTTTACTATCGTATGCAATTCTAGGGAAAAATGTGGGACACGCGATTCTATTATTAAAAGTTTTGTATCTTGAGAATAGATTGAGATATCGATGTGAAATAAAAAGTATCGTAAAGTGAGCGCATTTCTCTATCCTCTGAGTCGATTATTATCTTAAAAAATTATAAGAATTTGTATTTAAATTTGATCGAACAAAATATTTTCGTCCAACGTATCGATAATCTGTTTAATAATTAATTTAAATTATTCTCAATCGAAAAAATGGATTAGTTGATTGTTAGTTGCAATTGTTAATGAGACACTTATCACGAAGGATGAAAATTGTTATACTTGGTCGCACAAAAATTGTTGAACTCGGAGGGGAAAGAAAAAATCCAAACATCATACAAATCGTCATTTCTAAAATTATTGAAAATTATTTTAGTATCAAAGAATATGCGTTATTAAATATTTTGCTGCTTTTGACAAATTAAAAAGTTATTATTTGAGATTAAAAAAATAGAAAGAAACGAATAATAAATTATCCGTTTCGAGATATGGGCCCATTCCTGTAAAGGTAACTGTAAAAAAGAGAGAGAAAAAAAAACGGTAAACCAGATTGATTAAATCAGTTTCCTCTTCGTGCCGTGGATTACGTTGAACATTATCGAGATGTACCTTGTTATTAAAGCTCGTTCATACTCGACTCGTGGAAAAAAATGTCTGCAAAAGTGTGATAAGAAAAAGAAGAAAAAAGGGGAAAAAAAACTCTTTAGCCAACTTATTAGAGCGATAAAACAAAGCCTACGCGTAAAATATGCATTCGTGTGAAATAAAAGAAAGGAAAAATGTTCCAAGACGATCGATCAAACCAGATGGATCTCAGAAAATTTAATTCTCAACGATATATTATAATTTTCAATTATAATATTCAATGTATTTACAATTGATAATTGGATTTTTGAAAAAGATGAATGAAAATTAAGAGATTTAAATTGAAATGGAAGGATTCGTTGCTTGAAATTTTTTTCTACATGAATAATAAATTTAATTAAATAATGAATATTTTTGAAATACCGAGAAAAAATACAAAATTTATATCAACGTAACAATTTCAATCGTCTCGATTTCGGTTAAAATTCCAAAGACAAGAAAATTCGATCGATCGTGATCAAGGATCAGAAGCAGAAAAGAATATAAAAGCGGATAGAACAAAACGAGAAAAAGGAGATTGGGAAAGGGAGAGAGAAAAAAAAAAGTAAAACGAAAGTCGAACCTGTGCAACGTAAAGAGGCAACGCTTGGCGTTGTGGCTTCGCGTGAAGAGCGCACGTTGGCGGTGCAACGAAATAGTCTGTGTTATCTCGGCAGAGTGGCGTGTCTTAGGTGCTGCAGCTGTGCCTGTTGCAGCTGCAGCTGCAACAATTGTAGATTCTGCAGGCAATAGGGAGCCTGCGGCCCGCAACTGGGAGTGGACGACGTGATCGGTGACGAGTATGGAAGGACGGAAGGATGGACGAAGGAAGCCGTGTTCCTCGTCGCCGTGCTGGAACTTGTGCTGTTTGCCAAAGTTGTGTTGTTGTAATTGAACAATTGGGAAAAGTTGAAGTTCGGACCTCTGAGAATGTTGTGCAATTGGGCGGACGTGAGGGGATGGGGTTGCACGTAGGGACTGGTGGACGGTAGCAATTGGGGGCTAACCGGGTACAAGCAATCCTCTTCGGCTAGGCCAGGCACCGTTGGGCTCAGCTCCACGTACTGCGGCATCGTGACATTGTGCTGTATTCGACGGGTGCATGGAAGGATATATGTAGAACACTTGACGACTCTATGCGCGCCTCTGCTCTCGCTCTCCCCGAATATTTCCCTCTTATGATAAACTTTTAGGTCTCCTCGATGGGATCGTTGGTTCCTCGAGGTATGTTTCGTATGTTCGAATAGAAAATTTCCATGATTGTAAATTGAGAGATGATAATGATTTCTTTTTTTTTTAGGAAAATAGTTATCGAATTGTTGAATAATTTGTATGGGGAAACGGGAAATATTGGCGGAGAGAGAGAAACGATATTTACTTAATAATAATATAACATACGTGACTACTTAAATTTGGTTAAAAATCGAGACTATATCATCTACTGTGTAACAAAGCTAGCTATAAAAAATACCTCCTCCGTTCGATCAGCTTTAACTTTCGAGCAAAGAAAAATATTTAAATAACTCTCCCCGTATCGTCGTTGTTAAATCTACTTTTTAAAAAAAAAAAAAGATAGCAAAACAACAAAAGATTGAATAATTCTGCTCTTCGAGCAGGAAAAATAAAAAAGAGAGAAAGGAAGGAAAAAAGAAAAAAATAGTGCAAAAAGTGAAAAATTCTAAACAAAAGGCAAAATTGTGAAAGAAAATATCGAATGCAGACATCGACGTTTTTTTCCCGCGTTGTGTGGGGATTAAAACGGAAAAACGTGATCAATCGTATCTTACCTTTGTAGCGCAGACGAAACACGTGGTGACCACTTTCGAAATCACGTTCATTAAATTTTTAGTCTCTTGTATCACGTTGTCGACTTTTGTAAAAGTGGCCGCCTTCCCGACCGTGGGGTTCTTCACGGTGAATTGAAGTTGTTGGACGTACGTTGGCACACGATCCAGATTTTCCAAAAGTTCTTTCTTGTGCGGCCCGCCTGGTACCTGTATCCACACAACATCGTATACAAACTTACGTCTTCTAACCGTGTCGCAAGGCAAACGTGCTCGTGAATTATTTTTCAACGATTTTTTAAACGTTGCTCAAAAAAAAAAAAAAATGTTTTGATATAAGAATGTATAAATCTCTTCCTTTATCTATTTTTATTCCCTTTGGATTATTTTATAACTTTATTATTTGTAAATTCATATCGAGATATATCTTCGAAGATTTAAAAATAGAAGAAAAATTTTATCTTTCGTATAAAGTTATATTGGATATTGTTTCGTGAAAGTTGTTGATGGTGGTAAATTAAATTTTTATTTGTTCTTTCGAGTTTTAATCGATCGAATTGGATAATCGTTTTGATCGAAGGATTCGAATCGATGAATTTTTTTCTTTTTTTTTTGTTCCTGTACGAAAGAATCATTGAAGAACACCAATCACATTTGCCCTGCGATATGCAATGTTTTACATATGTAGCGTATTCGAATAACTCTTTAAAGCAATGCCTGATTCTATTATTCTTTTATTGATCGACTAGTAAGAAAGTACTTTGAAATACGTATGTATATATATATATATATATATATATATATATCTTGGATACTTATAAAAAATTGCATCTAGTAAATTAAGAAAAAAAAAAAAAGTATATCTTCTATCCGTCCTAATGGAACACAATGCACAGAAGTTTGAAAAGAAAGTGTTAGTTGTTCGAGAATATTAGAGAGTGACTGTGTGAATGACAGTGAATTAGTACAGACCTTGCTGTTTTTGCTAGCTTCTCGCTTCACTATTAATTTCAAACTTACGCATAAAACTTAAGTGACACGTTTTTCTACAAACAATTGCAGCCAAAATAAATCTTTGAAGCTTAAATTTTTTTTAAGCTTTTTATTTTAATTCAAAACAATCTTGAAACATTTTTAGAATTTTTATTTTAACCAGTGTTTAAATTAAAAGAAATTTATAAGCATAACAATTGACTTTCTATTTTTTTTTTTTAGAATTGAATGTTACGTTTGAGAAATTTAAAAGATATCGGAGAGATGGGATAAAATTTCATTTTAGCTGATTTTCCGAACGGTAAACAAAGCGGTAAGAATAGTGAAATTTGAAGAAGCTTGCAAAAACTGAGACATTAATAGTCATGCCCCAGATAGTGGAAGGAGGGGGACCACAATGCACATAGACGTCGTCCACAGACGGAAGCATTCCCGTAGCATCTAAAACACACCTTACTAATCGTACACAAAAAAGTCGTAAATGTACGTACACAAAATAGATTTTTACCAACAAAATAATGATCATAGTTGATTTGGTGGTGTGGAAGGTGAATAGAATAGAACGGTATATACTCTAAAAAAAAAAGTAGTATCAAAATGACAGTAGTATAACTTCCTAACGTAATTAAAAAAAAAAATAATTCTGGCTACTTGATCGGATTATTATAAATTCTTACATAAACTTTCTTAATTAATTTCAAATCATTATTATACGTATCTTTTAAATATCGAAATATCTTCTTTTCTTTTTTTTAAATCGAATCATTCTTCATCATTTCAAATTTCTATCATACGAAACTTGACACAAGAAGAATAATATAAACGTATGATGATCGATTCAAATATTTCTCTATCTCGTTATAGAAACGATTACTTTTTAATTAGCCAACTGTTTCATATATATATATAGAATATAGAATAGATTGATTGCCTAGTATAGATAATAATAATTTATTTTTTACTGCCATATAATTCAGTATGAGAAATGGAAAACGTCGCTCTTGGTGAAACGTGCTCTCTTTATTAGAAGAAGGAAATAAAAGAAAGAAGTATATGTACAATTAACACACTACTACGCCATTCAAAGTAACGACTGTTTGGGATGAATCATACAACAGGTGTTCAAACGGTCTTGCATAGCAACATTAATTAATTAATTTGCATATGTGGTATTTGCATAAGTAGTAGTAATGTATAAGAAGAGATATATATATATGTAAAGTGATGTAGTATATATATATATGTAAAAAAGAGAAATGAACAACATTTAACAGCAACTGGTTAAAAAATGATTTTCGCAAAGAGCGGATTAAATATATATATATGTGTGTATATCAATGCAATGAGAGAACGATCTGTACAAGGCGAATCTCTATTAGCCCAACGAGGGTCTAAAGTAAAGAGAGAAAGAGTTACCTGGATGGAGGCATTCAAAGAGCGAGGGTCAAAAAAAGGGTATCATAATACAAGAATATATTACAAGGTTAGCGTATCTCTTTTTTTTTTTTTTTTTTTTTTCTCATTTCTTTTAAGAAGAGTATAGAAAGTATATCAAAATGGTTTCGGGTAAAAAACTATGTATATTCGGCCTAGCTAGGAGGGTCGAAAGGGCAGCAAACGTGTTAATTCGAACATGTCTAATGCTAATAATTCGCGCCCGAGCTACTTCCAATCCATTTGGAAACTGGTTACACTTGCATTGCTCTTCCACCAATTAAATTTAATCGCGTCGTTCGCGTTGAAAAAACCGATCGAATGAGAAAGAAAGAAAAAAAAGAAAGGAAGGAAGGAAGAAAGGGAGAAGAAAAATTATCGATCCAAAGATAGAGAGGAAGACACCACGCGAATTTTCGAAAAGAGTGACAAAAATTTCAAGGATTCAAAGTAGCTCTAGCGTAGCAATTACGTCAAAACGAAACTCAATTAGCGAAATTGAAGGAAAAATATCTCGAATATAGCAAGGATCAAAAAATTCGGAATCAAGTCCAGTATAGAATCCGTAATAATAATAATAATAATAATAATAATAATAGTAATAATAATAATAATAATAATAATTGTAATAATAATAATGATAATAATAATAATAATAATAATAAACAATGGGTAAGAGAGTATGATCATAAAAATAAGGATGATGTGACACGTATATACGCGTAACGTGTAACAATGGATTGGTTTCGTTTGAACACGTTACACAGCGCGTATATACCGTAGTAGGCATCTGAACATCAGTCGAATTAAAAGAAAATTTGTGTATATATATATTTCAGTTTCAGCTCTGAATATATGACTACGTCGCCTCGGCAATATGATACATACCTGATAGCTGAATTGTCTCACAACCTTGTACAATCTGTTCGCCTCCTCGGCGAAATACTCAGCTTGGGTGAACAGATCTTGGGTCGTCTTCAACGCCCCTTCGCCCCTTGTGAACTGGTACATGGAGAACGCCATCGAGGACATATTCTTGGCGCGTTTCACTATGTCGTTGTTCTCCTCGAGCGCGCTCCCGCTCTCCTGCCACTTCTCCGTTTCCGCGTCCATCTCGGATGTGATCAGCTTCATCTCGAGGCCGGCCTTCGCGATCTTCGCCTGCTCCTCGCTGTCCAATTTCACCGGCTTCAACGGCTTGCTCGTTGTTCCGTGTTTCTGGAATAATAATCGAATGTAAATTGTTTAAATAATTCAACGATCGGATGTGATTATCAGATTGAATCTGGTATTATTTATAAAAATTTTGAAAAATTGACTTACTCCAGGCCGTGGCAATGACATGTAAACTTGTTTCTCAGGTCGATTTTGGTTTAATTCCAACACGTCTTTCGCCACTGTGGTCACATCGGTCATGAGCCACTGCCACATATCGGCGAATACTGGAACGAGTAGAGTGGATATTTTATATTTTAAAGAGAGAGTTACAACAAGTTATTAATCCGTTAATAGTTTACCTTCCAAGTTTTCCTTGGCGATTTTACTCGTAGGATGTCTCGCCAAAGTGTACGCCGCTGTCACCACTTGAGGGCCGTATATTCTCAAGTTAATTTCAGTGAACTTTGCTGAAACTTGCAACGATTCCGAGAGCGCGACGTGTCTCAGCATTTTGCACACCTATTAATCGATACGTGAATGATCAAATTGTTAAATATTTGAAAAAATAGAATTTCCGGAGAAACAAAAATCTTTCGTAATTCGAATATCGAAATAATTTTTGAATTTAAAAAATTTAAGAGAAATTTAAAATACTTATATTCAGATTCAAAAAGATTTAATAAACTCACCTCGAGAATGTGTTCAATGTATTCGCGAAATTTCTCGTTGCTCTCTTGAAGAAGATATCTGTCATTGGCCAAAGCGACGTTCCTGATCGTTGACACAAGTTCCTGACCCGCTTTAGTTACCTGTCCAAGATCAGCCGCTTGTTCCATTGTGGTCGTGCACAGCTGCTGGCGAAGATCCCTGGTGGTACGTAACACTCCCAGAACGGCTTGCTCCATTTCAGAACTCGGAGAGCCACCGCCGCCTTCGTAATTCTAACACGTAATATTAATCGTTTCATTATTCGCTTCGATATTCTCTTAACGAGCACGTATATTTTCATGATTTAAACGAACAAATATTTTATACATTTATAAATATTTTATGCACATATACGTATGTGTATTTTTTATTCAATGTAAAACAGCTTTAACATTGGAATTTTAAATTTTATTTATATACAAAATTATTTGTACATTCACGTGCGTTCTATAGATTTTTAATTATTTGTTCTTGTGTCTCTCAACACAAGTTCGTAAAACGATTAAAAGAGAGAGAGAAAAAGTATACTTACCATACTGTTACCAATTCGCAGGAGGGTGTTAAGTTCGAGTTGCGCCCGATCGCAAAGCAAAAGTATATTCTCTCTGTGCTCGTGGCTCGTGTACGCGCTGTCGGTGAAATCCTGCGTCCTCTCGATGACGGTGTCTAACGCGGCGGTGAGGGTCTCTCGACAACCAGGTCCTAGGAGGGTCATTCTTGTGGTTTCGACCAACCTCTCGAAGTGTTTCAACGCGGAGAACGCCGTGCTGCTGTCCCAATCCTCCTGCTGTGGACTCTGAAAATTAATAACCCAGAGATCAGCCCAGATATTCACCCTCCAAGAGGGTGGCCAGATTTACGTACAACCTACTCCTCTTCCAAATATTTAACTTCCCTCTGCACCAAGAGGATAATGAGATTTTTGATTTATGACCCCTCTGATGATCGTTATATTTTCAATTCGCCTTCTATTACATTAATTTTCCTTAAGTTTCTAGTTAAAAATATCACGTTTGTTTCGATTACTCCCTGGGATTTTATTATTATTATACAATTTATATTTATTTTCTATTTATATTCGTTCGTAAATTGCTTTTAGAAAAAATGTTTTAAAAAAAGAGGAGGAGGAGGAGGAGGAGGAGGAAGAAGAAGAAGAAGAGGAAGAGCAGGAGGATCGTTTCAAGCTTGATCATGCACGTGATAAACAATCTCTGTGTTTACAGCGAGATATCGAGATAGCACGTGGAGCTTTAATGGCACGCCATAACTAAATATAGAGGCTTGGCCTCTAAGGTCAGCATAGATACCGATCCCATTTAACCAAGGGTGCATTCAGGTATGCAATATGGCGTCGATTAACTATGCATTCTTCTAGTTAGTAATTATTCGCACGGGATCCTTGAACGTGACCGAGCACCTCGATCCATATTTCCTTTCAAACCTCCTCGATTATCGGTCAATCTGCACGTTATAAATTTTTCATTGGTACTTTAAAGCTTTATCGAACTTCCAATCGAACTTCATTGTCATAACGCGCTTCGTTCGAGGGAAAAGGTTATCGAAGTACGTCGAGGGAAATAATTGTTACGAAATAATATTTTGGAGAGAATATATATATATATTTTTTATTTAAAAATTTATTCAAAAATTTGGAAAGAATCAAGCATTAGAATATTGAACGTTTTAATGTTGAAATATATTCGAAGAATATTGAATTATTTAAATTTGTGAAATATTCGTTGAAAGAAATTAGCTTCTAAAAATTGGAAATAGATGCATCTATTCGATATTAAAAAGTTTTGACATTTATCGATGAGAAATGCAATCCAAAAAGAAATATATAATGTACAAATTATAATATAAAAACAAAATGTATTGTATACAGTTAGTTAATATTATATTTAATTATTTATTATACTTGCAAAGATTGAAATAATCTCAAATTCGCATTCATATTCTCTTGCAACAAAATTATGCATAATAATGAATCAATGCGTCAAACAAAATTAAGAGTCGAGTTAATTTAACGCTCGAGGGAGGAGTAAATAAATTTCTATTGTCAAATTAATTGTTGGAATGGCGGGAAGATTTGGCCGGTATCCCGTGTGCAATTGGCAAGAAATTGAAATTATATCGACGCATTAATGCGCCAGCTGCAATTTGGCACGTGGCGAAGAATGCACCGCAACGTTTATGACATCCATTTCGGCGTCGCTCGCTATGCACCTATCCTTAATCGTGGTACGATATCAATTCGCATTTCTGTCGATACATCCCATCCATTCCATTGTGCTCGAGATATTTCTTAAATTTTGAAAATGCATCCACTTGCAAGAGCAAACTACTCCCTCACCCTTGTCGATTTAGACGGCGTCGAAAAGTCGTGTCAGCTCGTCAAATGGAATAATACGAAACGTATTTCGAAATGCACGCGCGCTTCCCTTATGCCGAATTTACTTTATTGTTTTTGATATTGCAAAAGTATTTTCAAAATTATCGATAATTTTTACATTTCGTTATATATTTTTTTTCTCGACATTTTATTATCATTATTACATATGAATATTGTTATTGAAATTTTGTTGAGAAATGTTGTGCTATCTTTTTGATATTAAATAATAGATGGTTACTTGATTTTTTTTTCATTGTAAGTATGCATTCTCGATATATTTTTAATAATAAATTTTCTATTAAAATGTATCTTATTTCAAGATTAAAATAGAAGAATGATATTTATCAAGTGTTTTTTTTTGCTTTCAGTAATAAGAACTGAATGTAATAAGAACTTCGTAATTAATCATTGGAGCAAGGAACTGCGACTGACACACATAATTTGAGGTCAACGTAACCGGTATACCACCCATCCTCAATTTTCACGAAATTGATTAGATAGGATTTTCACCTCGTCTACATCGGAACTTAATAATGGACAGTTTGTTGCCCCGAAAAACTTTTATGTAAAATCACAGAGGTAAGAAAAGACAAGGTATGATTAAATAATTTAAAGTGTAATTTACATATTTATAATTTTTATAAATAATTTCATTATTTTTTTTTTAAATTATTTTACAATAATTTTGTAATTATTACACACAAAGAATTAATATTTTCTTTGATAATTTTTTTAGAAATTTTGAATCGAAGTTTTGACAATTGCGTTTCTTACACGTCTGATCACCTATCGATTTATTCTACTTGAACAAGTCAAGGAAAATTTATGCAAAAATTATTACATTTTCCCCCCTCAAAATTTTGGCAAAGACAGCTTCGTAGTTTCATCTATTTTTTTTTATTTGTCTCGAAAAACGAGTCAAGGTCACGAAAAATTTGACTCCATCGTACGTTAAACGTGGAAAAAAAGAATTTGGCAAATGAAAGCTGTTTGGATTCGATCCAGGATCTCGAATGTATTTCATCGTAAATGTTTTCTTTCTACTTCCTACAACACATTGTTTCTGTACGTATTCTGAAATACGTATTTTGGTTCATAAGCAAAGTATAATATTCATCGTTTCGTAGCGTTGAAAATTTCATGAATGTATAATCACGTTGCAACAACAAATTCTTGTTGTTGGAATTGTGTTTGCATCTAACGTGTGTACAGATGATGCACATATTTTACATTTCTACAGAAATATGCAACGGAGACTTAGATCTAAAATTTTGATCACGTTATTTTATTACAATTTTTTACAATATTTGTGATCTCTTCTTTTTTTCATATTTGCCTTTCTCAAAGATCGATCCAAAAATTAAAATTTTACTTCTTTTTCTGATTTTAAACAATGCTATAAATTTAGTATATATTTAAATTAAACATTTCTTTAATTACTGTAATTTTTATTTATATCAATGTGTAAAATTTTTCATATTCAGATATTCTTTTCACTCGAAATTTAAAATAATAACACAATATACATTAAAATGTATATAATTAATTATTTAGAAATTATTAACTATATTCTTATGCAAATATAAGAATAGTAATATAATTATCAAATCTTTTGCTAATACAATTCAATTCATTATCTTCAATCTATTCCAATTTTATTTAACGTTTGATTGACGATTATTTTAGAATAATTTGTATCCAATCTCAAGAATATTTCCAACCATTTACCTGGGAATTGGAGTAAGACTGGGACTCGCTGCAATCGAGGACACCGTCTTTGACCACGTAATGTATCAAGTCCATGGCCCTTCGCATCTGGCAGAAAACGGTGTCTCTGTTCTCTCTGGCAGACGGACACTCCGGATGCCTAAGGCAGGTTTTGCTGGACGTGAGCAGCATCATGGTACTCCTCTCCAAAACTTGGCGAGCCGCTGCCATCTGCGCCCTTCGCCTCTCGTCTTTCAAGTCATTCTGAAATTTCCAAACGTTCCCTCCATTCATTCCTGACCCACGTGTTGCTATTTGCCCCTTGCATTCGTGACATCGTGAACGTAATTCCGCCGATTATCAAGGGAAATCGAACCGAGAGGTCAATCACCTCTTGATACGTATTAAGATAAGATGGATAAATTTTGTACGTTTAACAGATCGATATCACTAACAATTTTCTAATCGATTTGTTTATCGATGTGTCATTAATTGATTTGAAATTTTGTAGAATTCATGAAAGAAGGATGACAAAATGAAAGAAACGAAGAGAGGAGGAGAAAGATAACAATCAAGTTTGAATCACTTGAATTATTCTATCTCGTAATTCTTACAATTGTATCACAATATTGCGTTACATTTCTACTTTTAAAGTATATCTAGTATTTGAATAGTAGCTCTTGTTTTAGCACAGAGTTTTAAATTTTATCTCTGAACTCGGTTCAATATTAAATTCTATCCTTTTTTAATCGCGTCTCCTTCACAGGTGAGGGTGCATTGATTTATCTCTATTTAGATCGTTCTATTAGCAATAGAAGGATACGGCTGGGAGGGGACGTTGAAAGCCGTGCAAAATAGAATGGTAACGTATGAACTCGGAATACTAATTACAAAGCTGTCAAGAACCATGATTCACGTTAAATGAGTCGAATAAGGATTAATGTAGATGCCCGAATCAATCTCTGTCTCGTGCTCGATTGTGTTCCGATTTCATCGTGACTGGACTAATATAAACGCATTAATATTATTATTCTCGAGATTGCGTGACTCAAACTGCGAATACAAAAAGAAAAAAAGAATCAATTTTAATATTTTAAATATAATAAAAAATGAAAGTATTCAACGATATTCAAAATAGTCACTTTCTTAACAACTAGTTTCTTTCTAGTAATATTTCTAATCAGATTCAACCTTTTCATATTTCTTTGGAATAATAAATAAATTCCTTTTCGCGAATTGACGTAACGCAAATCGATACATATATATAAAATATTAAAATTAACTTGGGAGCGAGATTCGTATCGAGTAGAAAATCTGGTTTGGATCGAAACGAAAGGAAACGAAAAGGAAACGGAATCACTTACTTGGCGGTCACCCGTCAAATGCGCCAATTCCACCATTTCCGCCCCGAACTGGCTGAAAGCCTTGACGAATTCGGTGAAGTTGGAAACGCTTTCGAGGCGGCCGAGGCTACGGGCGACCTTCTTCTTCGCGAGGAGGAGCTGCTTCACCACGACGATATCGGCCAGGAGGAGGACCTTGGTCACGGAGCCGAGGAGGCATCTCGCGGCCCTCACCACGGAGCCTCGGTCAGCTAGGCTGTCCTCCGTCGCGCACTCGCATAATTTTTCGATCGCCGAGCCTGCAACAGCATTATTTTCCAACCATCATCCTTCGATTCCCACGAAATGAGAGGTATGCAAGATTCGTTGCTTACGATTTAATCAATAATTAATTTCAATTTCGGGGGCGAAAATTTCCGAATTTATTTCGTGGATGGAAAGGTGTGCGATGGGGTGTAAAGTTAAGGGGGATTAACATGCCCTCCGGATATTATATACGTTGTATGCAAATGGATGCGCACGCACACGTTCCGATCCCTTTGGACGTCTCTGCATCTCGCCGCCAATATCATCGCCAATCGAATTTCCTTTCATCCCACGCGTATGAATATTTATCATCTTGTGGAACGCGTTCAACGTGTAACGCGAAGAATATTGATTACATTTTTCTTGCCCGCCCCCTCTTTTCACTTTTAAAGAACATCGTTCCTTTCTCTAATTAAAAAGTGAATTGAATTCTTTAATTCCCTGAAATTTTTCTCTCTTTCTTTCTACGTTCATCTTGTCGCGTTATTACATATGTTTTAATACGTTGTAAATTATTGAATGGTTCGATGGATTTTTCGAAACGAAATTTCTTTGGAATTGGAAATTTACAATCATTTGTTATTATTTTATAAACATTCGTAGAAGAATAAAAAGTGCATACGCGTTGGTTTTCTTTTTCTCGAAACTTAATAAACTCGGATAACGGTTGATAAATATTGCATGAGATAGTCTTGTATGGCAAAATGCATACCTCCTGTTTATATTGGTACACGTTTTTTCAGCTTTACATATATGTGTACCCAGGATGGATATTTTAACTTCTATTTTTTAGCATTCCGTAATATACACAGGATAGAATAAAGTGGATACACAGGTGTTCCACCATAATTGCACGTCTGTTCCATGCTTATAAGCAATTTCCACTACGACTAACTATACGAAACTCCGTTCTTCCTTATTATTCCTTTGTTTTTTGTTAATTTGTTTCCGTTACGATTTGTCAAATGAGATTTCTTTGGAAGAAATTTCTCTTGGAAACTTTGTTGAAGAATATCCCTTCGGTTCTTTCAATATTTTTCATCGGGAAACTAATAGCAGAGATCTTTTTTAAATTGAAAGAAAATCGATATCCTCGAGTCATTCCTTAATTCTTTATCGAATTTTTACAGTCAAAACTTTGTAATATATGCAATTAGACAATTTTTCCACTATTGAAAAAATTAAAGTTTACTGATTTTGATATTTTATTTCATTAAATAAAATATCAAGGAACGCAATCATTTTTTGCATTTGAACTTTACTTTTTTCTATGCTACAAAAATTATCAGAAATAATTTTCAACATCAATTCGTATATAAGTTATAATTTAAAAAGTTCGATATTTTCAGGAATAATTCAACTCGCATATTGTTGCAACATCCTTTAAATTCTTCAAATTTTTCTATCAAAAAATTAGTTTTTGCCGATATTTTCCAAATTATGGCAAGAATTAATAAAATTTACACACTCGTTAATTCTCGAATATATAAAAATCAGAAGTCCGATTCGTTTTGGTCGAAATCTAGTGAACGCGTTTCTATCATATAATCTTTCTCTTTGAACCTGTGCATTTATGAATACACGAATCGATCAATCGCACAATTTAACCGGCTATAAAATTTACAAACGTCTTTTTAATCATCCGTCAAACGCGTTTTTGTCACGTTTATCATACTATTTTTCTTTCCTTTTCGCAAACGTGACTTAATTTTTCCCCTCGCGAGATTTTCTCGATATTCTCTTTTCTTCCGCGCTTTTTAATTAATCCAATAAAAATACTAGACAGCAAATTTATGATCGTTAAACCGTTTTGTTTCGATATCGACTTTGTTATTTCGGATCGGAAAATCATAATTTTCCTCTTTGAAGCTAAGGTTTAGGGAAAATTCTTCATTCCGACATTAAAGCTTTTATTGTTAGTTTTCTTTTTTCAAGTTATATATTCTACGAATTCGGATTTGTTATATTCAAGTTTTGGCTGTAAATAAAATTCGTTTTTATAGGAAAACAGAATGCCGTAAATCCTTTGATTTTTATCTTCGATGTAACCTCGATTTAGAAAGACGAGGAATTTTTAGATCCAAAATTTATGTTTTCGAATTTTTATAGATATAGATTTTACTTCAAGGTAAAATAAAGCTCAGAACGTAGAATTCGAATGAGAAAAAAGTTCGTATCGTTCTTCATTTCAGAGAGTCGACATATAAATATATTTGTATAATCAGTTTATGTAACTTTTCGTATTTTCGAATTTTAAAAAAAATTTGGAAAAATATCATTATTATATTTCAGAGTATCAACGCGTATAAATATATATTTATACTACATGCAAGTTCCTCATGAATATTCTCTTCGATGTTTACTATACTCTAAATCACAAACTCTCTAAAACTTCTCCTACGAGCTTGTTCCACTTTTGCCGAATAATTTGTCGATTAATATTTTATTCCACTTTATATTATTCACTCTCCTCTCGACCAACATATTTTAATAAATAAAATTCGTATCTCTTGTGTTGTGGCAAGAGTAGAAATTCGTGAGAAAAAAAATTTGTATCGACAATTGTCGGAAGAATTTTGACACTTTTATCATTCCGCCTGGAAATGAGAGCGCGGGGAACGTTATTTACGAGCTCGTCTCGGTTCGGTATTACTTATTGGAAAGTTTGTACGCGCGGACGTACAAGTTGATACTCCCGTAAATTTTCACGTCTAGTCAATGCCGACAAAAATAAAGTTTCAAGATGTGTGCTGGTTCATTGGTGAAGGGAACAGGAAGCCACAGGCGCGGCGAAACTTTCATGGAAGGGATGAGGTATAAAATTTATAATAGAATTTGCCACCGTATCACGGTGGTTACTTATTTTCATTAACATCCATATTACGGTTCACGTTGTTTATAATATTAATTTCGCGACCTTTCTTTCAACCATATATCATCTTAATTTTATCTTACATTCTTAATTTTCTTATGTAATTTTCTTACATAACGCGAGTTGATGATATATTTGTATTACGTTGCCGCGTAAAATATTTTTTTTCCTCCAACCAGTCGATCGTTCATCGATATTCTTTCGCTTTATATAAAAATTATCGTTCCATGATTTTGTAAAAGCTGAGCAGAAATTTTTAGAAATTATTTTTCTACGAATTTTGACAAATCGAAAGGATGAACAAGAGAGAGAATTTTCTTTTTTTATCTGACGCGATATCGTATCGATAGCCACGCGTAAAGATCGGATTATAATAAATGTCGAAGATGTTTAACGAAGCGTAACCAGATAACGTAACCAGTTTTTGTATTCAACTATTTCACCCAACACTCCACGCAAGCAGCAAACGAAAGACTAGAAAGACTAGATAAGATCCTGGATAGGATAATTAAATTATCCTCTTCGATCGATATAGAAATCGATTTAAAAAATTTTTTATTAATATTCTTAAAATTTCTACAATAATTCTTCGTTTAATTGCTGATAGAATTTTAATATGTTATAGAATTTTGATAGATTTCTAAAGAGAGCAGATAAAGAACAAATAAAGTGAAACACTTTCTATCTCTCTCACACTATACTCTTCCCTATCCGTCTCTCTTCATCCAAATTCAAGTAAATAAGCTTGAACTCTTTATTTCTCTGATTCTTATTATTTGTCCTCGTTTCTGGAATCATTGATTCTAAAAAAAACGTGTCCTGAGAATGCATTTACACTACTCTACATACAGTTTCACTCGAATAGTGGTAACCTAGTAGAGGAGGTTCGGTGTAATGTGATCAGTTCAGCTGCCTTGATAGAGAAACCTTACGATGCTTTATGCAGATCGAGAATCAAGTACGCCATGCAATCCCCCTTGACCCAATTTAACAATCGCACAAGTGCATTGCATTGCATTGCATCCTGATTCGATAACGTGCGTACTATTTTTCTCTCTCTCTTTCTCTCTCTGTGACGCGAACAACCGAATTGTTCAACGAAAGCGAAAGCAACTCGAGTAACGATTCGACTCTTTCGAAGTGTCATCAAACGTCATCCTGTTATTCTTCGAGTATTTCGAAAGTTCTCTTCTTATTTTTCTCCCTTTTGTTTTCTTGATCAATATCAGGTTTAATTCGATACAATACTATTTTTATAGGGAAATCCTTGTCCACTTTTCCTCGACAAATTTTTAGATGAAAGTTTTTAAATTTCTGGAAAAGAATACGAACTTCTTTCTTTTCTAATTAATCAATTCTTAAATTCTTAAATAACAATACGATGCGTGATATTGCATATCAAACGTCATCCTGTTATTCTTCGAGTATTTCGAAAGTTCTCTTCTTATTTTCCTCCCTTTTGTTTTCTTGATCAATTTAATTCGATATAATCCTATTTTTATAGGGAAATTCTTGTCCACTTTTCCTCGACAAATTTTTAGATGAAAGTTTCTAGATTTCTAGAAAAAAATACGAACTTCTTTCCTTCTAATTAATCGATTCTTAAATAACAATACAATATGTGATATTGCACATCAAACGTCATCCTGTTATTCTTCGAGTATTTCGAAAATTCTCTTCTTATTTTCCTCCCTTTTGTTTTCTTGATCAATATCAGGCTTAATTCGATACAATCCTATTTTTATAGGGAAATCCTTGTCCACTTTTCCTTGACAAATTTTTAGATGAAAGAAAAGAATACGAAGTTCTTTCCTTCCTAATTAATTGATTCTTAAATAACAATATAATACGTGATGTTGCACATCATTAATCTCAAATTGATTTCAGGTACAATTGAGGAAAGTTGCAATTACAAGACTCGGACAATATTTTCTTTTTTTCATGATTAAAAGTAAGTGTAATTTCATATAATTTGATATCTTGAAAAAAGGAAAGATTGATTCGAATTATTTAAATTTTGTAGGAGCTACTTTCCTCGATGGACACATCGGCGACAATCTCGATTAATCGGATTAAACCGAGAAGAAATAAAGAATTCTCTTGGAGAGAGAAAGAGAGAAGCTCTTCGAAATACGGCGCGTAATCGAGGGAGGAGAAGAGCAATCGCATCGAAGCTTAACGATAATCGAAAGCAATCCAAACATTCGTTACGTTGTTTTTCTGCAAGAAAATTGCGCGAAGGAAGGGAGCGGTAACGATGTTTAGTTTAGGAAAGTAGTATTATTTTTCACGATTAAATCGTTTGCTGCAGATATTTAACTCGAAATTTTTTCGAATTTCAGAAAGAATCGTATTAAGAATCTAACTAATTTCTCTTTAATAAATCTCAACATTTCGTTTAATTTGATCGATCGAATAAATTGTTTGATTAATTGTGAGATGATCCAAGTCCATTTGGATCTGATTGGATAAAACTGATAAATTTTGCCACAACGATTTCAACATTTTCTAATAAATTAGAAAGATACGAATATTCTCTAATCAATCTTCATTTCAAGTATTATTTCAAGAGGATAGAAAAAACGAGCTTACATTTCGATAACAAACAATCAGTTATGAATCTATATGAAAAATGAAAAATGGAAACGAAAAAATTTGTACTTGCTTGAACTTTAATCTCCATTTATAATAAACGTGCAGAGGCAAGATCCTCTGTTTTACAGCGAAACAATCCACAGTTCGATCACAGTATTTTTACAAATTGGAAATAATTCCAGTGGTTATTTGTACATATATATATATACATTGGACGGAATTGGATCATCCTCCCTATACAGTTTCTCATGTAAATTCGAGAGCAGAGGATTACAGATATCGCCGCACCGCAATATAGGCGCATTGCGTATAACCCAGTTCACCGATTGGTAGTTCGGCACCATTGATCCTTTGTCGTGACAATGGGCACAGATAAATCAACGAATCTATCCATGGTCCATTTCTAAGGATCCATAAACGGTAATAAATCAAGCGCTGGTGGTGAGAACTTGATGGATCTACATGAACTGATCGATATCGAAGCAACGATTCCGATCAATGTATTCTCGCGATCAAAATCTTCTAAAAGAAGATATTATAAATTATTATTTTGCCGAAGATTTAGATTTAAAAATTCGAGATATCATTTCTTTTCCACGTGTGATCTCGATGCTGAATTTAAATTAAAAATGGAAAAACTTACAAGATCATCAAAATAAAAAAAATACATTATAATAAGAAGACAATTGAAATTGACATTTTCAGTGATCGAAGAGATTCCTCGAAAATGGAGGGCATCGATACAAATTTATTCCTTCGATTCGATCGAATGCAAATGAAATTTCACGATAAATTTTCGAGCCACGTAATCATGGATGAATCCAGCGTCGACGCAACGTCGACGGGGCAATTATTCGAACGAAACGAATCGCGCGAATCTATTCCCCGATATTCGTTTCACCAATATTATCAAACGGCGCGTTAAAGTTGGAAAATCGACGAAATTCTCGGGCGCGCGTGAAAAATGAACCCTTCCCCAGAGGGAATTATCTATCGACGTGAAATATGCCAACGACGTTCCTTCCGCAAATTCTGATTAATCCTTGGGGACTGTGCGTCACGCGTGTCGCAATATGAAACGGCTGCCAATAGAGCAACGTGGCAAACACGTGGCACAGATATCAAACGATTCAAGTTCGACTTGGATTCGTCTTAAAATGAACGTTTCTCGGAAAACAAGAGTCGTTGGATCTTTTTTTTTTCCTTTTCGAAAAATCTGATTTTAATGAAAATTCGTATATCGTCCACAGTGCATTGATTATCGTAATTTCAATTGGAAATAATATTTGTAGAAAAGAGTTCGAGATTTGAAGAATTGTTTCAGAATTTAAAATTTTAAGCTCTGTCTCGAAAATATTGAAAATTCTTTTGAAGATATAAGTTGTTAAGATGAAGATGCATGGATGCTTTTGATAATCGATTATAGTATAGATAAATTAGAGGAAATGAGGATTATATAAATAATATTCCAGTGAAAGATGAAAATGGTGAAAAATCGTAGAAATGTAGCGTATAATAGATATGAGAGAAAACAATGCACCCGGCCTGATTCTTCGTCTTTAGAAAATGCTTGTTGGAGGTTAATAAATGTTTTGCACGTTGGCTTGACCCGATCTTAAAAGGTAGCCCGGATAAAAATAGCATAGAGTGCCGTCTATCGTAAGGGTACACTGTCTGTGGAAGAAGTTACCGTTTCTTGTTGATCGATGCGGTTATTAGTGGACGACGACAGAGAAAGACAAAAAAGAAAAAAAAAGGAAAAACTGGAGCTTCCAAATCGTGTCACGATTTTCGATCCTTCTTCGATCGATATCCTTAATTGACGAACAAATCGAGAAGAATAAACTGAAGGAAAAAATTTAATCGAGACGAAATTTAATTCGTAAAGAAGTTGCTAAAATTTGTCAAGTCTTAAGTGTGGATCAACGACGTAATTATAATTTTTAATTATTAATAATTCGTCTTTAATAATCATTTTTTTTATCCAAATCTCCAGGATTAACCTCGATGCATTTCTGAATTAATAATTGCAATAATTTGTAGACATTCTGAAAGAAAGAAACGTAATTTAACTTCCAATACTTTCTGAACAACTTTGATTCATTTGTATATTTTACATAAAATTATTTGTTTGCAAAATTGCGATCTAATAATTGTCAGATTAAAGCTTTGAGAAAAGAAAAAGAAAGAAGAAGTGGAAAAAATGATAACTAAAAATGACAAAGAACGTGAGATCCACGAGTAATAAAATTAAAAAAAGAATAATTGATGAATTTGAATAAAAGATATAAATATAAGATAATATTATAAGATGGCTTGATTCCGAAACTTATGCATATTGCTCGCAACGATATATCGCTTGGCATTCCGCCACTTTCTCGACCCGTGTTGCTCTGCCTTACTTCCCTTCCACTCTTTTTCCGGGGCTCATCTTTGTCCGCAAAGCACTCCAAGACTACGAAACATTTGAAACCGTTCCGTTTTCATGGAAGCAAAGTCTGCAATTGGAGGTTAAACTGCCTTCACGCTCGCTTATATGCTCGTTCTTCTTCCACGTTACAATTCAATTTCACCAACAAAGAAACTCCTTTCTCTCTTCTCCTTTTTTCTTTTTTTTTTTTTTGTGTAGAAAATCTCGATCGATGATTTTAATGGAGAAATTACGTTCTCTAAGCTGAAACTTAATCGAGCATATCCGTAAACTAATTTATCTTTCAATGTTCAGTTTCTTTAAAAATTGCTCAGCGATTCCACCGAGTGATAATATTGTAAATATAAATATACAGCTGTAATATCAAATGGATTAAGAGGGATAATCTCGAAATACGATACGAATCGAATGGTTATCCACCCTTGTGACACCTTCGAAGTGTGATGATTCCAATTATTAAGCGCTCGATCCTGTATTATTCGAGGCCGTTGCATTTTCATGAGATAGGGCGCTCGTTAAATTCGCGAAATATTAATCGATTCAGGAGAAAAACAAGAAATAAAGAGATTCTATGGAAATCGGTCTCGATTTGAATGGAACGAGCCGTTTAAATCTTCTCTCGTTCCGTCTTCTCTTCAAACATTTCTCCTTGTTTTTCTATTCTTCTCTTCTCTTCTCTTCTCTCTCTTTCTCTCACACCCTTTGTCCTCTTAACTAACATCGTCCAAACCTCTTGACTTTCGACCTCGTACTACATTTTCCCGTGTTACTCTCGTTTATTCGATACTATCTGTTCATTGTTCCACGCCAGATCTGAATTTCAGACCGGGTTTTCAGAGAGTGGAACGGCAACACGCAAATATTTGTTCGGTTCGAGTTTTAAGAAGTGATTCGTAAGTATGTTTTTTTTTTCGAGAGGAAAAATTCGAATTTTTCTTTATCTGAAATCAACCTCGAGATTTTTATTATGATATTGCATGTACAACATATTCGTATAAGTTCATTAGAGATCGATTCCGCCTCGACGTTTAACAAGAAATAAAGATTACATGAAAAAATTTTCTTGCAATATAATCTGATCGATATTATTTTAAAAATCTTTCATTGCAGACAAATTTTATATTTCTTATTTAATTTAAAACTGACGAGCCACACACACACACACACACACACACACACACACACAGTGTTATTAAATCATATTGAGCATAGAAGGGAGGCAAAAGTCGTTACTCGAGATTTTATCCATGAAATTATTTCGTTATCCAGTTAGGATATCTGGGACAACGCGAGGAAATTTAGTTGGCCCCGTACAAAACTTATTCCCCTCCAGTTCACGCCACGATGTCAACCGTGAATACAGAGTATGTGTGTGTGTGTGTGTGTTGGGGAGGGCGTGAAGTGCAGGTCTCGAATTCATCGTGGAATTTTCGAGTCCGTGTATCGTAAATTATCGTCCGGCGGAGGGGGAGCAATCGTTCTTGCGGACGAAATCGCCGCAATTTCCTGCGGATCCGCGTCCAGACACCCCATCGTTCCCATTACCAGTCCCAATTAGCAATTAATCATGGCCTGATTGCCGTAGCGCCGCGTTTATCAAACGCGTATCTTCTTAACCATCGATCTGCCCCAAGTTTTTATTTTAATTAAATTATTCGCGAAGACGATTCTTTCTTTTTTTTTTTAAACCGGTTGATTGATTTTTCATCAATTTTCCTCGTGGTCGAACGAGGAATTTAATCCCAAAGAAAACTCGTTCGTTTCATTTCGATGTAATTTTCGTATACGAAATACGTGGATTATTTCAAGCAAAGAAAATTTATTATCTAAATGAAAGGGGAGATTGAATGGAAGATTTTTTAATTAATAGGACAAAGATCGAATGAGTAATTATTGAAATTTATCGATGGTGAAAAGTTGGAAGAAAAAAATTGGAATTACAAGAAAACGATTTGAAATAATGGAGAAGAAGATCAACCGCGTTTAAATCCGTCAAAATGAATTACTTTTACTGTTACTTGTTGTCGACAATACGATTTTCGGTACGACGAGAAAATACGTTTGAACGCATTCGCGGTCGAGTTGCTAATAAAATTATTCAATTTGGCATACGTTCATACGTTGAATAACGCCGTGTCATCGAGTTTGCCGAATGTTTCCGAACGTAAACTCGACAGTTTATTATTTTATCAAGAACAACAAAGTGGAGTCGATGCGGTTCATTCGCGTATTGGCTTGGATAAACTCGATTAAACGGCGAATTATTCGAAACGCGATCGATAATTGATTCCCTGTAAAATGAATCTTTTTCTCTTTCGCATCGCGATTTAATAAAAATCGTGTCTCAATCGAATCGTATTTTTATAATCGTATCTGTTTATTTTATGCACGTGTAAGAAAATACGTTCAATTGGATCGAGCGAAATTGAGTCGAATGATCGGATAATGACTCGAAGATTTATTCGAATACGTGTCACGTCGTGAATTGAATTAATCCTTTATGATATCATTTATGAGATTAGGATTACATTCAGAATGGAGTTAACGTGTGATAAGGATCGTTCATTAGCAGTATTATTTGGCATTTACAAATTTGAATAATTTCGAAATAAAGCTTGTTTAATTTCTTCCATCTTTGAATCGATTATTTTAAATCATGAGTATTTTGAATATTTTATTTGGTAAAAAAAAAAGTAAATAAATATGTTTCCTTTTTTTATTTTTTTTTAATTTAGAAGAGAAATATTATCAATAATTGTAATAATGACGATATTTAATGATATACCAACACCAAGAAAAATAATGGCATAAGTATTGATACGTAATTGAACTTCGAATAAAGATAAGCAATAATATTATAAATGATAATATCAGTTGGAAAAGCATGGAAGTAAAGCTCACGATGAATCGTGTAATGGCGTAATAACGTAATAAGAACGAGTAAAAATATAGGTCAGAGTAAAGTGAGTTGTTTGTTTCGAGTACTCTCTTCGAGGGTACTTTGCAAGGAAAACTTTTGGATTCTGAAAAACGTGGAGGGGAAAAAAAAAAAAATATCGACAAATATCTGGAATAATCTTGATCTATGTAATAAGATGATTTTAAGCAATCTTTTCTCTTTGAGTTTAATAACTCTGTTTAGATTAGTATATTTTGCATCAATGCTTCTTTCCAATGCTTTGAAAGTTGATCTTTATAATCGTCAAGCTTTATTTAGTGCACAATTACATCGTCGTTAAACAATCTATCTGAAATAATTTTCAATTCTTGAATAATAAATTAGAAAAACTAGAATATAAACAGATAGATTTTAAAAAATTTTTTAAAGGCAGAGAATAGTAATCTTAAAATTAGTGATTCTAAATTTTCGACAGATAATAATACCAGCAAGATATATTTCTATTAATAAGTTAAAATGACGCAAAATTAATTCACCAGAAAACGTAGAGAAAAGAATTTTAATTAAAAGAAAAAGAAAAAAAAAACAATTAAAATAGAGAAATTATTACATCCTAATATATTTACATGTAATTTATCGACTAATACTTTTACACTTTTAGGCAAATAACTTTGCACTACTTTGCAAACTAACTTTCTCGAAAATATATAAGAGTCGTGCATTTCTTAAGAATCCTCTTTCGCTTTAATTAATCGTGAAAAAAAAAAAGGAGAAAAACGATTAGCCAGAAATGGAACATTTTTCGGTTGTTTTTCATCCGAAGAAGACATTGCTCAAGGCTCCACTTGAGACAGCGAAAAATCTTTCAAGGACCAAGTTGGAATATGGGTCATCGCGTACCACCGGCCATTTCGAGATGTGTATATATAAATATATATATATATGTATATATATTTTTTTTCACACAACGTGGAAGAAATGAAAAAAAAAAAAAAGAAAGAAAGAAAACGCGACTTCAACGCGAGAAATATATGATTTATCACGATGGATTATATTTCAAAACGAAATTTATTCGAAACGAAACAAAGGACACGATCACTCGAGTTTATTCGAGTTTTTTTTTTTTTTCTCGATGTTACCACCGGGGAACATTCAACGTGGCAAATGTTCCCTTTTCCACGCGAAACATATCCGTGTTTGAATTTAACATCGTGTCGCTGGTACTTGGAATCGGAAATTTTTTTAAATCCCCAGAAATATTCTTTTTTTTTTTTTTTTGCCTGATGAAAATCCTGGTTTTTTTTTTCCTTCATCCGCGGAGATTTTCATTAAACAATTCATTTGCGATGGATATTGTCGGCCAAATGGAATTGGAATTGTTTTTCAGTTTATACGTTTATTTCTTTCGCTGATTTTTCTTTCGTTAATTCGATTGTTAGTTGTAAAAAAAAAAGGAAAAAGAACAGATACATTTGGTGTGATTTTCGAAGAATTTTATTTGCTAATTTTTTAATCGTTTGATTAATAAAATGAGCAAAAAATAATTGGATAAATATTTCATTTTTAAAATTCAATATTTAAAGAAATTTACACGTGAACGTTAAAAAACGAGGATATTTAAACGGGCAATATTTAAATTCCGATTCAAAATTTCCATTTCCAGCACGAAACACAATTAATGAAAATCGTTTTCCTTGATTTTTAACGTTTTGTTTCTCTTGTTTCCAAGGTTTCGAAAGTTGTCGAATCGAAGAAAATTGCGCGGAAGCATTATATATACATCGTCGAACAATTCACAATTTCAATTTCCAATTTGGATTTCAATAATAATAATAATACTTACACCATCTTCCTAAAATAATCCCTAAGCTAAATCTTCGTTTCTCCGAAAATTTTACGCGCGAAACAACTCGAAAACGATTGCAAACAATTCGAGTTTCAAAATTGGATTTCGATAACGTAACGTAATAATTCTGACTCCATCCAAAAATAAAAATTCTTCGTTCATTCCGAATCTAATTCTCTTCCCAGAAAAACTTTGCGCGTCGAGCACATCGATGCATCATCGAGCGATGCACGCGATCAAATTTTATCACCGTCGAATAAAATAGCCGGAGGGAAAAATTTTGGACCACGGTTTTTGCCCGGCCATTGTCATTGTCGTCCCGTGCGATTCGTATATAGGGGCTCGATGAATCAAACCGAGGAGGACAGATACGTTGCGAAGTGCTTTTCAGAGGATTGTTTCGCCCTAAGCGCGTACCACCGACCTCCCCCTCTTCCTCTTTCCCTTATTCTTACCACCCCGCTTCCCGCAAAGTTGCATACGAGAGTTTGCATTTATATCCTCTCGAAGCTTTCAGCCGGAGGCGTTCTCCTTCGTACGTATTATGTACGATCTGGGAGAAATGTTTTTGTTCAAACGCGATCCACGCGAGAATCGGGGAGGAAAGATCCTGAAGGATCACGGCGAAATCACGTCGACGATAATTGAAATTATGATAAATTCTTTTTAATGTTTTCTTTTTTTTTTTAAGGTTGAAGAAGATTTTTTTGTCTCTGAAGAAGATTGCAAAGGGTAATTTTGAAGCAACGTTTGATCTATGATGGGATTGAGGATCAAGAAAATTTAGAGAAAAGTTATCATTGAAGAAAATTGCGTGTGGATTATTTTGAAGTTGGAATGCTTGATTTATGATTAAGAATATTAAAACAAATATTTATTGTAAAGTTTGATTTATGAAAGGATTAAGAAAATTTAGAAAAAAAGTTATTATTGAAGAAAATTGTATTTATTATATTTATTGTATATATAAATAAAAATGTATTTATTGTATTTGATTTATGAAAGGATTAAGAAAATTTAGAAAAAAAGTTATCATTGAAGAAAATTGCGTGTGGATTATTTTGAAGTTGGAATGTTTGATCTATGATTAAGAATATTAAAACAAATATTTATTGTAAAGGATTATTATGAAAGGATTAAGAAAAAAAGTTATCATTGAAGAAAATTGCGTATGGATTATTTTGAAGTTGGAATGTTTGATCTATGATTAAGAATATTAAAACAAATATTTATTGTAAAGGATTATTATGAAAGGATTAAGAAAAAAAGTTATCATTGAAGAAAATTGCGTATGGATTATTTTGAAGTTGGAATGTTTGATTTATGATTAAGAATATTAAAACAAATATTTACTGTTTTTTTTTTTATTTAATATTTAATATTACTAATATTTTTGATTTATGAAAGGATTAAGAAAATTTAGAAAAAGAGTTATCATTGAAAAAAATTGTATTTATTGTATTTATTGTATATATAAATAAAAATGTATTTATTGTATTTGATTTATGAAAGGATTAAGAAAATTTAGAAAAAAAGTTATCATTGAAGAAAATTGTATTTATTGTATTTATTGTATATATAAATAAAAATGTATTTATTGTATTTGATTTATGAAAGGATTAAAAAAATTTAGAAAAAAAGTTATCATTGAAGAAAATTGTATGTGGATTATTTTGAAGTTGGAATATTTGATCTATGATTAAGAATATTAAAACAAATATTTACTGTAAAGTTTGATTTATGAAAGGATTAAGAAAATTTAGAAAAAAAAAAAGTTGTCATCGAAGATAATCGAGTGCAGCATTTTGGTATAAAGTTTGGTGTCCTCTTGTGAAGGATATCGATAAACTGGATGACTGATGATGCAATACGAGGAATAAAATCTACCAGTCAATATAGCGATAATCTTTGTACCATTTATAAAGTGGCAAACGTGGCAGTGGCGTAAAGTGCTCTCAAATTTTATCTCGAGGTCATAAAAGATTATAAATCAGTAAAGACTTTTCATTAATCTAAAGTGTTATTAAATTTTATCTCAAACTCGTAAAAATTATTTATCGCGGTTAAAGAGATTCGAAATAAAATATTATTAAAATCTGGAAAATCTGATTTTGTTGAAGAAATTATTAAAAAAATTTCCCAAGAAATAATTTTTATAATATAATAAAGAATATAATAAAGTTTTTTTCGAATCATAGTTCATAAAACTTCATAACGCGAGAAAAACGCGTTATTCATCACGTTTCATTCGTTTTATTACGTTGATTTATTTTTTATTATTTTTTTTTAAGGTTGTATCATCGATATCATGTGCAATTTTGTTCAATCGATAAAAAAGTTTCACCGAAAACAAACATTGGACAGAGAAAGAGAAAGAGAGAGAGGTATATGTATAAATTTTACTGAAAAAGTATCAGCTTCAATTATTAAGTTTAATTGTTGAATTTATAGTTACAATTTCAGATTCTCACGCGTTGTTTAGGCAAAACTTTTAGAGATTACAAATATTATCATCGTTACGATCTAATGTTTGCAAGTATTAAACTCAAAGTTTTAATGAGAGATGACACAAATGTCTGCTCCCTTTTGCATCCACGTAGCAAAATATATCTCTTTAGCAGGTTTCAATTTTACAAAAGTTGCGCAATCATTTTCACCTGCTCTTTGTTCCTCTAATATTTTTTATTCAACGACAACGACTTCAATAGCAATTTTGTGTTTGAATCGAATTTGTTGAAATATGTTTGAGATTTTAAAAATAAAGTTGAGTAAATTCAATTATCGAAAAGTTTAATCAATTGAGAAAGAACTTGTAATTTTTGAACTACAACGTTTATAGAATTGAAATCTGAAGAATCAGATATGAGAAAAAGATCCATTTTTGTCTCTCGTATATGTCGTCCTGGCATAGATACAAAATGGTACGCTTCGATGTCAAATGTCGAAGAGAAAAACGAAAAATTTGATAGCTTTCAAAATATACTAACCTTTTCAATCATAGTTCGCTACGGAGAAATAACTTGAAAAAACAAATTTGAAACTTTTCTCTCATAAAAAATTAAAAAAATCTCCTTTGAGACTGCGGATTTTCATCTAAATACGTTCAAACATAGTGAAAATAGATCATAACACGTAAAACATATATTAAATTATATCACAATAACGCATTACATCGATGCAAAGTTACAAACTTCAATGTGACAGAAAATGAAAGAAACGTGACAAGGAATTAAAAAATTTTGTCATAAAGATCCACTCAGGAAATAGAAAAAACTATGCTATTAAACCTTCTTTTTGTTTCATCTCAATGCACGGATACAAGGACTCAAAGTATCCTTAAGATAATGAAGGAATTATGAACAGAGTGACCTATTATATTATATATCTTTTCTCATGCGTATTATGCTTTTTTGCAGGAACACCGTCTGTCACTTGTCTGGAGTTTGGAATATGTCAGAATATGAGAGAAGATGCGAGCGAGAGATAGAAAACGATTAAAAAAATTACCCTTCTATTTAAACGATGATATCTCGGCAAGCGGAAGTCGTATCGAGATAAACGAAAAAGCGTTTTAAAGAGGAAGGTTCCGCGCTTCTAACGACGTTTCACTTGATGGCCGGAAGTTATCATCTTCAGAGTTGTAGCGGTTCAAAGTTTTCTCAATTTTAATAAACGGTTTAATGAATAAATTTATACGATACGATCTTTACACGATGATATTTCGGGAATCGAAAGTCATATTGAAATAAACGAGAGAGCATTTTAAAGGGGAAAGTTCCAACGCTTTTAATGATCGTTCGTTTCGTTGGCCGGATATCATTATTTTTGGAATTAAAGCGGTTTGAAGTTTTGGTAATTTTAATATGCTTTTAATCAAGTTTCGAGATGGATCGTTACATAACAATTGATATTTTAATCTGTTCGAAGATTTACAGTTCAATCGTTATTGTCAAGTAGTGTCATTAAACGATCGATTGTCAACTCGCTCGACAAAATTACTACAAATTTTCCAAAGTTGTTGGAAAGTATTATCGGAGGAGAAATGGATGGATCGACAGAGATTTTTCGAGATGGCGGGTTTCTATCAAAGATTTTATTTCCAGTAGAGCAGAACCGCTGTAGCCAGGTATTGATAGCAACTCTTAACTGTCAAGAGAGCAAGGCGAAGTCAAGCACGAGTAAAACTTGTTGGAAGTAACAATGAGTACATTTCTCTGAATGTCACCGTTGGCATGAATACCTGCTGAGAGATATCCTTTCAGCTTTTAGAAGCGACAACTCGTGACAAACGTCTTTATATCTTTCGAGCCGCTTTACAATCTTCGCACGGCTTTTTAGAACACCTCTATTTGCTTAACGATGTTTCTTTCTTCTTTCTTTTTTTCCCTTTTTTTTTTTTACAAAAATTTTCACGAACGACCAGTTAACCATTAGCCATTTCTCGTTTTCGAGAATTATATCGATACATCTTTCGATGTAAATTTTCAAAAGAGATATCTGCAAGATTTTCTAATTAATGTTGGAAAAAATAATATAAAAGGATTTATATCTTCAATTTTTCGATAATAAGAATGAAACATCGTGTTATAAATTTTATTAACATTTTACAACATCCTGGCAAAATCGATCGCGTTTACAAGAATGGAATGGAATAATTCCTCCGAATAATTCCTCTTTAATAAAACATGCTAGAGATAATTGAGGCACGATGAATCGTCTCGGTAAATCCCGTTGAACCCCGACAAATAGTTTGCATAATTTACAGTTGGAACAGAAGGTGAACTCACCAGCATCTCTCGCCCTCTTGCACGCCTGGTACATGTCGTCCCTGATCTCTGGATTTCCGTCCGCGATCGTTTCGCCAACGGTGACGAACCTCTCCACAGCCAGGTTCACCGCTTGCCCGACTCTGGCAACGGCACGGAGACTTCTGTCCGAACATAGCGGACGTTCTCTGTGCGACACTAACGTGGAAATCTGAAAGAAAGGGAGGAAACGAATTGAACATTTTTTGGAATATTAATTTTCCAGAGACTCGTTGAATCAGAGGTGAGTCTTTCTCGTAATAAATTCAATAATACATTATTTCGTGAAATTAAAATTGATTTTTAAATATTTCAGGTAGATCTTGATGATCTGAGATGATTTTCTTTGGTATTCAGTGGACATCTTTGAAGAAAAATATATTAATTCTGGGAATTAATTATTTTTTGATACGTGCAGTTTATTTAAATTGGTAGATATCGATCTTGGCATTAAATATCTTAGCAAATTTAAGAAAAATCTAAATTGTATGATATTAATGAGGATTAAATAAGGATAGATACGCGAGAAGAGTTGAAATACCAGAGAAAAGTTATTTTTATTCAATTACCACTACAACGTGGATGCAATGTGTGCAAGGTAAAGAGGAATAATTATGAGTCGGTAATTAAAAAATTAGAATTAACGTCAGTTCTTTCCAAAATTGGAGAAAATAAAAATCGAGCTTATTCCGAAACTAAGATTATAGAGATTTCAGAATGTTCCTATTTCTGGGAATTTTTTTTTTCTAATTTCATTCTTCCTCGAAAGAATTAACCTGTTAACTAGGTCGTTTAACACATAGAAAATCCTCTTGGCACGAGATTAAAAATTAATTTAGAGGAATTAATATTTGCAATTATCTACCATATTTTCTGTATCATAGAAATCTATCTTATTCAAATTAATTGTAAATCGAACAACTGGACTACTAAGATGCTCGTATAAATTCATATCTTCTATCTTCTAAAATAATAATAGAATAAATGAAAATTTATTATTTTTCTTAAACATTCATCTTGCACACGTTTACATTTTTCATTCAAATAAAAATTCTAATACATGGAATAAATATTACGTAGAAATTTTACAAATTCTATTTGCGTCCAAATAAAATAAGAATTTAAGTAAAAGAGTACAGCAACATGCTTTAGAAAAAAAGTAACACGTTCGTGCTTGGTCACATCGATAATTAATCGACAATAGTTCGATAATTATAATATAAATAAGCTTCGAGGTAACGCGAAGCGATTATCGAAAATTTTTCGAAGGGTATAAAAATGTAATAAAAAAAATTATATTCCATGGACTCGCGCGCTAACGAGAATAAAATTAGTGTATATAACAATCGGCTGGCTGTATTCCAGGTTACCATTCTAGCCGCGAATGAAACACCCATTTAAAAAGCAACTATTCATGCAGATTAACTCCGGTAAATTGGTTGAATTTCCACGAATACAATATATAGATTCCATACGTCACGTACAAAGGCTTGATATATTTTATAAGTGGAGTGGGATACGTAGCTAATTCAAGAAAAATTTATATCGATCATTTCACATGAAATATGAAATATTTCTTCATACGTAATTCTCGAAAATATTGGGAAAAGAATATTTTTCAGACAGAGAACTGATCACGTAAATCCTAAATAAATTATTAAATTATATTCAAATATAATTGATGATTAAAATTTGGATTATACTTTTTTTCAGTGGCCGATCTCAATAAAAAAAAGGAAAAGCATTTTGAAAGTATCGGATATCCGAACAAGAGGAATCTAAAAATTGGGTTTCCAATCTCCAATATTCATTCATTCATAGATATTCCCATTCTCGTTTAAACATCCTTTTCCATATTAAAATATCCTTTTAAAATATTAATTAAAATTAGAAAAAAAAGAGCCTCGAAAAATTATCCCTTCTTACTAATTACTAACTTGGCTTGTCCTCGTTTGAATATAAAAGAAAATATATATATATACATATATCTTACATTTCCAATCCTCGAATGTCATCGATCTTGGAACCAACAACATGGAAATAACCGAAAGCGTATAGAAAACGAGAATATGCTTAGAAGTGAGATCCTTATTATTAACCAACCGATTCAAACCCCCTTCTAATTAATGTTGCATCTCTTCCTCGCGCGTGTCGCATGAAAGACAAGCTCTGCGTATCTACATGCAGCAAACCCTTCCCGCTCGCAATGGAAAGCATCCATCCATGGCTCGGATTGTTTTGTCTAGCGGCTAACGACCGGCAGACTGTGATCTTTCTTCCCGTGCCGCCTCCGCACGGCCGGTGTATAAATGGCGAACGGTGTATTCAAGAAAGCGTGCACACAAGCGTAACCCCGTTACCTTGTCGCTTCGGGCGAGAAGATTCTGTATACTCGCACACGCGCCTCGTTTTCCGCACAATTAGACGTAGATGCGTTTTAACAGACTTTATTCGTCTTGAAACGATTTCGAGAGAGAGAGAGAGAGAGGGAGAGCAGAAAATGGGGAATGGAGTAAAGAAGATTTGGGGGTAGTTGAGATACTTTTGCACAATTTTATAATGATTCGAACGAATATTTGAGTAATTTAATTTTTGATATTCCAGGTTTATTTATTTAAGAAGGTTCGCTTGAGCGTTGGTATAAAATAATTCCAACAGATATTTCACGATACATTTTTTTCATCATTGGCTGAGATCGATGAAAAGAAAAAAGAAAGAAGCAGAGAAAATTTGTATATACGTTTTACATACAATTAGAGGATGGGTTTTTACTGATATTCGTCTTGAAACGATTTCGAAAGAGAAAAAGAGAGGGATGAAGGAGAGTAGAAAATGGGGAATGGAGTAAGTCTGTTTATTTTAAAAGAAGATTTGGGGGTAGTTGAGATATTTTTGCACAATTTTTGTATAATGATTCGAACGAATATTTGAGTAATTTAATTTTTGATATTCCAGGTTTATTTATTTAAGAAGGTTCGCTTGAGCGTTGGTATAAAATAATTCCAACAGATATTTCACGATACATTTTTTTCATCATTGGCTGAGATCGATGAAAAGAAAAAAAGAAAGAAGAGAATAAAATTTGTATATACAATTAGAGAATGGGTTTTTACTGATATTCGTCTTGAAACGATTTCGAGAGAGAAAGAGAGAGGGATGAAGAAGAGCAGAAAATGGGAAATGAAGTCTCTTTATTTTAAAAGAAGATTTGGGGGTAATTGAGATATTTTTGCACAATTTTTGTATAATGATTCGAACGAATATTTGAGTAATTTAATTTTTGATATTCTAGGTTTATTTATTTAAGAAGGTTCGTTTGAGCGTTGGTATAAAATAATTCCAACAGATACATTTTTTTCATCATTGGCTGAGATCGATGAAAAGAAAAAAAGAAAGAAGCAGAGAAAATTTGTATATACGTTTTCCATACAATTAGAGAATGGGTTTTTATTGATATTCTTGAAACGATTTCGAGAGAGAGATGAACGAGGGCAGAAAATACGGCAGAATGGAATAAGTCTTTTTTTTAAAAGAGATTAGTTATATTGAGATATTTTCGTAGAATGATTCGAACAAATATTCATAATTTAACTAATATTCCAGATATTTAATTATTTTAATTATCTGATTTATTATAAAATGATTCCAACCGCATCAAATATTCCACGATACATTTTTCACCATTGGCTGAGATGAAAAAAGAAAAAAAAAACAAAACAAAGAATAAAATTAGAGAAATATAACTGAAGAAATAAGGCGCGAAGAAGAGGACGAAAACTGGGGCAGAGTCGGGATAATCGCGGAGGTTGGCGAGTAAGAAAGGAATGAAAAGTCCGTGTAAAGAGATAAGAAAACAGGAGGGGAGGGGGAAAAAAAAGAATAATAATAATGGATCAGGCAAAGACCGTACCATTTGCATGAGAAGCGTCGGGAAGGGAGCAATGGAAGAAATGAAAGAGAAATTGACAGAGGGAAGGGGGTAGAGGGAGGAGGGGGATATATCGGGAAAGGGACGAACTCGAGGCTATTGTTTCGCAACGTGAATGCGTACAATCGAATGAACTTGCACGCGTGTGTGCGTGTGCATAAATACGTGTTCACGTGGGCGGATACAAGACCAGAAATACCAATACCATCGGTTGAACACTGACAACGTACATGATCAGATATCATTGTGATCGATATAAACGATGCATAAATTTGATCAAATTGACAATTTGTTAATTGCTGGAACCGATAATTCCCAATTTTATTAATTCACATTGGATCCTTGGAAATTTCTAAAAATTTCCATTACCAAAACGTGTTATTCTCTCTGGAAGGAACCAAATTGTTCGTCTTTATGGAAAGATTAATATCGATCGAAATCTTAAGAAATAAAAATCGTTGCAGATCTTTTGATCAAATTGACAATTAATTATTGGAACCGATAATTCCCAATTTTATTAATTCACATTGGATCCTTGGAAATTTCTAAAAATTTCCATTACCAAAACGTGTTATTCTCTCTGGAAGGAACCAAATTGTTCATCTTGATGGAAAGATTAATATCGAAATCTTAAGGAATAAAAATCCTCAATTTACCATATCGCAACGACTTTAAAAAGTAAATAGAAAAAAAAAAATCGTCGCAGATCTTTTGATCAAATTGACCATTTATTAATTATTGGAACCGATAATTCCCAATTTTATTAATTCACATTGGATCCTTGGAAATTTCTAAAAATTTCTCTGAAAGGAACCAAATTATTCATCCTGATGGAAAGATTAATATCGAAATCTTAAGGAATAAAAATCCTCAATTTGCCGTATCGCAACGACTTTAAAAAGTAAATAGAAAAAAAAAAAATCGTCGCAGATCCTTTGATCAAATTGACAATTTATTAATTGCTGGAACCGATAATTCCCAATTTTATTAATTTACATTGGATCCTTGGAAATTTCTAAAAATTTCTCTGAAAGGAACCAAATTGTTCATCTTGATGGAAAGATTAATATCGAAATCTTAAGGAATAAAAATCCTCAATTTACCATATCGCAACGACTTAGAAAAGTAAAAAAAAAAAAAAAAAAAAAATCATCGCAGATCCTTTTCCTCCTCGATTCGATAGCTCAGCACTTCGCTCGCGCACTTTCCAAAGATACTGTACCCAGCTCTCGGATCCATACGTTGAACCATTGTCGAATGTCGCGTGTCGGCGCACGACGTTGCAACCGAGTTATATACCGTGCGACGTGCACGCATTGTGGTCGTGATACCATGGACTCGCCAACCCTCCTCCCCTCCCCCTCCTCTCCCTGTCGAGCACGTGGAAGATTTTAATATCGCCCGAGGGTGGATACGAGAGAGAGAGAGAGAGAGAGAATGAGAGACAGGATGAGCAAACAATGACGACTGTTGACTGAGATTCCAACCGGGAATTAGAGAGACATGCCGTTTTTTTCCCCCTTTCTGGGTATCTACAGCGTTTACCATCCCTCAGCGACACATGTTTTCCCGCAATTGATGGCCGCAATCGTGGAAAGGATAAAAGATACATTCTGGTGCATTCGTCTGTCTGGCGCATCGAGATGTCGGGACTTTTTTAATCCCCTTACTTATCTCGATTATCCTCTCCTCTTGGAGATCGATATCGATGCGCACGCGACAAAGAGCATTTTCCCTTCTGGGAATGGGGTATCGATGCAGGTAGGTTGCAACGGAACGAATTGGGACAAATTTCAGAATTTCAACAACAACACGGATTATTAAACGCGACGTTCGTTTGCAGGGTTATGTTTGAAGCTCGAATCGTAAGCAGAGATGTGAAAAATGAATCGAGGATTAACTAGGAATCGATTAAGATATTTTTGCATTGTGAAAAGATTTGTTCGAGATTGAATTTATCGAATATTTTTTTAACATTTACACGAATTTAAAAAATGTCTCGAAAAACTTCTTTTTAAAAGTGTGTGACGAACAGTCTTTGGTTTATCCAGCGAAGAAAGTTGAAAGGGCGGAGAAATTTCGTCGAGATGAAAATTCTTTCTTCTCGTTTAATCCTTGTAATTTTTATGGAAGGTAATTGATTAATTAAAAAGTGCGTTAAAACGATCTTTCTTGCGCAACAAGTTGAAAATGGCGATAATAACCTTCTTGTCGAGACAACTTTTTTTTTTAAGCAGAAAGATTACATTTTTGAGACCAATTACGCGAAATTATATTTCCAACGCGAAAAATAAAATACAAAAAACTCGTTCTTCCAATTTCATTAACACTTATCGCTCAGTCACGAAATTAATCGCTCGATCTGTTACCGTAGAAATTTGCATGATGGCAAACAAATTGCACCACGAGGTTGGTGTATAATCCCGAGGTAATAACTTTCGCCGAAACGTGAAAGGAAAGATGAACTTATGCGAGGAATTCGTTGTGTGTCGCCAGGTTGTGCGGCCTCTTTATATATATATATATATATATCGAACAAATAAATTTACGTGGCGGAACGTTGCGAACTTCCGGCCAAGTTTTCATCCGCGATGGCAGAAGGCGTGAGAGAGGTTAAAACTTATCGAGAAATATTTATCGGCGTTACTTCACCGATATTAATGAGAGAAAGTATATTAAATTCTCAGAAAATTCATTTTATCTATCTTATTCCATTTTTCACGCGAAAAGATTTTCGTACGCGAATCCTTAAATTCGTCAATGAATAAATAGAAGATGAGAAGATGAATTTATTTGTTCCATTTTTCACGCGAAAAGAAATTCGTCAATGAATAAACAGAAGATGAAATGATGATGAGTTTAAAATAACAAGGATAAATGAAAGTTTGATTGTTAATTAGAACCGTTGCATATTATCGATAACGATATTTTAAGAATTAAGAAGTATATCGATTTATTTCTATTTTTCGCGATGGAACGAAATTAACCAATTCCTAACGACAGTCGATCGTATCGAAAACGTTTCAAGAATATGAAACGGTGGAAATTCTCGTAGAGACTAGAAACGCTCGCGTTACTGTTAAATGACGCGTCCTATATTTTGATACATCTCGTACCACTACGTTATAGATTTTAGAATTTATATGGCCTTTACAATTAATATTCAGAGCATTGGATATTGTATCCCAGTTACGACAGAATATTGGACGTGAATGTGGAATATTTGCTTCTTAAATTTCAATCCTTTCTTTTCTCCTTGTTTATAAATTGAATCTTCAACGAGGTAAAAATTGTATCGAAAAAAATATTATTCGCGAGTAAAACTTCGATTTAAAATTCTTTTAAAAAACACGAAAAAAAAACTATAAATTTTCTCGTCGAAACCCGACCAGGAAATGGAGAGAATCATTGAACCTTCTTTTTGTTTCATTCCGATATCTCGATTGGTTATCGAGATACAAAGGCTCAGTGTCCGTAGCACTTGAGATACGGTGCGAAGAATATGAATGGAAGCGCGATCCTGCATTTTTTCCTGGGAAAATCCTTCCAGGAATCGCGTCTGTCGCTTGTCTGGGAATTGGGATAGGTCGGTGAGAGAAGGTGCGAGCGAGAGGTCCGAGTAAGGGACAAGGACGGAGATAATAAACGATTAAAAAATTACGCTTCTCTTTACACGACGATATCTCGGCAACCGGAAGTCGTATCGAGATAAACGAAAAAGCGTTTTAAAGAGCAAGATTCTACGCTTCCAACGATCGTTGATTGGTTCACCGAAAGCCATTATCTTCGGAATTACAGCGGTTCAAAGTTTTACTAATTTTTAATATCGATTTAACGGTGTTTAAGGTAAATCGTTAAAAATTATCTTTTCTTTAGGGGATAATATCTCGGGAACCGGAAGTCGTATCGAGATAAACGAAAAGGCGTTTTAAAGAGCAAGGTTCTGCGCTTCCAACGATCGTTGATTGGTTCACCGAAAGTCATTATCTTCGGAATTACAGCGGTTCAAAGTTTTACTAATTTTTAATATCGATTTAACGGTGTTTAAGGTAAATCGTTAAAAATTATCTTTTCTTTACAGGATAATATCTCGGGAACCGGAAGTCGTATCGAGATAAACGAAAAGGCGTTTTAAAGAGCAAGATTCTACGCTTCCAACGATCGTTGATTGGTTCACCGAAAGTTAACATCTTCGGAGTTACAGCGGTTCAAAGTTTTACTAATTTTTAATACCGATTTAACGATATTTAAGGTAAATCGTTAAAAATTATCTTTTCTTTAGGGGATAATATCTCGGGAACCGGAAGTCGTATCGAGATAAACGAAAAAGCGTTTTAAAGAGCAAGATTCTACGCTTCTAACGATCGTTCATTGGTTCATCGAAAGTCATTATCTTGGGAATTACAGTGATTCAAAGTTTTCCTAATTTTTAACCGAGTTTTTTTATCGAGTCGAATCGCGAGACAAATAAATTTATTCCTGAAAGAATATTGCTTACGACGTACGTTGATGATACAGTTTGAGACTCTAATAAGTTCTTCAGTTTGACTAAATTACGTCAATTAATAATTTTTTAACAGTTTATTTTCTAATAGTCGAACATCCTGTATATTATGCAAAATATGCAAAACATACGTAATGTGAAAAGTATGTATTTACATGAAAATTCCACAATCCGTGGTAATAACACGAGATATTTATTCCACCACTTATTCTACGTCCGCGATACTGGAATGTGCAAAATTATCATCGGCCCATTTATCACCGAGTTCGTTGACGTTATTAATAATAGATACGCCGTATTAATCCCGAATTTAAACCCGCGCACAAGGGGTTGAAAACACAAGCGTTGGTGGCGAGACGAATTAACGTTGAACCACCCTCCAGTAATAGTGGAAAGCACAAATTATGCGAAACGTGGCATCACGCGAATCCTGGCTTTAATCAGCGACGCCTTCTCGACCCACTCGCACGCCTCTCTATCTAACGAGCCAAGTTCACGAATTAAGTTTTCTTCCGAGCCCGCGAATTCCATTCACGGAATAAATTTCCAAGGTTTTTCCCGACTGGTGCCAATTAATTTTCTCCACACTCTTGGAGACGCGCACGTTATTCGACACGCCCTTCTCATGAATTTCCACGAACGTTTTCGTCGCCAGCCACCCTTTCATCTTTTGTTTTTTCCCTTTTTCTTTTTTTTGGGGAGCTCGTGTTTTTTTTTCTTTTTTTTTTTAGGACTTTTGACCGCGTTTCGAGAACGGGGCAATTAGTATATAATAATTAATGCGTGACGCGTGTGCAACATTTGCATAATTTTGCATAATAAAGCGTGTGATAATCGCGGTGCGATAAAGTATTCGCACGTGTTTGATTTATATTGTACGCCTATTTCTTCGATTCTTTCGAAAAATTTTCGACACAAATGAAGAGAAAGAGGTAAACCAATTATATAGATGTCGTTGTTTTTAGTAATAATTTTTCTAGAAAACCAATCGACAATATTTGATTTAAAGAAGAATGGAAATATTCGCGGTGACGTGACGAAAAAAAGAGATTCGATTAAAAAGAATATAAATGGTGGGTTGAAAAATTTTGTTGAATGACAAAATAGAAAAGAAATAACACGCGTAAACATTAATAAAAATGAAAATGGAAGAAAATATTTTTTCCACGAATATAAATATTAAAAGTATCTTTATAGAAAGTTACGGATGGTCGAGAAAGAATAAAGCAAAATAACAATACAATAAAAAAAAAAAAGAAAAAAGAACACAAGTAAAATTCGAAGCGTTTACGATTAATCAAACTCGTTGCGGCGAGATGCAGGCCGGAAAACGGAAGTTAGGAAAGAACATGGCATTCTGTTGAGAACGATACCACCTGCAGCGGCTTTGTAAAACCGCTTTAATTTATCGTGGAAAGACGGACCTTGTCGTGACAGTTAGTTGAAAAAGGTCGTGAATATTCAATTCAGTGTTAATTAGGGTTGTAGAGCCTCTCAAAGTGAGAGGCCGCATGTTCGCAAACAATCTCACGTTACGTTATATTACTTTATTTTATTTTTTTTTCCCACCCAAAAGTAAGTCACCGAAAAGTTTTTTTTTTTTTACATCTTGTTCCTCCGTTAAAAAAAATATTCGACTTTACACGTATACATATTTTGTTATCTCTTGTTTCTTCCTTTTCATTCGGCCGTAAAAATAAAAAAAGAAGAGAGAGCTACGTTTTATTTAGGAAGAAATGAAAAATAATAAAAATTCGAATAATTGTTTTAAAACGTTTCCTCTTTTTATTTTACATTTATTATGAGTGGATAATAAGGGTGGCTAAGGGTGGAAAATCGCGACAATATAAAAGTTTGAAATTACAAGGGCGGAATAGTGTTAAAATTTCGCGGATAAAATTTCAAAAAAGCAAAATTCAATTTTCCCTCGTTACCTCTTATCTCTTGTATCTTGTCTTCCCTTTCAAAAACTCGTTATTTTTTTCGAAGAATAAGCGTATTCGATAAAATAATTGGATCGATTTCAATCAAAATCGTTCGATACGAAATCGAAGGAATGAAAGATTCGATTTCAACTCGACCACGAGGATCGAGAGGGATGAAAAAAAAAAGACGAGCAGCGTAAAACTCACTTAATCCGCTTAATTAAGGATATGTCTGGGAAGCGAGTGGCCATCCGGCGGCAAGATGTAACCTTCGTCACTTCCTCTTGATTTCTACCGCCTTCTCTCCATTCGATCCATCCACGTGTCACGCGATTACTCACGACGTCCCTTCGGTGTCCACCCCTTATAAAAGATGCATGAGCCGTGCCTTTTACACCGTTCACGCCATCCGTCACAGAGCCTTCCTCATCTCGCCATTTTATCCATCGGGGTGGTCCACCACCCCATTCGTACGACACGAGTTTTCAACTCGTTCTTCTCGTTCCTCTCGTCTCGACCATCCATTGTGCGTCGCTTGCGTCGTTGTTTATCCCTCTCCCTTCTCCTCTCGTTTTTTCTCTTTTATTCCTTTTCTCGTGGAAATAACGAAATGTGGAGAAACGGCAGTAGCTTATTAAAGTCTGAACATCGAAGCCTTCTTTGTTTCCTCTTCCCGTTTCGTTGGCGAGGAAGAAGGAAAATGGCTTTTCGAGAATACACCTTAACCGGGATGGAAATATCTCTGCCTCTGTTCTTTTTTTTTTTTATCTTAGGAAGATGTTTCGCTTTCCCCTTTCTGTTTTTCCTCCCCTTTCTTTCTTTCGTTAGGTCGTTGTTACGAAGTAGCTTGTATTTTTATTCGAACAGGTTGTCGACGAGCGCGTTTCCAGTTTTCTTCGTATTATATTATGAAAGTTGGGCTTATTCTTTGCACTTTGGACTAGCAATGAGACGAGTTGAATGAAAAGTTGCGGATAAAAGTGACTTCTTTTTCTTCTTCTTCTTCTTCTTTTTTAAAGGAAATAACTTTTGAATCTGACTTTATTTGTACATTCTCTCTCTTTGTTTCTCTCTCTCTTTCAAATATTTGTAGAGATGGTGGTCGAGAGAAAAGAGAATAACTCAATTGTTTTTCTTTTTCTTTTTTTTTGTTATTATTAAATGTAAGAAAGCATACATAAACGAGCGTTGAACATTTGTAAATAATTTCTCACTCGTAATTTACAAAAAGAAAGAGAAAGAGAAAGAGAGAGAGAATTTCTCGCTTTTTCTACGTCCGAATGTTTGCAGAGGGAGGAAGAGACGACGGTGGTCGAGTTAAAATTGATTAATAGCCCGAGGGAACACTGTGACAATGTTGTTTTTCAGAACATTTTAATCGCGTACGTAACGGAAGGATTTAACCTAATTACCCACCTCTGTAGAAACGTACAGAGGGGGGAAAAGGTAGAGAAAAATTGCAAGGAGATTGTAAATAAAGACTTTGGGAAAGCTTTGGGTAATTAAGGATTAAGTAACCAATTTGTAAATGGTGTAAAATGTCCTTTCTTGTTGAATTCTAGATTTGGAAAAAGAGCAAGAGAAACGTTTTTTTCCAACGAGATGGAAAAAGTTGACGAATCGCCCTTTCGGAATTATTTACGGTTCATTTGCGACACATTTGAAATTCTAAAATGTGGAAGAAGGGGTAAACAATTTTAGAAATTTTAATTCTAAAAACTTGGCGCAACTTTTGATAACTCTTTTCCAGGTTTATCTATCTAATTTCTTTTCTCAAAGAAAAAAGTGATAAAAACGAGGCAATCACTGCACGTTTCGTGGCTGAATTCAAACTGGAGGCTTCGATAAGTATTCTGAAATTTTTTCAAAATTTTCAACAACCTGGAAAAAAAGAAAAATAATCGTTTCAATTGTAAAATTAAAAAAAAAAATATTCGAATATTTCTCTTTTTTTCTTCTTCTTCATCGAAACATTTTCGAACAGGTAAAAAGTAATCCTCAAAATGGAGGGCTCGTTCAAGAAGTCGAGAATTTTTACAATATCTCGGAAAGGTATTACACTTGTAGATTGATATTCGGCCCAATTTCGCGCCCCCTTCGCTCGATATAACAGTAACAGCGTTAACTTTCCCGATGATCGAAATGGCGCGTCGAAGATTCTTCGTTCGAAACGAGGCAAATTCCATCCAATTTTCCAGCCATCGGAAAAACAAAGTAGAATTCGTGACGGTCGCGTGGATATCATCCTCCTCCTCCTCTATAATCCTCGTTAAATTGCTCGGATGGAAGTCAATTTCACTTGGATAAACGACGAATGACCAGAAGTTGGTCATCGTCGCCATCAGGATTTCACTCCTGTGAAACGAGTTTAGGGGAAATCGATGAAAATGAATCACCCCGGTCAATTTGCTTCTTCCATGTCTCCACCCTTTGTCCGCTTGTAACGTTTACCACTTCGAAGACGAAGAACAAGTTTCGAGGGAAGGAAAGAAATCGAGAGAGAAAGAGAGAGAAAAGGCAAAAGGAAACGTATTCCGAAACTTTGGTTTCGTCTCTCTCTCTCTTTGGATAATTGGAACACCGACTACTAATTTTCAATCTCACGAAGTTAAGAACTTGAAAAGGACGAGCCGATGAGACGAAACAGTTTCGTCTTACCTTTTTCTTCGTTGTTCAAAACTTTGTGCTCGTTCCCACCCCTCCCTCTCCTTTTTTGCCGTGAAATATTTTTATCCATTGCATGGTGATTATAGATTTTTTTTTAAAAGGTTTCTCGAGAGAAGAATTCACGAAGATGAAAGAATATAATTCTTTCCTTAATTTTTTTTTTTGTTAAGGATAAAATATTACAAAAAAGATATCACATTTATTTTATTATTTAAATATTCTTTTGCAAACAAATAAGATTAAAATTCCAATTCTATTTATTCTCTAAACAACAGTACAAAATATCTCTTCAGTTCTCAGCATCTTTATTTAAAAACTCTTCCTCTATTTGTATTATTTCTTATTTCGATACTCGATTATTTCAAAAGATAAAAGATAAAAGAAAAATCCTTGTTGTTTTCTATATCTTCAAGTAAAACACACGATTCAAGCTCCATTGCTCTTCAAACTCTCCTCTATGTACATTCAATAACTTCGAATACAAATTTATCCTATAATTTTCAACATATTTTCCCAATCTTTTCGCAATCGATCCCGATTATTTCTTTCTCATCTCTTATCAATGCTACGAAGTTAAAAAAAAAAAGCTTTTCAACTTTTGCCGCTTCACCCATGCTAATCTTGCATGCACGATTCGCATAATCGGGTGCACCCCGCGCTCTCACGATTGATTTTAATGATCGCATCGTTTTACAATATACGATTTCATCGAATCGTCAGAGGCATCGATTTCAGGGTACAGCGGCTCGTTACAGCGACGTCGAATCGTCGTCTTCCGTGGCATATCTACGGAATCACTTGGAATCCAATCATGGATAAACGGATTACGTTAACCCTGCGCGCTGTATCTTTGTTTACATAGCAGTATCGCGAATCCTGGAGCATCATTGCAAAATTGTCATCCCCTGGTGACAGACCAACCTTTTTCTCAACCCTCTCTTTCTCTCTTTCTCTCTTTTTCTCCCTTCCCTCCTCCTTCTCTCTCTTCCTTTTCGAAGAACGATCGTGAGGATTTTCGCGGAATTGGGACAAGCTGAATTTCGAGAGAATTTTAATTAACAGATAATCTTGCTTCCGGGGATTTTCGGGATATTAACTCGAACGTACATTATGCGCGGTTAAAATTACTATTCGCCTTAGGAGGAAGAAGAGGGAAGGGAGATAAGGGTGAGAACGTAATTTTAATATATTATTTTCTTTGTGTTTGTAAAGATTTGTGAGAAGAGAAAAATATTGGAAAAGTATTCGAATTGAGAAAAATTATTAGGATAAATAGGGAAAGGGAAGATGAGATGATTGTCACTTAACACACAAATTCGAAAGAATCTTAGTTGAAATAATATTTAAAAAAAAGAAATTGTATTAATCAAAATTATGAATATTCGATGGAATTTAGGGGGAGGATTATAAAAATTATTTATTATAGCGAATAATTTCTAATGAAAATTCCGTGAACGGAATATTTGTCAATTATTTTGAAATCCTGAATTTTGTTTTAAAAAAAGAAAAAGAATAATAATAATAAATCGGTAGAAATATTCGTGGAAACGAATGGAATTGATTTTTCTTTATTAATAAATGTAACACGCCTCGAAAGGATCGACGTCACTCCCTTAAGTTTAATCACTTAACCGGGAAATGGATAATTAATCCCGTGATTAACTTCGTAATTAACAGTATTCGGATCATAGCCGGCAATTTTGCAGCGAGAATGTAAAACATTTATGTAACTACTTTCAATTCAACGGCGATTACGAAACGTTCAACCCCTAAGCAATTTTCATGCCTCGTCATTAAGTACTTATTGATAGCACGACGAGAGAAACGATTATATCACAAATTTTCGCGGTAAATTAATCCGTCTCGCATTATTCCTAATTAAATCCTTTTAATCTGTATATTTTAAAAATTCAAATTTTCTCCCTCACAATTCTATTCTATTTCCCCGATTAATAAACAATTGTTAATAAATATGATCAAACATAAATATTCGAAACAAAATTTCTTAATCGATAAAAGAAAAAATTGAAACAAAAATTCAAGAAGCATATCGATATATTCAAATTGGAAAGTTATTCGCTTAAGAGATTATATATTTTGAACGAGATTCGCCTGTTCAAATTCGGTGAACAGAATCCCCATAAACTTAACATATTAATCTTTCATCAATTGCGAACCCTTTTACTCTTTTTCCATCGTAATAATAAAAACATCGTGGCAATAAAAACATGGATCGACTCATCATTTATTGAAGATCGATTCTTCGTATTTCGTATTAATTTTCAATTTCAATTCTAGAAAAATATGTTGGAAACGTGAAATAAAATACCAATGAGAAAGGCAGGAGCACACCTTGGCGACCGAATAATTTCTTCCAACGGAATATCGAATATCTGTTTGAGATGTCGGTGGTAGGAAGTAATAAAGCAGGGTTTAATGGCGAGGTCGGTATGAAATTCGGTTCACCGAGGTGGCATCAAGTTGGCCGCCTCAACTTCCTTAAGGAGAAAAGACACACGGAATGGAGGGCGGTTTTCTCCTCTGGGGATTCACCCTAAAAATGAAGGGGATTCGAGAGGGTCGTCGTATTCGAGAGATCGCGGCTCAACAATCCACGACATTGCTCAAAAAAAGGAAAAGAAAAAGAAGAAATATCTTTGGTTTGATCTTTACTATTTTTTTTTCTTCTAGGAATCTTCTTTCGTCCAGTCTTATTCGATCTTTCGAATTTTTGAATTTTTCTGGACAGACAGAGTTTCAAGTTTGAGTTGATCAAGAAATCGATGGCAAATGATAAGTGATTAACGAGGATAAAACGAGGATTATTGAGGTTGAAATTTTTCAGGATTTAATTAATATTTCGTAACACGTTCTTAAATCTTTAAATTTCGTTTCATTTTTAGAAAGGAATTCTATGAATTCCTGGGAATTAAATTAATATTGGGATATTCTCTTTTGCAGGGAACCTTTGATTAATCAATTGGCCAACCCGGAGGATACGGAGGAGAGGGGAATCAGTGGAAGTAATTCAGATACTCGATTGAATATTTTACGCACGCGGATTATTATAGGGATTTCTTGCAATCTTGCAATCATTGATTGAAACCGTGTTCGTTTCGTTTCGCGCGTGTCTCTCTGACGAATATTAAATTTTCAGGATCACGAGAGTTGTTCTCCTCTCCTGGACCAATAACTTTTATATTACGATTCCTTAATATATGCGATTGTAATTAAAATTTTTTACAGAGAAAAAGGCTTGATGATAATATCTTTCGTATAACGATAATTTTTGATTTTGAAGCGAAGAGTCCTCGAGTCGAAGATGAATATTAACCATCGGCCGGAAATTACCGAGGAAACTTTTCTTCCAGAATCCAACCTTTTTCTTTTTTTTTTTTTCTTCTTTTTATTCCTCGAACGGAATAAATGAGAATTCGTTCGTCGAAGGTTCGTTTCAATTTTTTCGAATTCTTAGAGCGTCACACGAAACGAAAGAGAGGCTGGAAAGCTTCTAGTTTTGAAGAAACGAGGTCGCCGTTTTAGATTTATTCCTCGAGCTATCTTCCTCCTATCTCTATTTTTCTCTCATTCTTATTCCATACGTGTTTATTGGCAAAATGATGGTACACATTTGTGTTCTCCGATCAAAGCTCCAGAAGCTGAAGAATTTTCGTCTTCTCTTGAATGAGATTATCTTATCAGAATGTGAATCGAAATCTTACTAGAAGAAGAGAGGAATAATTTTGGAACATGAGCATAATTAGACGGTATATTAGATCGCGTAACGAGCCCGCTTGATTACAAAGGATTTTCCACGATATTCGTCAGACCTTGCCCCATTTAATTTTTTAACCAGCTTTGTACATTTTCCTCGAAACGGGAAAAATTCGAAGATAAAAAGAAAAAATATAAAAGAGGAAATTTTCTTAAATTTTTAAAAATTGATTCAATTTCTAAAATTGAATCCTCAAATGAACTTTCGATAAATTCATCGATCGAAGAATGGGACGTATTCCTCCTCTCCAGATTTATTTTCTCTCGGGTTTTTAAGAATTGCTAATTTTAAAATCGAATGAATATTTCAACACGAACGAACGAACGAATCTTTTAAGTAATTTATTCAAGTTACAAGAGTAATTTGTAACGAAACGATATCTCTTTCTCTTTTTGAAAAAACATTTCCCTTCCGTAGGAAAAAAAAAAGAAAAAGAAGAACGTTTAAAATAAAATTACAAAGGGGAACGTTCATTTTTCTGCTCTACGTTACGACAATCATCATGGGATTTAACAATCCATTTTGTTCGTGGCCTACATCGAGGATTTAGCGAGAATTTATCAAGAAAATTTCACTTATCCGAAGGGGTTTCGAAGTTATTACACGATTGTTCTTGCGCTTCCAAAATTGTTTCGTTCAGCGATGTTGTCGTTATTGGATTTTCAAATTCTCACGGAAAATATCGTAATTCGATTAAATTACACGGATGGGCAATCGATTTTTTATTTTTAAACGATATTCGATTCAAAATAAGAAAATAACAGACTTTTTATATTTCAGATTCAGAGGATGGATGAACAATATAAATTTCATTTAAATAAGTTAATCGAAGAGATGAATGGAAGAGTAAAAAGTCGTAAAGAGCGAGAAGATAAAAAATATTCTTTGCAACTTTTTTTTTTTTAAAGTGATAAAGCATTAACCCAATCTTTGGAACATTATGTGTTCTATTATATGCTCTTAAAAAAGAAATTTGATCAGTTAATGGAAGATACTGAAATAATCCTATTTATCAGAGACAAGATACTGTTTTCTTCGAAGTAATAAGAGAAAATTTTTTATTTTTAAAAAAATACATGTAAGTATTCTATTGTTTCTTATCTTTTTAAAATTGCTATTTATCAATTTCGAGTAATTTATATTCTTACTTTTCAGAAAAAAAAAATATTCAACTTCGAAATCCAATCGAATTTTTAATACTTAACCACTTCAATCCAATACGTCTCTTAATACATGGCATTACCTTTTTTTTTTTTCTTTTCTCTTCGACCAAAATACACTTTATCGATTTATACCCATCGATTCTTAAACCCACACTTCTTTCATAATGCAAATCGATCTCACGATTCAACTTCAACTCTCAAAGCGAGACGACGGTATTTTTTTTCACGTGGAGAAAAAAAATTGAGATTGAAAAGCAAGACAACATACCTGACGATCAGGGATCATGTCACAGTCGTACATGCTTCTGTCACGTCGATAGAATGCGGCAGGCATGTGGGCAATTATTACGTGACAATCAGGTTGAAACGATGATCCTTTTCCTTCCTTTCCTTCTTTCTCTATTAATTACACGTATACGATATCTATCCTTCTCTCTTTTTCTCTTTCTCTATATATATATATATATATATACTTTTTATCGTTCTTTTATTGTGCCTGGTTGATTTGTCTGATTGATCTATCTCACGCACGCACACACACTCTTCCTCTCTCTCCTCTTACGTAATGTATGATCAAAATATACTATGAATCGTCAACGTGATTAAGATATGTGTGTTTTCTTTCCTCTTTTATTTTATATATCTTTTATATATATATATATCTTTATATATAGAAATAATTTAATCTCTCTCGGTGCAGGTGTTGTCGTTCGTTAACAAGTGTGCTCTCTTTCTCCTGTGTTACGAAGATTATTATTTATCTCTCTCTGCTTAATATCGCCAGACCCAATGGAACAATGGGCTTTCGAACCGAAGCAAGAACCAAAAATAGACAAGTTTACGTACGTATATACGCATATATATATATATATATATATAACTGCAGGAAGATCAGTGTTTCTTGTAGGGCTGCTGCCACAGGCTCAGAACTGTTGTCTCCACAACGAAGAGAATGGTACGATGAACCCGACTTAAAAAGTTCGTCGTCGGCCTTTAAAAAACGGACCCACCACGTATCACACCTTCTGACTTCTACCTTCCTCCACCGATAATTTCTCCCTCTTCAACTTGATCCATTCGATAAATTATTATTATTATTCTTTTTCCTCTCTCGAAACGATTCGATTCAACTCGACTCGATGGTCATATCTTCTTCCTTCTCTTCGGATCAATCTCTCTCTCTCCTATTCACGGATGAACCGGGTTAACAGTCGAGATATCCAGCTTCGATCCTTAACTCCTGTCGGATGCAGGGATCTTAGGATTCACGGTGACGATTATTCGATCGAAGAATATTAGTAATGTCTCTCCAACTGCCAGATATATCTCGATATATCAATTTTCATTCACAGAGATACGTATATATATATCTATCTCTTTTTCTCTCTTCCATTCTTCCTTAATAAAAATCTTCTGATCGTACAGAATCTTCGATGCACGTCTATTCAATCGAAGATAAGAAGATAAAAGAAGAGAACCAATCTTCGTTTCTTCCTCTCTCTAACGTTGTCCCGGTCTCGCTCCTTGTTTCCTTCCGTGCCGCGTGGCGCAAGGTGGCCACGATTCCACGAACGAGAACGTGTTCGAAGAAGAAGAAGAAGAAGACGACGACGACGACGACGACGACCACTCGTTGTTGCGCGGCTCGGTCTCTCGCATACGCGTGTGCACAGTGCGAGCAGACATGTGGGTGCGCGGCTCGTGTTTTTCTACGTGTGCGCGCCCGCGTGTCACCCTCCCCTACATCCACTCCCTGCTTGATATCCCTCCAACTTTATCCTCGTATATCGTGCACATACGTATATTTATATATATATACAAACGACGACAGTTAAATTTCTCGTGTGCATATACGTGGCCTCATGCAGACTCATACGCGGCTCGAGACGCGTGTCCACGAGTCTCCCTCTCTCTCTCTATGCTTCTCCGCATTGGTTGCAACATACGTGTACGCTCGAACGTGTGTGCGTGGTGTGCGCATGTGTGTATGAATGTACGTGTGTATATGTGTGTGTGTGAGGTAGGCTACGATGCGAGGAGACGACAGAGCGCGTTCGGAAGAAAACAGGTACCGGCCTGTCGAGTGCCCAGGGGAAGACTGGACTCGAACACGATGGAAGCAGGACCATGGGTGCGAGGCTGTCTCCTCTCCTCCCCTTTTCGTTACCCTCTCTGTGTAACCCTCTCTCTCTCTCCCTCCACCCGATCTTTCTCCGCCCTCCGTGCGCCCTCGGCCGCGTACTCTCTTCGTCACTGGCTCGCCCGCCCCGCTTCTGTCCCTTTCCCTCCGCGTTGAAACGTTGGAGCACAGGCGCGCTGACTCTACTCGACGACCGACCGACAATCAATACGCCGGCAGGCCCGTACTTTCGCCCGCGAAATCGTCATTTTCGCACGTCCCTTCGTTTCCTTTCTTCCCGTCCAATCCGTTTCCTTTCCAATCCTCGCTCGAACTCAACTCTTCTCAACATCGATCTCTCCGTCTTGGATTTATCCGAGATATATATATATCTCTTTCTTTCTCTTGTTCTGGGTTCCGTTACCTACGTAGAATTGGGAATTGTATTGTCTAGGGAGTTTTATCTAGGGTATTTTTTGCCCACTCGTTTCTTCATCCTAGACTTCCTTGGCTCGAAGCGCGGGAGTTTGTCCGGTTTACGATTCTTTTTTTATTTTATTTAAACAAGAGATGGATCTTTTTGTATCTTGCGAATGACGATGTATGCAGGCTAGGTAGTTTGGAAATTCTTGAGCTTCTCCATTCTTTCATGGGATCCACCTTTTGAATTTATGCGTCTCTGTCTTTGTTGTGGAGGGGTGGTATCCAGGGAATTCTTATCGAGGGTATTTTTATTCGTTTCTTCTCTTATTCTTCCCTCGTTTGGTTTATTTTTGGGTGGAAAAACGCGCGAGTTTGTTAGATTTGATAGGAGAATGGAAGAAGGAGGGATAGTTTTTGAATCTTCTTTTGGTTTTTCAATCCTTTTTGAGATGTTCCTCGATATATGATTCATCTCATCCTGTTCGAATCTATCCATAGAAGGATTTAAGAAATTTTGGATATTTCTTCTTCTTTTTCTTTTTTTTTTGCTTTTATTTGGAGTTGAGAATCGAGACGAATAAAATTATCATAGTTCCTTCTAGTTTCTAAAGTCCGCTGTTCCGTTATCCTTATCTCGAATCTTTGGTCGATTCTTTGGTACATTAGATATACACGTTTCCGTGCAATTTGTTTGTAAAATGACCTAGAAAATTCTTGGATATATTCCTTTCTATTCCTTTTAAACGGAGGAATTTGTTAGGCACAAATTTTTATAAACGAGAAGAAGAATAGAGAGATAATTTTGAATCTTCTTCTTTGCTTCTTGACTCGAGATAAAAATTCAACTTTGTCTCTTTTAAACTCGTAATAATCTATCTGATAAAAATTTATACACAATCGTGTGCAATTTCGACGCGGTTTTGAATTTTTTTTGGTGGCTGAAATTTTCTCTTTCGACAAAGAGATTTGCGAAAGTGGCAGAGAAGAGGGAATCCCTGTTAATCGAGATGGTGTAATGGAAGATCGTAAATAACAGTGTGATCCTTATTTATCCAACGTGCTCGTAAATCTGGGGGAGGGTTAGACTTTTACGTGTTCGGTGGAAAACCGGCGACAAATATTCGATTATCGAACTATTAAGAGTGTTTTATGATACAAAACGTGAGTCAAAACGATGGATAAAAAACGTTTGGCACGGGATTTCACGCACTTCTTCTTTCGTTAAATCTTTTGAAAATTTCCCACGTGTCTTTCGTGAATAATTTTGTATATAAATACGATAAAATCGATCTTCTATATATTTAAAGAAACACGCGAAATATTTATTTGAATATTTGAATACTCGATAAGAAATTTCATTCATCGGAATCAAATAATTTATTCAGATCCGTTTGCCAATTTAATATTCCACTCAATTAAACTATTTATATTTTAATTCGTACGCGATAATATAAAATACGTTCGAATATTTTGGAATAAACGTAAAATACAATAGTTTCTATAATTTTTTTTAATTTTATTCATCTGTCTAATTGAATTATCTAATGTATTAAGAATTAATTATATCTTCAAAATTCATTTTCTCGAATATATATCGATTAAATTCATATTATTCATTTGTATTATTCGTTAATTTTTTCATTCCATAATAATACAATTTAATTGGTATAAAATTTATATTTAATATCAATAATTCAACACGACGCGATTATTACACGATATCTCTTTGGTAATTTTAATTGCTCGAGAAATCGAATAAGTTTGAAAAGAAATCCATCCCAATGACAATATAAACGAAGTTTTCAATGAAGTTCCACGAGTAATTTGAAAAAGTTCGGCATACTGCGTTGGAAATGATCATCGAAGGGATCATCGAACGCTATTTCTTCCGGAAGAAAAAGAAGATTTTAAAAAATTTTTCAACTAATTTCGAAGAGAATCGTTTTTCGAAAGGATCGAATTCTTTTTTTATTACGAACAGACAACGAAAGACAGAGTTTAAAATTCAAATCTATCTTTTGATGAAGAAAAAATAACGTCGCTGATAATTTTAATAATAATTTAATCGAAATGTGTTTTAACCAAAATGTTTGTTTACATTTTTAATTTTTAAACGCAGGAAAAGTAGCGAGCTTATCTAACAATTTCTGCACGAAGAAAAAAAAACATTTTTACGAAGGAACGTTATGGAACATTTGTGGGGAATGGGAATTATGATAAGACCAGGAAGCTCTATATTATTATAATCATGGAACAGTGTATCCACGTATTTTCTTCGCAAGGATAAAACGACATCGTAGAAGGCAAGCGTCGTGGGCGTGAGATTTCTTTCGGAATGAAACGCGAAGGGGAATACGAAATGGAGCAGAAAAAAAAAAAATTTTTTTTCTGAATATAGAAGGCGAAAGGAACGACGAAAAAGATTCGAATTATTATTCCCGAGTTACAGAAATTGATACTGAGTGAATAAATCTAGAAAGAAAAAAAAAAAAAGAAAAAATAAATGAAACGAAATAGAAGAATCGTAATATTTTTTAAGCTAATTTTTCAATAACGAAAATTGCGGAATATTTAACGCTTGAAAGTCAATAACCAAAAAATGAAGAAAAAATAAATGAAACGAAATAGAAGAATAATAATAATATTTTTTAAGCTAATTTTTCAATAACGAAAATTGCGGAATATAAGACGAATCATTTAACCCTTGAAAGTCAATAACCAGAAAATCTTATCTTTGCTTGAGTAGAAAAGGATCGTACTATTTTCAAAAAATTTAAACACGTGTCTTTAATTAACGATAATAAATAATTGTGGGAATCTAAAGTTTCTAAAACTTCTCTTTTCAAACACGTAAGAAACTATCGCCTACTCGAAAAATGTTTAATAGTTTAATGTAAAAATATGGTACGTTTGAAACAGGGGGTTGAAAAAGAAGATGTTTATTCTTCCCTCACCATCTTTTTCCATTCCTTACAATCCTACTCTCTCTCTCTCTCTTTCTATCATCTCATATTTTTTCCTCCCTATTCCCATCTTTTCATCTTTTCTATTTACCACCCTCTCCCACGTTCTCTCCCCTTTCTTTCTTTTTTTTTTATCATTCTTCTTCCCCTCGAGAATCACAGAGAAAGAAGAAAATATTTTTTCCCTCAAACCAAACTATACGATTTCTCGACAGTGGCAAGAAAAAGAAAAACTTCGCTTCTAATATTCCCCCGATTATTTCTCGCAATATTCTCGCTATAATTTCCCCTCCTATATTTTTCCACGAAAGGAAGAGAAATGAAGTGGAATAGGTTTCGAGAAGCGACGGAACGAAGAAAATTCTGGAAGGAGAGGAGGGAGGGTTAGGGCAAAAATGAGACAAAAGCGGTGCGATTTGTAAAAGGAGAAATGCCGTGGGTAGGAAGAATACGTGACCGTTGTACCATATTTGCGGCGGCCTCAAGCGGCCATGCAAGCCACACCAAGGACTTTTCCACCCGCCTGGAACAAAGGGGTGGAATAAAGGGGGGAGAGAAAAATTTTGAGAAGAAAACTGACACTTTTCCTCCAATACGTTTATTAGGGAACGATCGTTTTTTCTCATCTCCTTTCGTGGGATTAAATTATATTCTTTTCACACGAGGCGCGATTAACATTTCTACTTATTTAATTTCTAACTTTTACATAGAAAGAAGATTATGAGAGGGATGGATATTTCTTAGGAAAGTAGGGATTTATTTCTATGAATGGGTTGTTATCGATGAGATGAGATAATTTTAAGATCTTTCTTCTATTACCTATTGCAAATTAAAATTGGAATTTGTTAATATTTCACTCATCGTTTAATTTTTTTTTTTTCTTTACATTTTTCATTACATTTTTTTTCTTCACTTCACACGATATTTTAATAAAATTCGAAGAAAAAACCGATACTTTTAGTTTCTTCGGCGCGGGGATAAATAAATATTTTTTTATTCGGATATAACAATATCACATGGTACGTATATCGCATCATAATAGAGATGCCAAGTTCCTAGTAATGGATTCCTAGAATGGATTTCGTGGAAAGCAGGAAATCGGTTTTTGTTTGATAAAAGAGTATATATATTGCGCTCTCTCTCTCTCCCTCTCTTTCTATATATATATATATAAAAGATCGAGAGAAGTAAATATCACAAACCAAGCCACAGAGAAACATCTTTCCACGGGAATGCATGTACGTATATTTTCTTACGTATCAAACGCGACACGTTTCAGAGGGAAACGAGGAATTCCATTCCAGCGGATAGCCGGAATCTAATCTCTCTCATCCCTACCATCAATTACGCTTCTTCTTTAACCTCCAACGAATTATACAAATTGCACAAATTTAAGTGCAACCTTACCGAAAAAAAAAGAAGAAAAAAAAATATTTTAAAAATTGAATGAACGAACGAGGCTCGAAATTATCTCTTCTTTTTTAAATCCCATTATCCTTGCAATTATTACAATTCCACCACAATTTATTTATTAACAACGAGGTTCATTCGATTAATCAATCTTTTTTGCTTGCTAGTGGTAACAACAGAACAGCCCCCTTCCTCCATTACGTAAACAGCTTGGCCGGCTCCATTTTTATGAACCCTTTTATACACGAGCTTCAGACGTGTCGGATCCAGCCTATGTTTTACGGCGGCCATCGGAAAAATAATATTTCAAAGCGTGGCTCGCGACTTTGGATCGCCGTTTAATGGGATACTTATTCACGGGAACGGTTCGATTTAATCCACCTTCCCCCCGATGATGCATTTCACCCCGTTCCCTCCATTAGCTAATTCGCGCGGCAGAAGAGAAAAGGAAAAGGAGAAAAAGGAAACGACGTTCGGAAGCTAGGTCTCTCTCTCTCTCTTCCTCCCAAATGGCTATTTTTGTGTAATGAAAATTTTCTTCGAGAGAGAGAGAGAGAATGGGAATTCGTCGAATTGCGCGATAATCCAATGACGTTTCAAAGAATTAGGACTTAGCTTTGGGGAAAATGGGAAAATAATACTTTACTCCAAGTGTTACGATTAAGAAATTAAATATTAGGAATATTTTTTATTTAGAATAATTTCTTTAATAATTTTGGAATACGTTCGTTTTGAAAATTGTTGATGATTTTTACAAAAAAAGAAAAAAATGAAATACAAATATATCTTTACAAGTATCGAGGAAAAATAAGAGATCAACGGAGATTAAAAAAGGATTTGAACAAGGATTTGGACGGTAAAATTTCCATTGTTACTTAAAAGATGAGTAAAAAAAAAAGGAAAGAAGGGGAGGGGAAACTCCATTCGAAAAATTGCCGAGATAGATTTAAGAATTCTCTCCGAGTCTTTAAATTACGATACGCTTTCGACGACGCCAACTTCGCCGAGGACAAAAGGAGGAAACAATGTTTAAAACTTGTGCTACTTCACCAAGACGGAAGAGAAAGAGAGAAAAATTCGCCTCGTCGAAAGAGGCGAGAGTCGTTCGGCCGTTCTTTCCAGCGACTGGCGAAAAACTTGGAAAAACTCCTCTAACTCTAATGTAAAACAACGTATCAGCACAGTAAAACCGAACTGCATAACCCCGAAATTCATGCTTCGTTCCTGAGAAAGCTACGTGTGAAAAAAAAAATATATATATATAAAAAATATGGCGGGGAGAGAATTTAGGGAGAGAAAAAAAAAAAAAAAGAAAAAGAGACACAAATATAACGACAATTAGATATTGTCTCCTCCTTCTCTCTCTCTCTTTCTAATCATAAACAACAATCGACATAATAAACACTTTGTCTACGTATCTCTATGCCAGCACAACAAAATTTCCAATAATGCTTCATTTATTCTTCCTCGCCTCTAATTACATCGATCTCTATACAGTGACGCAACAACTTGTGCGAAAGCTTGGAAAGAAATGTTGGTAATTGTTCGTGAACAAGCAAATCTTACCCATTTCCATGATTTTTAGGAGCAATTTAATTATTAAAGGGAAAACAAATTCCATTTATCCAAACGAATATTCAAATTAAGTTTAAAAGAGATTCAAAAGAAAAAAGAAAAAGATGAAAATATCATTCGTGAAAAATAAAAATAAAATTTATATTTTACATAAAACAATACAAGAATCAGTTTCAAATTCGATGGAAATCTTATCTTTTTTTTTTCTTTGAGACTAAATAAATCTAATAAATCTCTCGAGATGGGTGGCAAAATCGGTAAAATTCGTCTTTCCATAAACAATCGTCTAAATATCCAATTAAGCTCAGTCTATTCCTTTCTCTCTCTCTCTCTCTCTCTCTCTATGCACACGTAAAAACACCACTCTGAATACCGCTAATGGTATCTAAGTAACTTTCTAATAGTGTTACACGACACGTAAGTAGCGATTACGATAATCGATGGAACATTGTTCCGCTAAAGACTTACCATGGAAGAACCCATTATACCTATGAACTCAATTGTTTCTCCTACAACAATTGTCGGTCGAAGACGAGAGCCTAGAACATATACACATATCGTACATTCCGTTGAGTGAAAAGTAGTCTCGTGATCTCGTGCAGCCGCGCTGATTTCATATTCGTACTACTTTCTAAACGTAAAAAAAAAAAAAAAAAAAAAATAAAAAAATAGAAACAAAAGCGGCGCAATTTTCAACACCAGAAACCATGGCCATTATTTTGCTCGCTCCAACGAGTATGGACACCATCTATATTATTCTCTTTTTTTTCTCTTTTTCGAAGATTCATAGATAGACAGATAACGACGTCTCCCCCTTTTTTCCTCGATCCATATAATAAACGGCGAAATGATATTATTCCCCTGCGTGTTTTTTGCGCGATAATATTTACAATGTTGTTGTTGTTATTATTATTATTGAAGCGCATGGTCGAGATACGCGAAATATTTTGCGCGACAAGTGATACGATATCTAATAAATTCTCCGCTGGAAATAAAATCCGAGAGCAAGGATGGGAAGGAATTGGAACATTTCGTTACAAAATATTCGTTCATTCGTCGCACCGAATTATTAAAACGAGCTAAATCGAAAATTGAGTTTCTTTAAACGAAAGGTAAACTTTTTATTCTCTTAAAAACAATTTTTCTTTTCTGATAATCGATCGAGAAATCGATTATACAAACTTTCGATCGATCGATCGAAAATTTCATTTCGATTCCTGTTTTTTTCTTTTTCTTTTTTTCCTCGAATTTTATACACGTAAACGAATGTCACTTTTTTTTTTATTTATTTCTCCATTAATTCTCGTAAAGTCTTATTAAAATATTCCGCTAGAAATAGTAGCGAAGAAAGTTAGAAAACTTCTTTTTCTTTCTTTCTTTCGGGGAAATGGGGATGAGTTTAGAAAATGGTGAAACGTTCTTCTGACCGAAGAATTTTCGTGAAATTTGCTTCGCCCCGCATAAAACGCAAATTCCGATCCGGATCAATCCCTTGTATCGGAGTATTCACAGCTATGTTCAGAGCTTGACACTTCCGTGACGCTTCCACAAGCGAGAGATAACGGAGGAAACACAACGGAGAAAGGATATCACGAATTTTCTTTCGCGGACGACGACCCACTTCAAGAGACGAAGTTCAACTTTATATATATTTTTCCTTCTTGTTCTCCCCGCGTTTTCCATATTACATTTCTTCCCGTATTTGTCGGCAAACCTATCGTTATTCCGCGAGATAAATCATATTTCACCCCTTGTTTCGTCGATAATACCCCTTTCTCTCCACGTTTACTTTTGTTCCATTTGATTATTCGTCTGTGCTGCACGAGAGAAATTGAGGGGGGAGGGGTTAAGACAAGGATTATACTTTTGAAATTCTGTTTGCGTTTATCTCCATTTGCGATTTTAAATAGATCAGATTTGCATATTCGTGGAAAAAAGTTTCTACGTCGTTCAAGTCGGTGATTAATGTTTTGAAAATGAATGATATTCGATTAAAATGGATTAAGGATATTCTTCTCTTTTCTGGATATAAAGAAAGAAGCAGAATTTTAGAATTTATTAATCGTGAGATTCAGCTTGTTTTTAAATATTAATGATTTAATTGCGATATTTATAAGCATCATACATGTATAGACTAAAGAAACCAAGTTCATTAAAATTGGTTAAAATTAATGTTAAATAAATTTTACAGATGGATATTCACAGCTTTTAATTTTCCAAATTAATCGCAAATTGTGCAAATCCACTTGGAAGTCAAATCGATTATCTCCATCGAGGTCGATTGCTTATTCATATACGCAATGTTTGTCAAGATTTAAACAAAATTTTTTCAAAATTTGATCGATCTCCAAAAAATAAAAAAATTCTTTTAATCGATTGAAATAAAAATCTCTCCTCATTTTTTGTTTTATTTTTAATTAATTGTTACTTCTACGAATATAAATAATATTCGCGTAATTAAAAATATAATCCAACTGAATACAATGAATGAGAATACGAGTCTTGTACGTGCAAATGTAAATTCAATCGTTTTTTATCGCGTTTTATCACTGATTTATGCGAAGTTGACGTCGAGCGTTATGGAATACACTCGGAGACCGGAAATTAAAATAACGAGAAACAAGAAATCGTAATACCCCACTTTGCCAGAAAACTTCGCAATCATCTCGATCACTTTTCTCCCTTATTTCCCTCCCCTTTCCCCAGCTTTCTTTCTTTATTGACTGCTCCACTTTGCCTCCCATAACTCACGTGTAACCGTTTCGCGTTTTCATCGCAAACGAGAGCCAACTCATCCCTCTTGCATCTTCTGCGAGGGAAGAATATTGCAGTTGTTCTTGCAAGAATAATTCGTTCGAAGGATATAAAAGAGATACACGTGGAAACGATAGCAAAAGATGTATCCCCTTCTCATCCTTGGAATTGTAAATAAATTTATCTGCCAAATCTGGTCGACCTTGCCACTTTGCCATTTTAATTTTATTCAATTTTTGTCTTGAAGAAGAAACTTTACGCGTGTTATGATTTAGATGATAAATTTTCCATCGAATCTACACTTTCATTGCTTCTAATAGCAATTACAATTCCAAAGAAAGTTTTATTCCGAGAGATCACCTTGTTGAAAATCATTTTGATTAACTTTTTCCTTCTTAAAAATTGTAAAATTTCTCGAACGACGAGGAGGAACAAAAATTGCGAACGATTGAGATTAATTCATGAAAATTTTGCGATCCGAGAGAGAAAAACAGAGAAACAACAAGGTGAAATTTCCGATATCCTCGTTACAATCGGCCCGTATTTTCTCACGTCGTCTTTTGCTCGAAACGATTCGCATTTGTGCAGTATTTCGATCCAGCCTCCTCCGCAGCGCCGACTTTTCTTCCGACCGAATAACAAAAGCGAGTCCCAGACAATGTGAAACGTCACGAATACGCTTGGATTTTCATTGAACGATCTTCCCTCACGATCGGTGAACCGGTGAACTTTTTCTTTTTTTCAACGGAAGAAAAAAAAAAGAAGAAGAAGAAAATAAATCGCCATTTGCATGTATTTTCTTTCTATTTTTTCTCCGTGAAAGAAATTGAATTATGATTATTGAATAAATGGATACGCAATTCACGATATTTCGAAAATATTTAACGATCTTCCCTTACGATCGGTGAACCGGTGAACTTTTTCTTTTTTTCAACGGAAGAAAAAAAAAAGAAGAAGAAGAAGAAGAAGAAAATAAATTTGCATGTATTTTCTTTCTATTTCTTCTCCTCTGAAAGAAATTGAATTATGATTATTGAATAAATGGATATGATACGTGTGTGCGATAAACAAAGACGCAATAATTCAATGCAATTCACGATATTTCGAAAATATTTAACGATCTTCCCTCACGATCGGTGAACCGGTGAACTTTTTCTTTTTTTCAACGAAAGAAGAAAAAAGAAGAAGAAGAAAATAAATCGCCATGTGCATGTATTTTCTTTCTATTTTTTCTCCTCTGAAAGAAATTGAATTATGGTTATTGAATAAATGGATATTCAACGCAATTCACAATATTTCGAAAATATTTATAATTTTTGTTGATGCATGGATAGATACGAATTGAATAAAATTAAAATTATTCAAACTTATATATTATATAACTTTCAATGGCGTTTCATTAAAACAAGAGATTAAGCGCGATAATTGAAATATATTTGATGATCAACCTTGATTCATAATTAAATTTTCATTCGTATAATCTGCGTGACGATTAGCCACGATTAGATTATTAAATTATACACCAAAACTGATAATTAATCTTGAAAATCCTCTTTATATAGGTAAAATTAATGTTTCGAATTCGAGGCTTTAATCGAAATTTAATTAACGTCGCTACGTTGAATAAATATTATCAATGATCGAATCGATATCAAGTCCAAAAAAAAAAAAAGAAAACAATTTAGCTTCAAAACGACACGAAATAAAATATATATATATACATATTTGGAATTAATTTTATATAATTTCACGATAATGTCGTTTCGATGCGAATGAAAACGAAGATTCGTCTTAATGTAAATACAAAATCATCGCGTAAAATTTGTGCACGCTCGCCACTTCGAGATAGAAGAACAAGCTGATAATTTTTCTCGTTGCACAATGGTCACCTATACGAGCAATTTATCCAACTCCGGATTCAACACACACGCGGGAGATAAAAAATGGAATGGAGTGGACGTTTTTTACGGCGATGTTGAAGATTGAAATTTGCGAGATTCGCTGTTAATGGATTATCGCGCTCGGCCAACCGTATTACGTCGCTTTTAATTTAATCGCCACGTTGTTTAACGCCTTTTATCGCGGTTAAGAAAGAGAGATCTCGAAAAATTAGGATTCATCCTGAGTTTGTAATCGTTGTTGTACGAAACGACATCCGTAATGGGAATGTAAGAGGAATGCAATAATGGATTTTGAGTTTTTGTAATCGATTTGAGTAATTGATTTGAAAAGTAAATTTGGAAAGAGAAGCAAGAAACGAAGAGGAGGGATGAAAATAATGAATTATTCCACGGGAAAGAAGAATTTTTTTAATTCGAATTGAAGATAATTTGTTAAACGAGTATGAATTTATCTTTGTTGAATCGAGATGGATAAATTGATGCGAGAAGATGATGTTGCGCGTTAAGACGCGTTCAAAATTACGCGGCATTTAATTCAACTTGTTAACTTTGTTTCAACTTTATATACAGGAGAAGTGATACGAGGCAATTGTAAGAGTTAAATCGAGGATACGATTTATTGGAAGCAAAGTTTCCTCAAAGTTCGATAACTCGACTAGATTCATTGCCTGCCTCGGAAAATTTCTGACTGAATTTCCGTCGGGATAAATGTCAAATTAATGCACCCCTGATGTAACGTAATTATCGAACCTGATTATCCTTTAATTCTAATAACTCTGATCGATCAGAGTTCTGATTATAATATCACTTCGATAAATATTTACAATTTTACGATTGGACAATTTTGAAGTGATAAAAGAATAAAACGGGAAGATGAGAAATAAATTGAAGATTATCTCTTTATCAAGTTTTGCACCGTCTCGTTTATCGAAATCGTATGGATATGGAAAAATTCTAAGTCCAGTAGGACACGAGTTCTTCTTACCTCGAAGCGAAAACGTTGAACCAAGTTTCACTATCACTGGATAAACCGACGGTCAATATTAGTTTGTTCGATAGCTTCTGGCATATTTGCTCTGCATGCGAACGAAAAATATCTTCGTCTCCTTGTGCAACCGGTATATTTCTTTCCTTCAATTCTATTTGCCGACGGCTGTTTGCACGAGGCTCCAAAAAAAGAAAAGAGAAAGAGAAAAAAAATGTATCGAATAAAAATATATTAAATCCAGAATGTAACCAGTGATGGATCGATGGAATACGAATATAATATAGTCGAGTTGATCAAAATCATTAAAATTTAAAGAAGAATAGAAAAAGAGCGAGGATATGAGAAACAGATGAATTTTAACGAACGATTAAAATTTCTTGAGCGCATAAATCTCGAGTTGAAAGTTTCTTACAGATTTTAATTTCATCACTGCATTTTCTGAATTTCTTCAAGAAGAAAAAAAAGTGTGTGAAGCGTGGAAAATGATCTGTAAAACTTTAACGAAAATATTATGATAAAATGATGAGAAAGAGAATGGAGAGAAAAATTACGATAATTCGTACGATTTTCGTAATTGTTTTATAAATCGAACTTCTTTATTCAATACAAACATCAATGATGAACTTGGAAGTTGAAACGGACAAGTGGATCCTAACGAGGATATCGATTGTCCCAATAGGCAAAGGATTACACTCGAACTCGAGAGACACCTCGTTGATTACCACCCTAAATTGCATCCAGCTTCGACTCTACCTTTTCCTCCTTTCTAAATCTCCTTTTTACTCTGCAACACTTTCCACCATTTCTGCTGGAAACAATTCTTCGATTCTACTTCCCTATATAATTGTTTAAATGAAAAAGGAAAGAAGGTTAAAGATTAACGATCTAAGAGGAATAATTATCGTGAAATAAAATTGAAACGTTTCTCGAGATCATACGAAAAATTGGAGGAATTTTGGCAAGAAAAAAAAAATCGTTAAATCAGACTTTATAAGTGACTTTATAAGTGCAGAGGATCTTAAGGCCTGAGGATTGCTTTTTGAGGCCGTAAATTACAGTTCACTGGGCGCACTTGTCAGGAAGAGTTCTGTCTTTTCGGTAACATCGAGAACAAAAACTAATTTTCCAGTAGAAAATTTACCGATAAAGTTACTTTACTTCGAATCAACGTAGATATACGAAATCTTCTTTAATCATACAGTTTATTAAAACGCAGACAACACGTTCCAAAAAAGAAAAATAAATTAAGAAATATATAAGTTCAAAAAGCATACATTATATCATCAAATGTATTTATATCTATTTCAAATGATAAAATAAAATATAGTTTCAAGGCTTTTTAAATAAAGACGTATATCTGAATTTGTGAACAAAAAACAATTAACTGCAAAGTAATATAGAAAGAAGAAATAAGAATTTAAATTTATTTAATATTTTCATATTCAGAAGAGTCAGAAGTCTATAAATAATCTTTTTGCATTCGAGCTCAGTGTCAAGCCTGCACTTTGAACGATATATAATATAGAAGAACTATACGAATAAAAATAGAAGTTATGTTCAATAAAATGATTTGAAGGAGAAAGATAAATAAGCTTAATACAGAGAAAAATTTGAAAGAGATATTCGTTTCTAATAAAAGAAGGAGTTTTAAGGAGATTTACGATCGTGAGATGAACAAGTTTGTTAAAGTGGCGGTAAATACACATCTTTCGGGACGGTTTTCAACGTTCCACTATTATCGTTTATCTTTTCTCGTGTGTATATACCAAGGACATGCACTGCGGAAGTCTTGATGCCATAATCACTGATCGTAACATGTCGGTAATGGGTCACTGCGAGGGTCGAAGATCGAGGTTAATTGAAGCGTTCAAGTGTGTCACTCGAGGAATTTTCATTAGACATCGGTGGTTTACGAATGTGTGTCGATTTTTTTCAATAAAAACTCTTGTCCTCGTTTGACGACAATTGCAAACATTGATGGAAGAATTAATAAATAAAAAAGTTTTATTCTATGGATAATAATATTGAACCAGAAGTTTAATTTGAAAATATTTCAATTTTCCAAGTAAAATTTCATACACACACATATATATACATAGGAGTGCCGAATTTTATACGTAAAATAATTATTTTTTCGAAGATACAGTTTTTCCAATTATTCTTCCTGGATGAAAAATAAACGCGATCGTTTATGCAATGCTAAAAAATGAGAAACATCGATGAAAGAATCTTTTTTAAAACCGTGATTGCTTTGATGCGGCAGGAAAATCAAAGTGAAAGTTATTTTTCTGAAAAATTCAAGAACGTTGTATAGGGGAACAGAGAAGATTATTTTATAACATAATGAAAAATAAGAGATAATAAAAATTTCTCGGTCTTATTCCGTTAATCAATAAAAGAGATTATGTTTTGCAATTAGCTTTGCAGAATTAAAATTTTACGATGTTAATATTCGTCGAGAGATTGCTCCATAGTTAGCCTCTAATTTGCATTTACAATTGAGAGGTGATGTACAGCCTGCAGTCATTAATTTTAACACGTCGATGATATCAGAGCCGCAGTTGAAGCGTGGAACTAGGGTTAATTGAAGTATTCCTGGAAATTTCTTGAATATGCCTTGAATAATAATAAGAACTACGAGGAAGAAATTGTGGGAAAAAACAAACATTGATTCTAAACTAAAGTTCTCAAACTCTTATACCTTTATAAAATTGCTCGATTAAAATAATCGATTAATCACCGAACAATAATTTGATAATCTTATTGACAAGTAATAAGATTTCCAATCAATTTTCCAAATAGGCAAAATTAAAGAATGTAGCCTAAAGAATGATAAAAGAAAATATAAATTTCAAACAACAGAATTTACAATGATTAACCAATCAATTACAAAAACAATTATCTATTCTTATTAACAAAGAACAATAGAACAATAACTTCAATCCTGCATCACAACTATCCGACTATCGATTATCAATAACATTATCGATATCTCATTATCATCATCTATCCAAGATATTATTGATATTTATATATCAACACCAAGGGATACATCAAGCCACACCCTGTACAAAAATTAAACGTCAAAAATTAAATTCATCCGGTGTTGGGAAAATTAATCGATCAAAGATCGATTAAATTAAAATCGCAAAATTCCTCGATTGCCTCGTAATTGAAATGAAAGAAACGAGGAGGGCTCGCGAAACGATCGCGGTGTACCAACGAGCGAAGTAGGCGATGGTCAATAAAACATTGACCGCAGCCCGACCACCGCTCAGAATCAGGGTGGAAAGGGTTGTGCAAAAAGTGTAGGTCGAAGGTCTCTGTCAGAGGAAGGGAGAGTGGTCGGGGGAAGAAGAAGAGGTGAAAGAAGGAAGATAGAGGAAAGAATCAGGGGGTTGGCTAGACGGAGCTCTAACAAGTGGCTGCAGTCCGTAACGATCGCCTTCTGTGTCATGCACCAGACACTCGCGCGCTTTCTCTATCCTAAGAGGTTTAACCAATACATACCGATTCCGCATTTCTTTGCGGACACGCGTACGTATGATGTACCAACATCGTCGAAATATCGCTCAACGATTGAACAAAAATTGTTTGGTTCGCGATCGGTTGATAATTCATTCCCTTGAAATAATTTCCGTCGCGACACTTTCGTAAACGATGGCCTTTTAATTGGACCGATCGATTCTAGTTAATCAACTACGTATAAAGTAAAAATTCTTTTCCTTTTTTTAAAAAAAAAAAAACGCCTTTTGCATTTAACGTTGCCAATGAATTTTTTATTTAGAAATAATGCGATGATTCACTGATTTGTGAGTAATGAATGAGTTGAAAATGAAGAAATTTTAATTCTCAATAATTATTTTTTATTTATTTATTTACATATATATATATTTCTAAATAAAAATAAAATTCAGATAGTAACTTTTGCCAATTATTGGTATTTTAAAATTATTAGGTATGATTAGTTTGAAAGGGGTGAAAAATGAAGGGTAAAGTAAAAAAAAAAGAAAACTAAATCGATAATTAATAAATTAAATGGATAAAGAGAATCCAATTGTAATTCTAAGTTTGCTCTTCTAATTTTGATAGGTCTTTCATTATAGATTTGATTATAAGTTTCGTGTTTGACTATTTTGGAGGAGGAGATTTTTAAATGACAGCGATACAAGATTATCGTCAATTCAGATTTCTTTTAAAGATATGTCTTCTTTGAAGTATACTCGAAGAAGAAGATGGATTGAATTTCACTTGATAAAAGAAGCAGATTTTTCGGTATATATTTTAAGCGATACGATAGGATACGATATTATTATAACTTTTATCTCTTATTCAATTTTATTTTAAAAATATAATTTATACAAATGAATAATAATAGATCTATTCAAAAATATTATATTTTTGAATAATTTCGTTTAATGATCAAGTTAATTCTGTTTAATTATTTAATTTATTTCATAATTATGATATATTATACGTATTATGTGTTATTTATCATTGTATAAATTATATTATGTGTACTGTATAAGTGTGCATATATACATATATGTACATATACGTGATGAAATACATTTGTGCAATTGATATATACAAATTCTAAAACTTTTAAAAAGTTATTAAAAAATTCAATTTCAAATCAAATAATTTTTAGTATTATTTAAATAATATTTCTATAAATTATATTCCATAAATATTAAAATAATAAAAAAAATTTATGTAATAATCTAAATTGACTTACCGCAAAAATAGATATAATATTTTTTACGACGAATCAATCATGTATAATTTTAAACTAGGTCTAGTTATAAAACGGCCGAAAATTTTCGTGACCTTTTTTCATTTCTGAAATTAGTAATATAGAAGCTAAAAAAAAAAAAAAAAAAGAAAAAAAATACGTTGAATCTCGTAATTTATGATACGACTGAAGTTTGTCACTTTACATATATTTAATTCATTAATAATTTCGTTTCAATGGTTCAAAATTAAACCAAAAAGTAATTTTCCAAAAAATATATGTTTTAAATTCAATCAAAAAAAAAGAGAAAAACTTTTAATTTAGTTTTTAAATTATTGTTTGATCTAGATATTGTATTTACTGTCGTAATGTGATAATATATTATATTTTGCTCGCGTTCCGTGCACTAGTCCCGCCGAATTCGGTCGATTAAAACTTTTTACAATGTCCTTTGACTCTTATAGGCATGCTTTTACGTGTAGACTCACGACCATGCACACAAATTATAAGGTATACGCTGCGTTTACATACAACGAAAAAATTCGTCATAATTTTACGAAAGCTCGAAATCGACGCCGCGGCACGAAACACAAGTCATGTTATTCCCGATAAATATACGTTTATATGTAAAGGTACGTGTATAGCCACGATAAAAAAAAAAGTAGAATAAAAATGTTAGACAACAGAAGGAGGAGAGACGCGAGAGAACGGAAGAGTACCAAAATATCTGTTACTTTGAGCGCGTGGCAGTTCAGTCGCTCGATGATAGAAAGCACATGCCCGGCGTGAGAACTGTCAAATACAATGATGTTTCTTTTTAAAACTAAAACCTATGGCCTAAAAAAGATACTTTCGTTAAGATTAAATCGATATCGAAGGAATGGTTAATGCTGCACGTTCTTTGTCTTAAGTAACACTTAATCCCCCGCATACACGCTCCTTCTGTATATCTATCCCGTTCCTAAGCGCGACCGGCACGCTTGTTTATCCTCGTCGCACATTCACCAGTTTCTCGCTCGTCTTACATTCACTCTTTCTCTTTGTCATATACGCGGTTCTCTCCTTTCTTTACGAATACATGCATCTGTCGCGTTTATACACTCTTATACACGTGTGTACGATAACACACGTATATGCAGAGTAACGTTATAGATAAACACGTATACAAGCATGGTCATATTCTATAGGCGATATCGAGTGCCGTGCAACAGAATGTAACGCATCGAGGTAGTAAGCCGGGGTAAGAAGACCTTAACCTATCGCGATTAAAAGCTAGGAATGTAAGCGGCTCAAATAAAAACCAAGTGATTAGAGCAAATAAACATTCTTTTTCTCCGATTTCCGATAAATTGTCTTACCTGCTTTACTAGTGGGTGTAGTGTCTGTTCTATGCTACGGGTCTTTATCTCTAGGGTGGCTGGGTCTACGGGGTCGGGTGTCGCCATGATTCGAACACAACTCCGAGCTCCGTAGACTCGAACCGAGTCTAGAGGGGTTCGTTGTACCCCTCTTGCTTCTCGTGCGTCCTCACTACCCTCTCACAACACTCGTGCGATTCCACTTATTTCCCTAGATGCCTCTCTAGTCGAAACGCTAGCCAATCGTTCTTCTGGTAATCAACGACGCAAGCGACATTCAGTCGGGACGGCCACTAGCTGAAACTACTCGTCGTGTAACTATGCAGCAAGTTTCAAGAAGAAGCGGCAGCGCCATCTTCTGCCATTCAGTTGATTCAAGTGGTGGCGTCGTTCGGAAGCAAGTCGTTCGTTGCTCGTCTTATATTGCGTGTTTTATTACGTTTAAAATTATAAATTTTGCGTAAAATATAAAGAAAAATGGTGTATAACGTGTGTTGTGTGCCCCGAGAACGAAATGCGTGGACTGGAGATGCGTTTATCGTGGAATCGACAGTGACATCGAAAAGAAGGTACGTAACTTTGAATTTGCTCTCGTTTTGCGCGCCATTGCATTGAATACGAATATGAAATTCTGCGTCACATGCTTTGAAATAATTTTTAATGCTAATTACAAATCAATATCATTAAAATATTGAATAATATATGTACATTCAACTGTAATACGATTAATTCGTATTATATTACATCGAAGTCGTGTTAAACGAAACGTAGAAACGTAGAACATATTGCAAATCGTGGAAAAGGTCAAACAATATGACGAGAACACGTGTGGTAGTATATGTTGTAAGACGTATCGTGTTAGAAGAAATGTTATAGTTTTTGCGCCGTGTTCGAAATCATATTTTCGTATTAGAGAAATATGATACGAGAATATTTTCGTATTATAAAACTCCATAAGATTATTTTTGAAGGGATAATATAGGAAAATATATATTTGATCGATAAAATAGATTTGCTTCTATGAGGATTTTATTTACATAAGTATATTTTCTCGAAATACATACTAATTATAATTACTAATATTAAGATTAAGATATTTAGCCATTAATTAAGACATATTCGTAAATGTTTAACGAGAGGCGAGATACTAATGAGCAACTTTATCAGCTTTATTAATAATATAAATTATATCTTGTAAATATGTTGCAACTTATACGTATTTGAAACATAAATTTTCGTGAACGATATTTATTTTAACGCTATCGAACATATCTAATATTTGTAAAGCTACACATGACTAGTTCTAAATATACGATATTCTTAAGACGTGTTTCGTTAAGCAGCCACTCTATCAAATAAATAAATATTTTTTTTTCCATACATTATTATACAAAAGATCGAATTTTTAAATTGGTCGAGAGAGAATAACGAATAACAATTATGAAATAAAATATGAGGAATATATGTGATTTTTTTTGAATTAGAATAAATAAATTTACCATGAATTTCTTATAATTTTTCAATCTATTTTTTGCATTGAAAAGCATTTTTTTCATACGTTTAAGAAAAAGATTCAATATTTTAAATGTTTGCTAGATTAAAGAGACAAAATAAAAAAAATCACATAATTTTCCAAAATTATCATTTGCAACTCGAGTAAAAAGAAAAAAATCAAAATTCCAATTAGACGAAAATTTTTCCTAAAAGAAATTCAGGTTACAGATTGATCTCATACATTAATCGAATAAAAATCAATTTGTAACTCGTGTTCCTTTATACTTTCTTCAAATCTTGGTTAAACGATTTCTGTCATTTCTGTGCTCGTGTATCCTTGAAAACATCCTTTCTTACGGAATATGCGCTCAATGCTTATTCTACATTTACCTAACGAGTAAACAATGCTCGTAGAATAACTATAAAACACTTCTAAGGAATTCATTTCTCATCTTTCTTATTTCTTCCCGTTAACGAGCTTATTTTGATTTGGCGCCAACGGCGCTCTTCTCTTCACGTGTTTCTTGGGAAGCTCGTCCCTCGAAGGTGGGGCTCCGTTGCAGGCCAAGCCGCCCTTCCTTTTTCTCAAAGATTCGGTTGGAAGGTATTCAGCCGGTCTCAACAACTGTCTGAAATTGTACGGCCCGTTGATATCCTCCGGATCGTAATCCACCTTGAATATCTCTTGCCGTCTCTGAACGGCAACGGGTTTCAGAATTTGCCTGAGATCGGTCGGAATCCCAAATCCCGTTTCTCTCTCCACCTTCTCTTTCCTCCCACCTATGTATCTCCCAACGTTGATAGCGTTCTGACAATTGACCATTAATCGATCGTTCCTCCTCTTGTTGTTATCCCCGTTCACCGCCGCTTGCCTCTGCAACTTGTTCGAATTGTCGTTCCCCTTGGCCTGTATCGGTTTAACGCAACCGTTGCTCTTGAGTCCGTTGCTTATTCTCGACGGTTTGATCAAATCGTCGCCGACCACCATTTTATTAATGAACAACCCGTTCTGGCAACCGGTGATGATATTTCGATACCCGTTGGTGGGAGGCCCTTTGGCCGCATTGTTGGCCGATGGGTGTTCATTAACCGTGGTCGGATGGCCGTTAATCGTGGCCTCGTGCCCGTTCATCGCGGATCCGTGATGATTGTTTAAAGGGACGTGGCCGTTAACAAACGCTGCTTGCCCGTTCGTGAAGTTAGGACCACCTTTGGACGGGATCTGGTGCCCGTTGGCGGCACGTTGTTGTTGTTGTTGTTGTTGTTGTGGTTGTTGCCGGCCGTTGTAAGCTTGCCGTTGTTGCCGTTCGTTCACAAAATTTCGTATGTCGATGCGTTTGAATCGTAGGCCGTTTGTATGGTTGGTATTCGAAGGGTCGACTGTAGATTGTTGTCCACGGTGTTGATATCTCTCTGGGAACCGCATGCCGTCTTTGCTAGCCGCGTGATTAATCCTTGACCTGGAGAGGAGAACGAGCGATCGTTTTAATCCGGGGATCCGGTTTCGGGTACCAGAGGTACCATTTCGTATTTGTTTCGGTTTTAATACTACTTGGGTCGGTGTGACATAAGCGGAGAAAGAATGTTAAAGTAACACGAGAAAAAGAATGTAGTAATTAATCTGTAAGGTTGTGTGTACTCGAGAATGTAGAAATTTTAATTTACGTTAAGATGTTGTTTGCTCTTTTTTTTTTTTTTTTAATACAAATTGTAGTTTTAATTAGATATTAGATTACAAGAGTTCTACGATTGTTCCGTCTTTCGTTAATTAATCAATTAAAAGTATGAAAAAGGAAAAAAATAATCTTGATCAACGTGATATTTTCTCTCGTATTTACATAAAAAATCTACAAATCAAAAGTATCTAAACGAAATCGAGTCTCACACCCTCTATAGGTTGTGAATACGTTCTACAAATGGCGTAAGTTTGTTATTTTACCTGGAAGTTTGCCATGATACCTCTGGCAATGTACAGAAACACAACGAAAGATTAGTAGAACTTATATACTAAATACGATTAATTAAATTCGATATTCCTTATTTGCATGGCGATAGTCATTCGCAGAGACTGATAAATAAATAACAACAACAATAATAATAATAAAAGAAAAGATAATAATCGAGCAAAGTGTTGGTTTAATTTAAACTCGAAAAAAATTGAACCAAGAAGTAGAAACGAAAAAAGGAGAAAGTTTCAATTTACCCCACTCTGTTCTGAGAGCTCTCTTGTTGTTGATTCTCGGTTGGATTTGTCAAAGCTTTGTGCCATATATCTGAGAGTTGTTGCTCCGTTGCTATCGCAAAGTCTCCCTGAGCTTCCAAACGTTCTCTCCTCTCGGTGTTCACTTCCAGAATCTGTCCCATTTGATTCCTGAATTCGAAATTAATTCTATCATTTTCCAATTCCCTATTCGTTTTGCACGCAAGCACATCTGTGCGAGCTCATCTATCGTCTTCTTAGCCCGAGTTTTAAGCTTTATCTAATTTTATAAATTTTGAGAAAAATTGTTCATATCTTTTTAGCTTGAATTTTAACGTTTATTGGGTTAGGATTCTACGATAATTTTCGAATAACAACTCTTATGAGTGTCTAATAGAGAAGTAGACGAAGGATTCGATTCAAAGAAAATTGGTAGAAACCTTCTATTAAAATAGGATAGGAAGAAAATCTAATCTAGAAATGTCTAAAATTCTATTCTAGCATTCTATGATACTCCAATCCGAAAATCTAAAAATCTACAATAATTATCTTTCGATTCGAGATAGAAATTCGAATATATAGATTCAAAGTAAGGAAGTTTCACAAATATTCGACTCTCGTGAGATAATGGATAATAGATTAAAGGGATGTCCGAAAATCATCTACGAATATACCTCGTCAATGGATGAATGTCATTTTCTAGCTGTATCAACGGTAAGTCCCAGCCAACTTCTTCGTCTTCGAAGTCCGAACCACTTTCGATGCGAGTGCCAAAAGCATTGGAAAATTGAGCATTCGAATTTCACCATTCACCCGTGATGAGAAACGTTTGTAATCGATCGTTATAAAGCGTTACGCGCGTTTACCTGCTCATCTCGTCCTTCAAGTCGCGATAGTACTTGATCGTCTCCTCCCCCTCCACTTGATTCCCACTTCGATATTGCAGGATAGGCTGCACCATGCCGAATCCTTCCGGCCGCGTGTAATCAGGTGGCGGCTCCTCTATCTCGTTTATCCGTATTCCTGGCTTGTTGTGCCGCAGATTCTTGTGCACTTCTTGATTTTTCATGTGTATCTTTCGTAACGTTCACAATTTAAATCGTCACTCGAGGGCTCGAAGAGTTGTTACAATTTATTTGAGGTGTCAATATATTCGAGTGGGTGGTTTCTTTTTCGATTTTGGAAAAAATTATTATTAATCGTTTCATCGTTTCATCGATCGAATTAATATCGAACTCGAGGAAATTTTTCTTTTCCAGATTTGGATTTTGTCACAAAATTAAAGAAAATAGATGTTATATTTGGAAAAGATTTAAATAATGTAAATTGTATCGATTTTACATCGTTTCTTTTTGATGAGGTTCGATAAAGTAAAATAAATCTTGAATCGGGTTTTAATTTTTAAAGAGGAGGAGAAGGCCAAATATATTAACACCTTGGATACGATTTTAAAATAGACTTTTAAACTCACATTTTGAGAGAATTGTATGAGATCGGCTTGTCTTAATTTGTAGTGGATCGGATCATTTACGGATGATTTCTTCTTCTTCACCTTTTCCTCTTTCTTGTACCATCGTTGAACGATGAACGCCGCTTCTTCGTTCTTCAATCCTTCGCGCAACAATGCGTTATGCGCCTCGAATTTATCGTTGTAATTGTTCAAGATCGTCTTGAACTTCTCTTCCAACTCGGGTCCGAAGCGTTTACGAATCGTGTATCCTCTGAAATCTGAAGAAATGAGAGAATTGTTTTGGATTAATTTTAATCGAGTCAAGTTTTATTGGAGAATTTAAAAAAAAAAGAATAATGAAATTACGGCTCTGTATTATAGTCGCAGCATTGTCCATCTCCAGCGGTTCTTTTGATTCCTCTTCGTTTTCGTCTTCCTCTTCCTCTTTACCTTCCTCTTCCTTCTTCTGTTCCTCTGTGGAGGACAGAAACAATATTTACATTATCCGTTAAATGGGCGCGATATTAAAAAATTTCTCGTTTAAACAAAATTTTAATCTTACCCAGCATTTTTTGTAGAACAGTTGCTTCCTCCTTCTCGTGTCTCTTTTTCATCTCCTGCAAGAAATGTTTCCTCGACAACCATCCACGTATGTGACGTTGTAAAGTCACAACGGACACGGCGAATTGCCATTTCTGTTTCTTGAATCTGATCCTGGCGAGCCATCTACGGATGCACGCCTGGACCATGATTATCTTCTTCAATTGCTCCTCGTACATCTTGGACAGGAACTCGACGTGATAATATTTGAGGAAAACTTTCGTTCGGCCCAATGCCCATCCGTCCATTTTTAGACGAATCAGAAGTAGGCGACAATTGTCGCGATTAGCTACTACGCGTTCGTCGTAGCCGAATGCCAAGAAACAGTATCTGCAAATATATAATCGATTTAAATAATCCTTTTTTTGAAAATTCGACAAAATTAACAGTAATTGCAATTTTAATCCAGATCGAATGACTCTTTAAAATACATGTAGTAATTCATTGGATTCTCGAGTCAATTTTCGAAACGACATATTTGAAGTTTGTTTTTAAAATTCATTCAACAGAATGGTAATAATGGAACTAGATGTGACAAATTGGATTTGAACTTCAGATTAAAATATCGAATTAATCGAATGGAAAATATTTATTTCTTTAACTATGATTATATTTTATATTATTGAAGAGTTTGCATACCGTTTCAAAAATTCGTTGAACGGTATCCTATGAGAGAATCCATTCTGTCTGATCCTTATCGTCTCCAACACCCCCGTGTATCTCAATTGCTTCACCACTTTCTCCTTGTCGAAGAAACGCGGGCTTCTCGAGTCGTTCGGTTTTATACATCGTACGAACTGCGGCGATCCGGACACCATCTTTTGCAGCAGGTCCATTAGAGAGTATCGGAAGTAAGTCGCCACAGTTTGCTGGGCTCTGGATTGAGAAGCTAGCCCTCGACTCGAGTAACGTTCCTGATGTAGAAAAAAAAAGAAAGAATTTATATGGAATTCGATATCGATATCGCATTAAAAATGGAAGAAATATTCGCTTTGGAACGAAATCAAAAGTGCGATGAAAAAGATTTCTCATTTCTCAATCGCTGTGGAACAGGAAATTTCAATTGCGTCATTGGATAAATTAAAATTGATTTAATTTCTTCGATTGATAGAAGATAGAAATTGATGACGACAGATCGGTCGAAAAATATAAAATTTGACAAGTACCTTCGTATTCTGATTCGATTGTGACAATTTCTTGGAATCGGTGTCGTGTACAGCTGAATACAAATTGCCGGTTTTCGTGATCGGGCATTGGAACAGGAAACGGACCATGTCGTACTGGGATTGCCTGACGAGTTGGATGACTTCAGGAGGGAGGAAGTTTCTGTTCTTTTCCAGAAACCCTTCCGCTTGGTAGACCACGCGTCCAGCGAAATGGTGGACCGCGAAACAAACCGCGTCCGATTTCGGCCTCACGTAGAACTTGGACTTGATGTTGTTGTGAAATTTCTCTGCAACATTCATTTTCTTTTTTCACTCCACAAGAATTATATAACAAAATACCGAATTTCTCCATGAATTACACCGAATAATTATTCGAACAAAATTGTGAAATTATCGAGTTCAAATTCATCTGTAAAAATTTAACGATTCGATTGACCGATAAGAAACGAGGAAAGTACCGATCAGAGATTTGTTGGTGGATCTTGGGAACCGGCTCTCCTCGTCCAACAGAGCGAGTAGCCCCATAGGCTTGCTGAGCAGCATGTCAAGCACGGGCCTGTTGTCCGAGAACTCGACCAGATCGACCGGTATCCCCTCCGCCATGTACTCTTGCTGCTCCCACGTGAAGATATGCTGATTGAAATAATACTGTATCTGCTCGTTGGCTATGTTGATGCACAGTTGCTCGAACGAGTTGCGGGGGAAGTTCTCGAAGCCGAATATGTCGAGGAGGCCGATCGCGAGCGGCTCGTAGCTCGGCGACCGGGTGAAACAGAGCAAACAATTGATTTGATTGACCATCCAGTCGAACAATCGGCCGTACAGCCCTTTCGCCATCGCGTCCCTCGCCGCGCAAGCCTCGGCGACCGTATTGTTTCGCGTGATCGTCTCGCCCCTGGTCATAACCGAGTTCGATGTCAATGCCTCCAGAAGATCGCTCTCCTCCACGCCGAGCAATTGCGAGACTGAAATGATAATGTATATACATTCGATTTACGTTCTCTTCCCTTCTTTTCCAGGGAGGGGGGGGAGAATTAAACGAAAGTTGGAATATTTGTGGAAATTTTGATTAAGTCGATCTTTTAAGGGATTTCGTGGATTCTGAAAGATGATAGAAATAATGGATCGAGGATCGTTGAGTTTAAGTTATTGAAATTGGATCTTCCGAAGATATATTTTCCAATGAGACGCTACGTGATGTTGAAGTTACGAATAAAGTAAATAATTCGATATTTAAGACATAATAATAATAATTGGAAATGAAATGATAGGTAAAGATATATTGGACAGTGTGGAAATTTTGATTTCGTCGACTATATCTTTTAAGGGATTTCGTGGATTCTGAAAGATGGTAGAAATAAGTGGATCGAGGATCGTTGAGTTTAAGTTATTGAAATTGGATCTTCTGAAGATATATTTTCCAACGAGACGCTACGTGATGGAGAAAATTTAATAGAAGTTACGAATAAAGTAAATAATTCGATAATTTATCATTCAAGAAATAAAAATAATGGGAAATGAAATCATAGTTAGAGGATTGGACAGTATGGAAATTTTGATTTCGTTGATTTTGAAAAATGGTAGAAATAAGTGGATCAAGGATCGTTGAGTTTAAGTTATTGAAATTGGATCCTCCGAAGATATATTTTCCAACGAGACGCTACGTGATGGAGAAAATTTAATAATTAAAATTACAAATACAAAAGTAAATAATTCGATAATTTATCGTTCAAGACATAATAATAATAATAATTGGAAATGAAATGATAGTTAGAGATATATTGGACAGTGTGGAAATTTTGATTTCGTCGACTATATCTTTTAAGGGATTTCGTCGATTCTGAAAGATAGTAGAAATACATGAATCGTTGAGTTGAAATTGGATCCTCCAAAGATATATTTTCCAACTACTTGATGGAGAAAAATTAATAGTTGAAGTTACGAATAAAATAAATAATTCGATAACTTATCGTTCAAGACATAATAATAATAATAATAATAATAATTGGAAATGAAATAGTATGGAAATTTTAATTTCGTCGACGTTTATGCAAAGTATTGATATTATTTGTTGGAATATTTTAAACATTTTAATAATGCAATTTAAAAAAGTAACTTTACTCGAAATTTTCAATGCCCACTACTCCGACTACTCTCTATTTTATCGCTTTCTAAAAATTCGATTACAAAAGATAATTTCGAAAAAAAGAAACGACAAAAAAAAGGGAGAAACATTTTCACCTGTGCGCAAAGGCTCGACATGGATCACGTGGCTCTTATTATCGGTGTTATCCTCGCTGGCCACCTCGCCGAACTCGATATCACCGAGATGAAGTATAGCCGCCAGGATACGATACACCGTATCAACCTCCCCGTCTTGAAATCCAAGCAGTTTGAACCCGGCTTTCAACTGTTGGAACTTGTCTATATGCGTTTGAGACGTTTGACAATGATCGGTCAAGAATCGATGATTCTTTCGAAGATTGAGATCCAGATGGAACTCGGAGAGGCGGCCGTCCGCCTCCAATCCATCGTACATGTAATAAAATATATGAAAATTACGTTCCCCTCTGAAACGTGAGATCGTAAGATCGATTAAAAATCTGTCTACAGCAAAAACTACGCATTGACCGACGGACAAAAACTTACTCGGCTTGGGCGACGACACGAGATTGTTCCAACAGGTACACGTATATCCTTGCGCCTGTCACCTTACCGCCTTTCGTCATGGTCAGGTCCAAGTATTTTCCAAATCTGGACGAGTTGGCGTTAATCCCGGTGGTCGCGTTACCAAACGCCTCCATTATCGGATTTATTTGAAGGATCCTCTCCTCCAAGTTGCGATTCGGCGCTTTGCTCAGGTAGACCAGTTGTTTCAACAGCAGATTCGCGCTCTCGGTTTTCCCCGCCCCGGACTCGCCGCTGATCACGATCGCTTGATTTTGCCGCTGGTGCAACAACGCTTGATACGCGGCGTCGGCCACCGCGAAAATGTGCGGCGGATTGTCGGATCTCGCCTGACCCTTGTACCTCTTTTGCTCCTGTTCGAATTAACTCCGTTTCAAATTCTCATCCGATCGTGCAACGAACTCAAAATAAAATTAAAATATAATGCTCTCTGATCGATCGAGCACGTTAAAATTTGTTGGTTTATCTCGAAGAGGAATTAGAAGGAAGAAGTAAAAGTTCTATCATACTCACGATGCCGGTGTACAGTCCCAAACTGGTGAAGGGGTTGACGGCGACGAGTATGTCGCCTATATAAGTGTATATTTGAGCCTGCTCGTATCTGTGCTGCAACTGATCGACAATACCATCCTCCGAGAGCATATCCAAAGCGGCCAGATCGTCCATGTACATCTTCTCCGCTTTCGCCTTTCGATAAGTCTTCAATTTTCCATGCTTGGTGGTCACCTCGGGCTGCCTGTGCACCCTGCCTTCGACCCTCTGCCGATCGATCTCCCCGCGGAGCTCGCCCCGAATTTTCTCCACCGAGGACTCGATGTTGGTCAACAGGGGATGCTCCTTCAATTCGCTTGCGAACGGCCTGTGCTCGAGATCCTTCACCAGACATTCCGTGATGAAGTCCACCAATTCTGGGGTATGGATGTCCGGATTCTTGAGGGACGGGGGTGGATTTCGGGGGATTTGGAAGAGCGCTCTCATGGGATGGAGTTCAGAGAGGGGCGGGTCGCCCTCGGCCAGCTCGATCGCCGTTATTCCGATCGACCATACGTCGCATCGGGAGTCGTACGAGGAATCCAGCTGTTGCTCGCAAGCTATCACCTGTTTGCCCAATTTTACTCGATCATCATTTCATCCAAATCGATATATCTAATATTCTTTCTACTTGTTGAAAAATTCTATCCGACGTTCACCTTAGTAATCTACATTTTCAAAAGATTGGAGTGAAAATAGGATTCGATTAGTCTCTCGATTGGATAGATTATGATTAACGAATGATTTCTATCTTCGGTTTCGAAATTCGGTTATCTATTCCTTTGCTATGATAAAGCGTATGACGAAGTCGTATTTCAACGAGGTAAAAGTTGCTCGTGTAATTTATTATAATATAGGATCGTTTTTATGCTTGATCGTAGTTTACCTCGGGCGCCATCCAATACGGTGTCCCGACCGAGGTGTTCTTTCTCGCGAGCGTGGCGACGAGGTGAGACGACACGCCAAAATCGACCAGTTTCACGTGGGCATCTTCGGTTAGCAATATATTGTGGCCTTTAACGTCACGGTGCATGCAGTGACGGCTATGCAAATAAATTAACGCCTCGACCGTTTCTCTGAGGATGTAAGCTATTTGGTCGTCCGTTAGGCGTTTTCCTTTCTTCTTCAAGCCTTGGGCCAGGTCGGTCACCGAACCGCCAGTGCACAACTATCATCCAAATAACATTTTATATTTTTCTTTTGATTCCAAAAAAGAGAAAGAAAGGAAATGGAAGGAATTCTTGGACAAAATATAATTAAGATTCGCGTTATGAATATTTAATTGGGTTTAAGAATGGGTTTTTATTCGACGATACCTCCATGACGAACCATAATTGATCCTCCTCCTGATTAGGCTTCGCTCTTTTCAAGAACAATCCGTAGAAGAGAGGGATATTAGGATGGTGGCTCAGGTCTCTCAGCACCAGATACTCTTCCTCGATTTCCTCCACGTTGTCCGCGACGTTCTCCAAAATTTTAATCGCCACTTTCTTGTCGGTTTCGTTGCAGTGCGCGCTGTAAACCGCCCCGTATGTCCCCTCGCCGATCAATTCCTCCAGGATGAAACGATCACCGGGATCTGGTATCACGTCGAAGTTCACGTGTTGACTGAGACCGTGGTACGCCATATTGGTTCCTCCACCGGTCATTTCTGAAAATAGAAAAAAGGGAAAAATAAACATGGAATAGAGAGCACCTAAAAATGGGAATTGTTAAATAAATTGATTATTTATTAATATCGGAGTGGAATATAATATTTAAAATAGGAGATGGAAATTATTAAATATTATCATATTGGCACGGTAATTATTTAGCATTGGATGGAATATCGAGTGGGATATCTAAAATAGAAAATGTTAAATTGTTAAATATTTATATTGGCAGTGATTCGATGTTTAATTCGACGGACAAATATAGATTTTGCTACAAATTTCAATTACGATCGTCTTATTTATTTAGCAAGGGGAAATTAAATATTTGAATATCACTGTCCGCGTGACTGAGTGATGGTAATAACATTCCATATTATGTATTTATCGAGTTTAGTGGATAAAGGAAACTTCGACCAAGCGGTGAACTAATTCCTTCCCGTAGAAAGTTGCGGTGAACCGCGAGAAGAAAACTCGTCACTGTTACTCGTAACTGTTCAAGTTTTGAAATTGAATCTTTTTAAAGCAAATGTTAATTTCAATAGTGTAGATAATTTCTATCGATTTCCATTGAGAAGCGTTAGAAAAATATGGGACGAAGATTATTTATTTCGAATTTTCTAAGCAGCTTACGTAACACATCTTTTTAACGTAATCAAATTTACACCCTTCTTATTGAACGAAACGGGTACAAATTTCAATAGGATTGAATTGAAAAAAAACGTTTGAAATTTTCATCCCCTAACAACGATATGAATTTCATCGTCGAAATACACTTTCTCCTGTTCGAATCTCGATCGATCACCGTGAAAATTCGTGAGAAACTAATATTCGAAGATATCTCTTTCACTCTCTCTCTCTCTCTCACTATTTTTCTTTAATTCGTTTTTCTTTTTTTCTTTTTCTCTACTGACCGATTATGTCACCCATTTCGTTCACGCTCGAGATCTCAGTGAATCTCGATCCCTCATTTAAGGAAATAAAATGGACGAAAATCACTGGGTCGATTACTATGTGAGTGGAACACTTGTTCACTTGGCCAGGTGTGAAATACGACTGGGTCGCTCGTCTTCTAACCAAATACCTGTTAACTCCCTAATAGGATTAGGGCGCATAGTAAGACCGGCGCATTTCTCCTCTTTCTCGTTGGAAATAGGTCTCGTAAGAAGGCATCCAGTACGGCCACGTGTTCTCCTCCTGTCATTTTCATATTATTATTAACTCGATAATAAAAGATCGGGCTAATATATACATCAGGATGTATAATATCAATTTAAGCCGTGGAGGAGAATCTTGAAACGAGATATATATGTATATATTGCTATAGTGCTAGCTAATTAACTCTGATTGGATCGGAAAAGGATCTGATTGGATAAGTAGATTTCAGTACAAATAGATGTATTTTAAATACGTTATTTTTATTGATTTGCGAGATTATGTTTGGTATTACGTTGTTTAAATTTATTAGAGCTAAATATTATTATTTATTTAATTAAGAATATTTGGGCAAATTTAATTAAATTTTGGCAGATGCAATTGGTAAAAAAAATTGGAACGATTCTTTGCAATTTTTTTATTGATTTTTCCTAAATGCATAAAATTGATTCTATATTTTGTCGTATAAGTATCGTATTTAAAATTTTTCTTAACAAATTGCAAATAATGGTGGGATAGATTTTTTTCCGAATTATTATATGCGGTATCTTTTTGATTTTTCCTTAATTAGAACGAAGGAAAAGTGTTACAGAAAGGATGTGGAACAAGATTAAGTCCGCTCAATTATTAAAACCATGTTTTTTTTTTGCGTTTCTGCTTCTACAAGGTGTTTAGATAGGATAATAGGTGATTTATGCTGGTAGATGAAGCCGGCCAAGGATCGAAGCCACTCGTGGTTTCGAATGACATTTTGTAACGCGAAATTAAACGAGACATTTATAGTTCACGGATGATGGGGGTGCGCGATAAATCGATCGAAGGGACAGAACGATAAAGATGTAACTAATTTTTATCGATCCGAAAATATCGCTCGTGTCTTATCCTGCCTTCGAATTTTTATTTTTCATTTTCAATTTTTTTCTCTTCAAAATTTATCCAACGAAAAGAATCTTCTTCGAAAGAAATTGATCGAGAAATCATCGATTGCAAAGAAAGAAAGAAATAAAGAAAGAAAAATAGAATACGAAAAATAAAATGTTCACGATTCGACGAATTCGACGGGGAATTAATCCAAAGCAGAATCCAGACGAATGGATAGAGTTAACACGAACGAAATGGTAAATGGTACTTTATTTATGACACGCTTTATTCGAAATTAGGATTAATTAAAAGATTTATCGTAACGTAAATGTAAGTAAAAATAAATGTAACGTGTGCGATTAAGATTTCCATATTTTGCTTTCAAATGTAAATTCGGAGGAGGAGCGGGGAAAAGATAATTTCATAATCTTGTAAGCGAGCGTGCAGGTGTTAATTATGGTGCATGGCCGCCCGGTCACGTTTAACCGCGTGAAGTGTGTCAAACGCACTGATCTCTCTCTCCCTCTCTCTCTCTCTCTCTCTCTCTCTCTCTCTCTCGCTGCCTTTGTTTGCGTTTGGCATTTATGGAATAACTTGCCTCGCGAATTTCCGATTACGCGTTTTGAACATCGCTCCATTAAATCGTAATCGTAATAAACGTTTCACGAAACAAGCATGTTTATTCATTTATTTATTTTTAACCGCGTCCCACATTCTTTTCGACGCTCTCAAGCGAAATATTGAAATCAATTTCTCCTTCTTCTTCCTTCTCTTACGTAATTTAAATGAATAATAATAATAATTGGAGAATACTTTTTATTTATTTATTTTTTTTCGCAATTTGCGAGAAACTTTATCATCGGAGAGAGAGGAGAAAGAGAAGGGAATAAATGGAATTTTTGAAAATTCCTTGACAAACTTTTAAACGAGTTCTCTCCACGAGAGAGAATCCTCGATCCTTTGGAGATTCTTATTTCCCAAAAGAGTTTATTGCGTTTATTTGTTGAAAACTGATAATTAACGTCTTGGAACACGAACGACGACGAGAATCCTGTCAATTTCACAGATCGATGATTCCTCTTCCACAAATACCTTGTTTCGAAAGTATTCCACTTATTTTATTCCATCGATCACAGATTATTGTTCTGGATAATTCGTAATAACCTCCCTTTCTCTCCGAACTAAAAAAAAAAAAAAATACGTAATCATTCGTCCACGATTTTTTCTTCGATTTTTCTTTCTTTCTTTTTTTTCCTTTTCTTTTATTGCGATCTCACTTTCTCGTTCGATCACAAGTATCGATGGTAAACAATAAGCATTGGTCGAGGAGTCACGTGGTGCGATAGGGGTATTAGAGCGAGGAAACCCGACGTGAAATTGGCTTAAAGGCCCACCTCTGTAAAATAATGTCTGTTGGAGCTGCGTCATGATGTCCAATTGCCTTGGACAATACTTGACTGCGTCTAATGTGACGCATAAGGCGGCCAAGTAACCAACTTCGTGGCTTCTCTCAGCTCGCGACCGTGGCTATGAAAATTTCATTATTTTAATGATTATCGATTATCGCAATTGAATCTCTCAACCGTTCAATTTAACGGGTCTATTGTTGTTATTTTATTATTCCAAATGGACGTAAGTTGAGCGAGCATTCGCAAAATTCGAGATACGTGTTCGAAGGTGTTCGAGGTCTTCTTGCAATATATCCTTTATGGCAATGTGTGAAATTACGACTGTCGAAAGCTGCCATGTAATATTCACGGTATAAAGTAGGAAGTGTTTAAAAATTGCTTCGAGCATTTTTTTACATCTATCGCCAGTTGTAAATTAGTTTTATTATATACTGGTGTTGGGTGTAAAATGTTGTTGCTTAGTTTATTAAGCAACTTCGTATAGAACTTCTTAACCTAATTTGAAAATGTTTCTAAGTTAATCCATGTTTATTAAGTTATTGGTGTTAAATGTGAAATCTCGCGGTATTTTTATCTAATTCACCTGCAGTGTATCGTGAAATTTTTTTAACTTGGAATTTTTAAACTTAGATTGGATTTCTGGATTTGTAACGTTAGAAATTTTTCTTAGGGATAAATCGTTTCAATTATTTTTCATTCATCAAATTTTGTATTGATAAATTTTTCATAGTTTTCAAATTCATGTATTCATTATCACTGTATTTTTGCAACAAGAAATCTACTCTAAATCCCTTACGAAAAACTTTTTCTTATGAAATTCGCGTGAAATTCGAAGTTCAACTTTAAAAAACTTTTTGACACACTATCTCGACAACGTAAAATTCTCTAATTTATAATAGTTTCAAGTAACACGTTACAGGAGCATTAATTAGAAAATAAATTAATAGGTGGAGAAATTCGTTATTTTTGCACAACGTGATTTAATAGCGGTAGAATGACAAAGTGGATGACAGCGAAAGGTCAAAGGCTTTTCCAATCACACGTATACAACAACGTGGTTCCGCTGTTTTAATCCTTTCTGAGCGACGATATGCCTGGTAACGGTAGAGTGAGTGGTATCAATGGGCATAGTATCGCTGTGTAATGTTTAAACCATGTACCAGAGCCTACCGTTACGAACAATAGTATGTGAACTGGATCTCTATGTTAATTGTTTCAAATGTAATCTGTTTTTTTTACGGAAGAGTTAAAGATCTCACGATCATTGTGTAAATATATACAATTGCGTATACGTAACGTTCTACTTCATTCGATAGATGGAATTATCATTAAACGGAGCTCTCTCTCTCTCTTACGCGTTTGATTTAACAGTAAATTTAAATGTTTATTAACAAACAGTAGAAGATGTTTTTAATAAAAATTACAAGCGCTACTAGTTTCTTTATGTTACGTAAAATAATTTGTGCGATTAAATTCTCTTGGTTAGAAATTCGTTCCGTTATTACACTATTATATTTTCAATATCAAGTTTCTGATTATTATTAATACGAATATTTTTTTTCTCAACGCCTGACCGCAATTTGTGGTTATGGCTTATTCAAACACCATGACCAAGTAACGGTATGGTGTGTGCCATTGATAGCGTTGAACGTTACACATCTCTTTCAAAATATCACAAACTCGTCGACCTGGTATCGTTTATAGATCATTTAAGTCGATGACTATAACGTTGTGACGTAGAAAATTGCATTAAACCCATCACTCGCATCGATGCACACGTTTCAACGTCGGAATGGATCTTTTTTAAATCGATCGTACAATCGATTTAAACCCATCATTTCCGTACATATATCAGCATCTATAGATCTCTTAAATCAAATAACTATACAACTGTTGGAAGTAGAACATTCCAACACTTGCGTCCACTTAAACCCATCACTCGAACGCATACATTGCGTTTCGATATATGTACAGACCATCGACTTAAACCCATCACTTGCAACATCGACGTAACATTTCAACATCTATAAATCCTTTAAACCGATGATTACGCAATACTGAAAATTGTACATTGTACGATCGATTTAAACCCATCATTTGCATCTGATGAATACATGGCAACCTGTATCACCATCCATAGATCCCTTAAATCGATAACATGTACAATTGTTGGAAGTAGAACATTTGCATCCACTTGAACCGATCACTTGGATCGATCGTTATCTGTATAAACCATTTAAATCGATGACTGGACAATGGTTCGAAAACCGTTTTGCTCGAGGCATCGACTTAAACCCATCGCTCGCCATCGATGATCGATGCCACGCATCGCAACATGCATCAGCGTCTGTAGGTCGCTCTCCACCGCGCGAACACTGTGTTTCTCGGCTACCGGAATTAATATCTTCGTTCTACTGTCGGCAAACAAACGCGGTATCGATTTCGAGGAAGCGCGATCCAATTTTACTTGGGCCGAGGGGAGGGAGAGGAGGAGGAGGAGGAGAGAAAAATCAAACCGCATAAAAAGAGCTTTATGCGGAAAGCAAAGTCGGTCACGGATCGGTTTTGCGGAGTCTGGGCGGTTTAAACCGCGCCGTGGAGAAATTTTGCAGTTGATTTGAAGCGTCGCTTAGGCCTGTGATAAATGATACTTGCCGGCATCCAGAGTTTACGTGTGTCGTTATTCGACTCTGTCAATCCGTAATGATGGGATAACTTGTCACTTCGGATCGGTGGCTGTCCGTTGGAATTCTTATAACTTATTATGCGTTAGCATTTATATAGCTTTATTTAATGGCCTGTGTCGTTTTTTGTTTATTAATAAGTTGTCATAGCTTGTGATTTCTTCTTCTTCCTCTTCTTCTTCTTCTTCTTCGAGTTCTGTCGTTTAGAAATTAATTTTTTAACAGTCGGGAAGAAACTCTCGCTTTATTAAACGTTTGCAATAAATACGTGTATATACATTTGCAATGTTTTCGTGGAAAATATATGATGTGGTGTGGTTTGAAGCAGTTAATCGATACCACGTCACCAATCAATTAATTTATAAATAATTATTCGTAAATTTAATTACACGTTCGAACGATTTCGAGTCTAATTTAAAAAATTCCAGAAATTGTAATTTAATCGAATTCGTCGCGAAGAAGTAAATAGAGAGAGAGAGAGAGAGAGAAAGATAAAAATCGAGGTTTCAAAATTGATTTTCGCGAATTTTAAAATCAGATTTCGATCCATCTGAATTTGTTTTTTTTTTTTTTATTTATTTATTTATTCTCGCGAGAGAATTCGCATCGACAATGACACATCGATAAAAATGTAAACGGTTAAAAATTGCAGCCGACACGAATTGACACAACGTGTCACGATAACTTCACGTATTTTGCTTCTCACACTTCCGCAATCCATCTCTCGATTCACACGTGTCACGTTACTAAGAATTACAATTGAACTTGTCACGTTTTAGACTCGCGAAAGGATGGTGGTTTCGCGATTAGCACAAAAGCATTTTTTGATATTTTGAATGATTGACAATCATTCGAGAACCTTTTGTCGAAGCTCGAGAAAATTTATTCGTAAAAAAAAAAGAAAAAAAAATATTTATTGATATTAGTTTTCATAGATTTAATTTTATTTTAAATTTGCATATCTCTTCAGGTAAAAATATTGAAATACTCGAGATAATTTTTCAAAAATAATCATTGACGAGTCGAGTACGAGTTTAAAAAGTAAAATAGATTACTCAATCTAAATCATCATTTACTGTGACTGTTGGAAAAACATATTTGCACAGTGTTTTAGAAGACGCACAGAATTCGCTTCGTTTCGATGCCACCTGTGACTCCGTAAAAGTGTGCTAATTCCACGATAATGCGAAGCCCTACTTTCCAACCTTTGACCACAGTTTGCTTTCATACTCGTTACGCTCGAACGTAGCCGTTGTATTCTTTTTTTCCTTTTTTTTTTTTGAATTAATTGCAAGAGAACGGAGAATTATTTCTTTATTTTTCAGAGAATCATTTCCAAATTTATTACAAATTTTTCGTTACGTTGATTGATTAACGAATATTTTGTAAAATAAAAAATAATGATTTATTATTCTCATTTTCTTCGATATCGAATCATTTCTGCGAAAGATACGCATCGAGAACACTCGGCCTGCAATCGATCGGGAAAAATTGAGATATCAAGAAAGTAAGCATTCGTTTGATGAAAATTCAATGTTGCAGAGGAACAGAATTTTAATTTTTCTTCCTTTTTTTTATTCCAGGCGTGTTATTTATCATATAACACGAGCTGCGTAATTTTTTAAACAAGAAATAACAAGAGATTCGATTCGTTATAATGATTAACATCGATAATTAATGTCGAAAGCGAGAAAATTTCCGAGCGCGTTATTATGGTTAATGATTAGCAGGAAGCTTCTCTGGTTCTCGCGGCAATCTTTCGCTCGGAAATCGTGCTTAACGAATTCGCACAACAACAACACCGCACACCGTTGAATGTGATGTAAAAATGTAAGAATTCTCACGAGATACTCGAGAAATAACGTCGTTTCCTTCCTTGAAGAAAAAAAAAAAATGTTACCATTGCGTAAATCTTCACGATTGGATATTATTGTGTATTAGAAATTTAAGAAAACAGAGAACGAAAAAAGGGAGAAAGAAAAATATGGATACGTATTAGTTAACCGTTACAAAATTCGAGCAATGTAACGGTTACCACTCGATTTTTTTTTTTTTTTTGAAAAATAAAATCGATAGAGATATGCTAAGACACGATATATTCTATATCCACTGATAACCGATCCCTCGCACGTTATCAGATTCACGATACACCGGTTTTAAAATGTTATTGGAGAAGGGACACGACATCGATACACGATACACTTCATTGAATTACACTTAATACCGAATGTCGTTCGATTCTATCGAGTGAAAATGCAACCCTGTGTCTCGGATAGCCTACATATTTCTAATTAATTTTACCCACTGCACCTTACGTATCGTTCGAATTTCACTCGAGCGTAAAGTTCAACAATTAATCGATTTAATAAAATCTTCTAAGAAGACGTAACAAATTTTATTATTATATATTTTTTTTTAACTCGTGATCAATATTAAAATTTCTCGATTGGACTTGGAAGGGCAAAGTGGAACGCTTCTTTCGATTTTTTATTTTCGCGTAAAATAACCTCTCTCCCTCCCCCTCTTCGAATATCAGTATGCAACCAGGGCAAGTGTGAAAAGTTTCGAACAAAACCTCGATAAAATTTATAGACGGTGCATCCGCATAATCCTTCTTCGTGCAACCGTTCTGTCGATCGAGGGGAAACAAAAAGAAAAAAAAAAATAGAAAAAGCATAAAAAAAAAAGAAAAGAAAAAGAGGTTTCACGAGAAACGACGTTATGGCGAATTATTTCGTTTTTTCAATGGCGTTTTGCCATATAGCGATAATCAGACCGTCCAGAATACTTGGCAATTGGCGATTCAACGAGCCATTGCTCGGCCGTAGAGAGACTCCTTTAAGGAGGTGAACGGAAGAAGGCAGAGAGAGACATGCACAATTTCTTTTAACGATCGAAATTTCCAAACGAACCACGAAGCATCGCTCTATTACGCGCGAATTGGCGTGCTGAGAAAATTCAATTAACCGAACTTCTCCCGATTAACCATTCGAAAATAGCTGTAAAATCCAAATTCTTTTTTTTTTTTTCTGAAGGCTTAAGAAATTCGAAGATACGAATTTTAATTATTTTTACGAAAAAATTTTCGCGAGAGATCACATTTTTTTTTTTTAATCCTCGATAATTCGATATGTAACTCGAAAGGATTGGTGAGATTTTCTTTAATTTTCTCAACAATTGAATAAAAATCTCAACGATGAAATGATGGCATTTTTGTTCTTTGTTTCACGACGATCATCAACGAAACTCACTTCTTCTTACGATTAAAATTTCTTTGAAATTTCACGAGAATAATCAAGATTCGATCGTTCACGAACTGACATACAAACTGTACAGTCTTCTGTCAAGTTTAACGATAGAATTTTGTGGATATTGATTTGACAATTTTCACAATTTCAAGAATCTGACTATAGTTTGATGAGAGTTATCAAGATTCGACCAAACTGACATAAACTATATACTTTTCCATCAAGATTAACTAGATAGAATTTCGTGGATATTGATTTAACAATTGTCACAATTTCAAGAATCTGACTATAGTTTGATGAGTTATCAAGATTCGACCAAACTGATATAAACTATATACTTTTCCATCAAGTTTAAGAATTTTGTGGATATTGATTTGACAATTGTCACAATTTCAAAAAAATCTGACTATAGTTTGATGAGAGTTATCAAGATTCGAAAAACTGACATAAACTATATACTTTTCCATCAAGTTTAAGAATTTCGTGGATATTGATTTGACAATTGTCACAATTTCAAAAATTGGACCACAGTTTTTCCTCAGGATAGGATTTATCACCAAGTATGAAATAAATTGCGCAATGCACTTCCTGCAGGAACGAGTTTGTAGTTGATAATTAGTACTTGCTTTTTTTAATAATCCAATGAATGCAATCGGGACAGCTTTGTATGGAAATGAGAAACGGCCCACGTTTATTTAAGTGTGTGTGTAGGTTCCGAACAATGTCAGGGAATAGATCAGAGGATTCACAGATAAGGCAGACAATACATCCCTCGACAGTCTCTCTTTGACGCTTCCTCGTTCGATTCAACTCCTTTTCATTATATTTCATTCGATGATCCAACTATCGCATACGCTGCCACAAACTTTGCTATCTAATTAATTTCAATCTTTTGGTTACCTGCTGATAGATTGATCCTTTTTTTCCCTTTCTTCTTCTTTGAACAAAAGAAATACATTGTGTTATGCATTTGATCGCATTTGAAGGGGAAATCCTTTGGAAAGAAAGTTGTCTGATTGTTTGATTGGTTATTTCTGACGAATGGAATCAGAGAAATAAGCGTGGCTGTTTGTGAATAAAATCGTATGGATGTTTGGAGAATTATAATTGAATTAGAGATATTTGGAGTATTAATTGAATCTTTATTTTCTTCAGATCAAATCGCAATGAAAATATATAAAATAGATGAAGAGAAATTTTATAATAATTTTTCAATAAGATTTAACAAAGATTCGATACTTATTTGAGGCAATTTTCTTTTTTATAGTTATAAGGAAATTGAAAGAAGAAAATATTTTGCAAATAAATATTTCGATCCTTCAATATTCTTATTTGTAAAATATTAATTCCTCTTCTTCTTTTTTAAATATAGATTCCTTTAGAATTTCATAATAGATACATTACTTAAATATTTTCATTTTTATTTATTACCAATTAATGATAATTATTTAAACACACTTTGACTTTTTTCAAGAATCAAAAAATCGTAGAAGATCTCTAGAGAGACGCACCCACAATCTTGTACAAATATCCCCTACGGCGCGTAGATGGGAGAGAAAAGGAGTAGAGCGACAAGAGAAGGAAAAAGAAAAATGCAACAGGTGTGTTTCCAAATGTTAAGATGATCTACTCGCGTGTGTCGTGTCTATCTCGCGTTTTTCGCAACAGTTGAGCGTATTGGTACCTGTTGCGTGGAGAATATTTCATCTTCGTCGTTTCTACTTTTTTTTATTCGATAAAAGAAAAAAAGAAAAAAAACGCACACAAGATTGCACGACCGAGTTCTTTCTCGAGACAAGCGATGCGGTAATCGTGACCGTTGCAATCGAGATATTACTTCGTTGACGTGAGATCGTTGGAAAGACGTAACGAAATGGCAAAAGAGCCGCTGACGTGATCCTTGCACTTTGTTATGGAAGATCACGTGAATATATCTGAAAGCTGAATGTAGTTAAAAACAGCAATTTCAACGGTCAGGATTTAAATCAGCTTTATATTTTCTTTTAATGAAGGAAAATATTGATAATTTTTACGAATCAATTATAAAAAGAATAAATAAATAAGAGGAATTATTACAACTCGAAGAACAAGCATTGGATTATTTTATATTTCTGAGGATGGAAAGATGGAGATAGGGAGAAATGAAACGTAAAATGAAAGATTTTTTTAAGAAAGCGAGATTACAAATATTAAGTTGAATTTTCATTAAATTTCGATGGATCGTATAAAGTTCCTGGTATCGTTGAAAAGGTGGTATACCTTGTTAAAAGAAATAATTTTAACGAAATGAAATGTACGTAATTACGACAATGTGGACAACGACAATTGCGCTAACGACCAAGGAAAGTAGTTTGCAAGGTATAATTAAGTGCGGAAAGAAAGTCAAACCGCGTGGACTTGGAGCCACGGGAAGATTCAGAGCCGAACGACGAAACGACGTTTCATAGATCATTGATCCTATCCGATTATTTATTGCGCGAGAATGAATAAAGGAGAGAAAAATTTTTTCCTCGCATCTCTCTTCTTCGTTTCTCTTTCTTTTTTTCTTTTTTCAAATTTCAAACATTAATATTAATATCGCGAATAAAAATGATAATTATCCTCCTTATTAGGCGTAGATTTATTTAAATATTAATTTGTTATGATAATCTCGAGTACCTTTGTCCCCTTGAAAAAAAAAAAAAGTAAAAAAAGAAAACGCATGAATTTCAAATAACGTTCATTGTTAAAAGAGACAATGGATTTTTCCATACGAATAATAAATTCCGAACGGAATGTGCATTCCTTTTTCATTGGCAGGATTATACGATCGTGCGTTCATGTAAATCGCGAGAGTAGAGACGTCTGAACGAGCATCGCGTTTGAATTTCACTTTTGTTTTAAATTTTTTCTTTTTTTTCTTTCTTTCCAAGATTGGACCATTCGTGATTTTCATCATTTCGCTCGAAGATTAAAAATACGTTTATCATTTCACGTTTCGTTTTCAATCGAATTCGAATTATTCTGAATTAAATAAATCTCTATTAAATCGATTTATAGATTTTATAAGGCTATAAAAAAAAAAATACTAGGATATTCGTTCGTTCTTGTTCTTTGTCAACCGTGAATTTGATCGTTTGGATTCTTATTAGAAATTTTACAGTTCACCCCACGACGAGTAAAAGTTACATGCTTTTACTCGAAGAAATCGGTTTTATTTTATTGATTATAAAATATTCGTATATATGAAAGATTTTATATTAATTTTATTTAAAGATCGTTCAACATTCCTTCCCATTACTTTTCTAAAAATCGCATAAAATAATTTCCACGTTTAATAAAATATTCAATTTAGGATTTCTAATATACCGATGATTTATGCACTGTACACTTTTTATTCGTTCCGTGCATTATTTAACGATATTTCGTTAATTTTTGTTTATTGAGTTAGAATAAGTTAGAGAAATTGGTAATCTCTCTGTACCAAGCGACGCAAAGTAGTAAGAAAAAAAGGAGAGACGAAGAAAAAAAAAAGAGAGCAATAAAAAGCGATAGTCAGAATTGGTGAAAGTTATTAGATCGTTATTCAGACATTCAGTCACGATCTTGTGAATCGAAACCACCCAACAAATCGTATAGAACGATTCACTTTCTTTCTAATTAAGTTTAAGAAAAAGTTGAAGAGATTTTCCACCCACGTTTATTATACGCCAATAATTTACGACATTAAAGTAAAATCCACGCGAGACTAGTTGCTATATTTCTTTCATTCTTCGTTTCGAATGAAAAAAACGACAGAAATTTCGACAAAAGTTTTTAAATTAACATATATTATCAAAAATTTAATATTTCTTTCACGTGCAAATAATAATTTCGATAAATTTATCGAGGAACGATCTGTCGAGGTTATGTTATATAATTTCTAACCTAACTTTTGATGATAGTTTGGATATTTAAAAAAAAAAAAATGGAATTACTCAACCATGTTAATCATTGGATCAATTTTAACTCTAAGGAAAATAAAATATTTTAATGTGGTATAAATAATAATAATAATAATGATAATAATAATAATGATAATAATAATAATAATTAAATCAACGATATAAAAATTGGACGAGGCAAGATTAAACTTGAATTCTAAGAAAATGTGCTTTCTTCCTTGTCAGTTACTTCTCGAAATGAGCGTGTAATTAACGACAATTAGAAGGAAACCTGGCAGTGAAAGAAATTCTGCTGCGAAAGTGACTTTTCTGTTACGAAACACTGGTACGTATATTTCGTTTTAATTCGACTGCATCTGCTAGAAAGAATTAGAGAAGAAGATGCATATATAACCGAAATGCATATATAACCATTATAACCCGTGAACGATGATGATTCTCATCTCATTTGCATTTGTGTTTAGATGATCCTATTAACGCTACGTACACGCGACACGTTATTTTTCCAAATCACGCGAATATCTGATTTAGGTGTCGATCATGGAGGAAGTGGAAACGCGTTTCCTGAATGCAAAAAAATAAATAAATAAAAAGAAAGAATTAACGTAATAGGATGCAACGTCGCGGTGTGTTGCACCTAATTAGATTTATCATTTTTCCTTTTTTTTCGCTCAGAGAATGTCGCATAAAATTGCGAAATCTTTTTTTTTTTTTTTACAAATATAACGTTGCCGTGCGTTGACACTTCCATAAGAATAATGCGCGAGATATATATTTAAATCAATTGTTTACGATCTTGCCAATTATTATAATTTTTGAAAGTACGCGAACATTGATGGATTATTGAAATTAATGAAATGCAACAATTTCTCTTGCGTAAAAAAATAATTTTTAACGATGAACATTTCTTTGCATGATATATATATATATATATATATAATTATAAAATTTAGCCAATTATCGGCCAAACCTGAGATTATAAAGATCGGATAATAAAATTTAATTACGGATCGAAAGAGATCCAATAAAGATATCGCGATATAAATGAAATTCGATCGAAATCAATTTTTCAGGGAAAGTATCGGAGGAGAAAGGAGCGATACATGCATATAGTGGATATGAAAGAAAATATCTTTCTACAGTTGTCGAAAAAATAATTCGACGTGTATCGAACCAATTCCATGCTTTCTCTTACGTAATAAATTCTCCCATTTTCTAATCATGATTTGCGCGTATGCTTCCCGCAATAATTTTCACGTAATCAATGATGAATAATCACATTCTTGCAAAAGAGACGTAACGGTCATCGTTCCATCGTAAACGATCATTCATCTCTGTATACATTTACTGTTTACTCGGTAAATAACCGAGTTCATTCAAACGCGAAATTTAACATGCTCAACGCATAAAACTTATCGTTTCCAGTAAATTTATTCCTTTTTTTTTTCTTTTTTCTTTTTTTTTTAATTACCTTTTCGTTAAAAATATTCTTTTCAATTCTCGTAAATAATATTTCCATTTCATTTTTTTCTTTTTTTTTTTTTTTTTTATTCGCGAAAAATCTTCTCGTAAGGATTTCAAGCGCAGCAAGTTTATTTGCGTCCGCGCCTCGAGTTTGTCATTTGTTAATTTATTAGCCAACGTGATTATTGCTTAAGCGTGATTATTTTAGTCGTAGTGTTGTAGTGGTGCACGTGCGAGCGGTTAACGGTATCTTTATAACGCGTTGTATCAATCTTGAAAAAAAGTGAAGTGCCATAATGGACTCGTGTAACGAAGAACATTATCGAGTTATTAAATATTATACAAATATCTTGGTTAAATTATTTTATCACGCAAATTCGTTAATACGATTATTAACGAATTAAATTAAAAGAAAAATCTCGTTAACTTCTCCAACGATAATTACGTTAATGTAATTATAATATTTTCGCTTTTTTTTCGAACTTTTTTTTGTTTTTTCTTTTACATGCGAAATTCCAGATTACGAAATTTTAATCATTGTTAAATAACGGATATATTTCTTACGATTACGATTTTCTTGGAATGAAAATTCAAAAATTCCAAATTTTTATTTCGATAGCAAAGTAATTATCGTCATCAAATTAAATATTTCATTGTCTTCTCTATTTTGAATAACACCAAAGCTATTTTCCTTCAATCTTTCTCGAATCTCGAGTAATATAAAACTTCTTATTTTCCTTTTCACTTTTCCAAATATTCTTTCTTCTCCGTTTAAAAAATTCTTAAGATAATGATCGAGTTTCTCAGAGACAATTAAAAATGTATTCACGAGTGATGCAACTGGTCCTCGCTTCTTCAATTTTCGATATTATTTCTCCTTACTTAAACTCGACGGGCGAAATTCTAGGTTACGACCCTAATGCATGGCGAAACAACGGATGCATTTCTGAAATGAGCGAGTCCAGGGTGTGGTGTTTGGAAAGCACATTTATTCCCCGATGATTCACACAAAGCTGTTGTGCGCCCGATTTATAACTGGTTCCATTGGTTATTCCCATTTTTGTAACGCGCGTAGATATCGAATGCTGTGCAGAAACAGCAAGCCTTGCCCAGCCTTTCCACCTTTCTCTATATAATATTCCGCGATATATTCGTTCCTCTCCCTCCTCTCCTCGTCTCTGGCCAAAGATCGTACTTGACCTTTCCTTTAAGATCGTTGGTTCAAGGTACAGCCTGTTTCCTTGCAACGTGTTTAATGTTTGCTTTAGAGAGAAAGAAAGAGAGAGAGGGAGAAAGAGAATAACACGACGTGCCTTGTCTCAAATCGTTTCGAATTTGATAAATATTTGGAAGATTTTGAAACGTTCATGGATGATTCAAGAATGTCAATTATTTGAGATTGATATGGATGAAAATGATAATTTTTATATCAAGTAAGTGATTTATTTCGATGAATAATTAAAATTGACGAATTTATTCGTGGAGATAATATGTATAAATATTCAGGAGATTTTTTGAAACGATTCGATGATGCGTTGTTCGATCCAGACCGATTCGTATCTCGATTCAAGAATAATTGTTTGAAATTGATATTGATAAAAATTATAATTATTCTATACTAGGCCGAGTTAATTATTCGACAAGTAATTTATTTCGATCGATGTTACGTTGCTCGTTTGTTGGTAATTAAAATTGAAGAATTTATTCGAAATAAATTCGAATCGGTTCCTCGAATAAAATTATATATTAAATAAATATTATCACATTAAGTGATAAAACAACGAATACCAATAAACGAAGTGGATATTAAAAAATCAAATTGCGTGTTATTTTTATCAAAATTATAATTAAACGGTCACAGTGAATAATTTATTCGAGCGACGAATAAATCTTTCGATTCTTAAATACATTAATTAATTTATTTCAATTTAATTGTACATATTCAAGATTCAAAAAAATTCTTAGAATGATTTATTTTTTCTCTTTTTCCTTTTTACATCGTGAACAGTGTTATATTGTATCTAAATTGAGCGTAGAATATTCCGATTCGTATCTTTTTAATTTTCACGATTGGAGCGTGCGTGTGTACGATGCAATGTGGTGTGGTTTAAAAATGATCCACTTTGTCGATCGATGTTATTTCAACGATCATTGATCAATGATACGGCTGATTTAATAATAGTAATGGATAGTTGGTGTACAATCGATACATCTATTGTGTGTAGCTTGAAAAGCTAAATTACATTACATCGAGCACATTTCAAATATTTTCGATCGAACTTTGTGGTTTGTTTCACAGGAAACAACGAATAAAATTGTACGATATCTCATTTATTCGAATATTCCTTCCATCCATTTATTATCACTCGATAAATTAATAATTTTTAAACGAATCGTGATTCGTTTTATCGGTTTTCGTTACAAGTTTAATCCCAATGATTGTCTTATCGATTTCCAAGCTTATCTCAAGTTTCACAATTTCTTGTCGAATATTCATCAAAATAGATATTTTTTTCAAACAGAAATATCTTCTAGTCCATTCGTAAAATTTATCAAAACGTTATCCAATCTTAAAAAATAGAAAAACTATATATTTTATCTTTTCTCTGATCGCGTATTAAAATATTAAATATTTTTCTTAAGAATCATCGTAACAAAAGATCGATCCTAACCATTTTAAAATAAAAATATAAAAGAGATACACTTTCTTCGATCCATTATATAAATGATTAATAAATAAAGTAATATGGTAACGAGATGTTGCGAAATAATAATGAAATTAAAAAAAGGAAACGAAATAAATAAATAAATACATACATACAAGAAAAATTACGAAATTTCTTCACGGTTGATGACACGAGCAAACGTTTCAGTTTGTAGCTCGCTTTTAATTGACGCGTGTTTTCGAATAAACGCGAGATATTGTTGCGTGGCGTGCAAAAAAAGGCGTTCCTTTTTTTCTTTCTGGGAGCATTCGTCATGCTACAATATTTAGACGATTATTACATTTAATGAAAGCGTTAGAATTACAAATAAACCAGATGAATGAATACCGAAACACGTTCCGTGATACAACCGCATCGCCAAGTGACTTAATTGTCATGTAGCCGGTTGAAATGCAAACATCACAAATCGTGTGTGTATGCGTGTGTGTGTACATGTGCGTGTGTTCTATCTATACGCGTTCGTATGCGATAGATCGAGCCTTGTGCATAATGCAACAGTGGGAATGCTGTATATGTAACGCGACAGAACTCGCATTATTTTAACCAGATCACGTGCACTCTGCAAGACCAGATCCCGATTGTTTACTTATTTGTACACGTAGAATGTTTTGGAGTATATCTTGGAGAATGGAAAATATGAATGCCGAGAATAATTAAATAATTCGAGGCTTCTTTCCTCTTCAAGAGAAGATAAAAATTCGCTAAGCAGAATTGTAAAATATTCGTGGATGAATAATTTCTTTCTATTTCGTGATTTCAAAAATTTATATACACGCCAATTAATATTCCAAACAATACAAACTGTGTGATAATTGAGAAATATTAATATAAATTATAGAAATACAATATTAGAAATTATTTTAAGCAGATCACGTGCACTCTGCAAGACCAGATCCCGATTGTTTACTTATTTGTACACGTAGAATGTTTTGGAACATATCTTGGAGAATGGAAAATATGAATGCCGAGAATAATTAAATAATTCGAGGCTTCTTTCCTCTTCGGGGGAAGATAAAAATTAAGCAGAATTATAAAATATTCGTGGATGAATAATTTCTTTCTATTTCGTGATTTCAAAAATTTATATAGACGCCAATTAACATTCCAAACAATACAAACTGTGTGATGATTGAGAAATATTAATATAAATTATAGAAATACAATATTAGAAATTATTTTAAGCAGATCACGTGCACTCTGCAAGACCAGATCCCGATTGTTTACTTATTTGTACACGTAGAATGTTTTGGAGTATATCTTGGAGAATGGAAAATATGAGAATAATTAAATAATTCGAGGCTTCTTTCCTCTTCGGGGGAAGATAAAAATTAAGCAGAATTGTAAAATATTCGTGGATGAATAATTTCTTTCTATTTCGTGATTTCAAAAATTTATATACACGCCAATTAACATTCCAAACAATACAAACTGATAATTGAAAAATATTAATATAAATTACAGAAATACAATATTTCTTCCTATAATATCATTCTTAAATCCTTTCACACTTCCATTTCCAAAAAGAACACGCGATTTCAAAGACCAGAAAGATTCAAAAATAAAAATTCTCGCAAGATCTTTTCCACAACATTCTCCAATTTACCTCCAATTCGAATCGAGACGTGTTTCTGTACAATATATATATACACAATTATTCGTAGTTCATAACTAAAACGATTAACAATGTTTCAGGTTCGCTTACCCGGACCATGGATCGAAACACGAGGCTCCCTTCGGCTCGTAGAAGAAGAAGAAGAAGAAGAAGAAGAAGAAGAAGACTCACGTGAGCATGACCGATCACGGAATTCGAGACGAGTGGTCGAAGCGAAAAGACGAAAAGGGGGAGAGGAGAGCAGGGGGATTAAGTTTGGGTGAGGTGAGTTGACGGCACTTTGCCACAGCGTGGCTGTCAAACCGGTACTGTACGCTCGAGACGATTCAGAAAGGATCGGCGAGCGGGACACGCGAGCGCTGTCTTCGACCGATCGCTACACGGGAATCACGCTGGCGCCCCCCTCCTTCCGCCATTTTATTCCTTTCCTCTTTGCACGATGCGCCGCTCCGTTATACTTCTTCTTCCGCTTACGTTTACTCCCGATGCCTTTTATCCGATCGTACGATCGACGAGGAGGTGAACGTGTGCCCTGCACGCGTTTCGTTTTGCGTTTTTCGAAGAATTGTCGTAATTAATTTTCAATTTGCATCGTCTCGATACGATTTTGGTTAATTATTATTAGGAGGAACGAAGGAGATATGTATATATAATGTTTTTAATTTTTAATTTATAAATTTGGAGAATTATTTTTCTTTAATTTCGTTTCGAAGTGGTAAAAGGAATTGGAAAGGTAAATGCGTGGAATATAGCGGTGTATATTTTGCAGTAGGACGAGGACTTTTCCAGTGAAGAGGCACCGTTTTACTTCGTGAGAAGTCTATTGACCGAGGTTTTTTTCTCGCTCCGATGTGAACTGTTAATTCAGCGTGATATCTTTCTCTGATATTCATTTATTTTTTTTTTGATTTAATAATCAATACTTTTGAATCTAATTAAATTATTAGAGGGAATTTCGAATTCGTGTTGAAAACGAATATAATTTAGTTTGATTTGGATTTGGATTAAGCTTATATTTGTCGAAAGTTATTCCAATGATAAGATGTTCTTTTTTTTGCAATTTCTTGTGTAATTCCCTCGGTTATTGTAACCTGGTTCGACATCGTATATATATATATATATATATATACACCATACGAAAAAGTCGTCGAACCACTTTACGCGTCCTGCATCGAATCTGAATGAGACAAACTGCTTCGAGTGCACATCCTGGTCGTACGTTCGATCAAATCTTATTTTATTTCTTTGATATAGACCAGAACGTTTTAAAGCGTTTAATACGCACCTGTCACAGGTCTCGTTCCCCGGCGATATTTCATAGTGGCGATTCAATTTGCATAATGAAACGGAGAATTGTGCGATCCACTGTTTTATCTACCGTTAACCTGTTACAGTTGCATTTTCCACTTGGTCATATTTTCTATAACTGTGTACATTAATTCGTCCGATTACACATGCGGCGTAAAGCGTCGAGAAAGAAAACGAAATATTAAAATATTAATTTAATCGGTTAATTTGATGATATTTCTTTGTTATAAATTTTTTCCAATTTTTTTTCCTCCTATTCAATCTTCAAGCGTAGTATAGTATTTTTGGCAAGGAATAATGCGATATCATGATTTGATATTTCATGATTTATTATTATTCGACATCTTCCAAACCGTGATTCACATCGATGAATCAAATTTCCTCGATGATTTTAACGATTAACCACGTTGCTCCTCTTAATTACTTTCGGACAATAAAATTCTGAATATAACTTGGAAATCTTCCAACTGTTGGAAAAGTTTTCTCTTCTCCTTCCGTGATATAAATGTAGAAAGGATGAATGAAGAAAATATCATCGTTCGTTCGATTCAAATCTAACGTAAGCACACGTAGCATGCTTATGTTGTTATGCAACTGGCGCGGTTATAATATTTCGATTTGTCCGTGAAAATTTCATTTATCCACACACGCAACGCGAGAAGCATTATTAAACGATTTGTTCCGTATTCCGTGTGGATCGTATCATCTTGCTTATCGGCGAATAAAGTGATTAAACTTTCTAAACCGAGGATTGATTTATCGGCGAAACTCGATGAACGCACAAATTCACTCGTGTGAATTTACTCGATTGCAGTAAGTTATTAGGCTACGACTGTTACGCTGTTAAAATCATTGGACAATTTTCTTATCTAATTCCGCATACCGCGCGGCGCGTCAACCTTTGCTTCGTTGAACGGAGGAAAAAAGTGGTGCAAAAAGCGGGGAAAAAGAAAAGAAAAGAGGAAAGATTCGATGCATCCAGTGCGTTCCCCTTTCGTTCCTCTTCAACAAGATTTTTAACCGATGCATGTTCCGCCATTCATCATGCAGGATTTTTCTTTTTTTCCCCTCGTTCCAGAAAGGAACAACGTTAGCCGAGGAATGCTCGGTTCGACAAGAGCGATCGAATTTTTTTTACAAATTCGTTTGCAAGTCATTTTCGAATTTATTATATGTATATCATTTATGCGTTGTAAAATTCTTGCGAGCGTAAAAATTGTATTGGAGAATTTTTGAAGGTATAAAAAAGTTTCGTTGAAGAAAGGAAATTGGGAAAGATCGATCTTTCCAAGATTTCACAGAATAGATATTTGATACGTGAATTATTTTAAAATAGATTTAAGGTAGATTTATTCATATATTTAGGAATGTTAAAATATTTTTTTACGATTAATTTGTCCATCCTATGAGCATATTGTTAAATTATTGCGAGTAAAAATTGTATTGGAGAATTTTTAAAAGTGTAAAAAAGTTTCGTTGAAGAAAGAAAATTGGGAAAGATCGGTCTTTCCAAGATTTCATAGAATAGATATTTGATACGTGAATTATTTTAAAATAGATTTAGAGTAGATTTATTCATATATTATCATATATTATATCCTACGAGCATATTGTTAAATCGGTTTGTAATTTATGGACAAATGTGACAGGAATACGTGAAAGCTTAACGGGCTAGGATAAATGTTTTTATTGATATTTCTTTTTTTTTTTTCTTTTTAAAGAGAACGAGAAAATATGATCGTGTTTATAAAAAGATAATTGGCGAAGTCTTCGTGCGCTGCAAGTTTCTATTACTGCAACTTGATTTTTTTCGCCTTTTTTTTATTAAATTTGATAGTTTCACGTGAATATTAGTTTTCTCTAGTGTAACAAATGACTTTTTAATAACAGATACGTAGGTAAATTAATCGTTAGATTTTCCTCTTTTCAATATTTTTTAAATTATTAACGATCTTGATTGAACATTTTACCAATCAAATGAGCTCTCATCGCGAGTTTTTATTATCGTAATAATCACTTTGTTATTTATTGTTTATTCCAACGATTTTGTTAGAATGAAGTTCCTCCAGTTCAGTTTCTTCCTACAGTTTTTACAAAATTATTTTTTTATTTTTTAAATTATTCGAAAAATGTGTACACGATAATATAAATAAGAGAGGTTTGGCGGAAAATAAATTTTCTAATTTGATAAATTTTAATTTTCACAGTGATAATTGAATTAGATAACGAGCAATGTGAGATTTTAATTTAACAGCTTCTTTAACTTCATTCCTTTGCGTCTAAATCTCCAATCATTTACATGCAACGTGCGATTGTGGTCAAAGGAAGAAATAATGTGATGTTTCTGAAAAATTCAAAGAAATTTAATTACCATTCATGGAAATGGGAATATAATTCTATATAATATACAAAGTGCGAAAGTTCTCTGCGGTTATTGCATGTAATCAGGAGGACACATAATAAAGTAACCGTTAATTACATGAATTTCACCCGAGAGAAATTAAACGTTTGCAACCGTTTATTTGCACAACGTTTTTTTTTTTTTTTTAAAGAAAATATACAACAAATTAGATCGCGATCAGCGTATCAAACTTGTTGTCAAAGACAGAGCAAACGTTCGTAAGATATTTCCACTGCTATGCTTTGCACTTTGTTTTTGAATCTTTGGATTACATTTAATGAGTCGTGTAAGCACACGACATGGATTTAGATCGAGTAGTTCAAAGTACTTGTTTTCCAGAGAGCGGTACTCAAGTTGATGGTGAAACGTCATCTGCATATTTGTGAAAAAATCTTGTATATCCGCGTTCCTTACTTTCAGAAATCAATAGTTTCTTTGTTAATCGTGTAGATTGAAAAATATAATATTTACGTCTCGTAGATTCTTTTTCTTTTTCTTTTTCTTTTTTTTCATTTTTGTGCGCGGTTCATTTTTCGATTATATTTTATTTCTCACAATTAGTAATAAATTAATGTTCTGTTGATTAAATATTATTTCTATAATTATTATTATTTTTCTTTTTCATTCTTTTTCATATTTATAATAATGAATAATGTAAGAAAGAACAAAAATTTTTCTTTACATCAAAAATTTGACAATTTTAAGATCTGTCTCTTTTTTTTTTTTAAATTTTTCTTCTGAGAAGAAATAGTTAACGATGATCGTTTCATTATAATACATGATAATTAGAGAATTAATAAAATATTCAAGATTGGTATCTATGTTCTTACGATGAAACAAGTTTTTAAATGTAAAAGCATGGATCGGGTATATAATAGATGTTCCATTTTTACGAAACCGAGTATAGATTTCGTTACCATTCACGTGTCGCATGTGACATTATCGATTGAGAATGGAACGAGGCAACAGTGCTACAAGAACGAAGGGAATTGTAACTAAATTTAAATATAGAGAAATCGTGGAAAAAAATTTTACTGATATTTTATTTGGATGGATAATTATTTTGGAAAAAAATTCGTAGAAATTTAATTAGATTTAATTCTATTGGATATATCTAAAAATACGTTAAACAATGGGTACAATTTTATTTTTTTGTCAATTTAAATTCACTTGCGAAATATCAAGAGTGTTTCTCATTGATTTCCTTGAATTCCTTCGGTTTAATACATTTATGTCCAAGTAGATGGAGCAACGTGTTCTATAAAACTCGTCGTCGTATCTTGCAGAGATCTTTATTATCAATTTTTGAGACTAATTGAAATTTTTGATTAATATTTTATTATATATATATATATATATATATATATATATATATTATAAATTTTGAAAAAGATGGTTAAATTTTAATCAATTCAATTTTTCTTTCATAGAACAGGAATTAATATTATATAAAATATAATATAACAGAGAAAAATGAGAGAGATGGTTTAATAAAATTTGTGCTAAATGCATCGTAAAAATGTACGTCATTTTAATTATATTCTGAATACAAAAAAATTCAATTTCAATTTTTAATTTTCGTGTTCAATTTTCTTAATTTCTTATATGACGATAGATATAATTATTAATAAAAAGAAAAAAAAAAAAAACGTACAAAGAACAAGATAATGGAAACAGAAAAATCATGTCTCTCACCCTTTCTTTTTTTTTTTTTTTTTTTTTTTTTTTTTAAATTTTTATCCCTGCAAAGAGAATTTCGCTAGAATTTCATAAACATAATAACCGGTAAATAAATGAAAAATTGATTGCAGTCTGCGAACTCTTGCAATTCGGGCGAATGAATTTTATTAATTGAATTCCGTTATAAATTTTTAACCTTTTACCGTAGTAATAATACCGTAGTGTAATATCGTACTCTATTATTTAAACTGTTGTCTCGTTTCGAATCAATTATCTAATAGACCGTACACGTGTGTTCCGTCTCTTTACACAATAGTTACAATAGTTACTCTACAATTAACGATCGAATAATCGAAATACCTTATATTTTACATCGACTCATTAATCGTGATTCTCCCCCTCCTCCTTCCTCCCCAAAAAATAAAAAACTGACTTGTTTCATTCGTCGAGGATGGATGAATATACACGTTGTTGATCTCATTAGACATAGTTGACATATTATTTATTTCAAATGACATAAAATCGCGAAGAATAGTGTTCAAAAAGCGTATCAAGAAATTATTATTGGTCTGTAAATTACAGAATGCACAAGAGAAACGTGATGGACAAACAAATTTTTTTGTTTTGATATCAAAGTTTGAAAAAGAAAAAAAAAAAAGAAAGAAAGAAAACGTTTCCACTTTTGACTATCAGTTTTCACCAGTATTCGGTGACAAACATCTGTCTCTATTTGACTTACGTCAGACCGTTAGATAACTAACGAAAGAGCGCCATATGCTACGTGGATTAATCTTGCTCCACGCGCGGATTAAATATCAAAATTACTCTAATAATAACGTTATTCGCGTTATCTTCTCTAAAAAAGATTTTCGAAAAGCAAATATTCCTATATATACCTCTCTTTATTTTTTTTTAATATCTCGATATTTATGTATAAATATATAAATCGTACAAATAGAAAGGAATATATGTATAACTCGTTACCAAGATATTCCAACCCCTATCTAATTTTACATTCGAGCGGGAATTACAAAAAGTCGCGTCACCGTTTAACGAATCGAAAGGAAAATAAAATTCTGGTCCCCCATTCCCGCATCCATCGAACGCAGTCATCGACTTACAAATTTATCGATCGAAACGTGAGAGAGAGAGAGAGAGAGAGAAAGGTCTCCGAACGTTGGAGTCATCAGCTGCTCGTTCGACGCACCCCTTGCATAAATTGAAGAATCCTTTTACAGGGGGGAGGATCCCACGGTATCCGGTTGATCCCGCAGAAACGATAAATTCCGCTTAGAGACTGGCGACGAACTCCTAATTTCTCGGCGGGACATCGTCACCGGCGCGTCACTCTTGATTTCACGAATTCACGGTGCCGAGCCAATAATCTGCCCACCCATGGCTTTGCAATTGACGCGGACAACACGCGATCGAATTTCTTTCCATTCCATCCCCCCCCCCTTTCCCCAAATTTTTTATTTTTCCATTCCATCCTCGCCGTGTTTCGTTCACTTAAAATTTCGCTCACTGATAATTTGGAAACGTTGGAACGAATCTTTTTTTTTTTTCTCGTCTTCTTTTCTTCCTTCTTCCATCTGTCCTCTCGACGATTTTAAGCATTGATTTCGTCGAAAAAAATTTCGATATTATTCCCTTCTCTTTTCTCTTCCCTCTCTCTCTTTTTTTTTATTTATTTTTATCATTTTTATTATTCGAAAATCTCCATGTCTCGTTTATCCCGAGCGAGGCAAACTTAATACGGTATTTATTTATTTTAATCACATCCGGATGGAAATGAATTTGTGCAGAATTTTGGATTTCTCGTATCCGCTCGTGCCCTAATTATAAATTTTCATATATTAACGATCAAAAGAATGGGCGAGTTTAACGGGAGAAATCAATGAATCGTTTCTGTAATTCGTGTTTTCTCGTTTCAACATTTGCGATCAATTATTTGGTGAAAGAAAAGATCGAGCAGGTCTCGTAAAAATTAATCAAGTTCGATCGATGCTTAAATTTGTAAAATATTATTGAATTTTTTTTTTATAATCAGTTTCACAGCTTTCCAATAATTTCATCGATCGAATCTGTCTGTCGAATTTGATCATTCCGCGATTTCTTTCCGTATGAAAATTGGATTAAAACGCGTAGATGTTTTTTTCTTGAATCGGATATCCGAATTATTGGGAATAATTGGTGAGAAAGTTTTAACTCAATTTCGCCGGAGGAGGAATTTATTTTGAGTATATAAATTATCGTGTTACATCGGTTGTTTGGCAACAATTACTGTCAATCAATATTATAAAGGTGGCGTCCAATTGCTTTAATCACTCTTATTGAAAGTGTAGATTGATCATTTTGTGTGCCGCGCTAACAGCTTTTAATTCCACATTCAATTACGTGTTGTTACGGCATACAGTTTCAGGAAATTAATTGTGTCCTTTGAAACAAAGTAATTGAAACATTTTTTGTCTTTTTTTTTTTTAAATTTATTCAAAATTATATATATATTTCGCGTTTGTTTAAATATCAATTACAATATAAGAATACAATAAAAAGAAAGATTAGATTATATTAACAATTATAAAAGATATAATCCATCCGTTAATATTTTGATTTCTGGGATGAATAATTTTTTTCTAGGAAGAAAGATAAGAAATTTTATTTAGAATATTTTTCACTACCTTTAATACAAATTTACAAATAGATATGAATTCTAAACCACTATCGAAATAAAATGTGGATAAATTCCGGATTTCTGGAGTGAACAATTTTTTTCTAGAAAGAAAGGTAAGAAATTTTACTTAGAATATTTTTTACTACCTTTAATAGTAATGATACAAATTTGCAAACAGATATGAATTCACTTTTTAACCCACCATCGAAATAAAATAATGGATAAATTCCGGAAAATCTAAAAATCTAGAAAAAAAAAATGACAATTCAATTCGAGCCTCGTTTCAAGTAAATTCGATGAATAAGAATTAAATGGGTTACACAATTAGAGAATTTATATGAAAAAAGTGGCGTTTCTATTGACACGTCCCCGCAAGCTTCCCTTAATGATTATTGATGACCCCGATAATCGAGTGTCCACCATTTTTCTTCCTTATTGGATTCGGTAATGCACAACTCGTTTGTCCACGTTTTATCGCATGCCTCGAGTGTACACAGCTTGAAACGGGATATTTTAAGGGCTTCGATGAACTAATATCTTCTGGGTGACGCGCCAAATCGTCGGGGGGTAAATGAAAGTGAAGTCTTAATTGAAACGTCACTGTATATGTCATCACAACTAAAGTTAGTCGCGTCTACGTTCGAGGAAGTTGCGAAGCCAAGTATTCACGGCGTAGAAATGTCAAGAAAGCTAATTCAATTAGCTCGATGGAGAAAAAAAAGAGGAGGGGTGGAGGGGAGGGGGAGAGGGAGGAGGAGAAGAGGAAGAAGAAGAAGAAGAAGAAGAAGAAGACCTCTCATTAAGTTTCCGATAGCTCGATATCAAGTTGTTGTAGCTTCACTACAGGGATAAGACAAAAAAAAAAGAAGAAGAAAAATTCAACTTCTTTCGAAAAAACTTGCAAATTTCTTCTCATTATTCGATCTCTTGCAATATTTCATGGCAACCATGGATAATATTTTGATCAATTTGACAACAAGGAACTTGGAATTGTTTTGCTCGGATCTCAGGATCATTCAATAGATTTTTAATATTCCTTATTCTTCGCCTCTTCTCGCCACTCTGATCACGCCTTTGTCATCAAAAATTTGAATAATACTTCCTTTATTTAATTCAAAAAAAAAAAAGAAGAAAAATTCAAAACTTGTAAATTTCTTCTCATTATCTCTTACAATATTTCATCGCAACCATGGATAATATTTTCATCAATTTGACAACAAGGAACTTGGAATTGTTTTGCTATCATTGGAATCTCAGGATCATTCAATAGATATTTTTAATATTCCTTATTCTTCGCCTCTTCTCGCCACTCTGATCACGCCTTTGTCATCAAAAATTTGAATAATACTTCCTTTATTTAATTCAAAAAAGAAAAAAAAGGAAAAATTCAACTTCTTTCGAAAAACTTACAAATTTCTTCTCATTATCTCTTGCAATATTTCATCGCAACCATGGATAATATTTTCATCAATTTGACAACAAGGAACTTGGAATTGTTTTGCTGTGATTGGAATCTCAGGATCATTCGATAGATATTTTTAATATTCCTTTTTAATATTTTTCGCTTCTTCTCTTAACTCTGATCACCTTTTTTATCAAAAATTTTAACAATACTTCCTTTATTCAATTCAATTCAATTCGAACGGTGTTATTTTCATGTTTCTATTTCAAATATTAGACTCGAAGAACGCGAATAACGTACGTGTTTGTCGTTACCATTTGCAAATATAATCGGTTGTCAATTTATGAGGAGGGAAGGGGTGGGGAGGGGTTGGGGCTCGTCGTCGTTGGCAAGGAAGGAAATATAATTGGACATAAATCCATCTGTGGCGAATCGAGGTGGTCATTACGCGAGCAGAATCGTGGCTCGACTCAAGTGCAACGCAAATACGGGCCACGTATACGCAACCGCACCTACTAAATATTACCTGGCCTACTATTACCTGAAATATGCCAGTGATGATAAATAGGGCACGATAAGTGGCGAGTAACCCGTAGGCGATAGTGGACATATCCATTGGGGAGGTCACGGAAATTCGAGCACCCAATATGCCTCGAGTAGACCGAAATAATGACGTATTCCTTTTACTTCGGATCACACGTCGATCGATGTTACCTTCTTCCACGAGTTTTGATTTAAAAAAGAAGAAGAAGAAGAAAATAAAATGATTTTCGATCGAAGGAAAATCTTGCTCTTTAAAAGAAAGGATGGATAATAAGGAAATTATCGAGGATATAAAATATCGAGGAGTATAAATTGTATGAATTATTTATATTTATATTTATACGATTCTAAAAATGATTTCGAAAGTGTGTGTCGTTTTTTAATTAATAGAGTGACAGGTGCGATTTGGAAAATTGTAAAAAAATTTGGAAGAATCGATGTGCACGAATGTTGTATGAATCGAAACTTATGGTTATTTGATTTTTAGAAGAAGGATGAATAATAAGGAAATTATCGAGGATAATATCGAGGAGTATAAATTGTATGAATTATTTATATTTATATTTATACGATTCTAAAAATGATTTCGAAAGGTATGTGTCGTTTTTTAATTAATAGAACGGCAGGTGCGATTTGGAAAATTGTAAAAAAATTTGGAAGAATCGATGTGTACGAATATTGCTGCATGAATCGAAACTTATGGTTATTTGATTTTTAGAAGAAGGATGGATAATAAGGAAATTATCGAGAATAATATCGAGGAGTATAAATTGTATGAATTATTTATATTTATATTTATATGATTCTAAAAATGATTTCGAAAGGTGTGTGTCGTTTTTTAATTAATAGAGTGACAGGTGTGATTCGGAAAATTGTAAAAAAATTTGGAAGAATCGATGTGTACGAATATTGTTGCATGAATCGAAACTTATGGTTATTTGATTTTTAGAAGACGGTCTTGGCCGAATGATCGTGTTAATTAAAAGTTTGTTTCAACAAGGATGTAAGGAAATTGTTGTTCTTTTGTTGCAGAGATTCGTTTTTCTTAAAAATTAGTTAATTTCAGGACAGGATAGGAAGAAAGTTGTTGCTTTTATAAAGATTTTACAAAGATTCACTTTTATGAAAATTAGTTTAAGCTTCGTTAATTGAGTCGCTTTTTAATTAAGAATTCCTTTTTACGCATTCCCTGTTTTTTTTAAACTGTTTTATCCTCGCAAAAATTGTTCAATTTTCATCCGAATAATCGGTTATCGATCCGTATCACGACTTGCAATAATATATTTTATTGTCGCGTTAAGTTTTTTGACAAAAAGAAATTATCAAATTAATGATAAGCGAAAATGGAAAAATAGAAATTGACGAGACACGCTTTCGGTTTCGAAATTAGAAGAATATTAGCCTATATTGGAAGGAGGAGGGAAGAAAAAGAAGAAAATAATACTAATTCTTAAATATCGCGAAATTTCAGCAGATGGAACGGAAAAGGAAGAATTAAAGAATCGCTAATGATCGTAAGTAGCTTAAAGAATAATTGCTCTCCCATTCACGGTTGCACAGTGTCATCGATCACGCGGGAAATCCTTAAAAAAGAAATATTCCAATTTCGTAACTTCAAAGGACATATTTCCTTCTTTTTACGTTCAAAAGACAGGTTTCCAAGCGAAAAGATTGATGAAGTTTATTTTTCGATCTTTTCGCCACCAGCTGAAAGCCACAAGTTTCCTTTTTTCACTATCCCTTTCCTCATATCGTGAAAATTGCATATATATATAAAATTTTCCACACTTTTAACGAAATATATTCTTCTCGATAATTTCTATATTTCACATTCCATATAACGAAAATTGTTTAATTCGCGTTAATTGAGTATTAAAACTTGAAAATATTAAATTTTTCATTCGTACAATTTTCTAATTGATCGCAACAACTGTATGTAATTACCAATTTACATCGATTTCAGAATTATTTATTACTTGAAATCAGAAGTTAAATTAATATCGTGTAGTAGTATCGTCTTCAACGTTATGTCGAATGAAAACTGGGTTACATCCAGTTTGTGAAAAATAACAATAACAATAACAATAATAATAATAATTTGTCTCCTTTGATCCTCTCGATTGGGCCTCTCTCATTTTCTCGTTTCGTCGAATATAGAGAACTAGTTTGATTCTCGATTTGTGGGGAACCTTCAATCATAGCGATGAATGGTTAAAAACCACAAAGCACCCCAACGAGCCTTGGCCTTATCTTCCTCGTCTGATCTTGCCAACCTTTTCAGAGCCTCGTTTTCTCGATTTGCTTTTCCTTCTCCCTTCTCGTGTATCCACGTGTCAAAGAAAGGAAGGGGAAAGGGGGGAGGAGGAAGGAGGTCCAACATCGATTCCGTTTTTCCTTTTATCTTTCTCCAAAGAGAGCGAAATTTCACCGTGTATTTATTTATATACACACGCGTTCATTTCAATTCGTTTATATTTATCTCGGGAGAAAATTTAACGTGTGAATTAGTCTTGAAACTTGACGAGAATTATTCGATCATTTTTGTAAAAATGTAGGATCAAATGTAAAAGTGTTGCGAAATAAATATAAAAAAAATGGCGTCGATATATACATCGATATTATTTATCTAAATTACAAGGAAAAAGACAAAAGAGATTAGGAGAAGTCTCTTTTTTCGAATTGTGTATTACATGTGTATTACATATTGCACATTTCAAAAACGTGGAAGGATAAAATTTGTACGCGAGGTGTAAATAATTAAACAATTATTAATTTTTAAATTTCTCTCGCGAGTGTAAAATTCATACGCACGCGAAAGAAGAAGTAATTAATTCCTAATTTTCGCGCACAAGTGCCGTTTCTCTACGTGGAACAACCATTTTCCAACCATTTTTTCTTCCTTTCTTTCTTTCTTTCTTTACTTCCATTACGTTTCGTGACACATAACAACACATCGGTTTAACGATGTTACGTAATATTTTTGTTCACAATTCTGTACCCCTGTTTTTTTCTTTTTTTTTTCTTTTTTTTTTTTTTTCTTTGCTTCTCTGCAGAGGCAGAGCACCCCTCCATGGCGCGTTATCGAAATGTCGTGTTTGTCGTTGATTGAACATCTGCATTATCGCCGGCAACATCTTGCTCGTCGGAGTCCGGCTGTTCGTTAAATCGGGACACATTGTATCGACAAGACGAGATCCGATATAGGTGGATCGCCTCGCGATAACGTCAACCATTTTTAGTCCCCCATTTTCTCACTTTATACCGTCCATCTTCGTGTCGATGCCTCGTATCGGCCGATCATACCGATTGTAATTTATTTATATTACTCGCCATCCAAATCCCCCGTTCAATCGCCGTTTCGTGGATTAAATAACGTTCTTTCTTTCGAATATCTTTTTTTTTCTTTTTCCTTCCCCCCACATTCAGTCGTTAAGTCGTTAAGTCAGGGGAATATTTTTAACTTTGTTTATTATTTTTAAATTCCTTTGTTTTATTATTAACTAGATAGATTGTTCCTTTAAACAGATGAGCCACTCAGAAATTGAGATCAATTTGAACATTTTGAAAGATAGTTTCGAATATTAATCGTTTTTAAAGCATCATAGAAATTGAGAAACGAAATAATTAATCTTGAAAAGTAAAACTTATATATCTTCTTTAAAAAAAATACGTTGAAATATTCTTTCAAGAGTTATTGTTATTATTAAATGCAAAGATTGTTAATCGAATATCTTTTCTTCTTTTTCCTTCCCCCCACATTCAATCGTTAAGTCGTTAAGTCAGTGGAATATTTTTAACTTCGTTTATTATTTTTAAGTCAGTGGAATATTTTTAACTTCGTTTATTATTTTTAAATTCCTCCGTTCTATTATTAACTAGATAGATTGTTCCTTTAAACAGATGAGCCATTCAGAAATTTGAACATTTTGAAAGATAGATTTTTCGAATATTAATCGTTTTTAAAGCATCATCGAAATTGTTGAGAATAATAATTAATCTTGAAAAGTAAAACTTATACATCTTCTTTATGAAAAATATACGTTGAAATATTCTTTCAAGAGTTATTGTTATTATTAAATGCAAAGATTGTTAATCGAATATCTTTTCTTCTCTTTTCCTTCCCCACATTCAATCGTTAAGTCGTTAAGTCAGGGGAATATTTTTAACTTTGTTTATTATTTTTAAATTCCTTTGTTCTATTATTAACTAGATAGATTGTTCCTTTAAACAGATGAAACAGATAAAATTTATACATCTTCTTTATGAAAAATATACGTTGAAATATTCTTTCAAGAGTTATTGTTATTATCAAATGCAAAGATTGTTAATCGAATATCTTTTCTTCTTTTTCCTTCCTCCCACATTCAATCGTTAAGTCGTTAAGTTAGGAATATTTTTAACTTTGTTTATTATTTTTAAATTCCTCCGTTCTATTATTAACTATATAGATTGTTCCTTTAAACAGATGAGCCATTCAGAAATTGAACATTTTGAAAGATAGTTTCGAATATTAATTATTTTTAAAGCATCATAGAAATTGAGAAACGAAATAATTAATCTTGAAAAGTAAAACTTATATATCTTCTTTAAAAAAAAATACGTTGAAATATTCTTTCAAAAGTTATTGTTAATCAAATTCAAAGATTGTTAAAAGAATTATCATACGATTACGATATAATGATATAAAATATGTGAAAAAAAAAAAAAATTCTGAGATTCAAGAAATCCGGAATCCACCGTTACGTGATTCAAGCGCGATCCGAAAATTTCCAGAGAGAGGTTTCCAGGAATCGTTAGCCGCGTTAGTTACACGTTAAACGAACCGTGAGTTCTCACTTATCATCGATCGTATCAAGCGTAACACTCCGCATGCCGAATCGTTTGCCATCGAGCAAGAACATAGTTTCCGGTAGTACGGTTTTATCCGGCCGGTGGGGGGGTTCAGGGGTGTTAATGCTGTTTAACGTTACATTTAACAGGATTATTACTTAATAACGTGTATTGTACCGTGCAACTTCGAAATATATAAATATGCATTGGCTTATGAGGGTCGAATGCACGTGCGGCTCATCCGAGTTTCGAGTTGAATCGTTATGCTAACGAGTATGTCGTGTTTCCATGATATACGTGTTCCTTTTGTGCGTGTGTGCGTGCGTGCGCGCGTACAGAGTCGTAAAAAGGAAAAGGGAGAGCGGTCGGTGACGTTGGTGTTGGAATTTATCAGTCGGATCGATATTGCGATCGAATCAATAGTCGAATAAAATAATATGCGACTTGTCATTTTCTATTTCTTTTTTCGAGGATTTTATTATTATTTTATTTCGTCGATCGAAAAGAGAAAACTTTAAATTCGGTTTTGGCACAATTTTTTCGTACAAAATATATTATTCAAATGAAATTGAATAATAAATCGAGATTTGTTATATGTTATCGAGCCAAATAATGCTTGCTGAATAACAATTATTAGGAAAATTTTAGATAAATTTTGGACAAATCTGTTAATTTTCTTTTGTTTAATTTCGTTATTTCAAAAAAAAAAAGAAAAAGAAAGAAAAAGATCGCTTCCAAATTTTTTACATAGAAAGATATTGAGAAAGAAAGGCGAGGATCATATTTGTAGTAGTAGTAGTGGTGGAAAATTTCCTTTTTTTGTTTGAACAGACTGATGTTATTAAAATATCGTCGTTGATCGTGTTATGATAAAAACGTTGAAACGCCTGTTGGAGAAAATTATAGTACGAGTCGTGAAAGAAGTTCGGAGGTTGCACACACGAGGAGGATAACATCGTGCAACGAACTGCACGGTAAAGTATTGTTTGTCGAGCCATTAGACAGACGCGTGTACCCACTATTTTCGTAGTTTAATTTACTGTGCAACTTTTACGGTATATATATACACTCGTTTCACACTTCTCTTTCGTGTCGTCCTTTTTCCTCCCCCCCCCCCCCTCCCTCCATTTCAAATTCGTTTATTTTCGAGATAATTTTTCGACGACGACGATGATTCCGAGTTTTCCGAGTCATCGAATCATCAATCGTGCTCGTGATCGCGTTTTCGCGTCAAACGCGGATACAAAATGTAACGATGGATCGAATTTTATTGTTACACTTCAAATAAATATGAATTTATTTAAAATGCGCGCGGTATAAATAATAGAGAAAGAGAGAGAGAGAGAGGAAGTACAATCGTTCAGTCTTCTTTTAACTTTTGTCGATAAAAATAAAATTTTTCACGATTTTAGTTTAGCAAAAATATATATATACATTTCTGAATACAATTTTTATTTATCGTTGTATTTATTTTTGCATAAAGTTTTTGGTTGGAAAAAGGTGATGAAAAAAAACTCGCGCAAATATCGAGTATCGTCCTTTATGCTTAAAAAAATACATTTGGGGGGATAATTAAGTTTCATTTTCTATTTTCGAATTCGAATTATCTTGTCGTTGTTGTCGAAGAACGAAGATTGGATAGTTGGATCTATCGAATATTCTAGGAGAGTGTTAATTTTTATTGTAATAATGAACAGGAACGTGCTTCAAAACGTGATAAATATTAAAAAAAAAAAGAAAGAAAAAAAACAGGTAGGAAATAGAGAACGTTTCAAAATATATATATATATAAAACATATACACATCGCGTTCCGGTTGATTGGGTTTTCAAACAAATTTAGTTTCATCGAGTTTGTTGTTTCTTGATTATTAATCCCGATACATGATAAATTAAATCATTTCAATAATTAGTGAAATTTACAGTAGACAATATTTGTCAATTACTTATTAATCGAAATACGCAATTTCAGGATATCGTCATTTATTCATTGTTTATTAAAGACCGATGAAGCTCGTAATTATAAATCGTAACTTGTTACCGTGGCTATCGTGTAAAAGTAATTTGCCCATTTCAATGATAAAGGATACTTTGATTCGAAGATCAAAAAGACAAGCGAAAATTTCGTCGCGGATTTTCCAGAAATGTGGAATTTGATCTCTTTGATCCTCTCGAAAAGAGAAAGAAGAAAAAAAAAATTGGGAAGAAGATCATTATAATATATATCTTCAAAATTATTAAGAATGAAGAATGAATTTCCAAAATAAATAAATAAATAAAACTAAGTTAAACTCGAACGAGTTTAAAGTCGCGTTTCCAATTTACAAAAAGGAAAAAAAAGGCGTAAACCAAGCGCATCGATCCAATTGGAGGAAAGATCGCGAAAGGGGTGGCGGGCAACAAAGGGTGGCGCGAAAATAAAAAAGCTGGAGGGTCGGGAGAAGAGTCATCCGGGGGATGAATACCTCCGCATGGGTTCCTCCTCCTCGTAAGATTTGCATAATTTCCAAATCTGCTTCGCGACGACGACGACGATGAAAAATACTCGAATCGACGTTCGTACACGCGTCGCCACCACGTCCTTTTCACGCAGCGAGTGGGGGAGGAGAGGTTGGCCGATCGTGGATGGAAGATTTTCAAGCCTGTCTCGGCCGTGGAAGAGGAGGAAGGAAGAAAGGAAGGAAGGAAGGAAGGGGATTGTGGATGTCGGTAACCGGGAAGATATTGCGGTTTAAACGGGTGGAAAATTGTCGAAACTGCCATGCCGCATAATTTCGACGTGACTTAACGCCACTTGACGCTTTTGGCCCTGTTTAAATGCGACAGACGGTTTAGCGGATGAACCGTGGATGGACGCTTTTCGGGGAGGGAGGGTGATCTATTTGCGAGGAACAGTGTCGGAACCGGTTATGAACGTTTCGTTGCGATATTAACGAGTTATCAACCGGTTTAAATCGCCCGTTAACTCATTACATTCTGATAAACTCGCGATTGATTAATTTTCTTTAATTAATTTTCAGAGCCTAAAAACTCGAAACAAAACTTTTTCTTATTCTTATTACTTTACGTGGAACTGTATTGTTATAGCGATACGAAAGGGATAAATGGAGATAAGAACGGTAAACACTTTCCGCTTCGTAGAAACAGATAATAATATTCTATCGACGAGATAAGCTGATCTAATTTCAGGAACATTTTATGTACGCATTGGTACTATTCTCATTACAATAATTTAATGGAATATTTTTCGATCCAATTTAGATTGAAAAAATAAAAAAAGAACCGAAGTCTAGCTTTTCGAATTCGAATCAAAGTTCAGAAATTAAATTCTTCCTTATGAACGTACGTACGTTGCCATTTTTTTACCATTTGCACAGGATCAAGCTGATAAAGCGTAAACAACGCGTTTAAAAAAATAAAAGAGGAGAAGCGGAGAGGCGTTGAAAGGAGACGGATAAAAATCCGTGTTCCCCATCGAATTTTCATATTGTATGAAAACAAACGGTCGTGGAATGGGGGGGACAAACGCGATACGCGGTAACGAAATCGAAAAGTAGATTATGCTTGGCTCGACTTAAACGTGGGTATATATATATATATATATATATATATATATATACACATACGTATCGGTCATATTTGCACGTGAGACAGTAAAACGTGTCAATCTCGTATCCGGGGTAACAATCTCGTGTCACACGGTTACACATAGTCGTAAAATGGGGATCCAATAAAATTATAGGAACGGCACGCGGAGATCAAACATCGTGCAAAGAATACTATCCGTTTTTTTCTTTTCTTCTTCCACTCCTTCTTTTTTCGACGCTTATGAAAACTTGTACTCAAGAATTTAATATATCGTGTTTTTTTTTTTTTTACTTCAAGAATAAAAATTCACTAGAGAACCTCTCTGTTTCCTCGTTTCGATTCAGTTTCCCTCGTTTTATCGAAATTATTTACTAACTCTTTTAAATTATTTTAACCCTCGATGCATTATTTATATTTATATTGTGAAAGAGAAGATGATAAATTCGAAGATTTTCTTCTTTTTATTGGAAAGTATCGATCATAAAGCTTGATTGAAATTGATAAAAGCCGTAAATAGCAGCGATGCGAATCTCTAATCAAACTATTCTAATGCAATCAAAGTATAAAAGAGAAGCTATCGAAGTGTGTGCCGGATTGACTTCTCTTGATTCAATGAAACCTATCCGAGGTTTCTTTAATTTTAATTAAAGAGCGGTTGGATTGAAATGAATGGAGAAAGGCGAGAGCGATGAATTCGATGAGTTTGATCACTCTCCGATCCTAGAATTAATTCTCGAAAATCTTACAATACCAATAATTTTCGAACACACCTCAAACGATCATCTTCCTTTCGCGCTTTCTTATTTTTCATCATTCATGAAATGAAACTCGAACGAATTCGAGATCGATTACGAAGACAATCCGTCCATTGTCAATTATAATCAAAATCGAGAGTTTCCCTTCTTTCGAGTTGTCGGGAATCAGCGGGATCACGGAATGGATTCGAGAAACGCGGAAACAGAGGATTGGCCGGATCGGGTTGAGAGAAAGGGGGGAGAGAGACGGTTCAGATTCAGGGCGGGCTGAAGGTTGAAAATCCTTCTTGCCTCTAACGAAAATTAGCAATAATTGGCCGGAAAATGAACGTTTGTGGCGGATTAAAAGGGGCCACCGCCGCAAAACAAGCCTTTAGCCCGCGTGTACGTACGTACGCCTCGCGTTCCTGCGGTATCATAAAACCGGTCCACCGGCCTGTAATTTGTAATGAATACGGCTCTAACTAGCCCTCATCCCCCTTTCATTGGTTGACAAATCACGCTTCTGCGGCCGGGAGACGGACGCGTGTATATACCTGGGACACGCGTCGCTGTGTGAGAATTTGTACACCGGATCTCTCTCTCTCTCTACCTCTCTCCCTCCCTCTCTCTCTCTTCGTACATGGAGTGCCTAAATCATACGGCCGGACAGTACGTGATATGTCTGTTCATTCAATGTTCAAATGGCACACGAACGACGTATGATTTCGATCCGATAATACGATTATTAACGTTATTACGCGTAATTCGGAACACTGTCTTGTGCTCCTTTGCTTTAATGATGAATAATTTTTTTACGGGTTTTTGGAATCGCGGATACTTTTGATCCTTGATCGAGTCGTTTTGTCGCTCGATGGTTAGAGATCTCGAATACTTTTCCATACAGAATGGTGATTCTTCCATTCAATGATTTAATGGTGGTTAAATGTCGTCTTTCTTTTTTTTTAGATCTGTATTTCATATTTTTTTTCTTTAGAAATCGTGAACCACCAGAATTTTCCGCGATCCTTGAAATTATCTTGCGGGGGCCAATAAATAACGGGCCAATCACGCTCCCCTCTCGTATTTTCGAAAATAAATTATTTTGATATCGCGTCTCGTATGTCTATCCATAAGATGAGCCTACCATTTTCGCGTATGTATACATATATCATGTGACAGTCTATTAAAAACATCTATTCATCTTGTATTCAATTATATACGACACGCGATCATAATCACGGCGTGCTACTATTATTATCCCCCAAAAATACAACCGTTACCCGATAGTCACGATGCCGTGTCACGTGTCGCCTCTCGCTTATTAGTTGGGAAGTTAGTTGCTCGTCCTTTTGTTCAAGGACTTAGAAAAAAAAAAAAGAAGAGGAAGAACAAGAAAACCCCTTTTCCATTTCTCTCGCCAAAATTCGAACGAAAAAAAAAAAAGAAAAAAAAAGAAACCATCGTTTCATCGAGAGGAGAGGGAAAATTCTCAGCATTGTTAATCCATTCTAAACAAGTTTCACGAGGACGCGACGCTTTGCGTGGATGCACGATGGATGCACGCCTCTTCTTTTTTTTTCTCGGCAAGAAAATTTCTTCCGCGGTGTGTGCAACTCCTTACCCTCTCCTCCTCTCCTCCCTCTCCAGTCTGGAAGGAGGAAGAGGAAGGAAGGTGCGACCAAAGGGGGGTCCTTTTATCTTTCTCCTACGACGACGTACGATCGTAGAAAGGAGGAGGGCCTCGAAAACGCGCGCGCACCTCACCTCTTCTTTCCAATCCCCTCTCTGGGAACCGATATCGTCTATCCACCTATCCCCATCCGGCGCAATCAAAGATTTACAGGAATAAATAGTAAATAGAACCTGGAGGGAAGTACCAGAACCAATTATTACTCTCCTTCTCTCTTTCTCTTTATCCTTCTCCCTCCTCCCCTTTCGCACGTGTATTTTAACATCGCGCTCGAATCGGTTCCAGCTCCGTTATCAGAAGATAGGAGATATCTCCTCGGATTAGAGAAGAAGGAGAAGGAAAGGGAGGGAGAGGAAAGAAACGGCCATTAATAATCTCGAATTTCAAGTTAAGTTCCCGTACTACGAAATATTGTAATTAAGTCGAAGCCCGTATGCTTCTTTCTTCCTCCTCCTCCTCCTCCTCCTACTCTTCTCTCTCTCCAGCACACGTATACATGTTAAAGAAGCAATTCAACAAAGTAATATTGAACCTCCTCCTGTTACAAACATTTTTGACAAGGCGTGACTGTAACACTTGTGGTGTAATAAAAATGCAATAATTTTCATCCTCGCACTTTCCAATATGCCCGTTGGACCGTCAATTATCGAGAACCGTACCAAGACAACGTAACAATCCTTACAGATATACGTCTCTCGAGAGCGAATTCCTCTCCCTCGGTTTGAAAGTGGTAGTAGAAGTAGAGCCTCTCGACCATTCTTCCGGCGACGGTTACGAGAGAAGTAAGAAGAAGACGGAGGGGGAGGAAGGGATTGGAGAGTCTCGGTTGCGCGCGTCCTTTTCCACTGCCTCCTCGACGTTTCCTTTTCCTTCTTCCCGATATATACCGAGCATATAGGTGTCTCGTCACCGTATCACCTCTATCCACCCTACCCTTCGCTCGTGAGGGCGCCTCTGAATAGTGTGTTGGTGGCTCCAGGAAGGGATACGAGAGAGAGAGAGAAGGAGAGAGAGATGAAGAGGGAGAGAGAGGGAGAGAGGGAGAAAGGTGGAAAACGGCTGAGCCGTTAGTGGGGTGGTTTTTGGGCGCATGCGCGGTCGGGGCGCGGAGCAAGAGCCACTCCCGATCGCCAATGACCGTCCAACACGATCCTCGACGTGATCCTAGCGCACCGCTTCAGTCTAACGTCCGCATCCGCACAGTCAACAACCCCTTATCACGAGCTCCCTCTTTGGATGCAAAGTTTTTCTCACCCCCAAAAGTTTGCGCGTGTTAGACGTCCGCCCTAACCCAGCCCCCCCCCCCCCCCCCACGCACACGACTTGGGCCCGTACGTAACTTTGAATCAATTCGATAAAATAGGTTAATTCGATAGGGAGTGTCTTCGAAGAGGAGGATTATTTCCGTATATATTTGTTCCGTATATTTCTTCTCCCGCCCCTCCTCTCTCTCTCTCTCTCTTTCCCTCTCATCTATCCCAGTCTCGTCGAGTTCCTCTCGTTCTCGCGAGATCCATGAGCTTCGAGATCTATCACAGCCTCTTTCCTTTCGAGATTTTCTTTTTTTTTTTTCTTTTTTTTGGAGTGGATTCCCGAGAGAAATCTACGATCCATCCATCGTTTAAGATTTCGAGTATCTGTTTTATGTGTAACAATCGTCGGATTTTTATTTCTTTTTTTTTTAAGAGAGTTAGAGAGACGTAGTCTCGAAGTGCTCTTCGTTCGTAAGTGGATAAACATTTTTGTTCAAGCTCTCATCTTTCAAAGTGTAAAGAAAGAAACATTTTTATGGATTTGTGTCAATTTCGTCTTCCCGGTGAGAGAAGATTGTAATGTATATATATATATATATATAATTTTGTACAATTTTATTAATTCCTTGTAATTATACGATTTTCTAAGATCAATTTATTCTTATTCAAGTTCTATTTATAATTTCGAGACGAAAAAAAAAAAAAGAAAAGTTCCAATTTTTCTTTTCCAAATTAAAAAAGAGAAAGAGGAAGAGAGAAAAATCGAAGATTCGTTTCGATCGAGTCCCTTCTCGCCACTTTTTTTTTCCCTTCCTCTTCTTCTTCCTCCATTCGCGGATGGAAGCCGCGTTTTATCAGGTTACAATCATCCTCCTATCACGTTTTAAACGAGGCTGTGATCGGTCGAGGGGGGCCGACTCCGATCCCATTGGCTCATTCATTTTTAATTGGACGTTGCCGACAATGGCACCTGCTCCTGTTTCATGCGGGTACGCACATGACACGTCACGTGGGGGCCGCCAGAGTTGTCGACTCGGTGTTGCACGTGACACCTCGACTTTCCAGTCGAGTATGCCATACGAGAAACAGAGAGAGAGAGAGAGAGAGAGAGAGAGAGAGAGAGAGAGAGAGAGAGAAGTGGGGTCATCGTGCTTCGAAAAAACGGAAAAAAAAAAAGAAAAAAGGAAGAGAAAGAAAAGGAAAGAATGAACACAGTGAAACGAAGAGGCGATGTGACCCGTTTCGTAATGAATCGCTAAGCGATCGACCGGCCGTGCGGGTAATCGCGACGATTCTTCACCGATCCATTGGCTACCGTCTGACCATCACGGTAAGTTACTACTTCAATTTATCCTCGCGATTTAACGCCGCGAATGTTATATAACAGTTTGGCTTTTTCCTTATTCCAATTTATTTATTATTCGAAAATTCGACAGTGGAAAATATGAAACGTAGTATAGTTCGTGGATGCAATTGTATATTTTTAATATCGCGGAGTGTATTCTTTAAAATTGTTTGGAAAAATGGATGGAAAGTAGACAGGAAAGAATTAGGGAATCGAATCATTCGTTTCATCCATTTGATTGAATATTTCGCGTACGTTTCTCGTGAAGATTTATCGATATTTTTATTAGAAAGGGAAGAAGATGTAGCGTTTCAACGTTTCGTGGAGAATATTCCTCGAAATTGTCCGAAGGGGATGCAATATTGGATAGGATAATCATCGTGGAATCAGTTTACTTTTCTCTAAGATTACTTCAACATCGATTTTGCAATTAGTAGCAGTTTTTAAGTCGAGTAGCTTAGATTAAACGTAGAGTGTAAAAAAATCCATAAGGTTTCCTAGGTTTCCTCAAGGTTGACCTCAATCGTGTCGTTGCGTAGACATCTTGGAATTCTTGTTTAAAATATCGAGAAAAATCTCGTTCAACAAAAGAATTAATAAAGCTTTAAACAATGTTACAAATTTCATAAAATTCCACGAAAGACTGCCAAGTTTACGTACAAAAGTTACGAACGAAATTGTCATTTAATCGAGATTTCGATTGTCGTCGTTCGATTGTCAAAAAGATAGCGGATTTTTTTTCTCGAGAGGCAAAGCACGAATAGCTTGCAAGTATGAATAGTAAGTTCGTCATTAACCAGTTTAGAAGTTGTTATTAATACCGTTTCAATTGTTGGAAACTGGGAACTCGAACAGTCTGACTATCACGGTGCGCAACTACTGAACTCTGTTGGACGATTAAACAGCGCCCAAGTTATCATCTTACTTTCCAAGTATCGTATTAAATCATATCCCCTGCAATTGAAGATTAAATTGTTGGCCGATGTTGCCCCGTAACGTCACGTTCGCGGATGTATTTAATCTCCTCGTTTATTCGAGCCGCGTAACACATCCGAGTGGATTTATTAATATCGTGAGTTTTAATTTATACTCGAATCGTTTTTTTTTTTTTTTTTACCTTCGAATCGAAAGTAATTCCACCATCAAAATTTTACACGTCGTTTCGTTAAAAATTAATATTTAATTTTTAAAAGAAATTATTTCGTTACCGGCTAAATTTTCTCGCAATAATAATACTCGGAAGTGACATTTTAACACGCATCGAATATTCATCGATCGACAATAAAGCGATCTCCAATTCATGAAATGAATAAATATTTCTTTACGATCTCGAATCGTTTTCGAAATTAATCCCGATTGTTATTATTATTTCTTTTTTGGAACAATTTCGTCAGATTCTTCTTTCACGATACATCGACGATATATATATTTTCAAAGGAAGGAGAACTCTGGCTACAGAGAGGTAGTCAAAAATCTAAAGTTGCTTCTGATATTTCCCCTCGTTTCTCCCGAACGTTTCTTCCTCCAATTCATCAAATGAATAAATATTTCTTTACGATCTCGAATCGTTTTCGAAATTAATCCTGATTGTTATTATTATTTCTTTTTTGGAACAATTTCGTCAGATTCTTCTTTCACGATACATCGACGATATATATATTTTCAAAGGAAGGAGAACTCTGGCTACAGAGAGGTAGTCAAAAATCTAAAGTTGCTTCTGATATTTCCCCTCGTTTCTCCCGAACGTTTCTTCCTCCAATTCATCAAATGAATAAATATTTCTTTACGATCTCGAATCGTTTTCGAAATTAATCCCAAGCGTCGATTGTTATTATTATTTCTTTTTTGGAACAATTTCGTCAGATTCTTCTTTCACGATACATCGATGATATATATATTTTCAAAGGAAGGAGAACTCTCTGGTACAGAGAGGTAGTCAAAAATCTAAAGTTGCTTCTGATATTTCCCCTCGGTTTCTCCCGAACGTTTCTTCCTCCCCCTAGTTTCTTTACCTAGGGCTCCTCCTCCTCCTCCTCCTCCTCCTCGAATCATATTTACGCGAGCATTTTCAATTGCGTTTGCACGGTAATTTCACATCGGCGGAAACGAGCACGAGCTCGTCGAGGGCGAGGAGTCTTGCAAGGTCAAGAAGTCGTCTCTCGAAAACGTCCCTTCCCTCCCTCCCTCCCCATCTACTAGGGGATGTTCCTTCGCCTTTCAACCGTTCGTCTCACCCTTCGCCATTCACTAATAGAGGGGAGAGAAACTTCTTCCTTACTCGTTTAATGATCTACCGGTGGATCCGAAACGAAAAGTTGCCAAAGTGTGTCATTTTCGACGTTATGCACGTACCGCCATCGTTCTTTCTCTTTCTTCCCTTTTCTTTTCTCTTTCTTCTTCCCTTTTCTTTTCTTTTTTTTTTTTTCTTGAACGTCGCTTCTCATTTTCCAAGATACCCGCCTCTTTAAGGCAGAGAGATCTCACTCGGGTGATAAATTTCCCTAGAACTCGCTGCATCGTTCTATCTTTTTTCTTCCTCTCCCCCCTCTGTCCCCCTCAATTTCGCTTCTATAAATTATTTTTATCTTTCGGATAGTCCTGGCTGAAAGCGTTTTCAAGATCTCGGCCTCGGTGGTCACGCGAGGGGTTGTAGCAGATACGACACGAGCAAAGGGAATAATTTTTATCTTTCAGGTCTTTTAACGTATCTTAAATTGTTTCGAACGAGTGAAAAAGAGAATTGATTCGCGAGGAAGATAAATCGGTTGTAACTTCTTTCTTTTTAATGCGAAAATTGGGAAACTAGGAACGCATCGTTGATAATCTTTTATATTTTTATATTGATTAACGAAATGTTAGGTAGGTGAATTATCGAAAAATTGCAGAATTCAATAATCTCTCGTTTTATCATGAAAATTTCTCCATTATACTTGCTACAAAATATTATCTGTAAAATTTGACTTATAGAAAGTACGTACTTTTCAATCGCCTCTACAATCTAAAAAAAGAAAAAGAAAAAAAGAAAGGAACGATTAATATCGAAATAAATTCAATCGATGATTAAATCCAGTTGACAAAAAATTCTGAATCTATTTTGAACATTATTCGTTGAATAATTCAAGATTAATAAAATATTATCTCGCTCGCTTCCTTGGAGTTGAGAAAGAAATGGAAAGAGACTCCCTTTCAAAAACGAGTCAATATTTAAAAACGTTCGCTTTAAATTATTCCCATAAATTGAACGGCGTTCCCATTTTGCGGTTTTCCATTACAGGATAGATCCTTTAAAAAAGAAAAAGAAAGAAAGGGGGGAGGGAGAAAAAATGTTTCCCTCCACGTGCGTGATTATGTCTTCCTCGAAATAAGAACTCTTCTTTATAAGAGACATTTTATTTTGTCGCGTGTCATTTGATGCCCGGAGCCATTAGCCGTGCCCGCCGGTTTTAACTTGTAGGGACGGTGGTAGGTTTACCTTTCCTCTCAACGTACCTGATTGTAAACTTAACTTTCTTGAGTGCTCCGCTTCCTGAATAGCTTGGATATCTTCCTTCTTCCGCCTTCATTAACGTGCCGCGATATATTCTTGCGGTTCCGTCTTTCAGTTAAAACCTTGGCGAACTTGTGCTCTCGATAATTAGTGGAGGACAATCTGTTAATAGGATGGATCTGAAAACAGATGTGCAGCGTGTCGAGAAATCGGGCGTTTGATTGTTTGGCCATTGGTTTTTTAATTTTGATAATTACTTGGCAAGAGTTGAAAAAGTTTAATCAACTTGAAAATTACGAGTTACAAGTTAATTAAACTTATTGAATAACATTTATTCGTTGCTCATTGCAATCGATCTGCTTTTCGTATAATCCCAGTCAAATTGGCAAAATTTACAATTATTTCCGATTATTGTTTCGAAGGATAAATTATTGAAGTAACTTATGGGGGTTGTTTGTTCGTAGATTCAACTATTAAAATTTCCCTCGTCGAGGAAATTGTTTGCGATTTAGTTTTATATCTTCGCATCAGCGTGATTATTTCTCGCTATTCTAAATGAAATTTTTCGTTTCGGTATAGAAACATATCCTTTATAATATTTTAATATCTTTCACGGAATAATATTAAACATAATTTGTTCATTAATAATCATGCATAGGCATACCTTGATATTTTCGATATCTCAATTGTCTCGATTTTTCTCTACGAAAGATTAATGGAAAAAATCGATGAGTATCGAATCGAAGATGGAGCACAGATTCTATAATTTCTAAGCGAACAAATAAGGAACAAGGGACAGATATGCAAGCTAATTTAATCCTTTTAATCTTCGATAACCCTCCTCCCCTTGGAGATCAAAATATCTGAATTGTAATCCAAAGAATACAAATATATCGAACACATGAAGATACATGACGAAACAATGGAATCTTTCGAGATCATTAGCAATATTACGATACACTATCTAATCCAATCCGATCGCTGATCCACTTAGAACGCGAAAATTATTAACGGGCAAAGGTTTGCCACGCAATAAAAAAAAAATAATCGATCGTTGGCGTAATCACCACGGCACCACCACCACCACCACCATCGCCACCGCCGCCGCCGCCACCGCCATCATCATCATCCCATCAAACGGCACTTAATCAACGCGAAGTCGACGCGTTGCTTGCATCATCCACTTCGTTATTTATCCAGACCTCCATCCTCCACAGACTTAATGAAAGTGCAGCAAACGATAGCCGCGTGTATCGGGTGGCGGCGAAAATATCAAAAGCCCTTCGAACTTATCGGCGTAGGCGTGAAGCAATTTCACAGCGGGGAGCGGAAAGCGGCTTTAGCGACAAAGCTCGGCTCGTGGAAGAGTGCGATATTATTTAATGCTCGGCCAGTCGCACGGGAAGCGTTACGCGTGAAAATTACCGACCTGTGTGTATACGTGTGTGTGTGTGTGCGCATTGATTCCGCAAAGGCTGTCCATTTGTGCGTCTTCTTTTTAAATAACGACGTGAGTGCAACAATTTCGGGAATCGATACTCGATCGCTTTCTTTTTACAGGGAAAGAAATTTGGAATGATTTTTTTTTTCTTTTCACGGGAAAAGTTGGACGAGTAACAATTCTCTATTTCTCTTCTTATTGAATGATATTGGCTGATGAATTTTTTTATCAGTACAATTTTGGGAAGTGAAAGTGACAAGTAAAAATTGCATTTATCGAGTCGTTGAGATGAGATATTGAAAATAGTCGTATTTTGCGTGGCAGATTGGAAAATTTTTGAAACTTTTGCTTAAAAATTTTTGAATTTTTTTTCAAGTGCCAGACTATGAGATATATAGCACGATATGAGATGAGAATAGTCGTATTTTATTGGCAGGCTGCTGTAAGTTTTCGAGCTTTCTAAAATTCTTTTCAGCAAATATGAGAATAATATAACAGACGAATAATTAATCCATCACTTTTCCTTTATCGTGAATAAACCAAGCTTGGGATTATCCTTCTGTCAAAATCTTATCGTACTAGCTGCTGTTTTTTCATTAAATTTACCGCCATTAATGAGATTTTTGGTTTTGTAATCGAATACATCGGGCTTCGGGAATTCATACGATCTATCCGGTAATCGATACACTCGAAGTTTTATCCGAACTTGCAATCACGGAGGGGAGAGAGAGAGAGAGAGAGAGGGAGAGAGAGGGAAAGAGAAAAAAAGTAAAACGGATTGAAAAGTAAAACGAGAAGGGAAAATCGATCCTCGTTTTGGTGGTGTTTGGTCGAAAATTCGGTTGCTGATAGCAATTAGAGAATTATATATTTACCCACGTGATAGAGAAAGCGAGATTGGAATTTAAATATTGTGTTAAACGGTGTATCGAACTATCAATCTAGAATATTTAAGCTGAATACACACACGTTCGAAATTAATCGTAGAATAATTAATTTATATTTATAGCGAAAAGTGACAAGAATTTTGATATTTTGTAAATTCCCGAAATATTTCATGTGTTTGTATTAGTTGATTAATAGAATTATTACAGTTGAAAAAAAAAGTTAATAATTATAAGAATGAAGAATAACCCTGTCAATTTAATCTTATTTGTCTTCGTCCATTGATTATTTCGCACGAAACTCGTTATTTCTATTTTTTATTCGAGAAGAGAATACAACGTATATAAATGAAAATTTTCACCAATTTCTACTATCTACCCTCCCCCAATCTCATTAATATTTACAATAAAACTAAATCAAATGGGGAAACAAGAAAAAAAATTCCATCTTCCCCGCGTATCGCGCGCGTAAAATTAATCGTGTTTTCAATCGAAACATCGAACACCACGCAAATCTACTACTACCGTTATATTTCACGGGTATAGTGTATTTATGAACGCGTGGTAAAGTATACGTGGGACCGTTGAATAAACATTTGGATGAATTAACAACAGGGATTGCGCTGGAATTTACCCGGTTCGTTAAAAAATTAATTGTCGAAGCACATCCAGACAGACGTGCAGAGAGAGAGAGAGAGAGAAAGAGAAAGGGAGAGAGAAGTTTAATAGGAAAGCTCGACGAGTAATATTGTAATTGTTATGATCGACGAAAAGTATTTAACGTGGAAAGCTTTCGAACTTGCACTTGCATTTGATGATATTAGGTCGTTGCATATAAAATGGCTGATTTCACAAATCTCGAACGTTATTTTATCAATCCTCTCGTTGAAGAGGATACGAATTGTATGTCTCTCTGAACGTAGATTCGAAATTCAACAAATCGGGATGTAATGTTAATAGAATTTTCTGTTAAAGTAAAGAGAGAGAAAAAAATCGCAAGAAATGAATTATCGTAATTAAGACGTGTTAAATTTATCGAATCAAATATCTTCCATTTATCTGCGACTAATAATAATAATATAGATCAAATAATATATCTATTTCACGCTCCATAACTTATCCCTAGAAAATATGTACCAGTTTCCATAAAAATTTATCTCCAATCAAAAAGTCACTCGTGCAGATTTGCGTGAAATAAAAGAGAAAGAGAGAGAAGAATGAATTTTTATCAAGATATTTGCATCTCAACGTTGACACGATTCCGCGACAATATAATTATTATAGCATTTCTCGATCGTATTTTTCTCGAAGAGATCGAATCTTCATCTTCTTCATCCCTCCTCTTTTCTTTCCCAATCTTAATCGGCCAATAAGCGTACGTTGCAAGGGATGAAAACGGTTTCCGCCGGAGCTAGACGAATAAACATCCACGGCGTCGGCGCGTGGACTATTTTTCATTTCAATTTACGCGTAATCTAGCGCGGATATAGGACGCCCCGCCGAGTAATGAGGTATGCATTTTCAGGCTAAATTACGATACACAATCTCATTGATCAACCCCTTTTGTTTCGCCGTTTCTTTTTCCCCCTCCTCCCCTTAAATATCGTTCGAAATATCATTAACGCCATTATTTTATATCACAACTCGTTCTTCATGTTTTACTTTGTTCAATTTCATCACGCATATAAAACTTTTTTTTCTAAGAAAATTCTAAGAAGAATTCCAACCTCTTTGCAGAGAATATTTAAATAATTCGTTAAATTGTACGTCAAATCATTGCATCTTTCAAAACTTCACAATGTTTCTCGAAACTTTCATTCGAATTATTCACGTACCTCCTCCTCCAAAAAAAGAATTACAATTTCGTTCGCAAAATTTCGAGATTCACGTCTCCACGACGCTTTTCTTTCCCTTTCTCTCTGCGCAGCCATCTCTTTCCACCTCGCGTTGCGAGTAAGAACAACACGTGCCACTCCAGGCCAGCTCTTGTAACACCGTGTTTGCCGTATAGTCGAGTACGTAGGCAGGTACACCCCCTCCTGCATACGTGTACACGGGGTATATCGATCCCTAGGGAGTATATACCGTGCGCGCATATGTATTTATCACTTTAACAATTAGTTTAATTGTTTGTACAACTGGGTAACGCGCTCGTTCACGGAGAGGAGGGGAGGGGAGGGGAGGGAGTGTTCGTGTTAGCCTTGTTACTCTTGTTGCTCCAGGCCCGACGATATAACCGTGACGGAACGAGGATGAAAATTTCTGCTAATACACCGGTGCTAGGGGGAGGGAAGGGGGTTCATTAATCCTGGCCAAGTGGCGCGCACGAACACATTAACGGGTGGATCTTTCGCGATTATCATTCGACTTTCCTCGTCGCTTCTTCCTTTTTTTTCTTTTTCTTCCTTCGCGCCTTGCTCGTTTTTAAAGGCAAGGAGGAGGAGGAGGTGTTAGGAGGAATTTTTTTAATCGAGGAGGATTTCGAATTTCGATTCTTGGATATAAATATTGGAGTTATGCGTGATTTTATTGGGTCGAGGAATCTTATTTTGAGCGAGGTTCTCTTTGAAAGGGAGGAGGAATTTTTTTGATTATTAAAAATATATGGAAAGAGTGAGAAATTAATTTTTTAATCTCGCGATTAGTGTTCGATCGTTTTCTTTTTTTTTAATAATAGAATATCTATATTTGGGAACGAATCATGATTTTGATTTATAGGAATGCAAAAATTTCGATTTTGGACGAAAAGACTATAAGAATTGTGAATTTCAGGAATAGTTGCAAAACTCCAATCTTTCCCTTTCGAGGTATTCCAAGAATACGAATCAGGAATATCGTGGAAAATTTTTATTCTTTCGTTTTAATAATACGTTAAACTTTATTAAACCTGGTGCATGGAGATATGCAACGCAGAAGACGGTCGTTCTTGACTTAGGGATTCACCTCGTAATCCCATAATCCTTGTTTGTAGTCTGATGCTCTTGCAGCATCCCCGATACGTCAATCGCTATCGAGAAAGAAACTGAAACTTGTCCAAACACTAATTAAGATTTAGATGTTTTTCTGCTCATCAATAACAAAATTATGGAGAGGTGATTAATCATCGTCCGAGTGGGAAACTTTAATTAGAGGGGGGAGGAAAAATGGCATTTAGATTGCATAATAGATAGCAGCCAAAGTTTTGCAACATTTACAGAATATATTTTTTATCCCATATTTTCTCCCCCGCCTGTGTCGTTCTTTCCATAAATTTCTTTCTTTCTTTCTTTCTCTTTCTTTTTCTTTCTCTTTTTTTTTTTGAAAAAATGCTGACGTATAGCATAAAAAAATTTTGATCCGTTTCATCGTGAACAGAGGATTTTTTTTTTTGTGTAAATTATGGAATATTGGAAATTATATACGATATTTCTAACTATCCGATATGAAGGAAGATTCATAACAAAAATTTCCCCGACAGACTTGATCCCTCGAGCAAAACATTCAGTTTGCTCTGCCATGAAAAATAGTTTGTTCAGACCCCCTGTATATTTTCAATGCCCGAATCGATATATCTGATATTGTTTGAACGCCATGAAATAAAGAAACATTTATTGAATCTACGCAAATATGTAGAGACAAAACTTGATTCTGGTTCGAAATTTTCCGCGTTGAAGAAAAGTTTCGTAACAAAAATAAGTCAAACAATAAAAAATATATCACCATATGCTCGAACATATTCGCCATCGATTCGAATCGTTACTGTTTTTATCAATCAATGGAAAAAGGAAAGAAAAAAAAAAAAAAAGAGACACGATCAAAAGTTACGAGTTAAAATTTCATAACCTCTCGAAAATAAATTCTATCCATCGCGAGTAAAATTATTGAATATTAAACTTATCGTCCTCGTCAAATTTCATCAATTTTTCATTTGAACAAATAGAGAAATCCTCCTCTCGAAATCTCTCGCGTGTATACATCCTCGATACGATTTCTTCCTCGATCGTTTCCTCGCCGTTAACCGGATCCCCCGTGTCAATTACCACCCTGATTATACCCGTGTCCGTGTTTTAAAAGGCTGCGCCGAATGTTTTCACGCGCTCCTCTCCCAATATAACCAAGTTACACCGCGACCCATGAAGTTGAGCTTCTTTAACGAGTTCATTCTTGGGGACGAATTAATAGGTGTTATCCCCTTGATAGAATTTAAGTAACGAGATTAAAACTAAAGGGAGTGAGGGGGGGGGAGGGGGAAGGGGGGCTCCTTTTCTCCACCGCGTGAAATTTCGTCGGCCCCTTTTCCGTCGCGTTAAAACACGCGGCGGAAAAGGTTCTTATTATCCCGTCCCGACCGATTATAAACGAAAAACCGAGAGGTGGAAAGGAATAATAATATTTACATTAATTTAGACGGTGAAACATTTTCAATTAGCATTCCGTTTCCTCCGTCACGGTTTCACCATCGCGGTGTCACGCTACTCTCCCTCCTCCCCCGCCAGATAACCGTTGTTTCGTTTCGTTTCGATCGAGAAAATGGCGGGCAACAACCGGATAGAAAATTAAAACACGCGTGCACGTTATTTGTTCAACACGTGAAAAAAAGGAGAAAGGCCTCGAATTCTCCATCTGTGCCGCTCAATCTATAATCCTGATAATTCAAATTATAAAGTGGGCGAATTAAAGCGTGGGATCACAGTGATTTATTTATTCGATCGATTCTTTCACGAATTTTCTTTTAATTAAATCGCGAGGAAATTTGAAATCGCGTCTCTTCGTTGCTATTGTTCGTTTTTTCTTTTTCAGAAGTAATTTTTAAGTGGAGTGATTTTAAAGGAGGGAGGAAAATTAATTTAGAAATTACGCTTTTTATGGAGAGAGAGAGGGAGGGAGAGGGAGAAGCGTCAAATGCGGAATTCATCGAGGGAAAATTTTCATATCGAAAACGATTAAACGACGCGCAATTTTGTTATAATATTGCTCGCTAGTTAAAAGAATTCAATCGTCCATGACATTTATTTAATGGCTACGAGGATTCCGATATTAACTGTACAATTTAATTCGATACCGTCTCCATTTTCAAACGCATATATCCATCCAAACTTAAGCTTTCATTGCTACCGTTAAATGATAATAAATAAAATTGAGTAACGCCTCTTCCAAAAAAAAAAAAAAAAAAAGGAAAGAATCGTAGATAAAGGAGAAATAGGTGGTTGAAAGTAACAATTATCCCCTGATACGGCTCGTCGTCGCTTCAAGATCAAAAATGGTAAAAGGGTGAACGGAGGAGGCCATTGAAGGAGAGGGGAGAAAAGGGTGGGCAGTATCCAAGTAACTCGGAATTAGGATTAAAGGTGGCCAAAAATTAAATCCTTATCTCGGCGGAGCCGACAACCAGGGCGAAAGGGGTGCGAGGAGGAGGAGGAGGAGGAACGAGTTCTTAGGGAAGAGTTCTCTTCTCTCGCCGGCTGTTGGGTCCTTGAGAGGGCGACACTTAATCTGACGCCAGCGCTGCAATTTCTTCCCATTAGCGGGTCTCCTTCGCGATTAAACATTTGCATAATCTCGGCACTCTTGTTATAATTCGGAGACATAATATATATTTAAGAGCGTTCCACCGGATCAGCAATATGCGAGCCCGTTTCCGTGGATGGGATTTTCGGAAAATTTTATTGTTTCCCTCCTTTCCTTCTCTTTTTTTTCTTCCAATTTCGATACTCTTCTCTCCTTTTCTTCGCGCCTACGTTGAATCGTGAAATCGAGTTTCACTCCCTTTTTCGATATCATTTTGCATTTGATTACGTAATCAGTGGAAGAAGAAAACTCAAAAGTGAAAATCTCGAAAATCTTGCTTCTAAATTTAGAAACTCTTAATTTCTTTTTCATGTAACGAATGCATTGGGATAAAAGTGAAGTGGAAAATTAATTAGAGAAAAGTTATATGAATCTATTTCAAACTTGTTCTCTCTTATTGCAGAACAGAACTGCGTTATACTACGCTGGATATCGTTTGTTTGATATATTGTCGCGTATATGTGTGCACGTATATCGGGCTAATAGAGCGTGGACAATTTACAGAGCGATATAACGAGAGAGAGAGAGAGAGAGAGGGAGAGAGAGAGGCGATATTACGATCTTTCGTTTTAACGAACGATAAATCTAATTATAATTCGATTTATCACGAAGAGAAAATATGGAGGAATTGCGTGATAAACCGTTCGAAGAAACAATGTCCGATTTGATAATTATGCTGACAGTGGACTGGTTAGTTTTTCATCGGAGAGACTGAGCTCGTTTAATGCAGATTACAGACGAATGCTAATGAAGGCTAATGAGATTTATAGGGGGCTGTACGCAAATAATGCCGTTGCGTAATGTACGCGCGCAATGTAACCTGTTATATAACCTTTCGATTACGAGGAGTATCGATAATTTCCATGGATACCTGATCCGTTCTCGTATATACGTTCACATGTATATACGAAAATTCTACGTTTTTGGTATATCCCTCGGGTCGAGAAATGTTTCCTTCGTCCTTTTCGAACGCGATCGAAATTTCGAAATATAAAATATCGAATCGAATATTTGTTTCAACGTTATTACTTGTCTTGTCGAATAACTTCAACTCTCTCTTCTCGACTCTCGTCGAGAGAAAAAAATCCCAACTATTTTTGATTCTTTTTCTTATTGTCGATATTTGTAAACCTAACCTAACTTTTTTAAAAATAAGAATCGGTGTATATGAATACGAATAATATGTAGAGGAATATAAAATATCCGAAGCAAAGCAGTGTTGAGTAGTGTAAAAGATGTTAAAATATTTTTCAATTCCAATCATTTTGACGAAAAATCTTAATATTGGCAATGACGATGGAAAATCAACGTTGAGAGATAAAAGAACGACATTTCCAGTCTCCTGTTGAAAAGGGAGATATGAAAGAAATGGTGGTTTGAGAACCACTGTTTGCTCACCTTCCTAAATTGGCGGGGACCACTTTGACGCGTCGATGAGCTTCTATACCTCGTAGTGCTCTCAAAACTTCTCTTACCCTCCCGCGTTGTACGGTTGTACGCACTGAATCCACGTTTCTCCATAGAATATGATATAACTCGGACAATTTATCGCCCAAGTGTGCGTGCGCACTGTTGATAGAGGCTGTTGCAGGTGCTCTCCGTTCTGTATCTACCATTAGCCTAGATTTTCGTTTCGACCACCCATTCGTTATAAAAAAGGGATAAAAAGAAAGGATTTCCACGATTACGTATTTAAACTTCGAGCAAAAATTAAAGTTGCGTTGTATTCCATTGTTCCCCTTTATGACGAGAAAAATGTATCGTTTTGCACTTTGAAGGAAGAATAGGATTGTGTAACTATTCTTTGAAGGGAAATTAACGTAATTATTCGATAGAAATAATTTTATTTAAGGAAATTTGTGATCATTAGGAATAAATTTAAAAATAAATATTAAAATTTTCGAAGAGCAGTTGAAGCATTGGATCTAAAATGGCACATTTTTTTTTTTATTTAAATTCTCGCGAATTCTCTGTATGAATATATTTTTTCAATTATTTCTATCTATCCACGAGGTTAAATTTCGAGTGAGAATAAATATCATTATATTTTTGAAGAGGAACTCTTTATTATTAGATTCTCATTCGTTGAAAAAATATCTAGATAAATGATATGAACGGGGGTATAACACGTTTTAAAACGAAAATTTTTTAATCAAAATCCTTTTTTTCCGATTTTACTTTTATAAAAGCATATATATACAATTAGATTTCTATTATATTACATTTTATCTTTATCTTATAAAATTTGAATATCGTATAATTTTAACATTTCTAAATATTTAAAGATCTAAAAATTTGGCGAAAAACATTTATCATTTCCATTACCTAAAAGCGATCAGATGTTCCAGCCTTAATCCAGCTATATAATTGGGAAAATACATTTACGATGACATAGATGCTTAAGATAATCAGGAATATAACGGAGTGACTGGAAGTTCCGGGAAACCACTTTCCCGGAATTTAGTTTGATATAGAGCGATCCTTGTGCTAGCTAGCTTGCACAGAGCGTAATAGTAAGTTCCTTAATGATAGAAACAGTTACGGCGTATTACCTGCAAGTGTACATCGTTGTTTGCTATTCATTAGCCAGGATTATATTGGGGTGACCAATAGATGCTCGCAATTCTCTGCCTTTATGAGATTATTTCTCTAGATATCGCCGACGATTTTCACTGGCCCCCTCTCTTTCCTCGTTCAAAACTTAACGCGAAACCGATATTAATTATTCCGTCAATATTGACGTGTCCCATATACGAATTAATCAGGAAACGATCAGATTCATCTTTGAATCTCAAACGAATCATTTGTAATAAGACAAAACAGTCTCAAATTTACGCCAATCTCTCAAAATTAAAATCTTCAGAAACGGATTGAATCGTCGTGAAACAACTTCAAACTTAATGCAATTAATCAAAACGCGTTTCGATCATTCCATTCGTCACAAAGAGAAGTTTAATTTGTGAAAATTAAAATCACGTATTGCAAGAAACATATTCTTCAGAAACATTCGATCAATCAACGTCGAACCACTTCAAATCTGATGATACATAGCGAAAAGCGTCTCGATTTCTTTTTGGCAAACGTTCAAAGATTATTCATCAACAAACGAAATTAAAATCACCGAAATGTTAACATCTTTCCTTCCAACACGCTCTCCATCAGACAGAAACCAACTTGCCCAAGTCGAAGCAGCGAGTAGAAGAGTCTCGACTCTTCCCAACCATAAATCGTCTTTGAACGATATCGGTGAAAGAGACTTGCGGCGATAAGGAATCTCTTTCTCTCTCTCTCTCTCGTTGCACGTCGATCGACGGCACAGCCGTGTAAAAACCTCGCTCCTCCATGGCGGACGTATCGATGCCTAAGAAGGCATAAAATCCGAAAATCCGCGAGATCCTTGCGATTTCGCTTCCCTCGATTTTACCTCTCCCCCCGCGTTCACTCAACTTTCTCTCCACCATCCTGCCGGAAACGGCAACAACGTTTAACACGGGTCCGGGTTCCCGAACATTCGTGCGAAATCTCCGTTAAGCCGAGCCGGCCAAGCTCGAGCTTTACAATCGACGTTCGAAATCGTCCGCTCCGTTGTTGTGCTCTGCGAGCCCACACCATCCAAACGATTGTCCTCTTCCTCTCCGTCTAATTTCCCGAGGAAACGTCGGGCAAAAGGGGAGAGGGGAAGAAAGTGGAAAGTGGCTCAGTTTCATTTCGATGATTGAATCGGGAGATACGTCCGTTCATTAGCTCGATGAGCCTCTGTTTTGCGATCCCATAAAACCCGGTTTTATGGGACGCCTCCTGTGTACGATTGTTCGTGAAGTGTTTTCAACTCTTTCCAAAGTTTCGTTATAATTGTGCCATCGTTTTTGTCAGTTTTTGTCGATACTTTCTTTCAATTTTCTCTCTTCTCTTCTCTTTCTTTGAATATTACAATCTTGCGTTGAGATTAATCGTTTGCAGATATCTAAGAGTGGATCGTTTAAAAGTGTTTCAAGTGTGTTGATAAGAGATAAAGTACTCTTTGAGTGTCACGATTTTCGTAGATTTTGAGAGTTTTGTATATGTGTATAAATAAGTATTTTTTGAATGTTTGGAGACTTTGAGGTAAAGTAATCGAGATGTCATTTTTGAAGACTGTCTTTCTGAGTATCGAATTTTATAATTGTGTAATCGAAGTGCAATCTTTGAAATAAAATGAACTTTATGGATACTTATGGATAGGGTTGAGAGATTGTTTTGTAAAATAAAATTTTAGAGTTTTTTCGATTCTGTATTGTGAATGGATGGATTTTATTTTATTACTCGTATTTTATGTATATATCTCTGTTGGAAATTTTCTGTAATGAAAAATTCCTTTTGATAAAATTTTATCAAATGGATTTATCACCGATCAAAAGAGAAGTCAAAGGAAACGAAATTATTATTGATATTCCTTTATCGTCTCAATTCTCTTCTTCAAATATTCAAAAAAAAAAAAAAAAAAAAAGAAAAAGAAAGAAAGAAACAAAAATTATACAAAAGAGAGAGAACCATATCAATCTCACATCAATTAATTTCGAAGGGATCATCTGTATCACGATCGTCCAGAGAGTTTCTTGGTATCAGGGTTAAACACAACTTTCTTCGAAAGTTGATTTATATATCCTATGGAACCGACCGATCCTCGGAATGATCGATGCTCCCCAATCCATAAGCAACTCCCTATACCAGGCTGGATCGAAATTCATCCAATTATTGGCGAATTCGATGGGCTATAACTAAATATATCGTCTTCCTAGCGGGGTTGAAAAGAAAAAGAGAGGGAAAGAGTGTGTAATCGAGGGACGAGGAATTCGTGAAAGCAACCCTCCTTTTCCACCTTTCAACGACTTTCGTACTTTCCACGAATATATATATGTACGTTGACACAATGATTCATTTTTAAAACATTACGATTAATTTAAAAAATTTCCAATTATCTTATTTCGAAATTATTTAATTCACAAATATAAATTTCATAAGTAATATCATTTTTAAAATATTAATCTCGATAGAAAATTGTCTACTCGTTTCTCACAATTTTTTAATTCGAACAAATATCTCGTTTATTTTCGATTACCAAAGCTTGTATTAATTTTTCCAAAAAATTCAAATTTCCAATTATCTTATTTCGAAATTATTTAATTCACAGATCTCGTAAGTAATATCAGTTTTAAAATATTAATCTCGATAGAAAATTGTCTACTCGTTTCTCAATTCAATTCATTTCTCACAATTTTCTAATTCGAGCAAATATCTCGTTTATTTTCGATTACCAAAGCTTGTATTAATTTTTCCAAAAAATTCAAATTTCCAATTATCTTATTTCGAAATTATTTAATTCACAGATCTCGTAAGTAATATCATTTTTAAAATATTAATCTCGATAGAAAATTGTCTCGTTTCTCAATCCAATTTATTTCTCACAATTTTCTAATTCGAACAAATATCTTATTTATTTTCGATTACCAAAGCTTGTATTAATTTTTCCAAAAAATTCAAATTTCCAATTATCTTATTTTGAAATTATTTAATTCACAGATCTTGTAAGTAATATCATTTTTAAAATATTGATCTCGATAGAAAATTGTCTCCTCGTTTCTCAATCCCAATTTTCTCACAATTTTCTAATTTGAACAAATATCTCATTTATTTTCGATTACCAAAGCTTGTATTAATTTTTCCAAAAAATTCAAATTTCCAATTATCTTATTTCGAAATTATTTAATTCACAGATATAAATCTCGTAAGTAGAATCATTTTTAAAATATTTTCGATAAAAAATTGTCTACTCGTTTTTCAATCCAATTCATTTCTCACAATTTTCTAATTCGAACAAATATCTTATTTATTTTCGATTAAAAAGCTTGTATTAATTTTTCCAAAAAATTCAAATTTCCAATTATCTTATTTCGAAATTATTTAATTCACAGATCTCGTAAGTAATATCATCTTTAAAATATTGATCTCGATAGAAAATTGTCTACTCGTTTCTCACAATTTTTTAATTCGAGCAAATATCTCGTTTATTTTCGATTACCAAAGCTTGTATTAATTTTTCCAATTTGTCACATTTCTAAAAAAAATCCTACAATTACCGAGCATCGTTCGATCATTTACATTTCACTTTGTTCTTCTTCGAGCAACATATATAGATTCGATTATTATTTTCCTTTCTACGAAAAGGAAAAAAGAAAACAATTATTTCTACTCTTCCTGCGTAGAAACAACCAGCCTCGATCCCTGTCGTGCGAAGGGTAGGAAGGAAAGAGAAAGGGCGAGAGGCAAGTAAATCTGTTCCAATTCCCCCACGTTCCTTGGCCCGCTTGTCCCTTCACTTATTCCTTGCACCCTACTTGCGGGGATCCCAAGGGGGTCGCTTATTCCCTTAAGCCCGTTTCCATCGCGGATGTACGACGCCGTTCCACCCGCTGCTCTCCTCTCCGCCTTTCATTAACCCTTTCCGTTAAACCGTTGTTTGTACAAGACTCGCCGAAAGACCCGCCGCGATTCGAATCCAACGCCGCAATTTCGCCGCGTTTTAAACGTTTCTTGGAGAGGGGAGGGACGAGGTTCCACGTCGATCGAGATGGATTCGATGTTTTCGTTCGAAAAACAGGCGGATTTGTTGTTCGTGGAATTCCACGAATTGCGAATCGTACGATTCTATTAATGTCAACAGAAGTGTTGGAGCTCGCGTATGGAAATTTATTTATTTTCTTTTCGAACGTAATACGCGTTACGGTATATTTATTACTTTGGATTAGACTTTCCTCTCCTCCTCTGTGTGTACATTGGAATATCGTTTCTCGGGTTAGTAACATGTCGTATTGCGCCGTGAAACGAGCTGTCTGCTTTATTCTCTATTCTCGTGATTGGAAGAAAAAGAAAGTATAAAGTATAAATGCAAGAGATATGTTGTGAGAGATGTGCGAATGGAATGTGTAAGTGTTAAAAATGTGAAAAGTGGCGAAGAATTAACGAGCAACCGATTAAATTTGACCGTTTCTCTTCACTTTTTAGGTTATAGTAGAACACGTTGATTGATTTGATCATTAATTCACGGATAACTTCAAAGGGAGCGTGAATCTTCGTCTGCTATTTTGTGTAACGTGCAACCTACTATTTTCTCCCGCTGTTTATCTACGAGGGAGAGGAAAGAGGAGGCCCGAATCTGTTCAAACTCGTTAATATTAAATTATCGTGGGCGACGAGAGTTGAGTTTAAGTTCGGGATTATTATGATAAACGAACTTTTTACGCTTTTTAAAGTGATGGAACGCGCGTAAAAGTGTGTGGGGGCGCGTAAAACTATTAATGCGGCGAGGTTGCGGCGACCTTGAGTCCTTCCTCCACCACCGCGAATATCGAGAACGATAATCGTGGATGGAGTTTTAAACGTGCGCAATACGGCGCAATACCCGTGGAGTTTGCTTATTATCTGATACAGTACTATATAATTCAACTGTGCAGAATTTTTATATTAGGAAATATTTCAAATTTTCCTTTTTGGATAATTATTGAAGTAAATTTTTCTCTTGTCTCTTGTTTCAATGAATTTTGTATATTGGATATAAACGATTGGCAAAAGTTTTCAATCGTATTTGTTATATAAGATTGCACATATTTTTCACGTGATATATATTTAATGATATAGAGTGAGAAATAGACTAATTAAATAATACTGTTTTCTTTTTCTTTTTGGCTACAGGGAAGAAGAAATATCGCGGTTCGATGGGATAGAATGAAGGAAGGAAATAAAATATCAAAAAGGGGAAGTGGTCGGTGCTTAAAAATAGCAATTATCAGCTGTTCCCTTTAATAGAAAGAATTATCGAATAAAGTGGGGATTTTTAAGCACTTAGTTAGGAACGATTAATAATCGACAATGGGGGGAGAGGATGCTCGACTCGTTTCGATTCGTTTCGTTCGGGGGAAACTTTAGCAATTACTGATATTCTCGCGTTGGGCGGGAACGAGAAGGAGGAGAAAACATTAAGAGTTTGATAAAAGTGAGATTTCTTCGGGAGAGGAGAGTAAATTAAAATCCGCTTAATAAATTAAGCGATTAGTCAAGGTCTACTCATTTTTCTTTCTTTTTTTTTTTTAGGCTACTTCCCCTTTCGAAAAATCAAGATCCCTCTCTTCGACGTCAATGAAAATTACTCAAATTTTTATCTAAAAAAAAAAAAAAAAAATCAAAATTCCTCTCCTCTCTAAACATCGTCCGTTTCAATCCCTCTGCTTAACGAGCTTCTCTCGAAATCGCTTAATATCCCCATTTTTCGCGATCAATTTACTTTCTTTCAACGTTATTAACCCGAATTTCGTTCCAAGGCGGGGGTTGAGTTACGAGAGAAGGAGGGGAGAGGATAGGTGAAAATACGATGAAAATCTTGTTTGCACGCCGCGTGGAGGAACGCCGTTTGTCCTACCTGCGCTCCACTCCTCTTATTGTTAATCTCCTTAATGCACGCCTCTCCACGCCTGGTGGCGGTGGAAACTGGCACAACCACCGGTTGGCGAGTGGCCGCCGCCATTTTCGTGTTTATTATTTATCGTTGGTCCGTAGCGCTACCTACCCAGGTCGCAAACATCTGTGCAAACCCAGTAGTAGGTATGTGTTTATTAAATTCAGAATTAGACGGGCCGGCTGACATCTCGGATTCCAGGCTTGCCTGGAAATCGCCGTTGTCACACCACCTGCTAGTTTCGGTTTCCGCGCACGTGCCGCTCGTAAAGATACACGGGCATCGAGTAAAGTGTTATATATTTGTCGTTCGAACGAGTGCGGATTTCGATCGAGGATCGAGAATCTTTTTTAAAATCTTGAGAAATGGAAGGAAAGTTTTAATGAATGAACGTGCCTTTCGTTTTTGGAGGGATACGTTTTGTGTTTCGTATTTATAGATAGATTTAGAGTAAGAACATAAGAGTAGAAGAATTTGTTAGAATTGTTAGTTGAATTAATCGATGTTAAAGATTTTCCTTTTATAAATTTTTGACACTCGTCTCGAAGAGGGAATTTTGATGCAGTAATTAACGTAGATGTAGTCTATTTTCGTGGGGGAGGGGAGGAAGGAACGTACTCTGCTCGCTTTGGTATCAAACTTTTTCTTTCTCCCAACTCAGGAGGATGGAGGAGGGGAGCAGAGAAAATAAAGGTTGCGGAAGAACGACAATCGGAAGCCTTTAGAGCTCCCTCGTCTCGTCTGCTGAAATATCGCGTAATACGAAACACGAATCAAAACGTTTATCGCGGTATCGCGGCTCTTATCCTCTTTATTGTCGAACAATTTACGATTTCATCGAAAGTTTCTGCTCCCTCCCTCCTATAAAAATCATCGCATTCGGTAATTAACCTAATTTCCTTGTATCTTGAATCCTCATAGAAATTCTGAATCGTTCGATAAACGAAATAAATTTTGAAAATTCTTCGTTTACAAAAGACTCCAATACGATGGAAAAACAGGATAACGTTTCAAAAAAGGAAAAACCAAAGAGAAGAATCATCTGTTTATCTATCAACAGAATTTCATCCTATTAAAATTTTCATTCTATTCTATATTTATCCCTCTTCTTCTCGCTCAGTTTCTTCAAGGTCTTGAACCACGTTCCCAATTAATCGTATCTCGAGGCGATGCCGAGGTTGCGTGCCACTTTCTTTCTTTTTTTTTCTTTTCCACCCGGATTAACTTAACCCTTGCTCCCCTCCATCCATCCCCTCCCCTCGATCGAGCATCGAGCAAAGCAGGGGAACCCCCTTTCATCTCCGGTCCGCCAGCTCCTCTCTCTCTTCGTCCTCCGCTTCCTTTGCCTGTCCACGTAGCCGGGGATGAAGAGTTCCGCTGTTGCTTATTTTCCTGCAGCCTCTCAAATTATATGTCCAACTTATTTTCTCGCTCGACTCGCCCCGGGGATTTCTGCGACTCTCTTCCACCCGAACATTCCGTGACGTAGACGACGCACAGAGAGAGAGGGAGAGAGAGAGAGAGAGAGAAGGAGGGGGCGGAGGACTTTATTAAACCCCAAAAGAACGAAGCACGACGTCGTTCGATTTCCGAAGCACGCGATTCCGTTTGATGTGGAACAAACCCCCCCTTTCTCCTTCCTATCGCAACTTTCCACGATTAAAGAGGTGTGTGTATGTATATATATGTGTGTGTGTGTGTGTGTGTGTGTATGCGCGCTCTGATACCTGCTCACCTTCCAAGGGGCTACGCGCGCTTTTTGCCTCCTTTGGAAAAAAAAAAGGCGCGAGAAGAAGTAATTGCCTCGCCACCGTCACCGCCATCAACCAGCGGGGATCTCCTCCTCTCTCTTTTTCTCGTTCGCTCTCGATATCGAAGGCTCGAGATGCAGAAACGCCTTTGGAAATCAAATCGAATTACCCTGTTCTTTTGGGACTTAATAAAGTCTTCTTCCCTTACCTTTGAACCGAAAGGAGACATTTTCTCTCCTGGTTTCTTTCTCTCCTCGCCGTGTCTTCCGCAGCCCTCCCGACCGAATGCAATTATCGACGGTGTTATCTCGAGCCTCGATAAATTTATATATACGACGATCTCTCGTCTTCTTGTTCCTCGATTTTGATTCCCTTCTTCTTTTTTTTTTTCTTCTTCTTTTATCGATTCTCTCGTTTGATCTGTTCCTTTTTTCTTTCTCTCTTAGGGATGTACGTTTAATTCGTGTCGATTAGAGATCGATTTTATTGGTGAAAGAATTTGGATTTCGATTACATATGTACGTTACATTGCACGTGGTGTTGAGAGTTCTTTTAGATTTTCGAATTTTGGGATTCAGAATTTCGAAGGGAACTTGGAATCGAAGAAAGTATCGACTTTGGACGAATTGTGACGTGGGGGAGGAAAGTTGTCCCTGATTTATCGTTTAACGTCACCGTGTCGCGATTGATATTTCAAAGACTGTCGTTTCGAGATGAGCGATGAGCCAGGAGAAGAGAAGAGTTCGAAATCGATAACTCGCGTGCAACTTCTTCTTTCTTTTTTTTTTTCGACATGGAAATCGAGAGTAATCCACAGCTCTCTCTTTTCTCGCTGCGACGATAAATCGATGCATTTAATTCGCCTCGAAAACGTAAGGACGTCGTTGGTTACAGTTCCTTCTCCTTCTATTCGTGCTTCTTCTTTAATGACCACTTTTCAAGGGAAGTGAGATTGCCTCGAAAATTGTCGAATTTGATAGAAACTCTATATGTATATATTAGATATATATTAGATTAATAGTAATATTTTTATAGTATTCGTGATGATTGCATTCGTTGTTAAAAGGAAAATGTGTGTTTGTGCAACGATTTGAATAAATTAAATATCTCGTTCTTTAAATTTTGAAAAATTTGAAGAAACTCTAGAATCGATAGATGATTAGAGAATGATTTAGGAATGATTTTCATTTCTGGTTTGAAATTAATCTACATTCATCATTTCCTTTCTACAGGAATTTGATATATATATATATTAGATATATATTAGATTAATAGTAATATTTAGTATAATTAATAGTATTCGTGATCATTGCATTCGTTGTTAAAAGAAAAATGTGTGTTTGTGCAACGATTTGAATAAATTAAATATCTCGTTCTTTAAATTTTGAAAAATTTGAAGAAACTCTAGAATCGAAAGATGATTAGAGAGTGATTTAGGAGTGATTTTCATTTCTGGTTTGAAATTAATCTACATTCGTTTCCTTTCTACAGGAAATATTGGAACGAAGAAGGAAGAGCATAGCGAAATTTCTAGATCGATACATTTCGATCCGATTTCTCTTATCCTGTCGAATTGTTCGAGTGAAAATTATCGATCAATTAGGTAGGAGAAGAAGGGGCACGAAGTCTTGGCTCGGTTAACTAGAGATAGAAGTGGAGGCATAGAAGAGGCATAGAAGAGGCATAGAGATAGAAGTGGCGTACGGCCGTTTTAAACGCGCTAGAATTGCGCCACGTTTAACGTTTATGGCGGTGTAACGAGCCAGACCGGCGGATATTTTATATTTTATCATACCTTCAACGTTAAGGCAACGTTATACGATGCATTCTAGCCGCCTTCAAGACGGCGCCCTTCGACGAATTACACATGGCGAATTTTATTCGTCAAGGATTCTCGTACATACTCTCTTGATTCTCTTTCATGGATGACGAAACGATAGAGAATTCTATCTATGAATTTTAATCCTTGATCGAGATAATTTTGTCAACAGGATTCACTTCGATTCTTTTTCTTTCTACTTTTTTTCAGGGAGAAAAGTTTCTAAGAGATTGAATTTTTTTTTTTTAATTTTCATAAAAGGAAATAAATACGATTGTTCGCTCGCAAGATTTCGTGAATAAATGGTTTTTAGATTTTTCAAAAAATCACGGACGACGTTAAATCCTCTAAATTTTATCTCTCTTGAATAATATTTCACCAAGTTCAAGACTCCTAGAAGGAAAATTAATTATTTGAAAATCGAAAGGATTCGAAAAATATCGAAAATCCTGGCTTCGAACCGCGACCGAGAGAGAAAAAAAAGGCATTTTCCTCACTTCGGCACATTCGGCACATTCGAACGTGCATCCTATTAGAAAATTGGTCCTCGAGCTGCTTACACTTTCCCCCCCGACCGACTTTTTCCATTTTCGCTCTTCACTTAATTGCAATTCCAACGAAGTAAAGAGTTGCGCACACAGGGAGAGTGGCGACACCCTCTTTGTTCGTCCTTCTCGCCGTGAGAAAAGGAGAGGAAAGGAAAGAAAAGAAAAGAAAAAGAAGAGGGAAGAAAAGAAGAGAGGGGGGGAAAGAGAAACGAAAGAAGAAAGAGGAAGGGTGGAGGGAGGGAGACCGCGCCCCTTATCAGACACACAGGATTTCTCGTTCGAAGGATCGATGGCGGGACTGGGATGGATCACAAAGCCCTTGTTTCCATCAGCGTTTAGCCGTATCGTTGTTTAGCTGATTGCGAAAGAATCGAATTGCGTGTCGAATTCCCTCTTGTCCAACGAATATCCCTCGAATTATCAATGCTGCCCGTGGAAATTGGCGGTTCGCTATATATACCTGGCCGGCACAAAGGAGATTTAATTAATGGAATTAACCTGAAATGGCTGCCGCCGTCTCTCTGCCCGGTTTGCAATTTCAATTCCTCTTCGGTATGCCCCCTCCTCCCCCCTTCTCTCTCTCTCTCGCTCTCTCTTTCTCTCTCTCTCCTTCCCCCCCTCCCCCCAGGGTGAAAAGGTGACGCGCGCCATCGTCGTTCCTTACACTTGGATTAAATGCATTTTCTAAATTCCGAAACTCGCGACGGAAACTCGTAAATCAACCCCTGCCAACTGGCCCTGGACAGTGGACAACTTGTTCCATCGGGCCGGATGGACTTCAAAGATCGGGCGTTGCTCGATATCTATCCTCCTTCTTCTCTTTCTGGATAAACCGATTTTCATAGAGGAAGTTTCGTTCCTCTTTGCGCAAATTGAAATTTTTACGAAAGAAAGAGAGAAGAAGAGGGATCTATTTTCTTTCTTTTTTTTTTTTGTAAATGATTAGGAATATATTTTGGATATTTTGAATATTTTTCAATTTCTTCCGAGTGAATAAATGATTTAATCGATTATTTGTAATATTATTCGCGTAATATTTTGAAAGATTTATCGAGAGATCCTATTAAAGGAGGAAAGAAAGTTTCAAAGTTGTTGAAAAATCGTTCATCTTTATTTTTCCGTCCATTCGAAAAAGAGATAAAAAGAGAAGCAAGATTCCATTACGAATCTTTCAACCGAATGATACAACATTGTACTGTATTTTTATTATTTACGAAATTTAAAAAATTAAATATTCGAAGATCCTCCTTAATAACTTTGTACGTTTCTTCCTCTTTATAGGTTTTTAATAATTGAAAAAAAATACTAGCGTTTCCCCGGTTCGAAACCCCTATCGAGGGATCCAATTTCAAGAAATATTTCCCCCCCTCCCCCCGATGTCGTTTGAGATTCTTCTCTTCGAGTGTGTACAATAAACGTTTTGTAAGCGAAAGCTTTGAACGGCGTTTAAAATCGATAAACCGGTTGAGAAATTCGCGCATATCCATGACTAGGGGCGGTAATTAAACCTGTCATTGTGCCGAGACGTAGCCGTCGCACGACCGACGGCTGTAGCTGTCGCTCTCTGTGTCGACCGTTTTAAAAATATTTTCTTCGATTTATTTTCCTTCGTTTCTTCGTCCCGCTTTAACGTAACAACGCCACGTCACAAGCACGCGGCCTGATGAAACGACGATGTGTCATTAACGCGGCAAAACCGAATTTTTTAATCTTTGATACCCCATCTATTTGAATATCAATCAGGTGTGAAATTTCCTTCTATTGCATTAAATCGAATCAACACTTCGACGAATGTAACGAAGATTACATTCCGCGATAACCTCGATTGATATATCTATCCAAATAATTTAGGTTAGCCAAAGGAAACCGAATTTTTTTAATCTTTGATACCCATCTATTTGAATATCAATCGGGTGTGAAATTTCCTTCTATTGCATTAAATCGCGTCGAACCAACATCGAGGAATGTAAGAAGAAGATTATTAGAAGATTATTTCACGATAATTTCGATTGATATATCCATCGAAGTAATTTAGGTTAGCCAAAGGAAACCGAATTTTTTTAATCTTTAATACCTAGCTATTTGAATATCAATCGGGTGTGAAATTTCCTTCTATTGCATTAAATCGCGTCGAACCAACATCGAGGAATGTAAGAAGAAGATTATTAGAAGATTATTTCACGATAATTTCGATTGATATATCCATCGAAGTAATTTAGGTTAGCCAAAGGAAACCGAATTTTTTTAATCTTTGATACCCATCTATTTGAATATCAATCAGGTGTGAAATTTTCTTCTATTGCATTAAATCGCGTCGAACCAATATCGAGGAATGTAACGAAGATTACATTCCACGATAACCTCGATTGATATATCCATCGAAATAATTTAGGTTAGCCGAAGAAAACCGAATTTTGTTAATCTTTGTCGTGGAACTATGTGAAATTTTCTACGTTACTATTAAGATGGAGTATTAGAGAATTTTTAGAATTTATAATATAGAGAATTTTAGGTTATTTAATATCAATTTACATCCTACACGATTTCTATCCCGCGAAATGTAGAATAAAATCTATACATTTTTCAAGCATTCTATTCGAACAAAAGAGAACCTCTTTATTAAACAATCATCCCTTTCGAAACTTACCCTTTCCAAAATTAATTATACATTTCATGATCACCAAAGATCTCCGAACGATCTCAATGAAAATTAAAACTCGATCGAGGAAGAAAAATCCGAAAAAAAAAAGAAAGAAAATCATAAAACTGATCATCCACTTGTCCACTGCGTCATAAAAAACTCGTATGCTCCGCGCGAAACCGATGCCCATCCTCCCCCTCTCCCCCCCCTTCTTCTTCTTTTTTTTCTTTTTTTTATCAATTTATTTCCGGAAGAAACGTACTCCACTCCGCTCGCTCTATCTCCACCGTGTTTGCCCTTGCTGAGTTCTCCTCCCATCCGACGAGCAGAAATGAGCCGTGACAAAATCGCTAAATTGAACACCGCCGCGCCCCGTGTACACCCGCGTGTACGTACATCAATAAATAAACCTGGTGGCTTGTAGCAATGCTCTCCGACCTGGGAAGGCAAGCGGTGTGCATGTGTACCTTGTCTGACAATATGGTTTCCAATATTGTCCAATATGTATGATTCACCCCGCCGTTTCCACGAATCGTTTCACCGTCTCTACACGCGCCCCGTATCTACGTATATACGGCGCGTATATATATATATATACAGAGATGGGTTATTGCGGAACCCGGAAACCGGTGGCAAGATCCTCGACCAGCCTAGTTCGTCTCTCGTGTCATTATCGTTGCCTTTTATTCGCTTGTTACACCATGTTTTTCTCGTTACGTAGGATATACATTATACTCTTTCGAGTGAATCGAAATTGAATCACGATGAATCATTATTATTATTATTATTTTGTATTTCGTTGAAATAGAATTTTTCAACTTTGCGAATTATATTACATGAATGTTTGATTCGAAGATTCGTAAAAATTATCTCATTCGTGATCGGAAACAATTTCAATTTCAATATACATATTCGATTATAAAAGTAAAATTCTTAATCCACGAAATTACAAGTTTTATTATTTATATACATATTTATCTTATCCTAATCGCTTGATCTAAAACAAAATTGTCTGATTGTCTCCCGGCTCGAGAATCACGATGGAAGAAGAAGAAGAAGAAGAAGGAGAGATCGATTCCCTTCGAATTCATCACGGTATGCACAATTTCCCCGGCTCAGCCAATCTCCTTGAAAATCACATTTAATATCGTACTCTTCCTCGAGTTTCGTACGAAAGAGAAACAAAGGTAATAACCCCCTCCCTTCCTCCCTCCCCTTCCCGCAACCGTGGTCTCAACGACAAAGGATATTACGATCCGCTATCACGTTGGGCGGAAAGAATATACCCGCGAGCGACTGAGACAGGTCGGTGCACGCGACCTGTACCCGCCAAGAAATAATTAACAAGTCCTGGATTTACCTCCCCCCTCCCCCTCCCCCTCCCCCCAGAAAAGAGGGGGATAAGTAAAAAGCTCGGTCGATTGAATCCGTGGCTGGTCGTGGTCTACGCGTGGCTGCAAAACTGCCTTTATTTTCAATTTTCATAATAGCCGTATCGACCGGCGATGGTGGTGGTGGTGGTGGTGGTGGTGGTGGTGGTGGGTTACCTTCCATCTCGAGAGCCTCGATAACCGTGTCTGTGGTTGCGCGTGCACGCGCTTGTACGCGTGTTGTGGACGAGGGACGATATAATCGTGGGGGTTGTGCAGCGAGTAGTTTACTCGAAAGGAGGGCGCGGGGGTGGTAGATATCAATCATGGGGGTTCAGGGCTGTCAACCCATCGGCCTCCGCGATAAAGACACAGACCAGAATGGAACAACATGGAGGATATATTCTTCCAGACGATCCACGGATAATTCTTCTCTTGGCTTCTTAATTGCGAATTCAAGGGGGAGGAGAGAGAGTTGATTCGAATAAATATATTTTTTTTAGATGGATTGAAATCGATATTTTTAATTAATAAATTCAATTAATTAATTCGTTGCGAGATCAACCGAGACTCGACGAAATTTATCTGTCTGTATCGAAAGAAATATCAAATCGTTTTAACGTTTCTTATCGTCTCTCTCTCTTGCGCAAATATTATCCTTTTTAAAAATACCCCGTGTTTTCGCTCGGATAATACGTATTTCTCGGGGCGAGAAGGAGGAGGAGGAGGAGGATACGTTTTTCTCCTCCGGTCGTGAAGATTTTTCGTCGTTCGGTTTCGAACGAAGAAGCTCGGACGGGCCACGAAAGGGCCACGGCTGAGGCAGAATGGAAAACAATAACTTTTTCATTTACCGGGCAAGATATTACCGCGATATAAGCGCGGCTCCACGATAAAACTAAGGCAACGTCGTACAACGACGACGACGACGACGACGACGTCGTTCCACGACATGGAGAGTTTTACTTCCTTTTTGCGAAGAGGGAACTCACGATCGAGTATATTATTGCATGGCGTGTGTATATATATATATATATGTACGTACGCGTGTATCTATATATATATATCCATATATCGTTTCTTCGTATCAAGATTTCTATTCTCTTGCTGTTACAGGAAACCTTTATTTCGGTGTGCTCAAGAATCGAGGAATAGTCAGCGTATATACGGCGATAGACGTTGGGGGAGGTGGTGCGCGTGGTGAGTCCCTTTGAAAATGTGTCTACTGTAAAATATATTTCCTGATCGCGGTAATGGATAGAAAATAAGCTGTACCATTGCCAGCCAGCGGGGATATTTATCGGGCCAGATTCTTATTCTCTTTTGAACGAGAGGGGTTCTTTATCTTTTTTTTTTTTTTTTACGATGCGTGATCGATCTTTTCATTTTGTTTTTTCTTCTTTTTTACGCGTTCGCTCGCGATTTATTAATCAATTTGTTGCAACGCGAAATTTAGAGGGTAGAATATCAATTATTTTGAAGAATAGAGAAAGTGTGATGTGGTGGAGATTTTAATATGTTTCGATTAGGAAAGAATTTTGAGTTTTCTTTAGTTCAGAAATTATCTTATCTAAAGTGTCCTTGATCGTTATTAATCAGGGAGAGGGAGAAGATAGATAGACTATTTTTGTATTTAAAATTTTTTAATACTTGCATAAATCAGAAACTGTGAACGTTATATTGTAAAAGTTGGTTGTAAAAGAAGAAAATCGACTATCGAAAGTGAATGATAATAATAATTCTGCTCGAATTATTTCAATCGATCATCAGGTTTACGTATTTTATTAATCAGGGAGAGGGGAAAGATAGATAGACAATTTTTGTATTTAAAATTTTTTAATACTTGCATAAATCAGAAACTGTGAACGTTGTATTGTAAAAGAAAAAATCGACTATTGAAAGTGAATAATAATAATTCTGCTCGAATTATTTTAATCGATCATCAGATTTACGTATCTTATTAATCAGGGAGAGGGGAAAGATAGATAGACAATTTTTGTATTTAAAATTTTTTAATACTTGCATAAATCAGAAACTGTGAACGTTATATTGTAAAAGTTGGTTGTAAAAGAAGAAATCGACTATCGAAAGTGAATGATAATAATAATAATAATAATTCTGCTCGAATTATCTCAATCGATCCATCAACAGGAGTCGAGTTCATCAGGTTTACGTACCTGTCCCAATAGAAACATCCGGGCTCTGATATCGCCCCCCGGTTTCGACCCACCCCGTACATCGTCGTTGTGTAAATGCGCAATATCCAGGGCTGGCTGTCCGCTATCAATGTCTTCGCACGATTTATCGCGACTTTACACGCGAACCCCTCCGCCATTCCGCCGGCAAACTTTTTCAATTCGTGCTAGTTTCACTTATCGGCCACCGTGAATTTGCTCAGCTATTAATCCTACTTCGAACCTATTTTTTTTTCTTCTTCTTCTTCTTCTTTCTTCCTTCCTTCTCGCATCCGCCGGAAGTAAGGATCCGTCCAGTTTGATAATAAAAATTTGCACCCGTCGATCGAGCATTTTAAGCATTTGAAAATAGGGGATAATCAAATTTTCAAGGAAATCTTTGATTTGATCTAATGATCAAGTAGTGATTACTTCGATTTTTGGAAGATGTTTGATGCTCGATCATTTCTTAATTCTTCTGCAGTATTTTTAAGTATTTTTATTATAGAGAAAGATCGTTGGTTAGATTGGTATTAATTTCTTTCTTCTAATTGACCTGAAACGAATAACTTTTAAAAGTGGTAATATTTCGTTGAGGGTGATCAATAGGCGTATCATTTCACGCGAGAAAATTATTTTTTATCGGCTTTTAGAATTAAGAATTCTACGTTATTACTATCCTTTGGTATTGTTAACACACATGCGAGTTTGGTATGATCGAAAATGAAATGGATATTTCGAAACCGAATTTTTTACAATTTATTAATTCGTACGCGAGAATATTATATGCTCCTCCTTCGAAGAAGAAGAGACAGATTGCAGAAAATATAGCGAAATCGTATTGAAAATAAATATCAAAATCTATTACTTGTTCTCTCCATTATTTTTATTTTCCATTATTCAGAGTAACAATTGATTTAGAAGAGAATTACTCGTAAAAACCATATATCTAAAAACTATATACATACACATATAATAAGAAATAAGAAACTCTTGGAAACTCGAAAAAAGTATAATAAAACAGAAACAAGTCGATTTCTATCTATTTAATTTTCCAATCGCGAAATAACGACGCACGTGGCATATTTTAATCGTATAAAATAGAAGAATTATTCTCGAAACTTGATCGCACGCTTTCAAACTCGCGAAAAACTCTTTCTATCGACAAGTTAATTCTCTCGATCGAGAAGTAATAACTGGATACCTCGGGGAGCCGTGCGCGCATTACGCGTGGCCCACGTGCGCCACAGTTTTCGATGCATATGGGGGAGGGGAAGGGGGAGAGAAAATATTAATGCCAGGGATTAATGCTCTAAACATTCCGTTAATCGTCATTAGCCATACGCCGGTCGAATAATAGGGGGATCAACATTGCCGATAGTAGTACATTGGCCCATATCGGTGAAATACGCTGGTGCTATAGCCGGTGTTATAATAGAGAGAGAGAGAGAGAGAGAGAGAGAGAGTATTGGCATATGTTGGGATACAGTTTCGTTCCCATTATAGCTGGTTACATTCGTGGCCGGATATTATATCGTCTCGAACGTTCTTTTGCACGCGTATGCGATCGGGTGACGGCTTTATATCCCGCTTTCGAGAAGTTGATTGTTGCAATATCATTAGGATTATTCGATTATATCGATATATTGGAACGAGTATGAAGTATCGAAAGGAATTTTTCGATGATAAAGAAATATAAAAGACACGTGTCGTAAAAAGTATCGAATGAATGAATTAAGAAAGAAAAATTTATTGTTACGTACGAGAAGATTTCTTCATGACAAAGAGTTGTAATTTAATAATTTGGTTCCCATTTTTTCGTCATCATGTTGATTTTTAGACGATTATTTCAAAAGGAATTTTTCGATGGTAAAGAAATATAAAAGACACGTATCGTAAAAAGTGTTGTCGAATGAATTAAGGGGAAGAAAAATTTATTGTTACGTATTTAAGAAGATTTCTTAACAAAGAATTGTAATTTCATTAATAATTTGGTTTCTATTTTTGCATCGTCATGTGGATTTTTAGACGATTATTCCGAAAGGAATTTTTCGATGGTAAAGAAATATAAAAGACACGTGTCGTAAAAAGTGTTGTCGAATGAATTAAGGCAAAGAAAAATTTATTGTTACGTACGAGAAGATTTCTTCGTGACAAAGAGTTGTAATTTAATAATTTGTTTCCCATTTTGTATGTTAATTTTTAGAAGAAGAAAGGAAACGAAGGAAGATTTGATCGATCAAATTTAAATATAGAAACTTATCTTATGGGAAAAAGAAGATTTCGATTTCGTTCAAGGATTTCAATTCTCTCAGATCGACGAAAATATTTCAATTTTCAATTGAATTCAGCACGATTACATCACTCGATGAAATTTCTAAAGCTCATCGATATACAAACAACACAACAAGTTTCTATTTTATTAAAAATAGAAAAAGGATCCAATTGAAAAACCAAATCGCCTAATCGAAAAATTCCAATTTTTCCAATAATTGTGTAATAATTGTTCATCGAGGTTGCATCGTCGTCGTGATTCGAATGAAATTTCTACGGGCATCGATACACATATGTAGAATATACATATGTAACAGGCTCCGTTTCACGCTCGCCAATATACACATATATATAGTCGATTCACACACACACACGCGCGCGCACGACTGCATCAACATTCGTTCGCCTGTTACTAAAAGGCCGCGCGGTCCAGATCATTCCTGGAAATTGCTCGTCTAACGGGAAGCGTAACTCATCAATCAATGTTTCCTCGCGTTTCTCGTGACTTATCACGTGGAAAACCGGTGAACGACCGCGCCACAAGATTCCCGAATCCTCGACTAAATTAATCAAACGGCCTTTTCGACGCCCTGCCCCATTTCATTTCACGCTGTGATCAGGTGCTTATCGAATAGATGGGGATGGAATTGGCCGGTTATCTCCCTCGATCATATGCCCGATCATACGCCAAGGAAGCAAACTTCTTTTTCTTCGTTTCTTTCGAAATCGTATGAAACTTGTTTACATACATAAAGTGATCACTTGTATTATCCTTTATAGTATAATTTTTACTCCACAATTTTTAATGAATTGAACACGATAAATTACTGATTATTCGAAAGATTCTATAAATAATTTTCATAGCTTATCGGAAAATATATCCAGGCGATAAAAATTCATCCGTATCCGGAAGGAAGCAAACTTCTTTTTCTTCGTTTCTTTCGAAATCGTATGAAACTTGTTTACATACATAAAGTGATCACTTGTATTATCCTTTGTAATATAATTTTTACTCGACAATTTTTAATGAATTGAACACGATAAATTACTGATTACTCGAAAGATTCCATAAATAATTTTCATAGATAATATAGCTTATCGGAAAATATATCCAGGCGATAAAAATTCATCCGTATCCGGATCGGAAAAATGTCCCTCTCGATCTCGGATAAAAAAACTCGAATCAAAGTTGTTGTCCGAAATAATTCAATCCCCTCCTCTCCACCACTTCTCCTCCCCTCCCAAAGAAAGAAAAACGGTAGGAAAAAGGGAGAAAAAATTGCTCCGGACTCGATCCGGAATATAAATAAACAGCAGCAGCGATGGTCGAAATAAGAAATACGATATTTTTGGTCGAGGCTGGCCATCCACCAGTTGGAAACTGTACGCAGCGCACGAGCGCGCGTGGAGAGTACACAGAGTGGTGGAGTTTCTTTGTGTTATCGTACGCATCAAAGAGTGGCGGTGGGTGCGCTCCTCTTTCCGATCCTGCTTGCTGTGCGTTACACAAACGATGATACGAGCGTGTGCGCGACCGAGTGCAGGCTCGAAGAGTGGCGTTTCATCGACGATCGTCGTCGCACAACTGAGCACTCGGTCCATCAAACCCATTTCCACTGTACTATTATACCAATCAGCATCGCTTCTGCCGTTCTGTTGCAACGAGCAGGAATTCTACCGTGAATTCCTACTCGCCCGGCTGAAAAATTTTGTCCCCGCGTTTCGAGGTGGGAAATCGTTCCACTTTTTCTTTTCTCTTTTTAAAGGAAATTTAATCGACACCTTGGACGTTTGTTGTTTTTACGGACTTTGGAATTGGGATCTTTTTTTCTTCCCTTTCTTTTTCTTTTTCTTTTTCGTGGAGTGCGAAATCATCCAGATTGGGATAAATCGTTGGCTGTGAATGAGGGATCCGTTGATTAGGTTCTTCTTTTCGATGGAATATGTGAGAGTTGGTAATTATTGAGTACAAATAGTTTCGTTATATATAGTAGATAAAGTAATGATGAATGTAATTTGCACGAGCTTATAGGTGACTTGATTAATATTCTCTTGGAGTTCTTCGTAATCAGAATGGAAGAATTGAGGAAAATAAGATTCAGACTCCAGTCACAATCCAGTGGTAGAATAAATCAATAAGGCATTTAGATAAATGAATCAATAATTTATATTCCTTTTCCTTTAATTTTCCTTGCACGAGTCACTTTTAACTTAATCTCTCATCGTCGATCGATCTATTATCAAATTGTTAAATCTCATGGCTTGCGGTAGAAAAAAATTGATATTACCCAGGAACAAGATGTTGTGCTAATGTAACTTCGACATTTATGAGCCGATGAATACGTAAGCGGCTTATACGTTACGTAGAGAACGCGTTCAAAGTATCATCCAGATTTCAAAAGACGTTATCGAAGCCTCGTGAAATCTCTCTCTCTCTCTTTTGGTATTTTGACACTAACGAGAACGAATAATCCACGATGATCCCCTTTTTTCCCCCGATAAAACAATTTTCGAATTCTCGCGCGCTTCTCGTTAAAATTTCATCCGAATATTTCGAAAGAAAAAAAGAAAGGAAGGAGGAACTCTTTTCGTCGATATTTTTAAAAAAAAGAAAAAAGGAAGGGAAGAAAAATTGAAAAAAAGGGAGAGAAAAATCCCATTTCACGTTGATACTCTCGTACCACTTTATATAGTTAATAGACGGGAATATTATGCATTAAAACCGGGTAATATTTCTTTGAAAAATTAGCGAGATTCGTTTCCGACATCGAGGAAGGGAGGGAAGAACGAGGGAGGGAGGGAGGGGGATCTAAAACTGACAGGGAAGTGGTACGAAAATGCCAGCCACTCTTGAATAGTTAAAGTCCGTGCACAGCTGATCCATTCGGCAATCAATTTCATGAACGGCCAATTTCTCGCGCCCAAGTCTTCATCCGCCATCGGTTCCTCAATTACGCAAAATGGCAGCCAGTTTCAAGATGATAAATTATAGGCGACGCTGCCTCGAATCTGATCGATTTTTACACCTCCTCGTCCGCCCTCGTGTCACGACACCTCGGGCTAAGGGAATATAGATCTTCCTTATTTTTCTTCCTCACAATTTTGCAGTAGGCAGATCTTGCAAAAAAAGAAAAGAAGAGAAAAGAAAAGAAAAAGAAAAAGAAGGGAAAATTTATGGAGCAAAAGGAAAGGGAGGATGATTTATTCGTAATTTCATAGAAGAATTGATCCTAGAAGACGAAAATTGTTAAGAACGAATAATGAATTATTTTATTAGCCTCTATTGATCTTCCTTTAAATTTATTACAACAATCAAACTCAACGATCAAAACGAGAAATTTTATGAAAGATTAAAATTCGAACAACTCCAACAACATTTTCTTGATCCCTCGAAAAATCGAGATTTCGAGAAATTCCTTCTTTCTCGATCAAAACTGTCTCTCAACAATGACTCGTCCGTCAAAATGGGAAGAGAAGAGGAAAAGAATAAAAAAAAAAAAAGAAAGAAAGAAGAAGAAGAGGAAGAGGATACGAAGTAATCCATCCGCTCATCTTCCAGTAATTAAAACTTATAATTCGCGGCAACCCTCCGCCAAGCCTTGTCCAAGACCCTTGTCTTATCTTTCTTCCTCCTCCCTCCCCTCCCTCCTTCCTTCCCCGCTCGCACCTCGTCAGAGCGCGTCTTCATTTTCATCTTCGCCCTACGCCTCGCACCGTATGCCCTCCTGCATATTTCATACTTTGTACCGCAATTACTTTATCGCGCTTCCATGGATTTCGGCCTCCCATGAGGGAGAAGAGGGGAGGGGCGAATACTTATCTTCCTGTCAACACCGTGGTCCGAATACCGTATTCCGAATTTTCGAATCCCGAGGAAGAAGCGAAAGAGGTTGGAATTTCGATCCCTTCTTTTCTCTTTTTTTCCACGCGTGATGGAAATCGATGAAAATGTGAGAAGAAATTATTTTTTTCTTCTCTTTTTTCTTTATATTTAAAGATGAAATGTGGAGAAATTTTTGCTAATGATCAGTTTGTTTCTTTTCAATATTTAAGATTGCATATTTGGATCGTATATAAATGTGTATGTGTTTGAGTTATAACAATGTTTGTTTGATATTAAATAATAAAAGAATCACAGTACAAAGGATTGATAAAAAAGTATATCGTTTCGAGAGAAAAGATAGAGTGATGAAAATTTCCAAATGCATCCAAAATTCGCTCTCTCGAGAGGAGGAGGGGATCTAATATCGAAACTATAATTCGATAATTTAGGAAGGAAGCGGCGTATACACACGTACGCACGCTCGAGTAAACAAAATTTACTTGGAGAGCGGGGACGTCCCGCTTACTCTGTCGCGCGACGCAGAAGCGAACGCACGTTTCCAAACATTTCGAAATTTTATTTAATTAATTAACATGGAGCGGCGATTCACGAGAAAGAAACTCGAAGAATTTTTCTTTTTTCGTATATTCGAGAGAAAGGATTTCACCTTCGATTTCATCCTTCACTTGGAGGGAAGCTCGAAGAATAGCAAAGTGTTTGCTCGTGGTGAGAGAGAAAGGGGAGAGTGTATATTTCGAGGTATCTCTGCCAGCGAAGTCAACGATATTAAAGGAGAAAGGAAACGAGGCAACAAATTCCAAGTGTATTTCCGTCTATCTTATTGGCGACGTGTAGTTTGAGACGAATCTCTTCCTGTTTTTTCGGTGGACAATTTGTTTCTCATGTTCTACTTCCTTCCTTGGAAAATGTTTAGGGTGAATTTTCGAAATTAATTCGAAGGAGGATTCAAACATGAGAGTTTCTTAGAATAAAAAAAAAAAAATAGGAAAGATAGGATTTAAAAATATTTTGAATTTTTCGACTTTTTCTTCTTCTTTCCGTTTCTTTCACTTTCTTCTTCACTTTCTGAAAGAGAAATTTAAGGTGTCTCTTTAGCGTGTCTCCTTTAAACTACGTGACACAGTTGCCTAACAATCTTCTTCCTTCTTGCGTATATATATATATATATATATACTTGGCTACTATGTTTCAGGATTTATTTTTAATACGTGACTGTCGTAAACAAGTAGCTATAAAAAGAACAGCTTGCTGGCCGAGTGTCTACGTGGAATGAAACGTTATACACCGAATGAAGAAACCTTTTTTACATTCATTGAATAACGAACATTGATTTATATATATACTTTGGAAAACAATTCCTGAACCATGATATTTAACATCGAATAAATCCTGTGATTGTTATAATTAAAAATAAGATCGTAGAGAATTTGAGAAATTGAGAATGGTTTATATAAAAGAAGATCTCTCTTTCTCTCTCTAGTGAAAGGGAAGGAGAAATTAGTGAAGAGAAGAGATGAATCTCTTGATTTCAGAATTCTTGTGATCGATGAAAATTTGCATATGCAATATGTGGTAACTTAATAATAAAGCGAAATCGTCGAAGGGTGGATAATTATTCAAACGAAGGGGAGGAAGGGGTGCGAGGCGAGCGAGGGCGGGATCTCCGAGATATGCAAAAAGGAAGGAGCGTGTGGAGGAAAAAAGAGGAAGGACCCAGGGAGACAAAGTGGAAAAAGAGGAAATCGACAGAGGAGGGAGAGGGGAGAATAAGAACGCGAAGGGGTAGACGCCATTTTTCAGTCTAGCATCCATGAATCTGAAATTGAGTGGATCAGCCATCTGCGCCACTGTTTCTTCTTACCTACAGGATAGATCCTGTATGCGCATACAACGCGATTCTTCCTTAGCAGACTGTAAATTGCGTATGCAGCCACCTTTCTATAATTTCCCCCCCCCCTCGATCTTTCGAAAAATTTCGAAACGACATATCAACGCGTTATTTCGATATCCCCCACTCTCTCTCTCTCTCTTCTCTTTAAATCTTCAAACATCATAATACAACTCTTTCTTATAATTTGATTTGAAATAATTTATCATCGTTGAAATAGAATTTTAAATAAGTGTTATTCCACTTGTGTAAATAAAAATTTAAAAGACGCGTTATAATCGAGAAAGGAAATGGATGGATTAAAAGGGAAATTAGGGAAAAGAGCGGTTAAAATAGAAGCTCGAAACAGGATTTTTCTTGGTTTTCGATCAACCGTATCCCTCGTTCGATTCGATTTGTCTCTCTCTCCCTTCGCCTCTGTCGGGGAGAGATTCTCTTCCCGTGGGGTGAGCGGGAAGAGACACGTCTAAAATATAATAAACCCCGGCAACGTTACGACATACGGGCTCACCCGTCCCCGTAAATACCCCCGGTATGGATTTTGAATATTTTACAGGTCGCATAGGTGGGCACACGTGCACGCCTGCGTTTCAGATTGTGCATCCCCTACAGGGTGTTGCGAGCGCGCGATCATCCGTGAACGAGAAAAGAAGACGAATCCACTCTCCGTCGAGAGAGAAAATTTTCCAATTGGAGAAATTTTTGTGAATAATGAAAAATACATCGTTTTCATCCTCTCTTGTATCCGAGTTTTTTTTTTTTTTTTTTAATCGATTCGAAAATGAATTTTTATTAAATTGGTAATTAAGTTTCTGTGTCTTTCTTGTCGAATGATATTTATCGAATGGACGATATTGGAAAATGGGGATATTGGGGATATTTGAGAGAGAGAGAGGGAGGGGAAGTGGAATAATTTTTGCGAAAATAGTTTAAGGAGAAGAATGAAGATTTATTCGAAATTATCTCGAAAGGAGTAAAATTAAATATTTTTCTCAAATTTTGATGTTTAATAATATTACGTTCGATGATAGGGAATGATAGAGAGGAGAAATTTTAAAAGAGTGGAATTTGAATGGACACACGGTGTATACGAAAGTGTAGTGTATATAGGTCGGTCCAGTCCTGAATATTTTTCAAGAGGTAAAGAGGTTGCCGGAGGAGTCTTGATGCAATTTTCGTTGGAACTAGATGTTTCCTTGCTTTTTGAAATCTGTTTCCTCGTCCTCTATCAATTTGGCCCGGATATAGTTTCCTAAACATTCAAATCTCTTGAAAATCTATATAAGAAATAATTACTTTTAAGCTTTTAAGATTTGCGTTTTTAATTCTTTTTTCTTTTCTCTCTTTATAAATAGAAACAATATAGATGAATACTTAAAATTGATATCAGGCATTTTTTTTTTCATAACTTTGCAATGATTTTAAATATATAAAATGTTCTCCGTCGATTCTATCTACGATCATTTCAACTCGAATCTTTAGGGAGTTTGAATTCCATCCTCTCAAAGATATTTCATGCCACCACCATAAATTTTTATTAGAATTTTATTCTATCGTACACAGAAATTTCTTTCCAACGATTGGTTTAAAAAAAAAAAAGGGAGGGAGGAGGAGGGAGTTGAAACATTCCATCGATGATTCCTTCACGGAATCATTTCCAGTGTTCCCGAAACACGTAATTACGGGGACGAAGAATTATTCCAAGTTTTAATCGGTTGCAAAAATGTATTCTTCGTCCCCACACGTGTATGATCCAAGGATAATAATTCCTTCTCGCAGGGGTGTCGAACGTTGCCAGGGCCGGATGTAATTCCAAACTTTAAATTGGGAGGCGAACTTGCTCGTCGCTCGCTGGAAACGCAAGACGTAACCGATGGGACGCGGCAAAAATCACCTCAATTTCGACTGCGCGCCCGCAGGAAATTCCGGCAGCAAACCCCTCCTCCTCCTCCTCTCCCTCCTCTTCCTCCTTCTCCACCTGCCCGCCCTCCTCACCCACTTTATGGATTAACGTTCCAACTTTGTCATTATTCTGATTGCTTGGCGTTAAGCTCGTTAGCCGTCGATGCACCGCGTCACCAACTTTCCTTTACTGTAATTTACCGTGTAAGTTGTTGTTACCGCTCGAACAACAATACTCTCCGTGCCCGGAGAGGATCCGTTACACGGTTATCGACACGGTTCTCCTCTCGCGCAACGATTCATTTTTAATTGGAACTTTTTTTGCGTGATTCTTTTCTTCCTTTTTTTTTTTTTTTTTTTGCTTTCTTCTTCTGACACCGACAGATATTTGTTCTTGTTAAAGAAGAAAAAGAAAGAGAGAGAGATTCTCTTTACTCATTTGGAAATTTCGAAGCGGTTTTCTTTTTTTGTTGTTATGTTATTCCGATATGCGACGAGGAAAGGGTGGACGATTTTTTTGCTAGGGAAAGCAAGAATTTCCGATCCGAGTTTATATTGCATCGTAATCACGACCAAACAATGGGATAAAATCCGCGAAACAATTTGATAACGGAGAATGGGGAGGGGGGGAAATTGTTATATTTACTCAAGAAATTGGAAAATTAATTCGATATCTGTGGACACGCGATTTCATCCTATTAAAAATTATAATGTAAATGTTGCAAAAGAACTTTTTACATACACGATTTATCTGTATGAGGATGTTATAAATGACATAGAAATTGCACGATGATATAAAAATTGGGAGCAAAAATTCTCGCGATTAAAATGTGAATGTAGGGAGAAGGTTCTATAAAAAGAATATTAAAATCGTTTCGAAAAGATAGGAGGAATTCGACGAGCAATTCTCTTTATCTTCCCTGTTGATAGGCTCGAAAAAAAGAAAGAAAGAAAGGAAGGGACAAATTTAGAAAAAAAAAAAATCTCTTCGTTCCAGCTCGATTCCACCCTCTTACAACCCTCGTCGGGCACAATCCCGGAAAAATCTGGGAAAATAAGCGGCAACAAGCCGAAAACATTAACCGAAACTGACAACCGTGGCCACACACGTGTCTCTCATCCCCATTTCCAGCGACGTCGACCTTCGTCCTCGTCGTCTTCACCATCGTCGTCGTCTTCGTCTTCGTCTTCGTCGTCTTCCTTCTCCGCCACCGTCTCCTCTAAATTATAAATTACTCGCGTGTAATTTCGAGCCGTGGTGGGTGAAGGAAAACGAACTCGAGATCCAAAACGGAGACGACTAAGGGGCGAGATGGAAGGGGGAGGGGGTGGAGTGGAAGTGACGTAGAAAGGACGAAGGAAGACGAGTGGGGCGAGTCGAAAACCCTTGTTTTGGAAATTGCCACCACTCTTTCTGGGTGGTATAATTTTTGGAAAGAACTGGAAGTGGATCCGTGAATTCCAAGATGAAGGAAATAGATGACGAAAATGAAAATGTTAAAGAAACTTTGACATTCTTCTCTTTCTTTGCCTCTCCAGCAGACAGATATCAATCCCCTTAATGTTTAAACTTATGACCGTACTGTGTCGTCAAATATACATAAGAAAAAGTGGAAGGAAAATTAAAGAAACTCTTGAAAGAGAGAAATGCACGAAGCTTTATTTATATATATATATTTTCTAAAAAGAAACGATCGAGTAGGGAAAAAACGAGATGGGTTGATCAAAGGGATTGATTATGCCTCGAGGGAAAATAGAAGAATAATTTTAAAAAAATTGGCGAGAGAGAAAATGCGAGATGTTTTCTGAAGAAACGGAGAAGAGATAGGAGAATGAATGCATCTAATGTAAGAAAATACATAAATAAGGATAATGGAAGAATATATATATATATACAACAGTTTGAAGAAAACTTTTTGCCAGCTTTGTTTAATTAACGGCACAAGCCTGTTATAATTTCGTTATATTAAATCAAGACACCGTTCCATTCCATGGAAGCCAGCCAACACGAGTCTCTCCAGGGCCCGAACGCACCTCGGCCGGGTACAAAAGCCGCGTAGGTTGTCCCGAGCCTTAATTATACCTCGTGCTCTCGTATATACCGGTGGAGGTCGTGGCCGTGTTGTATTATAGGCCGTGAAACAACACCCTCGGTTTGCTTGGCAAGCTCGTTTTGCATCGAGAGACGAAAGTTCTCGTCAAAGCTCGTCAAAGGAAAAAGCATCGATCGAGAACCGAACGTCGAAATTAATTCTTGGCTTGGCTTCGCCGACAAATATTTGACACGTAACACTTTGGACGAAGATGATGGAGTTGAACGATAACTGGAAGAAATATTCCTCCAATTCTTTTTACTGGATGGATCTAAGTTTTAAGCGATCTCGAAAGTGATTCTTGGATCCATGGATATTATAAATGACTTTGTTGTTTAATTTTTTTTTTATAACGAATGAAAATTACTCGATTTAAATATTCTTTCAACTTTGAAAACGCTTTTTATGTTTCCCTTCTCGGAAGAGATTCGAAAGAAATTGAAGAATTGAGAGAGAGGAAAAAAATTCCAAAGTTGCAAGAACAAAAACGGAATACCAATTATTCCTTCTGTAATCTTCTTTCGCAAGATCGAGGAAATATTGGATTCCATTGATTAAAATTCGACAATTTATCGATTCGATTCACTCGTTTGAAAAACCATGGTGCGGGAGGAGGAACCGTTATGTTCCTCTCCCCTCCCCTCATAGAGACAAGAGATTTTTATTTCTCCTTCTTCTGCACCAACAGCGTAATTACACCGATAGTAAACGTGTGATCTCTTTACGCAACGAACACTCCGTGTTACAAGCAATTTTAAATTGGATTTAATTAAGCTGTACGCTTGAGTAAAAATTTCTGGAATTAATACCGTGGGAGGAAAGGGAGAGCACGAACGTAATTACATTCCGATGATACCCGATGAAATAAAGGAAGTATGGGGAGAGGGAGGGAGAGAGAGAGAAAGAGAGATAGAGAGAGAGAAGGGGGAGAGAGAGAGAAGAAAGAAAAGAAAAGAAAAAAGGGAGGGAGAAAAAAATGAAGAGAAAAGGAAGAAATAAAACGTTCGGGGAAGCTTTCTAAAATTTCCTTTAATTACGGCGTTTCTCTTTCCCGACCACCAACGAAATGGCCAACGATACGCCACGGTTTCAAGCTCGATCGTAAGTTTACACAGCGATAAAATATATATCCCAGTTTTTTAAGCAGCGGACATTCCATCGTCGAGAACAAGATTTTAATGAATCCTCGATATATATATATGTATGTATATATCCTGGGTGGTTGGATTGGCCAGTTTCAAAGCTGGGATAAAAAGAAGAAAGGAAAAAAAAGTTTTCCCGCAGTTTTATGAAATTTTTTTTTTTTTTTTCACCTCCACGCGCCTTGTAACCTCACGTTATTTAACTTCTGATTCCTTTAATAAGAGAATTCTTTTTTCCTTTTTTTTTTCTCACAGGTTTTAAGCGATTCGATAATTGGTCGAGGAATTTTTCACTCGGTCTTGGCGAAATTACGATTCTTCTTTCAAGTGTAGGAATATCGAATCGTCCGATACGAATTGTTGAGTCGAGACGATGCATAAAAGTGAATAATTTCGATACGTCAAGTTGAGTTTTGAGTATTTTTCGTACGTGCAATGTTTTAATTATTCAACAAATTGTTCGTTCCGTGACCACGTTATTCGAAATCGAGACTCTTTTGAAATTAATATCTCTGGTCAAATGACGGATTTTTTAAATCAACGGTATCGAATAAGAAATAATTTCAGAGACGAGTAACGATTGTTTATAATCCTTTCCTTTTAAGAAATTTTCAATTTACCAAAATTTGTCAAAATTTAAAAGAGAAACGAAGCAATTGAAATACGAAGAAATCTCAACAATTTTCGACGAATAACCCCGTGACCTAAATAAAAATCAAGCGAAGAAAATTAAAGATATCGAACGAGACACGCACACACACACAGACGCACAAATACCTCGATTCTTCTTCATTCCTCGGCCTCCGTTCAGCGATGCACGACAGAGAAAGAGAGAGGGAGAATCCCTCATAAGTCCCACTTTTACCATTTCATTTCAGCCACGATGGCGGACGTTCCGTGGCGTGGGTGGGCCGAAATTATTTGCAGGAATGTCCTGAATTGGCGGGGCCAAGGGTGGCCTCCGTATATCCCGTGCCAAACCGCGTACACACGCTCCTAATTTCGGTGGCGAGAGCACGGGCCACCGCCAAATTGGATTTTATTGAATGCGTCTGTTAAGGGATTGTTCCGGTATGGTTTGTCGCCCGCCTATTCATCGAACATTTTGAGACAAATTGCCAAGGCTTCCCATAAGTAATTCCAATAAGTAATCGCCAGTCTTTTTTTGGAACATAATATGTACCCGTATTTCGAAGAAAATTTTGAGAGTAAAGCTGAGTAAAATGATATTTGATTTTTTTCTCCTTAGAATTATTTTAATTCGCTGCGTTTTCGAAGTTGGATGATGATAGTTTTTGTAAGAAGTTTCGTTTGGAGATGTTCATTCGATGAAATTATGCTGTTCTGAAATTAATTAAGATGCTGTACACGTACGAAGAAAAAAATCAATTTGCAAATTGATCATCAAAATTATCATCTCTCGACTTACAATTCAGACGATTCTCATTATTCTTTTTACATATAAAAGAATCGTAATTTCGCCGATAAACAAACAATTCGATTTAATCCTTTCACCAGGAGATTTTCAATCTAGGAAAAAATTTAAAGAAACTCAACAAAATTGTGAAGAAAAAAAGCGTTAGAAAATTGAACGATCGTGCGTATTGACTGCTGCAGACACTAATTAAATATTCCAGATTCTTAGAATCAGTCCGTAGAAACTATTGATATAATTCATCGTTGGAATACAAAATTAAAATTTCTTTCTCTCGGAAAGAATACTCATACTTCTCGGTAAAAGAATTAACATATTCATCGTTAAGAAATAGAATTTATTTTTCAAATTATCGTCTCGGTTAAATTATTCGACACGCGCTGTTTCGAGATCGTGGAAGGAATTAAAACGAAGAGAAGAAAGAAGAAATAAGAAAAAAAAAAAAAACAAAGAAACGACTCGACTCGAAGAAAGAAATCGACTCCTGGAACGAAGATTGGCGTTGGTTAACGAGTGTTTAAGCCAGTCGAGGTTCTCCCTCCCCCTTGCCCCCATCAGGAAGTCGTTAGATAAGCCTTGAAACAACGGTGGCCTGGTTGCAAGTAATGGTCTCGTACCATGAACATTGCGAAACGATGATGGTTACTACTGCTGGACGTTTACAACGTTACAACTGGAAACGTTCTGGACGAGATGTATATATGCGCCATACGCCCGCCTAACGCGGAGATGGACGTTGCTAAGAGGTTAGGTAAGCCGCATGCTCGAATGTACTAACATAAAAGCTAATGTGGCAAAGTGCGGTTATGTCTGCAATGGAACTGGCCCTTCCACGTCTCCTCCAGGTCCCCTAATATCCTTCCTCCTGGATGCCACCCTCGTGCCCTGTCTTGTCCTTACATCTCTTCGTCTCTCTTTCATTCGTCGCGTTTCTTCTCGCTTTGGTATCGAAAGTTGAATCGAATAAATATTCGTGATTATTGTTATACGACAATCTTTATTAGATTATTAAACAGAGTGTTCAATAAGGATAATGAAAGTCTATTTAAATAATTTCTTCCATGAATTAATTCTCTCCATGCAAGTTTTAATCTAACCAGATATATTTAGATTATAGAAAAAGAAGAAATAATTCCACAAGATTGAAAACGTTTCAACAAAGGGCGTTTGACGAATTTTCAACACGCGTGATTGAAATTTCGAAGAGAGAAAAGAAGAAAAAAAGAGAGAGAGAGAGAAAGAGTAAGCAAGGTCGCTTAAATCCGTCGATGGAGATTGAATGCAAATTGATTTATCGGTTGTTCGATAATGACCATTCACTTGTTCCGGCAATCTCGTCTTTAGACGAAGTTAAGGGCGGGAAGGGGGGGAAGGGCGTCGGCCCCGGATGCTAATGAGAGTATCAAAACCGAGAGCGCGAGAAGGGAGGTTATAATTAGCTATCGGGTAAATGGAAATTGAAGACAATGAAAGAAGGGTGTTGTAATGAAGTTAATATCACTTCCGTGCAGAGATGCAAACACCCGATTAATATATCTATTGGCGCGGAGGAGGAGAGGGGGGAGGGGGAGGGGGATAATAAATAATCGCGATCCCGAAACGCTTCTGTTCGAAGTATAATAACAGGTTTGCATTGTTAATGAATTTTATACGAGGGGAGGATGGGGGAGGGATATCGCTGGCGATATTAATGGACGGGTCTAACCAAGGCGCGAGAAAGCAATTTCGGTAATTAATTAAAGAGTGAGACCGAGAGTGAATGATTGTTGTGCGCTGTTTATTGTTTATGAAAAATGTTTCCGTTTGACGTAAGATGGAAACATTGAGGATGGAAAAAAGGTGAGTTTGGGATTGCTGTTTGAAAAATAATTGTTAATTAGACGTGTATCGAGTGAGGGAGAAGTGGAATATATGAAATGATTTTTTATTCCTTTGAAACTTCTTTTTTTTAGGATATATATCATTGTTATTGCGTAACAAGTTGTCAATGTTACGCTCGTAATGATCAACAAGTTATAATATATATATATATATATATATATATATATATACAAATTAGAAAACATTGAATTTGCAAGATTGGAAATTATTAATTATAACGAGTCTCTCTAACCTGACTTCTCTTTAAAATAATACACTGAATTGAAAACTATATCTATCCACAAACATGAATACAATACAAGATTCCAGAACGATTTGAAGTATATAATATAATTAAACACAGGATTCCAGAGAAACTGGAAATCTCGTACAATTTTTTAACACACGCTCAAGGAAACAGAGAAAAATGAATATCGTTTGAATTGGCAAAGATCGAACGATTCCAAGCAACAAAAAAAAAAAAAGAAAGAAAAAAAAGGAGAAAAGAAAAATCAGCGTGCACTTAATACTCTCTAAATTACGAATAAGCCGGCAATAAGCAGCGATATCGAGCGCGCCCGATTTTCACGGAACGAAGACGCGAAATATATAATGTGAGGGTGTGAGTTTCGATCTAAGAGGGTGAACGGAGAGGGAGGGAGAGAGAGCGACAGAACAGGGAGGGAGAGAGAGAAGGACAGGAGAAGGCGGGTTCCATTAATATTCTCGAGAAGCGGAGGATCGAAGTTCAATTATTCAGAGGAACGCCGTTATACGCTCGTCACCCTCTGTAATGGTGCCGAGTGTCTTTTTGGCGTTTCATCCGTTGTCTTTTTTTTCCCCTCTCTCTTTTTTTCTCTTTTCTTTTCTTTTTTTTTTTTTTTTGCACCCTGTCGCCCGTGCACGTACGCGCGCTATACGCGGATACACGAGGCTCTCCTCTCGAAAAGAGGAGATAGGACAACGCCCCCATGGGACGTAAGGGGTTCACTGATTATAAGCAACGCGGATACGAATTAAAATAGTGGCGAAAGTGTACGAGTTACGTCGGGACATTTTGATCTCGAGTGAACAGTTGAAGGTCCATAATTGGGGAGTCAATTCCTCGTGATTGCTTTTTTTTTTTTAGATGATGGTGGTTGTTCGAGTTGTTTGATTTTTTTGGAAATATGCGTGTGATGATTTTGTTAAAGTTTTTGAAACGGGTTGTATAGATCGTATTTCGATTTCTAATCTAATGAAAAATGATAATCTTCGAATTTAGGATATATTGGTTTGTTAAGTTGGTCGGATTGTTGTAATTGAAGTAATAGCTTGTGAATAATTATTTTTATCCTTGGGAATCTTTACAAAATTTGAAATATTTATTCTTTTATTTTTTCGTACGAATTTCCAAGAATTTTTATAAAACATTCGTATATATCAAGAATAAAGATTTCCATACATTTATGTTTTTTTTAATTATATCTCTCGTTTCATTCTCTCGATTAAAATTCCACGTGTATTTTGTAGCCAATTAACGTGAATTAAAAAAAAAAAAAAAAAAAGAAGAAAAAAGAAAAAGGTTCTGAAAATTAACTTCAATTAAGCAACAAACGAAACGTATCAAAATTTGATTAATCTTATTTAAAAATAATATATACGAACGGACGAATTTCCTCGATTCATTTTTTTTTTCAACGGAGGGAAGTATTTACAAAAAACGAAAAAAAAAAAAGAAAAAAAAGAAAAAAAGAAAAAAAAGAGGAAGGGGAAATAAAATAACTTTGGTTGCACACGTCGCGTATAATTTTCCCCGGCGATTTTTCAGCTTCGAAACGGGGTGGGCAACTGGCGTTGTATAAACTACGAGGAAATTGATTCGAAAAAGAGAAACAAAAACTTGGTAAAAATTGGGGAAAAATTTCTCTTGATCCAACGTAGCTTTTGTTCGAATAGAAAACTATTGTAAATGGAATATAATGACCGTCCCGTTATCAGAGTTTCACAGCTTTATTCGGTTTATTGAAAAGCATGGTACACGCAGTATATAAGTTTCCTTTTTTTTTTTTTTTTTTTTTTTTTTTTAGAAAAGCTATCCTCTTTTTTTTTTATTCTTACGTATCGAAAATAAACGATCGCGAAAGGGAATATTTTTTTCCGTAACAAAATTTTCCAAACGTCGATCGAAATCAATCGATCAATCGAACAACAAAGAGGAAATTATCGTTTTAATCATTATCGATAAAGATTCGAAAAAGTTCTCTCCAAATTTTTTCTCGACGAATCAAAAATTCACGTCGCGATAATAATTGATTTAGAAAATTGTACAACTGCAGCATAACTGACGTTATAATTGCCAAATTATCTTCGATCCTCGCGTATTAAATATTAATTAATACCGGTACGGCTCTTAATTACGTCGTTAATTACAATATTCCCGAGCGCTACGAACACTCGATTGATCTTTCGACACTTCGCGATCAATTATACGCTTGTGCGATCCTCGCTGTTGAATTTGTTCCAAAAAAAAAAAAAAAAAAGAAAAAGAAAACGATATCCAACGAATCTTTGGCACAGCCTCGAGAGACAAAGATCTTTTCTTCGACAAGTAATAAATAAACGGGAAACAGAATTGAGCCCGTCTCATTTGCAACCAACTTTTTTCTTCCTCGAATTCATCATCGATCGATCGTCGAACGGCGATGCCACCTAAAAAAAAAAAAAGAAAAGAAAAAGAAAACAAAAGAAAGGGGGGAAAAAAAGAAATTTCTCATAACTCTTCTCGAACGGCGCTTCACAAAAGCGCTCGACTCCTTTCAAGAAAAAGCTCGCTTCGGGAAAAAAGATTCTCGACAAACAGTAGTTGGCCGACAAAGCTCCGCTCTCTCTCTCCTTGCATACCACCTTGCTAGACACCAACTTCCGGCGCATTCTATGTATAAACGTTGGGTGGGGGGGGAGGAATCGACCGGCGTTCGAAAGCGTGTAAGCAGATTTCACGGATGATAAAGGTTAAGGCGGGATGCGTATCAAAGAGGGTGGAATCGATCAGGAGGAAACAGAGATGACGCTTGTGACAACGTTCGCGCAGAATTCGTGGAATTTCTTGTATATCAGCGGCAAAGGATTCTTGGCCGGAAGCCTCGCGCTCTTCTTTGAAGAGCGAGACCCCCCCTCCCGCCCGCCCTCGAAGCTTTTCGGCGCCTAGCGCCGACTCGTCAAGAATATGCTCAAGTATTTTAATATCGGGGAAGCCGGGTGTACACGACTTGCGAGCTTTTGCCATTGTCCACCGCCGACTTTGGCGCATGTGTGAACGGATAGGAATGCCAGGTTGGGCTTTGTACCAAAGCCTTTATTGTTTGCCTGTCCGGCGATCAGTGGTTATCACGTGCCGTCTCTCGACCACGATGAAAAGATGAAGCCGTCCGGCCATTTGTTAGCCCCCTTCGGCCTCTCCTCCTCCATATACGGCGTGACCGTGAGCGTGAAATTATTCGTGGAATGCCTCCGAATCGTTCCTCTCGTCGTATCTCTTCCGTTAGTATTATCATTTATTATTATTTTCGAGATTATTTTATCCTCCTTAGAATATACGTTTAGTTTTCTAGTCTAAAGTAATCCATTGGAGAAGCAGTGATAATATTCATAGATTTTCTATTTTATTAAATTATTTCTTTACAATTTTTGTTAGGGAAAAATTATTTTCTCTAAATTCGTGGAATGATTCGAATCGTTCCTCGTCGTATCTCTTCAGTTACGTATTATTATTTTCGAGATTATTTTATCCTCCTCAGAATACGGATGCGTTTAGTTTTCTAATCTAAAATAATCCATTGGAGAAGCAGTGATAATATTGGTAGATTTTCTATTTTATTAAATTATTTCTATACAATTTTTGTTAGGGAAAGATTATTTTTTCTAAATTGGAATGATTCGAATCGTTCCTCGTCGTATCTCTTCGGTTACGTATTATTATTTTCGAGATTATTTTATTCTCCTCAGAATACGGATGCGTTTAGTTTTCTTAATTTAAAGTAATCCATTAGAGAAGATAATATTGGTAGATTTTCTATTTTATTAAATTATTTCTTTACAATTTTTGTTAGGGAAAGATTATTTTGTCTTTTCAATTTTTCAAATGGTTCCTCGTCGTATTTGTTCGATTAATAGTTATTATTATTTATTATTTTCGATTATTTATTTCGGTTATTTTATCTTCCTCAGAATATAGATGCATGTTAGTTTTCTAATCTAAAGTAATTTATTGGTGAAGCAGTGATAATATTGGTAGATTTTCTATTTTATTAAATTATTTCTATACAATTTTTGTTAGGGAAAGATTATTTTTTCTAAATTCGTGGAATGATTCGAATCGTTCCTCGTCGTATCTCTTCGGTATTATTATTTTCGAGATTATTTTATCCTCCTCAGAATACGGATACGTTTAGTTTTCTAATCTAAAGTAATCCATTGGAGAAGCAGTGATAATATTGGTAGATTTTCTATTTTATTAAATTATTTCTTTACAATTTTTGTTAGGGAAAAATTATTTTCCCTAAATTCGTGGAATGATTCGAATCGTTCCTCATCGTATCTCTTCTTAGTATTATCGTTTATTATTTTCGAGGTTATTTTATCCTCTTCAGAATATGGATGCGTGTTAGTTTTCTAATATAAAGTAAATAAAGTCTATTGGAGAACTCGAATAAATTTTCTATTTTATTAAATTATTTCTTTATAATTTTTGTTAGGGAAAGATTATTTTGTCTTTTCAATTATTCGAATGGTTTCTCGTCGTATTTGTTTGATTAGTATTATTATTATCATTTATTATTTTAGATTATTTTATCCTCCTTAGAATGTGAATGAGTTTAGTTTTCTAATTTAAAATAATCCATTGGAAAACTCGAGTGATAATATTCGTAGATTTTTTATTTTATTAAATTATTTCTGTACAATTTTTATTGTAAAAGGGAAAAATTATTTTTAATTATTCGTAGAATGATTCGAATCGTTCCTCGTCGTATCTCTTCGATTACTATTATCGTTTATTATTTTCGAGGTTATTTTATCCTCCTCAAAATTAACACACGTAAGGTTTAGTTTCTTTTTTTTTCTAATCGAAAATAATCGTAGGTTTTATTAAATTATTTTTTTACAATTTTCGTCTTTTCATGTTTCATTCTTTATTTGTTATTTCTCGTTTGGTTTAATTAATTATCTTGTTGAATTCATTTCCTTCAATTCTTCGGTTAATATTTTATCAGGAATTAGAAGAATTATCCAAAGATTATTTTTACGTAATCAGGGATAAATTTAAATTACCACTGCCCCTTCGATGAGCTGAGATAAGAGACGATTGAAAAATATGTGGAGAGAGGGGTTGAGAGGCACTGGGGCCGGATATGGCGCATAGTTTTTCCACTGGAAATATGGCGGTATATGCAGGTATGTGCAGACGCCTGCAAACTGCACGTAGCAAGGCCGCGTTCTGATCCAGACAGTAGAAAAACTCGATACTGTTATGCCATACGTTCGCGTGTAACTTCCTTTATTTGATCCGGGCCGCATTGAAGAACACGGGCGGGACGGTCTTGTTTCCTCATCGCTATTCCATCTTCACCGTTGAAAATCCGACTTGCCCGTTCCCTTTATAAATGAACACTCTCTGAGTTGAAAAACGGAAGAATCTCCGGCCAGAGCAACAACGTCGAATTATCGTGGATGAATAACGAGGAAAACCGATTGTCTCTCGTTTCGGGCAACGAAAAGAATTTTAAAATTTTATTCTCGAGAAATTTTTATAAATAATCATTATATCTTGCAATTTTTATTATTATTCCATCGTAGCTTATTTTAAACGAATCGGGATTTAGAATATTATCGAATTTAAAAGATTAGATTAATCACGAATTTTTCTTTTCTTCCTTTCTTTTTTTGTAACTATTAAGAAGATTTTCTTGTTCAAGTATAAAATATAACGATATAATTTTATCACTACATCTTGCAATTTTTATTATTATTCCATCGCAGCTTATTTTAAACGAATCGGGATTTAGAATATTATCGAATTTAGAAGATTAATCACGAATTTTTCTTTTTTTCCTTTCTTTTTTTGTAACTATTAAGAAGATTTTCTTGTTCAAGTATAAAATATAACGATATAATTTTATCACTACATCTTGCAATTTTTATTATTATTCCATCGTAGCTTATTTTAAACGAATCGGAATTTAGACAATTATCGAATTTTTCTTTTCTTCCTTTCTTTTTTTGTAACTATTTTTCTTTTAAATATAAAATATAACGATTGACTCATACCTGAAGAAGTATTATAATTTAATTTCATTCCCATTTCCTTTAACTTTATTCTAATCAAGAGCCAACGTTGGAAAAGGTGATTAAATTTATCACGATTTTTTATAATCAATTAACGGATTTAATAAACTATTAATTTCATCAACAGATCGAAAGCCTAATTGATTAACAAATCAACGAAACGACGAAAACAACGGGTTTTTCAAAAACAACGATTCGTCAATAATTCTGCCCTCCCCAAAAGGAATCGAGAAAACCGTCGGAAAAAAGGTTGGAATAAAAATTATCGGATAAGATCCGCAACATCTCTCCGATGATAAATTAATTACACCATCCGTGTATTGCATCGCTCCTCGCCCCGTAATTGCGTAACCCACGAGCGCATCCCCAATACGAAATCGGTGAATGCGAAAGGAAGAGGAAGAAGTGGAGGAAGGAAAGTGGAGGGGAAGGGGATGGATACGTGGCGTATTGGAATTCGAGCGAAACGTCAATTACCCTTTCAGGGTTGAAACGCAACGGTATGTCACGGTCTAACGTTCGAGGGTTGGTTGCATTTTCCGTAGGTATTCCGATCTGACCGTCTCACAAACCTGATACCCGGTTACGCTATACCCGTTTGCCTACACTCCACCCTCTTCCCGATCCGCAGATGTTTCCCTTTTCCCGCTTGTCTGCCCGCTTCTCCCCTTTTTTTTTCCCTCTCCTCCCCTTCCTCCCCTTTCTTTTTTCGCGCGTGCGTTCGCGCACGAAACGGGAGAATTTCAAGCTCGAAAAACCGAGGTCGGAAAACAAGGGAAGGGATGACGCGTGGGAAGAGGAAAACAAGGGATCCTCTCTTGTCTCCCTCCCCCGCCGCGCTGCTCGACTCTGTGACGAGGTCGAGGTATGGGTATATGGAGGATGGAGAGGGGGAGAGGAGGAAGACGTTGCGTTAATTCTTTACGATGTATAATTGAGGGGGTTGATTTTTGATTCTGGAGAGTCCAAGCTTTTAAAGACAACGATCTTATATTTGGAATTTGTCGTTGTTGAGTTAAATTAATTAATGGAAAAGTGGATTGATTCTTTTTTAAGCGTGTAGTAGTATACGAATTTCTTCCTTTCTTTATGCGAGGATTTTAAAATACGCGATATTAATATTAATAAGTTTCGTGATCGACTCGTTCTCGATTCGAGGGGGGAATAAAATTTAGATCGGTGCAATTTCGGTTCATCGAAACCGACGAAACATCCTTTTATCCGGAAACAAATTTACGAATCCTCTCTTTCTCTTTCCATTTCCAGTTGTGCACATTTTTTTCCTCCCTCCACTAAAAAAAAAAGAAAAAGGGAAACCAATCGCTGCCTCGTCTCGGTAACAATAACATTGGTTGAAAATTAATATCCCCCGTAGAAGCGGTTCAGGACCACTTGGCTTGGTCCATGCACGGGGCAATGGGAAACTTGAAATAATAATGCAAGGCAGGAAGAGGAGGAGAACGAAATATGAAAAGAAAGAGAGAGAGAGAATACCCAAGTATTTTTCCATTCTCTTATTTCTGCTTTTATATTCCCCGTCCAGGGCCACCACCAGGTTCCTCCCCACCTTATTATTCATGCGCCTTTAAACGCCCCCGCATGGCGGAGAAAATGCTAAACGGCTTCATCGACCGAGGACCATGAATTTTATTGGCTTCATCAGCGGCGTGGATGAACGAAATTAAGCAGGAACGACGTACACACACAGAGAGAGAGAGAGAGAGAGAGGGGAGGGTGGACGATAACGCGGTGGAAAACGCGGTTAACAGACGCGCTGTTATCCAGGCGCATGCAACCCTCGTATGTTTTGCGCCATGTGCCGCGACAGGCACTTTCGTTCGGCCATTACGTTTTAGAATTACAAATAACCGGGCTGAAGCTGGGCTCGCGCTCGTGACGCTTTTACGTAATGCGAAAGCAGACGTGGCGAGACGTTTTGTTTTTAAAGAGTTTGGATAAATTGGTCGTTTCGTTCTTGGAAACGAGACACTTTTATTATTTCACTTCCAGATAATGTGGGCCATCGATTCGATGGATTCCAAGTGAAAGTTGCGTTGAGAAGCGTTCTCGAGTGAAACTCTCGAGTTTAATATTCTCGAAGAAAATTTGAAATTTGTTATCTCTGGATCTGAGAATTGATTCCGCAATCTCGATAGATTCCTTGTGAAATGTATCGGAGAGATGTTAGATTCGAAATTAAAGTTACTTGGGGAAATTTTGAGCGAATATACTTGGAATCCAATCCAATCCTTTTTGTAAGAATAACATTCGTGCGTTTTCTTTTACGTTTTCTATTTCTTCTGATAATTAGTATTTCAATTCAACAAAATTTATTTATATTCCTATCAAATAAGTTTCAAAAAGTTTCGCCGACGATTGTTAAAAAATAGATGAAAATTCTTAAATTCTTCAATTGTTCGCGATCATTATTACAATAAATCTAATAATCTAAAATTGTTCAAATAAAATTTACTCGTAATTTCAACTTATTAAATTGAAAATTTTATTTCGAAACGAGACTCGATTGAATCCTCGTTTCCCCTTTCTCCTCCTCCTTCTCCTCCAGGAAGGACAGAAGTTCGAGGCCGTTAACCCTCCTCGCGCGAAAAAAAGAAAAAAAGAAGAAAAAATTGCGCGAAAAGAGCACCTTCGCTTTCCGCTCTAGGAGTACGCGGAGGTTAGGTTAGGTTAGGTGGGGAAAAACTGTCTAAATGCACGCGAAAATTCCATAAACCTGTATAGCGTGATAACCGTTGGTAGGCTGGGGCGAGAAGAGGAGGAGAACAGGGGGGAGAGGAGGAAAGAGTTGGAAAGAGGATAGGGGGGTAGGTTGGAAACGGTGACAAAGGGGAAGTAAAGATAGTCTTGGAAAGCCAGTTGGGGCCACGCCACGCGTTATATTCAATAAAACCCAAATGTACCGCAAGAGACCCTTTTTTTCTTACCTCCCACCCCTTCCTAGAGGGTACTAGGCCATTTTTGCCACTCCTCTCGCCTCATACCTTCCTCTCTCCCTCTCTCTTTCTCTCTCTCTTTGCGCTTCGACTACCCTCCTCGTAGCCGAGAAAGTGGTGGTTTACTCTCCCCGCGGGGAGAGGGGTGGAGGAGCGTCAAGGCCATTCGTCGAAGTTTATTTTGCGTAAGCGACGAAACTTGCCCCGGGGCGGTGTAAAATGTTCTGGATTCTTTTACCCTCCCTCCCCCCTCCTCCCTCCAGGTTTTTTGTCCTCCTCCTTTGGTGGCAAAACCAAGAAAGTTACCCCCTGGGACAAAGATAATCCCTGTGTAGCCGAGGAGCATCAAAGCGGCGCGCTCTCTGTTTTTGATGGGAATTAATTTGGATCTTGTTTTAATTAAAGAAGGATCGTCTCTTCGCAGGGGACCGATCTCCTTCTTCTCCTTCCGGAGGAGTTCATTTTTCTTCTTTCTTTCATTTCTCTTTTTTCTTTTTTCTCTCTTGTTCAAGCGCGACCGGAACCGGGACCGGATTGGCGATTGTTTCCGCTCGGTCGGAATTTTTGAAATAAGGCCAGTAAGGGTATAATTGGCGGATCGAGTTTGTGATGTTGAGGGTGAGAGGAGAGTGGTGGATGGGATGGAGGAATTATGGATAATTACTATCGGTGAACGGTTCGCTCTCGATTCTTGGGGAGATTTTAGCGTCCGGGATCGATCGAGGAAATATAAACGGCGATATAAATAATATTTTTAGATTCTCTGGAGCATCGAGGAATTTTCTTTCGTTACCATCTTAAAAATGGAGATTTGAACAAGTATCTAAAGAAAGATAGATATATTCCTTTATTCCTCGAAAATTTAAAAAAAAGAAACAACACGTAGTTAACATCTTCGAAGAGGAATTTTTGATCTTAAATTATTTTATTTCGAATTGTCATGCAGAATTACGAGTTGTAATTACAAGATGAAAGTCTTTTTTATCATTGGATCAAGTTGCTGAAATTAAAATTTTAGACGACGATATCTAGTTTTTTTTTTCCTTTTTACTTTTTTTTTTTTTGCACGATATCGAAACGAGGAGTATGGATGAGAGAGGGTGGAACGAAGGGAGGCTCGTGAAATTCCGTGAAGCTCGACGGGGGTTGAACGGTGTGTGGGGGTGTTATTGGGTCGCGGCCACTTAATATGCAAATGCATCGTAAAGGCGGCTCGCCGCTGTTCACTGTAACGGGAGCAGGCGGGCGGCCAACGGGACCAATACTTTAATTTGCATTTAAAATTGCTCAAGCGGTTGACAGCCGCCACCTTGTTCCTCCCTTTCACTTCAGACGGGCCACCCACGAAACGAATGCCTCCGGCGAGTAATCGGTACTCGACCAATCCCAGATTTTTATTATTATTAAGCGTTTGATTTTTTCCCCCTCCCAACCCCTACGATTCGAAATAACGCAATTTTCGAAATTATCAGGAAAATATATTAAACTTGGAGTCTTGGAGAATTATTTTATACAAGTAAGATTAATTTATATTTAATAACATTTGGTTAAATACACTTCTCAGAAATTTATATAAAAGAAAATGGAAGGGAAAGAATGATATTATAAAAAAAGAGAAACTCTCTAATTTTCGTGGCAAAGAAAATTTCAAAAAAAAGGAAAGAAGCATTCGAGAGTGTTGTCTTTCGAGCAAACACTCGTGCTTCCAGTTCGTACTTGCGCCAATTTTTTTTACTCCCCCCTTTCGCCAAATACTCAGGGGCAATTATGAAAATTTTCATAAACACGCGCAACAATAACGGAACGGAAGCGCGCGAAAGGCGCGGTTGTTGCATCGCGGGTGTTATTTGTTTGATTTACGGGATCGCGCGTAGCAAAGTTCGTGACGCGAGGCAATTGGCGCGGCGCGGTGGGCCTCGGTCGCGTACAACCTTTTTCAGCTCGATCAGCCGCCCGTTTCGGTTGTTGTTCAATGCAAACAGCGAGGAGCTTTGCAGGCCGTGCTCTTTGTACAACGGCGAGGATTTATACGCGATATTATTGCGACATCGTGAGTCCCTCTCTCTCTCTCTGTCTCTCTTTCTCCCTCCCTCTCAAATCTCTGTAAAACTAAATTCGAAATAACGGCACGTGGCCGGCCCTCCTCGGCGGCTCTGGCGGCCCCGCGAAACTTGTTTGTGAATTTTCGTTCAAACATTTATTCTACACGGCTCGATTGGAAAGCAAACAGCCGGGTCCACGGTTGGAAAATAATTTCGCGACCCGGAGGATGCTCCACGGCTTAAACTGTTCAACTGTTCAACGTGGGAGGGATGGGATGGGCTACCGGGAAATGTGGCACAAAATTATTGGCAAATTAGGGCGTGTGTGCGTATAAATTTATGGATGTATTAATTGTGCGTTATTTGAACGGTGAAGTCGGATCGATTTTTTGGAATTTTTATCTTCTTCGACTCGATATTTATTACGAATTTACATTTCTCAATTATTTTTCTTATTACGAACGTTTTTGCGATATGATATAATTGAGAAGTTTATAAATATGAAGATTACATTTTGTTCTAAAGTTGGGTTCTAAATTTATGGATTAATTTGTTGGGTATTAAAAATAACAGGATTTGGAATGAATTTACGGTATCGATATTTTCTTTTCTTTTTTCCAAATTTTGTATTCTATTATTATTACATTATTAAATTAATTTTCCATCTTTGGATACTATATTATTTAAATACTTCGTAAAAATCCACACTCTATGTAACAATTTCAATTTAAAAATCACAGAAACAGCGGCGATTACAATAATATAAACACCCCTTTTTGAGAGATTAAAACATCCAAAATATGAAGCTCACTCCATTCTTACCTCATTTCCCAAATCTTTCTGAATTTTTTATTGGATGTAAAGTGTTTATTTGAAGCAATTCAATAAAAATAGCGGCAAAATAAATCGAGTATCGTTTCCTCCCTTATCCTTTTTCGATCGAACAATACGAAGCTTCGTGGCAGTAACCACGAAATATCTTAAAACGCGAGCTTAATCGAGGGTCGCTTCTGTTGCCGGTGTTTACAGGGCTATGGGTGAGATTCGAGTGGATGAAATCGCGATATTCGGTAGTCCGTGAAACGACTGGTTCCGCCACAGGAAACGATTTCACCGAAACTCAAGCCAGCAAGTTCCACGTCGTCGTTTCTTCCTCTCTCCTTCTCCCTCTCTCTTCTTTCCACCTCTTCCGCCGTTTCTTCTCCGGATGTTCGAATCTACTAACCGATAAAGCGAGACAGAGCGAGAGAGAGGAAGGGGGAGGATGAGGAAAGGGTTGGCTGGAACACACCGCAACAGGCTTGTAGCATTCTCGATCCCTTTGGGGCGACTGTAATTTACCACGCGGCTTCTTGAGAGAGTAACTGTGAAACCACGCACGATCTGATAATTGTGATTCTTTTTGTGTCGATAATTGTAATTTAAATAGGTATTTTTTTTTGGAAATTGAGGGAATAATAATTTTGTGTAGATTTGATAGATGTTTTCCTTCCTCTTCAATTTTAAGAGAAATAATTATTTTGTTGCATTTAATGAACTTCGATGTAAATTGTAAATCTTTATTCCGATTTTTTGCAGAAGTTTCTCGAATACTTTTACGTACTTATTTTTTTATCTTTTATCTTCGGTTCAGTACTTCTTTTGCAGCATATAATAGGAAATTGATGGAAAGGAATGGAGATTTTATATATTTTTATACGAAGAAGGAAGAAAGAGAATTATATAAATTTATAAGCAACTTTCTCTCAGCGTGTTTCGTATCTAAAATATATAAAATAATTTCGAATTTGATACAATTTTTCCCTCGAACGAAATGATGATACAAGGTAACATGAAACGAAATTTCTGCGTAATCGTTTTATAACTTTTAACGATACTTGCTTCCGGCAGATCAGATATTTTTTCCCAAATCGACGAAAGTGCCGCTCTTTTTCCCCCTTCGCAAAAGGAACAGACACGTATGCGTGTATCGAGAGCAATAACAACACTATATCGAATAACATCCGGTTTCCATACCGCCCTTCCGTTTCTCCCTTTGTTGAAAAAAAAAAAAGAAATTAATTCTTTTTTCCTCCCCCTTCCCCTGGATGGAGATCCCTTTGGATAAACCCCTTTCCATAAACAAAGAAAATCCTGTCAATTCTCCATCCGACTATCAACCCCAAATTACCCTTTCACCGTTATAATAATAATAATAAAAACAAACATTTTTTACGATTTGGCTCATTCGATATCGATATCGAAGAAGATTCCAATCGATTCCATCCTCTCCTTTCCGAACTTGATCGACTTTAATTCGTCCAACTCTCGTCCTCATCCCTTTGTCGGAACAAAACCGAACCATTCTTCTCACAGCCGTAAGCCTCGATTATTCCTTATCTTACTTTTAATCGAATTCAACGAACAAAGATCCGACAAATTATCTCGATCCCGACATTCTTACTTTTCTACGCCCATTGTATATGTGTATATATACATATATTTTGTTTATTGTTTCCACGCGTAATTTCGTAATTATAACACGGATGGGGAGGGGGAGGAGGGCAAAATAATTATATATCGCTCGAAATATCGCGTAATATCGTTTAGCGGAAAATTGATGCAATTACTTGTGTAATACTGACGTACATCGGCGAATTAATAAACAATGTGATCATAATATTAAATCGTCAGACCGTGCAATATGAATGGCTTCGTCGAGTAAATAACATGAAACGGCAGTTGCGCCTGTCGAAATTTGTTATTTAAAATAGTATCGAATACTTCGATGAATATATATATGTATATACACACATATGTGTGTGTGTACATGGAAGCGTATAGGTCGTGTCGTTTTGGGAAAGGTTCCTCCCCCCAGGCGATAAAAAGTCGAAACGAGCGTGGACAATTTGTTTTATACCCGCGGATGTAATACGGATTTCTCGGATATCGGCGAATAATACTCTCACTCTCGGGCTATAATCCCTCTCCCAGGATTGACTTTCGTCGCCGAAAGGATGGTATGGAAATTATGTAAAGTTGATACGAGTTTTAATTTTGTAGGTGAGAAAACATTTTGAAAAACAAAAATTGTATCTTCGAAGGATAATTTTTTTTGTTTGTTAAATTTTATTTGTTTGAATTCGTTGCGATATTTATCGAAAAAGGGAGAGAAAGAGGCGGAAGGCCGAGGTGAGAAAACATTTTGAAAACAAAAATTGTATCTTCGAAGGATAATTTTTTTTGTTTGTTAAATTTTATTTGTTTGAATTCGTTGCGATATTTATGGAAGAAGGGAGAGAAAGAGGCGGAAGGCCGAGGTGAGAAAACATTTTGAAAACAAAAATGTATCTTCGAAGGATAATTTTTTTTGTTTGTTAAATTTTATTTGTTTGAATTCGTTGCGATATTTATGGAAGAAGGGAGAGAGAGAGAGAGAGAGGCGGAAGGGATAAAATTCGTGAAGGGTGAAACGGTGAATCGAGTTCCCATTAATATATTCAATGTCTGGCTAAATCGCGCCCGATATCTGTAAACCTACTTGAGAATTTCACGGAGGCGTCCTTTTCTTATAAATATTCAAATCGATGGGAGACCCCTTTCACGGATGGGAAAATCGTGCGCTTGAATTTTTGAGACGTAATAGGAGCGGTGAAATTTAGCGGTCTTTCGTTTATTCAAATGAGCTCTGAGCTGTAAGGGGTCTCGGGTTGTACTACAGTTGCACGTCCACGAGTTAAACGGTTAAATTTCTAATTTTTCCAATCTCTTTCTTCTTATCGTCGCGAATTGTAACTTGTAACGAAAAAAAAAAAAGAAATATTTTCTATTATTTTTAGTTTATATCTGACAATTGATTCGTGTTTATCTTTTATTTTTTTCCTTAATGGAGAATATATTTTTGTATATTTTTGTATCGTTACTAAAAAAAAAAAAAAAAGGAAGAAGAGAAAGGAAAAGAAAATTTCGAACAAATGTGCACGAAATACATGGAATTAAAATATTGAAATACTATTGTTGAGCGTCTTGAATATTCAATTACGTTACGCGGATAAATATTTTCATTCTATATCGTTGTATCATTCCACCATATTTCGAAAACAAACAACCCCGAATAGAATAATATTTTAGATGATGTTACATACATGGGGGATGAATCGTATAACGTGATCGTGTTCGTTACCCTCGTCATTAGTAGATTAAAATTTTTTCACGCATAATTTCACGCAAACGTCCCTTTTTAACATTTTTACATTTTTCTATACATTCTTTTTTTTTTCCCCTCCCCCAATAAGATTAAAATGTAAATTTTACACATTATAATTTAAATGTGAAATTTTGGTAGTCAAATTTAACGGGGCGTAATTTTTACATAATTCGGGGTCTAATTATCGTCGAATAAAAAAAAAAAATCGATATTCCAAGATATCTCGCCTTTATCGAACCGTCGTCTAATTTCATCCCTTCAAATCGCACGAAATTCGAAAAAAAAAAAAAAATTATCATCAACTGTTCCGTTCATTTCAACGCAAAAAAAAAAAAAAGAACCCGCAAACATGGCCACGCGAATAATCAGAACTTTTCGTCCCGAACATTGTCGATCCTCCCTTTGATCTTTCTGGGAAAAAAAAAAAGAAAAAAAAAAAAAAAAGAATTCACCGTGAAATTCAGCCGAACGAAAACCCTATTTCCGAATCGATCGCCGATATTAATTCGTTTTCCCTGTTTCTCGCCTATGAATATATACGTGTACACGCGCAAAGTTTAATAGGCCGGTGTCGTCGTCGAACGATCATCTGCGACAAGTAAACGGATAATAGGAAAGAGAAAAGAGGAAAAAAAAAAGAAGAGGAAGAAAAAAAGGGGGAAATTAAAAATGGAAGTGGAAAAAATAAAATTCAAAATAAAATACCAGTTACCGGTGTAAAACACACGAGGATGGGGACGCGAGCATTATCGAGATGAAATCAGAGGGTTGAGGCAGAGGGTTGAAAAAAAAAAAACGAGCACGTATCGGGTTTTAAACATGTCCAATTATCGAGTGCGTTTCAACCAAGTGTGGAACGAGTGTAGAATGTTTATTACGAATAATTGTTCGAGCAGACGAGGGAAGTGAGTGGAGAGAGAGAGAGAGGAGGAAAAAAAAGAAGGAAGAAAGAAAGAGAGAGAGAGAAAAAAAAAGAATAAAACGGTCCTCGTTGCTTGTTTATCGGTCGGTTGGTACCATGAATTGACGTAGAAATCGCGTTAATTGTGCGCATCTGTACGAAAATAAATCGAGATCGAGAGGGGTGGGGGTGGGGGTAAATCGAAGCTAGATCCGGTCGCGTTTATTATTCCGGGAAATCCGTGGAATTTCTCTCTAATTCCACGATTTTTTCTCTCTGTTCTCTCCCCGCTCGCTCGTCCTCTCTTTTCTTTTTATTTTTTTTTTCGCTCTCTCTCCCTCTCTCTCTCTCTCTCTCGCTTTCTCTCTTGCATATATATACGCGTTTTGCCGAGTGGACACTCGTGGCTCAGTTTTACTTTTGCGGTCATTTTCATAGTCGTATATAACGGTCAATCGTTGCCCGTTTCTATGAAATGTCAGCCGGACATGGTGGAATTCGAACGGATGATCTTTTCAATGAAACGATGTTGCGCATTTCGGCGCGTAACATTCCTACTCGTAACATTTTCTACTCGTGTTTCTTTTTCCTCTCTTTTTTTTTTTCAACGAAATGGAAAATCGATCGATCGAGGGATGATTTTCCTATTTCGGATATATTACGGACGGTTGAAAATGAATCTCTGTCCCGCCAATCCGAATTTGATCGTCGTGAAATGCGAGTGAGAGAGAGAGAGAGTGAGAGTGATTTAGGGAGAAGGGAAATTTTACAACGTTCGAGAATAATTAAAAAGGAAAATCTAATCCAATCCAATATAATAATTAATTCAATCGATCGACGAACAAAAGTGAAACAAAATTAAAATCAAATTGTATATATTGAGTCTTTTCTTGAGATTATTAGAAACGCATTTCTAATCCAATCCAATATAATAATTAATTCAACTTAAATCAATCGATTGACGAACAAAAGTGAAACAAAATTAAAATCAAATTGTATATATTGAGTCTTTTCTTGAGATTATTAGAAACGCATTTCTGCAACGAACGCACACCCAACTTAAACAAAAAAAAAAAAATAAAATTAAATAAAAGATTAACTCTATCGAAATCGATCTCGGACAGTTCGTTCAACATCCACGTAATACAAAAGTGAAACGAAATAATATTAAAAGCGGATACGAGACAAACAGCTAACCAGTCAGCTCCGTCTAACATCAAACATTAACCAATTCGGTTTGAAGCCCGGTTGAAACGCATCTAAACAGAGAGAGAGAGAGAGAGAGTAAGAGAAAGAAAGAGAGAGAGAATTGGCGCGAATATCGGTTGCCACGGTTCGACGAGGGGGTGGAGGGGGCGGGTCCTCGAAACGAAGACGCCATCCGGAAAACGACGAGAAGGTAAGGAAGATATTTACCATCGTCTCCTCTTACAACCTCGGCAAACTTCAATTCCTCTTTTCCGCGTCTCTTCGCAACCCTCCTCCCCTCCCTCCCCCCTTGCCGCGTATTTGCAATCGGTTACTCGATGCTTAAACCCGACGAAAGGGGAGAAGGAGGAAGAGGAGGAAGAGGAGGAGGAGGAGGAGGAGGAGAACCGCGCGGAAATAGACGGAGGAGGGATGGTTTGGAGGATCTTGGCGTGTCGTAATTTAAGATGAACGCATCTCTGGCGACTGGAAAAGCGAATAGGCACGAGGGGAGCGAAAAGTGAATGTTTTCCCACCGAGTTTCCGGGAGGGGGAAAACGTAATACGAGACAGAGTTGGAGAGTTATCAAGAATCCGCGGTGGTTGATCGAAATTCGCTGTTTCCGGTTTAATCCCGCTACTCTGCCCAACCGATGGATCATCCATTGTGATCCACCTCGACGACGAGCGCTCGAAACGAGGATCGAAACGAGGGAAACGTTGGACGAGACGTCAGGTTTTCGGCTCTTTTGAGGAAAAGAAGGCATGGAAGAGGAAGGGAAAGAGATGGAAAAGAGGGATAAGGATGAGAATAATTTTAAACAACGTCGTTCCAATAAATTTTGCTCGTTTGTTTTTCTGTAATGGATAAATGAATTATTGGAAAATTTGATTACGAATTGGTTTGAAAAACGACAAACGAAAGAGGAGAAAGGTTTCTGAGAAAAAGATGACGAGCATGGAAAAATGAGAATGAATGAAGTATGAATTTCTTCGTTTTAGTAAATGATTCTAGACATTTATCTATAATTATTAAAATTGGGATGGATATTAAAAGTGGGACTAACTTTGGAACGATAAACAAAAGAGAACATCTTTTTCGATTGTCGATCCTCGAGGATCGAAGAGGAAGGTTTCTAAGAAAAAAATGACAAGCATGGAAAAAGGAATATGAAGTAAGAATTTCTTCGTTTTAGTAAATGATTCTAGACATTTTCTGTAATTATTAAAATTGTGGGACTAACTTTGGAACGATAAACAAAAGAGAACATCTTTTTTGATTGTTGATCTTCGAGGATCGAAGAGGAAAGTTTCTGAGGAAAAAATGACGAAAAGAAGAGTGAGAATATTTCTTTTTTATTGGAAAGTTCGATTGCAAATGGGCGCGTTGTTAAAATACAATGGGGGAAGTATACTTTGGAAACGATAAACCTTAACAAAAGAGAGCATCCTTTTCATTAACGGTAATTTCGGAAGTAAGAAATTTTCAGTGTTGCGTTTAAATTCCCTTAGGAAATTACCGTCGACCCTGTTTAATATTGCACCTCGGCAGCTTAAATATTTGTGACTGTTCGTTGGATTATTATAAAAGTGTTGAAATCGGATTAAGGAATGCGCGATACAATGGAAAACTCGAAATCAAATATTTGAACCTCTCTCCTACCCCTGGAAGAGGATTTCCTTTCCCGCCCCGCTTCTCTCTCTCTCTTTCTCTCTCTCTCTCCAGTTTGGAGAACTGGAGAAATAACCTGTGTCTATGAGGCCATTGTAGCAACGATTTCCGTGGACTTGAATTCTCCGTCCACCAGGCTTTTCCTCGGCTCATATAATTTGTTGCATTCCCAAATTTAATACCTGCCCCCCCCCCTCGAATTCTAATTGTTTCACGGGGTACGATATTAAATCGAAGTGTTGTCAAGTTTCAGGGTACCAATTATCTCTCACGATTCGTCTTTCGAAAATTGCATTCGTTGTACGAATAATAAGACAAATGGATCTCGTTACGATAACAAGGAAGTTAAGAATTTTTAGAGATTAAAAAAATCGTGTTACAAATTTCGATTCATTTCATATATTATATGTATTTTTCTTGCCATTGTTCCAAACGAGTTGGAAGGAAATCGAACGATTTCGATCTTCTCGAATTGATGAATTCGTCTGATTGCTATAAATTAATCAACAATTTAATGTATTATTATTATTAAAATAACAACGAAATCGGATAATCGATTCTCGAATTTTATTAATAAAGAAGAATTTTCGTCGACAAGGTAGTTGTTAAATCTCTCTCCAATACCGGAGCGACGATATTTTTCCCACGATCTCGAAACCGCGAATCATAAGATCTATCGTATACGAGCTATCCAAAAAAATTTCCTTTGTATCGTGCGCCGCGATATTAGTTCTCGTTGGTAAGACGTAACAAACACGGGGGTGGTTTGGGGGAGGGGGTGTCGTGTCTTGCTTCCCTTTATTATTTTTATTCCATGGCTTCTAGCCTGGCCAGGGGAAGAAAGAAACCGCCGCTCCCTCAAGAAGAAGACAAAAGAGAACGTGAAAGAGGAGAACGAAGATCCAAAGAGAGAGAGAGAGAGGGAACAAGAAGAAGGAGAAAAGTGCGTTGCGTTGGAGGGTTGGAAAGGGGAGGCAAGTATTATGAAAGTATTTTCCTAACCGACTGGCAAAGCCCCCGAAGACATTTATTCCGCGAAAAATGAAGTAAAATAAATGTAATGTAAAGAGCAAACTGGCTCCGGTACCGAAGAGGGCGTTGGTCTTATCCCTGTTCAACCTTCCTCATCTTTCCCAAGCCTTTCCTCTCCTCTTCCTCTTCCGCCACTTGTTCGCGGTCTCTCGAAGAGGAGAGGAGTAAAAAAAGGGGGAGGGAGGATCTTCGATACGGGAGAGAGAGCGTGAAAGAAAAGGAAAAAGAGGAGGAGGAGGAATGAGAGAAGAGAGGGAAAAAAAAAAAAGAAGGAAAAGCGGTCGATGATGGAGATACTTCCAAGCTGTTCTATCTTTTCAACGTCTGTTCTTTGCTCGAAGGAGGGAGGAGAGAGGAGACTGTTCTTTCCTCGACCTCCCTTCTTCATACTTCTTTCAATATGTTCTTTCATTCTCGAATCTCTCTCCGCGCCTTCTCACCCCCTCTTCATCGTACCCGTTTTACGTTTCGTACGTAAAAAGCTCCACTTTTCAACTTGACGTCTTTAATTCCTTCCTTTTTTCTTCCTCCTCCTTTCCTTCTCCTTGCTCTTCGCCTTGCTCTTCTTCCTTTTTTCTTCCCCTTTTTCACATAATCGTCTTAGAAAGGGGACGCAACGATCCGGGAAACGCTCCGCGACACGCCGCGGAATTTCCTTTTTTTTCCTTCGCGATTTTCTTTCCCGATGTCTGAAAGAGAAACGATCTCATGCACCGAACAATGGCGTATCGATGACGAACGCCGTCACAAATTATTATCCGTGTAAACCCGTTTGATGGAACGGTTAGATTGTTTCGTTATTTCCACGATTCTCTCTTCCTTCCTTTCTTTCTTTTTTTAATTTCTAAGGGATTGGAGATTAACGACGGGATAAAATGGGAATTTTAATAGGAATTTGTAATAATTTATTACGCTACTCGGTATTCTTAATGTATTATGATGAAATGAAGAAACGAAGAGAAATTCGTCCACTTGGCAATTTAAAGGGAAAACAAATTACACGTTATATTTGCGAATTAATCGTAACAGAGCAGGTTTAAACGAATAATCACTTTCGAAAATTAAGTAAGAAAGGCAATTTCTTAATAATAACATAATTAATCAACAATAACAGCAGACAAATCTGTTTACTGAATTCGAAAAGAGAGGAACGGCCTTCCCCCTTTTCCCCCAATTGACAATGGCCGATACAAACGGTACGATAACAATTACCATAACAATCACGATATCAACAACTCGATCGATTTCCTTTGAAATTCATCGCTGGAAACGATTGTTCCCCGAAGAAAGGATTATTTCGTAAGATACTCGATTGGCATCGTCCCCTTTCCCCGGGAGAAGGTGAGACGGAGGAGGTGGATGGATCTATTGACTCTGCCAGTCTACGACCGTCCTTGGTGGTAATTCGAGAGGAAGCTCTGAACGCCGATGAGAGTCGACTGATTGCGAGTCACGAAGGAGAAAGAATCTCTCTCTCTCTCTCTCTTTCTTCTCTCCTCCCTCGCAGTTTAACGAGGTTACCGACGAAATCGGCAAAACAAGTCGGATATAGTCCTCCTGCTGCAGGAGGAATCATTATCCGCCTCGTGGTCTTCGATTTCAACCGAGAGAGAGAGAGAGAGAGAGAGAGAGAGTCTCTGCGTGTAATAATTGGAAGAAGAATGTCTCCGATTCGAAAGGAGAAGCGTGTAATGTATTCCGTATAAATATTAATGAACGGAGGAAAAGTGGAATTATCGAAGGAAAGAGTGTAATGGACGAGGAGAATTCGGTGGTGGAAAGAAGAAAGAATCCTGTGTCTGATAGAAGAAAATTATTTCTCTTTCCATGGATCTTTCGTTTAAGATATTTTTGTTTAGATTATTTCGGATTTAGATGTTTTAGAATTTTTTTTTTTTCAACGATGAAACAAAAGATCATGCAGCCAAAAATCCTTTCCTTTATTAGGAATGATATTGGATATTGATATTTATTAATTCGATAGATTTTCGAGAGTGATAGAATCTTAATTTTCTTTTTTTCTTGAAATTATTGGATTTCGTGAATCATGATTTCAAACTTTTAATAGATAATATAAATCTTCCCAAAGAATCTTCTCTCTTGGAAATGTAACTTGGATACGTCAAAGTCTCTTTAAATGTAAAATTAAAATTAAAAGTTTAAAAGTTTGATAGAATATAGCTGGTTTTCCCTCGAGTTTATCGCCGATTGTAAATCACAAAAATTTACGCGGAGCGTAAAGTGAAACGTTTTATTTTACGGAAAATTTTGATTTATTATTTTTACATTTAACTTCATCGTACGGGAATTCTATTGCTTCTTCAACGGTTGTCGAAGAAGACATATTATCGAAAGAAAAATACGGACATCGTCTTTGCCGATGGGACGATTAAAAACTCGGGAGAAAAAATATTTTGAAACGGATATATTAAATCGGGCGCCATTCAGAGATTGCACTGGACGTAGCCATTGTTCTCAGTTCTCTGAATTATCTGAGAATTACGCTAATTAAAATCGTTAATAGTAGAAAACTTGCGGATTTAATTAACCAAAGTATCTTTTCGAACCAGCAACCGGCTGTAACGTCGCTTTGTATAATTAACTGTGATTTAACGATCGACGAATTTTTCCAAAAGATAGAAGAATCTTGTAAGAGGAATCTGAAAATTAATAATCGATCAATAACGAAACCTTTCCTTCGTTCCTTATTTTGTCCATTAATAATTTTTAATGTATAAAATAAAAACGAATGAAACTCCGATTGAAAATTGAATCCAGTGATAATTAAAATATTCTCATTATTTCGCATGGAACGCTTTGGAAGAAACGCTTTAACAAAATTTGGAATAAATTATTTCCCCCCGTTGAAGTAGCAGAGAATCTAGAAATTAAAATCAGATCACCGCTGAAAAAGAATTAATCGGAAAATTCGTCTCGACCCCCCCTCTCCTCGAGCGCAAATCCCTCCGTTGAAATGTACAATCTCTCGTATAGAAAAGAAAAAAAGGAAAAATTCTCAATCGAACAACTTCAATCGAATGCATCCGCATATCTAAATATAATTTCAAACTTCGTTTCAACGTGTCACTTTGTAATACTTTAATGAATTCGTCTTCTTTTGCACGGACATAGAGAGAGAGAGATAGAGACACGCAGACAGACAGATAGAGAGAAAGAGAGAGATAAAAAGAAGCGGAAGAAATAAATGAACATCGAAGTAAGGGAATCGTAAGGATCTTGCGGAAAGAATACCGCGCTTTAAATGATTCTCCAGGGTGAAGGAAGAAGGGGGAGGGCGAGTGGAAACTTTGCAATCACGTCCTGCAATAGTTTCTCATTAGTTGAAGAGTGTACGGGGGATACGCTAGCTGCGCCTGGCATCTAAACTGCAGTTCCGCTCTTTCCTGGACTCGCGATAGTTTGATATCGAGGAGAGGTGAATCGAAGGGGATGGAGACGTTGAACACGATATTCCACCCGGAATAGCTCGAGATTGCCATTTCCTTAGTCCGCCAACCCCTTCCCAACAATTCGCCCCCGTACCCGTGCCGAGAATCGAACACGCGTTTCCGTTTAAATAAAACATGCATCACAGCAGCCCTTGTCAAAGCTTTTGTTTTCATTGAGTATTTTTACATTCGAGTTTTTTCTCTTTTTTTTTATTTCTATTTACTATTTCATTCAGAATTCGTATCTGATGAATCGATTCTCCTTTCGAGAATCTTTTTTTGTTATATAAGAAATTATCCTTGGAGAATTCACGTATTCGATCAAATATGTTAATAATCTTCAAGAACAGATTCGAATTATTTAAATCTTAATTCTTTAGAATCGTGAAGGAAGAAGTGAAAAGTTAAAAAAAAAAATAACTCCACTCTGAACTCTATATATATCTTTCTCCGTGTCTCATTAATTAAGCCTTTTTTTGATATATAAGAAATTAATCTTGGAGAATTCACATATGAATTCAAATATAATCTTCAAGAACAGATTTGGATTATTTAAATTTTAATTCTTTAGAATCGTGAAGGAAAAACTGAAACGTTATTAAAAAGAAAAATAACTCCACTCTGAACTCTATATATACATCTTTCCTCGTGTCTTATTAATTAAGCCTTTTTTTGATATATAAGAAATTATCCTTGGAAAATTCACATATTCGAATTCAAAACGTTAATAATCTTCAAGAACAACGATTCGAATTCACGAATTATTCTTTCGAATCTTAATTCTTTAGAATCGTGAAGGAATGGAAGAAGTGAAACGTTATTAAAAAGAAAAATAACTCCACTCTGAACTCTATATATATATCTTTCCCCATGTCTCGTTCATTAAGCCTTTTTTTGATATATAAGAAATTATCCTTGGAGAATTCATGTATTCGAATTCAAAACGTTAATAATCTTCAAGAACACCCATTCAAATTCACGAATTATTTTTTCGACTCTTAATTCTTTAGAATCGTGAAGGTATGGAAGAAGTGAAACGTTATTAAAAAGAAAAATAACTCTACTCTGAACTCTATATATACATCTTTTCCTGTGTCTCGTTAATTAAGCCTTTTTTTAATATATAAGAAGTTATCCTTGGAGAATTCACGTATTCGAATTCAAAATGTTAATAATCTTCAAGAACAACGATTCGAATTCACGAATTATTCTTTAGAATCGTGAAGGGATGGAAGAAGTGAAACGTTATTAAAAAGAAAAAGAAAAAAAGAAAAATAACTCCACTCTGAACTCTATATATATATATATATATGTATATCTTTCCCCGTGTCTCGTTAATTAAGCCGTGCAGAGGTTACAATGACATATCGGAGATATCCAGCGTTTGAACTTTGATGAGAACGATGTCCGTATAGGGGCGGTTAATGCGGTGACACGCACTGGGACACCCCAGAAGGGAGTGGCCCCGGCCCCGGCCATTCTGGTCATTGCTCAGTCGATAATTACTTACCCCCGGCTTAATGTGGGAAGCTCATCAAACTGGCTGTGAAATATCGTTTTCACGCGCACATATATGCGCCTGAATCAACGACGGGGGTAGCTAGGATCGGGACACGTATTACGGATACCGAAATTTATCATGTTTGCCCGCAAAGGGTATCAGCCGCTTGATGAACCTTCCCCCATGAAGTTTCGATCGAAGTACGGTGTTGGAAGGATTTCAGAAATTCTGCCAGAAGATTTACACGCGCGGATTCGATATTTATCCAACTTTGTCCAATTTCTGTTCCAGGATATCCGAGGATTCCTCAGGAGCAGGATCTCGATTCTTCGACTTCCTTTCCATGAATCAATGGTATGTACAATCTTTTTTATAATTAATATTTAATTATCATTCGTTTCCTAGCTTGTTTTAAGTTCAAATTTCTTAAGTAAATGATTAATCGCGGAGTATAGATATCAATTGCAAGAAAAAGAATGGAATGGGATGATTTCTTTTCGATATCGAACTCTGGATCTTTAGGTTAAAAAAAGGAGAAAAGAATATGAAAAAAATTAGCCTTGGAAATAATTAAGGATCCGCGAAATTAAAAAGTCTATCCTTAACAACATCGGCATGATTGCATGCGATTCTCTTCTCCCCTCTGTCTACCGAACGGAGTCTTCCTCCCCCTATCCTCTTCTTCTCTCTCCCCTCCCCACTGATACCTTTTTTCCACGGACATTAAAACTCGATGAAAGAGATTCTCTGCCCACGAACCACTTGCGCGGCAGCTTATGCCCTTAATTAATAACCCAATTGCATCCGGAACGTTGCGTATAGCATATCCGCCACGCTCTCTCGAGCTTCTACTCTTTCTTTCTTTCTTATTTTTTCTCAACGTTGGTTAGAAGAACGTGCATATTTTTCTTTTCTTTTTTTTTAAATTGGAAACTCCATCGAATATTAAACGTAACAAGAATTGAAACATTGATGATTTAATCGAGGAAAAATTAAGTAATAATAAATAATACTTTTTATGGTACGTATTACTAAAATATTATATTTCTTAATTTCATAAGTTTAATTTAAAAAAGATATGATATGATATATGGTGTTATATGATAGAATGCACGGTTTTAAATTAAGAAGACCCGTTAAACCGGAAGTATAATTTAACGAAAAGCGGGAAGAAGATAGGAAGCAAGAGTTTTAGATAGAGAAGAATTGAATTCTCCCTGTAAACTGAATTTCTATAAACGATTCGTTGAGTCGATCAGTCCCGATTTTTATTCAGGGATCTATCTATCTCGGAAAGATGGAGTGGCCTGCACGCGCGTTGAAAGTCGCGCAAAGTTTTATTGGTCGAGAGATATCGCGCGTGATAGGAATAAAAATCGGTGCACGTCCCTCTCGTCCCCGTTCACGTTCCCGTAATGCGTAACGAAACACAATATATCCTGCGTTATGAAGGATCTAATCGTTCTTCTACCGATTCTTCGCGAATAATTGGGGGAATATTTTTCGTTTCGAAAGGAATCGAAATAAGAAAGAAAGAAAGAAAGAAAGAAAGAAAAAGAAAAACTTGGACGATAACTCGTGATAAAATAATAATATCATTTTGTGTTAAAAAATTATTTCTTATTCTCGTCACTCTACTTTCACAATGATACACGATTAGAGAAAGATAAATTTTTTCGAAAGCTGGTTTGGAGAACTTTCTCATGGGGGGGGAGGATTAACGAGAGGATTAAAAATCGAAGGAAAATTGCGAAAACAAACGAAGTAAACAATTTAGAGATATGTATTTCTCCATCTCTATCCAGGATCAATTAAAAAGGAAAGGCATTCGAATTATTAACAAATTGTTGTAAGAGCGTATCGATATAAACTACTACGGACTATCGGATAATCTGCAGGGATTAAAATCGAAAGCAAAAGAAGAAAAAATGAAAAAAAAATAGAATAAATAAAAATGAAAAAAAGAAGCAAAAAAAAAAAAAAAATTGATCGGACAGATTGAACCTGCCTATACAACTATTAATACGAGGAACAGCAAGTTTATCGGATTCCATAAAAACGCTGCGAGCGTAACAATAATTTCGCGAATAAATATAAACATCAAACAAAAAAAATATCGTAGCGTAGAACGTTGAGTCGTCTACTCAAAAAATGAAGATTTGATCCGTGTTTCGAAAAAAAAAAAGAGGATAAATATTTAAATATATATTTAATTCCATCACAAAGAAAAATCAGATTCGTTTCAATCTGAAATTCAATCTCTAATCGTGATTGTCGCAACTTTTCTCCATCTTTGTCAGTTCGAATTCATATATACAATCGTAAAATACATCTTTAAATCGATTGTTATATTAATAATATAATTTTGTTTGAATATCGTGACTATAATATATGAAAATCAAGAAGATTTTCCAATTGAAAAAAAAAGGTGCATAAAAATCGTTGATAGATTTTGAAATTTTTCCCTCGAGAAGAATGAATAAAAAAAGATATTTCGCAAGAATTCTCTACGAAACCGAATTTTTCAAAATCGGGCCTTTCTCAATTCCCTTTTCTCAATCAAGGAATATATTTCTTCATTACCGACTAAGCAGTAAATATCGTTCGACGCAAAGCACGTTAACGCTGTTTCACAGGCGAAGGGGGGCGAAACGCGAATTGTTATCGAATTTTCCTCCAAAGTACTCGTAGAACGGAGGGGGAGGGATAGCGGTTGGAAAAGCGGGGCAATTTCGAAGTGCAGGAAGAAAACGATAGCTTTTACGCGAGTGTCGAACGCCACTTTGTTGGCCGCATAACGTATCGGGGCGGGGGGTGAACGCAGCGGTAAATGGGCCTCTCGACGAGCAAACAAGCAGAGTTTCGTAAGAGGTCGTTAATTGTGTTTGTTCGTCGAAATCGTTGTGCGTGGCCGCCTGTTGTTCCACTATTTTTAGACGGTAGTTTTTAAACCAACAGCGATCGAAGATTGTTGGAACAATTATATTATTTATTTCGTTCGATGGACGAATTTGACGAAGAATTCGTTGGAAATCTCGCTGAGTTGAAACGATCGTTAACATAACGCTCGAATAAACATCGTATCATACCTTGATATCTCGTGCGACAAGAATAATTAGGCAGAGGTAATTACAAGTTTATCGTATCGCGTTTATTTATTAAAATTGGCGGACAAAAAATTGTGCAATTGTATTATTTACATAAATAAACGGGACACGAGAAAATTGTGAACGCGAAAATATCCAAGGTAAATTTCAAAGATATTATGATACCGATAACAAACATTTCTTCTTCGTTTCGATTTCGAGAAAAATTCAAATCTGCGCGTAAACATCCGTGCTCTAAAAATAATAATAATAAAAGAAGGGGGGGAGGGCATCGAATAAGCGCGTCCACCGTTTCAGCAATTTTTTTCCCTCCCTCAAAGTTGCAAAGGGCGTGAAGAAGACGAAAGAAAAGAGAGAGAAAGGGGACTTGGAAATCGTAGCAGGACTCGATAGTTCAGGGTAGCTCGAACGGTCATACTTGTTCTTATTATAAGGATACAACGGGTATTGCGTAAGCAGCTTGATCTGTCGACCCCTTGAAATCGAAGAAGATTGTAACTGTAGGGGTAGCCGTTGCCTCCGGGGCATGTTTCGCTCACGACTCGCTTTATTACATCGGCTTCCTCTTGTTCCACGATTCGCTCGACACCTCGCCTCGACTTGCCACCCCCGCCCCTATCTTTTATTTCTCCTCCATTTATTTCTTCTTCTTCTTCTTCTTCTTCCTCTTTTTTCGAAATCTTGCGAATCTTCGAATCGATAGGCACCTTTGTGCAATCGCATGCTTTGCTCCCCTCCCCCTGATTTCTCGGTGTCGTTACTCGAGGAGGAATGAGTTTCTTGTTATTCCTGGAAGTTCCTCCCAAGCTCGAACGACTCTGTTGCACGAAAAAACGAAATCTTCGTAGAATTGAATCTGGATTCTAATCGTTTGGAATTGAATACAAATCTTGCTCTGTTTTTTGCGCATCCATGTATCGATTGTTTTATAATAAATAAATAAACGCATTTTGGTATTTATATCATTTAGATAAAAAAATTGATTGATTAACGGGTTGGTCGAAATTGGTGAAGATGATATTCAAATTCGCACACGTGTTTTGAAGGAATATGGATTTCGATTAAAGCTTGAAAGAGGTTTCGAAGTTATTTAATAAGTTTTTTTTTTTTTAGATTGGAGGATATAAAATTTCCCCGTTTATTTCAATATTTCTTTCTTTATTTCCTTCGTAAAAACGAAACGGAATTATTATTACTGAAACAATATTCGTCACGATTTCACTCGATTTCCCGTGCCAAGTTATCGGCAACAAACAAAAGAGGTCGTGTTATATCTGCATTTTACGTCCGCGCAATTTCCTCCCCGGCCATTGTGTGCACGCGAAACAAGAATTGCACATAGAAGTGTTCCTTCCGAATCCTTTTTCCTTATGCATTATATTTCAAATCGATGACTGCAGTCAATGCAATCTCGCCATTCGAATCGAGATGGAAGAGATTCTGAAATTGTATACCGTTGTTCGTTTGTTTCTACCTGCAATTCCCCCCCATTTCATCCTATTTCTCTTTCTCTTCTTTTCTTCTTTTCTTTCTTTTCTTCTTTTTTTTTTTCGACTAAGAGAATAATAGCAGCATTACCGTATTCCGTTACAGCGCTTAGTTTGCATCGCGTTTCGCGTCGAGGAAGATAAAACAAACTATCGATCTATAACGAATTAACTTTTTTCTATCAAAACTTTGGAAAAGTTTGCGACCGATTGCAAGGATAATTTTTAATAAGTAATTTATAATGAATTTGCCCTCCGGAGTATTAGGAATTAAAATTTCTCGTGCCACTTTACGAATTATTTCCTAAATCTGTCTGTTGAACTAACTTAAATATTAATGGAAAGTATTCTCGTAAAATCCTTAAAAAAATCCCCTCCTAGTTCTCAGATTTCGTGCGTTTGAATTTCAAAATTCCAAACTGTTTAATTTAATCTATCTAAACTATCTCTTTTCAAAAATTATCGTCAATTATTCGTTCATTCATCGAAAGAAAAGAAACAACGTGTCACTTGATCCAACATCACAATTCTCTTCAATTCCAAAATTCCCGCCATTCCTCGTCGACTTTCATTGCTTCCGTACTTTTCAATAAATTTACATTCGTCTATCATCGAAACAAAAAAACAGAAAAAAAAAAAAAAAAGAAGTTGCGGTAGGAGGAAAAGGTTGGAAAAATTTCCGCTACAATTTAATCACGGACATTTAGCATCCCGATTAAAATTGGCCGAAACATTGGGAGGCGGCCATTGCGGACGTCGCTGGCGGCCCTGTTTTTCAGCCGATACCGATGGAAATTAAGCAGACCGTGATATCTGATCATTCTACCGTTTTATATGTATATCTTTCGCTCGGTGGCGTTGATTTTGATTTTTCCCATCGGTTAGCGGTCAGCTGGAAAAGCGACAGGAATTCTGTCCGGGCGGCCGTTCGAAGGGGATGGTTGGTAATTAAGGGTGAAGGGCAAGAGTGGGTGGAACGTTGCTGGCAATTAATTTTCACATCGTTTCAATTTACTCTCTCGCTTCTTCTTGTCCTTTAACTTAACCCATCTACTATCTCTTTCTTTATCTTGCAACAACGTATATTTGCGTATTCGTTTGTCGTAATTGAGGATTAAATTTCCTATACAAGCACGTGTTTTCGTATAATATAAAATTAAGAAAAGTTTGAAACTCTATAACTTTTAAGATAGATGGTTGGAAGCGTGAAATCTTCCTCTTCAAAATGCAATTCGATTTATTCCAATACAATTATTCCAATATCGTAAAGAAAAAGATGATTTTAAATCATTTACTTTTTTATCGATTAGAATTAAAGTTTGAACTGCTATAACTTCCGGTTAACGAATAAAAGATGGTTGGAACCTTCCTCTTTAAAATTCATATAATTATTCCAATATCGTAAAGAAAAAGATGATTTTAAATCATTTGCTTTTTTAAAACTAAGTAAAGTTTGAACCGCTATAACTTCGAGAATAGTGACTTCCGGTTAACGAATAAGAGATCATTAGAAGCGTGGAATCTTCCTCTTCAAAATGCAATTCGATTTATTCCAATATAATTATTCCAATATCGTAAAGAAAAAGATGATTTTAAATCATTTGCTTTTTTATCGATTAGAATTAAGTAAAGTTTGAACCGCTATAACTTCGAGAATAGTGACTTCCGGTTAACGAATAAGAGATGGTTGGAAGCATAGAACCTTTCTCTTCAAAATGCAATTCATACAATTATTCCAATATCGTAAAGAAAAAGATGATTTTAAATCATTTACTTTTTTTATCGATTAGAATTAAGTAAAGTTTGAACCGCTATAATTTCGAGAATGACTTCCGGTTAACGAATAAAAGATGGTTGGAACCTTCCTCTTTAAAATTCATATAATTATTCCAATATCGTAAAGAAAAAGATTTTAAATCATTTATTTTTTTATCGATTAAAATTAAGTAAAGTTTGAACCGCTATAACTTCGAGAATAGTGACTTTCGGTTAACGAATAAGAGATCGTTAGAAGCGTGGAGCCTTCCTCTTTAAAGTACAGTTCGGTTTATTCCGATACGACTTCCGGTTCTCTAGATATCATCGTATAAAGAGAAGGATAATTCTTTTATCACCTTCATCTTTGTTACTTATTCGGACTTCTCGCTCGCATCTTCTCTCACTGACCTATTCCAAAATCCAAACAAGCGATTCTTGGAAAAACGCAATATACAATTCCAGGAAAAAATGTAGGTCAGTGGGTCGCGGACTCATTCATAATAATTCTGTAGTAATCTTAAGCATACTGCGAATACTTTGACTCTTTGTATCTCGACAACCGATCAACATATCAACATAAAACAAAAAAGGGCCTCAACAATATTGTTTTCTCTATTTAACAAATTCATTCAAGCCTCTTCTTCGACTAGTAATCGATTATTGTATTATATACAAAATACATACAGAAATATAATTCAATATGTATTTTTTTGAATATTTGATTTAAGTTACGTATGTACAAAATGTCCAGAAAGTATTCTTCACAATCGATCAAAAATCGACGAAAATAAATTCTTATCGCGAGGAATCATCCTCTTTCAATTTCGCATCGTGATTTTCGATGCATCCCTGTACGCGCGCAAGCGTGTACGTAGACACGCTTGGAAGACGCCTTTCAACCGTATCGGCCACCGCTGGTTTAAGCTTTTGCCCACGTTCAAGTGTTAATACCATGATTAATATGCGCCACCTTGCTTTTCACCAGACCCAACGTCTCTCCCTCTTTCAAAACCAGCTTCCTCTCGGGTCTCGTCGCGCGCGCACACAGGGATACTCCGTCCCACCGGTATTCATCGCCCCACTCGCAATAAATTCCATTTCGTGTTTATTAAACGTGCAGCATGCAGCGCACGCTGTTCCGAATTTTTATTAATTGTGCTCGAGTCGATGGTTCACGGATTGAGAAAGGTAATTGGGTTTGTTTCGAATCAAATGGCTCGAATTTGATGTTTGATTTGTGCGGAGAGTGTCGGATCACGAAGAGGATACAAGTTGATATAATTTTATAATATGATCTTTATATTATTTTGAGAAAAAAATCTGTATAAAATAATCATTTCGCAAATTTGTTAGATTACGAGATCAATATAAGATCGGAAGCAAGATTAATTCATTCAATTATGTTTTCAATGTTTTAATTATCATGGAAAAATTGTAAATTGCAAAAGTAAATATGTATAAATATTTTGATCGTGAGATATAATCTCGATGTTTCGTTAACAAAAAATTTGCCTAAGAAATAGAGTCACTGTCGAATTGGTCCGAGCGCAGTCACAGTTTAGCTGCAATTTTTTTCGATACGAACATTTCGCGGTGGCTTAACTCTTATACGATGAAACGCGATTATAAAGGCAGAGGGATTTACATAGGAGGATTTCACGGGCAGATTTTATGGTAGTTTCTAAAATGTGACGACTGTGCATCGATATTTTGTTTAATATTTTTGCCAAGTCGAGCACATTTTCACGCTAGGATAAATATTTTTCCCCCCGTACGCGCTTTGCTACACTTAGGATTACGTGTTTGGTGTCTTGCTGTTTACTCCTCGTGTAATATTTCAATTTTTTTTAATCTTTCCCGCATTAATGTATTTAAAAAAATTACACACATTCTTACGAAATGTTTAATATTCAAGAAATGGAGTAATTTTTAAAATTAAAATTTTTAAAATCTCCTCAATAGACCTCAATAGATGTTTTTAATTTCATTCGAAATTTGTCAATATATTTATCCTGTAAAATAATTTGCTATATTAAATAATTTACGTTACATCAATTTTTTACGTTTACATATCAAAATATTAAATTATATTTTAAGAAATATAAGATATATTTTCAAGGAAAATATTTAATTTTCGTTTATATGATACGTATACAATTAATAGATAAAAAATTTTTTCTATTTCCTACTAATAAATGTATCACAGAATCAGACGTATAATTAGGACAACATATAATTTATAAATCTATTAATTCTTTACTATACGATAGGAAAGAAGTGTAAGTGTTCGCGCTGGACAAAATGATCGATCAGATTCGTGGTTGCGATGTTCTTAATTTATTTATCGTAAGATGTACGATGATGAATGCCACTCGTAAAACAATGGGTCAGCTTTGTTACGCTAAATTAACTTTGAAATTGACCACGAGATCTGAAGTTCACGTATCAATTTTGAATGTTAAGGAAGACTGATGAACATTTTTCAGAATCTATTTATAAACATTTTAAAAACTTCGTGGAATTCGTTTCGACATATTAAAAGTTATTAACGCATCGTGTGTTAATCAAATTTTTATATATTTCCATTATTCTACACAAGAAAAAATACATATCGCACAGGATGTACACAAATAATGTAAGTATTACGATAAAATATTATAAAATGTTATAAAAATAAAATATTATAATTGTAAAATTAAATTTTTCATGTTGCAGAGGGTAATATAGTCTATATAGATGTATTTTGCATAAAAATTTGCATTTCTACATATCATTTCTGAAAATTTTTTACAATTTAAGGAGAAAAAATTTGTAAAGAAGCTAAGTACGGAACAGGTAAGTATAAAAAAATTTTAATTACTAACTAGTTTTAAGTAAAATGATGAAAAAAAAGGTTTTATTTGAACGAGTAACCCTTAAAAAGGTAAGTATGGGAAAGGTAAGTATAGGAAAGGTAAGTAAAAAAGGTAAGTATTTTATTTTTAAAAAATTTTATTCAATTCATTCAAAATTGGTAAAATATATACAAAAATTTCAAAATTTCAACATTTCTGGGCCCAGGAATCAAATTTTCGGTTTGTTTACAAACATTGGAGTGTTTATTTACATTTTCCAATGTTTATTTACATTCTCGGTTTGTTTATTTACATTTCCAATGTTTATTTTCAAAAATTTCAAAATTTCTGGGCCCAGGAATTAAAATTTTGATTTGTTTACAAACATTGGAATGTTTATTTATATTCTCCAATGTTTATTTACATTCTCGGTTTGTTTATTTACATTTTCAATGTTTATTTACAAAAATTTTCGAAAATTTTGAAATTTCTGGGCCCAGGAATCAAAATTTCGGTTTGTTTACAAACTTTGGAATGTTTATTTACATTTTGCAATGTTTATTTACATTTTCCAATGTTTGTTTACATTCTCGGTTTGTTTATTTACATTTTCAATGTTTATTTACAAAAATTTTCGAAAATTTTAAAATTTCTGGGCCCAGGAATCAAAATTTCGGTTTGTTTACAAACATTGGAATGTTTATTTACATTTTGCAATGTTTATTTACATTTTCCAATGTTTGTTTACATTCTCGGTTTGTTTATTTATTATACATTTATTATTTATTATACATTTCCAATGTTTATTTACAAAAATTTTTGAAAATTTTGAAATTTCTGGGCCCAGGAATCAAAATTTCGGTTTGTTTACAAACTTTGGAATGTTTATTTACATTTTGCAATGTTTATTTACATTTTCCAATGTTTGTTTACATTCTCGGTTTGTTTATTTACATTTTCAATGTTTATTTACAAAAATTTTCGAAAATTTTAAAATTTCTGGGCCCAGGAATCAAAATTTCGGTTTGTTTACAAACTTTGGAATGTTTATTTACATTTTGCAATGTTTATTTACATTTTCCAATGTTTGTTTACATTCTCGGTTTGTTTATTTACATTTTCAATGTTTATTTACAAAAATTTTCGAAAATTTTGAAATTTCTGGGCCCAGGAATCAAAATTTCGATTTGTTTACAAACATTGGAATGTTTATTTACATTTTCCAATGTTTATTTACATTTTCCAATGTTTGTTTACATTCTCGGTTTGTTTATTTACATTTTCAATGTTTATTTACAAAAATTTTCGAAAATTTTGAAATTTCTGGGCCCAGGAATCAAAATTTTGGTTTGTTTACAAACTTTGGAATGTTTATTTACATTTTGCAATGTTTATTTACATTTTCCAATGTTTGTTTACATTCTCGGTTTGTTTATTTACATTTCCAATGTTTATTTACAAAAATTTTCGAAAATTTTAAAATTTCTGGGCCCAGGAATCAAAATTTTGGTTTGTTTACAAACATTGGAGTGTTTATTTACATTTTGCAATGTTTGTTTACATTCTGGGTTTGTTTGTTTACATTTTCCAATGTTTGTTTACATTCTCGGTTTGTTTATTTACATTTTCAATGTTTATTTACAAAAATTTTCGAAAATTTTGAAATTTCTGGGCCCAGGAATCAAAATTTCGATTTGTTTACAAACATTGGAATGTTTATTTACATTTTCCAATGTTTATTTACATTCTCGGTTTGTTTATTTACATTTTCAATGTTTATTTACAAAAATTTTCGAAAATTTTGAAATTTCTGGGCCCAGGAATCAAAATTTCGATTTGTTTACAAACATTGGAATGTTTATTTACATTCTGGTTTGTTTATTTACATTTTCCAATGTTTGTTTACATTCTCGGTTTGTTTATTTACATTTTCAATGTTTATTTACAAAAATTTTCGAAAATTTTAAAATTTCTGGGCCTAGGAATCAAAATTTTGGTTTGTTTACAAACTTTGGAATGTTTATTTACATTTTGCAATGTTTATTTACATTTTCCAATGTTTGTTTACATTCTCGGTTTGTTTATTTACATTTTCAATGTTTATTTACAAAAATTTTCGAAAATTTTGAAATTTCTGGGCCCAGGAATCAAAATTTCGGTTTGTTTACAAACTTTGGAATGTTTATTTACATTTTGCAATGTTTATTTACATTTTCCAATGTTTGTTTACATTCTCGGTTTGTTTATTTACATTTCCAATGTTTATTTACAAAAATTTTCGAAAATTTTAAAATTTCTGGGCCCAGGAATCAAAATTTTGGTTTGTTTACAAACATTGGAGTGTTTATTTACATTTTGCAATGTTTGTTTACATTCTGGGTTTGTTTGTTTACATTTTCCAATGTTTGTTTACATTCTCGGTTTGTTTATTTACATTTTCAATGTTTATTTACAAAAATTTTCGAAAATTTCCTGGGTCCCGAAATTTTTAACAATTTGCTTAATTCTAAATACTTACCTTTTATACTTACCTTTTATACTTACCTTTTATACTTACCTTTATCACTTTTTCGGGAACTTTTTTACATTTTTTAATCATTTTACTTAATTCTAGTTTTAATTAAATTTGATTATACTTACCTTTTTACGTATCTGTTTTTTAAGCCGCCACGTGTTTCAGGATCAAACTTGTGCCTTTCCTAATCGTCCAGGAGGCAAGGAATGGTCTGATGGATCGCTGATGGGACTAAGTTGACTACTACCTTGCAAAACTGGTTGGGATTCCTATAAAAATACGTATGGATCAAGATATACACAATGTGGTGAAACATATATACATAAAATATACATACAACACCTAAAAATACAAACAATGTACACGTAACATGTATAATACAATATGTAACATATAAAGAAATAAATATATGAATAAATCTACATGCAAAGTCTTTTTTATTTAAATACATTGAAATATCTTTTAAAGGGAAAGAATTGTGAATTAAAGAGAGTATAGAAATATGTTCGACATATCGAGATACATTATCAAACTAAAATAATCAACATACTCTCTCTACGAACAATTCTTCCCTTAAAAGATATTTCAAACGTTACCTTTCATCCCCCACTTTCTACCGAATTTCCTTCCTACCTCTCTATTTTCAACTATCCCGTCCACTATCTATTCTCCAAATCCAATTCCTTTTCCAAATTTCCAACTGGCGAACCACCTTTTCCCGATCTCCCTAAAAAAAAAAAAAAAAAAATAAAAGAAAACGCTCTACAAACGAACCCACCAACGCGTTCCAACGCGTCCGTCGTTTTTTCTTTCTTTCTTTCTCCTCTTCTTTTTTTCACCGTTGCTCGCCCTTTTAAACACGGTCCACAAAAATCCCCCCGGGCAAACCGGGCACGGTCACGGTTGCTTAATAACAATTATTAACCGAGGTAATCCTTACATCGGGGCGCGACGGTGGCATAAAGAAAATGCGGTGGTGGAGGGGGGGTGGTCGGTGGTAGTTAGGTGTTACAAGGATTTACGAGAGGTCCTATTTCACGCGCCTAACCAGCGCACTGGATCCTCGTGGGCTCGTGTGGGCTCACCCGCACCGTGTACACGATTGTACACCGTGCAGGAAGGGGGAGAGGGGTGTGGCGCAGGGTTACACGGCGCGGGCTTCCCCGTGTGGTTAGGGGCACACGTACGCTGGGGGCAATAGTTTTCAGCTACCGGCACTCATTTGTAACTCGAGGCCGAGCCGAGGTTCGGCTTTATTGCTGCCATAAAGATCTCGGATTCCTCTCTCGGTCTTTCTTCCTCGCCCGCCCGCCCCTCTCTGCCGACGTAGTTAGCATCGAGCGTACCGTGTCGCGATTTACGCAAATTAGCGGCGAGAAGGGAAACTTGTCCGCGTCCCCTCCCCACTCTCTTTATTTTCCACTAGGTCGAGGAGGGGGAAGAGGGTATCGTACGAGGTTTTGGAATTTGATTTGGCGTACCTGTTGACGAGTTGATTAGTTTGGTTTTTTGGGAGTTCTTTTTTTTTTTTTTTTAGGTATTTTGTGAGGGGAGGATTTGTTGAATTTGTTGTTATTGTTCTCGAATCGCTGTAAGCTTGAGGAGATTGTGGTTTCTGGTTAATGGATCATTGGAAAAGCGGAATTTTATTTTTTAAAATGTTTTCTCGTTTATCCCAACATGACTTTCGATTCCTGAGATGTCGTTCTGTAAAGGAAAGGGTGATTTTTAATCATTTGATCTTGAATCGAGTAAAATGAATAAAACTTGATCATAATTCTGAAGATAATAATTTTTGGTCAACGAATGAAGGATCATTAGAAGTATGAAAGCTTCCCATTTAAAATGCATTTTGATTTATTTCTGTACGCTTTTTGGTTCTTGAGATATCCTTCTCTAAAAGAAAGAATGATTTTTAATTATTTATATTGAACCGAAAATTAACAAAACTTTGAACTGCTATAATTTTTAAAACAATAAATTTTATTTAACTAATAAATGATCATTAGAAGGATGAAACCTTTCTCTTTAAAATGCATTTTGATTTATTTCTGTACGAGTTTTGGTTCTTGAGATATCCTTCTCTAAAAGAAAGAATGATTTTTAATTTATATTGAACCAAAAATTAAGAAAAGTTTGAACCGCTATAATTTTTAAAACAATAAATTTTATTTAACTAATAAATGATGATTAGAAGCACGAAACCTTTCTCTTTAAAATGCATTTTGATTTATTTTAATACGACTTTTGGTTCTTGAGATATCCTTCTCTAAAAGAAAGAATGATTTTTAATTTATATTGAACCAAAAATTAAGAAAACTTTGAACCGCTATAATTTTTAAAACAATAAATTTTATTTAACTAATAAATGATCATTAGAAGCACGAAAAATTTCTCTTTAAAATGCATTTTGATTTATTTCTGTACGACTTTTGGTTCTTGAGATATCCTTCTTTAAAGGAAAGAATGATTTTTAATCATTTACCTTGAATCGAGTAAAATTAACAAAACTTTGAACCATCATAATTTCAAAGATAATAACTTTTAGTGGACGAATGAACGATCATTAGAAGCGTGAAATCTTTCCCTTTAAAATGCATTTTGATTTATTTCGATACGACTTTCGATTACTGAAATATCCTCATGTAAACGAAAGGATGATCTTAATCATTTACCTTGAACCGATTAAAATTAGCGAAACTTTGTACCACTATAACTTCTAAGATAGTGACTTTCTGTTAACTAATGAATGGTCATTAGAAGCTTTGAAATCTCCCCTTTAAAATAAATTTTGATTTATTTCTATACGACTTCCGGTTCCCGAGATATTATCGCGTAAAGAAAAGAAACGTTACTGTTTCTCTTCGCTTAATTGGATCTCTCGCTTGCGCTTTATCTCATCGATCTATATTAAACCCGAGATAAACAATGATAAACAATTCTTGGAAAATATAGATCATTTTCTCGCGTATCCATTCATAATCTCTACACCGTCTTAAACACTATGATCACTTTGAACGATTATCATCGATTAATCGATGAAGCGATAAAAAAGTTTTTTAATGGGATACGTAAAAACGTGCGTACCCTCTGTATAAAAATCCGCAATCTGATTATGACAATAAACTAAACATTTCGAAATAAATTTCTTGCTTTAATTAAAAGTTCGAATCGGATACAAACATTGGAAAACTCTGATGGAGCTAACTAAGTTAAATAAATATTTAAAAAAAAAAAAAAAAAAAAGAAACGTGAAAACGGATATCTGAACCAGTGCCAATGGCAGGATTTTTCGTTCCTCAGGGAACACAGTATTTGATACTTTTCCAGATACCTGATACTTGAAGCAAACATTTAAAAAAACTTAAAATTTTATCCGAACCAAAAGAGAGAAGGGAATAATAAAATATAACAATCTCTATTACGTACTTATATATAAATATACATTTTCCCTGTATAGAATTCATTCACGAATAACACGAATAAAATTTCTGAAAAAGTTTCGACCCACTCCTCGTCGAATGATAAAAATTAAAATTATACCTTGTCATAAATTCACTATTATTAATAATAAATTGACGATAAAGGCATAATAACGATATCTGTGTATCGAGTATACCGTGTAATAAATATTCGTGTAAATGAAAGGGCAAGAGGGTAAAACGGGGGAGGGGAAGTAGAATTTTAATATTTTCGCATGCATATAATTGGAACTGCATTATAATTCGTTTCTGTATTTGGCCGCTAATGAAATTCCCCATTTGGCTTCCCATCAACGGCCCGAAGGGATTTGGGTTTATACACGCGGCATCGCGATGGATGCAAATGCAGTAGTCATCAATTTACGGTATTACGACAAAGTACTCACGCATAGAGCTCATAGTTCACTTTGCTTGATCCGCTTACGAGTGGTGCTATCGACATCTTTGACGGAAGATATCGTAGTTGGAATTTTGAAACGCGTTTTCGACTCGTCCTTCCTAATTGCTCGATCTATTAAACTCATAAGCGAGGATGATCGAACACAAAATGTAACCTGATTTTAATTCAACTCTCACTAATGCCTCTCTTCGATCCTTGATCCTTCCATACCTAAAAAAAATATCGAAATGATTTCAACATCGTCCAATTTTAATATCCCAAAGTTGTTTAAATATCTTTCTTTTACGATCAATCCAAAAAGAAAAAGAAATCCGCAACTATCAAAATCTTAAAATCCTTCCAGCTGCGTCCCACGATCGTGCGTCGATTAATTTTTTTTCTCACCGCCGCGCGAAATCGCAGATATTCCACCTTAGAATTTTCATCCGAGGAGTACACGGGGAAAGCAGCTTATTAACAAAGTTAAATTAAGTAAAGTTTCCAACTCTGATTACCTATGGCCCGCGTCACACGGGCCGATTTTAGTTTGCTCAAACAAGCTTGCTCCTCGCCAAACCGATAATCCCAACCATCCTCCCACCTTTCCACATTATTTCCCAAAGTTTTATAGGATCGATTTTTATTCCACGCTTCATCGTCGATAAATAATTTAAATCGATCGACGGACGGTAAAACAGGGCAGAGAAAACATGTCTCCGCGTAATTCGAGGGTGGCCGATATAATTGCCGATCGAGCACGCGCCGCGTCACGCGAAAAATCGTCGAAAGCAACGCGACAATTCATTCGATTCATTCCGAATCCGTCGAATGCGTGTATATTTAATCGAGCCGAATCGAAGCAAATTTGTATCGAATTAACCGATAAATAATATGCAGCACAACTTTATAGCCGTGTTCGATTCGTTGAATGTACGTGTGTACGTACATTCGAGCGAAGTAAAATGGACGATCTTGCGCGATTAAATGAATTTTAATGAGACGTTTATGTCTACCACATTCGTTAGTTGCTATATAAGTCACTTGTGGCAATGTTACGACCGGTTATTCGACGAATTGGAAAACGATTTTATTTAACCGGTTTCTCAGGAAGTGATAAATTATGCTAAAATATTATGCGTGCTTTATATAAACAAATGTTCGAACAAATGTTCTAAAACAATTATTTAAAGACGGGAGAACATTTTTATCTCGCGTTAATCTTCCGTTTCTTCTTTTGCGAAAAAACGGATTTTATTTTTTATCATTATCGATTGGAGATAAGACTTGAAAGCCTATGTTGTTTATTCGAGTTTTGTATATTTTTTTTTTTACTTTTTAAATATTCTTAAAACGTTAGTCCACAATTAGTACTGATCTTCAAATAATAAATTTTTAACGCGTTCCGTTTAATTATCGGTCGTCGCGCTTTTATTGTAGATATTGGCCGTAGGAAATTTACGCGAATTTTTCAAACTTTGACCCAACCGTTTACCAAGCAAATGAAGACAATTTGCGAACTTATGTCACCAAGCCCGACCTTTACCAACTTCGTGATCTCTCGGTGTGCAACCTGTTGCCTTCGTGGCAAAAAGGTATCTATCTCACCTTTAAGTAGAGCTCGAGAATTTGCTGTGAAATTTAACGCGCCCATCCCCTCCCCAAAACTTCATTAATGTCAATTTATTTTGCGTTCGAATTACATTCCATCCAAATCTCACGCTCGATCTTTAAATCTGACACGCATCTGATCTCTCTTAATCGATTAAAATTATTATTATTATTAATTTAATCCTCGACAAGGGTCGAATCGTTGAAATTTTATATTTTTATCGAGACACAAATTCGAAACGCTTTTTAGGAAAAAAATTAGAATTTTGTAAAGATCTCGAAGTGATAAAAAAAAATCAATGATTATCTCGATCAAAAAGATTAATGCATCATTTATTTCATAGATAATAATATTTTTATCAATCTACTTGTAATTAAATTGATTTGAAAATTTAATACTACTAGAAATCTTGTAATTAAATTGATTTGAAAATTTAATACTACTAGAAATTCAACATGATATACGTTTTATATAATTGATATATGAAACGTAATGATATAATAAATACAGATATAATACAATAATAATAAGAAGAATCTTGGATCTTGTGTAAAAATGTATCGATAAGTTAGCAATGTGTTAAAAATATATTTTCAATAGATAAATCGAGCGATGTAATGTATAAATCCGATATGATTGACCTAAAAAAGAAGGAAAACAAAGATTACGATGTACGCTACTCCTTGCGAAATAAATGATAATAAACGGAGAAGTAATTTTCTTATTAGAAATGTTATCTTCTTCTTTTCTTTTTTTTTTTTTTGCGAAGAATGAAAACGTTACTCATCATTTGTAACTTGTTGATATACAAATGTTATTTTTATACTTATTATCCAATCGATATACAGCGAGAATAATGATATTTATTTTACGAGAAAATAATTATCATTATCTCGTTTCAGAAATTTCCGATATCAATGAAAAATTATATTTGCAATTTTCTCGAATAATTTCTATACCTTCGTTTCGATCTTATAAATCGCATCTTATGAATAAATCCAACTTTAGAATAAACGAAATAACTGAAACTTTCGAATGCAAATACAGTTGAATGTACAATTGAAGACATCGAAAGATACTTTTGCAATGTTCTACAATCTTAATCATCAAACCTAAAAAAAAATTTTTGTCGGAAAAGCGAGATAAAAATTTCATTCACCGCTTCTTCGATTTCAACATTGATGGAAAATATTCATAGAGTTAACCTCAAAATTTTCATTCGAATTAATAATTACACATCGATATGCAAAATAATCTAAATTCTTATTACTCCAAAAATAATTCCACGCTGTTCCAATTTCATTGTTCGAAAATATAAAACGTGGACGGAGAATGATCGCGGGATTGGACAATAATTTCAAGGAGAATTATGAGAGGTGGCGCAGGTGACGTGCACGGATAGATGGCGTTTTTGACGATGGGATCATTTTTCAATGCTTTGCAAGGAGGGGGCGAGGTGGTGGACAAAGAGAAACGGCGAATAAGTTGAAGTCACTGCGAAATGGCGGGACATTTTTTTTACCAGGCAATGCTGAGTCCCCGTATAAATATGTAATACCAATCTTCCACCACGATTCTTACCCTTTCCCATCCGTATCCTCGTCGTTTGTCACACATCTTGTCAAATTAAGCCTTGAACTTATTATTCACGTCGCGGCGTAACGCGCGTGAACCATTGGTAAACAAGTTGCATCGCGTTACATAAAACTGTCGGAGAATAGACATGGGAGAGATCAAATGATATACAATAAGTCGTGCTCGAAATTTCTTATTTAAATTGATTTCATTTTTTACAAAATAATCGTTCTACGAAACATTGTATGAATTTTTTGGGATTGGAGGAATAATAAATAGTAATTTTTTGATGAAATTCATCACAAGATATATCATTATTTTTGTTTATTGCTATAACGAATAATTATAGAGAGCAAAAAAAGATAATATACAAGATAACAGTGATTATATTTAATAGCAGTAGTGGAAGCGGTAAATTGATTGAGTAATTATTCGAATGGCGCAGGAAGCATGATAAGTGAAATTGAAAGCAATGAATAAATCGACCTTGACAATGAGCTTCTTCTCCTCTTCTTCTTGTTCTTTATCTTTGTTTCCTCTCGGTACACCGTCGAGTTGAAATCGGTGCACTTTAACGAAGAATGATTCTCCACGATGAATTATTTTATTAGATCATTGAAACGATGAATAAATTTCTATTCTAAATGGAGAAATTTGAGAAAAATTGGAATAATATTACAAATTTATACAATAATGGATAATTTGGACAGATACTAATATCACATTAATCCATAAGAAAAATCCACGTTTGATGGAACATATTGTACTGACCTAGATCTTCCATAATACCAATATATCCTCCATAATTGCAAACATCACAAATCTCTATCTCCGCTCTCTCTATTTCAATTAAGATACATGTTACAATCTTCTTCTGTAAACAGTGGTATTTAACAGATATTAATATCGTATGCTGAAATGAATTTAGTTACATACGATCTAAATATCTCTCTCTCTCTCTTACTCTCTCTTTCTCTATTTATACATATAAGTGCAAATATTTCAAATATCACGAATATCTACTATTTTTTGAGCCAATATTACTCGCTTGTTACTTCTCTTGGATAAATAAAAAAAAAAAAAATTTTTTTCAACAATATCAATACCACGTTACTTCAAAGTATATAACACACAAATCTATTTAAATCGATTAAACATCTTTAATATCCTATGTATAAAGAATTCGAAAAGATTTAACACAGGACAACACCATTTTCTCCCAAAATAATTTAAAACACACGAACGAAATCTATAATAAAATGTTATATCGATTATTTTTCCATGTTGAAGGAAAAAAAAATTATCCCAAAAAACGACTCGATCACGAATCACTCGACTAAAGATCGATTGTTGTATTTTTCTTCGACTCGGTTGCGGACATCGGATCGATCCACTGCGTGCTATGATGGTGGTGGTGGTGATGGTGGTGTCTCGATATACATATTTCTCTCGCGATATTCGGGTCCATCCACGTCAACGATAGATCCTATCTCGTCGCATCAAATATTACGGCTCGTGTAAACACCGCAGGGTGGTAATTAAAGCCAGGCCCTTCTCGAATTATAAACACCGGGGCGGGGGATTCGCCCCCGTAGGTGAAAAGCCCGGATAGGGGCATTTCCAAAATTCGCGTATACACAACGTGCGTCAATCCTTTCGCCGTTGGGAAATTACCGTCAAAATTAATGTACGTGATAACTCCGATAACTTCGTATTCTGTCTTGGGATTTTTTTTTCTTTTTTTTTTTTTTTTTTTTTTTTTTTTTTACGGAGGATTCGCGGCGAAAAATCGAATACTCTGATCTCCTTTTCCCACGAATGAGATAAAATTTTGAATAATTATATATATATATGTTGTAATTGCACAAAGTGAGAATAGGATAAAAATTTTAGAAAAGGAAGTATTGCGAGAAATAATTATTCAAGATGTTGATTGAAAATTTTTAGATTTTTATTCATAGAAAGGGAAATATTTAATTCTTTCATAATGAATAATATCGAAAGAAATATATATAAACGATCTCATTTATTTCTTCCTTTTTTTATTATAGTTTAAATTTTTATTTGAAACGTTTTCAAAATTATTTCGAAAGATATATTTTTATTCTTTTATTCTTCTTGTATTGTTCATACATAATATCTAATTTCTCTCTCTCTCTTTTTTTTTTGAAATCAAATTTAAAAGTACGAACAATTTAATTATTTGTTAATACTTTATAATAAAAAAAAAATCTGTATGAAGAAGAGTAATTTTAAAAAATTAAATTTATCTTTGAAAATATTACTCTCCTATTTTTCACCATGATATTTTTCAACCAAATTTGAAATAAAACGAAATCATTTATTATTTGAAATTATTTCAATCGAATCAACATTTCCCATCCACTCTCCTCCCCCCCCCCCCCTCCTCCAATTAACAATAATACTTCAGATAATTCCTCTCTTCGATATCAAATAAAATTTTCACCAATTTTAAACGTAAATTTCCTCCTGAAAAAAAGGAAAGGAAAAAAAAATAGATACCGATAACGAGGGAGGGAGCAAAAAAAAAAGAAACCCGTGTCTTTCTATTTTCATTCAATTTTTCTCAGAGAAGAAACACGAACGACAAAGAAAGAGAGAGAAAAAGAGAGAGATTTACGCGTCGTATTATTTCCAGAAATCTTGTTTGCCTGCCATAATACGATCAATGGGACGCTAATATCTGTCAAAGTTATTTTCAATTTGCCGAAGAAAAAGAAGAAGAAGAAGAAGAATTACGAGCCGCGTTTCGTAATCAAAATATTTTCCTCACGTGCGAGTATGGCATGTATGCGCGCATAAGGCGCTCGTTAACAATGCAAATGGATGGAAGTGGAGCGACACGGAAAAGGGAGAGAGAGAGAGAGAGAGAGGGGAGTGAGAAGGGGAAGGAGCTGTGGTAAACAAAATGCGGAAAAATTGCTCAATTTTGCCCGCTCAACACTGAATATACCGTTTTACCGGAAACTTGGAAACACGACGAGCGAGCAACTCGCAGGCTTTGATATATTTGTTGTTATTTCACGGCGAGGGAGGAGGGTTGTGGAGAGATAAAAATCACGTGTTCGTCGATAAGAAGCTTAAAGAGATTTTAGACGATCGTCTGGAAACGTTTATTGAATATTTGTTATTCTCTTTTGGGAAGAGTAGCGATAAATGGGGATAATTTTTAGAATCTTTTTTTTTTTGAAGAAAACAGAGAATTCTCATAGAAGAAAATAAAACTTTCGAAGAATTTTCGATGCTCGTCGATTCTCTTTATTTTTTTTTTCCTCCGCCGTAAGTCGTTGTATATATAATTTATTCGATCGCGCAAAAGGATTGATGAATAGCAAGTTCGAACAATGGGAGATTGATGAACGGCAAGTTTGATTTCGCGGTGGTTTATCCATCATCTAAGATCGAATGCTCCAACCGTCGAAAAATGAAATAGCCGAGGGTATCGTGGCTCGATATATCCCTTCTCTTACATACGATTGATCCTCTCCAATACTCCGAAAAAAGGATGGATATTAAATCCTGGAATCCTATTCGATCATACATACACTTAATGTAATCTGACGACAATAAACAAACCTTCGAGTTATCTTAATTCCAATCCTCAAACGAATCCTTTATCCAACGCTTTCCAAAATATAAAATTCTTCGATTCTCTTTCAAATCAGATCCAAAATTCGTCTCCTCTCATTCTCTCAAAATCAACGATCTAAAGATCTTTCCAAGACTCTTTTTCTTTCCCCCACTAGATTCCTCAAAGATAAGTCCTAAAAAATCTAGTGGAAATTTTCCATCATTTTCAATTTCCCTAATTTCCACGTTATGTACGTTGCGCCTCGAGCTTGATCTCCAGTTATAAAGGGTTCACACGTCTCTCCCTGCACGACACGCGCGCGCGCGCACACACACACACATAACAACGCGGGGTGTAACATTTCACCCCGCAGAACTGACAGGGGTCCGTGATCGATCGGGTCATCAAACATCTTGCCATATTGTTGACTGAATCCGTTTCTGCGGTGGTGGCGGGCCTGGACAAAGTGGAGGAGGCAGGAAAGGGAGAGAGAGAGAGAGAAAAGTGGTTAGGGTGTCTATTTTTATTACGTGGTTTAACCTGACGGCGATTGCGCGAACCGGAGACTGATGGCGTTTTTATACACGGCTGCGAGGAGATAAGGGAAACGACGAAAAGGTCGTGTATCCGTTGGAAATTAATATGGATACTTTTCTCTCTCCCCCCTTTTCAGCGACGGTTTTTTAAAAGGACGGATAATTTTAGAGACGTCTGGTCGAAAAGTTTTGGCAAAGTTTTCACTTTTACCGATCACTTATTTATTGCGTGGTTAATTAATTGGGGTATCTTGTGATTGGGATACCCCGATTTTCTAAATTTCATCGTTCAAAATTTACAAGTCGATGTTAGACTTTTAAAGAACTTTATTTTTGTGAAAGGAATCGAATTGTCGTCGAGATCTTCTTCGAATCCAATTCTTCGAAACGATACGATTGGAGTATGGATAGAGTTCTTAAATTCCCGTTAAACTAGAGATTCGTGCTGTCTCGAAACAAATTGTAGAAATTTCGGAAAGCTTTATTTATTTATAAATTTCGCAGGGGGGGAAAATTGTATTCTGACATTTATGGAATACGTTTATTAACTTTTCAAAAATTAACGTGCTTCTTTTATTAACTACTCCTCCTCCTCTCGTTCGCGAAAATGGAACACAAGAAAAAAAAAAAAAAGACAAAGAACGAAATTACATTGGTCATCCAAAAATTCCTTCGAAAAAAAAGGACCATATATATTTCTAATTCATCGCGTGTATATATATATATACAAAAAAACGTTATGTATTGGATTTTTTCCTTTTTTCTTTTTTTTTTTTTTTCTCTCTCCCCCTCGCCAATTATTTCTCATCGAGGTACAAAAATTGCATTGACCGAGGCACGAATTTAATTAATGAAGAACGCGATGAACGGAACCATGCAACGTGAATTAGTTGCTTTGATCGAGGTAGCGTTGTTTAATTTCGTGGACAAAGTTTATCAAACTATTCTATTTTCTCCCTACCGATTCAGAAAAAAGGGGGAGGGAGGGAGGGGGGGAGGGAAGAAAAAAAATACCGTGTATCGTAATTTCCAAACTGCATCACTTTTGTTACAATGCCGTTGTTGCTGCTGCTGCTCGCTTTTGAACACCGCCTCAATCCCTTGCGGAGTTTATACCGCGAGAACCGTATTGAATATATTGGGAAGAGAGGGAATTTTTGGGGAGGGAAAAAAATAGAAGAAGGAAAAAAAAAAAAGGAAAGGGGAGGCGAAAAAAGGCGAAAAAACGGTGGAGGAAAAAATCGTGGAACGCGACATTCGCGGGCGGCGGTACATTGTGCAGCAAGGTTGAAACGAAATTGCCGAAAAACTGTCAGAGAGTACTCTTTGTTCCACGTTAATAAATTCAACTCGTTGCGACCGATAAAAAATCGACGTATTGTCTTCGAACGATTTTACATCGTGTCGATACACCGTTCTAATATATATCATATTTATATCGGAATTTTATTAAATCGTCCGCCAGATTAGAAAATTCGAAAATCGCTTTTTTGTTACCCGGAATATTTTTCTGCTTTCGATCAAAGAAATTCAGAGAAATTCGAAATCAGATATGCGTATACGTTTCATAGAATTTAAGAATTTGAAATGGAAAAGTTGTGTCATTTAAATTTTTGAGATGAAACTTATGGAATGAATCGAAATGGAAATTAATTTGAAGGATAATTTTAGAAGATTTTCAAACGCGTTGTTAATTAAAAAATTCGGAATCATATTATTATCTATCTTCCAATAATTTGAAATAAAAAGTTAGATTAGAATTTCATTACCTCGAGAAACTTCGCAAAAATGGAATCCATGAAGTGGAAATGGAAACTCCTGAAATGAAAGTAATTGAAATTAATTTAAAAGATACGAAAGAATGTATTATTATCTAAAAATTATATACTCACCTATTTCCATAGAATCTAATAATTTTCTAAGAAAAAATTAGGTTAGAATCTTATTACCTCGAAAAAACTTTTTAAACATCGATGGAAGTAATTGAAAATAATTTAAAAAGGATCCGATATTTATAATTTTCGATCTAATATCGATACCTGTAACGTTAATTTTTAATTAATGAAAAATTCAATATTGGAAAAAAAAAGATAGTTTATAAAAAAACTAATTCACACGATAACAATAAAAGGAAATATCTCGCTTCGTCGCTTTCAATTTAATCTAACCTAAAACCCAAACGATCTTTCTTCTCATTAAAAACCGAGCAAATTTTCGAAAACTTAAAAAAGAAAGCAACAACAACAAAAGGAGATATTTCACTTTCAATTTAACTCAAACTTAGAAACCCGATCTTTATTTTCATTAAAAAAAAGGCGAGGAAATTTTGTAAAATTAAAAAAAAAAGAAAGAAAGATAAATGTACAAAGAAACTAATTCATACATAAAACACGCATAAGCAAGGGACAAAAGGAGATATCCCGCTTCGTCGCTTCTGATTTAACCTAACCTAAAACCCGAGCGGCCTTTCTTTTCATTAAAAGCCGAGCAAACTTTCGAATGAAAATTCGTTTCGAGGGTGTCTCGGATTGAATTGCTCGCGCCACCTACACCTTCGTCCATTAACTTCTCCCTTTTCCACTTTCCCCCCCTCCACTCCCTCTCTCGCCGCTCGACTCGGCGCAATCCGAAACTTTTCCCGCGCAAAATGCGAGCCGCATTATTTATCAAACGCGGCCAGGAAATCGGGGATCCAGGATTTTAACATTTGCCTTGTATCTCTGGTGCAGTTCACCACCTTGCCATGGTAAACAGTTTTCACAGTCCTCCTCGCGGGGACCGAAGAAGAGTCCTGAGCCTGTTTAATATTTCAGACGACCCTCGAGCCAACTTCATGCATACTTATGTCACGCGACGCGTATCCTCAACCGGTGGATAACCCGTGGCTCCCCGATCTTCCAGCCCAGATTGAGATGGATCGCCGAATTTTCCCTTGTTTTCCTTTCATTTTCCAAAGATTGTTCCCGCGGTGGCGGGATATTGCGATCCCGATTTTATCGTTTAGAATCGATATTTGAAGGAATTGAAATATTCTTTCCTCGGATCGAAACGCCATAAATTTAATTCTTTTTTTCATGGATATATCAACGGGGTAATGTGTAATAAAACTGTAATCGAATTAAAGAGGAATTTAGAAAAATATAATAAAAAGTATTCGATAGAGATATTTTATTTGACACGTTGGAGGAGGAAAAAGAATAAATTGTTTGAAATTGCGTTTAATAAAAGCAAGTAGAACGTGTTAAAAAAATCATGTAATTACGAAGAAGATGCGCGTATTAAAAAAACCATGAATCGTATAAAACTTCAGAAAAAGGATGAAACGCGCAATTTTAAACCTTTAGACCAGATATCTTCGAGAAATGAATAAAATATATGTGATAAGTGATGGTTCAACCATGAATGGAAAAATAATCTTATTGCCTCGATCGAAATTTCTCCTTATTAACACACTCCATGCCACGTGAATCTTAACTTTCCATTCGAGTCGCTATGAAATTTTCACCGATTTAAATTTGTCGAGACAAATAATTTCTTTCCAAAAAATATAATTATAATTAAACTTTATAATCAATCCTAATAACTCGTGTAAAATATCGATCCAACCTATTTCACCCCCTATATTTAAGAATTAGACAAAATGAGAAATTCCGTTCGAGAAACTTGCCGAATTAAGACCATTTTCGGGAGGGGAGGGGGAGAGGAATCGAGGCGAGCCGTGAGAGAAAACAGCGGCGGATATCCGGTGAAATATTAAAAATACGTAGCCGACAGTTTCGCGTGGCAAAGATTGCCAAGTTTCGCGCAGAGGATTCCTTACAAAGCCTGACTTATTTAGCCGGCAGCCTGTCTACCCCTCCCTTCCCCTCGCGAACCTACTTTCCACCCCGACGAATTCGAGACGAGGATGGAAGGGAGGAGGAGGGGAGAAGGTTGCAGGAGCCACGTTGAAAGGACGAAATGCTCTTTTGTGGTCGGCCTCCACACCCGGAGAACTTTATTAATTGCGCGTTTTGTTATGCAGATGCCCTGCAGACCGAGCCAGCCACCTTCCGCCGCCCTCCTTCCTCCCCCTCCTCCTCCTCTCTCTCTCTTCTGTCTTCGACAGGATATTTCTCTCTCTCTCTCTCTCTCTCTGTTCTTTCGCTCGAGTCTCGCGTGTCCAGGACCTTTAAAAGATTACCTTCTCCCTTTCTCTTTCCCTTTGCCCTCGCACGCGATTTTGTCGCCTTCAATCCGGAGAAAGTTCCTCCCCTTTTCGACCCCTATTTAGGCGCGCGAGAAAGTTTTAAGCCACCGTCTGGACCGACCTTTCGCTACCTGATGGAAACGTGGAAATTAGCCTTTCACCGATGGAACAACAAATTTTGATACCTTTCGATCGGGATGTTGGATCGACCAGTGGTTCTCAAACCGTGGCTTTCGAAAGAGGGATTTTGTTCAGTTTGCACGAAATTATCGTAATTTGCGTAACAGGTGAAAATTAGCTGGAACGGAACAACAAATTTTGATGCTGGTTGACCAGTAATTCTCAAACTGGATGGGTTTTATTAACGGAGAAAGAGATTTTATTTTAGCTTGTAGTGAAATTATCGTTCCTTTGTAATTTGCATCAAGGTGAAAATTAGCTTTTTCAATGGACAACAAGAAATTTTCATACCTTTCGATCGGATGCTGGCAGTGATTCTCAAACAGTGAATTTTCCTATAGAAAGAAGGGATTTTTATTTACTTTGCTTTACGAAATTATCTTTTTATTTTTAAATTAACGTTTCATCGATGGAACGAAAAATTTTGTTACCTTTCGATCGGATCCTCTTTGAGACTTAATAAAGTTTATTTACTTTGTGACGATGATACGAAATTTGTAGTAATTATACCTTCACATTTTCTCATTTATATTTATTCGTCTAATATATATTTGCAAATTTTAATTGCAAATAATCAATGTTAATTATACATCGATAATTTGCCGGTTGATTTACACATATTTTTACAAATCATTCGGCGAAACGAAAAACATTCCGATCTGTTGAATGATTCAAGAGCTCGGCTCGGTGCATTACGTCAACGTTTAAGAAACGAACAGTGAGAAAAAGAAATCCAGCCTTTGTTGAGAAACTTTACTCTCGGGAATCCCGGGCTTGGAACGAGGCAACATCCAGCTGCTTTTAATTTCCAACTGAAAAACAAGGGGAAAAAAGGAGACGGCGGATCCTTGCGCGTCTCTTGGCGACTATTCGTGAAAATTGAACGTCACTCTTCCACAAACGAGGCATTTTAGATTTTTTTCCTTTTTTTATGGGGCATTAAATAAACGAAAAATTGCTGCAAGTTTTAGCGATGATATACTGTCGTTCGAGAGGGGGAAAAAAGGAAGGAAGGAAGGAAGGAAGGAAGGAAGGAAGGAGAAGAAATTTATCCATTATAATAATGAAAAGTTATCTCCATGTTGAAGTGATTAATTTAATTTTAAATTTTCCTTTTTCTTTTTTTTCTTTTTGGATTAATTTTTGTGATTTATGCGCAAACAAATGAATGACTATAATTTATTGTTGTATATTTCGTTTTCAATATACGACGAATTTTATATTTGCGAAGATATGATATATTTTTATTTTTATATTAAAAAAAAAAAAAAAAGAATCCGTTTTATATGAAAACGATTCGATCAACCGAAAATATAATTATTTTCGAAATATTTTAAATAAATCAGAATTTATGCCACGAAATAAAAAATTACGGATAACCAATCCCGCGTATCGCATTTCCATAGCGTATTGTATTTCCAACTTGCTCTCGAATGCTTTAATTTTTATTTATGCCATTTCCTGTAACAAAAAAAGTAACAATTTTGTAACATCATTGTTGAAAAGAAGAAAAATCGCGATTGTATCGATGAATTTGCTCGCCAATGGAAAGTAGTATCGATCCGTCAATTATTAATGTTATTTCACCTTATATTACAAATATTTTTGTACTCCTATAAAAATTGTTTCATGCATTGAAAAATTTAAATATTAATGATATTATTTCTACGATAAATTATTATAAATGTTAGTATAAAAAAAAAAAATATTCTTCCAATTGAGAAAGTTGAGGGAAAAAATTAAGAAAAAGAAGAAGAAGAAGAAGTAAGGAAATGAAGATGAAGGCACTTAAAAGGCGAAAGAAATGATTGAAGCGAAAAGTCGGTTGGGGTAAAACGCCGAAAAAAAAGAAAAAAAAAGAGAAAGAAAGAGGAACGCTCTTAAGTTATTATTAGGGTGTATTTCCCGGAGGGATGTTTCGTTTCAGCTCGACTAATGACTGCATCAGAGTAGAAACAAATTTGAACGGACCCGACTTCGTCACATCGATCCTCTCTTTTTTCCTCCGTCTACGTTAATTTTTTCGCGTATCCTCTCTTCAAGAAGTTTTTTTATTTCTTCCACGATCCAAAATTATTTAATTCAAGGGGAATTGAGTATCTGAAAAGAGGAAAAAAATATATAAGTTGGTTAAATTTATCTCAAATTATTTAATTCTCGTTTTCAATTCGATCGGTTTATACAATATTTTCAAAACTTTCCAATATTCCTTTCCATCATTTCCTCGTTTTATATTTATCCATTCGTCACTTCGTTTCGTTTCCGATTGATTTCCAATCTTTGCACGAGTTCTTCGAAGTTTTTGATAATTTCTCTCGTTTCCACGTTTTATTAATATTCGCATTTCACATTCACTTTGGACGAGTATCGCAAAAGTTTTTTAATGGGCGTAATTGGTTATCACGCGATCGAAGTAACTGAAACGTTTCACCGATTTTATGCATGAAATTAAGAGATAAAATGAATCAGCTGTTGAATAATTTGTACGTGCCCGTGCATTGTATCGTGCAAATAACCAATACCAAACCGGTATAATTTATTCGACTCAGTTTTCTTTTTTTTTTTTCCTTTTTTTTGATTTTGAACCAAAGAAATATTCGTTTTCGAGAGAGGATATATCCTTGCAAATTGATACCGGGAATTTCACGTTGACATTTAATGATTTTTTTCTTTTTCTTTGCTTTCAACTGGTCTCTTTTCAAGAACAAGGATTAATTTACAATTTATTTAAAAATTATTAAAATTATTCTCCAATTTTTTCTCTTTCTTTTTTTTCTTTTTTTTTTCTTCGTCGAATCTAGATCTCGGAAAAAATATATTTACGAGAGAAACTTAATAAATAAATAATTTATGAAAATTGCACGAAAAACGTTATCTCGAATAACGGTTGAACGACCCGATTCACATTAACGCGAATAAACGTGAAAGAAGAAACTTTTAATCTCGAAATCAAAGTGAAAAATGTTTTCCTCAGAAACAACAAAGTTCCAATTTCTATCCGATTTCTTTTTTTTTTTTTCTTCGGTCGATGAAATTCCAAATCTTCATCTAATAAATCGCGATATAAAATCTCAAATTAATATTTCCCTCTCGCTCCTGCTAATGTTTTCTGTTATCATCTCTCCCTCTCTCACACGCTTTTCCGCCACACCTCCTTATCCCGTATATTAAACGGTGTTCACGGTTCGCCAGTCAAATTGAATTCCAAGCTATTGGCAGATTCTCAATAAGCTCCAACAATGGAGTCTGTTACACGAGCCTTCCTACTTTCCTACCAACCTCCCCCTCACCACCACTCTCTCTCTCTCTCTCTCTCTCTCCGGCCGGCCGTCATCCCACTTTCGGCGATGCCACCCCTCTCCTCCTTCTCCCCGTCACCCCTTTTCTTCTTCGGTTTCCTTCAATTTCCGCGGCCGGGAAAGCCATGCCGGTGCAAGCTCACGGAAATTGGAAATAAATCGCGGCGATATCGATGCAAAACGCGCGACACCGATCGTCCACCACCACGAAACCACCTTTGTTCCTCGTGCACGAGAGGGACTTGGAGGGCTTGTTTCGGGGTAATACGTTTTCTTTTAAGTGATTTCTCCGCGTATTTTTTTTTTTTTTTTTTGGAAAGGAAAATTTTTCGCGACAACCTCGAAAGAGTATCATCCGATCGAAAAAATATTAGACTTCTTTCCTCCCCCGATGATTTGATTTATTTATTCGAAAAATTTATTACCAGAGCTCGTTGACTGAGGAACAACCAACTTTCCCTCCAATTCTCTCTCGCGATAATAATAAACTCCAAGTTTAAAAGAATTTCTCGTGCTTTATATAATATACACCGATTCTTCGTCTTACGATATTGCAAAAAGGAAGAGGAAGAAGAAAAAGAAGGGAGGGATGGCTCAGAATAATTAAGCGATTATCCATGATCGGGGGGGGAGGAAAGGAGGGGAAGGATTTTTCGTCATAGCGAAGATTTAATTGGTCGAGATGTAGTGAGGAGGTATAGGCGGTTGCATTGTCTGCGCGATGTTAAGAGGGTTAACCCCTCCGAGCGGGGGAGGGGCGGAGATGGTAGGCGTGCAAGGGTGGCGGTGTAATGAAGAGCGACAGTGGCGCCCGGAGCCATCGCTAATTTGCCGCTAAGTGGCCGGCTTTGTTTCCGTACGTTGATCCCATCGTTCGCAATATCCTGGATCTGAGGCGATGTTCCGCGCCGCTTAAGAGATAGACATCCAAATAACCCCGGGGCCCGCCCCCCGCCCCCCTCCCGCCCATTCCTCTCGCTGCTCTAATTTCGACCTCGAGGGAGTTTTCGAGGCCGAGGGAAAAGAGAGAGATTGAAAATCGAGAAGATGGGTCGCGGCCGTCTTGAGAAACAATTTTTGAATTTTTGAAAGAGAGGGATGCGACAGATGTGGGGTCTATTTTATTATTTTTTAATCGTCTGAAAATTTGTAATTTGGAAGAATTATATTAAATTTCGAAGAAAGGATGGAAATGGAATTTGAAAAATTTAAAAATTTGTCGGGATATATGTGAAAAATGAAATTTGGAGTAATTTTGATTTTTCGAGACAATTGTTTAAGACGTTGAATTTTATCTTATATAAGTTTGTTGGAAATTTTTTGAAAATTAATGGAAATTCTTCTTTTTCTCGCGTAAATTATGGATTTATCTTTAAATGGGAGGGGGGGAAGGGATTTATTTTATCAAGTTCGTCACAAGATACGAATATTTTTTTTCTTTTAGAAATATTTTATGACACTTTTCTCAACGATTAATACTCATATTTATAAATTGCTAAATATCCTTGCATCTCTTGCTATTTCCTCGTTATTACATCGTAATATATAGGTATTGTTATCATATTATTTCACGCAGTTTGAACATGAGGTAAAGTTACGTTCAATGTAGTGTAAAATAACATGATCCATGGATAAAGAACATTCATATTGTCTGCAACTTTTGTACCGCGCAATTTTTCACATTATTTTTACAAAAATTTATCTTCGAGTAATTTTATTCGACACTACACCCGAACTGGTAGTTTCATTTCGACGATTAATAATTTAATTAATAAATAAAAAATATTTTTGCAAATTTAATAAATGCTTCATAACATTAGTGCGTAATATTATATGTAAAAAAAAAAAAAATTAATATCCAATGCGTAACACAAATTCTTATCTAATAATCTTATCTACTCGATGATTTCCTTATCACTTTAAATTAATTTAATTTATGAAACATAATTTACAAAAACATTTTCTCGATCCCCTAAAATTCTATTTCTGATATGCAAAGACAACTACTAATAATAAACTACTAATAAATCTACTAATACATTCAAACATTTCTACACGATAACTAATTAATCTGTCAAATTAATCTCCAGATCTAAGAATCGAAATACGCTTCCCAAACAAATATTTTCGAAAAATCTCAAAATTCATGAATAATAACTAATATCTCAACGAAAACAAACAAAAGAACTCTTTCACACTCTTGACACTTGGCACAATCCGATGTTATGTAATTAATTATAAAACTATATCGTATCGACGATTATCACAGAAGGGAGATGAATGGCATTGAGACGTTACTGCTCTTACAGCTAAATAACATCGTCATTCGCGGAGACGCCTCCTCAGTGTACCGCGGTAACGAATATAGCGAGCATCGCGTCCTCACATAAACGCGAACGTGGAGAAAACGTAAGAATTAGAGGAAGAACAAGCGTTTTCGAATTCGAATCGAGAAAAATGGAGTTTTTATCGTTGGCTCTCGTCCTCGCCGCGATCTCGATTATCGCCTATTATTACTGCTTCGTCAGGAAGAATTTCAATCTGTTCCAAGAGCACGGTATACTTCACGTCCCGCCGTCCCCTCTGGTCGGTAATTTTGGCCCGTTGATCAGAGGGAAGGAGAACGTGCACGACACGATTCAAAGGATATACAACATCCATCCTGACGCCAAGTACGTAGGTATATTCGAGTTCCTCACTCCGGTGATAATGATACGAGACCTGGACCTGATCAAGAGCATCACGATGAAGAATTTCGACCAATTCCCCGATCACCGCCCCATGTTCTGCAAGAGCGTGGACCCGATGCTCGGCGAGATGTTGTTCATCATGGACGGCGAACGATGGAAGGAGCACAGGAACATGCTTTCGCCCACCTTCACCTCGAGCAAGATCAAAACCATGTTCGTCCATATGTCGGAGTGCGCCAAGAGATTCGCCCATCACCTGTCCAAACTGCCCGAGAAGGACAGGGAGACGGAGATGAAGGCGTTGCTCACCAGATACACCAACGACGTGATCGCTGCTTGCATCTACGGGGTGAACGTGGACTCGATAAAGGAGCCCAGGAACGTGTTCTACATGTACGGCAGAGTGGGCGCCACTCTGATAGGGTTGAAGAAGAATTTGAAGATAATGGTGCACAGGAACATGCCTTGGCTGGCCAACTTGCTCAGGCTCAACATATTGGAGAGGCACATAGCCAAGTTCTTCACCGACCTCGTGGTGGAGACGGTCGAGGAGAGGGAACGGAATGGCACGACCAACTCGGATCTGATCCAACTGATGATGGATACGAGGAACAAGAAGGAATCGGGTAAGAAGAATCTGACCGTTCAGAACATGGCCAATCACGCCTTCAGCTTCTTCTTCGGCGGTTTCGACACCGTCTCTTCCCAAACGTGCGTGCTTCTTCACATGCTCGTCGAGAATCCCGAGGTCCAGCAGAGATTGCAACAAGAGATCGACGAGACGTTGGAGAGCAACAACGGCCAATTGTCGTACGACGTTATACAAGAGATGAGATATTTGGACGCGGTGATCAACGAGATTCTAAGGCTCCATCCGATCGCTGTCTTCATAGACAGAATGTGCGTCAAGAGTTTCGAGCTGCCCCCCGCGTTGCCCGGCGACGTGCCTTTCACCGTCAAGCCGGGAATGAACGTGTGGATCCCCGTCAAAGCGATCCATCACGATCCCAGGTACTACGACGAGCCCGAGAAGTTCAAACCGGAGAGATTTCTTGACAACGGCAAGAACATTATCGGGTCGGGCGCGTATTTTCCATTCGGGATCGGGCCCAGGATATGCATAGGGAACAGATTCGCGTTGATAGAGATGAAGGTCCTGGTCTGCCATATTCTTGCCGTTTGCGACATAAAGGCTGGAGCGAGGACAGGAATCCCGTTGGAATTCGAGAAAGGAGTGTTCAACGCGACAGCGAAAACTGGTTTTTGGCTCAAGATCGAGCCTAGGAAGTATTCCTACCACTCTGGTCAAATTAACGGGTTGGTTAACAACCATGTTATTAACGGCGCGTGTAAAACGGGCATTTGAAATAGGATGATATTCAATTGTTTGAATCGGGAGTTTTAAATTTTAAGCGTGCAAGAATTACACATCGTGATGATTCGATCAATTGTGAAAATTTCAATATTTTGCTTCTTGTTATTTTTTATTTTTTTTTATCGTTTACTTGATTTTCTCACGGATAAAATAAGAAAGAAGAAACACTCTCGTGTTCATACGGATTACTCGATTCATTCTTCCATTATTCATTATAATAGATCAGATAAAAAAGAAGTGTTATTACATATTTAATTACATATTTTTTTACATATTTAAGTAGCTTGAATCGAAATTGTACTTTTAAATTGGAAAAAAAAAACAATAAATACGATCATTGCTGATAATTAAGGAAAATTTTTTACACGTTGAAAAGGAAATGAATAAATGAATAAAGTAGAATATAATTGCGAATTTAAAATCAATACGAATTTTATCTTATTTTACCTTTGCGAAGAATTTCTACGTCTTTTTAAAAATTATCATATTTTCATCATCGCAAATTTATTATTCAATGTACAATGTATAGCAAATATTTTATTCCAACGAATAAATTAATAAATGATCGTCCAATATATTTCGCACAAATATTGCTAATTTTTATCTTGCGAATAAATATTTGCGATTGAGAAAAATCTGGAGAGTAAATTGTAAATTGTCATATTATAAACAATAGTTATCATAGCGATATATTTGTACACTGATAAAAGTGTCAATAACACGATATACATTTCTCCAGATAATATATTACATGTACATATGTATATACATTATTTGCAATTTGTTACCGCTATAATTCCACTGCTACTGTTTTATCTTACGATATACTATATATATATATATATTAATTTTGTTTAATTACATATAAATAATATAAATAATAAAAGTCAATAAATAACAAACTATAACTTTTCATTTTTGTTCAAATAAAAATAAATAAATATATGTAAATAAAATTGATTTCTTATTCTTCAAATCGCTTCCATTTACATAATTTCTCGCATTTTATTCTCATCTCCTCTCGATACAGATCTTAAAAATTTCGAGATTCTTGTTACAAAAAAGAATTCTAAAAAAAAATTCATCGCTGTACTTTCAAATACCTGTATTCTTAATTCTATTTTCAAATTAACTTACCTCGTAATTAGAAAAAGAAATTTCACTAATAAAATAAAAATGGCAAAGAATTTCCATTTTATCATTCAAAAATTAATAATGAATGAAACCAAAATCTAAACTAAAAAAAAAAAAAAAAAAAAAAGGAAACAAGATTTGTTTTTCCTTTCAACCACCGAATCGCGCCTACACAAACACAATACACCTCTCGAATCCACCCTTACGATCCTCCAGTTCATTAATTCTGACCAAATGCCTGATCTCTGATGGCGTTAAATCGCCACATCCTCGAGCTCTCGTCTTCACCGTGGCAAACTGAATTAGAGAGGGAGAGGGGTAGTTTTATCGAGTCAACCTGCCAGATATTTCCTAAGGCATCGTCCAAGGATCGTCTCGAATCGGAAAGGAATGATTTGGGACAACACCCTGAAAGAAGTTGCGCGCGATAATCCGTTAAATTGTTTCTTCGTCGAATAATAATTATTTATGAAAATAATAAAGCTGCATCGTTCCTCTAACTTACCTCACTTTGTTTGTTAACTTTCAGTTGATGGTAAGGAAATAATACCAAATGAATAACATATGGCGTTTCAATTTTATCGGTTGAGATTTGTAGTAAATAGAAACTGTGACGAGGTCGACAATATTTTTTTTATTCAATCTTGTAAAGTTTACCTCGTTAATTGAATTAATAAGATTTGTTTTTCCCTTTTTCGAAGATTTTTAAATATAAATTTATTACTACGATTTTTTTTTCTCTCGTTTAATAATCATTCGAAGATTATGAAATCACCTTCGTGAATATCTCTTTGAATCTCCATGAATAGAATGATCGTTTCAAAATAAGATTAATAACACGGTAGTCTCAATCTAAGATTCACAACTATTCTAAATAGACATCATAACAATTTCAATTGACATCTATGATAGTTTTAAATTTAAAATTATTTTAGATCGTAGATCCTGCAATTGTGTCAAATTGAAACTTGTTAGATAACTGAAACAATCGTAGTAAGTAAATAAACTAAAATTAATTCCTCTCTCTCAAAAAAAATAATAACAATAATAATCAAATTCTTTTATATTTCCAAATATCCTGAATAGATACAACTTTTATTATATGCCACTAGATGTCTCACTACTCTTACATTCTCGAAAGTACTCACAACTCGAAACGTACAAACGTTCTGCTCCTTTAATTTTTCAAATTAGACTATCAATCCTACAAAATTCAATAAAACAAAAAGGAGAAAATTACAATTACTCGATCCATCTTTTAATTTACAAAAATTTCTTTCATTATAATATACATATATACACGTACCCAAAGTTTCAATTCAAAACTTTCAATCGTCCTATAAATACAAATCAATTCCATAATCATTCACAGAGCGAATCTTGAATTTGTTTTCCTAGCAAGAAGGATCAAAGTAGGTCATTGATACATTCCTCTATATTTTATTCGGTAAACGATCAACCAGCTCGATTCGCTCCAGCTTCTACATTACATTCGCTCATTAAAGCAACATTCACAAGGTCGTGTCGCGCCTTTGCCGATCACGTACTGGAATATATTATACGACTGTTACGTACATATAATGCGGCGACACCCTGTTACGTGCCGGACATGCACACAACGCTGATGCTCGTCCGGAGCCTGGATGATAATTGAGATGGACGCATAACACGCGTCCATTATGCAACCGGCCAACTAGTCACGAACCAAAGATCCATTTTTCTTCTATTATTCGTTCTTCTTTATTTCACGCGATCGGACGGAAAGAGAATTTTTAAGAAGCATGTAATTTTCTTTTTTTCTTTTTTTTTTTCGACTCTTTCTGGATGAAAGAACTTGTCCATGATGAAGAAATTTTATATTTATCCGATCAAAAGAGGAAGGTTGTTCATTTTCGAGATCTGAAATTAAAAATTTCTTAGAATTTTAAGTAATAAAGAATAATTTTGGATTATATAAGAATCAATTATGGAATTATATTAATTCACTTACCTGTGAAAAAAGTAAGGAGAAGTGGTCGTGAATTTGTTGAAATTTCAAACGAAAAAAGATTATTGCTCATTAATTTTTTATTCATAATTAAACAATGATAAAGATAAAATTCATACAATATACCATAAAATATATAAAGCAATCAAATTTGATTGTACAATTAACGGTCAACGTGACACATTACAATAATGCTAGCAGCATTGTAAGAAAATAATATTATAAAATCTACGTAATCGTGCTTGAATCCCAGATTCGTGCAACGATTCGTGGGAAAACTCGAACAAATTTAATGTTACACCAACCGTCAACATGACGTACCGTGGCAATACTAAAAATAAGCATTGAATAAGAACAACGATCGATTTAAATAACCGAGATTTAAAAAGAGAAATTAATCGAATTTAATTTTATCCCAATCATCAATACGATACTGTAAACGATAAACATCGCATGGAAGATTTAGCAATCTGACTTTAAAATTGAGAAAGAATTTCGAAAGAATTCGGATAGAAAATTTGCCAAAATGCCGATTCCGCTCGAACGTTTCATATCCGAAAAATTCATAATCGATTGACAACAAACGCTTGAACAATTATTTTTATCTGCCTTTATCTATTTTTTTTTCTATCTAAATTAATTAATTTTTTTATTGATAAAAGAAAACGACTTCCTCCATTTGATATTCATTCGTTCTGCGCAGTTTCCTTTCTTTATATAATCCATCGATGTAAGAGAATGATTCGTGGTGAAAAAATTGATCGGATCTGGAGTGAAGCTATTTTAAAATTCTACGGTATGATGTCATTTCGTAGAATTGACCGTTGTTTAGCGGGCCGAGTACAGTTGGTCGCAAAAATTTTCGAGGAATTCGTAAATATTTTATCTCCAGTATCCTCCAATGCTCGTCAAATTCTTGCAAATTAATTAAGATAGACAATCTCAAAATTCATCTATATAATTCTAAAGATACGACAAAAACTTTTATCCCTTCCTCGATGGAAATGAATTATCAATGAATCCGCATTCTTGTGCAAGGCGATTCCTTAAAAAAGAGAAAAAGAATAAAAATTAAAAAGATACATAGAAATATTATACGATTATTCCGTCGAAAACTGCGAGAAGAATGAATTTGTATAAAAGTATAACTGCTATATAATACCTTGTAAAAGAAATCATCTAAAAGGATTCTCTTATCCAAATATAAATTAATGCGTAAATATTCGACAAATGTTTCAATTACAAAAAAATACCGCGTCTTAATTATCAGGATATCTGTCAGGGATTTTATCTATAAGCATCGTCGTCCCCGGAACCGCAATTTTCTCCTCCTTCTTCGCGCTTCTCGGCTCGATCTTGAACCAGAACCCATTCTCGGCGGTCATCGAGAATCCTTTCCTGTTCAATTTCATCGGTATGGTGGTCTTGGAGCAGGGGACGAGGTTGCACCTGGCGAACAGATGGAACAGCAAAACCTTCGTCTCCAGCATTGCGAACCTGTTCCCTATGCACATCCTGGGTCCTATCCCGAACGTTAGGAACAAGCCAGAATTGATCATCTGTTTCGTGTCGTTCAAGAACCTGTCCGGGTCGAACTTGTCCGGCTCCGGATAATATTGGGGGTCGCGTTGAATCGCGTAGATCGGGAACCACACGTTGTCGCCCTCTTTGAGGAGGTAAGGCTTCTCGCCCGGCCTGTTGGGCGGCAATTCGAACGGTTTCATGCAAACCCTGTCCGTGGCCACCACGACCGGATACATTCTGAGAGCCTCGTAAATGATCGCGTCGAGAAACTTCATCTCGTTAACGGCCGCGTACGTCACCTCCCCGTCCCGCTCCTCCAAAACTTGGTCGATCTCGTTCTGCAACCTCCTCTGGATATCTTCGTTCACGGCAATCTCGTAAGCGGCGAAGCACATCAGCGTGGAGGTGCTCTCGAAACCGCCGAAGAAGAAGACGAACGCCTGTGCGCATATGTCTATCATGCTCATCTCCTTCCCGGCGCCCAGTTTTCCCTTCGACTCCATCATCAGTTGGATCATGTCCGGCCTAACTATCCCCTTCTCCTCCCTCGTCTTGATCGTCGTGCTCACCAGATCGATGAAGAAATCCGAGATCTCCTTCCTGATCAACCTGATCCTCAACAGGGTGCACACGCTCACGGGCAACACCCTCGTGACGAAGAACTTGATGGACGCCCACGAGCCGAAAGTGGTCCCCTCCCTCCCGTACACGTAGAACTTGTTCTTCCTGTCCTTCATCGAGTTCACCTCGACGCCGAACGCGCAAGTGGCTATCACGTCGTTCGTGTATCTGGTGAACGCGTCCTTCAACTCGATCGTGCTCTCGTCCCCCGTCAGAGAGGCGAAATAATCGCCGTACTCCTTCGCGCAATCGCGCATCAGTATGAACATGGATTTCATCTTGCTCGAGGTGAACGCAGGGCTCAACAGGTTTCGTATCTCTCTCCACCTGTCCCCGCGAAGGGCGAACAAATTCTTGGCGAACAACGGATCGGTCGCCTCGTTCTGGAACGATCTGTGATCCGGAAACTGCTCGAAATGCTTAACCGAGATCGCCTTGATCAACTCCGTGTCCCGGATCAAGAGGACGGGGGTCGTTGTGTCGTACATACCCATGTATTTCGTGTCGGGATACGAGTTGTAGATCTTCCTCGATATCTCGGCGAAATTATTCCGTTGGATAACAGCCTCCCAAAAACTTCCCAGCAACGGTATCGAGTGGTAGCAAGGAATGCCGATTCTTTCGAAATGTTTGTACTTCCAGATCAATTGGTAATAGGCTATCGCGAGGACCGCGACTATCGCCGCGGTTATCGACCACGAATCGAGCATCGTTTTCGATTCGTTTTCTTGCTCGAGATATGTAATTATTTCTCCTCGAAATTGATATATATGTATTTAAATTTGTACGATCTGGTTATCTTTCATTTACGTAACACAATGTCGATCAGTTTTCAGAGTCCGGTGTTCATTATCGAACGATGGTTTTAATTTAATTTGTTCGATTTAAGAGAATTTCTCTCCTTTTCGTATTATATTCTATTTCGTTTAATAAGAACGATTTTGCGTTACGCGTCGAACACGCGGCGAACACGGATAACACGATACTGAAAACGCGGCTCGAACGAAGGAGACCATATGTAAACTCTACTACGTAGCAATTGTGGCGCGCAAATGTGTGTTATGATGAGGGCATCACGCTATTTATATATACGTGGAACGTGAGTATATACACAAATACAGAGGAAGAAAAAAAATTAACCTTATCGAGTTTCCGAGAATTTTAACAATTTCTCTCGAGTAATAATCTCGAGATAATAATCTTAAGAATTATTGTTGTTTTCTTATTTCTAATTCAAAGTTTTCGATCAGTTCGATAATCATTTCTATTATCTTTTTGTTAAATATCGAATATTGAAACTTTCGGTTGATACGTTTTCCATCTTTTTTCCCCTTCTCTCTGTTTCTCTTCTATTCTCTCTTATTTCATGATCCCAAATATTAGATGAAATAGAAAATTACTTTAAAATTAGAAAATTAGATAATGAAGTAATAGTATCCTCGTTATTATTTATTATTAGTTTCAGTTTTAATTGATAATTCCTTTGTTAAATTTTATCGTGTTTTCTTCATGTTTGGAATGTTTTGTATTTCTGTTCTTTTCTTTTTTTTTTTTTTTTTATTCAATTACATCATTAGATTACAGATAAATAAGACCTCTTTTTCCAGGAAAGAACGATTAAAGATATCTAAGAAACATAAGATATTGATACGAATTGTTATCAGATAAAGTAAAAAATTACTTTAATTAAAATCGAAAATTAGTCAAGTATACAAAAACAAATCATTGTGAAATCGTAGCAAACGTATTCTTTTTTATACCGACTTTATATTCAAATGATGTTTTAAATGGAATAATAATCGAAAAAATAATCGAAAAATTGTTGCGAATATATCTCAATTTATATAAAATAAAGTAATATTAAAAAATAACGATAACTGAGAAATATTATCATTACACGATAACAATAATCTTAACAAAGAAAAGTGAAGATTGAAATCGATGAGTGTACAAAAAAATAATAAAATATTCGTTCTTTCTCCAAATATGGCAAAATATTTGTAACAATACCGTTATAACTGATGTAGAAACTTTGAAAAATCCTTTTGAAAATAATTCTACAATTTTTCCCAAGCTATCCATTAACGTGGAATTAAAATTTTATGAAAGAATACAATATTTGATACAGATAAAAATAGTTTGCATTTTGACAACAATTTTAGACGATTAAAGCTTTTATTGCAATTTAATAAATCTGTATATTTTGACAACAACTTTTACTTTGGATGATTGAAACGCGACGATATATTCATAACTTTCATTGCGATTCAAATCTGTCTTTATATTTCGAATATAAAAATATAAAATCTTCCCTTTCCTTCGTTTCACAATTTCAATTTATTAAATTAATTTATATAATCGTCGATTCGTACTTGTAAGAATTGTTGAAACGTAATTAACATTAATTATACATCATTATGCAAATATCACGTTACGGCAATCACATTGTTGACTTCGCAAATCGAATACATTTTTCGACGAGATATCATGAAATCGACACGATTCACATTTCATTCGATCATCGTTCCAAGATCATTCAAATGCGTGTACAAACACATGGCTCGAAAGATAAAACAGAAAACTAATATTACACAAGTAACAAGATTTTCTGCAACTCGGATAACCGATTAATACAATATTTAAAAACAAAACAAAAAGAGTAATTAAAAACCGACGAAAAATATAATAAAATATTTCGATATCGGCGACATTCGCCACGCAGCAGGAGATCTTCATAACTCGTTTCGAATAATTACGTAACTGGATGCCTGGGCACGATTCTCAACCAGAATCCATTTTTCGCCGTGAGAAACACTCCCCTCTTCCTCAACTCCATAGGTATAGTCGTTTTCGGGCAGACCTCTAACCGACACTTTGCGAGAATATGAAACAACGCGACTTTGGTTTCCATCATCGAGAATCTATTGCCGATGCAATTTCTTGGACCCGCGCCAAAAGGCATGTACGCGTCACCGTTGAAAGCATCACTTCTCTTCTTATTATCGTCCAAAAATCGATCCGGATCGAAGCAATCGGGTTTCTCGAAATACCTCGGATCACGTTGGATCGCGTAGATCGGGAACCAAACGTGAGAGCCCTCTTTCAACACGTAAGGCTTCGCATCGGGCAATACGGGCGGTAATTCGAACCGTTTCGAACACTCTCGGTCCGTGATGGGTATAATTGGATACATTCTCAGTGTCTCGTTGATCACAGCGTCGAGATACATCAGACCGTTCACTCGTTCGAACGTGATCTCGTTATTGGAAACTAGAACACGATCTATCTCCGCGTGAACTTTGCCCTGAATCTCTGGATTCGCCGCCAATTCGTGGACAGCGAACGATAATAAACCGGATGTTGTCTCGAATCCACCAAAGAAGAACACGAAAGCTTGAGCGGTGATATCCTCGACGGTCAACTCGTCATCGCGACCTCTCCCGTTACGTTTGTCGATCATTGCTTGAATGAAATCCGGCCTCGTTATACCCTTCTCCTCCCTCATCTTTATATTTTCGGACACCACACGGGTGAAAAAATTGGTCGCTTCCTTGCTCACCAGACTCACGCCCAATCTTCTCGCCAATTTTGGGAACGCGAAAATTAGGATCAATTTGAGGATCGGAGTGCTGTGAATGTCCAACGCCTCTCTTCCCAACTCGTAGAATTTGTTCTCCCGATCCGACAAAGAATCCACGCTGATGCCGAATGCGCAAGTGGCGAATACGTCGTTTGCGTATCTGGTGAATATATCCTTCATCTCGACTATATTTTGCCCGGGAGCAAGAGTCGATAGATATCTGGCAACGTTTATGGCGATCTCGGACATCGAACGGTACATGGATCTTATCTTGCTGGTGCTGAAGGCTGGGGTGTTGAGAGATCGAACCTCTCTCCATCTGTTGTCGCGCAGCAACAACAAATTACCAGAGAGCAACACGTCGTCCGTCTGTGTATCGTTCACGGTTCTATGGTTCCTAAAAGCATCGAAATTCTTCACGGCTATGGTCTTGATCAATTCGGGATCGCGGATCATCACTATCGGTGTCGTTCTGTTATAGAATCCCACGTATCTCGCGGATGGGGCTAGATTGTATATCTCTTGAATCACGACGGCGAATGATTTTCGCCTCAATATCGATTCCCACGTACTGCCGAGAATTGGAAGATAACTTTTGTACGGTAAACCGTGCTCCTTGAAAGGATTTTGCGATTTCAGAAGATGGTACGAGCCTAGAATACCGAGAACAATCAGCAATAACGCGAAAATTGCCATCATGATCGTTTCGAGTGATTTTGAGGTTAGGTTGTTTACGCAAGCTTTAACGTTGATCCTCTTCGAACGTTGATACTCTTTTTTTTCACGTACTCAACACGATGATAACCTAAAAATATTCATTGAATTAGATGATTAATTAAAGTATACGGATGTATCAAATAATCGAGTTAATAACGAAAGGTTAATAACGAAAGGTTGTACGTCGAGTGATGTATGATTAGAGGTTATGTGATCGATGATAATCGTATTTTTCGTTTATTTATATCGATGAAACATTTAATATGAATAATTGAATCATTAAATTATACATTCGAACAGTGAATTAGATTTAAGAATGGATGGAATTCAATGTATAAGAAAATATGCGTATACTCACGTCTTTTCATTGTCGAGAGAGAATGACACAATGGTTCAAAGTTCGTTTCTTGAAAACATCTACAGAAAGATCGCATTGCATCGAGTATACTTTGTATTTAAATTATGATAATTTTAATTGTGTAATAAAAGCAATTTTCCAAAGAGGTGTTTTCCTTAGAAAAACTTGCTTTAAATTACAATTAATTAAAATAAATTAAAATATTAAATGCTTAAATAGATAGTTATATATGTTATATTTTTAATTATTATCGAAGGTATTATTTTTTTAAGTAATTCTTTTTTTTTTCCAACCATTATCAATCATTCTTGATTACCTGTTTATTCATGTATCGCGAATTGTGCATTTTAATTATTTGCAGAAAGAATATTCTCCGTCATATCTTGATGTGATAATGAAATTTTGTTGATTCGCCGATATAAATTGCTGAATAATCTTCTTACATATTGATGATGCATATAATGCTATGTTGCTTCTTCGTACATTTTCATATTGATCTAAAAAACCAAACAGAATTAATTGCACGAATAATTAAAATTCGCTTATTTTTCAATATTATTTATCGTATTATGTGGTTCAACGAATTGAAAGATATAATGGAAAATATTAATTTGAATAATTATATTTTATATTTTTAATACTTCATATTAAAAATATTAAAAAAAAAAAAACAATAATAATAACATTTTAGATTATTTGTCTGATGTCATTTTGTGCGTGAATATTATCTTTGAAAGATTTCTAATCGTAGAATTATCAACAGATAGTAACTATCACACAAAGAACTTTGTAAATATCAAATAAATTGTAAATATAACTGTCAACAATATTTTGTACCCAATTATCTCTACGATTTTTTTTAGAAATTTTATGCATGTCATTTCGATTAATTTGCATGTAATTTATTTTCTTTTTTAAAAATATAAAATTACTTACTTAATTAATTAGAAATAATATTTTCTAAAAGATGTTCTCATTAACCATAATCACCATAACCATCACAAATACCATAAACCACAAGAGTTTCCTTCTGCAATATATCTAGCATAATGCCACTGGCAATATATAGTACTGACTATATACCTTGATTTCTCGGCCTTGAATTCATCAAACAATTATTTTCAATGTGCTCGTGTTCCATCTAAACATTAAAAATAAAAACTTCTTATTATAAAAAAAAAACAAGAAAAACTGAAAAAAAAAAAAAGAAGTATAATTATCTTTTTAATGCGTTACAATTTCTAGGTAGAATCGATCAATCAACAAAAACAAAACTAGTTTTGAAATATTTAAAAGATAGAACTCCAAGAAAAATTCTCTCATGCGTGTAAAATCGCCAGTCATCCTACAACACAAACAATTTAACTCCCCACTATACTTAAAAAAATTCACATTATTATTATTCTCTTCGTATACTATCATCGCTTTGTTTACTCACATTTTTGCATAAAGTGCGCACTTAATAAAATCTTCTATCTCGAAGATAAATATTTGCCATTCAATTTAAAAAAAAGCGACAAACATCTCACTCGTTTGAAGAGAGGAACGAAAAAAATTGATACGATTCAACGTATCGGTTAATATCTGCTATTGATAATTGAACTTGATCACATATCATCTTTTTCTATTTCCTTCCAATCCAATTCAGAAATATTTTCTCCTATCCGTGTCGACACTTATTCAATACCTCAGACTTCTTAATAACCTGATAAAATAAACCTCTCAAAAAAAAAAATCTATCTATCATCGACAGATAGTGATAATGTAGCTACTTTGAAGCTTCTTTAAAAAAAATACGTGAAAATATATGTCTATATTAATAAACATTGGATCCAATAATCAATTTGTACAATTCATCATGATGGATCTACAATCTTCATCTTTCCAGTTTTTACAAACTTAGCTTATCTAATGTTCCGAGAAATTAATTGATCACGATGCAAATAACTAGAGCGAATGGAACATCGATACAAACATGATGCATTATATAATAATTAATTAATTCCATCTCTAATTCAACACTTTATAGTAGAACTATATATATATATTTATAATTTAACGTGTTTAAAAAGGCCAATTATAAAATTTATCACACGTTTTATCCCACTATCGTCTCACTTCATCATTTCAGCAGTTTATACAATAGACAATCGAAATTTTTGAGTGCTAATATTTTCTCCTGTTTGTTCTATCCTCTAGAATCAATCCTTTCTCTCTTCAAATTTCAAACACGAACGTGTCAGTATTCCATGCACATCGTACAATGAATTCAATGCTAATCACGTTAAAAAAAATTACAACGAGAAGAAAAAAAAACGATATCTCCAGCACGTTTGACCGACCAGCAAAATCCGAAAAAAAAAAAAAAGATTTTCCATTATATCTGCAACACGATAAATTGAAAAAAAAATAAAACTTTTTCTTCAAGTTTTACCAGACATAATTATCCGTGACATAGTATCATTATCAGTCAAATATTATTGGATATAATGATGCAAAATGTTACAATTCCACAAGTCTATACATTTCCCTCCCTCCTCTCCCTCTCCCTCAGTCTTCAATTCTCTCTCCCCCTCTCCTCAGAAACTTGTATTCGCTTATAAAAGACTTTACCTCGCGGATATTACATCAGTCTTGCAAGCTCCATTCGGACAATTATTTATTGGTCGAAAAATTTCGAAAATTCGTGCGTCGTTATGGATTATCTAACAATCTCTCTCTCGCTGATAACCGTATTCGTGGCCGTTTATTACCTAGCCACGAGGAACAACGACTTTTTCAAGAAGCATGGGATACCGCACGTGCCGCCCGTCCCGTTCCTAGGAAACATGGGCTCGTTGGTCAGACAAAAGTCCAACTTGCACGACGTGATAGATCGGACGTACAACCTCGACCCCGGCGCCAAATACGTGGGCATTTACGAGTTCACCACTCCTATAATAATACTCCGCGACCTGGACTTGATCAAGACGATCACGATGAAGTATCTCGATCATTTCCCCGATCATCGTTCCTTCGCCTACGAGGGCGCCGACCCCGTGTTCGGCAGCATGCTGTTCGCGATGAAGGGGGAACGTTGGAAGGAGCACAGGAACATGCTCACCCCGACCCTCACCTCGAGCAAGATCAAAGGTATGTTCAAGCTGATGACCGAGTGCGCGGTCCGATTCGCCGACTTTTTGTCCGTGCTGCCCGAAAACGAGCGCGAGACGGAGATGAAGGCACTGCTCTCGAGATACGCCAACGACGTGATAGCCAGCTGCGTGTACGGCGTCTCCGTCGACTCGATAAACGATCCAAAGAACATATTCTACGTGTACGGGAGGAGAGGGACCAACGTGGTCGGCTTGAAGAAGAGCATGTTCGTGTTGATCCACAGGAACATGCCCTGGCTGGCCAAGCTGTTCGGCTTGAGATTCCTCGAGAAACACGTGCAAAAGTTCTTCTACGACCTCGTCTACGAGACGATCGAGAGTAGGGAGAAGTTGGGCACCAACAGATCGGACGTGTTGCAACTGTTGATGGACATAAGGGACAAGGCGAACAGTTCCGGGAAAATGACTACGATGACCGTCGAGAACGTAGCCATTCACGCGTTCACCTTCTTCTTCGGCGGTTTCGACTCCATCACCTCCGTCACCACCCTTTTGACCCAAATGCTCGCCGAGCACCCGGACGTGCAGGCGAGGCTGCAGCAGGAGATCGACGAGACGTTGAGGAGCAACGACGGTGTGTTGACCTACGACGCGGTCCACGGGATGAAATACATGGACGCCGTGATCAACGAGACCATGCGCTTCTGCCCCGTCCTCCCGTTCCTGGACAGGATGTGCGTCGAGAGTTTCCAATTGCCAGCCCCCGTACCAGGCGGCCAACCTTTCACCCTCCGCCCCGGGATGAACGTTTGGATCCCGTTGGCTGCGATCGGCCGGGACCCGGAATACTTCGAGGATCCGGACAAATTCGACCCGGACAGGTTTCTCAATCCCGAGGCGGGGATCAAAAATTCGGGGGCGCACTTCCCGTTCGGCCTCGGCCAGAGGAAGTGCATTGGCGAACGGTTCGCCATGATGGAGATGAAGGTGTTGCTGTGCTACGTCCTCGCCGCGTGTAACGTGAGGATCGGCTCCAAGACGACCGTCCCGATGAAATTGGAGAAGGGTTTGATCAACGCGAACGTCAAAGGCGGTTTCTGGCTGAAGATCGAGCCTAGGAAGGTTACTTATTACAACTCTTCTCGTTCCAATTGATTTAATTAGTATTATCGTATGTATTAGTGTTTTGTATATGATTTGAGTTTGAATAAAAGAGTATATATCGTTTGAATTGTTATTTTTTTTTTTTAATGTGTCGCGTTGGAAACCTGTTTTTTTACGTATTCTTCTTTGCACGAGGTTCGAACGATAATTGGAAGGAAAATAAACGACGCGTTGGAGCCGGTAAACAAGTGTAAATGTGTCATAACATTCGTGGAAAGATCGATGACAGAGAAATAAAGTATATATAATTAATTGTTCGATAATGTATCTTTAAGTTTAGTGTAAATATTAATTTAAAATTCCCTTGCGAATTACGAAGATGAGATTAATTAATTAAATCCTGAGATAAAGATTCCTCCTATGGAATGGCCAAAGTCAGATTAATTAATTAAACAAGGCAATAAAATCTTGAGATACAATGATAATATTGAATAATTGCATCATTATCTGAGAACTGTATTTAATGCGTTGCATGATTGCTACCTCATTGATGCAAAGATAGAGGTTTGTTCCAAGTCCTTTGTTGTAATCGATTCAGATGAAGATTCTGCTTTGTTGCGTTGAAGTGGCTAATGATGCTGAAAGCTGACGTTGAATTGCAATGAATCTTTCGTGACAGGAGTTTTAAAATTCGAGAATTATGCTCTATAATATCATTTAAATTAACTTAAAATCAAATGTATAAAAATTTATCATGCAAAAATTCTGTTTATTTCAAATTCCAACTCTTGCTTAAAAATAAAAACGTTACGCAAATACATCTTCCAAAAAAAAGAAGAATAAAAAAATCAAAAAATTCCTTTTTCCTTTTTCCCACCACCTTTTCCCCGCTAACACGACGAGACAATACACCTCCCTCCCCCGAATCCACCCTTACAATCCTCCAGTTCATTAATTCTGACCAAATGCCTGGTCTCTATGGCGTTGCTTCGATCGCTAACCTCCGGTCCTCGAGCTCTCTCGCCTCCACCCTTGGACCACTGGCAAACTGAATTACATTAGAGGGAGGCGGTACGTATGTATGTACGTATGCGTGTATTTGTGCGTGTGTTTTATCGAGTCAACCTGCCAGATATATATCCTAAGGCGGGCAAGGATATCGTCGAATCCGGGAAGGGTGTACAACGACCCGAAAGAAAGTTGGCACGCGATAATCTGCAACTGTAAACCCGAATTGTTTCGCGCGAATACCGCTACTTGTTGTTTACTACTTGTTTATGGAAATATTTCGTTGCATTGTTTCCCTGGCTTACCGAACTCGTTTTGCTATTGTTAACTATGCGGTTGTTATTGTAAGGCAAGTTGGTTGTTGCTAATGGTATACGAGTATAGTATAGTTTAGATTGGTTTCCAGGAGGAATTTATTGGGAAATTCGCGTATGGTTTCCGGCTTCGACGCTTCTTCCCCGAGATTTACATTTTATTGCGATATTAATGTAACGTTAATGGGATCGTGTCTTTTATTGTTACGATTACGACGGTGGTGGTATTAAAGGGTCGTTTATTACGTCGTAATTATACAATTACTTATAAAGGATACCTAAATATCGAAATAAAGAGTATCGAGATAAAAAGTTTCGATGCTTCCAAAAATTTTTATATATAAGAAAATTATTACAATTATTTTATTCGATATTTAGATTTTTTTTCTACTTTTGCGCGCCATTGTACGAAATTATTTATTAGAAACAAAAGAAAAAAAGGAACAAAATAAAAAATAACCAAAAGAATATCGACGTGCATTGCATTTGGATTCTTCCAAAAACACTTGTTATAATTATTTATTCGAAACAAAAAAAAAAAGGAAGAAATATTCGAACACAATAAAAAATAACCAAAGAATATCGAGATCAAAAATTTCGTATCGACGTGCACTGCATTTGGATTCTTTCAAAAACTTTTGCACGCCACTGTATGCGCAACAAACTTGTTACAATTATTTATTCGAAATAGAAAAGAAACCTAAATATCGAATAAAATAAAGAATAAATTTCCAAAGACTTTTGCACGTCACTGTACGCAACAAACTTGTTACAATTATTTATTCGAAACAAAAGAAAAAAAAGAAAGAAATACATCGAATAAAATAAAAAATAATCAAAAGAATATCGACGTGCATTGCATTTGGATTCTTCCAAAAACACTTATTACAATTATTTATTCGAAATAGAAAAAAAATCTAAATATCGAATAAAATAAAGAACAAATTTCCAAAAACTTTTGCGCATTATAACAAACTTGTTACAATTATTTATTCGAAACAAAAGAAAAAAAAAGAAAGAAATACATCGAATGAAATAAAAAATAATCAAAAAAATATCGACGTGCATTGCATTTGGATTCTTTCAAAAACACTTGTTACAATTATTTATTCAAAACAAAAGAAAAAAAGGAAGAAATACATCCAACAAAATAAAAAATAACCAAAAGAATATCAACGTGCATTGCATTTGGATCCTTCCAAAAACACTTGTTACAATTATTTATTCGAAACAAAAGAAAAAAAAGAAACAAAATAAAAACCAAAAAATATCGAGATCAAAAATTTCGTATCGACGTGCATTGCATTGCATTTGGATTCTTCCAAAAACACTTGTTACAATTATTTATTCAAAACAAAAGAAAAAAAAGTAACCAGAAGAATATCGAGATCAAAAATTTCGTATCGACGTGCATTGCATTGCACTCGGATCCTTCGAAAAACTTTTGCCCTCCACTGTACGCAACAAACCTCGGGTATATCCTCGGTTTATATCCTCGACAAGGGTATTCTAAGCGCGAGTTATAATCTCCGGTCGCTTGATTTAGGCACGTATTCGTAGATGGACACCTCGGCTGATTTCGAAACAGCACAAACGAACCGTCTGAATATGAGATAATATTGCGCGTAGTCCGATTACGAAGTTAGCCTAACAACACAACGTTGTATACGCGGGGGATAATAACCGAACCGGCCGCTTTCGATTCCCCTCCTCCACGTCGTTTCCACCAACTATCTCTAACCCACCAAGTATCTACCCAGTTTTCGCGCTCCAAGACTTCCAAGACTTAATTTAATCCGGCGAACAATCGTTCCCAAAAACCGCGATTAACATCATTTCCTCACGAAATACGTGCGTAATTAGCGAATGTCGTTCGAATGTCGATGAATGCAAATTCGGGATTTGCTGGTTCGTTTCTCTCTCTCTCTCTCTCTCGATTTAATTTCTAGATTTAATTTATATTTCGAGAATGAAGATTATCGATGCACGATTCTTTTTGGGATTCCAAACAGAGGATTAGTTTTTATGAAAATCTATCTGAGCAATTCTCGATTATTATATATCCTGATGAACTTTTAATAATCGATTGATTCAATAATAATCTCTCGAGTATGTATGTACATACTCGAATTGCAAGTCATTCTCTCAACAACGCAAGTGAAAAATTTCTCTCTTTCTGTAATGTAAATAACAATCAATCTCGAGAATCTTTCTCAAAAATCTTTCCAAAATTTTTCAAAACTCTTCGAAAGCGCATCCGCGGAGGAAGGAAACAAGCTTTCGGAAACTTTGCCACCAACCTTTTCCACGGGATCGAACGGGAGTAGGAAAAGTAGACGAGGGACAGAGAGAGAGAGGGAAGGAGAGAGGGAAGGAAAACGAGGAGGAGAGGGTCGGAGGAACAAAATTCATTTGGCCAAATTAAACAGAGTTTAGCAATTTGCGCTTAATCCATTTGTCGGGGATCCAGCGTCCGTCAGTCCATCCGTTTGCTCCATCCCTCCCTGTCTTCTCTCTCTCACTCTCTCACTCTCTCCATCCATCGACAGTCTACACGACCACCACCACTATGCACCCTTTCCCTGCACCAGAGGCCCTTCCAACGTTTCACCTTAACTCCTGTCGATACTAATCCCTCCCACGCCTCTCCCCTTTCACTCTCCCTCCCTCCCTCTCTCTCTCTCTCTCTCTGTCTCTGTCAGAGCTCTTTCCAAAGAGGCGGAGAAGCCGGCTAGCTCTCTTTGGCCTCGCATGATTCGCAGGGTGCCACTTTGAGAACCGGGGTGTCTCGCAAATTTCCGGCGTGCACAAGGGCTGTTAATAAATTGCTGGCCACCCCCTCCTCCTCCCCGTGATGGTTAAGCCATCGCGCGCAAACGCGTAGGATCGATTTCGATATCGTTGATCTACGCAAGGATCTACGAGTTTGATCCGAGTTGTGTTCAAAGAGGTGGAAAATTTGATAAAAAGAATGGATTGGACGGAGGTGTTTAAGATTTTTAGATGGATTTTGGTGCGAAGAATTGGATGGGAAAAGGAAGAAATATTTTCAGACGATTTTCATTCCGATTCAGTGTGATTTCTCTTTTTCTTCGTTTCCCAAAATTTCAGGAAAGAAATATTGGATGGAGTGGCTTCGTCTAATGGAAATTTCGTTTGCAGAAAAGGAAAGGGGAAAGAAAAGATAAGGATCTATTGTTTCTATTGTTTGAGATCAATATTTGGCTTGGTTTATCAAAGCAGAAATCATTAAAAAAATTGATTAAATGAAATAAAAATTATTATCGATATAATAGTTAAAATTAATATTAGAAGAGAAACCTTGAAACTTCTTGCCTTGGGAATTATTTCGAGTTACAAGTTTAATGTTCTTTGGGAAGGATGTCGATATATTTTTATCGCGAGAACCAAAGCATTAAACTTCGAACAAGTGAATCGTTTTCAAAGTTTTCGGTTTAAGAAAGTTGAACAAATCTCCTCCCCGTATGTTTATTAAAATATCGAACGCTTCGGGCACTGGCTTTCAAATACCCGGTAAATAAAATTTATAGCAATGGAAGATTAAACAGAGACTAAACTGATTCGAGGGCTGACCCACGGATCGCGTCAGCCTAATTTCTCGAGTGCCTCGAACGCAATAAATCTACAAGCAGGACGTAAAGATATATCGTCCCGACTTTCTTCGATCCTTATTCACGCCGAAGTGCGCCATATTCCGCTAAAAAAAAAAAAAAAGAAATACTCTTTCATTTAACGGAAAAAAGTCAGACTTCTCTTCTATCTTACCATCGTTCGCATCTTTCAAAAAAAATATCTTACAAAATACTTCTTACGAATAAAAATTACGATTGTGTCGTTCTTTTAATTAAAAAAAAAAAAAAAAAAAAGATCCTCTTTGAAACGCATTTCGTTTCAAATCTCGATATCTCAAGGAATCTTCGAGATAGAAAACTTGAAAGCGTAGAAGAATGAGAAAGATGGCTTATATTTTTTCCAGAAAATGCGTACACGCGATGATTTAATGAAAATCAGCTGATCCATCGACTATTGCACAATCTTGAGTTAACGCGAGAAAGTATCAAAAGTCTTGAAAAATTACAATTTCCTTTGCACGACATCTTGGAAACCAAAAGTCCAAAAAAGAGGAAGATTCCCTGTTTCTTATGGTTCTATTTTTATTCGAGAAACACCATCCAATTCGACGTAGAGCTTCAAAATTTTCAAACACATTTCAATTACATTTACATATAAGTTTCGCATTCTATAAACAATTCTTTCTAAAAGAGATATAAAAAAAATTTGGAATGGACGAGATTCTATGCATAAGAAAATCGAAAATATCTTCTCTCTCTAATCTTTAACATTTATCGATCGAAGATTTCCACGACTGATGATACAAATTTTTCCTTTTTCTAAATTCATTGGCGCTTCATCGACGAGCCACTAAAAAAGAAACGTAACCAGGCGAAAAAACAAGGAAGGAAGAATTCGTTCCATAAAACACATTTTATCCTTGTCGGTTTTATCCTCACGCGAATCGAGTGTTTTAGCCACTCTTTAGGTTTACATCGCACCGACCGGTTCTTCTTCTTTCTATCTTATTATCCTGGAATTGTTTTCAACCTTCTCTCTCTCTCTCTCTCTCCTCCTTTTTTCCATCTCAGCCTCTTCCTTCTCCGTCTCTCTCTCTCTCTCTCCCTCGTTCGATCCCTATCCAACACCGTCCTTCTCTATATTTAGAAGCGAGTAGAAGCGAGCGAGGCCAACTTAAGTGTATTGGCAGTTGTGTCCACCTTTTTATTTTCATCCAATCGGGCGAGGACCTTTAAGAATCACTTGGTTCGGAAATCGTGGAGTGCTCTTCGAAACCGAATGTTTCGGGGACTCTGGAGAATCGACGGTCCCCGAACCCTTAAACGTATAAGCTGCGTATATTTTAAAATCTTATGGGCAGATATACCATTGTTGTGAACCATTCTTATTTTCCAATCCTCGATTTTAAAACGATCATTTTTTTGGATAAATAAAAAAAAGATAGGGAAGGGAGTTTTTTGATTTTCGAGAGAGAAAAATGGTAAGTATTTTAATTCGATACTTTTAAAATAAGTCTCGAAATTAATCTGTGCGAAAAGAAATTTTATTTTCCGATGATTGTTTTTCGATCAAGATTAAATTATAGATCGATTAATTTCCCGTTTTATTAAATATGGAATATGTTATATTGCTCTGCTATCAAGCTTTTTATAAATTTTCATGAAAAAAAAAAAAAATCAATTATTTTTATTATTTTCGTACGACGAATTTAAATCTAGATTTATGCTTTTTCGATGGTCGGCGTGATATATATGTATATATACATATCTGAAAAAAAGTTTATGTTTACCCGCGTACCACATTGAAAATGGTATATAAAATTTAATTTAAAATTCAATTCCCCTATTTTTGTGGACATCATAAAAGTATATAGAACAATTAAACAATTTTTATTATTAATAACAACAATACTGTAACGATACTTTATAAAAATTGTCATTAAAATAAAAATACGAAAAAAAAAAAAAGAAACGAAAAAACAAATGTATTATTTATTAATAATAGAACGATTAAACGGTGTGGCTCTTTTCGAGAGCAATAATAACAACTTTAAAAATTTAAATCGAATTAAAAATCGAAAGGAGAAGAGATTAAAAGGGGAAAAAAAAAAAAAGATATCTTCCCGATTGGACGGATAAATATTGGAGCAATAGAGAAGAAAAAAAAATTCGAACCATCTTCGATTTAGGAAATGTATCTCATGATGAAGTTCGAAATCACAATTTCTCCATCGTCTTGCCATCGTTTCCTCTCTCGTCATTACCTATATCCGGCCGAGATTGGAAACGACGAAACTAACTTTCACCATAACGATGGAATTTTTAACGATGTTAAATCGAAAAACTTTTCCTTCTCAATTTTTATCACCTTCCGATTAATGATCGCGAAGTAAGTAAATACACCAAGATTGATCCTATAAGAGAATATACATATATCAATTCCTCTAACAATTATTCAAATTCTGATATAAATATATCGAGAGTTTAAAATTAATAAACCGAATTTCTTTTCTGGGATAATAATATATTGAAAAACATAGAAATTGATCCCATTCAACAAATCCTAAACCAAATATTATCTTTCTCTCTCTTTCCTCCAAACACCATATCAATCACATCGATATATACTTGCCAAAAATTCTCCACACAATCTATCTTCCTTCACTTCATTTTCTTTCTCCCTCCGGCAAAATCGCAAAGAAATTGAAATCCACGGTCTCTTTGGCGTTCGTTCACGGAGCTCGTTGCGGCTGAAATGAAAAGATTAAATCAATGGAAAACGGGGCAGAGCGAGTTGGGCAGAGCGATGCGCAACGCTTGTCGCGCGTGTCGACTAATTTCCACAACGATGGTGTAGAAAAGCTGGTGGATGGGGATCGTTCGAGGGCCGGATGATAACAAAGTGGAGCATTCGTTGGATGGCCACTCGATCGGAACAACGGCCCCGATCGAAAACCGTAATGCCATCCGCGGGGGAACGATGATCCACTCGATCATTGGAACAAGTGAGAATAATGAAATGAATTTGGGATGTGGGCCACGTTTGTAACGAACAATCCGTCCACCTTTTATGGAAATTATTCGCGAGTTGTAGTGATATTCGATTCTTTCTAGAAATTGGCTTCTTCGAGACGAATTTAAAAATTGTTGGATTGTAAAATTTGTATTTTGAAAATATCCGTGGAATCGATCCTCGAAATAAGCCAATTAACATGCTAAACCACGTTAAAAGAAAAAAGGAACTCAACGAATAATTTGATTCGTAAAATTGAACGATTCCGTCATTCGATACTCGCGTTTCTCATTATCGTCGCCGATATTTCCACGTGGCTCGTGCAGGTTGTGTGACGTTCTATTATCAGTTCGCGTCACGGGGAAATTGCGCCCCCGACACGGGGCTTGTCCTGTAATCGCGCGCGCTCGCCTGTAACGCGAGGCGTTTCCGCGCGTTTTGTAATCGAAGAACGATCGGCCGGTGAAACCGATCGGATGGAAAAATTTCTCGATTGCCGCTCTCGCGGTCTCGCGGACTTGTTTGTCCGAACAATCCGTCTGTGTACAACGAATATCGTGCACGGCGACGATTGGAAATCGCGTTCCTACAATTTTTGATTTTTTGAAATGAAAAAGATCAAATGGAATAGTACGCTTCCGATTTTCTAAAGATGGATCCTTCGGAAATCAGGGGAGCATCGATATTTTTGGATTTGGAATTAGAATATTTTGGACAATGATTGAAACGAAAAAGATCAAATGGAATTTCGATTTTCTAAAGATAGAATCGTGGATCCTTTAGAAATCAGGGAGGATCGATATTTTTGCATTTAGATAATGATTGAAATGAAAAAGATCAAATGGAATATGAATTTCGATTTTCTAAAGATGGAATCATTCAGAAATTAGGATAGAATCGATATTTTTGGATTTGGAATTAGAATATTTTGGATTTGGACAATGATTGAAATGAAAATGATCAAATGGAATTTCGATTTTCTAAAGATGGTATCCTTCAGAAATTAGAAGAGAATCGATATTTTTGTATTTGAAAATTAAATTAAATAGAATATTTTGGATTTGAACAATGATTGAAATGAAAAAGATCAAATTTCGATTTTGTAAAGATGGAATCGTGGATCGTTTAGAAATCAGGGAGGATCGATATTTTTGGATTTAGACAATAATTGAAATGAAAAAGATCAAATGGAATTTCGATTTTCTAAAGATCCTTCAGAAATTAGGAGATCGATATTTTTGGATTTGGAATTAGAATATTTTGGATTTGGACAATGATTGAAAAAGATAAAATGGAATATGCTTTCGATTTTCTAAAAATGGATCCTTCAGAAATTAGGGGAGAATCGATATTTTTTGACTCGGAATTAGAATATTTTGGATTGAAATCGTACAATTTTTTGATTTTTTGAAATTTATGAAATACATTTTCCATTTTCTAAACATAAAACCCTAAAAATCTCTCTTCTTCAAAAATCAGAAAAGAATCGATATTTTTGGATTCGAAATTAGAATACTTTGAATAATCATTGAAAAATGAAAAAGATCAAACGGAATAACAAATTTCGATTTTCTAAAGATGGAAAGGAGGAGAGAATTAATATTTTTGGATTTGGAAAGATATTCGATATTTATAACTCGCAAGAAATATCACGCCAATATAATATTCATCTTCGTTCCTTCGTTCGTGATATCCATTCGTATTTCATCGCTTTACGGTCCATTCCGCCATACGGATACGGTTAAATCGCGGAAACGTGGGGAACACGCGTTTCCACACGAGTGCGGAAATATGCAGATATGCGCGTACATCAGGAGCAGAACCTTTCACGAGAGGAGTCCTTGTTCGGGACTACAACGGTGTTCCATTAGTTTTATGCCCTGTCCACGCCTACGTTTTATACGGTCGCTGTTGAAAAAACAATATTTTGATTAATTATTTTTTTCATAGTTTCATCTCGAGTGATTAATACTACTACTATTATTCAATTATTCCGTACCGCGTTCATTGTAATAAATAATAAATTTGGAAGTTGTCATCGATCAACTCCAAACTATATCATTTTGAAAAATGACAGAATAGAAAGAAACGATTTTAACGATTTTTCCTTCAAAATACATCGCGCGAATTGTAATTTAATTTTCATTTTCACCGATCAACTCCAAACTATATCATTTTGAAAAATGAGAATAGAAAGAAAGGAAAAAATGATTTTAACGATTTCTCCTTCAAAATATATCATGTGAATTGTATTAATTTTCATTTTCACCGATCAATTCCAAACTATCATTTTGAAAAATAACAGAATAGAAAGAATGGAAAGAACGATTTTAACGATTTCTCCTTCGAAATATATCGCGTGAATTGTATTAATTTTCATTTTCACCGATCAACTCCAAACTATATTATTTTGAAAAATGATAGAATAGAAAGAAACGAAAGAACGATTTTAACGATTTCTCCTTCGAAATATATCGCGAATTGTATAATTTAATTTTCATTTTCTCCGCAATTGGGATGGAAATTTTTACAGAGAACGGAGGGAATCGGAATCGGCTAGTACGATGACGAAAAGAAAAGAAAGAAATTGTCAAAGAGGGGAAGAGGAGGAGAAGAAAGAAGAAAGAAGGAAGATCAAGGATAGACTTCATAGGCCAGGTTGGCGACGCGTATTCTTGGGGAATTAACACACATTTGCGCTGTTATTGCTTGAGAATACACGTAGTTTGCCTGGTCGTTCACTCCCAGACCACGAAGTTTCGATAGAAAAAACAATTGTGTTGCAGTATATTTAATAATTTTTACTGGCATATATAATACGAGTAGACAAGTCAAACTAATCAACACTTTTAAAAATTGTTCGATCTCAGATGATCTGAGAGATCGATAGAAATTTTTGTACGAACCATTCTTGGATGTTGATCAGTTTGGCTCGTTGTTACGATGTTATTGTTATGTAAAAAGTATGTTAATATAAATTAATTGTCCAATTAAATATCACGACGAAACATTTTTCTCCCCACGATATATTATTAACTCACGTTTCATATCATCGAACGATAATTTTCAACGTCTCCACTGTTCAGTCAATCGATCCTACTTATACAGCGTTATTATATCTTGTTATTGCAGAAAGAAGCGTTTATTTCTCTCGTAAGGAAAGAGAGAGAGAGAGAGAGTAGACAAGAAACGAAAAGTTATTGTGTAAAAGGCAAGAGAACGGAAGAAAATAAAGAGTTACCTTCTCGATATTGCCCCCTTTACATTTCCTTTGTCCCTTTAAAAAGAAAACCCATCCGACGTATCTTTCGAATGATTGCAGTCTCCGACTAATAATAATAATAATAATAATAATAATAATAATAATAATAACGGCGAGTAATAATGGCGATGGAAAATAATACGTCCCTTGTTGTTGATAGTGTGAGAAACGAATCAAATTATATTATTTCATAATTCACAGCGTGTAATATTACTTTTGCATCTTTGTTATAATACAATATTGTATTAATTATAATCAAAATATGTAAACAAATTAGTGGGTAAATTATTGCAACAGCTTTTAACGATCAATAATAACAAACAAATGGAAATAATTGTTATAGTAAGCGTAAGTTTCAAGATATTATAAATTAAATTAAATCCAGATCATCCCCGTTTAATAATTTATTTAATTAAAGGAAATTATTAAGGAGAAACTTTGAAAAAAATAAATAAATAAAATAAAATTGGATTAATTAATTCTTTTCTTTTTTACATGTAACAAATTACCGAGTCGAGTCTAAAATTCTTGAAACGAAGATTAATTATTTGTAAATATCCGTGAGAGAGAGAGAATTTCAATAATTTCTAGATTATTATAAATTATACACTCTCGATATCACGAGAGTGCTAATTAAATATGTAACAGAACTCGATACTACTCGAAACTGGAGAGTTATCTCCCCCGTACGTATAAAATAAAATAATTTTCGAACGTCTTCGCGCGCATCGCAATCGTTATACGAATTTCCTTTAATCAATTTTAACGCAAGCTTATTGCCCACGCGAAACACGTGCAACAACGAGCGAATCGCGCTTTAACCCGCCGACTTGTTCTCATTTAAAGTCCAACCGAACTTGCTCCATCCTCTCTGCAACTCGTACCTCCTCCCCCCCGACTTTTTAATGGCTAATACAAACTTTCTTGCCTTTAATCACGCGGACAATAAACATGCAAAGCGGCTCGTTCGATTTTTCATCCCTGCCTCTATCTATTAAAAATTTACCGTATCCGTATTCTCCGTCATATACATTATTCTCCTTGTACTTTTAAATTGGAAAAATTCAATTTGAATTTTTAATCACCTTAAGTCTCGCGAAATCCTATTAAAATTAGGAAAACTTTAAAACTGTAACATAGTAACTTCCGGTCAACGAAGTGAGCCATCATTGGAAACAGAACGGAACTTTGAAATGCTTTTCAATTCATACAACATTCGAAATCATATCATCCGTAATTTTTAATAAAGACTTTGCAAATTAGGCTTGTTAAAATTAGGAGAATTTTGTGACCGCTATAATTCTCAAGATAACAATTTCCGGGCAACGAGTGAACGATCATAAGGAAGGACAGAACCTTGCCCTTTGAAACGCTTTCTCGTTTATCTCGATACGATTTCCGGTTCCCGAGATATCGTCGCGTAAAGAGAAAGTTAATTTTCGATCGTTTATCGTCTTTGTTATTTGCGGACCTCTCACTGACTAATCTCAAACTCCAGATTCCTGGAAGAACGCGATTTCCAAGAAAAATTGTTAAGTTTTTAGTCAATTAGTAAAATCTTAATTTCTATGGATACTTTAAGTCTTTGTATTTCGATAATTAATTAAGATACCGGGAACGAGACAAAAAGGATCTTCGAATGATATGATTTTCTGAATATTTTAATTACGATTTTACCGTGTAAAAATCAATTTGATGATTATCAATTGAGAACAATACTTTTAATGGATAAATGGACTCGGAAGACACCGCCAAATTGGAATATCTTGCAACATTCTAATAACTTTCACAACATCTATCATGGGATATATTCAATAACATAAACTTCAATCTAAAAATTAGTTGGGTGGTTGGTTACGAGTTTGTACACACAGGGCACAGCTTGCGCAATATCCAGTGGCCTGGTAAAATTAGAATTGCCACGCCCTAACGCAAATCCCTAACCAACATATTAAACTTGCACAAAGATTCATATGTGGCATCGTTATAGCTCACGGAATTCCCGTCTTCGCCCCAATTTAATATTAATCTAACTTCACAAATGTTTTCGAATTAATCGCGCTATTGGATCGAGCGCAAAATTAAAGATAGTTTTAAAAAAAAATAGACCAACGAAATTAAATCAAAGGAGAGAGAAAATCCATTCGTATAAAACTTGCGTAAAACTTAAAAATCTCTCCACTTCTACATGCATATCAACGCATCAAACGAGATGTCAAACGTTGAAAGTTCGCAGTTTAAAAATTCCTTCGCTCGCGATCTAAGCAACAACAACGATACATCATCCTCATCTTCCCGAAAAAACTCGATAAATGCAAATTTTGAATTATTTCCGGTAAACGATACATCCGTGTGCACGAAGTTCTCTTTATGAGAACGAATTATTTCTTCGAGGAGGGAAACGGGCAGAATTTTTACCTCGACGAAAGAATCATAGCCGAGTTGGGTTGGCCGAGGAAATGGCGGACGTAGGGGAGGGGAAAATACGGGGTAAGTTTCCGTGACGTGTAAATCACGCTTTACCGAGAGCTTTTGAGTCTGGCAGCAAGGTTCGTTGAAAAGTTAACAGGCCGAGGAATGAGTGGGGCCGTGTCCCCCTCCTCCCTTCCTCTCTCTCTCTCTCTCTCTCTCTCTCTCTCTCTCTCTCTCTCTCTCTCTCCCATCCCGCGCTCCGTGGCACCGCCCGCTTTTACTTAATGCCTTCTCCCCCTCTCCTCTCCCTTCTTCTTTCGAAGGTGTTAAGTAACGAGCTTGTTGTATATGAATGCCAGTGGCAAAAACGAAGCAATTCTCACCGGTGATTCTCCTCCCTCCCTCTCTCTCTCTCTCTCTCTGAATTTTTTATTTTTCCTCTTCCGTTTTCTCTTCTTTTCTTCCGTTTCGGTCGCGCGATGGAGTCTTTTGTTCTTTCGAGTTTCTGAAAAAGAGAGAAATACGATATGGAATGGGAGTATACTTTCTGAGTTTAAAGATATATATATATAATAAACTCTCGAGAGTTTCACTTTTTTTTTAAAAAAAAGAATGACAATTCTTGACGAGAGGATTAATGGGGAAGCAATTTTTCTTTTGGATACATCGATTAAATAAGTTATGATTAAACAAGGATATTTTTTAAAAATTGTCTAAGAGTGAAGAAGGTTAAAATAATGATTTGGCTCAGGTCCGTGGGTACGCCACCACCCAAGGGACTCGCGAAAGCGGGCACGAGGCCCGTCGGTCCCCCTTGCGGAAAATTCCCCCTTCTCCTTCCTTCTTTTCTCAAAGGGGACAATGTTAAAAAATGACACGAATCTACATATATATAGAAAGAAAATTGGGAAAAGGCAAGTGGAAGAAGTCATTTAACGAAAGTCTCCTTTCTCGCAGCAGTCCAAATATTTATGCGACTCGAAATATTTTAGCCGTAAAGGTCTGAAAAGGCGAGAGTAGCGCGCGAGACGAAATTCCAGCCCAGAATGCCCACTGCGACGACTTGCACGCTCCGGTTTCCGGGATTCCAGCTGCGCCCCCTTTATCCGGAATTCATCGGATCTCGAATACTTTTCGTCCAGGAGATCCTTTGGAAATCCCGTGTGCGCGGCACAAGAATGTTTCCTTCCCCCGTTTGATCCGTGGCCAGAGCCCCGGAAAAATGCTCGATTCCAAAGGAGTCGCGGTGCATCCTCCCCTCCTCCTCCATCCACCGCGTACACACGTCTCTATCCCTCTGTAAATTTTCTCGCGTGTCCTTTTACGAGGAACGGATGGATGGGATCTGCTCTACGCTCCTCGAATACTTCCTCGAATATATACTCGATGAATGTACCTGGACTCTTTGCCCCGTTTCAGAATCAAGCGGTTCCGTTTCATTGTTTATAAGACGAGTTTTCTCTTTTCTTTTTCCAGGAATATCTCGAATTATTTCAATGAAATATTTCAAATATGTAATTTCGAAAAATTCGAAACGAATATATACTCGATGAATATACTTCTTTGTCCCGTTTCAGAATCAAGCGGTTCCGTTTCATTGTTTATAAGACGAGTTTTCTCTTCTCTTTTTCCAGGAAACGAATATCTCGAATTATTTTGATGAAATATTTCAAATATGTAATTTCGAAAGATTCGAAACGAATTTTTATTATACACAAAAGCGAAACACTCAAATTCTAATCGAACAATAATGATATTTCAAATATGTAATTTCGAAAAATTCGAAACGAATATATACTCGATGAATGTACCTGGACTCTTTGTCCCGTTTCAGAATCAAGCGATTCCGTTTCATAGTTTATAAGACGAGTTTTCTCTTTTCTTTTTCCAGGAAAACGAATATCTCGAATTATTTCAAATATGTAATTTCGAAAGATTCGAAACGAATATATACTCGATGAATATATCTGGACTCTTTGACCCGTTTCAGAATCAAGCGGTTCCGTTTCATTGTTTATAAGAGTTTTCTCTTTTCTTTTTCCAGGAAACGAATATCTCGAATTATTTCAAATATGTAATTTCGAAAAATTCGAAACGAATATATACTTGATGAATATATCTCTTTGCCCCGTTTCAGAATCAAACGGTTCCGTTTCATTGTTTATAAGACGAGTTTTCTCTTTTCTTTTTCCAGGAATATCTCGAATTATTTCAATGAAATATTTCAAATATCGAAAAATTCGAAACGAATATATACTCGATGAATATACTTCTTTGTCGTTTCAGAATCAAGCCGTTCCGTTTCATTGTTTATGAGACGAGTTTTTTTTTTCCAGGAAACGAATATCTCGAATTATTTCAAATATGTAATTTCAAAAGATTCGAAACGAATATATACTCGATGAATATACCTCTTAGTCCCGTTTCAGAATCAAGCGGTTCATTGTTTATAAGACAAGTTTTCTCTTCTCTTTTTCCAGGAAACGAATATCTTGAATTATTTCAAATATATAATTTCGAAACGAATTTTTATTATACATAAAATACTCAAATTCTAATCGAGCAATTAATAAATCGTTAATAAATATTGTAATTCGTCCAACGATCTAATGACACCAACAACAATATCGAAAATTCGATGGACAAGGCGTGGAAATGGCGAGTATCGGGCAAGTTGGAAATCGTACGCATCGACGCGTACGAATATCTATATTTGCGTTATGCGAGCATTGGGGAGGAGGGGGGAGAGAGATGGTCCTTACCGGAGATATCCTCAATTACTAATCATCAAAGGGATTTAGGAGGAAGGCCAGATTAGTTTAGGCATCTTGTAGCATCAACCGGTTAGATGGAATCGGGAGAGAGAGATGTCGCAGGGAGAGCAACATCCTGGCTATGGATAATGCTGTATGCGCTATCGAATTACGGACTAATTAAACCTAAGTAGCTTTAATCGTAAGCGCATCCGCACTGTGCTTATGTAACGCATTCTGATTGAAGACGCGCGTACTTAAGATCCTTCGCAGCTACTTACTAATCCATATCCGGATAATTCCTCCCATCGATCATCCTTGCGATCGGCAATCGAGAATTTGCACCGTCGCACTCCGCTCGTATCTCGGATTTTATCTCGTATTTCCAACGATCGCCGCCTCCATTCTCCAGGTGAAAATTTAATTTAATTCAATTTACAAATTCTTACCTACATCTGATCTTTACAGTGCGTAAAAATATTTAAATTCTCTCGTTTTTCGAGCCGCTCGAAATGACTTTAATGATGCCCAACATTTAGTTGAAGATATTTCGAAATTCCAATCAAGATAATGTTTCGTATGTGTTAATCTCGACGAGAAATCGGAAATCCAGATATTTTTCTTAATTTTTAATATTATTATATATTATTTTAATAATTTCGTAAGATACGATTGTTCAAGATATTTCGAAATTTCAATCAAGTCTCTTGTACTCAAACCTCGACGAGAATCCACATGGAGATTTTTCTAAATTTTTAATATCCTAGAATCCAAAAATGTTTAATCTATATTTGATCGACTTTCTATTAATAATCTCCATTTCGATATGATCACTCAAGATATTTCGAAATTTCAATTAGAGCAAAATCTCAAAGTCTCGATGAGAAATGGAGAATCCAAAGGTTTCTCTAAATTTCCAAAATTCTAGAATCCAAAATTCGATCCTTATTAATAATTCATTTCAATACGATCATTCAAGATATTTCGAAATTTCAATTAGAGCAAATTTCTCGACGAGAAATGGAAAATCCAAAGGTTTTTCTAAATTTCCAAAATCTTAGAATCAAAAATTCGATCCTTATTAATAATTCATTTCAATACGATCATTCAAGATACTTCGAAACTTCAATTAGAACAAATTTCTCGACGAGAAATGAAGAATTCCAAGGTTTCTCTAAATTTCCAAAATCTTAGAATCCAAAATTCGATCCTTATTAATAACTCATTTCAATACGATCGTTCAAGATACTTCGATTAGAGCAAATTTCTCGACGAGAAATGGAGAATCCCAAAGTTTTTCTAAATTTCTAAAATCCTAGAACGTCCAAAATGTTTAAAATAATCCGCAGCGATCGAAAATCGGATATCCACACACGGCATTTTCCTGTATTCGACGAATGAATTCCCCATTAATAATCGATTTCCAAGATACTACGGTCATTCGTGTTACGCGCTTTTTCGAGGGGACGGTTACCGGATACAGGCCAACTCGCCGCGTTTCCTTCGCCGGTATGCTTCGTAAAGCCTTACTTTGCATATTTATTACCGTCGACGGCGGGCCGTCCCACGGGTCGCATTCGAGTTTAAACGGCCGCTCCTTTCGTATTTGCCATCGACGGCGCGCGTGAGAGTCTCGATGAGCCATTATCGCGATGGCCGAGAAAAGATCGGGAGGAAAGAAGAAAAAAAAAAAGGAAAGAAACGGAAGGAAGGGGTACAAAGGAGCGGAACAAGTGCGATAAGGGATCGTTTCCTTTCCCAGTTTGCCTTGTGTCACCCTCCTGGAGAGCCTCTTCTCGTGTAATCTTCCCTGCAACAGAGACAACGTGCGAACGAGTCGGAGTATAAACAGCTGGGAATTGTTTCGAGACCTCCCCCGATAGGGGGATATTATTACGGTATTTATTCGTTTCAACAAAAATTGTGAACCCCTCTCTCTCGAGGGAGAGACGCATGGATCGATATTTTTAGAAAAGTTAATCAATATCTTCTTAAGGAGTATATCAATTAAACTTGAGGGAAGAAGAATATTTTATCTTTCAATGCTTGAGAATTACCATCTACGATTGGTTGCAAGAATGGTATCAGAGAAAGAAATTGGTACCTAAAATCAAATTGCTTGAAACGTACTTGTCTCTCTTTACTCGAAGAATTATTTTACTCGAAGACCTCCCTCGATAGGGGGATATTATTACGATATTTATTTGTTTCAACAAAAATTGTGAACCCCTCTCTCTCGAGGAAGAAACGAATGGATCGATATTTTTAAAAAGTTAATCAATATCTTCTTAAGGAGTATATCAATTAAACTTGAGGGAAGAAGAATACGATTTTATCTTTCAATGCTTGAGAATTACCATCTACGATTGGTTGCAATGGTATCAGAGAAAGAAATTGGTACCTAAAATCAACGTACTTGTCTCTCTTTACTCGAAGAATTATAGTTCTCGTACGAACTATACAAAATTCCACTCGAAAATCTAAAACAAAAGAAATAAATCAATCGAACGATCTACAATCCAAAAGATACGAAAAATTCGATTAAATTAGATTCAAAGTTCCTCCAAAACTCGCCTTTCTTTCTCTCTCTCTCTTCTCTTTCCTCTCTCCTTTTATTTCCACTCTCGAAAATCTCGAGAAACAAGGAAAGAAGGAAGGGAGGCGAGGCAAAACGAGCAAAACTTTACGTATCCTTGTACGATTTGTCCAGGATCGACCTCCCCCCCCTCCGTAAACCTTGGGCTCCACTTCGCCCATTATTACGTCTCGTAATAACGTTGGCCAGCCATCTCTGAAAGCAGCAACGCCTCATTTAATAAGAGCAAGAAAGTCCCCTCCCTCCCGTACCTACAAAGCCAGACCTGTTTACCGTCGCGGTGTACTGCAATTATAATTATAATGCCATTGTTTTCGCAAGCGTGGGTGCACGACGATGGCTCGCGAGCACTCTCCCCTCTCCTCCCCCTCCTCCTCCTCTCGTGTTCTCGCGACGAGAATCGCGACGACGAAGACGTCGACGACGACGACGACAACGTCTACGCAGGTCGGAGAAACCGATGTCGAATTAGCAAATCAAATTTCCCCGGGAATTATTTCAGCGCGAGCTGCTAAACAGCCCGCGGCGCGGCGACAAGGCCGCGTGCAGGATGGAAGGAAAAGCGTGGTGGAGTTTAATTCGAATTGGTGGAAAAAGAAAATAAAGAGCAACGGAGCGTGAGCGAGGGTGCGAGGAAATTCTAAACCCGGCTTCCTTTCGCCACCCTCCTCCCCTTACGGCAAATTTTCATTAACGTAATTAATCGACCGCGCGATCCACACCCGTTGTTATTTGTTGCGCGGTCAGAGGGGGGGGGGATGTCCTTTTGCCGATTCTTGCGTCAGATGATTCTTCCTTCGTCGGAAATTTTATCGAATTCCGACTTATTCCTATTATAATTATTTTAAACGCTATTAATTTATAGATTAAATTAACTCTTGTTAAATTAAAATTTATTGAATTAAAAAATTAATTTTCTTCATAAATTTAATCTAAAAATTATTATTAATAATATATTGAAATATATAATATAATTTTATCCTCTTTTCTATAAATAACATTTAAATATTTTCTAGTTATAAGTAAAATTATTCGAAATGAATAAGATACAGTAAAAATTGTTCCAACGATTAAATTAATTATTTTTCTTAGAAAGAAAAATTTTCAATAATTAAATCTTTATGGAATTTTGTTTGGGAATTTTCTCGGATTCTTTCCAATTGTATCGAATTTTGATCGAATTTTTGAGTCGAATACGGAAAAATATATAAAGTGACGAGAAATGGAGAGAGATGAATCGTACGGATCGTGGAGATGTTCCCCTCCGAGCCGAATGGTCAAAGTTTCTATCGGATTAACGGAATTAATACGCGGACATTTTACATCGTGAATCACCGGTTGAAAATGCAGGCCTATTTACTTTCTGACACGTGAGATTACGCTAGACCCCGTATTACGTCGATTACAAAGACGTTCATGAATATTTAAATAGGGATAGTGCAGTTCAATATCTCACGATGCGAACTGATGCGCCTGAATAGATAATGACGCCTACAATTTTCGTCCACCCGGACGAAACGTTACGTGCGGACATGCCTTTGCGAAAACCATTTCCATCCTCGATTTTCCGCTTTATATATACATATATGTCCACGCGGATATTTTCCACGAGCCAAGCGAATTTTTCTCCCTCGAAGACGATACCCGTTCTAAACAATTTTCCGTATTTCCGGTCTAGCATTCGCGATATAATCTCTTGGAATTGTTAAAATCATTCCGATTAATTTTGATCCGTTTTTAAGAGAAAGATGGAGTCGTTTGAAAGTCGATGAAAATTAGATTAAAAAATTGAAAAAATATAGGAGAAAATATCATTTTAATTTTTTTAAACTCGATAATCAATGATTGCTGAAATTAAAATTGTTCGTGTATATTATAATAGGCCATGGATGTTTCTTTTGGAATTATTACTCGAATTGATTGATAAAAAGTTTCGAAAAATTTTTATGCAAAATTGGTAGCAATTTTTTTTTTTTTTTAGAAAAATGTTTTAATCACGTATATTTATGTTCTACATATTCCATGGTTTTTTTTTTTTTTTTACATATATTTGTTTTAAGAGCATATTATGAAAGAGTAAACATACATTTTTCATATGTACGTTTATCGTATTTATTTTGTAAAATTCGGTACTATTTATTAAACTCTCGAACAAATTTATTAAGAGTGCGAATGTACACACGATATTATACGTATTATCGAGTAATTGTTAACCAACTCGATGTAATTAATAAATGATATCGCGGAAAAAGTGGGGTAAGTATAAAACAGCGATTGGAAATATCCGAGGAAAAAATTACGTTAAAACGAAACACTGTTTTTAAAAAGGGAAATTCCAGTATCATGACGTTTTAAAAAGCAAAAAAAAAAAAAAATACTCTAAAATAATTCTGATGATAAATTAAATTTCTCTGAAACAAAGAAAAGATTATAAATATTAATTTAATCTTGACATAATTTCAGAATTTCTTATCGAATTTCTTGAAATATTTTTCAAACCGTAATTAAAAACGATGGATTCTTCTAGATCCAAAAAAAATTTACCAATTTTTCCAAATTTATGCTTTGCAAACCAATAATTCAATATTGAAAATTTCGATTCGATAATTCAACATTCGTCAATAATCGACGATTAAAAATATTATTTACCACGAATAAAATAAACATGTCGAGATCTGTAAGATTCACAAACATTCCAAAATTAATAGTCGTGAAAAGTCTTGGAGAAAAAAAGTGAAATAAAATAAAATGGAGACATTTCACCAATCGTTTTTTCAACGAATCGTTATCCTGTTCATCCTCCACAACCCGAAACTATCCTAACTCGATCCACGAAAAATCATTTCTCTCCTGTTTCCCCCTGTTTTCGCGAATGGGGGGAGGGGAACCGGCTACTGGCATAAGTGGATTCAAACATGTCGAATTTAGCAAGTTTGCCAACGCGACCGTCTGCCGCTCCATGTAAGCGCTAACAAAACTCTAATGAGAACGAGGCCTCGAATTAAGCGGAACTCGGCGTAATTGAAATTGAACGAAATTGGAATTATCGAGAATTCGATTAACAACGAACTCACGAATTCACGGGGCGATACTTTACGCGATGGGAAGGGACGATAAGAAGCTGCGTTATTATTTTTTGCGTGAATGTAATTTTCCATGAGAATAATAATTATTATTTTATTATTATTGTCAATTGAATATTTTGAAAAATATCGTAGCCAAATATTATATTATATCGATTGAAAGAAAGATATATATTTTGGAAAATGTATCTGATTTTCTATTTATTTATTTCTATTTATTTCTTTCCAACTTTTTGAGTAATATTCTTATTCTCAGTTTAATAAGAACGAATCCAAGCCAATTTCGAGACGATTTTGAAACAATTTTTTTTAGAAATATTCCACGAATCACATTCCTTCCAATATCGGAAATAAACTCTCTCGTCTCGATCATCTTAACGACCCTATTGCTATTTATTGCTTACGTATTCAGATGCAGAAAGAGGGTGGAATTTTTTTCGATAACACGACTCGTCAAAATCAGGAGATAATTTGTCCAACTCGAATACATCGAACACGCCACAGGAGAATACTCCACAGGTTCCGTTTAACCCACTGTTTTCACGATAAATGTGAACCATTGATATGCGATTGTATTTTCCATCCCCGGATTCCGGGTTAAAAGCTCGCTCATTTCCATGTGTTATAAATGCGAGCCGATTTGATTCATGCCTGCCATAAATTGCACGACATTTCGAGCAGTAATTGTGGACACTAATTTTCTATCCGATTTCCATACGGATCGGGAGGGAGGGGACAATTCCCTCCGTGTCATCAAGGATTTCCCTGCTTTTTCTGCTTTTCATTACCCCGCTGACTGACGCCTGGGAATCATGCTCTCGACGATCATCGAGCACAATTATTTCCCACTATACAAAATTTGTTACTTCCAACAAATATAAACAATTCCACCAATATTCCACGAGAAACTATTTCCTTCAATTCAATTGATCCCAATCTCGATACATTCCTTTCCATATTTAATAAAATTCACTCCATCTTTTTTTGCATGTTAACCCTTCAGAATCCAATTTTGTGTCTATAATTACAGATAATTTTAACACGTGTCTCATCCTATACAATATTTACAAATCCAAAATATTCCAAGATTCTTACCTTATTACACGTACGTCAAAAACAATCTGATATATCTATGTACTATACGAAACAGATACGTCAGGTATCTGTTTGTTTTTCGAAACATATCCACCGTGAATCCGGAGTAAATCAATTTAACAGAGAGAGAGAGAGAGAGAGAGAGCAGTTAAAGGATTCCCGAAGAAAAATCCAGAGCGGATAAGAAGGAAACGAAGGGGAGGAGAGAGGGACGAGGGTATCGGGAATGGGAGAGGAAAGAAGAGACGCGACGTCGAAATCATCGTCCCTGAGGGATCGACCAATCGTCGCTATACCAGGCACCCAAGATAAACTCTTGGCACGTCTTCATTAGAGTTTTCTAGTCTATTTACGGGCATGGAGGGACCTCTCTTATTACTCGACCAGAAACAACATGCCCGGCTCCATTGGCGGACCTCGATGGCGCATTGCTCGCCCCCACCGTGTGTGTGTGTTTGTCCTCGAGAACTGCGAATCCTCCCCTCCAACGTTGTATTTTCAAGAGCAGTAATGGATGAGGAATTTTGGCGATAACTCGGCCAATTTTCTCTCCTTCTTTCACGACGCCCATCGTGCGTTTTTTTCAAGTAAAGGAGGGATGTGATACTCAGGATAGAATATTTTGAAACAATTTGTGAATAGACGAAGATTTCTTCAGTTATAGCAATCATCTATCCCTGAGATTGAGATATATATTCAAGATAATCGAGAGAGAGATTGTTTGTGCAAAGTCTTCGAATAATAAATCTAATTTATGATTAATAAGGATCAAAATCTCGTCTAATCGAGATCTAATAATGATAATCGAAAAGTGGGAGGATTTTTTAAATTTATCTTAAATTTAATTGATCGGCGCGAGATTATGCGGGGTGTTAAAGCGAGAGGCGTATCCATTTCCGGTAAAAATAAGCTCGCGCTGTGGCTTGCTCCACCGTTCCCTCGCGTAATAAGAACCGATTTGCCCTCTATATTATACCCCATCGTTATCCCTGCCCAACGAGGGATACCTAATAAAGATCAACTTCCACGTGATACTTATTATAGATTGAACCAATGATGAACCAATGTTCCAACACTTTGTTGCGCGCGAGTTTCGACTCCCCCTTGTGTAAAAAAAAAAAAAAAAAAAAAAAAAAAAAAAAAAATATCGTACGTGTATTCTATAATTCCCAATCGAATATCAATAATTCAATTTTACACGGATATTATTATTTAAACAACCATTAAACTTGATAATTGTTCACTTATTTCTACTTCGACCACGTTTTTCTTTACGCTCCCTCCTTCGAAATCGTCAAAAAGAGACAAATCCTTCTTCCAGATTTCTTCGAGCTATCAATCAGAAGAGATCTCTCAAAATCTTCTCCAACTTGCTTAAAAATTAATCGTGCAACGATTCTCGAAGAGAATCGTTGAACTGGGGCAGAAATGGTAGGCAGATCTCGAACCCAAAGGAGAAAAGAAAAATGGAAAGAGAAAAATAGCTTCTTTCCACGGGAAATTTCAATATCCCGAGTTTGTGCTTCGCAGGGCCTACCTTCGCAACCCACCCCTCTACGATCCACGTGGGAGAGGATGGAAGGAAGAAATATACCGGATAAAATGAACGAAGGAAGAGAGAGAGAGAATTGTCGCCCTCCCCTCCCCCTCCTCGGCCCCGTGACACTCTCAAGAGGTTCCTCTTCGTTCGTGACTCCAGTAGACATCGGGGGATCACTTCTTTCCCGTTCTTGGCCGGTTCCCCGGCGAGAGACGTACTCCTCGTGCCGGCTAATTTAATTCTTAAACCGAGAATAAGGGTGGCCGAGTATGACGAAAAAAGAGAAGAGGAGGAAAAAGGAGGAAGTCGGCGAATTTCTCCTTCTTTCTTCTATGGGAGTAGTACACGTAGGAGAGAAGCCATCGCCCTTTACGAGGCATATGCCAGATGATAATTGGTATAAGTGTTACTCTCGCCGAGGGGTGCTTGCGTTCTCTTTTCACACCCATCCTATTTTCACTGATTCGCTTTTTTACGTCGAATCCTCGAGGATCTCTCTCTGCTCTGCGGGATCACGGAGGAGAAGATCCTCTCATCGCGATGTTTCGTAAGCTACGATTCACGTGGAGCATCGCAGGAGGGGGGAAAAATGCAAAAGGGATGCTCAAAGGGATGGGAGGAAAAGAGAATGGAATGGTCTTGGATGCGCGCGTTTGAAAGAATCTAAGATCTTGGGAAAAATCTTCAACTTTTTGATCAATTGGGATGAATTGGAATGAATTATAATAAAATGTAAATCAGGAGAGAAATAATTTTTTAAGAAGGAGAATTTCTTCCTTGTGAAAGATCGAGCAAAAATTTTTATATCGTTTGAAAAATAAGGGGCAAGGAAATATTCCTCGAGAATATTAGTAGAAATATTTCGCTTTATCGAGGGGGGGGATACTATCGAGGGATTCCTTTATTAAAAATCTATCCACACGACCTCGTGTAATTGCATCCAAGAGTCTTCTATTTAGCCGTCGCCTTCTTATCACGAGTAATCTCGGAAGGATAGCCGTGTACGGAGAGAGTGAACGTAACCGCGGATCGAGTAAATGCGTTAGACTACGAAAACGGATTATTTACCCGCCTTTTAAGCTGCCTGCTGAGAAAGCCGGGGGTGGACCTTCAAGACATTTCCTAACGACATTGTGGACCACGACCGAGACCGGCTTCTTCTTCTTCCAAAACAACGTTACGACATGGAAATTAGAATCAAAGGGGTCGCGCGATAACGAGTTTATAACGGGAACGATGCATCGCGATTTTTTAACGTTTTTCCACGTCCACGTATTTAGATTATATCTGTGAAAATTTTACTCGATTCCTTTGATTTTGAAAATTTAATCTCGCTAAAATATTCACGGATATAAAATCTCACTCGACGAATTCTTAATCAACTTCCTCCACTTTCCCAAAAAAAAAAATTCCTATTAACACAGATTCGACAAACTTTTCGTACATTCGCTCGACTTGCTCGCGGAAAAAAAATAAACGATCCCTATTAACACGAATCCAAAGCGAACAAGAGAAGAGAAAGACGCTCCGTGCGGAGAGGATGGAAGAAGGGCAAGGAGGCGACAAGTGGAGGCAGGTGAATGGCAAGGGCATCAACGGCAAGGCCGACGTCTACTAGCCCGGAACAACGGAAGCGTAGGAACGATGCGCAACCGAGATATCCTCTAACAAAGGCGACATAAGTTACGTAAAGTGGCCGTATACGTTCCCGGCCGACTGGCTATTCTTTACACTGACTGTTGTACCGCACGACCACGCAAAAAAAAAAAAAGAAAAAAAAATACAACACTCACACACACGCGGGAAATCGAGCCAAGTGTGTGTGTGTGTGCACTCATCGAGCTTACCACACACACACACGAAACGAGGAGCGCGATCTCACGATCCGTATAGAGGTCCACACGCGTCGTTGTCGATGCGCGCCTCTACGGGCGACAAACTGAACGAACCGTGGCGGGAAGCGGAGAGAGAGAGAGATGCGTGGAGCGAAGAGGGACAGGAGATAGGAGAGAAATATAGTAATCCTGTGTATATACGTATTCCCCGTATATACAGGGTGTAACGCGGGTAACGAATGTTATTGATGTCCGGCACGATAGTACAGGAATGGCACGCCCTTATTGTCATTTTATACGATACCTGCCTCCATTTTCGGTCACAAATATCGGATAACGGCGCGACTCTGTCGTGGCAGGGGTCGTCCCTTCTTTTTTTTTCTTTCTTTTTCTTTTTTTTTTTTTTTTTCGATGCCTCGTACACGACGACGGCTATTGGCTTCGTACGGCAAATTGGACGACGACGACGACGACGGATCGTTCCCTTCCCCTCCCTCCCTTCTCCGTAGGAAAATCTGTTCAGCGAAGGCGGTGAAGTTTTTCCTTCTCTCACGTTCTGCGCCGGACTCCTTTTTTTTTGCCTTGTATTCGTTTCCTTAAGTCGGTTTCCTTTTTCTTTTCTTCTTATGGAGTTTTATTTTTCTTCTTCTTTTTTTTTAATTTTCCTTTACTCCAAGCCTTTGATAGCCTGAAGGGTGAGAGGGTGGCCATGACGCGTCACGGTTTCGGAATTTTCTATTCTATTCTATAGCGGTTGACGCGTCATAAATTTCTTTTGAAAAAAATATGAAAGATGAAAAGGATTCTCCTTCTTTCTCTATTTAATTTCTTCTTCTTCTTTGATGCGATTCCTCTCGAATGATTTGAAAAGAGTTTTCCAATATTCCTTTTTTCAAACATCAATAATAATAATAATAATAATAATAATTCTGATCATAAGAAATTGGCCATCTGCTAATGATTACTTTAACTGTAAAAAAAAAAAAAAATATAAAATATATATATATATATTCTTTTCAAAAAGACACAAGTTCAAAGCATGTAAAAAAAAAAAAATGACTAATTATGGAAAACGGTTCGACAACAAAATGTAGGGGAGGAGATATTAAACGACAATATCAATCGAAAATCGTTTTTCTTTTTTTTTTTTTCCCCTCCCTGGGTTCCCGTTCCCATTGTTAATTGCACGGTCCAACCACAATGGGCCGAAAAGAGGTATCAAAACGTTCTATGCCTTTTCATTAGCCTTAAAAGCGAACAGGCGTCCCGACAAAAATTTTTCCGATCCGATTTGATTCTCTGGCCACGGTCGTATTCAATTTCTAACGGCGGCCCGTTTTATACGCGTGTTAAAATCGATATAAGCTGTCGATTCAACCCTCTGCTTGTAAACCACGTCACCGTGTGAACGTTTCAATGCCGAAAACAACCCTCCAATGGACCGTTTCGTTTAATGCGCAAATATATTAAAAAAAAAAAAAAAAAAAAGAAAAAAAAAAAAAAGAAGAAAAATTCTGGCCAGATCAATCGTCAGTAGAAATATATGAAATAGTATGGATCGTGGATTTGCAATTTTTTTTTTTCTTTTTGAATACGATTTTTATTTTTTTTTCTTTCTTTCTTTCTTTCTTCCTTCTCGATGGGAATATAATAGGTTGGACAATATGATTGTTTAGGTTTGTTCTTTTCTCTCTCGGTTGGAAAAGAGTTGGAAATTCGTGGCGCGTGCGAAATAAAAGTTTAAAGTAACGCACAAGAGGATTATCGTCGCGTTCGATCGATACAGATAGATATACAAAAAGAGAGAGAGAGAGAGGAAACGAGGTTTCAAAGTGTGGTAAAATCTGCGCGATCGGTGTTTGAGCTTTTCCTTTATCGAATGCCACCGTTATAAATCCGAAAACTGGCGCACGTGTTCCCAGTGAATCGAAAGCATTAACAGTGATTATTTGGTAATTGCTGGAAGCTTATCTCGAATTAAACGCGAGAATGTATAGAGAGAGGATGGCTATGTTTTTAGGAATGCATGACGAAATCGATACAGGAGTGGAGAAGTGAGATCCGACACGATTTTATCCGAATCGAATTTACGATGAAAATTTTTTTAAATCATCGATAATCTTACCCTGAGAAATTTCAATAATTTGAGGGAAAAAAAAATCAAAAACTGTGTGAATTTATTACTCGAGTTTGGATCGAAGAATCTAGGATCGAATAAATTTGACCAAATTTTTTATACATACACACCAATAAAATCAAACGCTTATGAATTAAATTACAAACAGAATATTCTACCTTTCAAAAACGCTATTACAAAGCAAACCCACGTGTCGTATCTCCAAATACCCTCTTAAAAAAACCTCGAGAAACCTCGATCCCTCCAAATTGTTTACTCTTCAAAATCGAGACGCGTGCCGATTCGACGAAAAGACGAAGCAATGAATGAGAGAGTCTATAAAGAGAAAGAAGAAGAAGAAGGAAAAAACAACAGAGGAATTGGTTACACGTAAAGAAAAATTCGGGGAGAGAGCGAAGGGAAGGGAAGGGAGTGGGGGGGTTAAAGCGAATTCTCGGTGTCTCCGTTGGGAGTTGGGTTCCGGCGGAAGTCCCTCTCCCGGCTTGTGAAATGAGAAAGCCATCCAGTTCTGCCCCTGCAGCGATGCAGTCGATATCCGCCATCCATCAGCCTCGAGACACCAAAAACAACGACGACTATTGGGTTTCGCGCTACCACACATAACGACCAATCACCCGCAAAACAATCGGTTCTATATATATATATATATATATATATATACACACACACGTGCATCCCTTACAATTGATCGATACTGGAGGGAACAATAAAGTAATTAATAAAAATCCGCCCTTAACCCGAGTCAATTTCCTATGGGCGAGAGATCGAAAATCAATGATGATCGGGCGCGATAATTGATTTGGATGCGGGTGATTGTTAAGTCGAGTGAGTCTCGTGCAATTAATTATCGTGATGGAATTTTCTTTTTTTTTTTTCTTTCCCTATTTCGACTCGAGATTTTTAAACGATCGACGATTTGATCGAGGTGAAAAGATTTTGGTTTTCTTTTCTTTTCGAGGAATCGATCGAGGGTTAATAATAATTCGAAAGGGGAATAATTGTAATTATTTATGGTGAAATCAGTTTTGTGTTAGTTGGAATAATTTTGAAGAATGAATTTTCAGAGATATAAGATATTCTTTTTTTTTTTAATAATTGGGATATTATTGTGCAACAACAAAATATTGGAACGAAATGATATTGGAACTTTTTCAAAAAAGAATGGTGTTGTAGTCCTTTTTCCCCCCTCCCTAAAAAATTTAATCATATTAAAATTGACAAAGCTCTTTTCTCGGGGGAATAAAATTACATTCCGATATACACGTGCATTTCGCGCATTTAGAAAATTAAATATTTTTTAAAAAGGGCGGTAATTAAAAATTGGAAATCGATACTAACTGGAAATTATTCGTCCATATTCACAATTTTCTGCAATTCCTTCCCACATTTTTATACCAATGTTAAACACACGACGTATAAGCAAATACTCGTTTGTTCCCAATTACTTTCTCTCCATTAATCAAAAATGGATTAAATTAAATTTAAAGAGTAATCGATCTTACTTACCGATTAATAACTTCAATATCTTTTTATTATTTCCCCTTTGCAACGATTCTAATCGCGTAAAATCTCGTCTCTCGCTCGAAATGTCCCGATGATAAACCGGAATCCATCCCTCGTTAATTCGAAACTGATCTCTCCTCCCCCCGCGGAGAATGTTTACAGCGAAATCAAAACTCTCGCTGCTTTGAAACAATGGTAAGCGACGTCGATTGTTTATCGAAGGCTAACGAAGGCAAAACGCTAATAAGCAGAGATCTTGGTAGCAGGAGTCTTGTCGTGTGCATAATTAAATCCGTCTCGAACTTTAATATAACGAGAAAACTGCAAGGAAATAAGTAGGCCATCCATTTACCGCCAACCGGTTATTGGTTGATAAAGGATAAAGCGAAATGTCGCTCGTTTAAACGTTTTTCTTTTTTATTTCGATTCCGTAAAAAATCCAGAAAATCCTCCTTCTCCAACCCATGGGACCATGATATTCTAAAAACCAAGAATATATGAATTATTATTATTGTTGTTTTATAATTTAATGAATATTTTCGCAACAAAATTGGGACAAATGTTTTTCTAAAAAATTAATGGAAAATTCTTATTTGTATTAAAAGAAAAGTGGGGAGAGGGTGATTGGTATCGTATTCGAAAATTCTAATTTTATTTTATTTCCTAAGAAATTTATTTCCTTGGGAATTCTTTTAGAAAAAAAAAAAGGATAGGATCGCCTCCCTCCCTCCCCCCATTCTTTAATGAAACATTCTGCGCATACACATTTAATATTTCTACTTTCTTGCTTCCTGAAAGTTTTAATAGTTACGATTAAATATAGATTTAATGAAAAATCGAATATTTCGTGGGGGAATTTCCTAGAATACGTCAAAGTTTCATTTCAACTTGTAAATAATTCATTTCTCGTTCGACAATCTTTATGTAATTTCGACGATAAGAAAAATCGTAATCGTCGTTTAATTTATTATTCGAAACAATATATATGTATAAATATTTATAGTTTTAATATAATTCTACACGATGAATTACTAGTTCGAAAATTTTATTCGATCAAGAAGGGAATCACTAGGGCTCTCGTCGAAAATTCGAAACTTCCCCCGTTACTTTGTTACCAAACTTGTTGCACGTGAGAATTTATTAAAATTAAAACTAAAAACTTTTAAAACTTCCCTTCCGTTCTATATTAAACAACATCATTGCTTTAACGCCCATATAACGACATTTGTTATATCGTAACATTTCGATATTTTTTCCCATATATAATTCCCATAAAAAAATTCGAAAGGAAGAAATTTCCTCGTCCACGAGGAAATCTCCAATATTTTCGTTCGTTAAAGAAATTTTTAATGACGAATGATGAAATTATTGCGTCACATCGTTTCGTAAATTACACAAATAATACCCGTGAAAATTATATATATATACATACTCAAATGAGATTCCCTGAATAAAATTGAACGTATTATAAATAATACTTTTACAGTCGCATTTATTATTTCGATTGTAACAGATACTATCACCACCCGTTTTCAAAAGAATATTATAAAATCAGCGGAGCATCAACGTTTGCAATATGCATGCAGCAACTTTACAACCGTGCATAACGGATGCTCCAGAGCTTGAAATAATCAACGTTTATAGACCGTGACGTATTATTCTCGAAGGTGCATAAACGTCGTTATAATTTACAATTCTGAAATTAGCCGATATATACACCGTGTATATTCGTTCCCAAGTATTGTCGATACAAATCTGTGGATAAAATTATCCATGAATCCATCCGATTGGTGAATTCCAATTTTCCAATAATCTAATATCTAATAAATATTTGTGAAATGGGTGGCAAAGGTTGGTCGTGAAATATTGGTGGAAAATAAATAATTTAACGGAGAGGAAATAATAAATGCGACGAAGGGATCTTCATTATCAAAGATTTTCATAATTACCGTTTAATCATTTTATTAATTCCGTGTTTACAATCGAACCGTGAAAAATGCGTGAAAAATTGCGAAAACGAATAATAATAATTATCTCGTTGGAAAATTTTTGTTCCCTTATTATTATTATTATTATTATTATTATTTCCATTTGCCTCTCCGATCATCACGTGTCATCATCGGATTCCTTTTTTTTTTTTTTTTGTAATTAGTTAATTAATACCGGTGCACGTAATTTTACGATAATTTTTTATTAATTAATTAATCGATTGATTAATCACGAACACGGGAGATACGAGAGAGATCGCGTGTTTAATTCGAGTGAAATCGGTTTATTCGGTCAAAGTTCGTTTTGCTTGTAAATCTTTCTCAAAGAGCAAGTGAATAAGCGTTGGCTTGTAAAATAATAACGTGAAATAATAAAATAATCCGAATATATATATTTTTCTTTAAATAAATTTCTAGAATATGGTTAAAATAAATTCGAGAATAATTTTAGAGATAAAGATTTTTCCTTTCGTAGATATTTTTGATCGAAAACAAACATATATATATATATATGTATAATTAATATTCTCAATAGAAAAAAAAAATTTCAGGCTAATATTCATACATGCTCGACGAAAAAAAGAAGAACGAAAAATAACGAAACAAGGGATCTCGGTCGATGGCAACAGAATTCTCGCAGCCTCGTCCATTATTCCATTCCCATATACGTGTATGCAAATATGTTTCCTCCATGTTGAATCTTCGTTTCCAAATAACCAACTCTCTAACAAAAGACAAGGGATGGCTTGTCTCTCGTTGATCCACATCGCGAAATCTCGCATCGTTAAATCTTCAAATGCGTAGCTATATATATATATCCATGGTACGCATTATTATCAATGCAAATTCTTCAGAGTTTCACTTTCTTCCTCCACTTCTACCTTCGAGGCAAAAATTTCCCCCTTGCCAAATGCGTGCACGACGTGTATATAACGACGTATAAACACGACCTCGTCGATTCGTCACGCATCATTCTCGTAACGAGATACGATTGAAACGTTTAGCTATGCTTCTCATCGTCAACCGGTTTGGAATAAATAATTTATCGTTGAATATCAATTAACAACGTGATACACGACGTCTGGATGAAGAAAAGAAAGATTCTTCCTCTTGAATTGAAACAATTTCGAAGACGAAATTATTCTGTGGAAAGGAATTAACGATAGGACAACGAACTATAATTTACGAGATTCACGAAAAAAAACAACTGAAACTTCTGCTTAACAACAACGATTATTTTTAAAATAAATTCATTTTCCTTTCCTTTTTTTCTTTTTTAAACTCGAGAAAAAAGAAACAATACACTGTAAAACTTACGCGTATTCAGTTGGCGCAAGTTTTCCAACAAGTTCTATCCATCTATCTTGCACCTTATCACCGCCCCCTCCCCTCCCCCCTCAACAACCGATCAAAAACTTTCCTCCCCCGACAGTGGCAATATATTAAGCCCGCGTGATGCTTGACCTCGAATCAGTTATGGATTATCTGTCGCCATTTGCCAAATACTTGGGGGGGGCCAGCCCGTGTCAAACTCGTGTCCAGGCCGGCGGATGGCGCGTATCCATAGGCGTGCTTTGCAACTTCCGCAACGTATCGATCATGGCGGTTGTCGATGATCGATCGCGCGAAAACGCCAAGTATCCGAGAGAGAGGAGGGAGAGAGGAGGAGGAGGAGGAGAGCCGCGATGCATTTTGTCGCGCCCGATATATATATATATATATATATATATACGATATATATATATATATATATACGACCGCCAATATCTCGCCACTCGATCTCACCCCGCGTGAACTTGGTTGATCGATCGCCAACAATCAATTTGGCAACCGTAGATTCCAATCTGTTACCTCCCTAGGCCGTGGAGGAGGCGTGGAAAAGAAGCGGTGAGCGCGGTACAACTAGTAGTAGTAGTTTTCGTTTTAATCGTTTCGACGCTAGATGACGTATCGGTTAACATTCGAGGGGGAGTGTGAAATAATCTTATATCGTGTTGCTCGTTGTTTCTATCAATTGATTCTATCAATTTTTTCGTTGAAAGTTCGATTACGATAATTCGTGTATTTTTGTGTCTCTTTTTTTTATACAGATGTTGGAGGCTTTTTTTCTTTTTGTTATTTAATATTCATTCGAGGATGCTATTGTTGATTAAAATCTAATATGAACAGGTGAAGGTATATAGATAATTTTTAAAGTAATGTTAGCTTTACGAATTAATTAAGTTTTTGAAACATCGAGAAAACTTGTCGTAGGAAATGTAAGGTATTTAATAATATTTCAATATTATTAAAATATAATATAATCCATAATATAATTTATATAAATTTCCTACGTCAAGGAAATAAAAGTTGAAATTAAAAATAGAAGAATCATTCAAGTACAAGCAAAAGAAAACGAAAAAATTGAAAGAAATCTCGCGGATTTTTTTTAAAAATCACGATGAAAAGATGCGATTCACGGGTTAGACGATGCATCATCAACTTCTCACCACTTACAGAGGGCGGTTGGCAATAATTGGCAAAATGGTTCCTCCACGAAGGCAACGCGATGGGAGAAAGATGAAAACTTGGGGTAATTGGCGAAACAAAGTGTTGATAAAAGTAATTTTAAGAAAGTAGACGGGCCAACAGGATGAAGCCTGAGGATAAGATAATATATTGGAGGCGAATTGCAATGGACAGAATCACCCCTTCGCAATTTACTTCGGGGCATCCGACCAGTCTCACTCTCCCTCTCCCTCTCCCTCTCTCTCTTTATTTTTCTCTTGTTCCACCGATAGAGGACCTTCTGACAACCAATTATCTATCCAAGGCGAAACGAAGGGGAGTAAAAGAGATGCAGAACGAACGAAATACGACGTGTATTTTGATTAATCAAAGTCGAATAGCGTTACGCATCAACAGATTATCCTGCAACCAATAGTTGATCAACCCCCTTCCCCTTCCAGAGGTCGTAGCTAATAAAAATCTAATTTTTTTACCATTTCTCGCCTCGATGTATAATATTACTATCCTCGATATTATTCGAAGAAGAGGACGAAGAGAGAGGTCTCGTTTTAAAAATTATTTCCTTCTTTCTTCCATCGAGTTTTCTAAATTAAATTAATCCAACACGATTGATCGATACGAAAATTTCCATCTATCCATCATCAAAAAAATTCCCATTATTATTGTACACTAAATCATGTTAAATCGAAACTTTTCGAAAATTCGTTTCGAAAAAATATTCGCGTTGAAATTTTAGTAATAAAAAAAAAAATAATATAATAATATAAAATCGTCGGATCGTGACTCCAACAGCACGAAATCTCACTCTGCAATTGGATTAGATAACGTTTCGTTCAGAAATCTTCCTCGTTGTACACGTTTACGGATCCCTGGCCGGATCTAGACGATTTCCGCAATTAGAAATGGCATGTCGAGTTGAGCAATATGGAAGGTATCCCCCCCCCTCCCCAACAATGGCCCATGATAATAATAATTAATACGGAACACGGTATATACAACTGCAATTGCAAACTAAGACGCTCGTTCTAATTCCTTTGAGTTCCTACGAAGAGTAAGTAGCCAGCTCCATTCAAACACGGCAGGTTGGGGTGGAATGGGAGAGGGGGAAGGGAGAAGATTGTTATTAAGCCTGTCCATATGCACGTCAGATCTCTCTATCGTCCACCATCTCCTATTAACCCGGCCTTTCGAGAGGCGGATTGTAAACCTCGCGATGAATTGTTGTTTCCTTCCACGGACATCAATTACCCCGTGTAAATCGAATTAGAATTTGCCTGCACGTTGCATTTCCAACGTGAACCCCATCGTAATTGGTAAAGGTTGCCCCTTCGAATCGATCTAAATCTATCTTTCTCCATCTTCTTTATATACAGTGATTCTTTTTTAATCGCAATATATCTTCGAACTATCTTCGATCCTTTTTTCCATGAGTAAAAATTTCCATAAGTTGAGAAAAATGAAGTGAGATTTTTAATCTTGGATGTTTTCCATGTTTTTAGGTTTATATTGAATATTCAAAACTGGGCGCACGAAAAATAAAGATTTCTTCTCTAAAATATGGACAAAATAAATGAACAGAGATTTTTTTAAAGTATTTAAATAATTTCGAATATAAAATAAAAATTTAAAAAACTTTAGGAAAAATCAATTTATTCAAGTATAAAAAAATTTATACGTACGAAAAACAATTAATTCTTCCGAGATTTTGGTACATCCCCAAGTAATCAATAATTATTAATTGTCTTGGAGAAGATTAATCATCAATTTGTTAATTGTAAATTTTATTACCAAAATTTCAAAAATTTGTTATTATTTCGTTCATACTATATATACATATATACATTTTTTTTCGAGTGATTTTAAAAATTCTTTTCTTTTTTTTTTTTTTTTTTTTTACCTCCCTCAACCTCTATTGCGACAGCCTTTATTCGAAATAATTCATCAAACGAAGTTAAGAAAACGAGCCTACAAAGTCGACCCACTTTCCCAGCTCCTTCAATTGGATCAGCAACAAGAATTCTCCCTGCGTTCGATCTTCAGCCAGAATCCATTCTTAGCGACCGGGTTGAACACGCCCTCCTTGAATTTCAACGGGACCATGGTCTTGCTGCCGACCTTGAAGCTGCACTTGGCCAGGATGTTGAACAGCAGTATCTTCATCTCGGTCAACGCGAACCTGCTGCCTATGCACTTCCTGGGCCCCATCCCGAACGGCATGTACGCCCCAGAGCTCGCGATGCCCTTCCCATCCCTCAGAAACCTGTCCGGGTCGAATCTGTCCGGATTCTCGAAGTATTTCGGATCGTGGTGGATCGCTTTGACGGGGAACCAAATGTTCATCCCCCTCTCGAGTTTGAAAGGTCGGGCGCCGGGGAGGGCGGGCGGCAATTCGAACGTCTCGCCGCACACCCTGTCCACGAACAACAGAATCGGATGATACCTCATCGCCTCGCTCATCACCGCGTCCAGATACTTCATCTCTTGTATCACGTCGTATCCGACCTGCTTGTCCTCGCTCGCCGACAACACCTCGTCGATCTCCTCCTGAAGCCTCTGTTGAACGTCAGGATTCACGGCCAACATGTGCGATATCAGGCTTATCTGAGTGGCCATCGTGTCCACGCTCCCGAAGAAGAAGCTGAACGCGTGATTGGCTATGTCAGTCACGGTCATACCTCTCTTCCCCTCCTCCGACTCTTTCCTCCTCGATTGCATGTCCATCAATTGTTGCAACATGTCCAACCCGTGCACCCCCTCCCTCCTCCTCGTCTCGATCGTGTCCATGACCAACCGGTGGAAAAACTTCTCGATGTGAACGGGCAGGATCTTCAAATTGAACAATCTGGCCAGACGGGGCGAGTTCCTGTGCACGAATATCATCAAATTCTGCTTGAACGTCGACAGCTGGGACGCCACCTGGCCGTATCTGTAGAATATGTTCTCGGGCTCGTTCACCGAGTCGACGGAGACGCCGTACACGCATCTCGCTATCACGTCGTTCGTGTACCTCGTCAACACGCTCTTCAACTCTATCTCCCGCTCAACCTTCGACAGATAATCGGCGAATCTTTTCGCGCAGTCCGACATCAGTACGAACATGGACTTGATCTTGCTCGACGTGAACAGGGTGGTCAACATTGTCCTGTGCTCCCTCCACCGGTCGCCCTGCATCGCGAACAACACCTCGCCCAGCATGGGATCCACACCCACGTCGACGAAGGGGCGATGATTCGTGAAATTCGTGATCTCCTTCACCCCGATCGTCTTTATCAACTCCGGGTCGCGGATTATTATCAACGGAGTGGTGAACTCGTACATCCCCACGTACCTTGCGTCCGGATCTAGGTCGTACACCCTCTGGATCACGTCCTCCATGTGACACTTGCGACGCACCAACGGGCCCAGATTGCCGAACAGGGGGGTAGGGGGGATGTGCACGATCCCGTGCCTCTTCAACAGCTTGTGATTCCTCGTGGACAGGTAGTAGACCGCCACGAGGATTGCCAATAAGGTGAGACCGAGTTGAAGATAGTCCATCGTTCGTATCGTATCGTATACGAGCTTGTTAACTGAACGTACGGCGTACACTGAGCGTACTCGTTGCCCGACGAGTGTTTATATAAGAGATAAATGATCATCTGCCGTATATTTTATATGTCATCGTCTTATTAGTGTGCGAGAAAATGATTCTCGAGAAACGACGAGTGCGATAATGTTTTTTTCTTGAATTATAATTGCAATAATCGCGAGCGATAATAAGTAGAAATAATAATAAGATACTGGATATTTTTATTTTATCGTTTGAGAAATTGTGTATTTGAGGAAGGAGAGGAAGAATGTTGATCTTCTGATTCTTGTGTTACTTCGTTTCTTGGTGTCTTGAGAGAGGCACGAAATGTATGAGAATCTTTGGATTTTAATAAATTTTAGTAAAGAAAAAAAAAAAAGATCTGAGAAATTCTGAATATAATTCTGTATTTTGATAAAAATTTTGGTAAAAACTTGCAAATATTTCGTACAATAAAACTTGGTCGAAATATATTTTTGATCTATCAATCTATCTAAATGCGTATCGATTCAGATAGATTAATTCTAAAGATAAGATATTTTAATCGAGAAAAATATTGTTGCACAATGTTGTAACATTGCATAGACAATCGTAATTGCGCAATGTTACTATATATTTATCAAACAAACCATTTAAATTGATAATTAATCTTCCTTTATCTTTTCAGATATAAACAAATTATCGTATTTTTTAAAAAATAGTTAGATTAATTTAGCATGTATTATTGAATAGTGAAAATTTTCCAAAAAAAAAAAAAATAATATAAAAATGAAAATAAAACGCTTTGATAATTACGACATAAAATTTCGAAAAACGTTGACTCAAATTTCGGATTCATTAAATTCGCATCAAAATCATTTCGCACGATTTCCAATTTTAATTAGTGTTATCCGAATACAATGAAAATATTCGACTGATTCAGTTTCACAAATATACAAATTCTCCACAAAGATAACTTTTTTTCTTTTTTAAATAATTACGATATATAAAATTTCCAGAGTTGATTCAAATTTCAGTTTCATCAAACTCGGCAAGATCGTTTCATTGAATTTCGATTTTCTTTTTCCTTTTTTTTTTTTTCTTTTTCAATAAATTTATCCTCGACAGGTGTCGCTCCTCCACTCCTGTCCACTCGGCTAAAAATTTTTATCCTCGCGTCTTTTTTAATCTCTTCTTAATCCCTGGACAACGATCGTTGAAAAGATGAATTCTTGTAAAACTTCCTCCATTTCTTCCCTAATAATTACAAATTTACCTTTCCTCCCTTTCTCACTTTTCTTCATTTTTAATCTTTCTTTCCACTTTCTTTTCCCCTTCTCCCTCTCTCTCTCTCTCTATCTCTCTCTATCCATACCTCCTCCTTCTCTCGTTTCTTTACGTTTCGTCGAATTCCTTACGAACAATCACGAATACAAGAAGATTTTTAATATAGTAGTAAGGACGAACCGAAGGCTGCATTTCTTTCGACGTGAATGATCGCCTCAATTTCTGTTTGCATATTCAGGCGCGATCATTCGTGAAAAAAACGATTCGACAACGAATATTAAGATTAGCCGGATATTCCATTGTGCGATTTATTAAAATTCCGCCGACCATTATAGACGATCGAATCCAAGGGACGACGAACTCTTCCTTTTTATTTTTGGTATCATTTCGTCATCGAATCCCCAAAAATCTTGAGAAAGAGAATTCTTGAAAGAGAAGACTTTCGACGAATGGACGAGGGACGAATGTGGTTTATTTTTGTACCATTGTCGATTTAATATACAGCCTTCCATTGAATTGATCTTCATAGAAGAGTGTTGATAATGTTGATCGTGTTTCATAATTTTTTAAAAATAGACGAATAAACATGTAATAGATGAGTCGATTCGTTCATCCAATGTATGCGATTGTAATAACAATTTCGAGTAAACAACAATTTTGATTTTTATAGTGTTTTTCAATCTCGAAGAATCTCGAAGAAAAATTTTGATTCGTTTTGATCGTAAATGTTCGAAAGGGAATTGAAGATTGCTTGGCGGGAATTTCGAACTCTCGAATCGATCCGTAAAATTTACTTCTTTTTAAAAAGTGTTATTCGAAGAAGTGTTTTTTAAAAATTTTTAAATGAGGATAACGATATTCCAATCGCGAGGAAAAACAGATATTTCTTTTTCGTGTTGATTCAACCCAACAAAATACATCGTTGTTCTCCAAATGTTGTTTTATTTCGTGTTTGACTACCGAAAAATTTGAAACATCCGCGGGAAAAATTTCTATCATTCTTTGTTTAAAATAATATTAGATTCGAAAACATCGTTCAATATTTTTCCTATTACTTTGATATTTATCTTCACCGCTCTTATAATTATCAGTTATCGGATTATACTATATATGTGATTATCGTTTTTATATCGTTATTATATAGGTCGAAATAAAAATATTATTTTAAAAGATCAAACTATTTTTATTTATTTAGCAAAATGTCAAGAGCAACTAATTACTTTTTTATCTTTCCTAACGAGATACGATATAATATTCCGTAATTAAAAGATTCTCTCTCTCTCTCTTTTTTCTTTTTAATATATAACTCGTTTCGCAACTTATTATTATATTATTACTTCTATTTTCCAAAAGAATGAATTGCATAAACATCCACATAATCACGAATAATCGATGCATCCTAGGAATATATTTGGAAATAAAATTCTCGATAAGTAATTCGTTTGAAGATAATTTTCAACGTATAGAAAAATAACTCTGGAGACGAAAGAGAAAATTTCGACGAAATATCGCGCTATAGAAAATAAATGATGAGAGCGATTTTCTGACAGTAATTTTCACTCTCGATCCAATGTCTACTCGCGAAAAACAATTTTTCAGAGCGATTCACAGCCTAGAAATATATACCGAGAATAATTTTCACTCTCGATCCAGTGTCTACTCGCGAAAAACAATTTTTCAAAGCGATTCACACCGTTCAGAGAAATTCGAAAGAATATCGAAAGTAATTTTCACTTTCAACGAAGCCTCCGTTTCACGAAAAATAATTTTTCAAAACAAACCCAGAAACTACGTATAGAGATATAATTCTCACTCTCAATCCAATGTCTATTCGTAAAAGAATTGTTAAAATAATTTTTAACAGTGACTCGTATCCTAGAAACTGTCAATCGAGAATAATTTTCATTTGCAAAAAAAACTTGGGATCGCGAATATAATTATCCGGATAAATTAAAAAAAAAAAAAAAAAGAAAGAAAAATAAAATGAAACAAAATCGAGGGCAAGGATGCACGCAAGGATATTTCCTCCCCTTTCTACGCGATGACAAATGCGACTTTGCCGGCGTTCACATTGACAAAACGCGACGATATAGGAAGTGGTGTTGCGGCTTAACACGGTCTGCCACGCTAGTTTCACCGTCGAGGAGAAAAGGAAAGGAAGGGAAGTCGCGTTATAAATAAAGCGGCACCAGCTGCTACACACTGATAAACCCGAAAGGGTAGCCATGCGCGAAACAAAGGTTAACTTTGACGACCGCTAACCCTATACAACCGTATATAGGTTCCCCATACAAGCGTGATAAAGCAGCAGCAGCAGCAGCAAGAGGGGAGGGGAGGGGAAACAGAAACCGGATGTATCTTTCGATGTGTATTATAGACAAGCTTCCGTTCCACGATGGCAAACCACTTTTCAGCTTTTCGCCTTTTCCTTCTCTCCTTTTTTCTCCTCCCCTTCTCTCACCCCCTCTCTTTTCCTCTTCTTCTTTCTTCACTCTCGCATCTCGAGTGTCCAATCAAAGCGCTCGATAAAACGGACGTCTCACAATCGTCTTACAATTCTCGCGCAATCGCGCCCACTGATATATATATACTCGACGAAATCTCGAAATATAGTGACGAAAAAAAGTGTCGTCGATCGAATGTTACAATGTTCGTATAAAAATCGTCGTATCACGGGTCACTCTTAGCCGACTCTAAAGTCTAAAGAAGAGCACAGACAAGCGTTATCGGGATTGCGAGTAATTCTCTCGGTTATTAAATTTAATGACGAGTCAAATTTTGTAATAAAAATATAAATAAATCGTAAATATAAATTCATGATGATTCATCGACTCGAGATAAAGTTCACGAAACTTTCTTCCGATTCTTCTTCTTTTAGTTTCATTTTCGTCTCCGCCTCGATCGAGCATTATTCCAAATTTATCTAAATTTTTCTTTCATCCAATGTAAAATGATATTTTTTTTTCTTCAAATTATCAAAAATCTTTTCTCGAAGTAATTCGCAACAGTTTGATTCTTCTTCTTTTATTTTTATTTTCGTCTCCGTCTCGATCGAGCATTATTCCAAATTTATCTAAATTTTTCTTTCATCCGATGAAACGATATTTTTTTTTTCAAATTATCAAAAATCTTTTCTCGAAGTAATTCGCAACAATCCGATTCTTCTTCTTTTATTTTCATTTTCGTCTCCGCCTCGATCGAGCATTATTCCAAATTTATCAAAATTTTTCTTTCATCCGATGAAACGATATTTTTTTTTTTCTTCAAATTATCAAAAATCTTTTCTCGAAGTAATTCGCTCGAGAAAATTCGCAACAATCAATGCTCGATTATAATCAAACGTTTCCCAAAGATTTGGAATTTTTTTTCTTCTTCTTCTCCGTTCGATCGAGAGAAGGATCCGTGTAATATTCCAAGTAATTATCGGCTCGGGGGAATTTTTGCCGCGGATAAAACCGGGGAGAAAGAAGGAAGGAAGGAAGGATTTTCGCGAGTAGGGGTAAATTCGAGCGGGTGTGAAACGTTAAACTTTCGATTTATAACGTTTTCCAGCCAGACGCGTTAAATCCATCAAGTGCGCGTTTATCGGAAAATCAAGCAGTCATGTGCATCGGATGCATTGTTAGTGCATTAACTCGTACGTTCGAGTGGAAAATGGCATTACTTAGCCGCATTACCGCTGTATTATATTCGACGCCATCATCCCTCTTTGATCATGCCGTGTGTTCTTCCTTTTTTCTTTTTTTTTCTTTTTTCCGTTCGAAAATTCGCCTTTTCCCTCGCCTTTCTCTTTTTTACGTCGAAAAGTTCCCTCCTTCTTGCCTATTTTTTATACCGTTCGACGGTGCAAGATTGGTTCCACGGTTCGAGAATTGGAAATCTTTGGAGGGATTTTTCGTAAATTTAGAGTGAGAAATATCGTGAATAGTTTTTGAAGGGGTTCAAGAAAATTTGAAACTTTTGAGAAATGAGAATTTAAGTGAATTAAATGGTGAAGCTTTCTTTTTTTTGGCAAAGAATCAAGAGGTGAAGTTTTCATGAATATTTACGAAATAAGAGATTTGGAAAGAAAAAGAAAAAAAGAAACGAAGTCGAGGGAAATGGTAAAGTAATCACTTGTTTCCTTCAAGGGAAAAATTTTCACAAAATTTCCTTATTGAATATTTCCAAAGATAAATTCAAATTTGTATCTCTCGCGATACAAGTGGTTAATTATATTTTGTAAAAATTACATTTAATCTTTTTATCTAATCCTAATTTCTAGTATTTCGCTTTTAAATTCTTTAAAAAACTTTGTTTCTTTTTCTTTCTTTCTTTTTTTTGCCGACGATTGTAAAAATGACAATGACAGAGAAAAGGAGACGGCGAGTAAAACATGGGAGAGACAACAAGTACATGTCGATACGGAAGTGGAAACGTTGGAATTCATTATGAATGAAAAGTTCTCTTGTTACCACTTCGATGTTTCAACAAAAATTGGAATAGGAATTATGCTTACAAATGGCGAGAATCATATTTCGTTCAGATTCTACTTCTCGTCACCGGGATATTTTCTCTCTCGTTACGAATGGCGCAACTATTGCCAAGCCAAGCTCGTATTTCCTTCTCTTCGTCTTTTGTTACTATCAAGCAACGCAATTTCTTGGTTCGTTTCGCGTTCAGGACGGTACGTGGTATCGTTTAATAAAAACAGATGGTGCCCCTCTCCCCCCTTCCCTTTTTTCAAAAATAAAATACAATTTGAGGAAATAACCTTTCATAAGCGCGAAACTTAATAGTAGTTGTCGAGTATCGAATGATAAATAAATTTCTGTATCTGCAAACGAGTGTCAGTCCATAATTTCTGCCATCACGATGAATGAACCGTTGCACACAATTAATACAAATGTGATTACGAGAAGAAAAATTCTATAGGAAAATCGAAATCCAGAAAAGAAAACAGTTCCCAGAAATATAGAAATAATTACGAATACTACATTTCCTACAAATTTCTACATCCAAATACTTTCTACACCACCTAAAAGTTAATAAAAAAGCATAATCGAGAAAAGAAAAAGTCGAAGAAAGAATCCAATCCAATAAAATTTCGCCCTAAAATAACTAGCATACGAATAAATAATAAACGTTACAAATTTCTTCATCCAAACTTTCCTATATACTTCTATCATCAACCTTAAAAAATTTAAACGAAAGCACAATCGAGAAAAAATCCAATCCAACAAAATTTCGCCCTAAAATAACTACCATATGAATATTAAACATTATAAATTTCTTCATCCTTCAAACATCTATATATTGCACTTTTATCAATCTTAAGAAATTAATACAAAAGCACAATCGAGAAAAAATCCAATCCAACAAAATTTCGCCCTAAAATAACTATCATACGAATATTAAACATTATAAATTTCTTCACCCTTCAAACATCTATATATTGCACTTTTATCAATCTTTAAAAATTAATACAAAAGCATAATCGAGAAAAAATCCAATTCAACAAAATTTCGTCCTAAAATAACCTCAAACATCTACAATATACATATATTATACCTTTATCAATCTTAAAAAGTTAATACGAAAGCATAATCTTTCGAGAAAAAAATTCGAGAAAAATTCAAACCCAACGAAATTTCACCCTAAAAAAAACAATAATCATTCGAATACTGAACACACTACGAACACTCATTCAACGCCTTCAAACCCTATATCACTTTCCATATCATCGTATCAACGCCCGATTAAAAAAAGAAAATTAAGAAAATCGTAATACAATCGAGGGGAAGAAAAAAAAAATTGAAGCAAGATTCGATAAGGGTGGAAGGATGGAGAAAACGGGAGAAAAAAATCGATATATTCGTAGGAACGCGGACGGAAACCACGACACATGTGTAGAGTATCCGGAAAGACGAAAAAGAGACGCGTCACGTGTGTTACACCCATCTCTCTTTCTCTCTCTCTCTCTCTCTCTCGACGGTCGGGTTTCGCGAAACAAATTCAGTTTTCATCCGTAGCGTCGTTTCGTGCCAGTCGATTACATTGGCTGGCGAGTATTCAAGAGCATCACCAGTAGGTGGTGCATGGATCGTGGTTTGGATGCAGCATGGCACACATAATCATATTGGCATTCTATTAGGCAGCGTCTTCTCCCTGCCAGCTTCGGCTTCCTCCCTTCCGCCTAACACTCTCTCTGCACGACCCCCTTTTCAGCCACCTCTATATACGTATAGAGAGAGAGAGGGAGAGAGGGAGACGGCAGTGTGCACAACCCTCTGTGCACACGTCAATCGATAGTACAACGTGATTATAATATCCCGCCCATCCCCGATGAAATAAAGATCCCCGAAAGGAGGATAGGATGCTCTTTAACCATTCGTTCCTTTCGTGCACCACGCAAGGAAGGTGGTAATTATTTTCCAACGCGTCGTAATTCGTACGATGAAATTGATTTTCGAAATATTGATGATGAAATTGTTAGATACTTTTCTTTTTTTCTTTTTTAGGAATCTACTATGTCGAGAAGGTGAAATATTGAATATAAAGTTTGGAAAATGATAGAATCAGCGAGATTCGACTGGATGCTATTATGGTAATCTTTTTAATGTACTCCTAATTGGGAATCGAGTTGTAAAATTTGGATAAATCTCGATGCAAATTTGTCGTAATTAGGTGGTCTTCTTTGAGAATCTAACAGCATCGAGTATTGAAATTTTTCGATTCGTCGCGATGAAAATAATTTTGAAACGATTCTTTTCACCTATCTGTTATTAATCGAAATGCCTTCGAATATTTCGAAACGGAAAGATCATCGATCATATTCGACGAATACAGAGATAATCCTAAAAACTAAACTAACCAGAAACCGAGTAAAATTACTACAATTTACGAAGTAATGAAAATTATTCGAGCTTACAGGCAAAGAGTGAAAGAGATTCCGCTTTCCTGAATTTCAATTTCCCGAGCTTAAATAACACTTCAATTCTGGTACCTCGTAACTCGCACAAAGGTATTCGTTATTATCATCGTAATTTTTGAGACTATGAATTCCCGCCGTATTGTAACGATAAAATGGAAAAGGTGTATTATCATTATCGTGAGAAGATTGAAAGTTACTTACATTATTCCCCAAAGCTACATTTATACCATTCAGACAACTATTAATCCCTTACGAATTTCCAACGATTTATCCAAAAAATAATTTTAAACGATTTATGCGCTCGATCGATATACGTTTAATTATAAATAACAGTAATTTCTAATACGCGTAATTTCCACAACAAATTTGAAACTTTAACAATTTTTTTAAATCTAATATAATCTAATAATTTTTATTATTCGTGAAACAATCCGTTTTTAATATCCATGGAAAAAGCAAATCGAAACAAGATATACGTTAATTTTTCCTCACGTCTGATTGAACAACGATTGAAACCCTTAAAGGGTTATATCAAAGTAACATAAACACCTGAAAGAACGTGGGTCATCTTTCTGCGTAAATACCCAATAATTGATGTATCATCGAGATGGAGTAAAAGGAAGGAGGGAGAAAAGCGATGAAAAGCGTTTAACAAACCACACACGCGAGGAAATTTCTGCAAACACGCAAGAGATCAAAAGTACTCTCTCTCTCTCTCTCTCTCTGACATCCCTACCTCGTTTCGAAAATAGAGAAAACGCGTGCAAGCAAGGAATTCGTCAATATTAATCTTACCCTTCCATTTTCAACCCCTTCTCTCTGTTAAGCGAAAACGATGGACTAAGAGGAACTAACGTGCCTCTCCCTCCCATCCTCTCAAACGTTAATAAACACCCTTTAATTCCGGTGAAATGAATCCAGACGAAAATCATTTGCCAAGATCCGATTCGAAATTCCACCGTGAAAGCAATTAAGAAATGATCGATTTTAAATAAACGTTGCATAACGTGCGTTGGATAAGGATACGCTATACTGCTTTCGTGTATTTTTATCTCTCTCTGGAAGAATTATAAAGAATTGTTTCGATGAAAAGTAATATTAAATTTCGATCTTTCGAATGATAAATAACGACAACGGTTCGAATGAAATATTTTATATATTATTTCAAGACAAGAAAAAATTATGGTAATACTTTTTGGAACATTTAAAATATCTGGACTATCTCAAAAAAAAAAGGAAAAAAGAATTAAACGAGGCCATCGAATCGATATCATAGATTTGTATAAAAAGTTTCGTTTTTGTGATTAGAATGATTCGATGAGTTAGCCAAAGATATTAAAAATATTCGAAAAATGACGTAATTCTCGGATAAATTAAAGCGATAATAAAAATAAAAGATATTGTATAAAATTTTTAGTAAAATGAAATATTTTTTTATACAAACTCTACCATTCCTCTAGATTTCATTTCATTCCCTTTAACCAATTTTATCAAAATGTGAAAAATTTGGAAAATGTTGAACAGGATCTTTATTCGAAAAAGCTAGAAAAAAAAAAAAAAAGAAAGAAAAAATAATAATAATCTCAAGCTTTGATCATAATGGAACGATGAAAAACGTAATGGTCGTTAATACTAATAAATTAAAAAATAATACTTTCGAGATTTCTTCCATTCAAAGAAAATGAATTCCCCTCAAACGATAAAACCCGTTTCAAAGTAAAAGATTTGAAAACAATATGCAGAGATAACAAAGTGTGTCATTAACATAATGAATGTATATTAAAAACGAATATTAAAACAAATTCTGGGATACGATCTAGATAATTTTTTCTTATCTTCTTAATTAATAAATTAATAAACCTGTACATACCTCTGCATACTCTATGAAGGGTAGTTAAAAAGATAAGGGTCTATACTTTTCAAACACCCTCATAACATCCTCAACCACCACTCAGGTTTTCAAGAAAGATCAATTTTAATTTAAAATGTAACTTTTTTTACCCTATCCTATCCAAGTAAAAACAGTTAATAAGCTCCATTTACTCGTCCATGATAAATAATATTGCCGTTATAAATTACAACAACAAATATGGAACAAGATAATTTGATATTGCACGCACGGCAATTCATAATTCATACTTGTGCGAATATCGTATCGGAATAGATATGAAAGACGCGTGTAAATCGTCAATTATTTACAAACGATAACGATTACTTTATAAAAAGCAATAAAAAGTTACCTTTTCAAATTTTCTCTCTCATATCTCTATCTTCTTTTACGATCGTCACAAGCGTTAAATTTTCCAATCGCATAACCAAAAAAAAATTTTCAACTTTCACTCAAAGAATATCACGAATATTAAATTTTCCCGTGAAAGAAGAAAAATAAAAAATTTTCACAAAGATCCAAATTCTTTTTATCCCCCGAAACACCTAATTTTCCAACAATAATCACGAATAATAATTACTAAAAGAAAAGAATGAGAGGAGGGGGGAGGAAAAAAACAGATTATGAATGTAAGGTCGCTCGAGTCGGGTTCTATTAAATATCACAGGGGAAATGGGTAGGAGAGACAAGGGATGATTATTAACCAGATCATAAATATGGAAACTGAATCCACCCTTACGGGCGGCCAACCTCCCCCTCCCCGTCCCGATCCAGGGGAGGGGGCGCGATCTCGAAAAAAATACTAAAATTTGTCGCATAATTTTTAACACGATCGAGGCAACAGCTGAAACGGGGGAACGGGGATGAATAGAAGCGACGCGAATCGATAATGGAACGGTACAAGCGAAGCGTATAAAAATTGCATTATCCGTTCCTTGACGAACACCTCGTCGGATTTAATAATTTGACATCGGCGATACGAATTCATAATCTCATTGCGCCTTCCACGGGGGCTTGAAATTACTTTACCAACCGGAAAAATATGTTTAAAAGGCGGCGCTACACCTTCCTCTCTCGAAATTATAATATAGTTTTATCGCATTGTCGGGCCTCGATAGGTTAATACGTGCTCCCTTGAAGAATCAGAGAAGGGGTGTGCGATTCAACATATTTTCCATTCCCGATTCGAAAATATTTCACCTATTTTTGAAATTGAGTTTTTGGATTCGATAATGGAGGAGGTTGATATTTCTGAGAAATAAGAAACACGCCTGGCTTACATTTTACAATTAAACATTTCCATCTGGAAATAATATTTATCTATCCCGAAATGAACGACACTTCGATAAACAATTATTAAATCATCCATTAAATATCCGTAATCGAACTTGAAAAATTGTTCCACGTGACAACAACCATAACACAGCTAGCTTACATTTTACAATTAAACATTTCCATCTGGAAATAATATTTATCTATCCCGAAATGAACGACACTTCGATAAACAATTATTAAATCATCCATTAAATATCCGTAATCGAACTTGAAAAATTGTTCCACGTGACAACAACCATAGATAATCCGAATTTGATAATTTTGTCATTCGTGTCGTTCATCTTGCCTCGGAATCGAAGGAAGGGATGAATGTCGAGGTTGCGCGATGTCACGATGAAAAAGACAGAGGGTGTGGGCAATGTAATCCGTGGCAAGGGAGGCGAAACGTTTAGCATGCAAAAGAAGTGAACGTCGCTCATAAAGGTGGAATCCACAATGAACCAATAAGCGAATAATCCTTAACGAAGAACAAACGAGGGGGGTAGCAGAGGAGGAAGAAAAGGATCGACACTAACGATACTATCCCTCGTCTCTATACTACTTTGCCGACCGAGTAAATCTCGACGATACTTTCAATACTTTCCATCCAATCATTCATTTAATTCGATTCGAGAGAGCACAAATATTCGGAATCTCTTAAATAATTCTCTTCCTAAATTAAAAATCAACGAACCAATCCCTTTTCAAAAGAACAAGAACAATTCTTTTGAAAAAGATTAAGCAAGAAGAATCGAAGGAGCTTATCGCTCATTTCCATCCAAAATCGTGATCCTCCAGGCGTATTTGTTACCTTCGTACCCCGACTCGATAAAATTAAAACTACTCGCGATTGTATCGCGAATGATTTGTCGCGCGCGCAGTCGGAAGTCTTACAGCAGCGGGGAGTTTCCGGGCTTACATAAGTAATTACCACGATCGATAGGGAACCGCTCATAGAGCATCTAGGCGCGGAAAGAGGAAGAGGGAGAGAGAGGGAGAGAGAGGGAGTCCAAGTCGATTTAAGTAGAAACCCGAGTACTTCGCCTTTACAGTACTTTTCCAGCGTTACACTCTGAATAGGTAGACACTTCTAACAACCTACTCAAACATCAAACGCCTCCCTTTCACCTTCGCATCAACGTCTCACTCTCCCCTGTCTCCCAACTAACCTTCGTCCCCTCGACAATCTCTCCAGCCTTTTTACAGGTACACACTCCTCTATTATTCCGACGTTTCCTTTCGAGATCGAGCAATTATATTCGCGCCTCGCCAAAGGAGGATATAAACTCGCGACGAGGAGTATTTTTCTTTTTTTCAACTCTTCGTTAGAGATGACTTAAAATGTCCACACGCGCGCGTCCCCCATGATGAGAAACGAATGGAAAATGGGAGAAGATTTTTTTTAAGGTAAGAATAAGCGAAGGTGTGAGGAAAAGGAAAAGGAAGAGTTTGTTCTACGAGATTAAGGAAATTTTGAATTTCGAGTTTAACACGCGAGAAGAGAGTAGAATGAAAAAAAGGAAGGGGGAGGGAAATGTTCGAATTTTATGATTTTTCTTTTCTCTAAACGAGAAAAAAATAAAACGTGAAAGAAAGGAAAAGTTTTAAATTTCCATTTTCATCGATGGAGATAAATAAATATATATATATACACCGGTTACGGATAAATGAAAAGGGAAGGGAAGAAACGGTGAAGCCGTTCCTTTTACGACTGATGGATCTAACAAAAGATGGTGAAGTGTGTCCCAACTATGAGGATCGAGGGTAAAATTGTACGGCAATATCGCTTTTTAAGAGGTAAGTCAACGTTAGCTCTTGCCCCTATCCCTTGTGAAACTTTGATATATATATATATATATATATATATATATATATATATATATATATATATATATATATATATATTTCGCTGGAACTCGTCGCTCTTGTGAAATTATTTCTAGAATTTCCCGTTGTCTCGCCACACACGTTCGAATTATCGATCGATATGCACGCGTATGCCTGTTCCTTTAAACAACAATTTCTCTCTAATTTATCACTCGTTACGAATGAATGTTTATGACTGTAATAAAAACGCATCTTTCTTTCTCCTTCTTTCCCCTCCTTCCCATCTGTAAAAGGTTAATTAATTTCCAAACTTCTTTTCTTCCTTTTCCCGAAACCAAAGTTCCCGAAACAAGGATCGTAATGAATAATTAAAAACGTAATTTTGCGGTGGATTCTTTAATATTATCTAGGGCGTAGGTATCAAAGGTTCAAGGTTGTGTAATTGTAATCGTAACCTCTCCCCCACTCCCCCCCCTCTCCCGTGTATAATTACGTTATTAAAATTAGTTTTCTTGAACAGACAGTGAAAAGGGAGGAAGCGGAGAAACCGCCTTTGTATATTAATTACGATCCTCTATGGCCGAAACCGGTATAAGATTAACATAAAATTTAAAATTCGTTATCTACCCTTCAACAGATTTTTAAAATTCATTTTGAATCGCGTATTTATCCGGTATATTTGCCCTCGATTTACATTTCAAATATAAAATTTTATCGCCCTCCCTCGAGAGAGGAAAAAAAAAAAAAAAAAGATAACCGAAACGAAAAAGTGAATATCGCGGAAAATTTTTCGATGATTCGAACGTGGAATTATCACATATCGTATTATCACAATTCCAGACGAGAATTTTCTTCAAGAATCGAAAAGATCGAGGAAATCCAAATTTCAAAAATACATTCCATCTATAATTATATCCCCAAAAATGCAAATTTTCGTGAACGAAAAAAGAAAAAAAGATGTAACACATTTCAAAGATTACGTGTTAAAATAGCGACAAGGAGATTGGTCGAGGGGGAGAGCTAAGGAGTCAATTCGTTAAAAAATTTGTCCCAAAAGAGGAGGGGGAGGGGGGGAAAGGAAGTACGTTTCAAGGTTGGAATCGATGGCGGCGAAAGGGAAGCGAGACGTGACGTAAATTCGAAAAGGCTGGATTACGAGTAGGAAAGGCGAAACCTTCTCGCAATTCGCGCCTTTATGGGGGTAAAACTCGAGTCAGAGGAGCGCGTTAATCGGTTTGATGTCGCCGCGAAGTTAATTACGAACAGGAGTCGCAGATCGCGTCCGTTAAATTTGCGTTAATCGAGCATTTGATGTTGTAATTACAATATTGTCGCAGCTAGACCAATCCAGAGTTTCCAACTTGGGAGGAATATCGAACGCCTATTTTACTTCTACACCTGCCTACAAACCCGGCTCGTGCATTTCACGGTTATCGCTCCATATCGGGGAAAATTATACATCCCATGATAACTCGAGAGAGAGAGAGAGAGAGAGAGAGTGAACGAGGTGGAAAAGAAAAGAAAAGAAAAGAAAAAAGAAATGGAAGGTGAAATGTAACGGATTAATTTTTCGCGTAGAATTTTGTGATCGCGTGTATAATGATGTTGGAAAATCTCTATTCTTGAGATTAAATCTATGCGAGTATTTTACAAATGCATTTCATGCGATTTCGAGATCAAGAAAATTATATATCCTCCTGACAACTCGAGAGAATGAATGAAAGGGAATGAAAAAAAAGAAAAGGAATGGAAAGTGAAAAGTTGGTGAACGTTATATATATCCTATGATAACTCGAGAGAGTGAATGAAGTAAAATGAAGAAAAAATGGAAAGTGAAATGTAAATTATACATCCTATGATAACTCGAGAGAGTGAATGAAGTAGAATGAAGAAAAAATGGAAAGTGAAATTATACATCCTATGATAATTCGAGAGAGTGAATGAAATAGAACAAAGAAAAAATGGAAAGTGAAATGTAAATTATATATCCTATGATAAATCGAGAAAGTGAATGAAGTAGAATGAAGAAAAAATAAAAAGTGATATGTAAATTATACATTCTACGATCACTCGAGAGAGTGAATGAAGAGGAAATAAAAAAAAGAAATGGAATGTTAATTGTACATCCTATGATAACTCGATAGAGTGAATGAGATGGAATGAAGAAAAAATGAAATGTAAATTATACATCCTATAATAACTCGAGAAAGTGAATGAAGTAGAATGAAGAAAAAATGGAAAGTGAAATATAAATTATACATCCTACGATAACTCGAGACAGTGAATGAAGAGGAAATAAAAAAAGGAGAATGGAAGACGAAATATTAACGGATTAATTTTTCGCATAGAATGTTATACGATTGAATGACGTACCTGAACTGGGACAATCGATGACTGTACAGCGTTTGCGGAAACTTATAACATATCCTTCAGATTAAATCTACGCAGTACTTCAAATGATAGTTGAATACCGTTCAATTGGAAAGATCATAGTCTCGATCGTTTAAAATTTCGGTGGCGAAAACATGTTGAAATATATATATATATTCGTAAAATGATGGAACGATGCGTGGATTGAACGTGGTCGATTGTTACGAGGGAAGTCGAGGGATGGCCCCAAGTAATTGGGCGCTATTAACGCGAATATGTGAATCAACCGGTTCGATACTTGTACGTATCGGTAGAACGTGCGAAGCGACGAAAACGGATCGTGTGTGAAATTAGACATTCACGCGATTTGATTAGATTGGGAATGGATTAATTCGATCAAGTGGAACCTAGGATATGGGGTACGAAGTTGGCAACCTCGAGTGGAAATCAAGGGGAAAACCCTTACCTGCATAGGCGTAACGAATCGAGCTATAGAGATTTCCTTCCATCTCCTTTGAGTTCAAAAAATTGTCCATCCTCTCCGTTTATCCGTATACGATTTTATCGATAATCTCACGATTGTACGGAATGCAACGCGTGACAATATTTAATTTTATATCGAAATGTAAACCAGGAGTGAAATTTTCTTTCTCCTATCTTTCTTCATTTCGTCCGAATTTTTAAATTTAAATCTTCGTTCGAAAATTGATACCATTCTTTTTTAAATTATTAATAAACCAATATTTTATATCACTTATTATAAAATAGTAACGAAGAAGTTAAATTTTCGATGGATTTTCGACTTAAATATTTTTTTCGATACATGATCGTATTTTTCGTTTGATTGATTAATTAAAGGGATTCGAGGCGAGGAAAATATTTTAGAGAAAATAACAATAATTGATTTTCTAATTTTGCTTGTGAATAACAAATGATATCGCGATAAGCGTGCATAAAATATTAGATCAGGAATAACAATAGGCGATGTTATTTTAAAAAAGAAATGTGTCGATGGAAATGTACGCGGATTGAACACGAATTCGTTAAAGGTTGGTTGAAGTGGTTACGCCTATGGGGGTCTCGATTCACCCTTCATCATGTAGGGTTTAAGCTAGGTCGTATTTCTACTTAGTTTCGAATAAAGATGGATCGTGGAAAACAGTATCGTCTCGATTCAACAGCCTCGGTGACTCCAGCTCTTCGCGATAATTATCTATTATACTATCGAGAGAGAGAGAACTCTGTCGCCGATTTAACAGGTCGAAACTGATCAACTTGGATTTTACACGAGGAGAAGGAGGAGAAGGAGGAACAAACTTACTCGAAACAAATTTATAAATAATTTTGAATAAATTATCGTCTTTCCCTCCTCCCCTTCTTTATCCCAGATCCGAACGTTTTTTGAAAAAATTTGCCAAATTTATTTTTCTACAAATTAAACTATAATTAAATATTTCGTACGAAAATAAAATAAATTTATTTGTAATTAAATTATTTTACTCGATTTCGATGAAAATAAATTATTATAAATTATTATTATCATTCCTGATCTAACATTATACGTTTATTATAATATTATTTGTGGTTCACGAGCAAATTTTCGCGTACTAAAAAATTAATTATTATTATTTTTTATCAAATACTTTCTCGAATTTCCTTTAATTGATTAACCAAATAAAAGATGCAACCTCGCGATTGAAGTCATCGATTAAAATAATTAAAAAATAATCACTTTTACGACGATATAAAAATATGTATAAACGTACGATTATATTCCTATCCGACGAATTATAATTTTTAAAAAGAGAATTAATCGATGAATCTCCTTAAAAAAAAAAAAAGAAAAAAATACAAATTTGCAAGAGCGTCGAGAATATCCTAAGCAAAGAGTCAAAGACAAGAGACATTTCCAGCCAATTGTAATTTCATCCCCTGCGTTGGACAACCGAAACTTGGTGGTGGTAACAGAGACAAAATGCGGGTGGTTCCTTGGAGAAAGGGCCAAAGTCCGAGATACTAAAGCTACAGTGACTCGAGAACTATTATTATCGGGAAACCATTAAGTTCTGTGGGTAACCCCGTATCCGTGACGTGGCATACGTAAGTAAGTGTATATATATATATATATATGATATGGAAGGAAAGGGTGAATTGGAATAAAATGCAGTTTGAAAAAAATTTTTCTTTGCGAAGAATAGAATTTTTTGAAATTTTAATAAATAGAGGAGTAGAAACTTTCGCGAGTCGAAATACACGTTTTCGACTTTGTTATGCACCTTTTTTAGTTTATCCAAAAAGGAAAGGAAAAAAAAAAAAAAACTTCAACTTTCGTGAAAATTTTTCAAACTCTAATGAACACAAACACAGGGTAGAAAAAACAGGGTATCCCCCCGTCTGAAACGAAATATGCATCCGACTTAGTTTATCAAAACTTCAACGTGGAAACGGAAATTTTTTGAGAAACGAGTTGCATCGTGAAATAATATATTGTTGATTAAATAAATTTTTTAAATGTTAATAATAGCAAGGGTGGAAACGAATACGCGTCTGAGTTATACATATATGTATATATTTCTTTTTTAATTTGCCAAAACCGTGAAACAAAAAATTTTTTTTCAAAAATATTTTCAACGCTGCACAATATTATGTCGATTATATTAACTGAATTTTTCAAATTCTAAAATTGCGAAAATTTAGAATTTACACAAATCTAACGCGCGAAACGATGCAAAAAAAAAGAAAAGGACGAGATATTAAAGTGAATTATTTCTTCTAGTTCTGTGTTAATAAGAATTTAAATTTGCATAAAGCATCTAGATAGCGCGGTGGTAGAAAGTTTCGCGAGTTTCGAAATATACATCTACAATTTATACCCTTTTTCTTTTCTTTCTTCTTTTTTTTTTTTTTTCAATTTCACGGCGAAACTTCGAAACGGCGGAGAATAAAAAATTCGCGAGATATTGCACCGCGATCGTATTACATAATATCGTTGATGGTATTAACCAAATCTTTCGAATTCTAATATAACGGTAGGATAGAAAACGAGTCGTCTCACTTATTACTTTGTTGCATTATAATAATGCATCAAAGCGTACGAGAATCATGTTAGCCATTAGCTAATTAATGAAATATCCTAGCTAATTAATGAAATATCCTACAATAATATGCTCGTGCGCGGCTTAAAGCGTGAAAACGGCTCGTTTAATCCGCTTCGAGATGGAACAACCCAACTTTCCATACGTGTAAAACGTCGAATTTTCAAATAACCAGTTAACAAAGGGAGGAGGGATATCTATTCTAAAAACCCATGTTATTATCGTAATAGGTATAATATGATAAATAGGGGAAAAAAGAAAACTCTACCGCCAAAGAAAGAGAATACTCCCCATCATTTAAATATTGACGATAAAAAGAAAATAATCTTTCCAAAATCGAAGGGGAGGAAAAAAAAATTGAAAGAAATCCAAAAATAAAAAGAATCAATTAATAAATTACAATGCTACTTCTAAAACGAAACTAAAGTTCTAAAAGAGATCGAATAGCCTCACGGTACAAAGTGAAAATAATAATAGTGTGTATAGTGAAAATAAATTTAATAAAAATAAAAAGAACCAATTAATAAATTACAATGTTATTAACCAGATATTAATAACACTGTAATACTTTTCACAATTGTTCATCATAATTCCATTTAAATCGCGTTTAAAATTAGCCTACAAGCGGTCTACAACTTACTACAAACGAATGGCGAGCTACTTCTAAAACGAAACTAAAGTTCTAAAAGATCGGATAGCCCCGCGGTACAAAGTGAAAATTAATAAAAATGAAAAGAACCAATTAATAAATTATTACAATGTTATTAACCAGATATTAATAACACTGTAATACTTTTCACAATTGTTCATCATAATTCCGTTTAAAATTAGCCTACAAGCGGCCTACAATCTACGAACAATGGCGAGCTACTTCTAAAACGAAACTAAAGTTCTAAAAGAGATCGGATAGCTCCGCGGTACAAGGTGAAAATTAATAAAAATAAAAAGAATTAATAAATTATTACAATATTAATCAGATATTAATAACACTGTAATACTTTTCATTGTTCATCATAATTCCGTTTAAAATTAGTCTACAAACGGCCTACAACTTACTACGAACGAATGGCGAGCTACTTCTAAAACGAAACTAAAGTTCTAAAAGATCGGATAGCCCCGCGGTACAAAGTGAAAATTAATAAAAATAAAAAGAACCAATTAATAAATTATTACAATGTTATTAACCAGATATTAATAACACTGTGATACTTTTCATTGTTTATCATAATTCCGTTTAAATCGCGTTTAAAATTAGCCTACAACTTACTACGAACTAAAGTTCTAAAAGAGATCGGATAGCCCTGCGGTACAAAGTGAGAATTAATAAAAATAAAAAGAACCAATTAATAAATTATTACAATGTTATTAACAACAGATATTAATAACACTGTAATACTTTTCATTGTTCATCATAATTCCGTTTAAATCGCGTTTAAAATTAGCCTACAAGCGGCCTACAACTTACTACGAACGAATGGCGAGCTACTTCTAAAACGAAACTAAAGTTCTAAAAGAGATCGGATAGCCCCGCGGTACAAAGTGAAAATCGCTTAATATGGAGTGGAACAAAGTGCATGGAGCACGAGTGGTTTAGCACCGGCCCTATCTATGACGATACCCCGTCCTGCAAGCGACAGTCCATTGTTTCACGGATAAGCCGTTTTTATTAAACCGGATGATTATTCCCGACGTCGATCCTCGGCGACAGACAGGCGGGAAAAAATCGATCGGCACGATTGCGCGGCGACGACACAAAGTCATTAAAAAGAGGCAAAAGCTTACCTCGTTCCCCCGCTATCTTCGCTCCACCGCATCCAGCATCCTTGATGCTCGGTCTATCTCGGCCCTCTGATGGATGGTTCCGGTCGTCCATCGTTCAATGGTCGTCTTGGTAATCTTCCGACGGTCGGATTACCAATATATTTGAAAGTAAAATTCTAAGTTAAGTTACTCTGAATAATATTTCTCGCGGCAAACATCTCTCGGAGAGAGAGAGAGAGAGAGAAAGTTCTCAATCAACGCTTTTAAGGTAGGAATCGTATTAATAATTTTTTCTCGAGAAAAATATTCTCTAGTTTTTTATCACGTTTTATATTCATTTCTTAATTTTACAATTTTATATATCGTACAATTGATGCAATTGATACTTTTCGACGAGTGAAGAGCAAGACGCATTGAGAAACGGATTTTTTTTAGTAGTCAATTGTTCATTTTCAAAAAAGTATCTCTCGATTCGACGAGAGAATTCCATTTTCGATTCGTACTCTTAAAAATTGTAAAAATAATTACGTTAAAAAACTTACATTTTCGAAGACACGCTTCACTTTCGCGCGATCTTTCCACGTTCGAAGCCAGTGTACAACTGAAACCATCTCCTCGATAACAGTATTATTATCGAAAGTTAGAAATTGTTTTTGCACAATGTTATCGTTTCGGGAGTCGAAAATTCCTGGAAACCGAAATTGCGGAAGTCGAAAGGTAAATACGGCTCGTGGTTACACGCACTCGAGTAAGAATATTATAAACATATCGTATTTGGACATACCGTGGGAAGATGGAACGAATTGTTGTTACGAGTGGATTATTTATAACTCGATTCCGAGAAATTTTTCTTTACTCTGTGGGAAAAATTTGTTCGCAAGCTGGTTCCACGAATCGTTACGATGGGTTCTGAAAAAGTTTTGTAAGACGTAGTTGGTGTGTTTCGTAAATACAAAGGAAATTAAATAAAGCAAAATATGCTGTATTAAAATTGATCGAAGGAACAGATACGATAATTAAATGGAAAAGAATTGGAAAATAAATAGGGGCTTGAAGACATTCTAAAAATAAAGAAAAATGAATTTTTTTAACACGATATTATTTATAGAAATATATTATAGGAATCGAATAATTAAAGCACGATTGTTCGAAATAATTTTTATCTCATAAAATAAATAACATACGCATAAAACAATACATTAATTTAAAAAATTGATTTACCTATTCCCTCTTCCAATCCTTCAAATCTCAAAACGACATGAGCATAAAAATTTATATTAATATTTTATAAAAATACCAACCAACTATTAATCCGCAAAATCAAATTTCCATCAACGCGATTTAAAGAAATGGGCGGCCAGTATATTTGATTCCATTCCCCGAATAAAATTGCAAACACCACCCTCCCCGCCCCCCATTCTATTAATTACAAACAACGGAAGAGAGGAATGTAAGGAGAAGAGGAAGACAAGATATAATAATAAAGAAAAGAAAAAGAGGAGACGGAAGGGGAGGGAGAAAGACGGCGATGAGGTGAAGAAGGGAGGCGAATAAAAGAGTGGAGGAGAAATACGGGGATGTACTTTGGCGCGGGAGTGGAAGGCAAGCCTGCGGGCAGCCAATCAAATAAAGTAGTCCGAGGTTGCTTTGCCGGATGCAAATTCGGCCCCCGTGGGCTTTCTCTTTCCCACCCCCTTTCAACCCCCTTTTCATCCATAGTTCGTTGCGCTTCTCGCCCTCTAACCCTGCTGGAATCCGTACACGAGCTTCCGGGACACACGAAAATCCTCCACCTCGACGTATTCCCTCCGCCTAACGTTGTATATCCTTCCACTTCTCTCCTTTCTTTTTTCTTCTTTTTTTTTTTTTCAATCTCCGATCCGAAAGGGAGAAAGCGTTTCTTCTCCCTTCTTTCGAATCGATGGACGAATCGTAAGGAGAATCGTCTTTCAACCCTTTCATTTCATGTGTTTTTTTTTTTGTTCTAAGTGATGGGATTATTGACCGTCGAAATTTCTTTTTAAATTTTCTTAAATTTTCTTGGATCGGGAAAAAAAGTTTTCATTTTAAGGAAGAGGTCTCTGGAGATTTAAAAAAATTTTCTTTAGAAGAAGAAAAAGTTTAATCTCTTACGATTGAATTCGAGAGAAATTTTAATTTCGTTCGAAAATTCAATCGATAATCAAAATAAAATTGCAAAGAGACGAGATTATAGGTATTTTTATGGAATAGAAGAAAATTTTGGGGAGGTTTCGTCGAGGGAACAAGATTGAAATTAATAAAAATTTACTTTGGTTACGACTTGCGATTTGAATCTTTGCTTTTAGGGGATCGTTGTCTGTCATCTAAATTTCAAATCGTTACATTGCTTGAAATAACTAAGAAGTTTTCACTTTCGTCCCTCTCATCCGGTTATAAACTCATTAAAATTCATAGACGTGGTATATTTGTACAACGTGTGGAATTTATCCCACGATATGAAAATTCGGCGTAGTTATTATTGTTAAAATACGCATTAAACTAAACAAATAGTAATAATCCAACCCTACTCACTACGCGTCCATATTTCAACTCGAGGAACGCATAATAATAAACATAGATCACGAATATTCATGCGAAATGGAAATTTTTACAAAAGCGCTAGGTAATTTAGATAAAAATTTCACCCTTTCTAAATTATCATCCTTATCCTCAATCTTATCTCACTTCGACAACAACCTTCGTAACTTTTATTCAAATTCCCCATAAAAATCACGACACAAATAAATTTCTCAATAAAAATTTAATCTCGATCTCTTTCAAATTACATCGTACGAAATTGCAAACGCTTTAAACCCGATCCAACGCGCGAAAAAATCCAAACGACAGGCAATCCCCTATCGATCGAACCTTAAACTTGACCAAGGGCGTTGGCTGTGTGCGAAACAGTGCAAGGTAACGCGAAGGGAGAAGGCATCGAGTCACGGGTCTCGTTCCTAATTATGTCGTAATGAAAATAAATTGTTACATTTGTACGACTGTCGTGTCCCTTCCTTCCTTCCTTCCTTCCCACACGTTCTCCTCGCGAGATCCTCTCCTCCCCCCTTCACCCCTTTTTCCAACGGAACGAGAAACCGCTCCATCCTCCTCCCACCTGACTGGAACCTCCTCCCTTCCCGCCTCCTCTTCCGCCACGCCACCTGTTTGATTCTCTCTCCAAGGTATACACCCCCTCCCCCCCTATTTGTCTATTTCGGCGCTTCCACCCACCCCGGAAGATTCAACGTTCGACTTGTACCCCAACCGTTGTCTCGCTCGAACAATCAATCCCAATTTCACGGGAATCCGTTTTAAATCTCGCGCCTTCTCCTGTCTCTGGATCCTGGAGGTGGATCTGAACACGTTTCTCAGGGCACAGAGAAATTCTGGATGGATCTGTTTATGCGCGAATTTAAAGGATTTAATCGAGATTATTGTTTGTTTTAGTATGGAAGCGTCTTACCTTGGATATCTTGGATGAATACGTTGGAACGGCTGGAAAATAAATACGTGGAATATAAATTTTGGAAGAAGAAAAAAAAAAAGAATTTTTCAATTTACAATGGTTGATCGTTGTTGTTAGATCGGATTGAAAAAGATCGTTCTTCTTTATGCAAAAAACCATTCGAATAATTTCACAATTTTGTAAATACAAAAATCACGTTAATGGGATGTTACAATGTATCGTGTATTTGAATTGAAGAAGTGTTTTTTACAATTTTCAAAAAATTTTTTTTTTAAGAATAATCAAATAAGATTAACCCATGATAAACTTTCGAGAAACTATATTTAAAAACTATTATATTATATTTCGATATCTATACGAATTAATCAAATAGACGAAAGGAATTACAGGATTCACGAGATTTCCATTTAAATATCTAAATATATAAATGAAGGGAGAAAATTAATCAAACGCAATGACTGAGAAGCCTTTTTTTTTTTTTTTTTTATACCAACGACAATAAACAAATAAAGTGCTTAATAAACGTGTGTAACGCAAGAAAAGATCCGGATTAAGGTGTTAACCACACTGAATTGCAACACCTTTACGTTTATTTATAATATTATATACCAGCAAGAGCAGCAATAGTTATATAATCATAATAATAATTAATCGTAGAGTGCAGTATTATGTACAACCAAACGGAAAAAACGGACTCTTTACGTCGTTATAGATAGTTTTTAGGAAAATATTTTACACAGGTGGATCGAATTTTTTAAAACGGTTTTTTAAAAACAATAAACGACGATATTCGTGTTCTTTTTTTTTTTTTCTTTTTTTTTCCCTTTTTTTTCTCCCCGTTTTCTTGTTTCCTCCCTCTTTTCTCGCTTCTTTCCCCCCTTCTATCTTACTTTACAAAACCCGTTAGAACGTCTCTCGCCGACCTTTACAAAAAAATTTACAATGTTCAAAGCGCCACGAACACCCAACATCCTTCTTTTACATGTACATGATTGAAGGAAAAGTTTACAATAAAGAATAAATATATATGTATATATGTGTATATACATATATATATATATATGTATATATATGTGCACTAAGTATCTCTTAACAAGTTCTATCATCTTCTCATTCGCATACTCGTCTTTCGTTTCTCTCTTATATATATATATACTTTTTTTTCGCACCTTGAAAAATACATTATTACATTAACATTACTAATTATTCAAAAAAAACAAAAAAGAAAGTTTCCTTGAGAGAGAAATGACATGCCAGTGAAAAATTTCTCTCAGATACATAACAACGTGTCAAAGTGAAAACTTAGCATCGACGATAAAAGATAAAAGATATAGATTTCGCCCCTTATTTATTCTAATCTTAATTTTCTTCTTTTTTTTTTGTTCGTTCGTTTTATCGTTTTCTCTTTTTTTTTCTTTTTTTTTTTCTTTTCTTTTTAAATCTTTTCGAGTCAATGGACCGTTTAATTTGCTTAAAAATAGTGCGCCAATGTATTTCCCATCGAGCACACACATCTAGCGTAACTACAAATCCCCTTAATTTTAAACTTACATAAGCTTAAAGGATAATTTCAATATCGAAGAACTTGCTGCGAGATACGAAATCGGATCCTCCTGGCATTCGCTTCTTTTTTATACAAAATGGCGCTCGTCGTAAACAAGGATTCGCAAACATTAAGATTACACGAGATCGTTCAGAGAGATATATTTATTCGTGTATGCATTTCGAGAATTATCTTTTGATTCGATGTTCAGAGAGAGAGACAAGTGGCGTCGATTCTCATCCGTCGAAGAGAACGAGGATAAATTAACAAGTTTGATCGGTTACACTGAGAAACAAGCAATAATTTGTAAAATAATTCGTAAAATAATTCATGGTGGAAATGAATGAGAGTCGAGCTTCTCTTCTACCTTCATTAGTTTGTCAAATTGTTATTAAAACGTAGTAATTCGTTAATTCTATCCTTTGTATCAAGTTTCTCAACGTAAAAATTGGAAATTCGAGCGTTTCCTCAAAAAAAGAAAGAAAAATTCTTGAAATAAAAGTAACATATTTGAGAAATCGCTCGATACAATTATCCACTCCCTAATATTCACAATATATGTGTATATATTATAATTTATATATAAATATATTCATTATATTAATATTCGATAACGAAAATGTTAAAATGAAAAAGAAAGATATATAATCCAATCCAATCAATAGAATATTCGTCATTTCCTCTAATATCTTCGTCAAAGTGAAGTGACTCGAAGGATTTAAAAAAAAAAATAATAATAAAAAATAAATAAATCTAATCTTCATAATGCAAATATTGCTTGAAAAACATTCCCGTGCGTATTATTCCATTATAAATCCGTGTATAACCGGTGTAAAGAGTTGAAAATCCTCGTTCTCTCAACGACAGCGGCGCCCGCTCGTGCGCTGTCAATCGCCACGACCAACAACCCATCCGTCCAGTCGGAAGAAATCTCTTTTTACGTATCATGGAACAAGCAAACAACGGGAAAGACGGAATATTCAGCGAAGGAACTCCAACTTGTTGCGCCCCCGAGGAACTCGCAATCTCTCGCTGTCTATATATTTCAGATGCAATAATTTCCCAAGGAAGAGTAGCGAAAATAAAAAAAAAAAAAAAAGAAAAAGTGTTTTTACAAGCCTCTCTCGATTCTCTCGATCGAGGAAAAAAAGTCGATCGAGAAAACGATCGCGTCGTTCCCCCCGAATGTTACAAAGATCTATATATGTATAATAATTTATTCCTTAACCGACGATAAAAATCGATCGGTCGAATCCAGGCGTTGGCCCGTCGCTATCTTTACACGCGTGTCGTGTAATGATAAACTGATCTCCCCGAGCATCTCCTTCCCCGAGTTTCGCCTTTCCCTCCGACCTCGAGGAAACGATATTATACACGTATGTATACACGTATACCGCATATATGCGTTAACCTTTCAACAGAGGGAACGTATATTTCCACGCGATCTGGATCCGCGTACACGATGAAATCCAGTCACTGGTTATCCCGTTTCACCGATCCTCGCAGCTCCTCCTGATTACTCGTTAAAACCTAACACCCGGCGTCAAACTATACCTTGCTGCCTTCTCTGTATATATTTCTCGCTTGAGGAATCGCCGGATGTTTCCTTCCGTTCTTTTTTTCGATGCCGATTTTTTTTTTAATTTTGAAAATGAAGTGTGTTAATTAGACAGAAGCGTTATATCCATGTATATATATATATTATATCATAATATATTATATATATATATATATATATATATATATATGTGTATAGATATATATATAATGTATATATGATATATGTAATATGAGTATATATATGGTATTCGTTTCTGTTAAAAGAATCGAGACTTTTCTTTTTTTTTTTTTATATATAACGATTAATTATTAATCGTTTGGAAAAAAATGAACGTTTAATCTCGGCCAGAAATGGTTCATTCACTTTCTGTCTTCACTTCTTGAATTTCTTGAGTACGTTTGTGTTTGAAATATCGTAGAGATTTTCTTTCTTTCTTTTTTTTTTTTTTTTCTCTTCTTCAGAAATTCGTTCGATATTATCGGAATCCCGATATTATAAAATAAATCAATTCTCGAACAAAGTGTACCGAGAGAGATTTTTCCCCCCGGAATCGTTCCAATGCCAATTTTAATCGTAAAATATACGCGGCGTGTGCTTGATTACTTATAATTCTACATACATTTTCCGTATCAAATAAAAGATAATCGAGATTTTGTATTTTTTTTTTTCTTTTTCAAAACCGATTTTTAATTATAAAATGAAACGTTTAATTCCGACAGAAGTGTTAATGGTCCACGCTAAAAATGTACGGTCCATACATTTTCCTCGTTCTGAACGGAGGATCGAGATTTTTTTTTTTTCCTTTTTTTTTCCTTTTTTTTCTTTTTTTTTTTTTTTTGTAAAAACGTTTCGATCTCAATTACAAAATAAACATTTAATTCTTGCAGAAGCGTATAGTAGTCAATGTCAAAACGATAGAAATTTCTTTTTTTTTTTTTTTTTTTTTTTTCAAAATCATTCGATACCAATTTTAATTACAAAATATAAACGTAATCCGCCCCTTGCCCCCAGTAAAGGATCGAAATTTTTTTTCTAAATCGTTTTTTACATCGATTACACAAAACAAGTCGTTCAATTCTTGCAGAAGCGTACGATCCATGTCAAATTACAAAAATAATTTTTTTTTTTTTTTAAAATCGTTCGATCTCGGTTACGCAAATAATAATGGTCCGTCCACTTCCTGTCTCCATTAAAAAAAAAAAGAAAAAAAAAAATCGAAATTTGTCCAGAATCGTTCTCGATCAAATTACAAAAATCAAATCGTTCAATTTTCGCGAAAGCATCATCATCACCATCATCACCATCATATCCCCCCTTCCCCGTTAAACTAATAAAAATTTGTTCTCAACGCACGATCCGTTGCCAAATTACAAAAATTTGTTCGAAATATATATTGTTACGACATAATTGTTCGATTCTTACGTATTGTCCGTGGTCTTCATTTTCATAAGTTGGAAAAAAAAAAAAAAAGAAAAATAAACGTATCATTCGAGCGATAAGCGTACGTAACGGTCCATCCTACTAAGCGATACGATTCTACTCTCTCTCACTCTCTCTCTCTCTCTCTCTCTCTGTCTCTTCTTTCTCTCTCTTCTCTCCCTTTCCGTTTCAATTGTCTGCGAACCTCGAGGTCTTCGGCTTCAAGACGATCTATTCTCGCGGATGCACCCCGCGCTGAAATGACAACCTCCCACCTCCTCTCCTCGACTATCCGGGTGTATATGCAACTGGCATGGCTCGAGGCGTTTAATGTTCCTCTACTTGTCCTGACAGGATGTCGTTTCCTTCCGCGTCGCCTCCGTGGCCTCGATCACCTCGAACCCCTCCGTCGTCGAACTATCGGTCGATGATCCATTGTCCCCGATCTTCGAGGAGGAGACACCAGATATCGCCACCTCCGTTTTACAATCCGATTTCCCGTCCGACGATGGTTGCTCAGTGGCGGCGGTGCTACCCCCTGTTGCTACGATTCAAACCAATTTTCAACAGAGAAAAGAAGATGGAGGAGGGGACGAACGAACGGATTGGAATTTTTTGGGCGAAGATGAATGATTTTTTAATGGGGAAGATTTGATTTGATGGAAGAAACAGGGATAGGTTTTTAATGGGAGAAAGAGGAAAGGAAACGTGTTGTTAGGTAAAGAGATGTTGATATGGGGAAGAGATGGAGAAAGAAGAGAAGGAAAATCTTGAACGGCTGTGGAAGAATTAAAAAAAATCACACGAAACATTTATCACAAAAATCATTGGTAACGGATGGAAATTCGAGCAATCGTATATCACTATTAAAAAACATAATTTGGGGATACAATTATAAAAGTATCGGCACAACGATGGTTTGTATTGTAAGCGATGAACATATTCACAAAAATATAAAAAAAAAAAAATACAATTGGATCACGATTATTTATAATTACTTCTCGAGATTCTTATCCGAAATGTGCACGAAAAATGTGAGTAATCGCGCGTTTTATTCTCGAGACTCGGAATTACGATCCGATCGAAATATCATTTTATTTACGCGAAATGAAAATGTATAATAGGATTAAAAATGGTGTGAAGGCGTGAACGAAGGGGATGGGAGGGGAAAAAAAAATGTTTTCCCATTCTGGTCTGTAAGCTCTGTATCAAAAAGCGGCACAACGTTGGAAGAACGGCGTATGAAAATGACGAAGTTGTAAAAACGGACGTGCAATTACAAAGTGTCTTTTATGAAAATTAATATTACACGCCGGATCAATGAAACGTGATTAAAGTGCGGTGGATATTCATTAAATTTGCACTCGGCGCTCGGAATCACGAGCAAGAAGATTCGGGGGTGAATATTTCGGTGAGAGAAAGAAGAAAAGGAAAAAAAAAAAAAAAAAGTCATCGCATCGACGAGTTAAATCTTTCGCAGCTAAAAGTTGGAATATCGTATGTATTTTTTTTTTCATTTTGTAAAATTCTGGAAAGTAAAATGATTATGAACAAAAGATTAATTTTCTTCTTTTTTTTTTTTTTTTTTTTTAAGGAAATACATTCGAGAGTAGCAACTCTTGAGAATCGTTGTGTGGAGATACTCACGATGCAAAAAATATTCATGAAACCAACTCTCGAATATATTCGAGAATATATTCCTTACGAATTTCACTTCGGTTTTAATATTCACCGCCTTGTCCTCAGAGTATACGTATAAAAAATATAAAGTATTTTTTTTAAATTACATTTTCGCAGTAACTTTTCCTTTTCCTCGTCGTCTAAGAATATCTAAGAAAAATATATATATAGAAATAAATAAAAATTATTCGACATGTTCCGATTCAAAAGTGACCCAGCTTCTAATCCATGTCGACTATATTAAATCTCTAAAAACAAATTATTGAAAACAACATCTAAGAATGAAAATTGAAATTAATCGCGTAAAAACTTGATTAATTCTAATTTCGAGAAACATAATTGATTAATTCCAAAAATAATTCTGTACCCATCCATTTCAATTGCTCAAAAAATCGTATCACAAAATTGGGAAGAAAAGAAGCAAGGAAACGTCAGCCAACACGAATTTCACAGAGACGTAAGCAATTTAAAAGAAGAGAGAGAGAAACGAATACACGATAAATGGAAATGATTGGAACAATTTCAATCTCTTTTCAGTTACCTTCGTTACTCTGCTCTTCGTTGGCGGAAGACGGTGTCGCCGCTGCGACACGTTCCTCCGACACGTTGGGAGGGTTGGCCGGGTCGGATCCGGGGGCCGCCGACGGGGTTGGTTGCGGTTGATTCTCGGTACCCGCCGACTCTCTGGCAGGTGAGGGTTCAGGTGTTGGCTCGGTACTGGTCAACGCCCGATTCGAAATGGGCGAAGGTTGCTCGGGCGAGGGTTGCTCGGCCATACCCGCCTGTGCGTGATTTCGGAACAGAAGGTGCTGTAACTGGGCCTGTTGCAGGATCACGGGCAGCTCGTAGTGGTGGAAGAAGTATAGCATCGAGTGCTGAAATGAATATATACAATGGTTATTTTTTTTTTATATATTTTTAAAAGAATAGTAGTATTCGATTCCATTCCAGTTTAGGGAATTTGAAATTTTGTTGGAAACATTCCAAGTTTTTAAATATATCGATTTTTCTTATATAAGTAAAAATTTATATTTCAAATATATAAACACGAGAGAGTAAAACGTGTGCAATTAAATTTTATCTATTTCAGTTTAATGTCGATTAATTAAGAAATAATAGAGATGCTAGTCGAAAACGTGTTATCAAATAGAAGCGATTTTTCGTTTCCGATAATCAAATCAACAATTTGAAAAAGAAGAAAAAACTTCGCAATCGCGCGCATCCATATTTTAAAAGTATGGAACACGTGGAACACATTTGGTGGGGGAAAAAATATATACGGAACGAGAGCATTCGACGAGAGTAATCCACTTTCCCACTCGAAATTTCCCTTTCGATAATACCTCGATTAATAATCACATTCGGTATCATTGATTCAGGAAGCTATATTAAAACGATCGTACTTAGTTTGCGGAATTTGTAGCGCCATCGAGAGTGTTAGATGGGACACAGGCACGAGGCGCACGAGGTCCTCGTGCGTGATATCGCTTGTTCGAAAAGCGTGGGCGTGTGTGCGCGCGAGTATGTGTGTGTGTGTGTGTGTGTCGCTTCTGTCCAGCAAATTTATATGGAAATTCGCCAAATTTGTTCTATACCGTTTCTCTCGTTCCTCTCCCGCTTTCTCTCTCTCTCTCTCGCCCACACATCGATCCGCAATATACCCCTCTTATTCACCCCGTAGTTGCAAACATTCCGCGCGTGCATTCATACGGTATGAATAATTTCGCGTTATGGTAGGACAAATAAGAAAATTTCCACGGGTACAATGACGCAAGATTGGCTATTTTCGGCCGATCGAAATTCAACCCCTCGAAATATTAATGAAACTTGTCGAATTGAAATTGGCGGAGAAGGATACGTTGATTGAGAATCCCGCGCGGTGATTATTGATGAGGTGTTTCGATCGGTCAGGTTATTCGGATCGTGGAATATAATTCATATAATCATTGAATATAATTCTTTTCGGGGAGGGGGGAGAATAAGGAAAATTACGGAAAATTTTGGAAATTGTGGTAGAGTTTTAAGAGGGGTGGTAATTCGAGATTCTCGAAAGTGATAATTATATTAAAGTGAAGTTTTACTTTACTTTGTAAATACGCGTATTTTTTCAAATACGTGTGATAATTTCACGATAAAATCGTAGTGAAGAAAATTGGGAAATTTGGCACGAAAAGTGTGACGCTAGTTTTTCTAATTCTTGATTAAAATTAGTAGTTTTGAGGAAACGTGATTGTTAAATTTATTTTTCTGCACTTGACAAGATTTAAAAAGACAAAGATCTTGAGATTAGTCGATTTATCTTGAATGGAAGTTATTTTAAGTTCAATGACCGATTCGATTTGTCACGTAACCGAGATTAATAATCAATTGAAAATAACAACGTTTCGAGTGCTTATTACTAAAAATGGCGATGCTCTGATAAAAGATTACAACATCGTACTCGTACTCGAATTTTTCCCAAATAAGGATCACGATTAATTGCACCATATTTTTCGAGTTAAATAATTAATCACAGTCTCGATAAACGATAACCTTTTGATTTTGAAAATCAAAACTCTCGTCATATTTTCTTTCCAAATTCATATTCAAACGAGATTACGTTAATTTATTCGTATACTTTTTGAAGAATAAATTTTAAAACGATAAAAATTCATGCACAAAAATACTTGCTCGAATATTTACAAGGAACAACATTCGAATATACACAGAAATATCGAAGAAAAATCTGCTTCGATAGAATTCGCGCTTCGGGCGACACGAAAATTCTGAACAGCTCCTCCTCCTTCGAAAACGGAATCTCACCAATCATAAAATGATGCAAACCGATGCAGAATCCAAAAGAAACAAAAAAAAAGAAAGAACCAAAGAACCAACAAACAGTTAAAAGGAACGAGGAGCTGGAACATGGAAAATGGATATCTCGAGACCTGTCGCCGACACGGAAAGAAATAATATCCAGAGTGATTCGATTCGAAACGAATCTGCATTGTTTTCGAAAGAAAGAAACCAAAAAAAGAAAGCAGATGTATAACAGCAGGTAGGATAAACCTGGACGGTGGAGAAGGAAGGAGAAAGGATGGTCACAGGGTTAAAACACGATATCCAGGGTGAAACGGGTTACCGAGGAAACCGGATTTTCGTTTGGTGGATAATCAACGCCGATGACATCGATATCGACCCCCCTTGCATATAATCACGCCGCGGGGCTAATCGCCTCGACTCTCTCACCTATATATATATAGAAAAGAAGGGAGCGAGATAGATAGACAGATAGACAGATAGGTAGATAGAGAGAGAGAAGGAAGAGAGGAAGAAGGAGGAGGAGGAGGAAGTCAAAACGATTCGAGTCTAGCCGCCGATCGTGTCTCGTTGCCCTCCGGCTTCTCGAATTTTCCTCTGACCTCTCTATTCATAAACTCGTTCCCGGGGAAATAATTGTCTGATCGTCGCTTGGCTCTTCTTGTTAACGAACAACCCCCCGGTTTAACTATCGGCCGATGTTAATCGCGACTAGGGCAGGAGTAAGTAACTTAATTTCAACGCTCGAGGAATATTATTGGACCGATGGCACCTGATGTAGGGTACTGGTCATTGAATATAACGGCGTGGAGGGTGGAAATTATGGGGGGAGGGGGAGGTGTATATGCTTTTGGAAAAGTGATTCCTTTTTTCTCTTTCTTTTTTTTTTTTGAGATTCGAGTTTTAGATAGAAATAATTTTAGTGTCGATATTGTTTAAGGTAATTAGATTTTCTAAATTTGGAGATTTGGAGATTTTGGAAGTTTTTGGATTTTAATTTTTGGATTCGTTTCTCCATCGAGATGCGTAGTTTTAGTTAGATGAGAAGTAATAGTGCGGTATTGCACGTGTACACGTTATTTAATATTTTGTGTAGTAATTAATTAAATTCGGTATTAAATTTTCTATATAATTTGATATCTTTATACGATGATATAATATATATAGAACACGGAAAATTATAAAAGAAAGTATACGTATTTTTGGAAAAGTGATATGACTTTCCCTTTAATCCTTACAGATTTCTTTTTGAACGATTTAAATTTGATTTAAGTTTAATAGAAATGTGAATATTATTATTATCATTATTATTATTCGTATTATTAGCATTTAGTTAGTAATTAATTACGTACAAGTATTAAGTTTCGTGAAATTTAGTATTACTTTCGATAACGAAACGTAGAAGTGGGTTGGGATCGTGACGTGCCACCGATATTCGATGAATTATTACCGAAATGAATAATAATCCAGCAAACGGAGGTATTTTCAATAATAAAAAGAAACGTACAAATACAACTATAAAAAGAATAAACTCTCGATAATCGATCAAATCTATTATTTTTCGAGAAAATATTCTACAATTTTCAAATGCATCTACAATCCTCAACTATCCTCTTACAACTGTGATAGGGCAAGAAATATATACGGAATGCAATATTTCTTTCAACCATGATGATTTAAACAATTTTTAATTACACAGTCGAATTAAAACACGCGGTGATCGATTTCCTCGACGTGTCCTCGCCCCATTATTATCTCCTTCGAACATTACAATTTTATCAATTTGAGCAAATTGCGAATTCCATTTCTACTTTTAACACGCGATAAAACGAAACGAGTATATATATATATATTCCTTTTGTGAAATACAACGAGCCGAATCTGTTATTCATTCGGTATCTTTTATCGCTGGCTAATTAGCCGGCCCATTACACTTTAATGGTATTTAATTTTTCCACGCAAAATATATATACAGCGCATACCGAACTCGGTTATTAACGCAACACCTAGCTATCGTAACGCCATTATAATAATAACTGTTAATACCGTCCCGATCATCTAATTATGATTCATTATCAAGCTACGCTATCGAATCAGATTATCCGGAATATATAATTGTGCCGAGGGTAAAAATCGGCTTCACGAGAACAATGAGAATTTGTACGGGAACACGTCTATTCTTTTCACGGTAGGTATATTATAAAATGTAATATATATCGATCGAAAGGAGATGCTTCGCGTTCATTACGTTACGTTATAGTCGAAGATATTATAAAATTATACGTGTACCCCTCCTTTGAACTTGATATTTATATAAGAATGATATCAAAGTCTCGTGTGTGACAATAACAGTTGGCTTTGAATCGGATGTAAAGAGAATTGAAATAAATAATGTTTTAATAAATTAACGTGTGTCGATAAAATTCGAGATTTTTATTATTATTATTATTATTATTATTATTCGATAAGGGAAGAAGGTTTTAATAAAATTCCTCTCCGATTTCTAATTTTCTAAAAAATGTAATGTGTGGTAAATAATGAAGAAAGAGATAAAAAAAAGAATTTGCTCGAGAGAATAGAAAAAGAGGCAAAGTGGGATTTTAAGTAGGAATGAAAAAAATATGAAAGAGGTATCGTAATTACGGAAGAAAGGGTACGATCTAGATATGTCTAGATCGAGATAATATTCGAGGGGGAAGGAGGCAGAGAGAGAAAAGGTGAGGGCAAATGGTATTTATGTCCGCTCATTGAAATCCCAAGTTGGCATTAAATTATTCTGATCGATTGAACTGTCAAGTGCATTGTCCTGGTCGCGTTTACGTAACTTAAGTTTGAGCGATGGCCGGGTCTAGACTGCAAACCAAGCCTCTTCATTCGCTACCGTTATACTGTCAATAGCAGAACTTTCACCAGAAGCCACTTACAGGAATTCCACGTAAAATATTCTCCCTTTTCTTTTCCTATCCTTCGACTTGAAATCTCTCTCTCCTCGGATAACTAATTATCTTTAACTTAACCTAACCCCCATAATCTTTCAAACTGTCACAAGTACCAAATTTAGAGAAATAAGATCATTTTCGTTCAGGAAAAAAATGAATCCAAAAAATCGAATTTTTACAAATCAATCTTTATCTGAATCTAAGAACAAGTTCCAAGGTTTCGAATTGCTCGAAAGGAATTAAAGAATACTTGTGAAATAATTGTTGACAATGGCCGACAAAGTATCTAATTAACGGACAATCGTTAATTACAAAAGTATATATAGTTGTCTGTATCTACAAATAGACCCGGGTATTTATCGGGTGAAAAATACAGGAATGTATCCTTCCCGTGTTACTTTAGCTTGTAAAACATTTCAGGATTAAGACGGGAGCGCGAATAGAAAAGTTTTCACGGGAACAACAATTGTGCTTATTCGCTGTGAAAAAGCGGCCATTAATCAGAAATACTTTAACCGACCTACTTGAGAGAAAACGCTCGACCGAATAAAAAGTGTCTAAAAAGTAATGAAGCCGATCTTTCTTTTCGCTAAAAATATATCCTCTATCCTCTTTTTCCTCGATAATTCTATTCTATAATGTAATTATTCTCGATTCCAAATCGCTCTTATTATCATAAAACTCATCGAATGTTCATGTTCCAATCTAATCGAAAAATTGGAATTAATAAAAATAAAGAGGATTTCCAAGATGGCGAGATTTCCTATTAAATATCGCCGAAATCTATCTTCACTTTTTTAAAGAACACGTTTCGGTTTCAACCTTTGGCGGCCGCCAAGGTTTATCGAAGAATGGGTCTCGAACAACGGGAAACGGGCGCGTTTAGAAATTATGTCACGAAGTACTTTTCCCCCCTTTCTTCCACCCCTTCCCCTCTCCAACCGATCGATCATTCCTTTCTGACATCGATCGCGAGGAATTTCTCAAGAGGGCTGCAAATGTGTTTGCCTTTCAAATTGCTTAGACCCGGATGTTCGCCGTGCGTGAAAATATGTTCCCTCCCTCTCTGAAAGTCGGTTCGATTGGGGACGGCTTCGAGCCGACTGAATTAAATCGATGGGGATCGTAATGACGGGGGATCGAGGGTGGATTCGTTTAATGGAGATGTAATCGTGAATGTAGAAAAATTGACATTGCTTTCATATCCAAAGGAAAATATTTATCGAAGCTAATAAAAAATTATCGGATATTTGGAAACGAAATTTTTCTTATCAATGATAGATTCTATCTATCTAATGAATTGATTCGTTGTGAAAAGTGATCGAAATCGGGCAAACGAGATAAGACATATCGCGATTAATAATCTGTGAAATAATATTCGATTCAATAGATAGATAGTTCGATCCTTTTCTTTTAACGATAGAGGAGATAATAATTACTCACCTGTATGAAGAGCCAAGACGTGACAAGAGCCAAACTGCTGTACTGGCCGTTGAATCGATAATGGTAGGCATAGAAGGAGAAGTGATAGAGGTAGAAGAATCTGAAAATCAAGAATCGAAAACGATTAGAGAGAAGTTATGAGAGAAAAAAGAAGAAGAATGTGGAGGAAATGTTTCCTTCGAATTAAATATAAATTATATTACGCGATACTACGCGTTACTGTATCTCTGTAGCCAGCCATCGATATTACGCTTAACAGATTACATAACTCTCCCCGATATTTACGGTATATTGGCACCCGTGCAACAACATGGACGCTTTATCGATCAGATCATATCAGGTTCCTGCCTATTGAAATATCAAGGCTGTCGCGTTACGGCTGGGACGTCATTAGTATGACTGGAAAATTATAAGTAATAAATCGTTTACGATTTTTCTCGTAATTTAACCAAACAACGAACGTTGATGAATTTCGCGCTATAATATTTAAATAAAAGAAGGGGGGGAGAGATAATTTGTAATAATAATAATAACAACAACAACAATAATAATAATAATAATGAAGAGAATTAATAATACAAATTTGCAGTATCAGCATCGTTCAAACCGAATGTAAATATAATCAGAGCAACAATTTAATCGGAACGGAAGTTTCGTTTCGTTGTCTTCGGCTCGGCATATAATAGGAAATAATAATAATTGACACGAAATCTCCTCGACGATGAATTATTTATTACAATATCGTAATTTGTTCATCAATTTTTTGGAAAGTTTGATTCCACTGTTTGAAAAAATATATGTATAATTTTTAAGAGAGATTGGAAGTGAAAAGATAATAATCGTTCTCGATATATTTCTCGAACGATTACAATTTTCCATTTGTCGAAATTTTTGTCGAACGGGTTACTCAAAAAAGGGTTTACTCGGTTACGAGGGATGAGTAAAATGAAACTTTCCGATTTCGCGTCTCGAAAAATATCATAAAGCTTTTTTTCTCTCTCATCGCGTCAAGGATTAATCCACCTTTGCTTTATGGTAAATAAAACATGGAAACATTTTATCTCTTAATCTTCCTCCAACTTAATTACTTGTTACGGTACTTCGTGCCTCGCCTCGTTCGATGAACAAAGTCGCGAAGATTTCCTCCTCTCATAATGGCCGCTTTGGAACAGTGCAGAAACAAGATTTTAATTTGTTTATTGAACAATTTACAGAGAGTAACTCGTAACTTATATAAATCCATTCTTAATGCGATTAGCTTCTTTCCCGACTAAAAATATTCAATTTGTTAATCGAATCTCGTTTAAAATACGTTGTTATTATTCTAGATTTTTCTTCTTCCCGGCACAATGCTCTTCTAGAATTTTAAAAATCGTAATCTCTAATGCAAATTTTTTTCTTTCTTCTTCAAACCGAAAAATTCAAAATTCTCTTCTTCATTCCGTCTTCTTTTAACCCGAAATTTTTGTAATAATTGCGCGAATCACCTTTGAATCTCTATTGCGCGCCGTCGTGCATAAAATTGACAAAATTACAACCTACGATATTATATAGACTCCTTTAAAAAAAAAAAAAAAAAAAAAAGAAAAACTGGGAGATATAAGAGGAAAAAATGAGACGAGTATGGAAACTTTTCTCACGTTTTGCCCAATGAACATAAAAAGATCGTGGGATGACTTTTTTTACTTTCCGCCTCATCTTATAGTGGCCCTCGAGGTGATAAGGGAGGGGTTGTAATCAAGTGATTTTTACGAGTAGCTGTTACAAGGCTCGGCGATATTTGCGGTTCAGGGTGAACTTGGGACTGCATCATCGGCCTTGGTGAGGGGAAAAGAAAAAAAAAAAAAAATGGAGGAAACGGCGAGAAAAATGGGTATTGCGTACCCCTTCGATAAATAAGCTGACTAATTTCATGAATCGCGCGCTTAAACTTTTCTTCCAACCGTTATTTTCCATTAAAAAATACTGGTACCTGATATTTTTTAAAAAAAAAATTGTTCAACCCTGTAATTGCGATTGAATAATTTAAATAACACATATAATAGAAATTTTTTTAATTCTATTCAAAATGAAAAGATTAAATTCATTCGAACGAACGAGCTACAAGACTCGATATTTTTGCCCTTTTGGAAAAAAGGAAAAAATAATTCTCTCTCGTCAATTTATATGAATAGAAATGAAAATTTTCACATATCTAATCTGATAAAGATTAAATTCCCGATAAGCATCGAACGAAACCTTTCCTTTGTTTTAAAAAAAAAAAAAATGATCGATGCAATACACGCGATAATTGTCGACAAGTAATAGATAGTAATGTTTATTATATCAAACCGATTATCGTTATGCCTGGAGCGTAATAATGAAAACTTTATGATGAATTTAATCCTGAAGTAACTAATTTTACATATTAATGATAACCGCGTTATGGCGAAGCTGTTGCATAATTATATTTGACGTTCTGTATGAATATTAAATGTATTCAGTTTAAATAGTTATAATTAATCATATGCAACGTACCGTTAGGAAAATAAACTGTAACGCGAAAATGCTGGGAGCATTGAAATGCAGAGATCCTTAAAACGTTCCCTCCTAAATTTCTGTTATTATATATCACGTTATGAATTATTATTTATCGTGTGATCGCGCGATGTTACAAAGCTACGTCGATAAATTTATTATTTTAAATGTTGCACACGTTTAACATGGTTGATTTTCAATTACCAGTATCTAATTTTTTACATCAAAATATTAAAAATATAATTAAAGAAAATTGTAGAAAATTCGAACCATGTTCGAATCGAGTTGAATAATTTTATTTATCTGTATTTTAAAATATATATACAGAACACAGAAAATTTAGAATTGAATATAAAGATTGTTTCGTTTAAAAAAATTGTATAAATAATATATATATTCGATACATAACCCTGTCATAGCTAATGGACGAATTAAACTACGTACTACGTGTTCGAGATACGTGTCGATAATCGTTACTTAAACACCGACGACGCTACTTCTCCATAAACGATTCCGTCTGAACGTGCAACACGCCCCCAAAATCTTGCACAGTGCGAATTTATGTACGTCAAGCACGGTCCAAAACCGTTCTGCATTACGTTTTACGACCCTGTCAGTCGTAAAATGCAGTTTAGGCGTCCGATCTATTCCGTTTTCGGTTTAGTACACGAGTTACACGAGCATCTAGTAGATCGAGACCGAGTTTGATCAGACCGAAGATAGTTCAAATAACCCTATACGCTACTTAGTTATAAATATCCTGTTCTATCTTATATGAATATGTGTCAAAAAATATTTCGTAGATCGTGCAATACTTTTTTTCTTTTTAACTTTTAAATAATCTGCTGTTTTTAAACCGCGCAAATTATCACTTCGCGTACAATCTAACTTTGATAATCTGGAGATTTTTTTTCAATATAGATTTCCATCGCGAAGAGAAATTAAAATTTTTGTTATTAAAATGATACACGATGCTTGTCCACTTTGTTTTAAATTTATTGCGAGAAATAATAATTAAATTATTATCATTATATATTATATCTTCTATGATGTATATCCGTTATTAATTTCGTTGAAATTGAACAAATACATATATATATATTTTTCTTAATTTTTAATCGAAACAAAGCAGGGAAATGTTTGTTGAAACGTTTCGAAAAATTTAAATTTCGTAATTCTGTCGATGAATCGGGAGGAAGAAGGCGAAGAAACGGTTTCAAACCGAAAAGATACCCCGCCGGTCCACGCGTTGCTCGAAAGAAATCCGAGCATCCATAAGATAAATTCAACGTTTGCATAACAGGATAATTCGATTTTAACGTAAGCACCGGAAAGGGGGAAAAAAGCATAAAGATAGAGGAATAGAGTGCGGAGGGAAGAAGGATGAGAAAGAATGCACGTTCAAAATCCCGATTTACGTATTCCGGGGACATAGCCTCTAAAGTGTCCCACGCTCAGGGAACCGCAACCATCCGACGACGATTCATACGTCTTTCCCGAGAATGGAAAAGGTAAAGAGGAGACTGGAGACTCTCCAAACGCATTCTGAATTCAGTGAATAGCGCGCAACCCCTACCCCTACTACGATCGCGAGAAGGGATACTTTCGGACCTTGCAGCCAGATTTTTACAAGTTGCCAACTTCCTATTCCCGGTTGCTAGGGAATTTTTCCCGCGATAAGCCCCGTCGGTAATTCGATCAACGCGAACTTTTACCAACCGATCTTTCGACTCGTCCATTTTCTGGGAATTTTCGTTTCGTTACTTGACAATTATCCACCGATGATTAATTGGAAATTGGAAAAGTTGTAATCGGATTTCTGATTTGAATCTCTCGCCGTTTTTTCTCGGAATAAGACAGATTAGAACGTAATATTCGATTAATAACAGATATGAAAATGATTAAATTGAGTAATATTATATACGTAAAAATTGAACACAGAGATTTTATATTAAGATCGTTCAAAGACACGACCTCCATTATTGCGCGTAAAATGACATATCTTCTTTCGAGATCATCTTTATCGGCTCGATTGTCAATTGATAACCGATAAACAGAATTTTCAAACGATTCATAGATAAGATGATAAATTTGACAAGAAAGAAAAGAGAGAAGAAAAAGAAAAAACATTCGTCCAAAGATCAAAGATATTTTAAAAGCTGTTTCGTTCGAGAACTGGAGAGATATCAAAATAAAGAGCGCAGAAGAGCGAATTTGCAATTTGCAGTTCATCGTTTTCTCCCAGCCTCGAAGATTTACGATGCAATATAGGGGCTCTCCGGGTTGGATCAGATCACGCGAAATGGATTCGCCGGGGCGTACTTTGTCTTTCGTTCTCACTTTCTCACAATTCATGATAGGCCAACACACATACCGACAATGGATTTACGATACATTCGGATGAGGGCACCATCTCTTCCTCCTCCTCTTCCCCTATATATATATATATAAAAATCGTCCCGCTGAAATATCGTCGCGGGATGGACGATACCCTTTTATTTAATTCACTTGGGCCGGCGATCCTCGGTAATCCGAGAAAAACAAACAAACTTCTAAATACACCGGGGCGAATTCTTGGAGACAAAAGACATGGTTGCGTAACGCGGAGACGGTTAAAAGGGAGCCGGCCACCCATTCGCCGGACGAAACGGATATCCTTCGCCCTATTCAATGTTCCACGCCATTCTTATGCCCGGTATTATTACGAAAGAACGGTCCACTTGGTAGGAGGAAAAAAGGGAAAACTTGGAGAGGAAAGGAAAATAGCGGAAAAATTGAATATTTTTTCTAGTTTTTTTCTAATTTTCCTTTATCGAATAATACGGAAATCTTGCGATCTCTCCTTTCGCGAATACTTCGATTCCGTTGATACGATAATATGATATGATGATAATACAATACATTTTTTAATTACAAGAAATTCGAGGAAATCCATTTATACGTTTTCTCAAAAAAAAAATTGCAAAAACATAAGGAAACGAAATCACAAGGAACTTTACAAAACGATATGGAAAACAAGACTGTACTCGAGCCGACGATCGTCAAAACAACGTGGATGGATCAAAAAGAAAGAAAGAAGCGGGGAAACAAGAAACGGAATAGAACAAAAAAGAAAAAGAAAGAGAAGAAGAAGAAGAAGAGGAAGGTGGAGGAGGTGGGGATGTGACCGTCTCCATAACTGTACGGTCCACTCGACTAACGTAAGTATATTGTCAATCAATCCACGGTATAAAAGCAATCTGAGGTTCGGTCGGCGGGGTGGCGAGATCCCGTGGGGCGTGGATCGGGCCGACCGAGGCAAGGATCCAAGGGAACCGAGAGAAAGGAGAGTGGCCCCCGGTAAGGAGAAGGGGCTGCGGAACGAAAGAAGAGGGTAGAGTGCAAACAATCCCCTCTCGGTTGCGGAGGAGAGAGAGAGAAGGAGGGAGAAGGAGGGAGGGAAGGGGAGAAGAAAGTTGGATAGAGAAGGAGAAATTCCTTTTTACTCTCTGCCCACTCGAAGGGCTCTGGCCAACGACCAGGGGTGAAACGAAACTCCTCCACCATATACTTATACCAGGTGTACACTTGTGTACGTGGGATACGTGTAAGTACGCGTGATCGAGGAGATACGTACAGGGTGTCTCTGAGAAGAGGGAATATATGGAGAATGAAATATTTTTCCCCCTCCTCCTAATTATCTTACGATGAATTTTAATTAATTTGATCGATGATAAAGTCGATGGATGGGACGAGGAGTAGGGGAAAAATTCGTTTGATGAATTTTCCTGATGCTTGCGAGCAGATTTCAGGAGATCGAAGAAGGTGTAGGTGAAGTTCGAGGTGAAAATTCAGACGCAGTTTTATTCGTTTACTGTAAAGACACCCTGTATAACGAAGCCAGCGTGACCAAGCGGATACGGTAGGACGTGTCTGGAAACGTCACCGGAAGAGCTGGGACGTAACGTCCTCGAGAAGGTGGCGTATCCCGTTCACAGGGAGTGGTAGGAAAATATATCGGTTCGACGGTGGAGACAATGACACCGATAAAGGGACGATCTTCGGATTCGGACGGATACTTTTTCGCGATTCGTTTGGATTGATCGACGATTGGAAAGGAAAATATCACAGAAAAATCATATTATAACGCTATTGACTTTAACGTACGCTCGAATTTTAATTATCATTGAAAATTTTCTCTATTTCCTCATTACGATACAAATGAAAAAGAAGTATCGAAGTTTGAAGAAACATATTCAACAAATTCTTCGAAAGATAATATTTCTTCGATATTCTTACAAAATCGTGAGATACGTGAGATACGATCGAGACGAGTTAATCCAATCGATCAAGGGTTGGAAAGGGTTTGATGAAACAATTCGTCGGAGAGTAAGATCTAAATCCATCTAACCCGGGCGAGGGAGGGAGGGAAATAAAGGTGGCGACGATATACCAGGAGAAATAACTCCTATCCGGGATAACGTAGATGACTCGGGCCATGCACCAGCAAATAAGGTTACACGTCCCTTATAACCCGGGACGGGAAGTTGTCCCCGGCGAGGGGCGGCGAGGCTTTGGAGTAGCGGAAAATGAAATAATATCGGCGCAAACACACGGGACCGGGCAACGCCAAAAAGGCCGTGGATAAATACGTAAGAGAGTTTACGGGTGTAACGGGTGGGAAAAAAGGACGGAGGAGAGGAGAGATATGGAGGGAGGAGGAGGAGAGGAATGGAATACGCGTGCAACGGGTGTACAACGTCGTGGGATCGTAACCACGTGGCAAAGCTCTCTCTCTCTCTCTCTCTATCTTTGGATACCGCAGATTTTTCGACGTTCAGATGGACAGCAAATCTGGATAATGTATTTACAGAATCTTACGTGGACCTCCTCCTCTTACCAACCCGCGTTAAAAATTTCATCCTCCTTCTTCCTCCACGCGAGAGGATGGATCCTTTCTATTCTCGCGTTTCGAATCTTGGAGGATGGATTTTCTCCTCTTCCTCTCTTCGATAAGTTGTGTTTAAACAGCGAAACGAGTGGGAGGATGATCCCACGGATCGATCCTCCCTCCAGTGAAAATGAAATTTATAACCGTGTAGCAAATTTTCTAAGTTCTTACTGGTAAGTTGCATTTTATTATTCTTATTATTATTAAAGATAAATTGCTCTAAATAAAATGGCAAATAATAAGAGAATTATTTATACATGATTCGAATTCCAAATCTGAAACAAATGACAAAGGGGAATCGTAGGATAAAAGGAATCGTAATGATATAAAAAAAAAGTCGAAGCCTCCATCCACGTCTACTCTGGCTGAATCGTTAAAAATACTCGAGGAAATCCGTTGAGTGGTATGGAATGATCTCTTTCGAGAGATGTCAAGGGTGTAAAGGATCCCCCAAGGTAAAGATCATTAATCATGCGATACCACCTGTGAACCACCTCTCGAGGCGAGTACTCGAGACAAGTTTCGAAAAAAAAAGAGAGAGAGAGAGAGAGAAAGAAAAGTGGAGTGATACGAGAGCAGGCAGCCAAAGCTCGTATTCGGTTATTGTACGGATGCCAAGGTTTATCCTGCCTTTAATGCGTCCCACTGCATTATACCGGTTATATACAAGGCCCCTGGTGTAATAATACGGAATAGAAACCGTGAAAATTCTTGATTATTCCACGGGAGTCTGGCGGATTACCGTAGACTATGGCGTTGAATGTTACATCATGCTTTCGGAGAAAAAATGGCCACGATGGCACCACGATGACCGTGGAATTCTATTCTCCAAGAGTGTTAAAGGGAGAGAGAGAGAGAGAAAAAAAGAAATTTTAAAACTTTTAAAAAAATTACATTTCTCCTTTTTTTTTTCGTATTTTTCCTCTTGTTGATAAATATATCGAAGATTGTTGTGTTATACTTTTTCGAGAATATTGGAAATTTTATCGACTCTTGTTTCGAACCAAAGATTGCTTTCTTCTCGAATTCGATTATAAGAAAAAAGAGAATTTCTATATAATTTTGCAGGAGGAAAAAAAAAATACCAATTTTGAAAAATTACATCAAGAAGAAAATGGAGAATAGTATTTAAAAAAAGAAAGAAAGAATCAATTCAAGTTTAAATGGACGAATAAACTTTCTATATAAACTCGTTATGATAACTCGAGCGTTCGATCCACTCGATCCATCGAGTGTAATTAACAAGAGGGAAGGAGGGAAGGTGATGGTGGTGGTAAGTCGAGCGAGGGCAGAGTTTAAATCGGCATTAAAATTGATCAGATCGAAATGGACATTAGGAACTCGACTCGAGGAGCATCTATCCACGCAAGTCACGAAACTGGAAACTTTGTCTAAAACGCGGAGATGGTAATCAACCGTCCCAAAGGATGATATCGATTGGCAAGGAAACGAGGGATTCCCTTACGCATTTACGAACTCGTGACGGTCGCTGAGCAGATTCGGGTGGACCGATGATACCCGTGATCCGATAACCGTGCGGTATATCGTTAATATTTCATCGCGCCACGTCCAGAAACTTTGCGGTCACGCGTCCACTTCAACCGACCGGGATCGAACCGACCACCCTTTCCACTCACGGGCTACGATCAAATGTGTAACTTGCTCTATATCTCTAATTGCCAATTATACTTACAACTATCCGCACACATTTCTCGATTCTTCACTTTTTTCTTCGCTTTGATTCGCTCGAAACCATACGTCTGCTTCTGATTAAAGTAATTTTCACGTAAGTGTTATGATTTACTCAAAAGCGTGCGTGTGTGCGAAAGATTTTGATCGAAGAGATTAATTTTTCTGGTGAATCGTAATGAATTTCTTTATAATAAGATTAAATAAATTAAATTAATAACTTATTATTAAAAACTCTATATTATAAAGCATAACTTTTAGAAGAATATAATTAAAATATTTGGAAAATAGTAATTAATGGTTCATCGATGATGAGCCAACATCGAAAATCATTTGAAAATTTGAAAAATGTAATAAAAATCTCACTCTACTCGTGTCTCGTTCTATTCGATTAATATAAACTTTGAAAAGTTGAGTAAAAATTTCATTGTTCGAAAAAAGAAAGAAAGGAGGAGGTTAAAAACGGACGTTAAAAACGATCGTTTCTAGTGTTAATATCTAAACCAGATGGTATGAGAGGCTGATTTTCCGTTTTATTGTAGGTGTAAAAAAGCTTTCGCGGCCAGGTCGATTGCGAGTTGATCGTTTTCCATAGGTCGGCTTTTACATCGCCGAATAAAGGTTAAAATTGCTTATTTCCCTGGAACGATGGCAATAGAACCATAAAACGCGGTCCTTCCAGGCATCATAGTGACCACTTGGAAGGGTGTGGCTGAATTAGAGTTTAAGAGATCGCCTAGGCTATTGGCAAGCTGCTCGTGCAAACCGCCAATGGACTCGATTCGGCTGAGTTTCCATGTCCTCCCGAACCTATTGTAAATACTTGCCAACGATTTTGATCGAATTCTCGCCCACACTTGAAATCGATTCGCGAAATCTCGTTTTCGAATACTCCTCCTCCTCCTACTACTACGTGTTTTTTTTTCTTTTTTCTTTTTCCTTTTTTTTTTTTTTTTAATTTCTCAACGCGGAACAAACATTTCAAAGGGGATTTTCAATTTATTAAATGTCACTTGTGTATCGTTCTATTCGATGTGAAATTGAAAACATTGGAAAGAAAGGGAGAGGGAGAGGGAGAGGGAGAATATTACAATTTCATTTTTCAATTTCAACTAATATTATTAGAGCTGGTTAAAGAGGAGGGAAGAAAAAAAATGAATGCAAAAAGAAAAAAAGAGAGAGAGAGAGATGCGCAAGATAAGTATAACACAAGACAGCCTTTTTAACTCCCTTTTCATGGTAGACTTGTTTTCTAAGTGCACTGAAAAAAAAGCCAATCGTTAGGTGGTATATGGAATGACACGAACGGTGCATTACGCTCCACCACTGGAATTTCTCTCGTCATTAGATGACTTTTATCGCGTGACGTATAAAATCGATATAACAACACCCTCTCTCTGTGCCTTTTTGTGAGCAGGGTAAAAACCACTTCTTCAACAACAACGTTTATAATTGTCGGCTGGTAATATACAACACGACGGATCATACAATATTTATCCAATGAATAATCTTTATTTATTTATTTATTTATTTATTTATTCATTTATTCATAGGCTATATACATACGTTTAAGCAGCGATAATAATTTAAATTTAATATTCAAATTTAAAAATCGCATTTACGCGATCTTTAAATTATTAAAATAAGTCGAGTAAATTATTAACTTGATAAAAATTAATTATCGCTTTATTAATTTGTCTTTCAGAAAATAATAATAATAATAATTTTCTTGAATCATAATCAACGATCATATCAACGAGAATATCGACGAGATTCTCGAAATGAAAGTTAAAGTATTTTACGAAAAAAAAGAAAAAACACCATGCATCGCCAGGGAAGAAAAAATCGTTAGATAAGCTATTTTCACGGAAGGGGGAAGAGAGAAGAGAAAGAGAGAAAGAGAGAGAGAAAGCAAAGTCGACAACAGCTTTCGTTGCGACGCGATACCACTCCACTAATTAGACATTAGCGCAACAAACAACCCCAAGGTACCGTGTACCTTGCTTCCACCCTGTCAACCACCTCCAGAAACCGCCCCAATCCCCCTGACGGAATGCTCAAGTTACAAATTAACTTGCAGAGATCATCCGTTTCCACCTCGACGCCCACCGACGCCTATTCGGATCTCCCGGAGTTCGCTCCGCTGGAAATTCAAACACAGACGAAAAAAAGAGGAGCGCTGCTACGATCCTGCTATCCACTTCACTCTCTTAACGTATTTTAAATCTGCGTCGCACGAAACTCCTACGAAACAGACTAAATCCGAGCCCTAAAATTCATCTTCTTCTTTTTTCTTTTTCTTTGCATAAAGTTTATTAGAAAATAGTTTTTACAAAAGTGAGTGATACGTGTTTTTTCTCTTTATTTGTTATTTTATTCTTACTTGATTTTTTTACACTATATTTTTATTAATAGCTTTAAAGTGTACATACACTTATAATTCTTTGTGTAAAATTTAACTAGCTATGAAAATCGTGGAAACGATGATACTTTTGAGAGTTGAAATATGTATAATCAAAGGATCATATGTATATTTTATTTTTTATGGATAGTATAAAAGTTCGAGATTTAAGAAATTATAGAATTATCAAAATGCACGAATTTCCAAATCCAAGAATTTTCCTACAATTTTTCTATTATACTATAACGCGATGCTTTGTACCGATCGATTTTCAAACTTAATTGTCTTTTCTTTTTTTTTTTTTTTTTTTTTTTTTACGATCAGAAGATCACAAATAAATTGAAGCTTAAAAGAATTCGATCAAAGCTTGACAAACTTTCGATTCATCTAAATCGGAAAGCATCTTTGCTTTTCCGTGTTTATTTTAAAAAAGAAAAAAGAAAAAGAAACTCGTAATTAGAAGCCCATTAGCACGAGGAAGCGCACAACTGGAATACCTGGAATCGAGCCAATTAATTACAAGTCGGCTTACAAATTACAAGACTTCTCAAGGATTTTCACGGTTCAAGACCGCGAAGAAGGAAGAACAACCTTACAGATATATATATATATATATATATATATTTGATTTCGCTTGGTCGCCTAATTTCTCCACTATTTTCCTTCTTCCTCTCGCTGGCTAGACAAGATACACGTCCGACAAATGACGAGGCATCGAGGCGTATCGATCGACTGTGCGAGAAATCGGGAAAGTAACAAGGAGTTTATCGATATACCGTGGCTAACAACCATATCCATCCCCATGGAAACGCCACTCGCGAGATATCTTGCATGAATCTCATGGTGTTAAGGCAAGGATGGAGAGAGGGTGGAGAGAGAGAGCCGTAAGAAATTCGAGAAAGAATGGGTATGGGTCGAAGGTTACCAATTATCAGAGAAATCACGGCTGGTCGCGTTTAAGACGTGAAACGGCGTGTCGCGCGTTTCTCTTCCTAACGGGGGCTTCGTTAAGGGCAGCTTCTTCGAATAAATGAAAAAAAAAGAGGAAGAGGAAGAGGAAGAAGAAACGTGTCGTCATCGACTTTTCTCGATAGATATTATTTTTCTCTCTCTCTTTTTCACGAAATAAAGATAAATTTAATCGTTACGTAGCGTTACTTATTGTACCCGTTAAAACCTTGTGAAATCTATTCTCGTAATTAGCCGTTATGTAAAATTCTCCCAGCTACGTGGCATTGAAAATAGTTCTTCCTCGCGAGAGGAAATCGCGCGAATATCACTCCAGAATATATTTCGACGACGAAAATATATTCTTGTTATATTGGAAGAGAAATTTATATTTTTATCCCAATATAAAAAGATTTTAAGTAAAATCGAATATCGCGTTAACGTAAAATAATTCGATCCTTGGAGGGTTAAAGCTTGGAATTGCATCCGTTATATTTTATCAGCTTTCAGGGATCGACAAGAGTCCCAAGAGGTACAGAAATAAAATTAGAAAAGAAAAGAAACGAAAAAAAGGAAACAATATCGATATAAAATCGATATTACGGAAGAGAAGAAAAAAGGGAAAAAAGATTTTTGCCTGTTCGCCAAAATCCGAAACAAGGAACAACAGAATCCTTCACAGAGTAAGGAACATGAGAGTTCGACCCAAAGAAGGGTGACACAAAAATTAAAGGACAACCGACTTCTCACAATCGAAGCCAAGCCTTCAGACCTCTCTCCCCTCTCTCTCTCTCTCTCTCTGGATGCCCTGGACATCCGAGCCAAGCCTTTGCCCTCCTCTTTGGTTGCTGCCTTAAAAGGAGCCGAGAGGAACGCGAGGGGGATGAAATTGAAAAGGAGAAGGCGAAGGAGAAGAGAGAAAGGAGAGAGAACCCCGATGCTCTCCTTACTTCCACCGATCTTCTCCTCCTTCCCCGCAATCACCTCCTCGTAATTAACCTCCATTACGCCAGTTTTCTGTTACCCCCACCCTGCTATCCCCAACCCCCTCCCTCCCTCGAGCGGAAGAGGGATAGAGTTGCCTGTTTCCCGGGAAGCCGGTAAGGTATCGGTTATAGTTTATTATTCTTCTAATGGAAAAGCACCCCAGACATCTTCCTCCTCGACAACCGCTGCCACTCTTCATCCCCTCCTCCCCTCCCCCACGTTCATCTTCCTCCTCGATGTCTATGTAATCGTCTTACGCTTGCCGAGCAAGCTCCTAATTATCGCGAGCTCCGCCTCGAGATACATTTCCATTTCGGGATATCCAACCATCGCGGTATAGTGAGCATCGCGGATTTTCGGGGAGAGGAGGAGGAGAGGATAGGGGTGAACTCAAAGGTGAACGAGATAATTAGGATTGTAACGAATAATTGGAAGGCGAGGGCCGCCACCACGTTTTCGTTTCTCTTCCGTAAGTAAGCTTTAAAGCCTCGAAGAACGAATCTTTCGAATTCCGGTTAGGTGACGCCTCTACTCGCAATTTGGCCGCTAATTATTCGGCTAAGCGTTCACACTTACGAGACGAGCGAATTTTGAGAAAACATTTTTCGTCGAGATCTTGGTTTCGGTTAGGGGATGAAGAAGTTTGGTGTTATTTTCTTGTTCATTTTCTTTTTCCTTTTAAGGGAGTCTGATGATTTAACAGGAACGACGGAGCTTGTGAAGAGACGTTGAAATTTTAATCAATTTATACTAAAATTATAACACATCTATTATTCGTACAATTCTTTTCTTAATAAAAACGCAAAAGTCAAAAAACCTAATTATCCAAGCATAATCGTCGCACAAAGTGTTACAAAACTTAACAACCTCAAGTATCCAGAATTAAGAAACACAAGTATTTAGCATTTCTCTCAAAAAAAGAAGAAGAAGAAGAAAACATCTAATTCCAACGATAATACGAAACAAATACAAAATTCACTCTCTGCCTCCACTAAAAAAAAAAAATATACAAAAAAGACTTGATCTCAAAATCGAAGAATCCAGAAGCAGGAGAGGAGGAGGGGATCTTGGAAGCGGTTCCCGGTATCGGTATTTACACGTTAAAGAGTGTCTGGTCGTGGAGTGTGGGAGGCGGCGGGAAGCGCGGCGCCATTACTATGCAAATAGATTCGGAGTGACACGACGAGAATGGGCCATACCCGGGTGCACCTAACTGGCGCCCGTCAGGACACCATTTAATAGTGTAGTTTCGCCGTGCACACGCCGCCGCCGCACTCGGCCAACCGAGCGCCAACCAACCCCCTCGCGCCACCCTCGCCACACCACCGAACCCTATATATATATATATATATATATATATATATATATACACACACACACATACGCGCACACCAGCATAGCCTCGATACAGGTAATGAAATTGTCCATGCATGAACCGACACACCGGGATGGGCGAACGTTTGTTCTGCGATCGGGCGAATACGTCGTTGCGTGCCTTTTGCGCGGCGAGCCAGATTCCCGAGGATTTGCCGGGAATTTCAGGTACACAAATGAGTGCCTATACCGGGCACGTGTACACGAACTCGAGCCGGAAACGCGATCCTCCGACGTCACGGTTTCGAAAACCCGGAATGGGGATGATGATACCGGATAGCAACAAACGTGGACGAGGGAGAGAGAGAGAGAGAGAGAGAGAGAGGGTGGCTGGGACACGTAGCACGTAGCACGGAGAATCCCAAAGGATGGGTGGAAATAGACGTGATAAAAATATAAACGAGACGATGAGAGAGGAATCGCGAAACTCCTCCTCGGTTAGATTTTCACCGAGGATTCCACACCTATTAGAGCTTCCGCCTTCCCGCTAATGGATAATTTCCGTTTCCGTTAAATTCTTCCTTCCTCCGATCTTTCTTTCCCTTTCTTTTGTTTATTCGGCCACCAGCGCCGATTTCGCACGGTGAAGATGGGTTGGTAATGTTTAAAGACGGACACCTGTCTATGTGCGTGTGCGTGGATCTTTGGAGAAGAAAGGGAAAGGGAGAATGAATACGGTTGAACGACAGATCCGAGGGAGGCAGAGGATATGTTTGCTCTGCCTTCGAGAAAAGCGGCACACTCTTGAGGTAACTCTATGGAGATCTAATTGGGGATTACTTAACAAGGGAACGGAGGAAAATGGCAGAAATCTCGTCCCTTATCGCGATATCAATTTTGAATCCCGCAAATTTTTATCTTATTCCAGGAAACTGGAGTGGCCAATGGAGTGGTGGCGCACGTGTCTAATTCTCCTCCCCGTTCCGAATCCCGTTAAATTTATAACAATTTGTCGCAAATTGCGCGCAGGGGGTATATATACGTATTTCGTCGTGTATATCGTCATTATTTTCATTATTTACGCGTGTGTTCGAACGGATCCCGATTCCGTGCGCGCGACGCGGAAATAAAATTGATAAAAATATACAGAAAGGTGATGAGATAGAATGGGATCAACGGGCGACAACACAAACATCGCGAGAACTTTTGTACGGGGGCTAGCTAGGTTTTCCAGCTTGTTTGCGCGCGCGTATTGTATTATCCCGCCGGTTTGTTTTTCTCTTTGTTTGGCCACGTGCGATTTTTAATATAATGAATCCTTGCGCGAGCGGCCTGTACAAATACGAACGTACGATTTTAAACATTACACACGGCCGTGACGTATCAAAAAAAAAAAAAAAAAAAAAAAAGGAAAAAAAAGGAAAAAAAAGAGGGATGGGGAAAAAAAAGAACGTAACGCGTGAACGCGTTAGTTTTATAAAGCGGGGATAATACGTGGCTGCGCGATCGATTCCCCGCGATCGATCCGAATTTTGATACGGTTCATTCTCGATTAACGAGAAATCGCTAATAGAAATAGAATAATTTGAAAAAAAAAAAAAACGTATAACATAATTGGTAATTTCCTATATTGGATAACTTTTATTTTTTTCCCGTTTTTTCGAGAATAACATTTTGATTTATTTAGATTAATCGATTCTCTAATTTCATTATTATTCGTTAAATAAATCTTCCAATCGGACGTAAAACAGAATTAATAATCAACGAGCTCTGATCGATCAATTACTACCAAACATTCTTATTCAACATTAAAACTAAAAAAAAAAAGAGAGAAGAAATTCTATTCTCATCTATCCGCGCCACAATTTCTCCCCAAAAAACTGACTTCCGATACGACGGTTCTACGTCTTACGAACGACTCGCGTACGTCTTCGCGGACGTGCATGAAAATGTATCCAACGCGATGAACATTTATGGGCTCGCGAATGCCATTTTGAATCACGCATACCATGAATAAACAGGAATTTCATTTTGACGATGCGTCGTAAAACTTGGCTCCGCGCAGCCATGGCCGTATTTTCCAAAACTTCTCCGCCAAGCCCCCCCCCCCCCCCCCGATGCTTTTAATGACACGCGCGCGAAATTAAATAGAGGGAGGAGGAGGAGGAGGGGGGAGGAGCGCGGCTGTCCGATACGCGGATTGCCACATCCGTTTCCACGAATACTCTTCTACTCTTCGCCGCGTCGATACTTTAATCACGATATCCGGAGGGAGGAGAAGAGAGGGAAAGCTTGTCAAATGAGATATTTATCGGCGAACGTATTCCACTTATTTAGGATTAATTAAACGTTAAAGAGATATCCCTGCATGGTGGCCGAAAATCCAATGAAATTTCTCTCCAGAATCGAGCTGATTTCCGTTCCAATCGTTCGCGTGCATAAGAGCATCGTTTTATCATATTCCATGTCTACTCTTTTATTCGTATTCCGAGCAGACGAGTTGAATACAGTTGGTCGCAAAAGTGTTCCGCGGTGAAGTTTTCTTGCGAGGAAATTTTTTTTAATTTTTAATTCGAAGAAGAAGAGGACTGTTTGACGTTTCTGCCAAAGTTAATTTTGTAAGAAAAATTGTACACGCGAGTTGTATACAATTCTAATAAAGAAATTTGTAAATAATTTTGGAAATTTCTTCCGCATTTGTTCAAAAATTAATTACACAAAATTCCTTTGGTCTTAGCGAATCATTCGTTTTTTGAGAATCGAATTGATCTCGCATTTAGTTTAGACGCGAATGAAATTGAAAAAATTCTCTAATAAATATCCATCCTTCGATTACATGCAACAAATTTAGACCAATAATAATCGTTAATCATCTTTCAATTTATATTTTCTCCCTATTATAACCTAAATCTAAACATTTAAAATTTTATCCCACCAATTGCACCCCATCCAAATCGATTCGATAAATTAAAAATCAAAAATAACCAATGAAACTAAACACACTAAACTCTAAGCCTAATAACTTTTACTGCCGACTGTATATACGCGACAAACGAGATCTCATAAACGAAAGAAGAGAGGTGGTACGTATTTATCGGTGAACGTTTATAAAATTATCGCGATAATCGTCTTAATTCCATGCGATGATGACGACGATGATGATGATGCCCGAAAACGGAAATCAAATGGCCGTGTCGCTCGCGAAAATAACGGGGGGGAGAGAAGGGAGAGAGACAGAAGAGGAGCACCGAGATGGAAAAGCGGCGCGTGTTGCGGGACGAATGAAATATTAAAACGCGATGAATACGCGTTTCATAAAATTTAGCGATACATCGGGCAGCAGCGGGTATCGATCCGAGTTAATTTGTTACAGAATATTCCGACCGTTTTCGCCTATTTCATTTTGTCCCCTGTGGATCGCTGTTCGAAATGATATTTGCACTTGGCGGATGTTACCGATATTAATATTTCGATATTAACTACTTTGGATTACCGTGTGCGTGTGTGCTGCGCGCGCGCGCGCGTACGCTCGCTAGCTAAAAGTAAACGAAAAGGGAAAAAGTGTGCGGGATAACGAAGCACCGTCCACGGTTTTATGATAATGGAAACGATATGACCGATTATTCCTCGTTCAATCGTTCCACGCTATTGATAAATAATCGAGTTACAGAAGGAATGATTTATCTATTCCGTCACATTTATTAGACAGTTAAGTGAAGTAATATTTTAATAAGTATTTCAAGGAACAATAAATCTGTTGTTATTTTATGATGAATTTAAAATAATAATCGGAGATTTGTAATTTACAATACGAATAGGAGGATACATTATTTGTCGCGGAATATTTTCGATGAAAAGACCGATTTTATATGTAGAAGAAGAATTTTAGAAAAGCGACGAGGAGTGGTTAGAGCAGCAGAAGCCATCGAGGATGCTTGGCGAGTCCTCCTGAACGGGCCAGCATCCGCGTTAGTTGCCAAGTATGGCCGGGTGGAACTTTTGAGAGTGATCGAATTACCGTTGCTCGGTATTCCCGTAAACGAGAGGTCGTCGAAAAGTTGATGAGAAAAGAAAACCGATAAAAATAAGGGATCCGCGTGAGAGAATGATAACAAATATTACAAAATAAATATTTCTCCTAATGCTTTTGTTAAAATAAAAACCTCTGATCTAGAAGAGATAGAACAATCATTCTAGAACGTGAGAAATGAAAAGAGGAAGACTTCGAATCACCTCGTGCTACTAAATTTTTATCGCCTCGCTCGAATATCCCTCCTTTTATCGCTTGTAAAAAAAAAAAAAAGAGAAAAGGAAAAAATAAGGATATTCTAAGAAAAGGTGGAGGAGGGCGGTAATGATTCATGCCAAACATTTTTCTCCGCGTGATAACGCATATACTTTCTCGTTCACGACCCTTATCCCGAGTTAAAACAGTGCAAATCTGTATTAATTTCGCGGCCGTCCCGTCATCGCGGCGTAGCCTCGATAACGAAAAGAAAATATCTGCGGTACCGCGCAGATTGCTATCATCCCCGTTAATTCTCATTATCCCTTAATTTTATAAACGTATACCCGAGGCCGAGGGAGAGGCCGCCCAACGGTTAACGCCATCTATAATAAGGCGAGGATATTCGTCTTTTCAATCTCGGAAATTTTCGGATTGCAATCGAAGTCGAGCTACGATTCTCAATTCTACGTACGCGAGAACTGAAACTACCAAGTATAACTGATCCAAAGAGGAGGATAATCGCTTAGAAAATTTCTCTAACTTAAATAAATTCAGGCCAGTTAAAACAACAATGCATAAATGTAAACTCAAGTAGCATATCATATCGTGGACTATCAAATTAATCGACATCTCTAATTAAATATAAAAAGCCGCCATAATTTTAATGATTCAACATTCAATCACTTAATATATTAATTATCTTTTTATAATAGGGTAATCCTAGTTTTTTAACGACAAAAAAATTATAAATAATTATTATCGATTAATTCTAAATTATAAATAAACAATTTAAATTTATATAGAAAGAAATAAAACTTGCGTACGAAATTACGAATTATTGAATATATATATCAACATTTTCGACGTGGAGAAACGAGATCTTTAATCTGAAATCGTGTTGTATTCGAGAAAAAAATGAAATCGCCAGGACGTCTTTCTCAAAGTTTCCAAGTTGGAGAAAAATTTTCGATCGAGGGAGGTAGAGGAGAAGAGAAACGTTAACGATTCATCAACAAGATTCGGAAGGCAAGCAACGTAAGATCGATTACTCTTCTCGCCTTTTCGACGAAGCATTTTTTTTCCCCTCCCTCGAACGAAGAGAGAGAGAGGCGGCCAACTTCCACCGTGTTTGGTATTCCAAACCGTGCTCCCGAGAAAATTAATTATGTTGGCTAATTATCTTAGGGGGATACCAATTTTCCATCCACGGTTTACGATTAATCATGTGTCCCGTGCGCGTGGTAAATAACGTTTACGTTTTCGTTTCGGGGCGAAACGAACAGGCCACGGCGCCGGACACATATCTTTGCATAATGGCGCGGCGGTATTGAATAATTCAAATTTCGCGCGACAAATAAAACTTAATTGAATTACGACGAGGCGAAGTTTCCGAACGGAAATTTCGATCTATCAAGCCGGCGCCGTGTCGTTCATCTTCGTTCGAAAAATAATTATCGGCTGGAACAACTTATATATACTTGGGCTCGCCACTCGTGTTGCGAGTTAACACCCCGAGTTAACTTTAATTTGAAAAAATAGATGAAAGCGAGTCGTCGTCGAGAAATATCACTCCGCGAAAAAACAAGGAATAAGTGGAATTACTCGCCTACTACTTTAAACTTGAACAAACGAAAATCGATTTAACCTTTTTTGTTAGGTTGAAGAAAAGTTGTTGCAAATATTATATTAAAAGTAACGAGGCCTCTGATCAAACACATCAATCGCTAGATAATTTTAATGTATTAAAATTGTAAAATCTTGTATTTTTCTCCCGATATCGTATCGATCTTGAGCGAGGGTAGCAAGGGAAAGAATTCATGCGTAAGGATGGAAAAGGGGAGGGACAGGCGCCCCGCGGAGGGGGTGTTTCGGCACCCTGTCGCGTGGACAAAAGCGTTGACCGATCGCGTATAGGCGGAAATGCGAAAGGGCGATCTCCGTGGAAAATGAAGTCGGTTTCCGTCAGCGTCGGTGCCAGAACACCGTTCGACTGGCGCCTGTCTGACGGCTTCCTCTCGACTTCATGCATCCCGTATCACCGTCCCTCCTAGATACTCTGGCGACGAACGCGACACCCTGATTAAAACGCCAACTCCGTGTGTATCGAGCCTTCCATCCCTTGCCATTTCCTTGCCGGGTCCACCTCTAGGAGGTAAACATCACGGGGGGTGGTGGAAAGTAATTATAGCCTTCTTGCCGGGGCTTTTACGCTCCTTTCGTCGTCGAGTAACGAAACGAGCCGTGGATAACAGAAAAAAGAAAAAGAAGAAGAAGAAGGAGAAGAAAAAAGAAAAAAAAATATTCTGACGAGAGAGAGATGGGGATGTCGAGTGATTAGATTTCTTTCTTTCTTTCTTTTCTTTTCTTTTCTTTTTTTTTAGTAAGCGTAATTCGATTAATTTAGATAGGAATAATTTAAGTTGATCGAATAATAATAAATTATAGAATTATAGAATTCTATTTCCTAATCGTGGAAGAATCGTAGTGGAATTATGTATAAATTGTAAGCGAATGATGATATTTCACGACGTGACGTTGAATATAAAAAAAAGGTTAGGATGTTTTTAAAAAAATAAAGCGTAATATTTCTGATGGATAATATTTCGGGGAAATTTTACATCGGAATCGTTATTTCCACGCGTGTTTTACCCAGACGCGTGATGCGGACCCTTTTAAAAATATTTAAACTCGGTTTGATCAACAGACTGATTATTTTTCCAACGCGAGCAAGTAAGACGGAAATAGCGTGTTTAAGCATATAATCCGAATAAACAGGCGTGAGTGGTTTGAAAATAATTACCCATTGTTAACGCTCGCGGAATTATACACGCGATTCCCAGTAGAATATAACGGTAGTGGAACAACAACTATTATTTACCGATTCACACTACTTAAATTTACAGAAACTACAAGAAATTATTCTCACCAATTGAACAACCCTTACACAATCCTCGAAACGATCTTCCTTACTTCATTAAACCAGAGACGACGACCGAATCCCGTTTCTCATCCCTCACCTTGGCTTAAACTTCATTCTCATCGCAGATTAAAAATCATCCACCTCCCTCTATCGAAAACTGCGCATCAATTACGATTTCAGCCAACAAAAAAACCCCTAAGTTGCATTCCATTGCCGATTTCATCCCTTCTAAGAAATTAATCACGAATTTTCGAAACGATCTTCATCTTAAACTTCATTCTCAGCCGATCAAAAATCATCCACCTCTTTCTATCGAAAACCACGCATCAATTACGATTTCAACCACCAAAAAAACCCCTAAGTTGCATTCCATTGCCGATTTCATCCCTCCTAAGAAATTAATCACGAATTTTCGAAACGATTTTCACTTTAAACTTCATTCTCAACGCCGATCAAAAATCATCCACCTCCCCCTATCGAAAACCGCATCAATTACGATTTCAATCACCAAGAAAACCCTAAGTTGCATTCCATTGCCGATTTCATCCCTCCTAAGAAATTAATCACAAATTTTCGAAACGATCTTCACCTTAAACTTTATTCTCAACGCCGATCAAAAATCATCCACCTCCCCCTATCGAAAACCGCGCATCAATTACGATTTCAACCACCAAAAAAACCCCTAAATTGCATTCCATTGCCGATTTCATCCCTAAGAAATTAATCACGAATTTTCGAAATGATCTTCACCTTGGCTTAAACCACCAAAAAAACCCCTAAATTGCACCGATTAAAAAAAAGAAAAAAAACCTCGAATTCCAATGTTCGAGGCGATCCTCTGGAGGAACTCTTGCCAAGGGATGCGCGATTCCTTGGAAAAGAGAAGAAGGGAAGAGAACGATTGCGACGTTGGTCGAAAAGGAAAGGAAAGGAAGGCAATTCGAGATCATCGGCCCCACCTAACGACGTGCACACGAGCACGCGGCTCGGTATATAGGTGCAGGTTATGTTTGCACTGTAATTTTCCACCCCCTACCCCCTCCCGAGTCGGCCAGGCGCGGCTCGACGCGGCGAGAGAAGGACGGAAAAGGGGGTGGCGGATCCTCCTTCCCTCCCTCCTCGACTCTCGCTGAAATAACACCCCAGGCGGCGCGCTACATGGTACGCGTTTATGGGGCCCCATATACGCGCGCGTCCTCGCCCCGCCGCTTGTTATTTATATAATTGCTCAATAGCCTCAATTACGGGCCTTATTCAATCATAATCATCCACCGGTGTTATTTGCGGACAAGCCCAGCTGATTGTAAGCACTCGACGCGCCACTTGCGAACCGTGGCGACACGCGTCGCGTCGACGACGGTAATGGCACCCACCGAGAGGAGGGAGGGAGAGGGAGAGAGAGAGGGCGCCCCGCTACGGTAATTCGCCGCCAACGAAATGTAAATAATCGGCGAGGGACGGTGCAGTGGCATGGCAAGATGGGCCTACTGGATTTTTCCAAACCGTTCGACGCTTTTCGTCTTCGTTCTGCGCGAGATATATAGGTTTAGATCCAGAAAGATCGAAGGGAATTGGAATTGGAATTCTGGAAGGGGGATAATTGCGAAGGCAAAGAGATTGATACGATTTCTTCGATCAAGAACACTTTTTTAGGAAACATTAAGAATGGTTTCGAGGAGAAATGTCTATTCCTCGATTGGTAATTTAATAGGTAAAAAGGGAGAAGTATTTATTTATTTATTTATTTATTTTACAGTAATAAAATGATTCCATACGCGTGTATTTTGCATACACGCTCGAACAGGAGGAAATTCCGAATTGAGAATGGAGGGAGGGAGGGGGGGAAATCAATTTAACATCATAAACACGCGTCGTCGGATTGGAAATCGGTTGTAACGTTCATCCCGTCACACTTCTAACAAACGCGCAGTAATTCAAAACCGTAAAATATTTCGGTCATTCATCGTCGCATCATTGTAATTGACAAAACGTTATCGCGCCCATTAAATTCGCGAAAGCATTTGGAAATCTGTGAAAACGTTTAATCTAAAAACCGTGACGCGAGCAACGCGAGCCGGGGCACGTTGGGACGTTTTTCGGTGGGGGCTTCGAATCCCACCTTTCCCGAAAGGTTTTCCCGCCGAAATCTGTTAATGAAACGTGAAAGCATCGAGAGCATCGGTGCATAAATTTTGTCCGTTTTTCAAAACTTTAAAGTCTTTATGAAAAATGGAAATACGCTTGCCGAGATCCACGCTTTTCGCGGACCTCGTTATCGCGCTCGCTTCGCCAAAATCGAAGCTTTTTCCAAATAAATTGCTCGTATTTCGGGACAAATATTTCAACAAGTATTAAAGTATTATCTTCGTTAGAAGATATTGCAACGACTAATTTTAACTACGTTCTTTTTTTTTAATTCGAAATTTTTTCTTCTTTTGCTAAAACATATTATTTAACAATGGAGAAATTAACCCTTCGACTTAATTCTTTTTTTTTCTCCTATCAAAGCTTAATTACGTTTCATCTATCTAATTGATTATTTCGACAAATTGGACGTAATCTGAACGACACGCGAAAAGATTCTTTCGAAGACGAATTTATCTCTCTTCTATCCCGTAATAAACCCGGTATAAATATCGTTTACAATGTTGCGAAGAATTTCAGCAAGCAATTCGCGTTGGCATTAATAACGCTGTTACGCAAACTTGGTGGAGGCACAATAAAATTATAGCTGCATCTTGTACCATCTTGCCTCGAAATATAAATTAGAAGTAAAGTTGCACATATACACGTCGCGATGAACACGACCAACTATTTGGAAAATTCTGAGCGGCAACGATGAGCTTATATCGAGTTATTAAATTTTAACGTACCCTTAAATATCGTGATTATCATATGCTGCACCGGGCCAAATTAACTCCCCCCGTGCGTTTACATTCCAGATGAATTTTCCTTTCGAATGAAACGATTTTTCGAGTCGAATCTCATCGCTGTCACTCTCGATAAAATTATCAAGAAGATTAAAACGAAACCAATCTCTATGCTTTACTATTGTAAACCAGTATCAGTCGAATAGCAAATCGAATGAAATTCGTAGCAGATTAGAATGTTGTACGATCTAACAGTTCTATATCCACGAATTTAGAGAATCCAAAAAGTGCATCACTCTTCTAACCTAACACCCTAACACTGGATGAAACTTTTCCTCTGCGTTGTTAGCTCGAAAGTTCGATTCGATTATTATTACTCGAATTGAATAAAAAAAATCCGAGCGACAAATATTTATTAATTGCCTGGAAGTTGTATCGATTAATTGGGGGAAAATTTGCAAAAAAGTTTTATCCCGTGTTTACCAACCACCCACCTCTAATTTGAGATGCGCTTTTTATTGAAAAAATGTGGAACACGGAATACTTCAAAAGCGATCTCTTTTTATTTTTCATTTTTTCCATTTTTTTTTTTTTTTATTTTATTTTCATCCGTTCTTTCCTGGAAGCTTCAATTTTTACCAGTTTTTCGAAAATTGAAACGAAAACTTCCAAAACAATTTATTTCCGCTCGCTCTTTCCAGGAAGCGGCGCGTTTTACGATATAAACAAATATTGACCATGTTCCAGAACCCCCTCCCCCCCCGTAATATTCAAATATCATGCCATTGATAATGACAATTCAGTCCGGGTAATCCGAGAACCATCCACGCCTTCGCATCAATCATACTCGTCGCCCACACTCTGCATACCCACCTAATTCTTTGTAATGGATCCGCCCGTAATTTTACGAAAGAATATTCCACGTGTGTTGCACGTTGTTACTAGAATCTTATCCACAATTTCATTCCGTAATTCGCCGTGCTTTACGAAAGAATATTCCACGTGTGTTGCACATTGTTACTAGAATCTTATCCGCAACTTCATTTTAATCTCCGTTCATTCGGCTCGATCAATTTATAAATGCTACGATTTGAAGAAACGTTTGTCATATTATATTAACTAACATCGTTTTCTAATCTTTGAGTAAAGATCGATTCGCGAGAATCAGGTTCTTATATTTTGCGAAGGAAAAAGAAATATCGCTTAATTTCCCCCTGCATTGATTTCCCTTCAACCTCGACGCATTTCCTCAAACGTTTACGAGAAAGAAAGGAACGTAAAATTGGATTAAAATCTTTCCTCCGGATGGGAGGATTTGAAATTAGAACGACAAAAACAATTGTACAATTCTCGTTCTTTCGAATAGTAGTTGTTCCATTTTTTTTTTTTTTTTTTAAATTTCGTCGAATTAATTCCCTAGATTTAATCGCGTTATATTAAACGTTAGAATATAAAAAAAAAAAAAAGAAAAAAGAAAGAAAGAAGCGGATTTCATTCACGACATTAAACTTCGCCGTACAAAAAATTCCACACAGGCCGAAACTTGTTTATAATTTAATATTCGGTGGAAGAAACGTAAAAATCACATCGTAATAATAATTTGTTCACCGGCCGGTTTCATAAACTGCGAGAAAGTAGCGTAAAAGAGCGAGAGAGAAAAAGAAAAGCTGCTCGCGCGTGAAAACAAGCGAGAAAAATAATTAAGAGATTCACCACGGCGGAAGATAATACAGACAGAGGAGGAGGAGGGGAGGGGGTGTGGTGAGTTGAAAGGAGAGGATGCATAGAGGAGGCTAAAACCGCGGAAGGAATAAAATGTTCCGGCGGAGTTAAATTAAAAATACGTTCGTTCTTAATTATGCACAATTCATACTCCGACCTCCTCTCCCTCCCCCCCCCCTCCCCTTCTCTCCGGAATTATTTGCTCGACCATTACACGGAAACTATATTAATTTGCGCTTTACGCGAAAAACACGTATTCGAGGCGGGCGAGTATAAAACGGCAGGGGAAGGGAAGGGAAATTACAAAATAATCATTAACGAATAGCGATATTAATTTCGATCGATCCTCAAGGCAACAAATATTTGAAATCGAATCGCGCCAGCTTTCCAACTCGTCTCGAATTAACATTAATCTCTAAGCCTTTTCGAACACGTCCTTCGAGTCATCGATTAAAGGGTTTCTCGATCTTTCCTCTGATGATGTAATTTATTATTATTCGTTTAATTTTTTTCACAATATCGTGTGAATTTTTGAAAGAAAAGATCGAAGGAATCCATGGAAGGAAGGAAGGATGAAAGTAGGATCTTTTTTTGTATTTGGAAATTTCTCCTCCTTTTTATCGAACGAACGAATGAACGAAATAATGGGGATGACGAGGGATCGTAACAAGTGTCCGTTTTTTTTTCAAACGGGGATAGATTGGAATGATCGCGTATGCGATGTATATAAACGGATGAAAACAGATTTTTGGAGATGGATGGATTAAACGATGCCCTCCCCCTCGTCCATTCCAGGGATTTAAAACCGATGAAACCGGGGGGAGGGAGGGTTTTCGCCTCTCTTCATCTCGATTTGAGAAGTCAAACGGTAAATCGGTATTATCGGGCGAAACGATTCGACAAAGCACTTTTCTAATTGTTTTCGACAACGAGCAATGTCCCTGTGTACACACAATGGAAACGCGCGACGTGTATGTGTGTGTGTGTGTGTGTGTGTGTGTACAAGACCGGGAACAGTGACCCTTTCCTTTGAACAAATGAATGAAACTTTTATCGTCGGGGTTTGAGGTTTGAGCCGGGCATGCCCGTGAAACCAATCGCTTGATTGCGTTTATCCTCCCCTCCTCCTCCTCCTTCTCTTTAAAACAGGCCAAAGAAGCTAATCTCGTATTGGTTTATTATGACCATTTATTGCGCGAGAGAACAATTGAATTTATAATATTTGAAGTTATTGGGGAAAGATTAAAAGAATTGATAAGAATCGTTGAGAAGAGAGAGAGAGGGAAAAAAAGAGCATTCTCTCAAAGGGTTGTCGAAAAATTGCTCATTTCGCTCCGCGCGCGTGAAAAAAAATTGAGAATGAAAAAGAAACAAAAATATCACGGATAGGTGTATATATATATATATCTGCGCCTGTGGTGATGGAAAAAAGAGCAAGAAAAATGTGAAAATATCCAACTTCACGTGCAACAGATATCAGGTGTAGCAATCACTGAACTTTCAGTAGCTTTTGCCTCCCGGCGATATCTATTCTTCTGTATCGGCACCAATTTTCCGCGTGTGAACGAAACGGAACCGTTCCCATTGTGCACAGCCTTGATTTCACTTCTAGAGTTTCATCCCGATCCATGCGGCAAAAGTACACGTACGATTGTAAATTTTTAGTATTTTCGTGTTTATTATCTAACTCGAAGATATTCGAAATCGTGTAAATAATTCAATCGTTCCAAATCGAAATTCTATCCGACTAAAACGTGTTCAAATATTCAACTTGAATGTATAAAAAATAAAACAAGCTTTGAGAGGATGGAGGAAATGCCATGCAATTGAAATCGGTTTTTGATTCGTCCCGATATCTCAATCCGTCGCCGAGTTACAAGGATTCCAAGTATTCACGATAGTTAATATAGTGCAGAAATTGTGAACGGTGGCGCCATCTATCGGCCTGTATATTTTAGAAACGCGTTTTTCCAGGAATCGCGTCTGTCGTTTGTCTGGAGTTTGGGATAGGTCAGTGAGACGAGGTGCGAGGGAGAAGTTCAAGTAAGCGACAAGGAAGGAGATAGTAAACGATTAAAAATTACCCCTCCCTTTACACGACGATATCTCGGCAACCGGAAGTCGTATCGAGATAAACGAAAAAGCGTTTTAAAGGGAAAGGTTCCACGCTTCTAACGATCGTTGATTGGTTCATCGGAAGTTAACATCTTCGGAGTTATAGCGGTTCAAAGTTTTACTAATTTTTAATACGATTTAACGGTGTTTAAAGGTAAATCGTTAAAAATTATCTTTTCTTTAGGGGATAATATCTTGGGAACCGGAAGTCGTATCGAGATAAATGAAAAAGCGTTTTAAAGAGCAAGATTCTACGTTTCCAACGATCGTTGATTGGTTCACCGAAAGTTAACATCTTCGGAGTTATAGCGGTTCAAAGTTTTACTAATTTTTAATACGATTTAACGGTGTTTAAGGTAAATCGTTAAAAATTATCTTTTCTTTAAAGGATAATATCTCGGGAACCGGAAGTCGTATCGAGATCAACGAAAAAGCGTTTTAAAGAGCAAGATTCTACGTTTCCAACGATCGTTGATTGGTTCACCGAAAGTTAACATCTTCGGAGTTATAGCGGTTCAAAGTTTTACTAATTTTTAATACGATTTAACGGTGTTTAAAGGTAAATCGTTAAAAATTATCTTTTCTTTAAAGGATAATATCTCGGGAACCGGAAGTCGTACCGAGATCAACGAAAAAGCATTTTAAAGAGCAAGATTCTATGTTTCCAACGATCGTTGATTGGTTTACCGAAAGTTAACATCTTTGGAGTTACAGCGGTTCAAAGTTTCACTAATTTTTAATACGATTTAACGGTGTTTAAGGTAAATCGTTAAAAATTATCTTTTCTTTAGAGGATAATATCTCGGGAACCGGAAGTCGTATCGAGATAAATGAAAAAGCGTTTTAAAGAGCAAGATTCTACGTTTCCAACGATCGTTGATTGGTTCACCGAAAGTTAACATCTTCGGAGTTATAGCGGTTCAAAGTTTTACTAATTTTTAATACGATTTAACGGTGTTTAAGGTAAATCGTTAAAAATTATCTTTTCTTTAAAGGATAATATCTCGGGAACCGGAAGTCGTATCGAGATCAACGAAAAAGCGTTTTAAAGAGCAAGATTCTACGTTTCCAACGATCGTTGATTGGTTCACCGAAAGTTAACATCTTCGGAGTTATAGCGGTTCAAAGTTTTACTAATTTTTAATACGATTTAACGGTGTTTAAAGGTAAATCGTTAAAAATTATCTTTTCTTTAAAGGATAATATCTCGGGAACCGGAAGTCGTACCGAGATCAACGAAAAAGCATTTTAAAGAGCAAGATTCTATGTTTCCAACGATCGTTGATTGGTTTACCGAAAGTTAACATCTTTGGAGTTACAGCGGTTCAAAGTTTCACTAATTTTTAATACGATTTAACGGTGTTTAAGGTAAATCGTTAAAAATTATCTTTTCTTTAGAGGATAATATCTCGGGAACCGGAAGTCGTACCGAGATCAACGAAAAAGCATTTTAAAGAGCAAGATTCTATGTTTCCAACGATCGTTGATTGGTTTACCGAAAGTTAACATCTTTGGAGTTACAGCGGTTCAAAGTTTCACTAATTTTTAATACGATTTAACGGTGTTTAAGGTAAATCGTTAAAAATTATCTTTTCTTTAGAGGATAATATCTCGGGAATCGGAAGTCGTACCGAGATCAACGAAAAAGCGTTTTAAAGAGCAAGATTCTACGTTTCCAACGATCGTTGATTGGTTCACCGAAAGTTAACATCTTCGGAGTTATAGCTGTTCAAAATTTTCACAATTTTAATGGAATTTAATCGAGGCTTAAATTACGTGTGATCGTGTTCGATATTTTTCGATATTTTAATCAACCGTCAATAACCTGTGTAATGAATATCCGCATGCAGAGCATACGTAATATGAAAAAAAAAATATGCATAAAAATCCGCGATCTATTCGCGACACTATGAAACTTTTCTCAATAACTAATGAATATTGAAGAAATGAATATAGAATATGAATAATGATTAAAAGGAAATGTGGAATATGAAAGATTCAAAGATATCTCGATTTCATATCTTGATTAAAACGCAGAACGAATTTTCAAATTCAAATTATGGAAAAAATTTTACCATCCCTTTTTTTCCGTTCCCCCATTTACGTTTCCACCGATAAAGGTTTTGGATTACGTACGACAGAGGCAAGTTAAAGACAGGGTGGCAACGAAGTATCGGATAAACCGCGCGCGAACGGAAGTCGAGTTTCTAATTAAAACCGGATGACCCGTAGAAACAGTCGGTCGACGGTGTTCGATTGTCGGTTGCATACCTATCGCGACCCAAAGTCAGGCAACCAGAACCCCAAGATCGTAAAGCAGTAAATTGGACCGCGATCACGTCTCGTCCACGAAATGGCTTCGACCAGAAAACGCTTTGCGTAATCGGAAGGAACAGTATTTCACCAAACGCTTCCAACGATATCGATACTTTCTCATCTCAATGTTTTAATGTCACGGATAATTTAATTGTCCCCAGAGAGAGAGAGAAAATAAAAGAGAGATCAAATATTAAATATTATCATCAAGCAGACAAATCGAGTATTCCTTTTTTTCCTTCTTTCTATAATTCCTTATCTATAAACCCTTTCTGCGACTAGATTCTAATTTAACAAAATTTCAATTAACACTTGCAATTACTTCAACGATAACATTTATGGATTCAAATAGGTATAAATTTTTAAGAGGAGCGAATCTCTGGCCTCGACTTTTGAAAGAGCAATTTTTCTAAAAGGGGCCATCACCCTTAGTTCGTTAAATCTATTTGGCTTACGTGACAAAAACCGATCCGAGTCGAAGCGAAACAATCTCGTCGTGCACGGGGCGTCGAAACGAGGTCGAGGTGGCTCTCCTTCGTTTCGAGCGGAGATCAAACCACGGGTTGCGCCCGTTTAAAAAAAAAAATACGGGGCGGATTATACGTCGTCCATCGTGGTTGGCCGTTTCCACGTCCCCTTCCTACGCGGTCGGTTAAAGTCGATCCACTGCAAATCCCGGCGACGCGAATTCGACAACGCGCAATTCTGATACTCGGCTCCGTCCAGTATTACCACCCCCGTCAGATCTGTTTAATTGTTGTCTAACGCCCGTTGTTCTAATGCCGCCCGCCTCGGAACCCAGCCAAAGGAAACCCCGGCTGTCCTTACGACCGTGTTTCACCGGGGAGCAAAGCCGTTTCGATCCCTTCCCACGATAAGGGGATAAGATTAAATCGGTGGCTGAAGATTAAACCGATCGAGAAATACGCGCATTTCGAAGAATTATTGGAAATCGGGATCGGATGGAATTTTTCTCCTAACGAGGATTTTTTTTATTTTTATTCGAAGAAAATTCGTGGAAATTTTTATTCTTCCCTCGAGATGTAAAATCAAAATTATCATTATTAATCATCAAGCAGACAAATTGAATATTCCTTTTTCCCTCTTTCTATAATTCCTGCGTATAAGACGAATACAAAAAGTAATTGTTCTATTTCTCGAGAAAATTTAAGGAATATTCAAGTTACGACTCGCTGCCTGACGGAACACGGACTCGTTCTACTGTCAAATTGATATTCCAATTTCGAAAAATGTCAACATCGAGAATCCCCAACAATTTATACCAACACATTTCGACCTAAAATTCTAAATCTACAATTAATCTTCTAATCTCTCATCTCGGAGAAAAAAATATCTTGATTGTATTAAAATTAACACGCGATATTAAAAAAAAGAAACTAGAAAAAAGCTAATAAGCAGCGACGTGATATAAAAGATTTCTCGCTACTCTTTCGTAATAAACAATTCTTATTTATTTATTTACTTCCACTGTGAATAAATAATTTAAAGAAATTTCCAATTTGTGAAAAACCCTTTATTTAATCCCTCCCCTTATTCGTCGAAAACTTCCGTTTAAAATGTTCCTCTTTAAACGCATTCGTCCCCACCAGCAATTTCATTGACCGTTCGCTTCGCGCGTCACCAACCTGTTCAAACATCGAAGGCGACAAGTGTGGGGCCATGATCGGCGACAATTTTGTTTAATCGCCGTCTAATGCCCCTAATGTCTCGTTCCATATACCTTTGTCGGTCTAAGGAAATTACGTCCTCGCCCTCCCACGTCCTTCCCTCCTCCCTGTGCAGAGAGGAGGCCTCAACCCCGCCCGGCGTAAGACATATCGAGCGTTAAAACTCGATTCCTATTACACGAGGGATTTCATCCTGATCCGGCTTTGATCTGTACACAAACCGACGACCAAATGCTCGGAGCGCGACAATTCGGGCCGAATCTCGGTTGATCGCGAGTATTTATGGGGATCGAGAGGCCGTCGAAACAAAGACTGTGGAAAGACTAATCGAGGTGAGAGAATGATGAGAAAACAAATGATTATTCATTTTTGGAGGAAATTCATCTGATTCTTAAAATTGTGATTTTTTTTTTTTTTTTTTAATCGAGATTTAAAAGAGTAGGATATGAGAAATCGAAGTTTTAACAAGGGAGATAATATTTCAAATATTTCGAGGTATAAAATTTTGTATTCGAAACTCGATGAAATATACAAAATCTTATTACAAATTATTGAAAGTAATAAAGATTTTCAATTGGGATTTTTTTAAATCGGATGAATTTTCTTGTAGTATATAATATTCGTTGTGAAATGTGTTTGTGATTGGAAAATTTTTAAAAGGGAACCTAACAGAGGATTATTATATATATATATGTATTTATTTTCGGGGGAAATCTGTATTGCACTTCGTGAACTTATTACGACATAGACCGCCACCGTTTAATGAAGATTTCTCTGTACATACCGTGCTCGAGATCTACGCATTCCAGTCTAATCAATAAACAGCAATGATTATTGAAGGTACGCATTCGTCCTCAATTATAGCGATCTCTGGTAACATACGCGGATGCCGGAATAATTGCTTCATTGAGAAATACAGATCGGTATTTCTCAGCTTAATACGCCATCATTTCCTACCCCTTTGTCGATGGAATTTTTGCTCGTTCTCTCGGTTACTCGGTTTAACGTTAAAAACTGTTAATAATTATCGTGCTCGATATGAGAGTAACGCTAACATTGTGACATTCCTCTCGTATTCCTGGGGAGAAAAACGATTATTAAATTACAATGGAAAGTCAATCCATTTCATTGACAATTCGGATCGACGATTCATTCCAAATCAGAGATTATAAAATACATAATTTGACGAACGTTGACGAACAGTTTGGAAGAAAAGAATTAAAGAGAAAAGAAAAAAAAAGAGGTGGGAGCGTTTATACGCACGGTGCATCGTTCAAAATCATTTAACCTTATCCGAAGAAATTTTATTTCCACCTTGGAGCCGCCTCAAAGCCACGCTCTGTTCCTCATTTGCATGAGACAGCCTCCTCGCGGAGAGGATCAACACGCGACATCCCACAATTTTTTTAAACGAATATCAGAGGAAACGTGGAAGAAATTTCATATAATTTTCAATAATTCCAGAAGGGAAAGAGAATTCGCCCGGAACTCTTATAATTTAATCGAGTATTAATCCGCACATCCGATGCTTTATTCCACTTTCATCCCTGTCTACTACTACTAGCCTTCCGCTGCAAAAAAAAAAGGCATCAATGGCTTCGTCCTTCTTCTTCTTCTTCCTCTTTTTCCTTTTCCTTTTTCCCCTCCCCCCCCTTCTTTTTTTTCAATCGGCGAGCGTTGTATATTAAACTCCTGTTGGTCCTCTCGTAAAGTTACCGTGACGAGGCGGACAAGGCGTTTTATCGTCATCCAACAAAGGCTACTCCCTTTAGACAGAATGGGAGTACTTTGATCGTTTTCAAGTTTTAGCCGGAGGTGCACGGTGGCGGGATAAAGAGAAAAGGCCGAGGTTCTACCGATTTACCCGCAGAAACTACACGACTGACTCGCCACTTAATACACCGTAATCCTTTTTAATTAAATGCTCCTTCGATCATCCCCGGTAACAATCTAAAAAGCAGGGGGGGGTAACGATCCCTGGGATTTCAACCAACCGAATGAACCTCGTCGTAACCTTGATGGCCCGACGTATTACACCGACCGAGTGGAATAATATTTTAAAAGGGGGTGTCTTCTGTCCCTTGTTGTTTTCCTTGGGAGGAGGAGGAGGAGAAGCGATACGACGATTGATTGTACGATTTATTGGCATCGAAAGGTATTTCGCGCTCGTATTTATGAAATTTTCATAAACGGAGGAAGCTCGCCGCCGATCCGTGATAAATGTTGAATCCGTGAGAAATGGAAATTGATTCGAACGTTATTAAAATTTTTACAAAGTAAATTTGAAATGTAATTCCGCTCCGTTGATAATGTTAAAGGTATATGTATAGGATTATTAAAGAAAAATTTCATTTGGAAAAATTTTACAAAACACTCACCGTAACCAGTGTCTTTTTGTAACAGGCGTGTGGCAGCAAATGGCATCGTATTGATCGGCGATCCAAACGATCAGTATAATGTAGAACGCGGTCGTTGTGTCGTTGAAGAACTCTGACATGATTGCCTCCATTCCTGCAACAATCGTTTTTTTCTTTATGTAATTAAAATCAAACCATCCAAAGTATTTTCTTACAATTTTATATATAAGTTTGACGTATTTCGGATGAAAATATTCATCTCGAGTGTTTTTAAAGGTAAAATTTGGATCGATTGAAATATACGATTGAAAAAAGGATAGGAGAGGAAGGATTTCTTACAGTTATATATAAGTTTGACGAATCTCAAATAAAAATATTCGTCTTAATTGTTTTTTAGAGATAAAAATTTGGATTGAAATATACGAAAGAAGAGGAAACAGGGATTACATGATTGAACCAAACTATCCAAAATATTTTCTTACAGTTACATATTTTTAGTGTTTTTTTAAAGATAAAGATAAAAATTTGGATCGATTGAAAGAAGGACAGGAGAGGAAGGATTTCTTACAGTTATATATAAGTTTGACGAATCTCGGATAGAAATATTCGTCTTAATTGTTTTTTAGATAAGATAAAGATAAAAATTTGGATTGAAATATACGAAAGAAGAGGAGGCAGAGATTGAACCAAACTATCGAAAATATTTTCTTACATATTTTTAGTGTTTTTTTAAAGATAAAGAAAAAAAACTTGGATCGATTGAAATGCACGAAAGAAGAATGGGCAGGAAAAGAAGGATTAAAACCAATTAGAAAATTATCGACGTTAAATCGTATTTCCGATACATAACGAACGACATTCTCGAATAATTAACGACAATTTTATCCGCGAAGATTTCGAAGTAAATCCTTCCCGACACAAACGTTTTCTTCCCTTTTCCCTTTGCTTGCTGGAAGGATAGTGCGCGCAGTCGTTAATTGAAGTAGCTGCGTTTGAAAATTTAATTCGAACGAGGAAGAGGGGTCGGAGGGGGAGGAGTTGAACAGGAAATTTTCTTTGTCCAAGCGATTTAATAAGGTAAGACGATGTTTTTCTTAGATCCCGTCCGACTTGACATTAAGTTGCGACGATAAACAACCAAGGATTATTATTAATTTGCGAAAGAACGAGAAACGATGAAAAAAAGGATGAAAAATAATTCTTCTCCACGATCAAATCGATCATCGTCTTCTCGATCGATCCGATTAATTAGCGCGACACTAGCGCCGCGCGACACTTAACTCGACCGACTCAACTACTCGACACACACTCGAGTGTGGTTCACTTACTTATTTATCCGTTTCTTTCATCGTTCCATCATGACATTTTCCATTCACCACCTCTATTAAATTTCCCTCCTTTTTCCTTCGTCGACTCGATCGTCGACTATAACTTTTTTGACATTTCGTTTCACGTTAAACGGGGTTTACGCAAACGCGAACAACCATTATTAATTCCGAAAACCGGCGAACGAGGTTAACAAATCCCTCCCTCGATGGAGGGGGGGAAAAAAAAAAGAGGAGAGAACTTTTTCGCAAATATCGAAGCATGCTTCACGGTAATCGATACCCGGCAATCGGTTCCCTATCAAACCAACATCTCTGTCCTATTAATCGAATAGTTTCCGCGCAATTAAAAGTTGGCGGCACAGAGAGCACAATACCCCCGCCGGCCCGTGTAAATTTAATACCCTCCCCATTTGACCATTATACACCGTTAAAACGATACGTTACAACACGCCGCACCCCGTTTTTATTGTTTCCCAGGCGTTGAACGTTAAATCTCACTTATCGGTTGAAACATCGGCCAAGTTATTCCGTTCGAAAACCACTCTTCCCTTCCCCTCTCTTCCCTCCCTCCCTCCCGTCAAACTAGCCAGAATTCGGATCACGGAAATATGAATTGTGACACTGTTGCGTTTGCAACAATCGTGTTTGAATTTGTAAAGGAAAAAATGTAATAACAATCGTTTCTTTCGAGGATAATCGTTTTTAAATTATGGAAAATGATCGATTTACTGCGAATTTTCGATGAATTTAAGGTTTGAACTTTGAGAAACGTTATAAAGGAGATCATGGTTTAAAGGCGAAGGGGAATTCAAGATAAAAATTGTACTTTTAGGGGCAAAGAATTTCGCGAAGAAGAAATGTGGACACACGGGAATATTTTACACGCATAATATCTCTCTCATATTCTTCGTGCAAACTGTTGCGGGCGGAGAAGAATCCTTTGAATTCACGTTTCTCTTCTTCAAATATTGTTTAAAAAGAGAGAGAGAGAGAGAGAAAAAAATACCAAAGATTAAAATTATACGAGTCTTAAAATTTTTCGGTATATAATTTCAACCGGTTGTTTAAAAACGGAAAGGAACGGAATCCTCGGTTGAAACTTTCCAGAAAATTTAATACAAATTTCCTCCCTCGTCTTGGTTCTTTAAAAAATAATATTTTTTAAAATCGAAAACATCTAGATAATAATAATTGAAAATAATTTCATGCATAAATTTTTCGAGGTTTCGCGGGGATCATGCGGGAGGTTAATGCGTTTCGAGGAAAGAATATAGAGAGCGCAATGTTGTTCGTGTTTCCTAATGAATTGTAACGATATGAAAACCCCCCCGGGGACCGAGCGGAAATAATAAAAGTATCCCAGGGTGTGTCGTGGCCAGGTCACGAAAGTGCAAACCGACCAACCTAAAAATATATCGTTCCAACGGTGATTAATGACAACGTTGAAAGTTTTTCTTTTTTTCTTTTTTTTTTTCCCCTCCCCGTTGAAAAATCGCGGCGATACATTTTTCCTCGATTAATTCGAGCGGTTCGTTTAAATAAATCGATTTTCAAGACGAAGATTTTCTTTTTTTTTTTTTTTTTTTTTCAGAAATCTTCTATTATCAAGAATCGAATAACGAAAAGAGCCGTTGGGGCTCTCTCTATTGTGCGCAACATCCAATTAATTATATACGGTTTGATATAATATACCGTGAAAATATTAAATGTCCATTGTTCCACCTTGCAAAATTGTTGTTAACTATTCTTAATAATATCACAACGTGGACCAACACGAACGATCATGATTAACTTCATCATTTTACGAATAAATCACACGGATATGTTCATAATAACAGCATTGTGCATTGGCGGTAATGGGCGGCGTAATAATAATAAATTCGTAGATTAGAGATTTAGCATAATTAAACCGATTGGCAACCGATTCAATTAACGCTTCGTAAAATATTTATCGTAGATAGAATAGGTGGAAAATGTTAAACAGATCCCGTAAAGATCGTTTGATCCTCGGTGTAAATAAGGAAAGAAATTAATTTGTTTGAGGCAAAATGTCCTTTATCTAAATTATTATACGAAACAAGATTAAGTCTTAATTAAGAACTATATCTAAAATTATAGGATCGATAGAAACAACTCGTTAAAATGAAATGAAATACACAAGAAAGAAATATCTAAAATTAGTTCGACAAATCGAGCGATTGTCTCTGACCTGTTCGAGTTTATCCGACATCGATGTTCGAAATAGTTGTACTTATATAAAGTGCGCGAAATTGGAGGAAAAGAAAACAATATATATATATCGAACAAAAGGTAGAGAAATACGTAGTGACAATGGATGAAGGCACTTGACAATGAAAAGGATGAATGGTTGGTGGGGTGCAGCTGGGATAATTAGTTCCTTGATCGGACACTGGGCGACAAAACAAGAAGAAAAGGACGCGAGTTGAATACTAACGAGTATCCTGCCAACAGTTTGCACCCCAAATGTGCACGACAAGACGATACAAATACAAATCGAGCGGGCAACGTGTGATGATTTGAAATAACAAGTTTGGGGGTGAGAACGACGACGATTTGATAATTAAGATAAATAGTCGTAAAGTCTAGAAAATAATGCAATAACGAGGAAGAAATTAACGGATTAGAAGAATTATCCTTCTGATATTAAAAAAGAGACGATATTTTCGAGTATATTTCGACTTCTTTTTCTTCTATCAGAATTCAAATAGATAGAACGATCGATTACGAGAATCGATTGGAGAAATATAATTTGAGACGATTGATAAGTTTGATAAACAATAGGAGAAGCGGTGAAAAATGTCAAAAATCGAATCGTATCGAGTATGAAACACGGTTCATTAACCCGGTAAGCGTAAGATGCGTTAAACAATATCCGCACGCGAAACATATTAATGACATTCAAGTAAGCAATATAATTATACGTGTTCGATCATCGAATATCTATCGACGGCTCCGATCAACAATGAACATAATTGGATATTAAATGTCACAGTCTGACAAATGTGCTAATTGCTGTTGAAAATGCCAATATGGAGCGCGTATCGAATCCACGTGGGCGGGTATGAAAATCGAAAGATGCGATCCAATGGCTAATAATAAACCTGTATTATACGCAACACCGATAACTTTCCTTCCGTGTCTCGTCGATCGTAACAAATTGTAATAATAATAATATCACCTTAAAAATTTCTTCAAACAAACCTCTGCCAAATAAATTCCTCTCCAATACAAAGCAAAACTTCGAATAGAAATTAATCTTCGAAATATAAGAGCGTCGATTCGTAAAAATTTCCCAAAAATTTAATACACGATTTTCGTCCAAGTTTTAAATTCGTAGATTCGTAAAAACTGACACAAAATTATTCGAAAAAAGAGAGAGAGAGAGCCATGAATCAGTTACGCGAAAGAGGGCGCATCCGAAATGATCTTAACGGCGGATAATGCACTCGTTTAAATGCATACTAGCCGGACATTACCCGGTAAAGTCGATGAGCGAGAAAGAGAGAGAGCACGTGGACCTCCCTCCCTTAACGTTTCTTCCCCTCCTTTTTATAAAGACGTTAAAATTCCTCGAGCAACTACGGACGATAATCTCGCGCGACGGTGAAATTGCGACCGAGGAACGGTCCAATTTATGTCGCCAGCATTTTTCCACCGCGAAAAAAACCGATCAGGGAGGGATCCTCTCGTTACTCGAGAAAAATTTCTCCCTGTTTCGGGTGACGAAAGTGAAAAGGAAGGAGAGAGAGAGAATTTTATTTTATTTTCACCGTCTCTTTTATCTCGTCGATTTTTACTTACAGCCTTGCTTACTGGAAATTGGAAATTGTTGAATTTTGAATCGATTTGACTTTTCAGAGTAACACGTAATATTACAAATAACGAAACTTTAAATAGGAAAGTTGATTTATGAAGATTGTATCGAGGAAATACGAGGATTACTCGTATTCACGCTTCCGTATTTTTAGCCTCGATCAATATCGAAACGAAGAAACAAACTCTTCGAGCAAAACTCGAAGATCCCTTTTCCCCTTCAACATCTCGAGTAAAAATAATCGGTCACGATAATATGCAATAGTCAAGATACAAGTCTTCCCCTCCTTGGTTTTGCCAAGTTGTAGAGATAAAGTATAGGAAAATTAAATGGAACATCGCACGTGACGTATATCGAACGCGATAAACGCGATCATAAACTCGATCCATTTGGGATCCAGTGCGATGCATCTCGTGTCAACCAGACGGGTTTCCAAGCAAACCCGTTTTTCATTCGACCAAAATATGGGTGTATAAAGTGGGCGCCGTTCACTTTCGTGAAACGGGGAGGGGGAGAAGAAAAAAGATTAATCGAAATATCTCCCTCTTTTCGCGGGAGGGAAAAAACAGCAAGTTATACAACTCGTTTGAAACGAGTGGATAAAAAGAAGCAAGCGATGATACGTAATTTAACCGAGTTACAATCGAGTCGTGGCGATGCGCTCATGGAATGGCGACTCGTGGAAATTATCCTCCGCGAGAAAGAGAGAAGGTTATGAGTCATAAATCTCGTTGAATGAAAACTACCTTAACCCACATGCGGTTCGTCGACTTGGAGTAAGTAAAGGCACTCGTGAGTCGACACTGTCTTGGCACTCGTAGGTGGGTCGGTGAACCGCACCGTGCACGTTAATGGCAATGACTTACGTATGAGGTAAAGTTCCCCCGATAAGGGAAATTACGGCAATTGGAAGGTGAGCGGTAATTTTCGAGATGCGTATCGTCCAACGAGTGTTAAAATGTTTGATCATCTGTTCGAAACTGGATAACGGGGTTTTATAACAATTTTATACACAGTTAAACGAGGTTAATTGAAATCGGTCGCGTTAGATACGATCCTGAGATAAGAAATATATATAATCGAACCGTTGCAACAAGAAGCGTGCTTATTAATTTTCCACTCGAACGAAAATAATACAAATGATATTCTTGTTAATCGGCAGAGACGGTATCATTAAGTCGATTCAAACACGGTGATCACTAGCAGAGAGAGAGAGAGAGAGATTAAAAAACGCGTGTTAATTGGGAAAGAAAGGATTCCGCTCGGGGATCTTGAAAGAAATCTTCGCTCATTTTCATATTCTTCTTCCGAGAATAATAATGTGACTAATTAAAGCGATGTAACTTAATTCCGTGTAAATGGAAATAATACCGGTCGCTTGAAACATTTCACGGGGGATAGGAAAGAGGGGCTATTTTGCGGGGACAAAGGGACGGTGAAAATTCACATTCACGAAATGAAAGAACACGTAACGAACCGAAGAAGGGCTCCCTCTCCCTCTCTCTCTTTCCTTCATACGAAATTACACGTTTACCGTATCATAACCGTAATTATCATTTCTGTCCACGTACGACACTCTCTCTCTCTCTCTCTCTTTGAATCAAAACTAATTCGTGATCGTGATTGACGACATGGACAGCTGCAGCGAGCATGTTACGGCTGTGAAACTATCGATACCGATCGATCATACGTGAACATCGACGTGAACTTGAAAATGAAAACTTGAACTTTGTTTCACATCGAAAATTTCAGAGAATTTAAATCATTCTAATAATTTTTCGTTTCGATTTTATTCGAGATGCCTATTTAAGAAATAAGATGAATGGAAATTGCACGAACTTTTTCGAAAAATATAAAATATTTTTCTACGCGTTTAGATCGTTTTTGAATTCCGTTTGATAATCGTTTCGCTCGATTATCAAAAAATGACATAGAAGTAGAATTAAAGTAAGAATTAAAATTCGAGAAAAATGATCGATATCAAGAAACAAATAATGGAAAATCGATGAAATAGATAAAGAAGAAGAATTTTATTTTGGGAGTTCGCTCTCTCTCTCTCTCTCTCTCTCTCTCTCTCTCTCTCTCTCGAGGGATGAGAAATGAAATGTTATCAGCGTTGAATGAAAACTTTTGATCAATTTACGTTACGAACGAGATCGGAAAACGAGCAGTTACGTCGTTTCTGAAGGAACAACTGCTAATAATGTGGTTAATCAGTGGTCGGCTCTGCACGGCCATCGCTTACGTGTCATCGGCGTCGAACAAAGCCTGGCCGACGCTAATTTCGTGCGTATATACCGCCCACCGGAACAGGTTGAATACCTAGAATCTGATGGACATAATATTTCCTGCTGACCGAACATGCCCAAGCTTGATGGAATCCGGGATTGGACGCACTTGTCCCTGATCAAATTGAAATTTCGGGCCGGGAAACGGAATATTTCTCCCTAATATCCGATAAAAAATCCGAAAAACTAAATCGATTCTCTTAAATCACTTCCTCGAATTTAATATCATGTAAATTATACGTACATTTATTTTTTTTACACATAAACGAATTAAATTTTACTCCATCAATAAAAAATTATTTCTGATTCTGAGTTTAATCGTTTGCAACGATTTGTCTTATCGTTTATCGTAACTGATAAAAATTACGGAACATATTATGATAAATATAATTTTTAAACAAAAATTTTAAATAATGAATAACACATAAAGATGGTTAACACATTCGTAGGGAACTGATATAATATATCTACACGGTTCTGAAAGCAAATTTGGCGTCTATACCGTTGGTACGTGTAACCATGCGGCATCTCATCTCTCTACATCCGGTGGAAATGTGGCATGGAATCTGGAGTTGAGCAATAGTTACAGAGCAAGTTGTTAGGGTTAGATAGTTGAATCAACATACAAAGCGTCATTGATCCGCTCGTGTTCACAGAGGTTGAAACATATGTACAATATATATACTCGCACGAGTGTTCCGCAGGATAAAGCAAACACGCGCCACGCTCGTTTTCTCCCGCTCTCTAACTCCTTTGATCGTGTTTGTCTTCGATGTAATTTAACATTATTTACACGGCGAATCAAAAGTTGTACGGGGGTGTTCGGCCTGCAAGACCTCGCGTCCGATTTTTTTCGAAAGGGAATTTTTATCGAACCGACACAAGCCGAAAAATACGCACAGAATTCTTCGTTGGCTCGAAATTTCATTTCAGGATACTTCGATCGAATATTTATCTTATCCATCTCTTCTCGAGTGAGAACACAAAGAATATTTGAAATGCAATGAAATAATAAACGTTTCTCGAAACTTAATAATTTAAAGAATATTTCAACTCGAAATACAAGGCAAAGCATCTTTGTCCAAATAGATTGAGAACAGCGAATGAAGAAGAGTACGACGCAACGAGAAATCACTTGCACAAACCCTTTTTCAGAAGCGACGTATATATAAACACATGTTAGCGACTCGAAAACAACCCCTCTCCTTCCACCCCCGTGGGCCGATGGAGGGAAAAGTTATTCGGGCGACGGGGTCGTAAGCAGATAAACGAAACAGCGCCGAGTGGAACGCGATCTGACCGTGGTTGTGAAAATGTGTTTACACCATGTTAGGCGGTCGATCATGCGTCAATGATGCGCCTCCGACACCCCCGCTTCTTTGACGTTCCATTATGCAAAATCGTCTTCGTGGTCGTTCCCAAAGCGAAATGCCGCGCGACGCGTGCTCGATTTCACGTGAATTCACGCGACGGGCGGAATCGTGGACGCCAACAACCGTGAACGAACGAAAAATCTTTTTTTTAGAGAGAGCAGGAACAACGGTAATCGCGTGATGAAAGTTCGATTTTTTAATTTTTAAAAAAGCCAAACACTTTTATAATTACGGTTACTTAGATTTTAAAAGACGTGTTTATCTTATTAATATCTATAAAGTTATAAATACGATTTATAAGCTTTGTAGAATGGATAAAAATTTGCATAAATATCGGCAACGTATCGATGAACTTTCAAACGTTCGTTCGAAACGATCGACTGTTCGATTTGTAATGAGATCGATGAGTACGAAAATGATGACTTCGCAAAGTCATAAATAATATAATATTTCTGTTGGGTAGAGTTTGAGCGGAGCGATGGAAAAAGAAGGTAGGGAAAGGTGAAAGGAACAGTTTCAGACTTTACGTTCCAACAAGCGTTAAATGGACGTGTGTTTTAAGCGAATCTCGGGGAAGAAGGGGACGAAAGAAGGATTGATTATTACGACGATCCTTGTAGGAACTTTATTTGCTGGTTATTAAATATTCAACGTTTGCGTTGGACAATCGTGAAAGATTAATACAGAAAAACGGCACAAAGGAGAGGAAAAAAGACGAAAGTATATATTTTGTGTTAATGAATTGCTTGGAAATTGCTTCTTTCGAACGAAGAAGAAAAAAAAACAAAAAAAAAAAAAGAAAAAGGAAAAAAAGAAACTTCGAAGATCGTTTAATATCGAGAGAATTATATAACCTCGAACAGACGCAGAAAGCAAAACGACGTCGTATTTTTAGACTCGCTACTTTATCGTCGCTGGATTAAACGGCATACGTTCGAATTATCGAAATCGTTCTTTTTTTCTTCTTTCTCTTCTCCTCTCTCAAGATAAAACGATTTCTCGAACGCGAGATAACGACGAGAAAGAAAATGATAATGACGCGGAAGAAGATAATCAATATAGATAATTATTTACTCGACACCACCAATTAATTCTCGATTAGAAAATAATAAGCTAACCCCTTCTTCTTCTCTACCTTTTCTCCTATTTTTCTCGCGTCGCAGAAATTTAATACGGTAGAAATGCAACTCTCTTTTGCGAGAAATGGACGAAAGGAGAAGGGAGGGGGGAAGGGAAATATGGCGCGGATAGGAGGGTCGTGAGGGATGCGCGTGTAGAAAGCTGAGAAATCGTACGAGTATTCGCGGGAGAGAGGTGCGGGATGACGGATGGAGGGCAGGAAGCGACACAGGAACCGGAACCCATTACTCCAGATAACAACTTCCCTAAGGCTTCCTTTCCTTCTTCAACATCCACTACTGATAAACCCTCTATATACACACAATCTCTCTAGTGCACTCGATCCTTACGGCACGAATCCGGAAATTTGCCACTTCTGTTGCCATTTTGCTCGGATACCAGGAGGCCCTGCCTGGTGCAACTGGTGGCCCAACCGTGCCAAGTGAACCTTGACCGCTCCCAAGTGAAAATCGTATCGACTACGTATTCGTTTCGATGATAATAATAAATACAATCGTGTAACGTATCGAGGTTAAAACGGTTGCAAGATTGTTTCATCAAAATAATTTGGTAATTTGGTAATTTAAGTCGTATGTATGTATGGATTACAAACGATATGATTTTGAATTAAAATTGGTATTGATCCGCGAATATTGATTCGTTATCTTGCGGTTATTGGATGATTACTTGCTAAATTTGTGGTCGTCGGGGAGCATTCAGATATATATTCCATATACGTTAATCATTATTTTGTTTGCTCGGTGAAAGTATTATATTTGCAACAAGTGTTATGAGATTATACGCGCGATAAAATGTATATCGATCATTATTCGAATCGAATTATACGAAATAATCTGGTAAGCTTCGATATTTTTCAAGGAGATCGCTTCTGATTCCGACGAGATTTCAAAAGATATTGCTTTCTTCGTGTACAAATATATATAAATATCCTATTAATTCTATCCTATCCAATCTCTGTTAATTTCTTTCCTCAACTCCTTGGATCATTCGAGAATCCTTTTCTCTCGACGGTATAAAATAAAAATATATATATATCGTTTTATCACCGACTGTACGACCGATTCAAAACCATTCGACTCGCCAAGATCTTTCGATCTTGGAAAAGTGAAAGCGAGCTCTCTGCTCAAATCGGATCTCGAAACGGAAGAATATTTCGAAATCGGCGGCGCGTTAAATCACGAGTTTTTCAAAAGGGAGAAAAAAAGGGATTCCCCGATCGAAAATGCGGGAAAAGTGAAAATGAAGAAACACTCATCCTATCGATCCGACGATCGATTTCGAGATACGCGGTTTATTATTATTAAAGATTTCATATATGGCGATTTTGAAAAGCGTTGCGGATGGATAAGCGATAGGAAGTGGAGGGTGAATGTGCGGCGCGACGGACATGGGAGGCGTGAAGAGAAGATTCAGGTTGAAATGGAAATGGGCGTCGCGGTGGTAGGGAAACCACCGACGCCGCCACCGTTGCTAAATGGGCTCCGAGCGGGTTACCCAACTGTTGCGCCTTCATCAGAAATTTATGCAGAATCCTGGGTTAACCGTCCCGGCCAATCAGCTTTGTAACGGAGCCCAAGTCGTATCGGGACGCGAGGGAACCAAGGGGCTCTGATTTAGTAAAAAGCCTTTAATATTTTCCACCCTCCCTCCACACCTTACCATTTAATAAATAAATATATATATACACGTGTGTGGATTCGATCGAGAGTTGGAAAGATTTCTTTTTAACGAATATCTAATAGGATATTCTGCTTAATGTTAAATATTTGTTTTTTTCGTCTCGATTAAATAATTTAAGAATTTAAGAATCATTAAGAATGAAAGGAAGATGAAAATATAACTCACCGACGAGGGCCAAAAGCACCGTGAGCAGTGACGCAGCAGGGAACGTAACCGTTAAGTTGAACTCCAACATTTGAAGCAGATCCACTGAAACAAAGGGGAAAGAAGTATATTTCACGTGAAAAATAGACAAGAGGTGTTCGTGCAGGCGTTGATATTTTCTAAGCTGAAGAAAGGGAAGAAAGATGGGAGAAAGATGAGAGAGATTTTAGCGTGTAAAAGTGAAAAATATATATATGTATATGTATATAATAATTTATTATCCGGTGGTATAAATGCACGGGCGATATTGTATCGGGATCTGTTATTCCCGACGACGAACCGTTCGAATTTAATATTTATTAAGATACTCCGTGACGAAAAGTTACGGCGTGCAAAAGGTTATTACGCAAGTTGTGGGCCGTGAAGAAATCGTGTCGCGTTCGACGAGTCGGTTCAAAGCTCAATAAGAATTAATTTTAAAACTTCCTGGATCTCGATTTAAGTTCTCGCAAACTTTCGATCGCCGCCCTGGGACGAGGTTTCGCTTTTCTTGTCTCTGCACTCGATCCATACGCAACCTTTCGTTAATTTATTCCATTTTTTTCTCTCTCTCTCTCATATTTTTTCCTCCCCTCCACAACCGCAACGATCGTTAAGTTACGAATAAAAATTTATAAAAATGGAATTTGAAATCTTTTTTATTTATCATAGAAAAACATTTCTTTTTTTTCACGAATGAATCGGAAAAGAATCTGCGCGTAGCGGATATCTGTTGACGAAACAGATGGAACAACGTTCTTGTCCCACTCGAAACTCTCATTTCCCATTTAAAAAAAGCCGAATCTTTGAAATTGTATCGAAAACACACGTGTGTCTGATTGGTTACTTTGCGTAACTGAATATTACTGATACAAACCGCTGCTACTTTGATTTACTGGATTTCTCTAAACAACGTCACAGTTTCTAATGGGAACTTTTATTCGTCGAAAACAATTGCATGGAATAAAGGGTGCACTCGATCGAGTATCAAAGTTATCCCTTTTTTGGAAAACCAAGCTTTCGTCGCATTCTCGATATTCGTCGAAAATGTTTTAAACTTTGTTTCCCCTCCCCCTGCAAAAACACAATGTATTTCGATTCTCAAGCATTATAATCATTTCACACGAGCTGGTTGAAATTAAAGATCTCTCGATATTCTCCGAGATTCGATCGAGAGAAAGACAAGATAGAAATCTCGGACTCTTGGAAAACAGTATCGCTTTAGTTAAATTATTCAGGAATAAGTTTCATAAGACACGGCGGTCTCTTCTGTAATTTAGAATGAACCAACCAACGCGTTCGAGCAACGTAATTAAGAAGTTGAGTTTATTCCCAAACGACGCGGCGCACATGTCTTGTCTTTTCTTTATAACAACCATAGCGGCTCGTCACTTACAAATTTTCCACCTCGTGCTGTTTCGATTTAATGAATTTTAGATTTCAAGATATCACCCACCCAAGATAAAACCCACTTCCACCGCTTATTAAAACTCCCGAGTTCTCCGTCTTATCCTATATAATCTAAACTTCGCCCTACTCGGAAAACGTGCATCGCGAAATTATTTTTTTCCTTTTTTTTTTTCTCACGCTCGGTCGGGGAAGGCGAAATTTAGATACGATACGCCGGGGGAAGAAAAGGATTTTAAGGATTTTTATACTTTTAATTAATGGCTATGCGCATTTGACGTATGCTTGAAACGAATCGTGCAAAACAATAAAGTGGAAAATGATGTAAAAATATATAAACAATTCTCGCGAGAGATTAAAAAATACTCGTTCTTCGTTTAATTTTGTATATAATTAAAAAATATCCCGTTGTATATACGCTCCTATTCAAATCATTTGAAATTTTTACATGGAAATACGTAAAATTATACGCGTTTTAGACGATTTTAAAAATTCGTGAAAATAAAAATTGTTTGGTAATAAATTTTTAATTCTTTTCACGATAATTTTTCCGGTATTATAAAGTATTGCATAAGCAAAAAATTAATCTTGATATCGCTTATCAGATGAGAAAGAAAAAATCGTTGAAAATTGACCAGGCATTTATTAAAAATTTACAAAAATCACGACATAAAGTTGGAATTTGGAGTCTTTCATCACATTTCGAAGCAAGGATAAAACGATCGAGGTGAGAAAAGATTTAAAAAAAAAAAAAAAACGTAGAAAAGAACAGATAAAGGCTATGTAAAGATGAATAAAAAGATGAAGTAAAATAAATACGAAAAAAAGACAAGATGACTCACATGATTCTGAAACCTGTTCTTCTAAAACATTCGAAATTATTTTCCTGTGCAAATTAATTTATTAACTTGGGAAAATTATTTTTCTTGCGCGCATAGAAATTTAAATTTACAACTCGATCTTTTTTCCTTTTTCAATATATAATTCTCGATATATATCTCCTTGGAAACAAGTGAATAGAAAAGAACGGGTTCATTGTCGTCTATTATCGGCTAATCGGCCAGGTACTTGTGCTATTCAAACAACGAAAGAGGTAGAAAGAAAAAAATTGTCCGTGAAAGACAATGATGTCATCGTAATTTTCCGGTTAACTATTGACTCATTCGATAGAAAAGATTAATCAGCGTTTCTATGACTGTTTAGAGAAGAAGCCACGTGAAAAATACTATCGGGTCAATGAACTCGAGGCTCTCTACTCGTGTTGCAATCAACACGAATGTTCACATTAAGCTCATTATATCACGAAGGAGAGGAGGAATTTTTTCTTTCTTTCTTTTTTTTTTCTTTTTGTTGAAGAGAGATCGGTATTTCGAATAAATAATTAATATTTATCTCTTCTATTAACAAAGTTTGAATTTTCACTTCGAAGAAGAAGAAGAAGAAACATACATGAAAAATGAAAATTTTTACCCGCGAAACGTCTCGACAAAATTATGCATCTTGCGTGTATTTTTTTTTTTAAAGTTTATTCAAGAAAAATTACGCACAATTTTTTGAAAGAGAAATCAGCATTCTATAAATAATCCGAAATATTTATCTCCGCGCGAATATTAATAAAATTTGAATTTTCACGGGGCATCAAAATATTAATGCAAATATTGACAATTATCGAATTGTTTGTTAACCCTCGAAATATCGTGTATCTACATTTTTTAAATTCCATTTTATTTGCGTATAATAAAAAAGTACGTAGATTATTTTCTCTCTTTTTTTTTTCGAAATCATTTTCGAAAGATTAATTTTTAAAATCATTAATTTTATCGAATCACGCACAATAAATCAGGAATTTTCAATTCCTACTACTATCATTCGAAGAAAGAATTATGAACGATTTTTTTTTACTTTTTTTCTTCCTCACTCGAGCAAACAACTCGCTATTCTAACGCCCGCGCGAACAAACAACAGATGATTGACCGCCGCCAGAGATTTCCTACAAAGATGTTTCGCAATTACAATAATAATAAAAAAAGAAGGAGTAAGTAGCGGGGGGGGGGAAGGGACAGATGAGATAATAAACAAGGATAATCCTCGCAAGAGAGAACGGAGGAGAGAACAATGAGGAAGGGAGGGGAGAAATAGTTTTAGACTCTGTTAGAAACGTGATTAAACTTCGCACGAGTAAACAGATCTAATACTTCGCGCACGAGTGATTAGATATAACCGGTTTGGTATCGTGTTTATTTTATTCGAGGTTAAAACATTATTTATCCGCGGTGATGCACCGACGCGATACGGCGGCATTGCGAATTATTTATTGGCCAAAAAAAGAAAAAAGAAGAAAAAAGAAAGAACTTTATTCTCCAAACGGGAATAATTAAAAAAAAAAGCGGAGGGTACAATCGCGAAAAGATAAATGCTGCATCGAAACAATTGTATCGCTTGTTACAGCTCGTATTTTTAGAACAAGGAACTGGATGCTACTTCGATTCGAAGACAAAGTAAGCGTAAGACGCGTTACTTGGCGTCACGTTACACTGTAAAAATACAGATATATTTTTATAATCGATACGAACGAGATCGTATCCCTTCTTCATAAACCGTTTTGATTTGCCGCAAGATTGAACCGATCGATGCGCAATTTATTATGCGCGAGCTTTAAAGTGTTTTCCGTCTGAATAAGTGTTCGAGATTTAAAAAAGAAAAGAAGAGAAAAAGAAAAAAAATCATTGCGCAATTGATGATTAATAATATAGATTATTATTACGATTCGCGGGGATAGAAACGTGATTAATTCTACGAGTTGCATATGTAAATGGCACGTCGAAAGAAATTGCAGAGCAATTGTTATAATTTATAAACTATATAGATAGAAAGACGCGAGATAGTTCCGTTAACAAAGATAATTGAATTCGTTTTTTTGGAATTTTTCTTTCCTTCTTTCTTTCTTTCCTTTTTTTTTTCTTCTCGCCCAAGATTTAATTTAAATAAAATTTATTGCGCAGTTATATATTAACAATAAGATATGATTCATGGTGTACGTAAGTAGTAGATACACGCCAGTTCTACGAAAGCTGAGTGTTCGTGTAAATGACACATGAAAGAAATTGTAGAACATTGTTTATAAATACGATAAGAGTTATAAATCTATCGTATACTTGCGTCAATTGCATATGCAATTTTCTAAGTTGATTTCCTTGAGAAGGAATATTGGAAAAAATAGATATTCCGTATCATTTTCTTTTCACAAGGAATTGCATCGTGTTCGCTTGCATCGCTTTCAACGATTCGAAAGTTGGTTTTAAAAAAAAGGAGGAATTTTCGTACGACGAAAAATCGTTCCATCATTTGTGTCGCGAGTTAATTCTCTTTCGGTTTCGGTTAATCGCGCTTGCAAAATAAATTCGACAATTTTCGAATTGGATGAGACACGAGGGAAAATCGAAGAGATTTTTATCAGTATTTTGTACAAAAAGTAGAAAAAGAGAAATTTAAAAAAAAGTATAAAACGATCGATCACACGATTCGTCTTATTTCAATCACAAATTGCTCCAAATTAACGGCAATATTTTCAAAATTATTGCACAAAAAACTCACGTGAAATGTCAATGAAATTTATATATATTTTCATTTACATACATTCACTTTAAGCAATAACCATTAAAATTATCAAATTATTCTTCGTATATACGTTTCATAACCATATCGCAAGATCGTGTTAAATCAAAGAAACCACTATATGCTAATACTACATAAGAAACCATTATATACTTAATACTGCCGATATATTAATCGGTAAAAATAGAAAAATCTAGAACAGTATCCGTTCACTTTAAATATCACATATTCCTTTCACAAAGGGGGGAAAAAAAAAAAAAAAGAAAAGAAAGGAAAAGAAAAGAGAAGAAAAAACAAATACAAAAAATACTTAATAACTGCTACCCATATCACGAGAGATTAAATATAATAAGAAGAAAAAAGAAAGAAAGGAGAAGAAGAAGAAGTAGAAGAAAAAAGTCTAAGGATCCCTCTTCTCCAAACCGATCCAAAATCCGTGATCAGGTGTCAACGAGAAATTCGTCTTGCTGAACTCGATCGACGCCCTCGTCTTTTCCGTCCGTTTGATGCGGAATTTGCGCAGCATGTAAGCGATCAGAATCTTGGTCTCCATCAACGCGAAACGATTGCCGATGCATTTCCGGGGACCGAGGCCGAACGGCATATACGTATACGGGACGATGTTGCGCTTGTTCGCGTCGTTGAAACGTTCCGGGTCGAATTTCTCCGGCTCGGGGAAATACTTTGGATCGTGATGAAGGCCGTAAACGGGGAACCAAACGATATTGTCCGGGTGCACGATTAAATGATCGTAACCTTGCTCCGCCGGGGGCAGTTCGAACTTCTCCACGCACAGCCTGTCGATGAAAACAATCGGCGGATACTTTCGCAGCGTCTCAGACGTGACCATATCCATGTACTCCATTTTCAACAGGGCCTCGTACGTGATCGCCCCGTTCCCCCCGTCCATGAATCGATCCACCTCCTCCCTCAATCTCTCCTGGACGGGCGGGTTAAGGGCCAGCTCGTGGGCGACGTAGCACATCAACGTGGAGGACGTGTCGAAACCGGCGAGGAAAAAGATGAACGCCTGGGCCGTGATGTCGTCGATGGTCATCCGATTATCGACCGTGGCGACCGGCCGCCTATCCTCCTTGTCCCTAGCCTGCATCAAAAGGTGAATCATGTCCGGCCTGACTATCCTCCTCTCGTCCCTCGCTCTCACCGTCTCGCGTACCACTCTGTGGAAGAAGGTGGCGGTTCCCCGCGAAAGGAACGACAATCCCGCCATCCTGGTCAAACGCGGATTCACACGGAACAGCATGAACTTGAACAATCGGAATATACCGCCGAAATTGGTCGCGTCCGCTCCTTTCGTGTAGAACTCGTTGTCCCGGTTCTCCATCGAGTTCACGCTTATCCCGAAAGCGACGGTCGCTATCACGTCGTTCGTGTACCTCGTGAACGCGTCCTTCGCCTCTATCGAGCTCGAGAACTCGGGATGATCGTAAAGATAACGGACGAACTCCTCGGAACAATTGGAAACGAGGTCGAACATGAACCTCATCTTGCTGGCCGTGAACGAGGGGCTCAGCGTGTTCCTCATCTCCCTCCATCGGTCCCCCTTCAATGAGAACACGTTCTTCCCGAATATAGGGTCTATCTTCTCGTTGATGAAACTGTGGTGATCGGGGAAATGGTCGAAATTCTTCACGGCTATCTCCTTGATCAGATTCGGGTCGCGGACCACAACGACCGGCGTGAAACAGTCCATCATGCCGAGGTACCTGGACCCAGGTCGATGCTTGTAAACGAGCGAACAGAAATTGGGAAGGGACATGCGACGAGTGAATATCCTCCACGATGAGCCGAGGACGGGCACGGCCCCCACGTGGGGGACCCGCCTCTTTCTCCAATAATTGTACTGATGGTGCAACAAACTGACGAATTTGGCGAGGACGATCGCCGTGAGGCCGATGGCCAACAACTCGAACGAAAAAAGGAGCGTCGGTGACTCCATCGGCCACCAAGGATGGTTCACGAGCGTACTCTGTCTCTAGTGACTAGGAGGAATGTTATAAATATGGACGAATACATATACGGATTTATCGTTGCACGAGGGACAGAGGATGGAGAGGGGGGGTAGAATGCCTGTGTTACGTCAACCACGTGAACAAACTGCGTTCTTCCTCGTCTCGATATTCTGAAAATATCGTTTTGTAGCAATTGTTGCCCGTCGATTCCGATCCGCGCTGGTGAGAATAATAACGACGAAAAAAAAAAAAAAAAAAGGAAAGAAAGAAAAGAAGGGAAAAAAGAGGGATAAAAAGCGGGAATTAAAGCGGAATTAAATCGGCAACTGCACAATACAGTTTTCGAAATTCTCTCCGTTGTGTTACGCGTTTGATTTTTCGTACGCCGAGTTTTTTTTTCTCGTAAACCGCAATTCGAAATAACGAAAGATTCCCCATCACTACACTGGATTATCGTAGGTAAATTCTTTGCTAATTTCGTTCCCTTTTTTTTTGTGTGTGAAATTAGAAATACCTATAATACGCGTCGAATAATGGAAATTTTTATTCGGAAAGTAAAATAAAATCATTGACAATTGTTAAAAAGAAAAAATGATTGTTCAAAATTTCACTAATTAAAAAAGATAATTAAGAAATTTTCGTCCAATCCTTTGATTTATCAAATCGAATAACATTTGAAACAAAAATCCACGCTAATCATTAATTTAAAAATTAAAAAATAAAAAAATTCTTTACCTATGACGAATTTGCGAATAAATGTATAACGTTATTTTCTTTTCTGAAGAAAGTGAAAATTTTGGAAATGACTTTTCCATTTATTTAAAAGAAACTCTTTAACGAAACAATAAATTGTTGCACGCTATTATAGAAAAAAATCCAAGATAAATCCTATTCAAGAAATGAAAAAATATATACTTTGAAAATTGATTTCACTTTCTCAAAAAGATTTCCCATCTTAATATAAAAAAATATATACTTCCTATATCTGATCAATTATACTTTACATATACACCGTATATTATTTAAACTAAACTTTCATTAAAATCATAAATCTCTTTGCAAAATAATGTACAAAGTTTTTAACTAACCAAAGTATCTAAAGTCTCTCCTTTCTCCCAATCTAATCCAAATTCCTCCTTCAGGAATGGATGCAAGATTATTTTTCTGAAAGACGATAAGCTTCTGGCGTCTTCTCGTTAAGTCTGATCGAAAATCGACGCGAAGGAATCATGAAAATCTTAATTTCCAACAATAGGTTCCAATAAGGGACGATGTTACCCTCGTTCTTTTCGTTTCGGGATCGGAAAAATATTTAGGATCGTGATCCAACGTAAGGGGAAAAAACGATATCGCCGGGATATAAAGTTGCACCATCGTATCCAGCCCCTGATAACGCGAATTTTCGCGTGCAAACTCGATCGACGAAAATCAAACCGGAATACTTTCCAAGGGTTTCCGACATCATCATCCCCGTATATCCTCGACGCAGGATTCGTAAGATATTTCATCCGTCTATCTCCTTTCCTCGCCATCCAAATGCAGGATCGTGTAAAACGAAGCGCATGAAATTAGAAAGAGCGAGAGTCAGAGCCATCCACGTAGAGAAACGAATCGCTCGAGAAACGATATCGTCGATAGTCATTTTATCGATGCTAGACTTCTCTTTATTTCTAGCAATAAATGCAGTATATCCGGTCTAACGATGCCTCGTTCTCCATTCGATTCCATTCGATACAACGCGAGGAACAAAGTCGAAGATCGTCGATTTTAGGAATCACTCCTAATAATCTCATTAATCGTGGACACGGAATCGCATCAACGGAAATTGGCTCGTTGTCTTCCATCGAATTCATACCGATTCCAAAAGTATTTGATAGATGAACGATCATGTCGTTGCTGAACTCAAAATCTTTCTTTGTGTCCATCGAGGATATATTAATGCAAATGATCCACAAACTTGAGAGCAATTTCGAACATCGATCTCATTCATCGTGAAGGAGGGAGAGAGTATTCCTCATCTCTTTCTTCCTTTCGCTCCTCAAAAAGAAAATATGTTCCTCGTCGAAGATCGATCTATGAAACGATCGAAGCTATCTCCCTGATTAATCGACGGATTCAAAGTGAAATCCAACAATATCTCGCGTTTGGATGATGATTGTGCAAGAACTGGACCAACTGGATTTTTTCAGGATGAAGAATTTGCAAAATGGGCCGAATATCGGAACGAATCTGATGCGAGCCACGTTATTATTGTTCTTCCTATACGCGTGTCGGCTGGGAAGAAGTTCGATAAGATCACGGTGATCAAAGCGATCACCGTTATAGTAAACACTGACGAGGTCGATAGAATCTCCATTGCACTCTCAACCGCAAATGACTATCGTGCGTGAGCTACAAGGTTATAAATATGAGCCGAGCAATGTGTGCAGAGTTTATCGTTGCGGTAGAGGGAATGGTGTCATTATCACGTTGCTCCTCTTCTCTCGTGATACGCCATTGGGTATGCGAGAGTAATTTTAAGGGAAAAAATGGGACGAGCGTACAACGAACTCTTTCTTTTTTTTTTTTTCCCCCCCTTTCTTTTCGATGGCCGAACCATCGATTTAATTTCCGTTTTATTAATGCGATGGGATCGTGTCCCGAATATCTCGGTTATTTCGATGTTTCTGTAAGGATTTCGAGTGAAAGTGCATCGTGATGCAAATATCAATTTGCATGATAATTTCATAATAATTTTTTTTTTTTTTTTTTTTAATTAAAAGGAAAGATTAATCAAAAGTGTAGATATAGAGAGTATATTTGTTTGCCGACAGGAAATAATCTGACGAAGAAAAAGTTTTATTGATTAAAGATTACGATGGTGATTTAAAAATTTATTATCGTTGCAATTATTTATAGTAGAAAAATAGTAGAATATTATGAAACGTGATAAGATTTCTAAAAGATAACGTATGCAATATCTTTCAGATCGATTAGTTGGTGAAACGTTGTAGAAGATTTAATAACATTTTGAAAAGAACGAATCTTCTCCCTTTAATTTATTAATAACAACGTATATGATTAAATATATAATTAATTCATCTTACTTTTTCATCAACATATTATAATTTATATACAATCCTTCCCCCTCTTCCCCCGATTTTTAATTTCAAAAAATTGAAACTTAGAATTCAAATTAAACTTTACCAAAAATTTACAACCAATCTATCGAATTATCCTTCTATTCCAACAAGCGTGGCTCGATACGTTATAAATAATGTAAAAGAAAATAAGTTTAATGATCGTTTCTCTTTTCAAAAGTGACCCAAAACCCGTCTTTAGGCATCAATGTGAAGTTACCCTTCTTATACACAATAGGATCCATCGTTCTCTCGCAAGGCTTTATAACGAATTTTCGCAATAGACGAATGATCAAAAGTTTGGTTTCCATCAACGCGAAACGATTGCCAATGCACTTTCTGGGTCCAACCCCGAAAGGTATGTACGTGTAAGGATCTATGCCATTCCTGTTCTCACGATTGAATCGTTCAGGATCGAATTTATCCGGGTCGGGGAAATGAGCGGGATCGCGATGAATCGCGAGAACGGGGAACCAAATATTTTCGCCGGGATGTATCGTAACACTCTCGTAACCAGGGCCCGCTGGAGGCAAATGGAACTCCTTGGCGCACTGTCTGTCGATCAACAGCGTCGGTGGATGCATCCTAAGAGTCTCGGATATCACCATCTCCAAGTATTCCATCCCCAACGTGTCCTCGTAAGAGATTTCCGTCCCGTCGTCCAACACGCGGTCCACTTCCTCGCGCAGCCTCCGTTGAACGTCCTGGTGCAGGGCCAGCTCGTGGACCACGTAACACATCAGGGTGGAAGTGGTGTCGAAGCCGGCCAGGAAGAAGATGAACGCCTGCGCCACGATGTCATCGATGGTCATCGTCTGATGGATGGATTTCTTCTTGGAATCGGTCGCCTGCATCAGGAGGTGTATCATGTCAGGTCTAACGATGCCGCGTCTCTTCCTCGCGGTCACCGTCTCGGAGATCACTCTCCAGAAGAACTTGGACGTGGCGCGGGACAGGAACGTGAAACCTGCCATCCTCGTCAGACGGGGGTTCAAACGGAACAGCATGAACTTTATGAAACGAAACGTGCCCGAGAACGTGGATACATCGATACCTCTCCTGTAAAACTCGTTGTCCGGATGTTCGATCGAGTTGACGGATATGCCGAAGGCAACCGTGGCGATCACGTCGTTCGAGTATCTGGTGAACAAGTTCTTCCCCTCGATCTCGGAGGAGGAAGATTCCAAACGATCGTGCAAACAGGAGACAAAATCGTGGGAACACTTGGACACAAGATCGAACATGAATCTCATCTTGTTGGCAGTGAACGAGGGGCTCAGCGTGTTCCTCATCTCCCTCCATCTGTCCCCTTTCAAGGAGAACACGTTCTTCCCGAACACGGGATCCATCTCCTCGGTGACGAAGCTTCGATGATCCGGGAAATTGTCGAAATTCTTCACGGCTATCTCTTTGATCAGTTTTGGATCACGCACGATCACGGTCGGCGTTGCGAAATCCATCACCCCGACGTATCTCGCATCCGGATAATAATTGTAAATATATTTGCAGTAATTGGGGAAACTAACGAGACGAAAGAACACTCTCCAAGCGGTTCCAAATAAAGGAGTTGACCGTATGTAAGGAACTTTGTTCCTCTTCCAATAAGTGAACTGCGTGTAAAGTATTGAAACAAGCTTGGCCAAGATGATGAAGATTAAAGTAAGAAGGAGTAACTCGAAAGTAGTCAAATGCGATACTTCCATTGTTGCGAAGACACGTTAGAAACGACTGTTCAACTCATCAAAGAATGTCGTGAATGGTAACAAATTCTCCTATATAATGGAAATGGGCAAGGAGGGAGAGCAAAAATTTTGCAGGAGAACTATTCCGATAATATAAGAGGGTGTTGACCTCAGATTTTCAGATAACGTGCATTATAAGATTTCCTTTTACAGATAAATGATTTTTAGAAACAATATCAGCTTGAATTTTATAAAGGCTACAGATACGGAAATCAATTAATTCTGTCATGTGTTATGGAATTATCAGATATAGAGGGCATTTGCCTCTTTTCGTATCATAGATCGAATCGAAGATTAATCGTTGGAAAAAAAATAATATGTAACTTTAAACAAAGTTTTTTTGTTATTAATTATTTGATTATTAAATGTATCGTACGAACGATTTAGTAGATATAAATCGAAAATAATACAATTCAATATTTTTTTTATAGTTGCATGCATATCTTTTATAAAAATTATATTATGTAATTTTGTAAAAAAAAAAAATTATATTTACATTACTAAATGAATTATAATAATTTTGTCATAAATAAATAGTCTGAAATAATCTAAAATTTAAAAATATTCAAATTCAAAAGTTTCTTTGTAACGTAAAAACCTGAATATAAATAAAATTTATATATAAATTTTTATAAATCTATCAAAATTTATATATATATATATATATATATATATATATATATATATATATAATCATTTATAATAGAAAACAAACGACATTATAAAAACAAGCACAATCAATTTTTATGTAGTACGATTATAAATATAGTCACTTACCAATGAAGACAAAAATCTGGTGGTGCGAGTACCGTAGTAACATTGAAATGGAGATAGTCTGAAATAAGAAGAAAATATAAAAAATCAATTAAATAAAAAATTATATGATTGTATGTTACATTTTTTCAATCTCATACACGTATTTATATCTGAATATTTAGAATATTTATATCTAAATAATTTAGAAAGAAGAAGAAAAAATAATGTCATATTATATGATTAAATTTTCTTCAATTTCTACAATCTAAATGTAAATATATTTTATTTTTTATTCGGAATAATAACAATAATATATTATCAATTAATTATAATAATAGTAATTACGATTGTATAATGAACATACAATTTCAATAAATTTTTTTTCTTTTTTTATGTGAAACATTTTATGTGATTAATATATATCAAAGCGATAATATTTATTATTGCGTAAAAGAAAATTGCAATGAAGATAGGATACGAAACGAATTGCAAATCGACAGTCGCACTCGGTTACCAGGTTGAGAACGAATAGTGCAATTGAATTGCGAATGGTTCAGATTGAACTAGCACCTGACACCCCCGAGATAATTCACTATTTACTATGAGCAACCTTGATAACGGAAACGTTTAATCGTACTTTGCAGATGCGTCAACAATGTTATTTATAAGAGAAAGATAGATAAAAAAAAAAAAGAAAGAGAATCTCGAGTTTCTGAAAAAAGATTGATTTCATGTAAAATTATTTTATAAATTAATATATTTTAATCATCTTCTATTTTGAAAATGATTATTATTTTATAAAATTATTAATATCATATTATACATTTCTTTTTAATATTTTAATATTTCTCGAAATATAATGTTTCAATCTTTTAGAATTGTATATTTCGATATTTCGATATAAATTATGTGAATAGAAACGCGAAAAGACAGTTCAACCTTGAAAAAGATAACCATACTTTTTGATGTTTAAAAATTTTGCCTATTTTAATAAATTTCTTAATAAAAATGATTCACAATTTCATTAAATTTTATCTTTAATTTTAAAGTAGATCAAATTGTTAAAATAATCTAATATTAATTGATATAATATAAATAATATAATGTCAAAAAATTTTTAAATAAATATACGTACATATATGCATTTTTATAGGACATCTTCTGTTCGTCATATTGAGATGAATATCAGTTTAAAAATATTATTTAAGAAACAATTCATTATAAATTCACTATATATTTTATTCACAACACTGTTGGTTTAAACAAAATAAAGTTTGAATTCATAAATAACAATTTTTAACACTTAACTGAATTTATTAACACTAATTTTAAAAATGCAGTTATACGTTAGTACTACCAAAGTATATGACTACTGAAGTCAAAAGTCGAATTTATATCTTTATAATTATTATAATAAAAATCTAAAATAAAATATCTAATTAAATACTTGTGTTATTATATAATATTAAAAATTCTGATATTAAATAAAATATTTCATTTGTTAGTTAAATTGTTGATCGTACATTTTAGTATTTTCATATGTACTCTTTATTAAATTCTCAATTGTATAGTACAGTACAATAATATATTTAGCTTATGCATTTTTGTATTAGTTATATTATTAAAATTTATTCAATTTAATTCTGAATTAATCGAATTATATTTATTTTTTTATTGTTATTTTTATGAAAATAAAAATAAATTTAATTATTTCCAAATATTCTGATCTTTTTTTCAATATATTATATTTTTATCAAATTGTTTTTAAAAAGATAACCTTATTGTAACACTGAAAACAATAAAAATATATAAAAATAAAAAAATTTTGATGAATTTAATAAGGAACTAATAATAGTTTTCTATTAAAACAAGAAAAAAAATGCACGATCAAATAAAGAAAAACAAAGAAAATATTTTTAAATAAATCGTATATAAGATATCCATAGAATGTCATGTGCATATGACAGAGGAAATATGGGATAATATATAGATGTGCGACAGTTCTGTACACGTGACTGTACTGTGGCTTGACCAAAGGTAATCCCAAATAGTATCCCAAGCACTGAAGTAACATTCACGTGTTATAACACGAGATTCATTTCTCATTTCAAACATTTTTAATACTTCATATGAAATATTAAAATATAAAAAAAAACAATAGTTTCAATATTTCATTCAACATATAATAAATTTTCAAATAAATTGTTGTTTTAATTAAATTATAATTATAAAAATTATATTATACAGAAAAAAAAAGAAAAAGAATCGAATCATAATCATAAAATATCACAATTGTAATTTTAATAACATTAGATTAATTACATGATTAATTCCTAATGCTTTCTTTTGAAAATTTATAAATTTAAAATCATTACAAAGTAATATTTATTCAATAACAATACTAAGATTAATTATGAAATAAAAAAAAATCAATTGAAAAAAAAATTAAATAAAATGTCCAATTATATATATATATAATATTCATTCATATAAATATAAAAATTATTTTAATGAATAATAAATAAATATTTTTCCGTTTCATATTTGAATTTTTCTCCTATTAAAATTATTCATGCATAAAATAATTGGCTTTTCACTATACCTAGATATGAACTAGATGTAGAGATCCCTCACAATGCATTGCATTTGAATCGCGGTTAGTAGTATGCAATATTACTCATTTGTTCGTTCGGCGTAAACCCATTAAACACGAGTAGAGCTATTCGTTGGTCCGTATATGATCCAATCACTTCCTAACACCCGGGGAATACCCCGAAATTTCACAATCCATCAGACATGCGTACTGTTTATATTGAAATGCAACTACCAATGAAACATTGACGCAAATCACTTATTCAATTACAAAATACAAGTTACGTTATCTTTTAATGAAAACTGTTTTAAATAGCATTTAAAAAAAAATTGATTATAAATTTTGTCATTTTAAACTTATAATTATAATATTATAGATTTCAAAATTAATATTTTTAACATTTATCAATTAAATAATTATTTATAATAGTAATAATCATTACTGATTTAAATCCAAATTTCTAATAATTATTATCTCTTATTAGTTGTAATAAAACATGCATTTGAGAATAATTTGATACAAAATGACCAACTTGGGATTTCTATAAGGAATATGAGACATCTAATAAAGTTGATTTATATCCAACTATTCAATTCCAAAGGGATCACAAAATGTGAAGATACAAGAGATTGGAGAGTTATATACGCGAGTTACCTCAGTGCATGGTTACTTTGAATTGATTGCCATATCCTTTTACATACTATATGAATATGTGTGATAGCAATCCCTTAACAGAAAGAATACATATGAATTGAAAACATATAATATATGAAACTAAATCTAATTTATATCTTGAATAATATAAATCTAATTTATATCATTTTAAAACTATAATTATCGTTATAATATGATATTATGATATACATATAAAAATATGTAATTATAATTCAATAATATAAATAATATAATTTTTTATAACATAAATAATAGAAAAAAAAATTTAATTTAAAAAAATTATTGAATTTCTAAATTATTAAGTTATATATCTTGGTATTTAAATAAATAAAAAATTAATAATTACTTTGTTTCATAAAATAATTAATATTCGATCCTATATAAAAAAAAAAAGAAATTTTAATTTTAATTTTGTCATTCATACTTCTAAAATATTATTGATAACTGAAATTCATATATAAATTGTATTAAACTATTAGTTATTAAAGTATATATACTTACAAAAACTAACATGATAAAAAATGCAGCAAGATATGTAGTTCTAGCCATCCACATGTTTACAAATCGATAATGTTCTCCTGTTACCACATTTCTATAAAATAAAATAAAATAAAATAAATTTATAATATATAAGTGCAAATAATATGAACGATAACAATAGATAAATAGATTTATTTACCGTAAAAAGCCTTGATTATCTTCATGCTCTGCCAATGTTTTAATGCTTGCCATTAATAAATCATCATATCCTAAGAGTTCATCAAGTATTAATCTTGAAAAATCATCACCAAAACATTTATCGTTAACAGGATCTAAAGTAACGATTTTTACAGGAATATTTAATCTTTGCCGTGCTACAGGCGATAATCTCAAGAAACCATATTCTAATGAATATTCTACAATATAACCATCACCTGAAAAAAATTATTTATTTAAAAGATAATTATTAAACGCTTATTATTGTTATTTTTAAATTTTTTAAAAGATACAATATAGCTTATACCTGCCCTAACTTCAGAATTTGAATCCTTTAAAGGTCGAATAACATCTTCTTTATTAGACTTATTATCCTGACCTATAGTACTATTCTGTGTATTTGTTAGGGGTAGTTTTTTATCTGATATCTGGAATATATTTTCAATGTAATTTAATATAATATATTCCATATAATATAATTAATATTACATTTATATATAAATAAAAATATGTATAATATAAAAATAATATATACAATAATAATAATATAAAATATGTTTTAATTATTTATATTTACTTCTTTACTGTCTACATTCATTTCATTCCAAAGTTTAGTAGGTAATGAAGGACTTGTTGTTGTATTAGTAATACTTAAATTTGGATCTTGTGTTTCACCAGAAATAGTGGCACTTCGAATAACTATTTCTTTTTCAGACAATGTTAAACTGTCATGATTTTCTTCATTCAATGCATTAGTAGTATCACGTTCTTCATCAACAGCTGATGGTTCAATATTGATAAATCTAATATAAAATAAATATGTAAAAATAATTAATATTTAATGCTGAAAAGAAATGTTAAAATTTATTATAAATTATATCTTCCCTTACCCATCTCTAGTTAATATTCCTAAAGCACTAGTTAAATCATCAACTTTTTCTTGTCGTAACTTTTCCTCCTTTGCATAACTCTTTTCTATACTATAATCTTCTCCTCCATTTTTAAGTATTTCAACTCTTAATATACCATCACGTGGCCAATCATCTCTTATGTGTTCTAAACAATTAGTTGGTGCTCGTGAAAATACTATATGAATATAAGCCAAAACAAAAAATGCTGCTATAGCCTAAAATATACAATATTAAATTAATTTATATATAATATTCTAATTATTTTTAAAATATAATTACCTTCAATAAAACTATAAATTCTATAAATCTTCTGACAGGTCGTGGAAATGTTCTTGCATAAGTTAATGCAGCCTTAATAAATATTGCATGAAACAACCTATCCCTTACATTAACTAGTGGATTTTGGTTATTATTATTTCTAGCAGTATTCATATTGTTATTATTTAAGGCTGATCGAGTTGAACTACTTGTATTATGATTATTATGTACAGTTGCACTGTTCTGATTATTCGTTATTGGTATTGTAGCACCATCCACTTGTGGCATTTTAAATATTATATAATATTTGTTTTTAAGATGATGTAACAGCTAATAGTTTCTACTCATACAACTTCCATGTATGAAATTTTTTAAAAAATATTTATACATGTTGTATATATACATTTCCAAATCAAAATGAATGAAATATTCTATAAGATTTGAAATAAATATCCTGAAAAAGATTAGATTATCACATATTATTATATATTCTTATATTTTTATCATTATATTTTTATTTTTTTTATATATTTTATAAATATAATAAATTTTAAATTAAAATATCTAAACATAATTAGAATAAATAGAATATAATATTAAAAACTTGTTTTATTTCCATAGTTAAAACTGTAGTTAAAACTGTGGAAATTTATAATGTATAATTAGAAGTTTTTTTATTATTATTATGTATTAATTAAATATAATTACTATTTTTATATTTATTATAAGAAAATTATATTAAAATACAATTTTGAATTTGTATATTATAAATTTTGCATATTAAATTTATTATTAATAATTTCAACTACAATTAATGCAGAACATAACCTATAGCATTGCATGTATCATAACCTATTTAACAATTACATCATATATTATACAAATAAATAATAATACCTACAAATAATTAATATAATTTATACGCAGAGTGTAATTGTTTTCATTTTTATCTTAAATTATAATTAAGCTTTTCTTAATTAAAAAAATAAATAAATGTATCAATTATATATTTTGTTATGTAATTAAATAATTCAAAAAAAACAGCAAATATATATTGTAAGTAAATTTAAATAATATTACTAAATATATTTTTTATAAATATATATTTTTTTAAATTAATTATTATTCACCGGACGTGACATTTCACAGCTGGTATACGAATTTGTAAATTTTTGAGGTACAAATCAACTATATCGTACCTTTTTTTAATGTTGAATATCGTACTATAACGTTATATTTCTAATGTTTTATCGGTCCTCTGCGTGTCACTACAGATAATAATAGATTTATAAGAATACAGCTTGCAAGTATTAACAACTTGATTCTCGTGAAATTGTCACTTCATCATCATATGTTTTGATATTCGACAACTTGTATATAGTAGTCCTCAAATATTACAGTATAACCAACATAAATTTTAAAAAATCACTAGTTCTTATTATCATCTGACTTTTACTGGAACTTTGTTGATCAACCAGTAAAACAGTTCAAACAGTAACAAAATTTGTTGATATTTTGAATTTAAATAAAATATTTAAATGATCAGAATTATTTCGTGAAATTTAATATTTAATTTTTAGGATTATAATTATAATTTGAGAATTAATTTTATAAAAAAGTATGAAATTAATATAATAATAATATTAAATATAAAAATATAATACATTATTCAATAATTTGATTAAAAAACACATATTATAACATAAATATGAATTCTCCAAGATCACCACAAACTCCTCTTAGTTGTGAATTGAAGAAAATTATAAACGATAGAAATATTTTAAGTATGCGTAGTCGTATGAAAGGTGCATGTAATTAATAATTTAATAAATTATATTAAAATTTAAAATATTAATTTATATAGATATTTACAATTAATATTTTATTTTTTATCAAATAATTATATAATATAAAATTTTCAGTTCTGAACAGTTTAAATGAAAATAATCAAAAACAGTTTGAAGAAAAAGAAAAAAATTTAAGATTCCAAGCTATTCAGGAAATTTTAACGACAGAAGTTACATATTTACGGCAATTAGAAATCTTAATGGAGGTATTTTCTATGGATATTTAGTAATATATTTTCCAAAATTTAAAATGTCATTCAAAAAAATTTTATTAAAAATTGTATACTATTTAAAAATATTATAATATAAATGATAAAATGAAACATATGAATATATATATTTTTTTCAGTATTTTATACAACCTATGTTTGAAAAAAAATTATTAAATCATAATTTACTTTCAACATTATCTGAAAACATAAAAACATTATATAATGTTAGTGGAGAATTAATACAAGAACTAAAAGAAGATCCACAAAATATTGCAGATGCATTTCACAAACTTGCTCCATTTTTTAAGTTATATTCTATTTATGCTTATGATTATGAACAAATTTTATTATTATTACAGGTATATATTATTATATTATTAATTTATTAAAAGGTATTTTATGTTAAAAGATATTTTTATTTAGATAAATTTTTTTTAGAATAAACAAGAAAATGACAATGAGTTCAAGAATTTTATTAATAAACAAGAAACAAGACCAGAAGTTGGCAGGAAATTACCTTCATTATTAATTACACCAATACAAAGGGTACCTAGATATAAACTACTCTTGAGAGAAGTCTTGCAACATACATCTAATAAACATAAAGAATATAATCTTTTACAAGGTAATTTTAAAATAATTGTAAGATGCTTGTAACAAAATATTTTTTAATGTTATATATAATAATATTATTTCAATTATCATATCATATCAATTAAAATAGATATCAATAGATATAATAAATTGATTGTTTTCATAGTATGTTTAGTAGAAGTTGAAAAAGCTGCAAGACATATAAATACCTTTATTGAACAATATGAAGAAACACAAAAATTACTAAAACTTCAAAAATGTATTATGAACCCAATTAATTTGGTAAAACCTGGTAGAAAATTGATTAAACAAGGATCATTAATGAGAGTTTCGAGACGTGGAAGTTCTGTGTATAAAAGATATTTTGTTCTTTTGAATGACATTTTATTATATTGTAAAGGTGATCCAGAAAATTCTTTGACCGTGTGTTGTGTTTTACCATTAAATAAATGTAAAATTGAATCAGTTTTGAGTGGTGGATTATTTCGTGTTATTTGTTTAAATGAGACACTCTTATTATATTCTGAGAAAAATGATAGTAATTTATGGATAGAAGCGATACAAAGTTCCATAAAGAAGGTACTATTAAAAAACAAAAATTTCTTTTATTTAAATATTTATTAAATTTAAAAACTAATCTGTATTTTTTTTATCTTTTTTTTATTTTAGTATGCAGAATGTAGACAAACATTAAGAAAAGATAGCAGTTCAAGAAAACCATTAAGGCATAACAACCTTAATTTATTTCCATCTGAAAATATACCTATAGTTGCTGGTAAAAGAAAAAGATCAAACATAGAAACTGAGGTGCATATAATTTTTTATCAATTAAAAAATTTGTTATTTTTATTCTAATAAATTTTAAAATATATATTTATAGATTAACTTAGATCATTCACAAATTATGTATTTGAAAAAGGACAATGAAGCAGATCCAGATATACAATCAAATAATAGTTGTTTGGTACTTTTAAAAAAATTTAAAAAATTTAAAAATGATAGTGATTCTAAATGTATTTCATCTTATAAAGAAAATATTAATTATGTAAGTTTCATATTCTTAATTATAATTATTAATATTTTTATATTATAATTATAGAAAATATAAATTAAAAAATTAATGCAATTTATTTGCAGAAAATTACAGATAAAGATATACATCTTAAAGAACCCAGTATATCATGTTTATCTTCTATTCATGCAAATTATAAACAAGAATCATCAACTCTTAAATCTATTAGTGAATTTTTTATATCTATTGGTTCATCTATAAAAGAATTCTTTAAGTTTAATTCTCTAAGATGATATGATATTGATAATAAAATTGATAAAATTACGAGGTAATTATTTAAAATCCAGTTATTTTTCCTTAATTTCCTAAGTTATTCAAACTGAGATATTATAAATATAAATATAATTTAATTTATATAAAATATTCTATATATTTAAAAACTAAAGCTTCGTTTTCAAGTTATATGTACATGTAAAATCTAAAATCATATATCATTCAAAATAATTTAATTTGTTAAAGAGAGAGAATTTTTTTAGAATTTTATTATTCTATCTTCGTTTCATCTTCGTTTTGTATTCGTATTTTTTTTTTAAATCTATAATTTTGTATACTATTGTTTGTGACATTTTAAATAAGTACTTACATGTTTATATTTAAACTTACTATATGTAAATATGTATTTATATTTAAATTTCTCTAACATTAGCAAATATAAGAAAATAAATAAACTAGATGTACAAAAATAAAATAAATTATCTTAAATCATAAAATTATCAAACAAAAATATAGATAAAATAATATTTATTATTGCTGATTATCATATAAAAATATATAATGATGTTTTATTATTGACAGATATTACATTGAATTATTACATTGAATTAGAATAAAAATCCCCAGATAAAACTAAACGAAGACATAATACCGATACCTACAAATGATAAGAGAGTTGAATTTTTTTATCATATAATTAATAAAATATCATTTTTGATTGAGGTAAGATAAAGCTTTATGTGTGTAATATAAGATAAGAAAGATAATAAGAGTTTATAAAAAAAATGAAAAATAATGAATAATACAAAATAAGTGTTATTCATTCTATTTTAAATTATTTTAAAAATAAAAAAAATAGTTATATTTTTTTACATATTACATTTTATTTTATATTTATAATTATGATATTAAATTTTTTCATTTTATGATTTAAAATTTTTTTAATTTTATTTATTAAACTATATTTAAAATTCAAATGAGTTTTATAAATATAGGTTATGTTTATGTTATTTAATAAATGAATTCCATATAACAATGTATTAAATAAATTATTTTTTTAAAGCCAAATATAATTTTATAACTTGAAAATAATTAAGAAATATATATTTAATGAAAATAAAATTTAAAGAAATTTATTTCTCGTTTTAATAAAAATATGTGTACATATTTATATATGCTATTATATATATAATACTATTTAATACAAAAATATTATGAATGTGTTTATATATTAATATAATTACATAAAAATTTTTATTTTCTTATTTGTAAGTATTAATTATATGCTTATAAATGAAAGATACAACAATTATAAATTATATATATAAAATATACTACAAGTGAAATAAAGTTTTATGTTTTTTTAAAACATATGTTACATGTAATAATATGTTAAAATATATAAGTTATTTCAAAGTAATATATATATTCATATCAAATATTTTTGAATTTTTAAAAATTTATAAAATGATATATTATGGATATATGCATATATTATAATTATGATATATATTCAATTAATATAATATCAGTAAATATAATAAAAACCATATATATATATATATATATATATATATATATATATATATATATATATATATATATAAATTTAAATAGATAAAATTTAATTAAAATAATATTTATACATTTGTTTATTCTTTTATATGAAATTATTATTAATTAAACTTTTTTAATTTTATAGAATAAATAAAATATAATTAATTAAAATATATATGTTATTTATTATAGCAAATCTATAATATTATAAACATGAATGGTATAATACCTGAAATGGAACAAATCATTAGTCAACTTGAAAGAGGAACTGTAGTAACAAAATTCTTTTCAAGGAAAAGACCAGAAAAAAAAACTCTTATGATAAGAAGAGAAACTAGACAAATTGTATGGTCAAGGAGTGCAACATTCAGACCTTTTGATGGTTCAGGTAAAAAAATCTTCAATTCTCAGAAATTTTAAAAATAATTTATAGAATAACAATATTATTCTATAATCCAAAGATAACTTCACTAATTTACTAATTATGACACATTTATTAAATATTAATTAAGAGAATATAAAAGAATTAACAAACATTTAATACATATACATATACATATACAAAATACATATACAAATATTTATTCTACAACAATTGAAATAAATTTTCACCTAACATTCTAGGCACACATTTTGCATGGTTATGAAGATATATCTACAGCAAAAATGGGCAAAATATTATCTGAGGATACTATTTATAGGTCAAAAACCTGAAGGAAAGGTCCTTGTGAATAATGTATATGGGTGAGTTTATAAAAAAGGTACAATCTAAATCAGTTAATGACTTGCATCTTATAAGCTTTTATGTACATGTTTTATATCTCATGTTAAATTAAATTAATATTTTTTTCTGGCTTTATTATTTTTAATTTGATAATATTCAATTATATAAATATATATGCATATCTTGGTGGACATTTCCTTCATTTTTGGTCTACAAACAAATGAGCCCATGGATACTGTTGATATATTGGAGCCCCATTGGATAGCATGGGTATTTGATTAAAATCAAAAATTTTAATAATTGTGAATGCACTGATTGTATATATTATAACAAAACATGCATATGTAATATAATAATTAAAAAAAATATATATATTTTTTAAAAATTGCTTTTATCTTTATAAATGCATAATATTTAAAAATATATTCTTGCACGTTATATTAACATATTATATATTTTATATATAGTTATGTAATATTGTGTTTTATTTTTTATTAAATATATATATAAATATATATATTGTATATATTAAAAAATGTATTTGTCTTTGATTTTAGTTGAAATAAGAGAAATCAAAGAAATTAAAATAGGAAAACATTCTAAAGATTTTGAAAAATGGCCAGAAGATGCAAAAAGAATTGAAAATCTTAGATGTTTTGTTGTATATTATGGTTCCGAATTTCGTCTTAAAACTCTTTCAATTTCTGGTAAATATATCCTTATTATTCATTAAATTTAATAATTTAATTTTATATATATTTGTCTTTTTATATTTTCGTTTTAGCTCTTAGTGAAAAAGAATGTGAACTTTGGGTAAAAGGATTACGTCGCTTGGTTCAAGATACTATAAAAGCTCCTTATCCTTTACAAGTGGAAAGATGGCTAAGAAAAGAATTTTATGCAATGGAAAATTCAAGAGAAACGTAAAAATTATTTTATTTAATTTTGAATTTATTTATAATTTATAATATTAAAATATTAAATGATTTACATTTTACAGGGTTACTTTAAAAGATATAAAAGCATTTTTACCCAGAGTTAATTGTAAGATAGCAACAAATAAACTCAGAGAACTTTTTCAAGAAATAGATACAAGAAATAGAAATGAACTTGGTTTTGATGATTTTGTTATACTTTATCATAAATTTATCTTTGATCAAAATGTAAGTTTTTGATTTATTAATGTTCTTATTCGAATATTTTGTATATTATATTTTATTTTTTCATTTTTACAGAATCTTACAGATTGGAGTAAATTACTTAATTATTCTAAAACGGGACAAATTGTGACCGTTCAAGAATTCCAAAATTTTTTAATAACTGAACAACAAGATCCTTTAGGAAATAATGAAGTTGAAGTATCATGTTTTATTAGAGATTATTTACAAGATCCTCAAAGAGATGTACAAGAACCGCATTTTACATTTTCGGAATTTATTGATTTTTTATTTTCAAAACAAAATTCTGTTTGGGATTCAAAATACTCGCGAATTTATCAAGATATGACCAAATCTCTTGCGCATTATTGGATAGCATCATCACATAATACGTAATTACTATTTTTTTTCTCTCTCCAAAAAAATAAATCTAAAATATGTAAAATATTTAATTAAATATTAATTAAAATATCTTTATAGATATTTAATGGGAGATCAAATTAGCAGTGAAAGTAGTTGCCAAGCTTATGTTCGTGCATTAAGAACTGGATGTAGATGTATAGAACTTGATTGTTGGGATGGACCAGATGGAATGCCCTTTATTTTTCATGGACACACACTAACTACAAAAATTAAATTTTTAGATGTTATAAAAACTATTAAAGAACACGCTTTTGCTACTTCTGAGTAAGTAATTAGTAATGTCTATTAAAGTATTTATCTCTAAAAATTAAAAGTATAAATATATTTTTTTTACAGTTATCCTGTCATTTTATCTATTGAAGACAATTGTACTTTACCTCAACAACGTAAAATGGCAATTACAATGCAAGATATATTTGGTGATATGTTATTAGTTCAACCTATAGATAAAAATGAAACTTGTTTACCATCACCATATGCATTGAGAAGAAAAATTATATTGAAACATAAAAAATTACCTGATGGCGTTGACGAAACATCATTTCTTATTCGAAATGATGAAAGTAGACAAGAAATGGATCTTAGAAATACAGTTAAAAATGGCATTTTATATCTTGAAGATCCTGTTGATAGAGAATGGAATCCACATTTTTTTGTATTAACACAACAAAAATTATTTTATACAGATACATTTTCTAGAACCCAAGAAAATGAACACGATGATGATGAAGAAACTGTAATTCGGCGACCAACTGATGTATGTACATATATATCAACCATATTTTAAATAAATTTTTGTTAAATTTTATTATATTATTAAATTTTATCATTGATTATAACATAGGGAGTACCAAATGATGAATTACATTTTGGAGAAAAATGGTTTCATGGTAAATTAGCAAGAGGAAGAGAAGAAGCAGAAGAATTATTACGACGTTATTCACATCTTAGCGATGGAACATTTTTAGTTCGACAATGCGTTACATTTGTAGGTGATTATTGTCTTTCTTTTTGGCGCAAAGGCAAAGTAAATCATTGTCGTATTAAACTCAAACAAGAAATGGGACAAACGCAATATTATCTTATTGATACAAATTGTTTTGATAGTTTGTATAGTTTAATTACATATTACCGCAGTCATCCATTAAGAAGTCAAGTAAGAATGAACAATATTTTAAATAATAATTATCTTTGTTGTTGTTTTCATAATGTTGTTTTATTGATTTACAAATATTCTAAATAAAACGAATAGGAATTTTTAATCACACTTCAAGAACCAGTTCCGCAACCAAATAAACATGAAGAAAAAGAATGGTGGCATGCAGAATGTACTCGAACTTTAGCTGAAGAAATGTTAAAACGAATTCCTACAGATGGTGCATTTTTAGTAAGACCAAGTGAAAAAGAAAATAATTCTTATGCTATATCTTTTAGGTAAAATATTTTAAAATATTAATTATTATTCTTTGAAGTTTTATTGTTTTTTTTTCTTTTTTTTTTTTTTTTTTTTTGTCATTTCAGAGCAGAAAATAAAATTAAGCATTGCAGAATTAAATTAGAAGGACGTCTGTATACTATTGGTACTGTACAATTTGAAAGTTTGGTTGAATTAGTTAATTATTATGAAAGACATCCATTATATAAAAAAATCAAATTAAGTCATCCTGTAAATGAAGATGTTATTAGAAAAATAGAACTGGTATATAGTTTTATATTTTATATTTTTGATATTAAATAATTTTTTTGACATATAAATTTGTCAAATTTTTTTTATTTCATAGGATATAGATGATGGGTCTGTTTATGGTATTCCTGGTTATATGGATCCTACTAGTTTTACTTCGAAAGTAAGATTTGATAAATAATTCATAAATTATATAAAAATATTATATAAAATAAAATAATGAGTTATGTAAATAAGATAATAATAAGATAATAAGTTATATAAAATCTTAATTTATTTTAAAGGTAACTGTAAAAGCTATATATGATTATAAAGCAAGAAGGGATGATGAATTAACATTAGTAAAACATGCTATAATAACAAACGTACATCGACAAAGTGGTGGTTGGTGGCGAGGAGATTATGGTGGTAAAAAACAACATTGGTTTCCTGCTAGTTATGTAGAAGAAATAAAACCACAAGATAATCAAGGAGATGTAAATTATTTTATTTTATAATTTTAGATATTATTAAATAAAGCATTAAATATATTTATATATTTATTTTTATTTTCAGTCAGCAGATTCTATGATGTTTGGTAGTCTACAGAAAGGTTCATTAGATATTATGGGTGCTGTTGTTGAATTAAGAGTAGGAGGAAGACCTGATTTAAAATGGATATTAAGAATACAAAATCCTAGTATGTGTTCAGTATTTGAAGTAGCAACTTCTTCAGAAGATACAGCATTAGAATGGATGTCCAGTATTAAAGAAACTGCTCAAAATGCCAGTGTTAGAGTAAATATATAAACTTTTATATTTTTAAAGAAATAGTAATAATATTTGAATTTAAATAATCATTAATTATTATAACATTTTTATATTATCACATAAATCATTTTTTTTTTTTTAGGAGAATCAACATAAAGAAATGGAACGTGCATGGAGAATTGCTAAAGAAATGTCTAATCTAATAGTTTACTGCAGATCTGTTGCATTCAATTTAGATAGAATAAAAACAAAAGGTTTTACATTTAATGAAATGAGTAGCTTTCCTGAAACTAAAGCTGAAAAACTTATGTGTCAACAAGAAAACAAATTTTTTATAAAATATCATCAGGTAAATTAAATAAATATAAAATTATAATATAAAATTTAATTTTCAAATTAAAAAAATAAAAATATTTACAATTATAATTTTATAGATTCAATTTAGTAGAGTATATCCTAAAGGACAACGAATTGATTCATCAAATTATAATCCCGTACCAATGTGGAATGCTGGTTGTCAGATGGTAGCATTGAATTATCAAACTGGTGATAAATCAATGCAACTTAATCAAGCCAAATTTAAAGAAAATGGGAATTGTGGTTACATTTTAAAACCGGAATTTATGTTTAGAGATGATTTTAATCCATATGATAAAAATTGTTTATATGGAGTAGAATCACTTAAGTTTATTTTAAAAGTTATTGGTGCAAGGCATTTAATTCGATCAGGAAGAGGTATAGCTAGTCCTTTTGTTGAAATTGAAATAATAGGAGCAGATTTTGATTCTGGTACAAAATTAACAACAAGAACAATACGTAAGCATGAAAATTTTATATATTAAAACATTTTGATATATAAATAATAATTAAATTAATATTATAGCTGATAATGGATTCAATCCTATGTGGAATGAATCTTGTGAATTTGAAGTTTTTAATCCATATTTCGCATTCATACGATTTGTTGTGCAAGATGAAGATATGTTTGGTGATAGTAATTTTATTGGACAAGCCACTTATCCTGTATGTATTATATAAAATTATTATTATTTTTAAATTAATATTTATTTTTAATTCGTAATTCGTTAAGGTGCGATGTCTACGATCAGGATATAGAAGTGTTCCATTACAAAATAATTATAGTGAAGATCTTGAACTCGCATCATTATTAATACATCTTCGAATTATATCTTCAGTAAGTATAGAATTCTAATTTTATTATTCTATTCAATTCTATTATTTTTTCAAACGTATTTTTTTCTATTATAAATTATAAAATTTATGATCATTATAGGTACATTCTCATAATTTGTAAAATAATACAAAATTACAAGTTTTGAAATATTTGAAGATGCACATTAAAAATGAGATAGGTAATAATTCAAAACATGAAATAATTATTTATTTATAGTATTATATAATAGCCTTTTTACATAAATTTTACATACAAATTTTTACATAAATTTTATTGTTTTAGATTATCACTTAATATGAATATTATTTAAAAAAAAACTAAAAATGATATATTTTAATCAAAATTTAAAATCAATTAAAATATTGCTATAGAAGACTGCTTATAAGGATTTAAATTTTAAATGAAATCAATATTACAAATAAATATATTTTTTTCTTATAAACATAATTATATAGATAATTCAGAAATATTATAAATATAAACAAATTATATAAACAGATAATATAAAAAAAAAATAATTGCCACAGTATTGAAAAACTAGATATTAAACAAAATTAAATATGAAAAACTAAAAAATGCAATATCTTTAAAAACGTGACATATTAACATATTAATATATGATTATAAAGCAAGAAAGAATGATGAATTAATGTTAGTTAATTAATGATGAATTAAAACATGCTATAATAACAAACGTATATCGACAAAGATGGTGAAATATTTGTAATATGAAAAGATTTTAAAGAAATCTTTTTTGTTAATATATATTACTATTTAATTTATAGTTCATGTATAAGATATATATGAATTATAAAAAAAATTAATGCGATTTAGAATTTTTTTTTTTTTTTTTTTTTTTTTTTAATAAAAAAATAATATATGTAATACAAATATAATTCAAGTATAATTCAAGTAAATATCTTTAAATTGTTATTATAGATATATCTTTTTTTCATTAAGTTTTTATTAAAAGTAAAAAAAAGTAGATATAAATAATTTTTATATCTACTTTATATAAACTATATTTTAGACTGAAATAATATGCACAATACGCTTTTAATTTTTTTCATTAGAGAGATATTTCAATATGAATACTATTTATTATTTCAAAGATACATAATAATATAGAAAAAAATTAACAATGAGAGGCTGATTATTAAATGAATACAAATATTTGTATTATTTTTCATATCAAATCATAAATTATGGCTTATATGAAATGAGATATAAATCTACATATTGTCAGGTAACGTATCATAAAATTATATAGTTTTTTTTTAACAAATATAAAAAATTATTATTTTCCATTTTTTTGCTTTTTTTATATATAAAATGTAATACAAATATATATATATATATATATATATATATATATGTTCTAAAAAATTTTTTATCGCGTTGTTCCTATTAATTACAATATAAATTTTTATATTTAAAAATAGTATTATTATAACTACTTGTTCTTTCAAACAAGACTTTTCGAAATCTTGTTCTTTCAAATAAGATATTTCGAATAATAAATATGAGAATTTTTAATATAATTTTGTATGGTATTTGTATGAGCATATACTTATATTCTTTATGATTTTGTATCATGGATTATAGTAAATAATTTTATTTTGATTTTAATTAATATGAGATTTAATTAATATGTATATGATTTTTTATGTAATTTGTCTTTTTTATAAATATGTGTTATATTTAGACAAATTTTTAGCTAGTATGTTTTTATTTTATAATTGATGATTCAAATATATATAGAGTGTTCCAAAAATATTGAAACATCCTTAAATAGAAAATTCCTGAGATAATTCCAGCAACATTTTTTTTTTTTTTGTAAAACTTTTAATAAATTTATAGTTATAAATTTATTAATGAGTTATTAATAAAAAAGATTAGCAATCATAAAGTACGTAATTTAGTTGAACCGCGACAGTAATGTTGACTCCATGTCGTCGATCAAATACAAACAAATACAAGCAATATATATCGTAAAAAATATGTTGAATATGAGATATAATATATAAATATGAATATTTATATAGATAAAAAATTACATCAAATTATATCCAGAAAAACTATAATATTCAATATATCTTCTTCGACATATGTTGTTTGGATTTATTCGTGCTCGGTAACTGGTACATAGCTTGTTGCAGCTCGATTAAATTACTCTGTGATTAATCAATATTTTTTTGTTAATAACAAAAACCATAACGAAAGTTTTTGCAAAAAAAAATATTGTTTGAAATCTTGTTAGAAATCTCCAGTTTATGGATATTTTAACATTTTTAGGACACCTTGTATATAACATAACAGTGCTATTGGTTAAAATGACATATGTAATAATTAAGATAATAAATTATTCTAATATATGCATATGAAAAATACATATTGATATATTATGTATATTAGATGTAATTAATGTTACATATAAACTTTTAAAAATAAAAAATATAAAGTATTAAATATTATTATTTATTTACTTATTTGTTATATATATCTTGTTATATATTATCTTTTATCAAAAAAAAATGAATATAAAATTTTTTATACGCGATATCAAATAATCTTAGAATTAAACACAGATATATTTCAAGTATATATATTAAATAAATTAATGCTGAAAGTATATTTTTTTTTATTTCTATTTATCTAATAAATTATCTAATAAAATTTTTTTCATTTGTTTCTTTAATACGAGTTTTTTAAAGATTTTTTTTGTAAAATTTTTTTAATCATATAGGTATTAATATTTAATATATTTAATTTATATTTTTATTGCTTAATATCAAATTAAAACAAACAATTTATTAAGTATATATTTTATTAAATGAAATATGACAAAAATATAATATTAATATACAATATTAATTCTAAATGTAAAATTCTGAATAACTAAAAAAAGGAGTATGCTTTATCATGGATTAAACTTATATATAGAAAATTTGAAAACATGAAATTTTAATTTATATATCTTTTTAACTGTAATAAACAAATTATACACTTTGTTGAAGATATTGATCAAATAAAAATATAGATAAATGACTACTACTTTCATCAATGAAACGTTTCATATCCCTTATATGACCTGCTAATTCTCGAACACGGTCTGCTTGTGGTTCTAAAAATTTCTCTTCCATGTAATGAGCAATAGCAGAATCTTGTTTTTTATTTGCCTTTTCATGTATCTTTAGTGCTTGATTTGCAAATGATTTTTGAATTTCAAGTGCTGTGGCTAAACTTGCAAATTCATTCAATTCTAAAGTTTTTATCATCTAAAAAAATATGAAATTAGTAATATTTCTTTTTTATTCTTATATTGTAAATAAATAAAATATATAAATACAGGAGTAAACTTTGGCTCTTGTCCGAAATTCATTGAACCACCTCGTTTAGTAATATATTTAATTAAATCAATTCCATTTTCCCACATTTCATCAGAATATTTACGATATAATTTCTTAAATCCTTCACGTTGATTTTCATAATTTCCCAAATAAGTAGACATTAATAAAAATCGAAAACTGTATTCAATATTACCATATGCATAAGATTGAAGAGGTACTAAAAGTTCATGAATATTTCCATATGTTGCATTACAATTTGATTCAATACCTAAATATAAAAATTTAAATATTCTTATATTTTTATAAATATAAAAAGATAAAAATTTTTTAAGAATAAAATTTATTTATTTTCAAAAATATTAAATATTTTAATATATATATGCATTACACACCTATCTCATGTTTTTTTGTAGTACTGCAAAATTTGTTCACTTCATCAGTACAATATTCAGCAGAGGCAGTTGCCAAAAATATGAATAATATTCCAAGGAACAACATGTTTTCTGTGCTATCAAACAATAGATAAAATAAAGCATAATTAATGAATACTTATATAATTACATACATTAATTATTTATGCCAATTAAATAATATATTTAAGAAATAATATATTTAAGAAATTAATTTAAATATTTAACATTATCTAAAATTATCTAAAATTAATATTAGATTTTCTCTTTCTATTTTAATATAATTCGTTAATAAAAGATAATATTTTTAATAATTTCTATTATATATTTCTATATATTTCTATATATATTATATATAGACAAATGAAATAATAATTATATTGTTAAATTTTAAATAACATGTACAATTGTTTTTATACTTATAAAAATGTACTAAATTAGTAATAGAAAGGGATAATAAAAAAAAAATATGAAAACTCATTTAAAAGTTAAAAAAATTAATATAAATTAAGACTCAAAAAAAAAAAATTACACATTCTTTGCATCAAAGAAAAATTGATATTATCTATAGATATCAGATATATTGCACAATGATATTTTCATTGTATTGAAATACGCAATATTTTACATCAAATAAAAAAATTATGTTTAATAAAAAAATATATTCTTCGCAACTGTATTAATCTCATCTTCTATTTATATATCTAACAAATATAATTATAATATAAAAAATTGAATTTAAATTATCCATTATATACTTACTAAAACGATGTACTTATTTAAGGGAAGTAACGTGAATACTCTCGTTTCGACGTTCTTCCAACAATGAACATTGAACAACACGTTCGTTGGTAGTTTTCACGAAGTCATAGTCAGCTGATAGGTAAAGCGCATGCGTGATAAGAAAGGGAATAGAAAATTCCAGTTACTCCCCGTCGATTAAAGTACGAATGTACATTTGTTGATCAATTATTAAATGATCGATGGTCGTACATTATATTTAGTTCACGCACGTTCTCTTATCTAGCTTCATTAAAGCAGCCTTCTATACCAGTGTGTATAAAGGTTGCTTCCGAAACAGAGAAAATTAAAAGCACTCTCGCGAATTTTAAAATAATAGCTTTTAATAAATAATTATTAATAATGAAGCTACTTTATGTTCTTTTTATTGTTTTCGTTTACATCAATGGATCACTAGGAAATGACAGTGCAACAAGATCATGTAAGTTCATTATTTATTTTACAATATTTATTCTGAATACATTTATATGAGACATCTATTGAGGTTAGCATGCTATTTTCCGATAGATTTCATTGTTCCCTATTCTGTCCATCTTTAAACAAACTTCTGTATTTCTAGAAGAGATATCAAATACAGAAATAAGTATTTATTAATATTAATATTTTTAAATCGATATTTAATGATATAAAGATGTTATAGATATAATTTATTCGTGTTATAATGCAATAACTTAATGCGTATATTCTTTGTAAATAACTTATTTTTCTCAGAATGAATATATCGTCAATTCGCGATATATTAAACATAAAATCTATTTTAAATATCAATGTTAGAAATAAAATGATCTTAATAATAAACATTAATGATCCGCGATTATAAATATTAATTTTAAAATTATTTCAATATAAATATATATTTAATACTTTATATAGAATTGCATGTAATTACAAAAGAAAATTATATATGTTATATATTTTTATAAAATATAAATATAATTTTTAATGTAAGGCAATTCATGCATATTTTCTATTGTTATGAAACTGTATTCGAATATTATTTTCTTTATTTAGATTTATCACAAACATTTACTTTATTAGTCATAATATATCAGTCATATAAGATAAAAAATGTTGGAATTTCCGTAAATTGGAGATTTCTGAATAATTTCAAACATCATTTCCTTTGCAAAAACTTTCATTACAGCTTTGTTAACGAAGTATTAACAAAAAAACACTAGATAATAAAACGTATGGTCTAGAGCCACGACAATACATTGGTTATATGCCGCCAATCAAACATGAATAATCCAAGCAATATATGTTGTAGAAAATATGTTGAATATAAGATTTAATATAAATATAAATACGAAGAAAACTACAATATTCAATATATCTTCAACATATGTTGCTTGAATTTATTCACATTCTGTCGCCGGTACATAATTTATGCTATTATCACGGTTCAATTAGTGCTATATGCTCCGTGATTGGCCAATGTTTTTTTGTTAATAACTCATAGACAAAGTCATAACGAAAGTTATAAAAAATATTATTTGAAATTATCTCAGAAATTTTTAGTTTACGGATTCTAATATTTTTGGGACATTTCTGTATATCATTTTATTATCATTATTTGCATTTATTAAAAAATTTTTATACAATTTTATATAATTTTATATAAATTATTAAATTTATAATATTATTTCTAAAGTTATTTTTTAATTTTTTTATTTATTGAATTATTTATTATTTATTATTTATTATTTATTATTTATATATTGCATGTATATTTCTTTGTTTCATATGTTACAATAAATATTTCAAATAGTTTAGAATCATCTTATCTATATAATTTCTATATTTAATGTGAGATATTATACATTACTCTATTGACCTAATTGAAGATTATCAAATTATCACTTTATATGCATGGATAACAATAAAATTTTAATATAAAATCATTTTTTATGATTTATTATTATTATTAATTATCAATATTATAATCATTAAAATAAAATTTTTTGATATTATATAAAATTTATTAATAAAATAATTTAATAAAAAATAAGTTTTAATTTCTTATTATAATATAATAATTTATATTATTTTTATATAATATTATTTTATATATATTTCTATATTATTATATATATTTATATTTTATATATTTGTGTATTTGTAATTTTTTTATTTTCAGAAAATTGTATTAAGATATGTATATATATATATATATATATACATACATATATATACATATTTGATTTATAATTTTTACATTTCACAATAACTAACAGAATTTCATAATTCTAGCCTGTTAATTACTAACCATTATTGACAATCTTATTTGTACAATGATAACATTTGATAAGCTTTACGTGACAATATAAACGTATTGATTACTGCATATTCTAAAGTCCACACTTAATATGAGTGTACTGTACATATTGTTCGGAGAAGTCAGATAATTTAATCAAAACTACTTCATCAACTATATCATCAACTTCCTTTTCTATTGTCATAAAATAGATTTTTATTTCTATTTTAGCTAGAAATATTCAATTCTCACTTACAATTTTATTTTATTGTTTATTTCTCATAAACAATAAAAATAATTTTTTATTTCATTTTTTATTATTCTTATATTATATAATTTTAAACTAATGTACTAATGATTAATTATATTAAATTATCAAGAGAAATTAAAGATATTATTGAAAATTAAATAATAAACATTTTTTATACATGTAACAGAATTTTTATCTTAAATAAAAAGTTTTATTACATTTAATAAAAAAAAAAAGTTATAGTTATTTTATCTATCTTTAATTCCAACATTTAATTAATTTAATAGCATTGCATTTATATGTTGCAATAATATTTTAATAATAGTATAACATATTTTCTGAAAATCATTATTACTTTATTTTCTTTGAATCTATTATTGAATCTAATTATGTTATTTAATATTTTAATAAAATTATATTTTTATATTTTTTTATCAATAATGAATTTTATTTTTATTAATATTAGGTATAATAAGTAATATAGCTGCTGATGAAAATGCGACAAAACATTGGTTGGATATGGATAAAAATTGTATTAAAAGCTTGGAATCTCAGGTGAATGTTGAAATTAAAGCTGCAATGACTTATCTTGCAATGGTAATTAAATTTTTTTTTTATTTTATGATGTATTTTATGTATTAATAATATTGCACTTATTTATTTTTTATTTTTTATTTTAGGGTGCTCATTTTGCTCTTGATGTAATTAATCGACCTGGATTCAGCAAATTCTTTTTTGAATCTGCTACAGAAGAAAGAGAACATGCAATAAAAGTTCTTGAATATTTATTAATGCGTGGTCAATTAACTAATATTAATGAGGATAATGTTCTTTTAAGATTTCCTTTGGTATATATTTAAAATATATTACTATTTCAATTTATGCAATTTTTATATTATGCAACTTATATTATGTATTTTAATTTTAATTTGATTATTGAATTAGATATACATGTATAAAAAAATATTTAATTATTATTTTTTTTAGGAAGCAGAGATTGAGAATTGGAACAGTGGCTATAAAGCCTTGAAAAAAGCTCTTAAATTAGAAACAAGTGTTACAAAAAGAATTCGTGAATTAATTAAAACATGTGAACATCCAAATGATATAAATTTAGTTGATTATCATGTAAGTTATAATATTATATGTTTTAAGTTTATTTTATTTTAATGAATTATTTAATTTCAGTTGGTAGATTATCTCACTGGAGAATTTTTAACTGAACAATATAAAGGACAGCGTGATCTTGCTGGTAAAATTTCATCTTTAGGTAAAATGATACAAACACATGGAATGTTAGGAGAGTTTCTATTTGATAAAAAACTTTTAAACAATGAAATTTAATTGTATTTGAAGCAAAAAAAATTTACTTCAATAAGTGAAATTATGACCATATTTAAAATAAAGTATATAACTTCATTTAATTTAGTTTTAAGTTAGTATGTGACAGATATAAATTTTTTTCTGCATAAAATATTTTTCTAAATATGGTCTGTAAAATAGATATATAAAGAACTCTGTTTATAAATGTTTGTTAAACTATAATAAATATATTACTCTTACGAAATAAATATTTTAAGATTCATACAAATATTGTTTTAATTTTTCGTTATTATTCTTAAATAAAAAAAAATTCTTTTATAATGTAATCTATTTGTGACATTTTCATAATTTAATAATAATAAATTTTAATTTTTATGAAAATTTTGTATATTCATTTTATCCAATCGTAATATATTATGTAATATATTTAAGAGATTAATGAGAAAGATTTATAGCTTTCATATAAATTTTATATTAATATTATTAATAATATTATTTGTAAAAGGAAAATATATTAAAAATGTTTTAATAAATTATTATGAATATAATTATTTTTAATATAATTTAAAACGTTTTAATATATATAATGTATTATATATAATGTATAATATTTAATTTTTTAACCTCTTATAATAGAGAGCGCTGTTAACTATGAATTTTTACTTTTTAATGGAGTTGACTATCTTGTAATCTTTTTGATATATGTGATTTTACATTCAGACCAATCAGAAGAACGAATGCTCAAATTCGTTATTTTAAAATTGAACTGAAAGTACGACGTGTTTGTAGCTTATATTTTAATTTTTAAACGTATGTATTAATTGTTATTATTTTATATATATAATTATTTGAAATATTTAAATATTTGAATTTAAATTATACTTCTATTGAATAATATATTATTTATCTTCATAAAATATTAATTAATTATGAATTCTTTATACTAAATTACTTTTTTATTTAAATATTGTTTATAAAATATAGAAATATTTTATAAATTTTTATATAATTTTTTATGTGATAGATTGATTCAATAAGTAAATTTTAAATTATTATTTATATTATTTTTAATTATAGGTAATATTTGAGGATGCTTAAGGATCAAAGAAGAACAATTTCACAAGTAGAAAACAATTTTAAACAATTAAAGATATCAAAAGTGGCTCCTGTATTAACTGAAAATACATTGAAAAATACAGAAAATTTAGATACTATAAAAAATCAATGCAGTACTTATGTAACAAATATTAAACAAAATAAAGAAAACAATTCTAAAATGTCTACAGAATTGATGCCACCACCTAAATTACCACCTGTATCTTCTAAAACAACAGAACGTATACCAAATGCAACTGATGATGAGAAAGAAAATAAAATTGTCAATAATCTAGACATTGAAAAGAATCTGGAACAAAATATTACAAATAATAAGAAACAAACTGATAAGAAATGGGTATTAACTGATTTTGATATTGGTCGACCTTTAGGAAAAGGAAAATTTGGAAATGTTTATTTAGCTAGAGAAAAGAAATCAAAATTCATTATTGCTATGAAAGTATTGTTTAAAGCACAAATACAAAAAGCCGATGTTGAACATCAAGTTAGAAGAGAAATAGAAATTCAGACACACTTAAGGTAAAAATTTTAAGTATTATAACAAAAAGAAATAAATAATGATTTAATTATAAAAATACTTTAAAATTTATTTAATTTACATTTCATTATATTATTTTATATAATTTTTATATAAATATATTGGTAAAATAAAAATATAAAGAATATTTTGAATTATATATTGAATTAAAATAAATATAAATAATATTTATTTTTTTATAGGCATCCAAATATTTTAAAAATGTATGGTTATTTTCATGATGATAAAAGAATATATTTAATTTTGGAATATGCCCCAAATGGAGAATTATTCAAGGAATTGAATGCTCAACCTGAGAAACGTTTTGATGAAATTAGAACAGCAACATATATATCTCAATTAGCAGATGCTTTAAAATATTGTCATAGTAAAAAAGTGATACATCGTGATATTAAACCTGAAAATTTATTACTTGGTATAAAGGGCGAATTAAAAGTAGCAGATTTTGGATGGTCTGTTCATGCTCCTTCCTCTAGAAGAAATACTCTTTGTGGTACTTTAGATTATTTACCACCAGAAATGATTAATGGAAACACACATGATCATACTGTAGATTTATGGGGACTTGGTGTTCTTTGTTATGAATGTTTAGTAGGCATACCTCCATTTTTAGCTAAATCTTATAATGAAACATATATGAAAATTAGGAAAGCTCAATATACATTTCCAGAATTTTTAAGTGAAGGTGCTAAGGATTTAATATCTAAAGTGAGTTTTATATTATTTATATTTTAAAATAATTATAATTAAATCAAATAAAAAGTTATTAAATATAAATTTTTCAATTTCTATTTCAGTTATTAATAGTTGATCCAGGTCAAAGATTACCTTTAGAAGATGTTTTAAGACATCCTTGGATTGTGCAAAATCGAACAACAGAACCACATGTATCATAATGTAATTGCTATAAATTATTAAGTTTTATATTTTATCTTATAAAACAATTATTTTCCTTGCAATAGAAGTTTGATTTGATATCACTAATATTGCAATTATCACATTCTAGATAAGTTTTTAGCAAAAAATCTATTTTAGATATTTTTTTATATTACATAACATTATAATATTGTTACTTCATACACAGAATAAAACATAATATAATTTGGAATAATGTATTACATGTTCTTTTTTGTTTTCTATTAATAATTTGCCATTTAATAAAATTATTTCTAAATTACAATTTTATAATCAAATAACAAAATTCATTAATTGAATTAATTTAATTTTTTGTTATAATTTTAATATAACTTATAATATAACTTATTTATATGAGACTGATTATTATACGATTATTAAATATTATACAAGACAGATGGTGAAGGTATTTCATATTTTATAACAAGAACAATTTAGAATAAAAAAAATCATGTATATATTAAATATTTTAATGTTAATAAAAAATATTTTAATTAAAAATATATTTAATAAAATATTTTTTGGAATAAAATTTAATTTCTATAAATAAAATTAATATTTCTAGAAAAAATATGATTTATATTAAAAATTTAATTATAATTACATATTATTTGTTGATAAAAAATTAAATAATTCATTATAAAACATTTAAAAAATTATTGAAAAAAATAGATTAAATTTTTTAAATAATGTAATACTTTATATAAATTTATATAAAGTAATATAAAATATATAATAAATAAAAATTTTTGTTTCTAAAATAAAGGAAATCGTATTATTTACTCAAAAATATGTTGAACATAAAATTTATTTGTTTATAAAAATTTTATAAACACATTTTTATTTATAGAAATATTATTAAGATAGTTTTATATTGCATATATTTAATATTTGAAAATTAAAAATAAATTTATTTTTTATTTGATAATAGTAAATTAAGATCTAATATTATTATAATTTATTTTCGATCGTCAGAGATGAACACTAAAATATCTTAACTATAAAAATAAAGTTAAGGTGTATATAATATCTATCTTTTAAGTGAGAGTCATCTGCTTAAAAGAACTTTTCAATGGAAGATTTTTTACACGTTTTAAGTTTAAGTCTTATTTTTATTTCACGTTTCCATAGGTTCCATAACTACATCTACTATAGGTGTGTCTATTGGAGTTTCCATAGGTGTATCATCAGATTTTTTTTTAATTGAATATAATCTTTTTAATTTTTCATAATGTTTGATATCCTAAAAATTAGAATATATAATATATAATTAATTTATAAGAAAAATGATTGATATGAATTGTATTTACCTTTTCTTGTACGGACGGTCTTATTTTATCAAACGCAACTACAATATGTCGCATAGAGATTTCTGGTTGTCCTGAATAATGCATATCCATTAATTCTCTTAATGCTTCTATACCAGCTTCTCTGATTAAAGCAGCTAAATCAGCTCCAGTATAACCATCGCATTTACTGTTATATCCTATTTCTTCAAGATTTACATCTGCAGCTAATTTTGGTTTTGTTGCATTCTATAAATATGGATTTATTTCAAGAGAAAGAAATTTTTAAAAAATATATTTTCAATCAATTTATAAGATATTACCTTTGTTAATGCTCTTAAAATATCAACACGATCTGCTGAGGTAGGCAAATCAACATATAAAATTTTATCTAATCTTCCTGGTCTTAATACTGCCGGATCAATAATATCAGGACGATTACTTGCGGCCATTAAAAATACTCCTTGTCGTCCTTCTACTCCATCCATTTCAGTTAGCATTTGATTTACAACACGCGAAGTAGCAGAATTATCACCTTCTGATCTCCTGGGACATAATGCATCTAATTCATCAAAAAATATAACACATGGAGCAGAATTTCTTGCTCTAATAAAACATTGTCGAACTGCTTTTTCACTTTCACCAACATACTAAAATAATAAAAACAAACTTTTATTTTTAATAAAAACAAATAATTGTATAATAATATTTATAATTATTAAAATATTTTTACCATATTTAGTAGTTCTGGTCCTTTAACAGAAATAAAATTAATACCAGCCTCATTTGCAATAGCTTTGGCTAATAATGTTTTTCCACAACCTGGTGGACCACATAATAATACTCCAGTAGGTGTTGTTAATCCTAATGCTGTAAAGTGTTCAGAATGTCGAATTGGTGCCTAAGATATTAAACAAAAAAAAATATTTTACTTTTCTCAAATATATTAAATTGTATGAACCCTTTTGATTACATTAATGTAAATATATTTACAAGTATAGCCATTTGTAATTCTTCTCTGATATCTCGTAAAGAGCCAACATCATCCCATGTAACATCAGGTACTGTTGCAAAGCCTTCTCTTTTGGCTGATGGCTGAATAATACGAAGAGCAGTTTCAAAATCACTATGTTCAATACATAAATTTGATAACTGCTCTGTAGGAAGCGGCGGATCATTACGTAACCAAGTAAGTAACCCTGTTAAATCTGGAGATTTAGAATTTTCCTGTATTACGTCCATTTCTAAAGTTGTTTGAGAACTTTCTGACTTAGGAACATTTTGATCTGAGGTAGATGGTTCAATAGTCACTTCATCCACTAAATTACCAGAATTTTCAAAATTTTCAGTTTTTTTTTCAATAACAGTATTATTTTCTGGAATTTCTGAAGATTTATTATCTGGTACTGATTTTAAGTTTTCAAGTATTCTAAAAATATAAGAATATATAACTGAGAAAAATATATTAAAGAAATTAATTTTAAAATATTTATTAAATTTATTACCTATCTACAGCTGCCATAGCTGCTTCTCTAATTAATGCAACTAAATCTGCACCAACAAAACCGGGTGTAAGTGAAGCTATTGTAGATAAACTAACATTTGGAGAAAGTGCTACTTTTTCTGTATGAACAGCTAAAATTTTTGCTCTTGCATCTCTATCTGGTATTCCTAGACATACTTCATGATCAAATCGACCAGCTCTTCTTAAAGCTGGATCTAATGAATCAGGACGATTTGTTGCTCCAAGTACTAATACTCTAGTACCATTTTCTTTTAAACTTAATTCTATTCAATAATACATTTTCTATTTAAAAAATTATTTTAAGATTAGCATAATTAACTATAGTCTAATTATAATAATAATTTACCATCTAAACATGATAATAATTGTGCAACAATTCTTCTTTCCATTTCTCTTTGAGCTGTGGCTCTATGTGGCGCTACAGAATCAATTTCATCTAAAAAAATTACACAAGGTGCAATTGCAAGTGCTTGTTCAAATAATTCTCGAATTCTTGCTTCACTTTCGCCTGATACTCCTGTAACTAATTCAGGTGCTGCTACTTTCAATAATGGTATACCTAATTCCTATTAAAAATATAGAATAAATAATCATATAAGAAATAAATCAATTTTCTAGAATAGTAACTTACTCCAGCAATAGCATGTGCTAATAATGTTTTTCCACATCCAGGTGGACCATGAAGTAAAAATCCTCTTGGTGGAGATATACCAAGTTCTTTAAAGATTTCTGGATGTTTCATATGAGCAAGTAATTTACATACAGTTTTTAAAACTTTATCATTTCCTCCTATGTCTGAAAATGTGATTTTTGGTTCAGAAATTGGTATTCTTTTAATTTTATCATTTCCTCTTATGTCTGAAAATGTGATTTTTGGGTCAGAAATTGGTATTCCTTTAGTTTTCCTTACAAACGTGAATTGACAATCAGCATCTTCATCACGTTGTCGCTTCTTAGCAGATTCTATTGTTGTACTTGTAGTTGTTGTAGTAGTTGTTGTACTTGTTGTTGTTGTTTGTTGTATTTCTTTACTAGGCTAAAAATTAAATTAAAAATTAAATGCAATATTTCTACCATAATATTACTTTAATGTAATAAATTTCAAGTATTAGTAATTACTTATACTATTTTAATATTAAAAGTTTTTTTTATTAAATTAGATAATATTAATTAACAATTAGATAATATTAACAAAATTTAAAAAATTAAATAAGAATAAAAAAAGCTTTAAATTTACTCTTCTCAGTTGTTCAATTTCTTTAGCATGTGTAGTCTTTTCTGTACTTGAAGATGGACCTGGTTTTTGTTGCAGATTCTCCACAACTTCAGGTTCAGTTGCTTTTCTTGAATTTGATTCCATTTTATTTACATCATCATCACTACTAATATCTATAAGTTCTTTATCACTAGAATTCCCATTCTGTTTATTTTGTGACTTTTTATACATTTTTAATAACATTCCATCTAACATGGTATTTTGTGGATCTGACTAAAATCAATATATTTTTCTCTAGATTTAATGTAATATATTATATTATGTTTATATTTTACTATATTTATATTTATACCTCAACATCAACTTCTTCCTCTTCATCTTCATCATCATAAGTAGGCCATTCACGAGAACAATATTTTTTTGCAAACATTTCTGTAAGTTCATCATATGCTTTACGTACTAGTGCTCTAAAAGGACCCCGTTTTTTAATACGGTAGTCTTTATATTTTTTTTGTAAAGCATCTGCCATTTCATTAACATCAATATAAACTTTATTTTCATTTTCATGCATATACTAAAATAATAATAAAATTAATTATTCAGAAACTTATATTAATAAGTTATAATAAATATTAATAAATTATTATGTTAATATATTGTTATTATCTTAAATTTAAAAATAATTTTTCAAAGTAGTTAATAATCATATGATTAAATTTTTCATAAAGTTATTATAAAGTTAAATTCTGAAATATAAAAATATTTAAAGTATAAAATAAAATCAGATTTTACTTTAAAAAAAAATATTAAATTCGAATTTTATTTTTAAAAATTTGTAAAAATTATTTTATATAAAAATATCTTACATATATAAAAAAAATTATTACATTATATATTTTTGAGTTTAATGCATGAATTTACCGCGCAAATTGTGTAATGTAAAAGTGTTTATTTTAATAAACATATTTCATTAGTTAAATTAAAAATATTTTAAATATTATCAAATAATTAAATTACCGTTTGCACACGTGAAATTAATAATTTATCTCGCAAAAATTTATGGGAAGAATCAATTTTGTGTTTATTATTCATAGTTTTTGATTTATAATCTCCACTAGATCCTTGTAATGGAATGATATCAATTGAGGAATTCAATTTTCCAACTTTCTGCATTTTTCTAATCTTTAATGTCTGATATTAATGAGCACTGTTGCAGAAATAATATGATCACTAGATCTTTATTTTTGCACGTTCTGACACGTGTTACCATGTATGCATCATCAATATTCTTTTATCACGAGTGCGTCTTCGATTTTACAAAACTCCAATTCTTCTCTAATGAAAAGAAGAGGGTGTATCAATAAAGCGGGAATAATTTCCCTAGTAAATTATGATAAAAAGCTAGAAATAAATAAAAAGTAACGTGAAGTGCTTAAAGATTATTTAAAACTGTTATTACATTATAAGGAATTATATTATAAAGTTTAATAAACTTTAAAGCGTTATTTATAATCAAAATTTTCAATATATATTGCTAATGATTATTTTGCTATTTTTATGTATCTTCTACATGAATTATTTGTAACTGATTTAAATATAATTAAAGAAATGAAAATGAGTTGCATATCTGTATTTCATCAGTTATATAGTACACATGCGTATACTGTGGAGAACGTTTAAGTATTTTACGAAAGATTCTTACTATAGTTTTCAACTAGTCAACGGCATACCATCATGGCGATGGGTTTTGGTTACGTCTTTGATTTACAGTTAAAAAATTTGGCATAATGGTCTAAATTGCATTTTTTTTATAATTATTTCTAATATCCGCAAAATTTTTTATTATTATTTTATTTCAAGTACTTTTATATAAATTACAAATTTCATTATGGTAAAATTAACAGAAGAAATGGTCGTGGCTCGGACGCGAATGTCTGATTTCTCTGCCGTAAAGAAACTTAATTGTTGGTAAGTATTAAAAAAATATTATATTTTTTTAAATAAGTTATTCTTTATTCTATCATTATCTTTATTCTATTATTATCTATCATTATTATGTATATTACATGTAATTACATTAAAATAATGTATTCAATTTAATCAATGACATTCGTTATTATATTATACTATTTAATTCTTCCTAAGAATCAATATAATTCTCGTTATATTTTATAAAATAAAATAAAAGAATATTTATTTATTAAATTTTATATTTATTTAATAAAGAATTACTTAATATTTATACTTAAAATTGTATAATTAAGTTGAAATCTGAAATAAATATGTTAGAAAAATATTATTATAGTTAATTATTTATATTTAATTTACAATATTAAATAATTAATAAATTATTTGGATTTATTTTTATTAATCTTTTATTATTATTTATTCTATTCTATTAATCTATTTCTATTAATCTATTTTATCTATTTCTATTAATCTTTTATTTATTCATTATTAAAAATTATAAGAAATATTTATAATTATTTAATGAATATTTATATTAATATTATATTTTTAATAGGGGCACAGAATTAACTGATGTAAGCATTTTAAGAAAAATGAAAAATGTTGAAGTATTATCATTAAGGTAATTAATTATGATTTATCTTTATATTTTATATAGAAATGTTATATAAAAATTATTCTGTTAAGAAAAGAAAATTATTGATTTCAATTGTTTATAATTTTTAATATTAATAATTTATATATATAATTTTTAATGTATTTTTATGTAATGAATAAATTTACATAAACCTTAAGATTATATATAATCTATAAAAGTTGTTTTGAATTTATTATATATATATTTATATATATATATTTTAATATTCTTTTAAAGAAAAATGAAAATAATTTAACATAAATTATGATATATGATATCTTAATATTTGAAACTAGTAAAATTTTAGATTTTTTTTTATATTTATATTATGATATTATGATATATGATCAATTAATCATAATATTAATATCAAATTTAATTAAATAATAATAATTTCATTTAATTGTAATAATATCATTTAATTGTAATGATAGATTTTATTTAAACTAATTTAAATGAAAATGTAGCAATATAATCACATAACAATTTTTCAATGCATTATCTTTATGAATATATTATATTTTAAAACTTTACATTATTATTGGTTTTATATTTTCTAATTATAATTTTATTATTTTAATATTTATTTATTAAATAATTATTGAAATCAAATGTTTTTTTAAAATTCAATTAAGTTTTATTATAAACATTTCTATATATAAAGATTAATATGTTTATTATTTTTATATTATTACCATATTATATTTTAATTCTTTTCATTTGTTTTCAGTGTTAATCATATCAACACTCTTGCTGATTTTCAATATTGTTCAAGTCTTCAAGAATTATTTGTTAGAAATAATAATATCGAAGATTTAAATGAAGTTTGTTATCTTCAAGGTTTACCAAACTTAAGAAATTTATGGCTTGGAGAAAATCCTTGTGCTGAGAAGGAAGGGTATTATATACAGTATTTTTAAGAATTATGCATATTAAGAGACTTTAAAAAAGGAATAGAATAGAGATAAAATTGTGCATGTTGATAGACCTTGCAGAAAAGATTAATCAGCATGTTTATAAATTGTTTTAAAAAATCTTTTTAGTTGCTTGGTACACATGGAAAGTGAAAGGAATTCTTTATCTAGAATTTGTGCGTTTTTCATTAGGTTAAGATGAATGGAATATCATTTTTAACATAATATATATAATAATTAACTGTTAATATGCATTATAATTAATAAAATTAAATCTAAAATGATTTTGATTACTGATCGTAAATAATTCAAATATTAATCTCAACTCAAAATAATTTTTTGTATGTGAATAAAAAGACATTAATAGTTTTTAAAAATCTTTATATTTTTTATTGTTTTAAATGGAACATATAGTATATTTGAATAAATTTTCGAATAATTAATTTATTTCTAGGTATCGGTTATCAGTTTTAAGAGCTTTACCAAATTTACAAAAACTTGATGATGAAGTAGTATCACCTGAGGAAGTGCAAACTGCATTGACAAGAGGTCGTGTTTTAGTTCATCCTCTTCTTGATATGTATGCTTCCCCACCACAATCAAATGCAGTTAGCCCAGAAGTAAGATTATTTATTATTTGTTATTTTTATTTTATAAAATTTTAATATATTTATTTAAATCATTCTTTATTGTCATATTTTTAATATTAAAATTTTTATTTAATTTTTTTAATGATATATATATATATATATATATGTATGTATGTATATATGTATATATATTTATATATATTATTGTATATATTATTATATTTAAATCTATGATTTTATTTATTTTCATCATAATAAATTCATTTTAACAAAATCTTAACATTTAAATAACATTTAAATAATTAGGATATTACTACTGAATATATTGAAGAAAATGAAGTGACACGACATCGAAGATATAGTTCTTCAAGTGATCAGGTAATATAAAATTTAATTTGTTGAAATTATTTTTTATTGAAATTTTTTTTTTTAATAATTTTATTAAAATCTAAATCATATATTATATTATGTTATCATTATAATATTATATATACATGTATATATATTTATTTAATATAAACAAACAATTTCTTATATGCATATTTACTTACAGAGAAGTTTTGAAGAGACACAACATATTCAAGAAGAATATCATGATCCAGATCATAGAAATGCAAATTATAATGCATCACCATCACATCATTATTCACAAAATAATCAATATGCATATGAGGTAAGTTAATGCTTTGCATTGTGTGTTTTTGCATGTAAAAAAATGTACATTAATATAATATGATATATATTTAATGAAAATGTAAAAGAAAATGATTATTTCTATGTTTGAAATTTTCATTAGATTACTTTTATTTTCATATTAAAATTAGAAATTTAATTAATTTTTTATTTTTTCTTAATTGTATAATGTTAACTTTATTCGTAATTTATTCTTAGTTGTATTGAGCAAAGTATTTAAATCAATATTTAACAATATTTAAATAAGCATGATTTTATTGCTCCTTTTATCTGCAATCATATACTGACAGCAACAAGCAAATGGACAGTCAAAGAATCAAAGCAAAGATGACACTATACGTACAGAGTCGCGCAACGTCAGTGAAAATGTGGCCACTAACACTATTGAAATAATCAAGGTACATTTTATAGATTGCACAATGTTTGTGCAAAGTAGTGTTATTTCTAGTGTTACCTTGATAGTTCTAATATTTATTAGTTAAATTTATATATCACTTACTCAAACTTAATTGCTATTTATCAATTAGTGACATTGATTTTAAATGATTTTTTTTTTAGCTAGTAAAGATATAATTATAAATATAATATATATAATTAAAATTTAAATATTAAATACTTTGTATCTAAAATGTAAAATCTAAACATAATATATATATGTTTTTAAAAAATTAAAATTTATTCTTTTTAAAATAAAAAATAAAAAATAATGTGTATAAAAATATAATTTGTAATTTTTATAAAAATTTTTATAAAAATTTGGATTAAATTATTACATTATAATATTATTAAGATATTTTTATCTTTAATTGATTTTTTTTTATGACAAATATTATAAACTTTGAATTTTAATTTTAACATAATCTTTTAGATAATTTTGAGTGGTTCACTGGAAACAGATTATTTAATTATCAATATTGTTATCAAATATAAAATAATAATGTAATTAAATAAATAATGTAATTAATAAATAAAAGTGTAATTAATTTTGTAATATTTTTAAAATTTTTGAAAAATTAAATACAAATATATAATATATAATATATTATTGTTGATAAAATAAAAAAACTTTTTTACTAAAATTATTTTTAGGAATATGATGATCGATCAACAATATCTAGACATAATGGAGATTATGATGATAGAAGATCTTATGCAGAATATAGTAATAATGATATTTCTCAACGAACATATGCACCAACATCTCCAAGGACACAATATGCTACAAATGAAATTCTAGATGAAAGACGAGCAGAAAGAAATAATTATGATTATGATAATAGATTGAAATCTGAATATAAAGAACATCATGATCACAGGATAAAATCAGATTATGAAGAGCAACATCAACCATCATCTCAACCTAGACGAATGGCAGTTCATCACAATGTAGAAAGGGTTAGAATTAAAATTATTATTATTAGTTTTGATTTAAAAGTTAGATATAAATTATATAAAAATGAATCAAATGGAATTTTTTTATATTGTAGGAAGATTCAAATCAAGTGCCTGGATGGGTAAGACATTCTGACAAGGAAAAATGTAGATCACAATTTCATTACCACAGAAGGCCTGTTACAAGAGTATATTTCACATATATATTGTTTTATTAAAATTTAAAAATAGATTTAAAAATAATATAAAATATTTTGATTTTAGAACTCAAACATATTATCAGCTGTATTATGTTTAGTTAAAGAGCTTGATTATCCAAGTTTAGAAGTAGTAGAAATGGCTGTTAGGAATCGAATGGATGAATTAGAAGAATGATGTTTCTGACGCCGTCCCCAAAATCAGGGGACGGTCACTTTTTCTCATATGGGCAGTGTTTCTTCAATTTCAAGTCCAGAATTTTCAGATTCTCTCGATAGTATGGTAATTCCTTGCCAATATATTATTGATAACGATACAAATTGTAATATTGATCATCATACATGTAATCGACATTCGATCGATGATAATACTGATAAATGTCAAATTCGCCGGAATGGCTGTATGGAAACTTCGATACGAAGTCCAAAAAATGTATCTATTCATTCGAATTCAAAATATTTTGGAAATAATCAGAATGTATATAATCTTAGGGACTCTATACCAGATAATCTAATGTCTGTAGTTAGTAACAGCGAAGAAAAGAAAGCCAATGATGTTAGAAGGGTTGCAAGTAGTGACAGCATCCCTCGCAGTAGCTTTAATGGTTTAACTTTAAGTCCAGGATGCAGGGTTTTAAGTCAGGATTGCGTAAGAAGGTCAAAAAGTCCTGATATTAGGAATACGATCGTCCCTCTTCGCTATATTCAGTCAGCAAAAGGTACTTGGACATATAATTTATAAATTAAATTATAAGTAACATTAATACTCTCTCGAAATAGAAAAATTTCATTTAGAAAAATATTTCGAGAAATTCCTAAAATTAGGTAATCATTATATAACTAAAAAGAAATGGCATAATTTGTGCAGTTTCAGAAGAGGACATATATAAAACTATAAAATTAGAAACAATTGTGATATTTCTTCAAGGAGTAAAAAATAAAATTTTAGCGCAATAATTTCAATGTAATATACAAATTGAATATACTCAAGATAATATGTTTATGTACTTTATATAAATGATGCAAAAATCAAAGATGAATTTTACATTGTTTAAAATAAATATTATTCATTGCATCAATTAAAGTACTGAGTGCAATATTAATATCTTAATATCTTAATATTATTTTCAGTATAATGTTATTTATAATTTGAATGAGTATAAATGGAGTTGTGTTTTATATATATATATTTTTTTTTAGAATTTTGTTTAAAATATTACATGAATGTTACATATTTTCAAAGAGTTTTTATAAATTACAACGTGATACAATGTACTTAAAATTTGTATATAAAGCATATAATCAAAAATGAATTTATGTCAGATTAAATATTTTTAAAAAATCTTCAATAACTTTAAGTTAAGTAAAATATTTTACTTATATTTAATATTTGTCATTGGATTTTTTATAATGCAATAATTTACGAGATAAAATGTAATATAATTTCATGTAGATTGTACAAAATATTTACAAATTTTTGAACATTAATTTTAGTAATTTTTTGAATATCATTAAAGATTACATTTGTTTTTTTAACAAATGTTTCTGTACATTCATATTTATTTAAAAAACGTTAAATTCGTATAAAAATTTTAAGTACTGATATTTTTTCATTTTTATTATTATTTCTATTATCAAATTTCTGTGCGCATTAATATACATGCAATATAATTTAAAAATTTAATTAATATTAATTAAATTGTAAGTAAAATTGTATTCAAAATGATATAAAAAAAAATATAATGAATAACAAAACATGAAGATTAAGTTCGTGCAATAGCACATATACACTATAGATTAATATTAGACTGATAAATATTTATGCATATTTTTTTGGAATGAAATCTTCATATATGTTATAAGTGGGTAAACGGTGTGAGAATTTAAATAATGTGGCTATTAAATTCTTTCTACAATTTAAACCGTTCCATGTAACTAAGCCAATTGTGAACCTAGATTTAAGATATTTTATAAAAATGCGGAATATGATATTTTTTGTTACATATAACCGTCCACTTATATTATTTTATAAATAATTAATATTATTGTTACTTAATATTGTTACAAGACTTATAATTAATTGCCTAATATCTGTTCAGCATAAAATGATGTTAAATATTTTTTTTTAACTTAAAATATGTTTTGAGATAAATTATATATAATAAAAATAAAAATCGTACATATGTCTTTCATTTTAAATGACTTATATTATCAAATGTTTAAATCGAAAAAAAATTTTAAATTGTTATTTAAATGTTTATTGTTATTATTATTATATTAATTATTAATTATTATAACTTAAATTTTTCTAGTTAATGTATGCAATTATTATCTTATTGTAATTATAATATTAATGTGTTTTACAAAATAAAGTTTACAAAATTAAAAATATAATATACATAATTTTTTTAATTTACTGGTTAAAAAAACAAGTAAACTTGAAATGCTTTTGAAAAAATGATCGTCTATATCTATGAAATATAAAATATCACGTAATTTTATTTAAATACATAACGTCGAATAATTTTATGTACACTTTTGTTGCTAAGACAACGTTATCGATAGATTAACTCATACGTATACTAGAATTATAAAAGTACTTTGTTTCTAAAAGTAGAAGTGACTAAAAAAATGTCATCATATGCAACACCAATACTTTATTTAAATATGGGTGGCGAAATGTTATATGTTTTGCGACAAAGATTGAAAGCACAAAGAATAAATATTGATAAAACTATACAAGGCTAGTTTAATATTATAAAATATTATAAAATAAAATATATAATGTATTACTAATTTATGTCAGATATTTATCTGTTTTTTTGTATATCATTACATATTGATTAATTTTTTAACATGTTTTTGTTTAATTTATAGTGTTAGATGATGTAACTACAGCATTGCTTAATCCTAAAACATTATCTTCTATATTTGAGGAAAAATCTTTGACCAAAGTATCTTTTTTACGATCTACTTTAGAATCTGTTGTATTATCATCAATAATGAAACTTGATAAAAATAGTATGGATAAACTATTTGATTTAATGATTATGATGGTTAAGTATCAGTTAATTGCAGCTACTGGTCCTGTAGAAGTTATATTGTTAACATTAAATCACATAGATGCAATGCGTGATATGGTTAGCAATTCAAATGCTCAACAATGTGTTGGATTGGTACATCAAATGGTAACTGATGTAAGTATTTTATTCTTAATTAAATTATTTATGCTTAATTTTAAAATAATTTACTAATGATTCTACAGTTTTATAGTATTCTAACTTTTGAAGAAGTTTGGAATGCTAGGAATGATTGTATAAAAGAATTAGAATATTATTGCGTAAAGATATCTATTCTTCTTAGACTTGGATTACAAAATGATGATGGAAGCTTTAATTTAATGCATCACAAATATGATGAAAAATATGAAGAGAATAAAACTAATTTTTATAATATTAAATTATGTGATATAAATTTGGAAACATACTGTAATGGTTCTTTTAATCTTTTTGGAGAACGCAGTACAATACTTGGAAAAAATATGTAAGTATCATATGTATGTATAAAATATTTTAAGACAGAAATATATAAGAAAAATATTACATAGGTATTCAATGTCATGTGGTATATCAAAATTAAGTTCTGAACAAGAAAACCAAAATTATATAAAAGACTGTGGTATAAAAGCAGAACTTGGTATGTTAGCTGTTCAACTAGGAACTGAAGAAACTTCATATAAACGACCCTTTACTTTGAATTTGGTTTCAAATGAAGATAATGATAATGCAAACGTAAAAGAAAATTTTGATTCTTTAAAAGATAATCATAATGATGCAATTGTAAAATTTGAAAAAACAAAACTCAACGAAGATTATAAAACCAAACTTGATATTATACGTGCAGATCTTTTTGAAAATGATTGTGAAGAGATAAAACATAATATAAATTTGTTGGAATTATTAGATAAAACAGAATAATTTTAATCTACTTTTCAATTACATTGTATAATTAATATAATGCATACAAATTTTCTTGAACTTTTTTTTTATATTTATACATATATAAAAATTCTATCACATAAATATTTTTTTTATATAAGTAATTAATTTTTTATGTATTTTTAAATGTAGTTAAGCTTTATTTAATTTTATTATTTGCTATCTAATGAATTATCTGCTATATAATGAATTATTATAAAATTATTTCATAGTTTTAATGAAAAATATATTTAATTTAAAAATTCATTATAAAATATGTATCATAGCAAACATCATAAAGTTAATATTTTTTGCATTAAATATATTAACATTCATTTTTAATAAATAAAAATGATACTAAGTATATTAAAAATGCAATCATTAAAAAATCATTAAATTACAATCTAGAAAAAAAATTTACTTTATAGTTTAGTCATATCCAAGATATATTTTACTCCAGTTCGGCCATCTGTATGTAATGCATTTATAACAGCTTCTTGATATTGATGAAATGGTACTAACTTATGAAGTGGAGCTTTTAATTTTTTGTTTTTAAATAATGCTCCTAATTCACGAAACATATTTTGACGCTCTATAGAATCCATATTTTTTTTTGTCCATGCTGTCATCCAAAATCCTTTAAATGTTATATCCTATTTAATAATTGAGATTAGATTATTAAAAAATATTAATGATTTAATATTAATGATAATTATTTCATATGTTTTAAATAATATACCTTAAAAATAAGTGCAGAAATTGGAACTGTTAAAGGTTCTCTAGACATACCACCATAAGTTATCATAATACCTCCATGTGCTAAATGTCTTGAAATTTCCAATGCATTTTGTCCACATATACAATTCAGGGCTAATTTTGGTGAAGGCAATTTTTTACTTTTAAAAATTTGAGTTTTTCTTATTTCATTCTCAGTAAGAATTTCATCAGCACCCAAACTTGATAAATGATTCTATAAAAACTTTTTATTAAATTATCCATTATATAAATAAAATTTATTTTTAATTTTTTCCATACCTTTAATTCTTGTATATTTGGTCTGTCTCGTACAACGCTAACAGATTTATAATTCCATTCTTTACATAATTGTATAACCATTTGTCCAACAGCTGAATTTCCACCATTTTGAATTATAGTATCTCCAGGTTTTAATTCTACAAAATCTTTGAGCATTCTATATGCAGTACATGGATTTACATTTAACATACTAGCTTCTATAGTACCAATTTCTTTTGGAACCTAAAATTTTAACATGAGTCAATTATTATTATATTATTTTAATAAAATATAAATATCTCATATTTAAAAATATATTATATACCTTCATAAGTTCTTCTGAAGTATAATTTGCATATGTTCTCCATGTTCCTAAATTTGTGCCATTTGGTATAACTCTGTCACCAACACTTAAATGTTTTACATTGGATCCAATAGCTATTACTTCACCTACTCCTTCATTTCCTGGAATAGCTGGTAAAGGTGGTTTACTTGGATATTTACCTTGTATTGTATTTATATCTGCTGGGTTAACAGGTGCTAACAACCATTTTACAGAAACCTTTAATATTAATATTAAATTAATATTTATATGATATTTATTATATAATATATTAAATAAATATATTTTCTTAATTTACCTCATTATTTTCTGGTTGATTAATAGGTTGTGTTGTAACATGTAAAACATCTGCAGGTTCTCCATATTCTTTATAAAATAAAGATTTTACAGAATCTGTTTTAATCATCGTATTTATATGGCGAACTGATGCCAAATTTATCATATTTGATCGTGACAAAGATAAAATCAAGTTTTTCATATATATAATCATTTTAATATTCTATGATTATATTCAAATGTTCTTTAAAAAATAATTCTTCCGAATAAACACGGTAATGATTGAGAGATCATGTAAAGAATTGCTATAATCATAAATTTATCTACATATGCTAAATAGATAAAATTTTAATCTATATAATGTAATATTCTAAATATTAGACATGTTTATATAAATTTCTTTAAAAAAAGAAATTTTTAAGAATCACTAAGTTTAATATCTATTAATTACACATTACTTTAATATTTTGTATATATATATATATCACGTTGTTTTATGTTATATAAATGCAAAGATTTTTTGAGTAAACTCAAATTTATTTTACACGTTATGTTAAATATATTTTACAATTACAAAATCACATTACAATATTCAGTGTATCAATAATACCAAATATGAATCAAGAACTTTCATGAATGAATAATATTATAAAAGTTCCCTATAAAATTCTTTATAAAATTTTTATAATATTCAGAAAAAAAAATGATAATTTTTTAATCTATGTTTCAATAGATAAAAAGAATAATTACAATCAATATCTTTTGATATCAGTTTAATAATCTTTGTTACGAATTATAATTGTTACAAATTTTACAGTTAGTTACGATTTGACATTTCAATAGATGACATAAGTTTCTGACTTACATTGTATGCTATATCTAACGATAGTTTTATGTATGCATTCGATTTAATAATAGTTTTATATATTATTATGTAAATAATAAAACTAAGTACATTAATTTAATTTTAAGGTAAATCATTAAATAAGTTCAATATTTAAAATGTTTTCATTGTTTCATTCTAACTTTTTATAACCCTATTTATTATTAAAAATTTTAAAAAATTAAAAAATAATTACTAATATTATTATTATATATGTACATGATTATTATTATATGTCTTTTTATATATTTACTAGAAAATTAAGAAAATGATGGCTTCAGAAGTAGGTTCAACAAATAATGAACCTGTACATGTCAAGATAAGTAATGAAAAAGCTCCTTTAATTCATGGAAGAAGTGTTTTGCATAGATTAAGTAATTTTTTTAAATTTGGAAGAGTACAGAATACAGAAGGAGATGGATATGTAGAATTTGGTAATTTAAATGCAGATAGTGGTCGTACTTTGGGAACATTTGCTGGTGTATTTAGTCCTGTTACATTATCAATGTTCAGTGCCTTAATTTTTATACGAATGGGTATGAATTTTACTAAAATAATGCAAAATATTTTATTAAATTATTTTTACAATTTTACTAATAAAATATTTAATTTTTATGTAAATTATATGAATTTTCTTTACATAGATAAACTTTCTAAATTATAGGATATATTGTCGGCAATGCTGGATTATTTGTCACTTTGATACAATTTATAATTGCATATGGAATTTTAGTATTTACAGTAGCATCTGTATGTGCAATTTCTACAAATGGTGCAGTTGAGGGAGGAGGTGCTTATTGTATCCTTATTTAAATTTTATTACATTTTTAATAATTGTTTATTATACATAAAATGTAATATATAAAAATAAGATATTACTAATTGATGTTATATTTTTAATGCAAATTATATATTAGACTATAAACATATATATTAGACGTGATATATGTTTAATTTTTGTTTATGACTTATATTATATAAATATATCATTTTAAAAAGGTATTATAAGATACTAAAAAATTAATAACTTGTACAATTTTTATTATATATTTCTTTTTTAAAATAAGTTTTTATTTAAAAAAATATAAATATATATGTTTTATATATGTTTTTATATACATATATTTTTCCTATTATTAATTATTATTATACAGTTATGATTAGTCGTACACTTGGACCAGAATTTGGTGGATCTATTGGTACATTATTTTTTATGGCTAATATTGTGTCCAGTGCACTTTGTATTTCTGGATGTGCAGAAGGTTTAATAGAAAATTTTGGTCCTTCTGGTTATTTGGCTGGTAAAAGTGCATTGATACCAGATGGTAGATGGTGGAGATTTTTATATTGTTCCATATTAAATACTGCCAATTTAATAGTATGTTTAATAGGAGCTGCAATGTTTGCAAAAACTAGTGTTGCAATTTTGGCAGTTGTATGTATTTGTTTAATAAGTGTTTTCATAAGCTTTTTGGCAAAAGGGTATATGGAGGTAATTATACAAAAGATGCAAAATTTATTAATTGATGTAAGAAGTATTTATATGAATTATTTTTTATTATAGATACCAATACCAGATGCAAATATGTTGGTTCAAAATGCAACAGAACATGTTAATGGTACATATACAGGATTATTGTCATCTACTCTTATAAGTAATCTTTACTCAAATTACAGTCGTGATTATTCAAGTGAAGGAACAATGACTGATTTTGCAAGTGTTTTTGGTGTATTATTTAGTGGTGTCACTGGTATAATGGCTGGAGCTAATATGAGTGGTATTTCTAAAATAAAATTATTAAATAAAATAATTTTTATTTTATTTATATTTTAAATTTTAATATTTAAAAATTTGTAGGTGAATTGAAAAACCCAGGCAGAAACATTCCACGTGGAACTTTGTCAGCAGTATTATTTACATTTATATGTTATATTCTTCTTTCTCTTCTTACAGCTGCAAGTACAAGTCGATTTTTATTACAAAATGATTTTATGTATATGATGCCAATTAATATTTGGCCACCATTTGTAGCAGTTGGTATATTAACAGCTACATTTAGTGCTGGTTTAAGTAATTTGATAGGATCAAGTAGAGTTTTGGAAGCTCTAGCAAAAGATAATGTATTTGGTAAATATTATAAATTTTAAGTCTTTATGAATTCCTTATATATTTATTTATTTTGTCTATTTAATATTTGTAGGTTCTGGTTTAAATTTTATAATACAAGGGACATGGAAAGGAAATCCAATTGCTGCAGTTTTAACTTCATGGAGTTTAGTTCAAATAATTTTGTTAATAGGTTCTTTAAATACTATTGCTCAGATTAATTCAGTATTGTTTTTGCTGAGTTATTTAGCTACTAATTTAGCTTGTCTTGGTCTTGAACTTGCAAGTGCTCCAAATTTTAGGTATGTTTCATTTTATATATTTTAAAATATGTAAATTTTGAAAATAAAAATAGAAACAATTACACATTTTTACAGACCGACATTTAATTATTTTACATGGCATACAGCTACAATTGGCCTTCTTGGTACATTAATAATGATGTTTGTTATAAATAGTATTTATGCTTCTAGTAGCATAATACTTTGTTTAATTTTAATTATTGTTTTGCATTTATTTTCTCCAAGTAAAAATGCTCCTTGGGGGAGCATTTCTCAAGCACTTATATTTCATCAAGTTAGGAAGTACTTACTAATGTTAGATTCACGTAAAGATCATGTAAAATTTTGGCGACCACAAATGCTCTTAATGGTAGCATCTCCACGTTCAGCATGCCCACTTATAGATTTTGTAAATGATTTAAAAAAAGGAGGACTTTATGTAATAGGGCATGTAAAAGTTGGAGAATTTTTAGGTCAAAATATTGATCCTACTATAGAAGAGTATCCACATTGGTTGAGTTTAGTTGATCACATGAAAGTAAAAGCATTTGTTGAATTAACAGTTACAAAAACTGTGCGTGAAGGACTACATCATTTAATTAGAATATCTGGAATGGGAGCAATGAAACCAAATACAATTGTTCTTGGTTTTTATGATGAACAAATGCCAATAGATTTTTTCAAAAATTCACAATATGCAACCGATATGTTTGAAAATGTTTCAACTTTACCAAACAGTACTGCATTTCCTTTAAGGCATACAAATGCAGAAAAAAATCTGGATCCAATACAATATGTAGGAATGTGCTCAGATATTTTAAGAATGAAAAAAAATTTGTGCTTATGTCGAAATTTTCATACCTTAAATAAATTACAAATAGCTAAGTAAGTATATAAATATTTTATTGATTCATATCATTAAATTATTTTCTTACATTTCATTTTTTAGAAACTCATCTTTAAAATATATTGATGTATGGCCTGTGAATTTTTTTCAACCAACAGATCAAGATCCATTTGATACAACTTCATTATTTATGTTGCAACTTGCGTGTATTATCAACATGGTACCCATATGGAAAAATTTACATCTTAGAGTATTTCATTGTGAAATTTCAGACAGCAACTCAAGTTTAAATATATCAGATTCACAAAATTCGATTAGTGAATTTCCTCGGGTTTCTAATGAATTTCGTATAAGAAAATTATTAAATATGCTGAGAATTTCAGCATCTATTAAAAAGATTCCGAATTGGGGAACGCAAGTACGTGGGCTAAAAGGTCATTCTCTCATTGATTCAGCTGTAGAAAGTCAATATGAATCAAGCAATGAAAGTAATGATATCTTAAGTAATATTTCACGTTCTTATATTTTGAGGTAAATATTATTTAAATTATTTTATATATTTGCTGTTTAAATGATATTTAACAATTTTTTAAGTAATTTATGTTTCTAATTGATTAACTTTATTTTTCAGTGTGAATCAACTAATTAGACAACATTCTTCACAAACTGCTACAATATTTATATATTTACCTGCACCCCCAGTATCAAATACATGGGATGAAAATACTATATATCATCAATATCTACAATTATTAACAGAATTATCAGCAGACTTACCACCTATAGTATTAGTGCATGGTGTCAGTGCAGTTACATCAACAACACTATAATGAAATGTAAATACTTGAGAATGGAAATTCTTGTTACATAATTTTTATAAGAGAAAGTATTATTTAACGAGTAATTTTAGAGATTTTAAATTATAATTTTTATATCTCCTATATTTTTGGAGAAATGACAATTGAAATTTAAAAAAAACAAGTACCAAAAATATTTTATTTAATATATTATAAAGTAATTATGATTGAGAAATAGTAATGCTTTCTTATTACAATAAGAAAATCTTGTAACAAATATCGGTTATTGCTGTGATAACGAATTTATTCTATAAAAAAGTTTTCAAATATAAATATTTTTTAAATATTATTATATATACATTTCAATTAATAAATTGTTAAACTGGTATTATCATATTTAGATATAGAACTATTTCTATATTAATTTTTTATATCACATTTGATCATTAAATTAATTTGATATTAAAAAAAATATAAATCTATTATGAATTAGCAATAAATTTTTTTTTCTGTGTATTTTTTTTTTTTTTTGATATCTTAAGCTGCATATAGACTGAAAAATTATCATTAGAAACATTATATCTTGATATTCGAATAATTTTAGAGATATAATTGTTTAACTTTTAAAAATTGAACAATTTTTATTGATGTATTATTATTTGTCATTGTTAAAATACAGTTTGATAACAATTGGCTGGTTTTTAGGATACAATATTTCTTGCGATTGTATTTCAGTTTTTTAATATCTATAAATCTGGATTTTTTTTATTTTTGTACAATACTTTAACTTTGTTTTTTAAAAAATTTTTTTAAAAATTTAATTCTTGAGTTTATGACAAAACAAAACAAAATTGGAATAATAAATATCATGTGCATAAGATGAAAAGAAATGTAAAATAAAAAAGTATTGTAATGAATTTCATAATAATTTTATAATATTTGATTATTAATTTTTATATTAATAATTTTTTTTTAATTTTTTTAATAAAATATTTATTGAATATATTAATATATTATAAATATTTAAAATTCTAAATTTAAAATTCTATCACTTTATTTAAATTTTTTAAATATATATATTTTTTATATATTTTAAATATATATTTTTATATTTTGATATATATTTTAAAAATTCCTATAATGATACTATTGTATAAATACTCTCGTTATACTTTTTTCTTCATATTTTAAACAAACTTTTCTAATGTAATTTGATTGTGAATTACATATAATGAATTACATATAAATTTTGGACAAAATACAAGCATCTATAAAGTAATAATTTAAAAAAATTATTATAATTTAATATTTAATTATATAATTTACAGTTATAATAATTTAATTTTACATAAAAATGATTGTCATATATACTGAAATGAATTTAATATGTTTTGATTCGCGATGTTTCATAGTGCATAAAATATATGTTTCGTCTACATCCAAATTAATAAAAATATTTCATTTCAATTAATCTTGAATTTTTTGTTGAAATCATGAGTTATATTTATTAATATATATATTTAATGATACAATTATATTATATTTCGAATTATTTTAAATTATATTCGAGAATAAATATAATAATATCTTTGTATATTTTTAAGTTAAAATTCAAATCATATAATCATAAAAAACTTTATATAAGAACTTTATGAATAATATATGAATGTTTATATACATAAAAGAATGATTTCATTAATAGCATTTTATCTATAATAACGCAATTATATATTAATAATACATTTGATATAAAAGATTGCTATAATTATTATTCAATATTGTAAATTATAATTTACAGATTATTCTAAAAATAGAGTATAAATAATAAAATCTATTTTATCTGAAATCACTACAGATATCGACTTATATTTTATTTTAAATTAAATGATTCAAATGGACTATTTAGAATTCAAAAAATTTTGAAAATAAAAGTATTGTTTTATATTTCATTAATTCATATTTGAAATGCTCTGTAGACAATTTATAAATTGTATTATTATAACTGTATCTATTATAGATACAAGAATATTTTTCATAAATATTTATAAGAATATTTTAATAAATTTTAATAATAAATTAGAAAAATATTCAAATAACATAAAATTATAATTATTAATTAATATATAATAATTAAAAATTATTATATAATATATAATTATAATTTTTATTATTAAAATAATAAATTAGAGAAATATTCAAATAACATAAAATTAAATGAAATTTTTATACACCAATAATTGTTTTCAATCATTTGATTTAGAAAAAATCAAATCCATATCCATAGCAACATTTTCAGAGAAAATTATTGTTCTATTACATTATATTTATATTAAATACCATATATAATGTCCTGGATAAAGTCCTGGATAAGTTATCATATATTTAAAAGAAAATTTTTTAAAAATAAAATAATTTTGTATATGTAACACGAATCAATTTGTACAATATGTCATGATCATGTCATCAATGTTGATTATATTATCACAAATCGCTTATTATCGTTATTAAAGATTTTTTAATAAAATATAAAAAATATAAAAAAAAATAGAATTATATATAAGCTTAGACTTAATCTTAGCATAATTGAATATTAGCTCATATAGCTCATCAATATTATTAGAAATCTTTAAGTGGTTAAAAATATAAAAGAATAAAATTATACATGGACTTATTAAATAATTTGGCATGATTGTAAATTATTATTTTTAAATTAATATTTATAATATTTATAATAGGAAGAAAAAGTAAGAAATTTTACGAAAGTAAACAACGTATTTCTGCATCTGTATTAAAATTCCTTTTATGAAATTATAAAACATGCTCTTCTATATTTTCATTTTCTTGATCGGAAGAATCCGAATCTTCAGCTAAGTATTTTTGAATTTGACGATGTGTCATATTTTTCGTATCAGGCATAAAGAACATTACTATAACTGACATAAGACAACATACCGAAAGAAAATAGAATATCCAATCGATTTTAAAATTTATATCAACAATAGTACAAAAAATTAATGTTAAGAAAAAATCAAGTAGATCACCAAAAGTCTTAATAATAAGAGTAGCAAAATTTTTTATTTCTGGGGTAAATAGTTCGTTTATGAGGATGTCGGATAACGAGCCCAAGCCTAAATAATATACTATTTGGAGCAAGGACATGAAGCAAACAGGAAGAATATCCATCGTGATTTGTGGCACATTGTTATTAACAAATGTAAAATAAAGAGCCATGATAAAAAATGTATATGAACATCCAATTGTACAATATATCAAACGTATACGTTTTTTTATAATATGAGCCGTTGCGGTAGATAAAAGGGCACTTAAAAATGCAATACTAAAAATTATAATCATCACTGCGTTCAAATTAAGTTTAACTCCTGCTACTTCAAGCAATATTGGAAGATATTGCATAATAAAATAATATCCTGTAAAATTTTGTGCTACAGTTATAGAAAACATAATAAATGTAGCTTTTATGTTATTTTTCAGATACAGTAATCGTAACTTTCCCCACACGGTATATCTATTTATATTTAAACGTCGACTATTTTTTGGCCTATACGAATTATTCTCATTCTCTGCACGTTTGCGTAGAAGCAAGTCTAATTCCCTTCTCGATTCATAGGGATCAAGAATATCTTTAAAAAATGATATTGATTTAATAGCTGCGGTTCTATTACCATTTTTTGCCAAGAAAACAGGACTTTCAGGAAGAAAAATGATTAATGGAATAAACATTAAGGATAGGATTAAAACACTAGTTGTGAGCGTTAAATAAGATACAACATATCCTATGACACTGATTATCAATGATCCAAGGACTATACTTGGTACTGTCAGTGTGTTTAAGATATTACTTACATAAGGATCCGTCACATCCAATACGTATATAGGAAATGCCTTATATGCAATACCAATACCTGTGCCATGAGCTCCTCGAGCGACATGCGCAGCTTGTGATTCGCGTCCGTATATTAAGGTAAACCAGCCAAAGATGAAAAGTAAATCGGCCAATATGAGGCCTTTTTTAGGGCCGAAAGTATCAATTACAATATCACCTATGAATCGACCAAGTGAAATCCCAGTTACTAACATAGAGACAAGCCATGCCAATTCGTCATTTGTAATATAGATTGGACTATCGCTGAAGCCGGTTCTTAGTTGAGGGATAGTTACAGTATACCATCCGTATATAATACCGGACAGTATCATGATGTACAATCCTGAAATAAGAAATATTTTAGTAAGAAGAAAAAGTCTGATATAGATAAAGAAAAACTGACACCACAAAGTGACAGTTCTGGAATGGATGTTATGCAGATAAGATTTGTAGTTTTTAATAGGTAAAATTCTATACTTTAAATTCTACAATTTAAATCTTCATCCGAATTTTTTGAGAATTTTTATGATTTTCCTCGTTAAAAAAAAAAAAGAATATAAAATTGAACATATGTTACAATTTACATATTTTCAGCATTGAAATAATAAATGGAAACATTTATAAAATTTATAAAATAAAATGATTAAAAATACATAGCATTTATAAATGATTATCAATATTTTTTATAAATTATATAAATTATAATTAATAATCTATAAAAATACAATTAATTATATATAATATATAATATAAATAATTAAAACAATATTATTTATTAAAAAATACTAATAGAATATAATTTCATAGGTTTCATAAAATTCACAACTGACGAAAATTTCGATATTCGTTAATGTAAGATAAAAAATAAAAGACTAACCACAACTTATCGCTACCCATTGTCTAGTTTCTTTTCTTTTTCTACTACGTATAAAATCTCTTATTTCTACATTTTCCCTTTCAGGTTGTGTGGATGTTCTTTGCTGTAAAATAAATTATATGATTATATGAAATGATCATATAATAGTAATAGTAGTTGTATATTGCATTTTTGAAAAAAAAGAAGAATTAATAAATCATTCTTTTTTTTAAAAATTAATTTCATAAATCAATCTATATGTTACATATTAAAAAAATTAATAAAATAAATAATATGGAATAATATTATCATTCTCATAATTTTAAAGGAAATTAATCAATCATTAAATATATCACTAGTAAACAGATAAAGCAAATTTGAATTTTTTACCACAAAAATTCATGTATGAATTCGTATAATATTTCAAACAAACAGAAAATTATTAATTTATTATTCTAATAAAAAATGTATTATTCTATAACATTTTATCTATAATTATATATTTATATTAATGTATTATTAAGCAAAATACTTACGAATCGTATCCGATAAGCCATATTTGCAAATGTTTATTTTTATTATAGAATAGTAATTTTGTAACAATTTTAAACACTTGATATCTATCTCTTTCAATTTATAACGGAAATAATTAATCACAATATGATTAATGAATAATTTATTATATTTAAATTTATCATAGACAAGAATAGATTCTAATTAATGTTTTAACAATTGAATCTAATTTCTAATCTTAATAATCACTTTCTAATCACGATAATTTACTTTGAATTTTCAAATAATAATGATCCTCTTAAAGGTTGTTTCACTTTTATACATATGATATAACTTTGATATTACCTCGATAAATAAACATTTCTTATATACTTTAACGTTAAGAATTAATTTCAAATATTTTGGTATACAAATTATATATATATATAAAAAAATGTTTTTCTATTTGAAAAATATTTCGTTCGTATGTTAGCAGTGATCATAATTATATAAATATAATGAATTACAAAAATATTATTTTACTTTATATAAAATATGATTGCGCAATATTTATAAAATAACAAAATCTTTGTTCATCAAAAGATTTAAATTATAAACAATTCAAAAATAATATGATAATACAATAACCTTGTTATAATATATATAATTCTCTTTGAATCCATTATTATAGTTAATTATTGAAGATATAAATTAATGAAAATGAAAAAATTTACTTTTATCATATTAATTATATCAATATATATATTTTTTGTCTTTTTATGCATAATTTAATTTTTAAATAAATTTATATCTATTTTGTTATTTAAAAATTTTTCCATTTCTAATAGTTTTATTAGTTATATAAGTCATATTTTTATTTATATGGTACATTTTATACAAGTAATATGCTTATCTCTATTATGTGTTATCTCTTTAATATGTAAATTGTATTCATAATCAAAACGAACGGATTGTGTTAGACGCGTCTCAGTTTCATAAATAATCATCTCAACGAGCGCGAATTAATTTATGCAATTGGCACGATCAATGTCGAGAACATATTACAGCAATTCTTGACTTGTTTGTTCTATTATTCAATGTGTTTTATATCTTATAAAGAAAAGAATGAATTAAATTAATCGTCAATTAAACGATATTTGAATCATTTTTCATAAAAGATTCAAAATACTTGTAGAATTAACAAAAATTACAAAAATTTATCAATTGTTAGAAAAAGATAATAACGGTCAATATTATTATTAATGAATGAATTAAAATAAATTTAAAATATTTAAAAAGTTTAATTTTTGTCATTGTTATCGTTTTTTTATGTTTATAAAATAAAAAGTATCATCTAAAACATTAATTTTAACTAATGAATTAGATGATTTCTTATTTTATTCTTGATTATATATTTTTTTCCTGTATGATTAAAATCATTTTTTTAAACTTTAACATGTAAGTACTTACACGGCTTTCAATTAACGATAATCTGATTAAGACCAATTGTGCAGGCACGACTGCCTGTTCGTTAATCGTGCTTGAATAAAGCTGATTACGAACAGTAGAATAAATAGTTACAGTTGATTGCGAGAATTGTAAGTTTCGCGAACACCTTTAAGACTTAGACAATACTTACGGACGTATATTTTTTCGAGCAGAAGAAAATATCATTCAAAGTGTTCGTTAAATTGAAATTAGTTTTATCAGTATGCTTATTTTTATGATTTCAATTTTGATTGTGAAAGAGAGAATGAAATTGAAATTATTTATTAATAATAATTTAAAATTAATTTCTTGTTAAATTCCCCCAAAAAATTGTTATTATGAAATATTCGAAATATAAATAGAAGATTAAAATATATAATATATAATATATAATAGATAATAGAAAACAAGGAAAAAAAATTATTTTTAGTAAAATTTATAATATTTGTCATGTGTAAATAATATAATGAAATATTTAAAAAAAATCTTAAAACATAAAATCGCGAATTATTTTGCATTTAAAATGTCTTAATAATTAAAATTTAGAAATTGCAATGCAAATATTACAGTAAGCAAACATCTAGTTTTGCTTATCAGACTTAAGTGCAGCGATAAAGTTCGCATTTATATATATATGTATATTATTCAACAAAATTTTATGTCTCTTAAATGGAACATTTATAATTCATTAAAATAAAAATTCGAACATGTTGTGTCAAAAAAATGATTGATAAAATAAATACTGTGGTAATAAATAGTATAATTAAAGAAAATTGCTGTGATAATATTTAATTTTGAATAACTGAATATAATGTGCATGATATGACTGTAAGATATGATTTCATGGAATGTAATTATGTAAAAGGTGTCACTTGAAATAGCAATATCAAAATATGTAAAATTAAATTATTAGTGTTTCCAAAAATATTAATAATAACAAATAAAAAAAATAATACGAAGACTTTATTTTCAAGTGGTTTCTATCATGAATGTAAGTACATATGTCATTATTATTTGCATGATATAAGTAATTGTATTGTATAAGCTATTGAATTTGTATATCGAAAAACATACTTACATATATATATATCGTTACATGCGAATCTCTATAATATAATATCTCTATAATATATATAAAATAATTTTAAATATAAGAATCAAGTTTATTGTTTCTTTAATAGAATAATTTTTTTATTTATATTTTATTTTATAATTTAATACTACTTATAAAATATATACTTGATTTTATTTTATTTAAAAATTTATTAAATAAAAATTGCATTTAGTCATTATTTTTTTGTTAAATATATAATTGCAAAAATAATTTTTAGAATTACGATCTTTATCTTAGTAATGTAATCATAAAAATTTTTACTAAAAATATAAATATAAACTTATATTTAAATTATAAAAATATAATTTTGTATAAATATTATATATTTAAATACTCCAATGGTATATTTTAATATTCTAACCTTGATGAAATTATAATATAATATAAACATCACAATGTTCATTTAAAAAAACATATATTTAAATTTATCAAGTTAAAGATATTTCTGCTTTTATTGTACTTATCAGCAAAAGTCGCCATTCGTTATATCATCGAGACACAGAACTGTAATAATAGAATAATAACTAAAGTAATAAATCAGACACAAGTAAAGTATCTTATGAACAATATGCGGAATAGATTATATAGTGAATTTCATTGTATTTAAAAAATTTGCCCTATAAAATACTTATAAATGCGTTTTCTGACCTAAAGAGACATCACGTTGGCGCCTAGTATATTTATAAATGAGATCGGTAGTGGGAGGACGACTAGTAACGTGACATTGGCAAATCAAGAAATAGAGAAAGGAGAAAGAAAACAAAATTAGTTAAGAATGTAAGTAATCAAAAATGTGTCGGTAGTTTTGCGTTTTTTGTGTGATTTAATAATTCTCAACGGGAATGTGCAATTGTATAATTAGTGAAATTAAAAATAACGAAACTAATAAGTCAACAAACGTTAATTTTATTATAAAGACAATTCAATATCGAGATTCATTTTGGTTACATGATTCTACATGCAAGAGATCCAAAGTGTCATGACAGAAACTATGGATGTATTGGTGAGTATTGACTAGTACATCTTTGCATTTAGCCATTTATTCAAATTTCTTTATAAAAAATACTTATATTTCGGAATTGGATCAGGTTATGTTATTAACCATGATGCTACGCGCGAATGACTGATCAAAAGCGCCTGCGTGTATGCGTTTACGCATTCGCATGTGTAGTATATATATAAAATACTACCGATTTTAAATTTTCTTTTATTCATTATTAATTATTTTTTATGGATATGTTTATTTTTAAAAATAATTTTATAATTTATAAAGTTTTCATATATATATATATATATATATATATATATATATATATATATATAATAATAAATAATTATATGAGCGTTGAAATATTATATATTTTTATTATTTTATAGATCATATAATTCTTTGATATAATATAACCGTATGTTATACATTTGATATTATGAGATTAAATTTCATCTTCAAAGGAGAAAATATATCCAGTGTAAAATTAATTAATCATACGTTTTTATCTATCGAAGCGTATTTAAATTTTTATGACTTATTTAAATTTTAAATTTAAAAACTTTAAAAAATTTAAAACTTGTTCTCGAAGTATAGATATTCAGCGGATTTTTATGAGCAGCGAATTAGTTGAATTAAATATTGTTTAAAATTAAAATTAATAAAAAATAAGTATACGTAAAAGTTTATACGTAAAATTAATTAATTTTTAAATATCTGTAATAATAATTAAGATTTTCAAAATACTTTTTTGTATTAGAAAAAAAATTTATATTAATTTTATATATTTTTTTATTTTGGAGCTTTTTAATTTTTATTAAAAACATTTAATTATATTAACAATTTAGTTATAAAAATATTTATATATAAATCAAATAAATCATTACAATATTTAAAAAATAGTACAAATAGATTTAATAATACGAGTTTCATATATTTTATATAAAATTCTAATATATAAAAGATAAAAAAAATAAAATCTTTATTTTTTAATTTAATAATTATAGGATTATAGAATTGTATGAATAAATGAAATTGAATTTGAATAATATATAATAAATAATATATATGAAATATATACGAATAATATACGAAAAAAAATCGAATATTTTTCTCTATTATACTTATATTTATATTTATATTTATATTATATTTTTTTTTGTTTTTGATAAATTCAAGAAAATCAAAAAAGTAATTTTTATAATTTCTGAATCGTCTAAGTATTTGCTTTAATAATTGTCGCGTCTTGAATTCAATTCAATTTTGCAATAATTTTACAATAATTGCAATAATTAACAAATTTTATCATATTAATATAATATATATTTTTTGTTTCTTGAAAATTAAATTTCTATGTATATTTATAATTTATATTTATATTATAATAATTAAAATAAAAATATATAAAATAATAAAATAATAATAATATATAATAAATATAAAAATATTTATATTTATATTATAATATTTATTTCACAGATCGATACAGGCAAAGAAGTGTCCGACATGGGGGATGTGATTTCTACATATATTACATCACCTGAAAAAAAACGTAATAAAACAAAGACTCAATGGCGACAATGGCTAGCATGTATTTCTGGTTAGTTTTCTATTTTTTTTATGTTACATTAACGAAAATCCAATATCTATTTTCTAATTTTTTAAATTTTTATATTTTTTTTCATTTAACAAGAATTTTATAAATATTGAAATGATTTACATAATGAACTATGCAATGCGGAAAATATGATATAAAATAACATATGTACAAAAAATCGGATTCTATAAATTACATGAATTATATTTACAATTAATTATAATATTTATGAATTTATTTTAGATAACTTAGAATTCAATAATGAAATCATTGAAATCATTGAAATGAGAAAATGTTATGAAATTATTAATTTTTCGATTCTAATTTTTTATTTTGATTTAAAGCTAAATTATTAAAATTAAATTATTTTTTTGTTATATTATTTCGTTATTTATGTTGATATTTTATTAATTCTTTTTTATTCCAGCAACTCTTTCCATGGTAGCAGTGGGTACTGTTTATGGATGGGTAACGACTTCTCTCTCTCGATTAACATCCGAAAATAGCGGAATGCCGTTTAAGATAACAAACGACGAAGGTTCATGGATTGTATCTTTAACTGTAATTGGTTCTATGACCGGTCCTTTTCTGGGTGCTTGTTTAGCCGATCGCTTTGGCCCTAAACGCTGTCTTTTGATATCCAGTGGATTTTTCATCGTAGGTTGGCTTTTGGTGTTATTAGCAAATACTGTATCTGTTTTATACGTTGCTCGTGTCATTCTTGGTATAGGTGTTGGGATTTCTTATACAACGAATCCCATGTATGTCTCGGAAGTGGCAGATATCAATATTAGGGGCGCTTTAGGTACTTTAATAGCAGTGAACGTATTTACTGGATCGTTGATGACGTGTAGCATAGGACCTTGGGTATCATATAAAATACTGGCAACGATTTTATTAGTGATACCTGTATTATTTATTGCATCCTTTATATGGTTTCCTGAAAGTCCTCATTTCTTAGCGGTAAGAGGTCGCAAAACCGAAGCTAGCCAATCGATAGCATTTTTCAAAGGCATTCGCGATCCTAATGAAGTGAAAAAAGAATTATCCTTAATTCTACGCGGATTATCCAGGAATGATTCTTTTCAGTCAAACACAAGTCAAAATATAGAGATAATTACATATACCTGGTTGGCCAAATTACGATTTTTATTATTGCCAAATAATATGAAAGCTTTATGCATCGTTGTTTCATTAATCGCAGCGCAACAACTTAGCGGAAATTTTAGTACTATACAATATCTCGATGTATTGTTCAGGAAAGCGGCAATTAGTATCGATTCGAATGTGGCGACTATTATTGTTTTGGCTGTTGGTCTCATATCTGGTAGTTTGGCCACTATAACGGTGGAAGTTGCAGGAAGGCGATCACTTTTGATGATTTCTACATTTGGATCATTCCTTACGTTAGCTATTCTAGCGATTTATTTTATGCTCGATATTAAAAGTATCGATGTTTCCATGATCAATTTTCTTCCCGTCATTGACGTAATCTTTTTTCAGATAGCATTTCAAATAGGTTTAGGCGTGTTACCTAATGCACTTATCGGTGAATTATTTCCTACGGAAGTGAAAAGTGTTGCAGGTGCCATCGTTACGATTTTCGATGGTATACTTGGTTTTATTGTGTCAAAACTGTATCAAGTTATTGGTGACAGTTTTGGATCGCATACGGTCTATTATTTCTTCTCGGCATCTTGCTTATTAGCTTTTTTCAATGTAATGGTATTTGTGCCAGAAACAAAAGGTAAGACGTATCGCGAAATTCAAGCGCTTTTAGCTGGAAAGGAATTGAATTCTTCAAATGAGAGAGTGAAAAATGATGACAACGATGTTATATGATATGAAGAATTGCACCATAAATGTGAATCACAATCTCTATTTTTGTGCAATTTTTTATTTCTTGATTTTATTAGAAATATTTTAATGTTGGACTTAATGACTTAATGTTTACAGGATATTATAATTTTGTTTACGTATATGCGTAATAAAAAAGTTTATAATGAAAGCAATACTTTAATATCAATATTTGTAACTTAAGAAATAAATTGAATCATATTATTATTTTAGAATAATAAATAATTTTAAATTAATATATTTGTTATATTTTATAACTATTCCTTAACATGTTTACTTTAAATTTTATTTTAAGTTGAAAAATTGTAACAAACATTGTAACAAACATTTATTTTAAATAGATAAATAATTATTTTTAATTTAGTTGGCGTTACTAATCGCAATCTATTTCCTTCAAAAACAGGAAAAATAATAATGCGGTTGAAGAATGACACTGTATTAATCTCAATCAGTAGATTATTTTAGATATTTGTGGCAGATTTTGCGGCTTTTAGAAAAACCATTTTATCCTGTTAAGTTTGTATATAAAGTCATAGTTTAGTCACAGTTTCTAATAAAACGATATTAACAGTTCAAATCCGAACATTCATTCTTATTCTGCATTTCACCGTGAGTTATATAATTAAAATTTTATGAAATTTGAATATTTCGTGAAACAATCATCATATAAAAAATTTATACAAAACGGCACTTATTCGTGAACTTGTCATTTGTAGAATAATAATTAGTTTCGTTTATTTGCTTTTATTTCTTCATTCGACATCAGAACTATCGACGAAAATGGCGTCTGATAAATCGGGTATTTTGTATCTATTTGATCGACCTTCTGAACCAGTTTACGTCCCTAAGGGAGACAATAAAGTCGCTTTTGATATTCCACCTGATTATTTGGTAAGTATTATACTTCATATAAATTATTATTTGAATTAAACAAAAACTAAATTTTTAAAAAAAAGTTAAAAAGTTAAATATTAATTAAAAAATAAAAAAAGATATATAAAATTTGAAATTGAATGCAATAATTAAAAAAATATAATTATCATAATATATATTCGATGAAATGTCACAATTTTAAAGATTTTCAATGATATTTTAGCCTGATAGATATCGTTCTGTGGCTACTCAAGTATTTAATCGTTTCGGCGATGATACGGAATCGAAACTTCCAGTGAAGGCAATTACTCTTCCGGATCTTAGTATTCCAATGCAACTTGGACGTCGTCAACCTTTTTCATTATTTATCCCGGCACATCGAAAAATAGCTGCTCGATTAATTGATATTTTTATGGGTATTTTTTTTTCTTTCTATTCTTTCTTTCTATTTCTTTTGTTTCTTCTTTATTGACTATTTTTTAATAATTATTGTGAAGTCTGATTTATTCATTGTTAAACTGTTTATCAATTAAGATTTTAATTACAAATTAAAATTATTTTAGATAGAAAATAGAAGCATATATATACTACATTTTTAACTCTTATATTCATCTCAATGTTTAGAATCGATTTTCCAAATCAATATACAGATCAATCAATCAATATCCAATATACAGATTTTTCAATATCGTATTTTATGTTGCAGGTATGCGAACATATGAGGACTTCCTGTCTGTTGCAGTTTATTGTCGCGATCGTTTAAATCCAAATTTGTTTATTTATGCCCTATCAGTGGCGATACTTCATCGTCCTGACACGAAAGATTTGCCAGTACCACCGCTTACCGAAGTATTTCCAGACAAATATATGGATAGTGGAATATTTTCCAGGGCTAGAGAAGAAGCTAATGTTGTACCAGAGGGTGCTAGAGTATGTATAAATATATTGTAAATTATAAAATTTAGATCAATGTGAATAAAAATATTTCTTAATAGGTTCCAATTGAAATTCCAAGAGATTATACCGCATCAGATCTTGATGTGGAACATCGTGTTGCTTATTGGAGAGAAGATATTGGAATTAATCTTCATCATTGGCATTGGCACTTGGTGTATCCATTTGAAGGTGACATTAGAATTGTTAACAAGGATCGACGTGGAGAACTTTTCTATTATATGCATCAACAGATTATGGCTAGGTAAATATTTGCTAAAAATATAAGTTTTATAATAAATCTAAAATGGATGTAATGTAAAGTCTGAATATGTAAATGGTATTTTATTTAATTAAAAACAAATTTAATATTTTTAGATATAATTGCGAACGGCTATGTAATCGTCTTGGACGAGTAAAACGATTCATTAATTGGCACGAACCGATTCCAGAAGCTTACTTCCCGAAATTAGATTCCCTTGTTGCCAGTCGGACATGGCCATTTCGACCCAGCGGTACTGTTCTTAAGGACATCAATCGACAAGTTGATGAATTGAACTTTGACATTCAGGATCTAGAAAGATGGCGTGATCGTATTTACGAGGCAATCCATACAGGATCTGTGATTAATACCAGGGGTGAAAGAATTCAATTGACTGAGAAAAATGGAATCGACGTCCTGGGAAATATCATGGAAGCTAGTATTCTTTCTCCCAATCAGAATGTCTATGGTGATCTCCATAATTTTGGTCATGTCGCCATTTCTTATATCCATGATCCGGATCATCGATATTTGGTAAGCATGTAATATATATATATTTTATAATTTTTAAATTAATATTAGAATTATTGTATTAAAATGTGATTTTGAATATTAGTAAATAAATATTTAAATTAAATAACAATTATTTTATTTTTTAGGAGAGTTTTGGTGTTATGGGTGATTCAGCAACAGCTATGAGAGATCCTATATTTTATAGATGGCATGCATTTGTTGATGACGTGTTTCAGGAACATAAAAATACATTACCTCAGTATACTGTACAACAGGTTAAATTTATTTTAATATTACATTTGTTTTATCATACAATTTATATTGTGATTAATACACATTATTATAAAATGTGTATTTATATGCATAGATAAAATATATTTTTTTTTATCTACAGTTAGACTTCCCAGGTATCGAAATAGCAGATATCAAATTGACAACCAATCAACAACGCAATATTTTAAATACCTTTTGGACCAAAAGTGATGTAGATTTGTCACGTGGACTCGATTTCACTCCACGTGGCGCAGTGCTTGCTAGATTTACTCACTTGAACCATGCTGATTTTTCATATACGATTGTTATTAATAATCGTAATAATACATCAATGAAAGGCACGGTCCGTATCTTTATAGGTCCTAAAGAAGACGAGCGTGGATTACCTTTTACTTTCAGAGAACAGAAGAATTTAATGATCGAATTGGATAAGTTTCCTATAACACGTATGTTGTTAAACATATATATATTTACAATTTTAAATTATTAATTCAATTAATGATGTTATTAGTATGAATATTCTGTACTTGTAATTGAAATGTGTTCCATTATTGCGCTATAAATTAATTTCTGCATATAATATACATCAAATATGATATATATATTTATTTTTCTATTTATTTGATTTTAGTTCAACCAGGAAAAAATACGATTGAACAGAAATCTACGAAATCTTCAGTAACTATACCATTTGAGAGAACTTTCCGCAACTTAGATGAAAATAGACCAATAGGAGGTGATAGTTTGGAACGATTCGATTTTTGTGGATGTGGATGGCCGCAACATATGCTTATACCAAAAGGAAATAAAGAAGGTTTTGCAATGGAACTTTTCGTCATGGTATCAGATTATAAAGATGATCGTGTATGTATCTTATATTAATAGATTAATAAGTATGAATTTCTTAAAAACTTTAGTTCTAATTTTTTATATTACAATACATAGGTTGAACAAAATGAGCCAATTGGTTGTAAGGATGCCTCAAGTTATTGTGGATTAAGAGATAGAAAGTATCCTGATGCACGAGCAATGGGATATCCATTTGATCGTCAACCTCGTGCAGGTGTTGAAACTTTAGCTCAATTCCTCACCGGAAATATGGCGGTAACTGAAGTAACAGTTCGATTTAGTGATACAATTGTACCTAGATCTAGATCTGGAAGTATAAGCAATACTTTAACCTTTATGTAATGAGATTGAGTATCTTTTGAATATCTCTTGACATGGCAAATTATTGGATATAGACTGCTGGAATTATAATATACTTAAGATCATTAATTTGATTGACTTTTTACTTTTTAATATTTTAATTGTATTTTTTATTACATATATATATATATATAAATCTATTGTAATAAAATAAAAAAAAAATAAATGAGCAGTTAAAATAAAAGTGTAATTGAATTTAATTAACAATAAATATTTGTATTTTTAAGATTCAGAGGATTATGCAAGAAAATTTTTAATAGACAAAAGACAACTAATATTTTTAAGTTATTTATTTTATGCTTTAGATCTAAGTACTATGTCATATTTTATCTACAAAATTGGAGCGTATAAATTGTTACAATTCTTACAATTAAGATATTTGTGCAAACCTTGTAACAACTACTACACAAATTGTTATAACACGCAATATTCTTCGATAAGCAAATGTAGCTCTCAAAGAGATACAATTACAACAAATAATGTCAAAAAGACTTTAAGAAAAAGAGATGCCACGTATCCAAAAGGAATTAGATTTCATTTATATTTTTGGCATCTCTATTCTCAGAAACAAGAACGAACAATAAAACAGAGATGCCGATGTTTGCCAAAGTTTTGGCAAGTTATAAGATATGAAAATAAATTTTTTCGCGATACTGCGAATATTAAACATCAATGATTTGGTAGTTGAAAAGTCATTTTTTAAATTGTAAATATTATTAAGCTGACTAGCTGCTCAAGATTCAATTCTAGTGACTAACAGAGTTAGTCATGTGAGATTGCCGCGATTATAAATAGATCTCCAAATTCGGCGGATAGTTAGTTATTCAGAAGTCTGCATGCGTGATGTTTTATAAAAGTATTCTTCAAGTTTGAATAAATTTTGTACATGAATCGGTATCATCATTTTATTCCGATTCTTTTAATAATACATTCTCTCATGATGAACGTCCTACTACATAACAATGTCAAAGCGTAATTACACTTTCCCGACCTGCTCCCACTCCAATCCACTTAACTGAAATAATAATAATTATAATTTTTAATATATTTCAATTCAGCATTAAAAAAAATTTATAGAGAAATTAAAAATTACCTGGTACACCAAGATGTTCTTCTATTAGTTGTATATACTTTTTTGCATTAGGAGGTAATTTTTCTAAAGAACGTACACCCTCTGTTGTCGATTGCCAACCATCGAGAGTTTCATAAATTACTTCTACTTTCACCAAGTCAGAAGTGGTACTTGGAAAATAATCAATTTCCTTTCCATTTAATCGGTAACCTACCCCAACTTGAATTTTCGGAAGCGTGTCTAAAATGTCTAATTTTGTTAGACATATTGACGTATATCTGTTAAATAAAAATAAATAAAATTCTAAATGTATAAGAAAGAGATGAATAAATTCGTTTAATCAAATGTTTTTATAACAATATTTCTTACCCATTAACCATTGCAGTGAATTTAAGAAGAGTTAAATCTAGCCAACCGCAACGTCTTTTTCTATTTGTTGTGACACCAATTTCATGTCCTCTCCTTTGTAAAAGCTCGCCTGTAGCATTCAAAAGTTCTGTAGGGAATGGACCATCACCAACTCTTGTAGTGTATGCTTTAACGACACCAACAACTTCTCCGATATAAGACGGTGGTAGTCCAAGACCGGTACAAACACCACCTATACTGCAGTTAGAACTCGTAACATAAGGATATGTTCCAAAATCTATATCTAACATCGCAGCATTTGCACCTTCTACTAATACTTTTTTTCCTTCGCGTAATGCTTGATGTAAATACTGAACGGTTTCTTTTACTAACGGTCTTATTCTTTCTGCATATCTGAAAATAAATTAATATAAATATATTATTTCTAAATATTGTTTTTTTAATGATAATTTTTAATTTAATATAATTCATTTTATAATATTCTTAAAAAAAGAAAAAAAAAACATACTCTTTATATCGTTGAAGCTCTGCTTTTATATCAACTTGAAGTGCTGGAAACATTTTTTGATACGAAGTTACCAGTGTGTCAAATTTTTGCGAAAATTTGTCGAAATCTCCGAGAAGATCACCGATTCTAAGTCCATTTCTGGCAGCTTTACTCGAGTAAGTTGGTCCAATTCCTTTTTTAGTTGTACCAAGGGATTGTGTACCTTTTTCCAATTCCTGAAGGCCATCGACTTGTTGATGAAAATCAAATACTATATGTGCACGATCGGAGATTATTAATCGTTCCCGCCAATTTTTCAAACCTTTTGCTTCATTGCTTTCTAGTTCTTCAAAAAGACCTGGTAAATGTATTACTACTCCATTTCCTGAACAAAATTTATGAAAAATTACTATTATAATTACAACATTTGAAAAATTCTTATTTAAGAATTTATAGATATAATACAAATATTTTTGCATACAATATCTGAAATAAAAAGTTCAGCAGCAGTTTTATACGTAGAATAAAATTGCATATTCAGGATGTTCATATTTCAAGGCTATCGAAAATATTTTGAATATTAAACTTCGAATAATTTTTAAATATTCTTTTTAAATCAATAGATTATTCATTTAATTAATAACAATTATCTTTTATTTAAAATATTTTTTATAATACATATTATACGTAGTATATGTGGATAATAAATATTTTTAAAATACTTTTTTTTTCATAATGAACTCATAAAATCATATTGAATTTTTTTTAATGGAATCAGTATCTTATTTGCAAAGAATATTAAAATAAATTTGAAAAGTATAAAAATATAAAAAAAAAACATATTTTTGTTCACTTAATACTAAATTATTTTAAAATAATTATAAATTTAATTAAAAATAAAAAAAAACAAAATCGATATTTAATTTAAATCACAATTTTTTTTAGCAGAAAACTATACTAATTTTATTGTATAATTAAATTAATTAATAAAAGAAAAGAAAATGTTCTTCTCTGTTTTTTTATTTAAAAAAAAAAAATGTTTTTCAATCTTAAAATACTATCATAGAGTTCCAATAATTAATGTCACAATCACATTTATTACGAAAGAATTATAATAAATAAATAATTCTTTCATATACAAGGTAATAAATTTAGAGGTAATAAATTAAGATGGTATGACTAAATGTTATATACAATAATATATAAATGTTATATATAATAATCACAAATATTGCTGTATCTTGAGTAATATAATATATATTAATATATATAATAATTTTATAATAATAAACATAGATAGAGAGTTTTTACGCAATTAAATAAAGATACATATCTAACTAACTTAAACTAGTTAAAAAAATTCCACTGGAAAAAGATAATGATTTTAAAAAAATATTTTTCAAATATAATAAAATCAATTTTAAAATATATTTTCTATATTCTATATTATTTGACATTGAAATTTTTATAAATAATAATTTAAAAAGAAATTAAATAAATTCTCCATTAACTAAAATTACTTCCATATGATAAACTTTTTTATTAGGAAAATTGATAGTTAGGAAAATAAATAATAATTATATGCATTTAAATTGAATATAATATATTTAAGTTAGAGACCATTACTTTATATTAATATTTCATGTATAAACGTGCACTTTCATATTCCAAACACATGGATACTTAATCTTATTTTATTTTTTTTTATGTTCAGTCATTCCGTTTTGAAATTATTGAAATTTTATTAAGAGCCATCACATAATCGAAAAATAATTACCTATAACCGATGTACATCTAGGATTGATTATTCCACTGGGCAGAAGATGAAAATGGAACTCCGCACCATCTACTACTACAGTATGCCCGGCATTGCTTCCTCCCTGCAAAATTAAAATTCTTCTTTTGCTCCAACATCGGTACTATTTTTTTTCTTTTTTTTTACTTTTATTTTATTTCTTTTCTTTTTTTTTTTTAAATATTTTTAATATTTCAGACAAAAGAAAAAACTGATTAAAATTATTTAAATACCAATTACTTCTAAATAAATAACCAAATAATAATTATGAAGGAAGAATCAGAAGAATTTTTTTTTCCAAAACGAAAATTTTTCCATACGATTCAATAATATTGTGTATTACTATTCTAGAAGGCATATATTTAAAAAATGCAAAGTGCTCGTTGTTCAATGGTCTCTTTATATCTTTATAGAATATAAAAATATATATTTAGTTTTACCTTTATCTTTATAGATAACATAGATAATAATATAATTACAAATAGAAAACAAAAAATGTATATATGAAAATAAATAATGTAATAAATAATAATAATATTGTAAATTGATTAATAAATATAATAATCAATACAAATTAAATTAAATATAAAATTAATAATATTTAATATATTGATGAGATATAAAATGATTTTTTTTATATGATATAATTTCCGCGAAAAATATTTTAGTTAACATGTTTTAATTTTTTCATACTGAATTCCGAGAGAAATTATGTTCAACAAACTATTAAAGATAATTGTACAAATTTTTTATATTGATCATTATTTTATTTAACAATTATTGCTGAGAAATGAAAATGGAATTTCGTTATCAGAAATTTCAAAAATTTTAATGATAAAACAATAATTATTTGTTGAAGATTATTTTTTATTACTCCAAAATTAAACATAATTTTAAACGAATGTTATACGTAAGACTTTGAATAAATCTTGACAAGGTTGCGTAATTTTCCTCTGTTAACTGTGTAATTGACTCCGCAGTTTACGACATCTACGATTGTTGAAACGTTTTGTCAGAAATGATCAGAATGAATAATATTGCTAGTAATATATTAAAACGTCACGTTCAAAAATGTCTTTATTTTTAAGAATCTTTAAGAAATATGTTATTTAAAGATTATATTTATTAACAAAATTATATGAATATTTTTTTATTCTATCGGATGTTGGAATAGATGTAAGATAGATGTTGAAAATAAATGAAACTGCAAATTAAAAACGGCTATGAGTAATACTTGTGCTAAATCTATCTTTCAACATGTATCTATATAACACGTGTTCTTTTCATGACGTGCAAGTAGAATATTATGAAACAAAAAATGAAACAAAATGGTAATGCCAATTGGCATCATCCACAGTCATATCAACATCACATGTGATGATGTACGGGACAATGAACGTGTTAAGATCAATGTTTCCATCTTTAGTTTACAAATATATATGTAGTTTTATCAAATAAAATATCTTTCTTGTAAAAATGATTATTAATTTAACTTTTAAAAAATAATTATTATTTTGATTACTAAAAATATCAAATATTGAAAATACATTTTAAAATTAACCAATTGTAATAAAACTTCTTCCAGAAAATATTGAATTAAAAATCTTTTCATTCTTAGTAGATTATTTTTTAGTTCTTTAATTATTTGATTTCAGTCTTTTTTAGAATTTTATTTTATCATTAAAAAAAAGAGAAATTCTGAAAAAAATATTATATTGTAATAATAAATATTATATATATATATGATGATTTTGAAATAAAATAAAAAATTACAAAGATAATATATTATATATAGATATTTTACTTTTATGGATTTTTAATGAAAAAATTTTGAATTATTTTGTTATGACATAAATAAAAAAAATAAGGTTTTGTAAAAGTTAAATTTTAATAAATAATAATTTAAAAAATAAAATATCGTTTATGTTAATATTAATCGATATACATCATTGAGAAATTGAATATTGTACGTCATATACATTATGTCATGTGCATATATTTATAGTATATATTTATATCTATACTATTTAGAAGTATTACTAGAATACAATTATTACTACTTCTATAGTATAAATTTGATATTATGTTAATGAAATAGTTTAGCTTGTTGTTTTTAAAATATTTGTTGAATTTATATAACTTATGATGCGATAAAAGAGATTATATAGCGATAAAAGAGATTAGCACCATAAGATGGTTTTGAGTTCATTATGAAAAGTATTTTCGAAATATTTATTACCATTATTATTACTATTACATCTTATCTATTTAATATGAATAAATTTTATATTTTTTATATTTATATTAATTTTTTTGCAAAATTGAAAAGTCGTAAAAATATTAAAATCAACCTATCGCGTAATTTTGACATTTATGGATAATTTTAATAAATGATAATTAATTATATTTGATTTTTAATTATTTTATATGATGTTATTTATATTAATATAGATTTATTATTAAAATTATTGTTAAAAAAAAAATAAAATTTCAATAGACCAAAGATGTATAAATTACAATTAATTTATAAATTTAATTGTAAATTCAATGATAAAAAAGTTATTCATTAGATTCAAAGATGGAAAAATTATTATTATATAGATCATATTATATAGATCATTATTATATACATCATAAACAATCCTGAAAATGCAAATCAAATTTAATGAATCATGCTAATTATTATATATATAATTATATATATACTATATAAACAACATATGTAATAAAAAAAATAATTTAAATAAATAAATATATCTTCTATTCTATTTCTGCAAAAATGATAAAATATGATTATAAAAACAATATAATAACAAGTATTAAATTATTAAATTAAAATTAATTAAACTTTAATATAATAAATATAATAAAATATAAAAAAAATGATATGTAAATAAAATGAAATACAAAAAATAAAATACAAAATAAAAAAATTGTTATCATGATTATAATTATCATGTTATCAATTATGTAGGATATATGTAAGTAAAATAATAATAATATTATGAAAGCTAAAAATATTTATATGGAAGCTTTCTAATAATTTTACAAATGTTTTGAAAACGTGAACATATATATATATATATATATGATATGCTCATATTCAAGTTTTAAATTTATGCTTTATTATAATATAATATTTATCAAATAAAATCATGTAATTTAGTATCAGTTTCTAAAAATGTAATCTAACCTATTAAGAAAAAGAAATTGAATAATAATATTTAAATCATAATCATTTTATAATTACATTTATATTCATGAAATTATATATTTGAATTAAAATTTTCACATAAATTTGAAAAAATAAAACATTCTATCTTTTTAACACTATATTATATGTAATCAGTTTTAAAATTTCAATGCCAATTGGAATAGTTTCGTGCGTTATGTAATAATATTATAATATATATTTTTATACATGTATTTATACTTTTATGTATATATTGATTTTTATGCATACTTATATATCACATAAATCTATATATTTAACAGTTTAAGATTAAAATTATTTGACTTCAAGTCAATCAAAATAGACAAGTTTTAAAAAAAAATTGAAAAATATCTTTTTGAATTTTAGAACAGAATAAATTTCTGTATACATAAATAAATAAATAAATAAATAAATAAATAAAGTTAAAAAATGGAAAAAAATAGAGATTTTTATTATTATGAAAAAAATATAATATAATATAAAATTTTGATAAATATAGAATAAACTTGTTATAAAAATAAGAAATATATAATGTGTATAAATTAATTTCAGATTTGTATTGGTAAAAAATTATACCCTTTTCAATATTTAAATTAAATTATAGAAACATATAAATTTTTAATTTATTAAAGTAGAAAAAGAAACATTTATAGTCACGTGACATATATGTATAAAAAAATAAGGAGGGAAAGAAGAGAGAGAGAGAAAAAATGATTGCTACTATTTAAAATAAAATAATAAAAATGGAAAATAAATTAATGAATTAACATTTTACTTTAATGTAACAAATCTTATAATTTTAAACATAATTTAAATGTATGTTATAAAAGAATTCTGAAAAAGAAAACGAAAATGAAAAAATGGCGAACTCACCTGACACCTGCAGACGACGTCAGCATCCATAGCAAGCATATCGACGACCTTGCCTTTACCCTCATCGCCCCATTGCGCTCCAAGAACAACAGTAACTTTGGTTGTAGCATTTGACACACGTTGTTTCTTCCTTGGTGATGCGAGAACGCTGTCTCCATTTGCTTGTTGAACGGAACGTTGCATTTTCGAATGTGAAAATATTGGCAATTTTTCGAGCAATTGCACAAATTACCCGCGCATGTATGCACCTCGAAAACCACCGCGCGACTACTAAAACATAGACTTGATTGACTTAAATTTCTTCGACGAATGAAGAGACATCTAGAGGGAAAAACTAAAAATGATAGAAAATTGAATAAATTTATGTAGAATCATAAACAAAATACAAAATAGATCCACTATTTTACAGGACTGTATATTTTATGTTCTGAATTACTGATCGAGTACTGATCAGATCATAAACGAAGTATAGAATAGATTCAACACTCAATACATTTTTTGTCTTGTATTTCGAGAGCGCTTTTACCATTTTATTATCATTGTCAACGTTATCGATTCCGTTCGAAGAATAAGATTGCAACGTTAATAATGGTTGGAATTGAAACTAAATTTTAATATAAAATTGTAAATTATAAATTAAATATATTCTGTTGTAAAATATTCAAGTATTCTGTTGTAAAATATCTTGTGAATATGAAATATTGCGTTTCATATAATTATTATAAAATAAATTATTAGAATTGTGATACTTCCATATATATATATATATATATTGTTATATTTTTTTAATTACAAAAAAAAGAGATTTGTTTTTATAAACAAAATTAGATTTATTTCTATCCTGGAAATATATTATAAAATTGAAAATATAATATCTACACTTTTTATATTAAAAATTAAAACATTATAGTATTAAAAAGGAAATAATAAAAGTATATATAATTGACTTCTGTAAATACATTATTTATAACTAATTATAGACAAGAAGAGCAAATATTCCAAGAAAATAAGAATTGACTATCAGCGCCATCTCTTGAATAACCTTTGAAGAATTAATTCTAGAGATAAATAAATATAAAAGTCAATATATGAAAATATTGGTTAATTTATTTATTAATTTATAAGTAATTTAGATTTATATGAATGATTTAAATGAATCCAAATGAAGATAGAATGAAAGAATAACAATATTATTACAAAGAATAAATATATATTTTTATATATTTTTTATATATTAGTACAAAATACACTTCGTCGTTCTTTGGCACGTCGATTTTGAAACCAAATTTTCACCTGTAACATATGCAATTAGTAGTTAATTTTTCTCCTTAAAAAAAAAGTTATGATGTTTAAAGATATAATAATGTTTAAAAAAATTAATGATTAATATATAAAATATATTATATAATTAAATAAATATTAAAAATATAATATATTAAAAATACCCTATTAGGCAGAAGGTTTAAAATATTTGATATTTTTAATACATCTTTTTTTGAAAGATAAGCACTATTTTGAAATTGTTGTTCAAGATAATTTATTTGAAATGATGAAAATGGTATTCGAGGGTGAAGACTTGGTTTTCTTCTATTTTTTCCGATTGTTGATTTTCTAGGAACTTTTGGAGGTTTATATCTTGTATATCGAAGCCATTCTAATTCTTTTATACTTTTCTCAATATTTGATAAATTTGCATAATATTTTTTTTCATCATACTGTTTGGAATTCATTAGATGAAATTCATTGAAATTCATTTCACATTTTTTTTCCATATTTATTTCACTTTTTCGTTTAAAACATTCACTATTGTTTTCACTGAATTTATCATTTCTACACCCACTATTTCTTAGATTCATTTTTTCCATAATTTCAAATGGTCTTGTTAAATTCAACATAGAATCTTTTTTAATCGATTGAAAATTATTTTTTGTATTTATTTCGACAGTATTAATATTATAATTAGTTGCAAAATTCGTTTCATATTTTTCTTTTTGAAAATCGATCTTACATGTTTTTGATATGTTAGATAAAGAACATTCTTTACATTGATTATTTTGAAGAAATATGTACGAGTCTGATAAAATACTTTCGATGCTAAAATCCTTCGGTTTTCTAACCGACTTCATGTCAAAACTTCGACTGCGGTTGTTTAATAAAATCCTCTTTATATATGGCTCTCCATTACATGCTACTATGATCACCCCAAATTTTAGCAACTCGTGGTTGTTGAAGCTCGGTTTCGAATTAAACGCATAGTTGAACACACGATGCTATCTTGCCGGTCCAATGTAGTATGCAGTGACTTTCAACTTAAATTTTTTTTTTATATAATATTCTTATTATAATATTATCTATGTATATTTAAAAAATATAAAATGTTTCCAATTTTTATGCATTTTCATAATTTTAGATAGGGAAATTAAATGCTAAAATTTATTATCATAAAAATTATGAATATTTTAATTTAAATTTTGAATTGATGAACCTTAAGCTATATTATTGATATTAAGAATTTGTGAATATTAAAAATTTGATAAGTCTTACGAAAAAAAAAGAAGATATAAAATGCAATAAAATAAAATAATGAAAATAAAAAAATGTAAAAGAATTGTAAAAATTTAGTTGATAAACACTGTTCGATTGGAAGTACTTGAAAATATCACATAATCCAGAATATATTATCCACCAAATATCGATCCGTGTTCTGCTATAACAATGTAATTGATACTCTTGTGGGGAAAGAAGAAAAAAACGAACGAAGCGTATGATTTTGAATAGACCAGATGCGATACAATGAACTTCAATTAGGAGTTATAGGGTATTTTGGATTATCCGATAAGCAGACTAAAGAGAAAAAGTAAATATTTAGACATTTTTATATTATTTGAATTGTAAGATTGTTTAATTCAACGACATCAAAGAAAATATATCGCAATAAATTTATATAAATTTTTATATATAAATTAGATCTTTTATAACTTATAAGAATCCATATATTTTTATACATATTTTATATAAATTAAAAAAATATATATATAAACAGATATTTCTTCTTTTTTTATTAATCATTTCCATATTTCTATACATTCTATACATACTATATATTTCTACTTAAGTAACTTTTAAATTAATCTAATGCGTTTTTTAAATCCTATTTGTTAATAAAATCTTTTTGTCGATAAGTTAGATAGCGATTATAAAATTTCTGAGGACAACGCCATCTCGCGTTTGGAACCTCGAAGCTCCGACTTGTTATTAGCATAGCAGAATGTGCAAGGAGGTATGCGAACTCGTAGACAAGGAAAGCAATAGTGTGCAAGAAGGACAGAGACATTCTCCCACCACTTATAGAACGCCGCATGGAAAATTCATTAATTTCTCGTTTTCTACGCAAAATTTATGCACTTTTAAGCTCTCATCTTGTAGCTAGAATTTCAAGCAAGTTTCTCGTATCAATTTTAACGTGAAATTCTTTTCAATTAATTATTTATTAATGATTAACGCGTCATATGTTTTAATACATCAAAGACGCCATATTGAATATTAATTAATTTCTCGTTTTCTACGCACAATTTCTGCACTTTTAAGCTTTTATCTTGTAGCTAGAACTTCAGGGAAGTTTCTCAAATCAATTTTAAATTGAAATTCTTTTTAATTAATTATTTATTAATGATTAACGCGTCATACGACTTAATATATCGAAGACGCCATATTGAATATTAATTAATTTCTCGTTTTCCACGCACAATTTGTGCACTTTTAAGCTCTCATCTTGTAGCTAGAACTTCTAGCAAGTTTCTCAAATCAATTTTAACGTGAAATTCTTTTTAATTAATTATTTATTAACGATTAACGTATCATGCGTTTTAATATATTGAAGACGCCATATTGAATATTAATTAATTCCTCGTTTCCTACGCATAATTTCTGCACTTTTAAGCTTTTATCTTGTAGCCAGAACTTCATAAAAGCTTCTCAAATCAATTTTAACGTGAAATTATTTTTAATTATTTTTAATTAATTCTTACTTTGTAACTAGAAGTTCAAGCAAGCTTCTTATATCAATTTTAATATAAAATTATTTTTAATTAATTATTTATTAACAATTATTATATAGCATATCTCAATCAGATTTCTATTTTACAACCTAATAATAAATTATCAATTTATTTATTTAAATTAAAGTAAAATTATATATTAAATATGTACATAAAATTAGAAGAAGAAATAACATTTCAAATATGTATAATCATATTTAGAAATAATAAGAATATAATAAAATATTTTATATGATTTCATATAATGTATTAATCATTAATAAATAATTAATTAAAAGGAATTTTACATCAAAATTGATACGAAATATTTAAAAGAATAGATTTTTGTCGGTAAGTTAGATAGCAATAAAATTTCCGAAGACAACGCCATCTCGCGTTTGGAACCTCGAAGCTCCGACTTGTTATTAGCATAGCAGAATATGCAAGGAGGTATGCGAACTCGTAGACAAGGAAAGCAATAGTGTGCAAGAAGGACAGAGACATTCTCCCACCACTTATAGAACGCCGCATGGAAAATTCATTAATTTCTCGTTTCCTACGCAAAAATTATGCACTTTTAAGCTCTCATCTTGTAGCTAGAACTTCTAGCAAGTTTCTCAAATCAATTTTAACGTGAAATTCTTTTTAATTAATTATTTATTAATGATTAACGCGTTATATGTTTTAATACACCGAAGACGCCATATTGAATATTAATTAATTTTTCGTTTTCTACGCACAATTTCTGCACTTTTAAGCTCTCATCTTGTAGCTAGAACTTCAAGCAAGTTTCTCGTATCAATTTTAACGTGAAATTCTCTTTAATTAATTAGTTATTAATGATTAATATGTCATAGGTTTTAATACATCGAAGACGCAATATAAATAATTAATCAATTTCTCTTTTCCTATGCAAAATTTCTATACTTTTAAGTTCTCATCTTATAATTAGCTTGCTTGAACTTCTAATTACAAGATAAGAGTTTAAAAGTACAGAAATTGTGCGTAGAAAACGAGAAATTAATAAATTTTCAATATGGCGTCTTCGATATATTAAGTCGTATGACGCGTTAATCATTAATAAACGATTAATTAAAAATAATTTCACGTTGAAATTGATTTGAGAAACTTCCTTGAAGTTCTAGCTACAAGATGAGAGCTTAAAAGTGCACAAATTGTGCGTGGAAAACGAGAAATTAATAAATTTTCAATATGGCGTCTTCGATATATTAAGTCGTATGACGCGTTAATCATTAATAAACGATTAATTAAAAAGAATTTCAATTTAAAATTGATTTGAGAAACTTCCCTGAAGTTCTAGCTACAAGATAAAAGCTTAAAAGTGCAGAAATTGTGCGTAGAAAACGAGAAATTAATTAATATTCAATATGGCGTCTTCGATGTTTTAAAACGTATGACGCGTTAATCGTTAATAAATAATTAATTAAAAAGAATTTCACGTTAAAATTGATTTGAGAAACTTGCTAGAAGTTCTAGCTACAAGATGAGAGCTTAAAAGTGCATAATTTTTGCGTAAGAAACGAGAAATTAATGAATTTTCTATGCGGCGTTCTATAAGTGGTGGGAGAATGTCTCTGTCCTTCTTGCACACTATTGCTTTCCTTGTCTACGAATTCGCATACCTCCTTGCACATTCTGCTATGCTAATAACAAGTCGGAGCTTCGAGGTTCCAAACGCGAGATGGCGTTGTCTTCGGAAATTTTATGATCGCTATCTAACTTACCGGCAAAAATCTATTCTTTTAAAAATTTAATTTATATTTAAAGAAAAATACATTAGATCAATATATCATTATAATTTTTAAATTTAATTAAAAATGCACATAATAATATTTAATAATAGAATAAAAAAGAATAATAAAGAAAGTAAAAAAAAAAATCTATATGATTTATATAGTTTTTTATGTATAAATTAATTTTTTTATGTGTGATAAAGGATCAATATATTTTTATATATATTTCATATATAAATTATGTTTTTTACAAAATTGTACTGTTACATGGAATGAACGTATTTTTATTTCAATCATTTCTGTCCACCAAAAAATTAAAAAAAAAAATCTCTTCAAAGAAAAGATAAATTAGAATAGAAATTGAGATTCTGTGTGATCTCTTGAGTGATCATTTTCAAGATGATTTTTTGATGATTTTTAACACTTAAGAGATGGCGTTATCGATCAATTCTTATTTTATCTATTCTTCTATTCTACTTTTTCTTATTTATATTCTACTATTACACTCTGCTTATTTATATTTGATCCTATAATGAATTTTTAATTAATTCAAAATCATAAATGATATTTTAATCCAGATATATTCAATCCAATTTCCATTATCATCTAACTTATTGATAAATTGTAAATGAAATACATACTCATATATATTTTTAATAACAATAGCCTTTCAAGACTTTAATCAAGATCTAGGAATAAATTTAAAAGTTCGATAAATGAAATTGATTAATATTAAATTGTTGTTTCGTTCAACCATTTAAATTTAAGTTTTAGATTTTTCTACTTACTTTAATTAACTTATTTCTTCGAGTTATTATATTAATAATAAGTTTCTATATATAATAAAAATTTAAAATTGAGATTTATCGAGATAGTTTTAAAGAAAATTGCTTTTAAAGAAAATTTGTTGAAAACTATTGTTAAAACTATTTTAAAAATAATCGTTTAAATAGAATAATAAGCTTATAGAAATAGTGAACGAAACGATATTTCATCATTTCAATTAATAGAATAAAAATTCCATGATAATATATTGTACATTATCCAATTCAAAATGAATTTTCAAATCGTTCATTCTATAATTGAAATTTCAATTAACGCTATCTGCTGCGATAATAATTTCATTTTTTCCTTTTTTTTGCGTCTGATTGGTCTTATCTCGCTTTCCATTGCATTTATTAGTAACAATTTCTCGAGAACACTTTTTGCGATCAGAATCTCCTAAGTCAAATACGATGACGTTTCGAGAACGATTCGATATCGTATGATATAAATGATTGATTGATTAGAGCAGATAGGATGCGACATATAAAACTCGAGAAGTGGCGAGGCAGACTCTAATTAAAAGTAACCAACATGCGTGTCTTCTTCTTGATCGCGACAATTTTTGTCGCGGCTGCTCTCGCCGTCGACCATGAAGTTTTGCCTTCTTTACGGGGGTGCGTTTTGTTTTTCACAATATTTATCGTTCTTTTTTTCGTTCCTCGACAATCACGATCACGTTATTATATTTTTAAATCGAAAGAAAAATCGGGAAAACATAATTCGTATGTTTCGTATTTTATAGTTTTTGCAATTTTACAATTTTTATCGATTTATAAATCTATCTTCTTTGTATCCTTCTAGAAATATTTTTAAATTAAAGGTTGAAAGATAAAAGATAAATGATAATGAATCAGTTCGAAATGATTTTCTTTCTTTTTTCGATTTTCTCCAATAATCCACGAATTATATTCATTATTCATAAATCAAAAAAACGGAAAATTTACAGAATGCAGAGTATCTCCATTTCGTACCAGACACCCGAACAATTTTCCTTCCTGAAAAATTTCATGGATACTCCAGGATTCGAGTTTGTGAAAACCACCTCCGACTTGGTTGACGTTCTAGTGACAGGTGACAAGGTGGAATCGTTCAAACAGCTTCTCGACGAGGAAAATATGGATTACACCGTGATGATCGAGGACGTCGAGGAAATAGTGACCGAGGAATACATAACGCAGGAAGTGGAGCGCAGGCTGAAATCAAGAATTCAAGAAGACTACGCTTCCGGACGATTGAGCTTCACTTATTATCCCAAGTATAACGAGGCGAGTGAAAGAGAAAATTTTAAGAGATTTAAACAGATTTAAATCTCTTTCTTTCTTTTCTTTTTTTTTTTTTAAAAGAATATATCATCGTTAAAAAAAAATATTAATTAGGAATATATTGATTCATATTACAGGTGAACGAATACTTGGACTATTTGACAAAGACGTACGGTAACGTAGCGTCGTTGATCACCATAGGTAATTCGTACGAGGGGCGAGTGATGAAAGTTTTAAAATTGTCGACCGGTGGCAAGAACAAGCCCGCCATATTCATCGACGGTGGAATTCATGCCAGGGAATGGATCGCCCCCGCGACAGTCCTTTACATGGTGGATTTAATGCTGTCGAGTCACAAAGATCTGTTGAACAAAGTTGACTGGTACGTTCTACCAGTTTTAAATCCCGACGGCTACGAATTCACGCACACCAAGTCTGCGGTAATCAAAATGAAAATCGATTGATTCGTAAATTCGTTCATTTTCGTTAACACATTTGATGTGGCGTAATTTTTTGGAAAAAATAAGGTGCGATGAATCCATTGAAATCCGAACAAGTGAACACATTCGTTAAATACATTCGTGAAAGAGAGAAAAAAGCATATAATGGATAAACATTTTTTCAATTTTTCTATAACTTTTTGGAAAAAAATTTACGATCAAGGAAAAATCTTTATGCGCACGTCATCGAATGTGTTAAATTTTGCTCGAGGATATTTTAATCGATAAAATGTAATTTAGAATCGATTGTGGAGGAAAACGAGATCCCCGAATAAAGGCTCGAATTGTGTAGGCGTCGATGGAAACCGAAATTACGATATGGGATGGATGGGTAAGTATGAATAATTTCGTTTAATTATTTGTAATTAATTTTTATTTTTCATTGTGATTTCGTACAAGAAAAAAAATTGAATAATTCTTAACAAAGAATTCTTTTTTTTGAATTTTTATATGACAAAACAATTTGGAAATCAAACAATAAAATATTCAAACTCGTATACATTTTAAACTTGTTTCAAATTAATAAAAAAATTTGACGATCAAAGATACAGAAAGTTTTTACAAAATTGAAATCGATAAAATTATAAAATCGTAAAATATATCGGATGATTCTTAGCTTAGATTAAAAAATTTTAAAACAATTATATTTATCGATATTATCTCGTTACGAAATTTCTTAACATAGATTAATATCCATACAAGAAATCATAATATAAATCAAGAATCAAACTCATGATAATTTGATCGATCGAGTAATGACGATTGATTAAAAACTCAAATTCAAAAAATAATCGCACGTACGTTTCTCGTTATCAAGTGATAATTTTCCATGAATTAGGTCAATTAATATTTGGACGATAACGATATTGATTCTAATATTTCTAAACGGAGAAAATATTTTATTTTTTCCGATCAACGAAACGATTCGGGTTACTTTAAAAAGAAAAAGAAAATGAAAAACTTTGAAAAAATTCATTTCGTTCTAATATGGCCAGGTATTACGTCACAGTCGACTGTTTCTCTCTCTGTGACTTCCGTTTGAAGAGCAATTGTCTATCCATTTTCACCGAAGTTATGATTGAACGTGGCAAAAACTTGCTCGTTACCGCGTGGTCGTTACTTCTCCTCTTGGTCCTCTTCATTTTGACACGTTGACTTTTGAGATGTCTCCAGTTATCCCTCGAATTTCCTCGTGCTAACAATCTCTCATCGTTCATTTCGTCGAAACGATTTTCGGGTTTACAATTGGGAAAACCAGATATGAAGATGAAGATGAAGACGATCACAATAGAACTGTTTTACAGAGAAGACAAAGTTAAATTTAAGAGCAAGATTTAAAATTTATTAAAGGACAAACAATCGATTATCATAATTCTTTATTAAATCGAAAATTCCATTAATTTCTGAATTCAATTCAATCTTTTTTTAATCTCGTTTTTTTAGAGAAAAGTTTTGTAAATTTTTTTTCGATATTTTAGAATTCAAAAATGAACAAAATATATTATGAATCGATTATTCATCACAACGAAGCTAACAAATCTAAATTCTTTTAAATCTTATTCAGATTACATTTCAAAGCAATTAACACCAGCCAAAAATATTTTTGCCTGTTAATAACAATTGGCAGGATCGAGAAATTATTTCAGAGGTTCATTTTAGTTTTTAATTTTTCTCATTAGCCGAATTTCAACCCGAAAATAAATTCGTGAAATACGGTTTATATATATATATATATATATATATATATATATAGGAAGAGTCGCTGAATTGAAATACCTCTAATTCGTCCCGCTATTTGAAAGTTGCCTGAAAATTCGTGGCACCACTTTCTCGTATTAAACTTTCTCGCGAGAAAATTCGACGCGTGTGTTTCAAAAAAAAAAATTCTTCATCGAATTACCTTTAACTATCCTCCTTGAATTGCTCGTTTTCATCTGTTGCAATTTCGCTTTATTTCATCATACGAAGCCAGTCATTTCTTTTTTCCATTTCCATAAATCAAATTTTTCGATTATTAATCCCTTAATTTCACTATTGACTATGTTAATATTATATTTGTCGAGTTAAAATTCTCCTTTGAGATCAAATTCTAATATATCATTATCATTTTATCAATTATTTATACTTTACTTTTTTCATTTCCTTGCCAATTTTATTGTACAATTATCGAATAATTGCCTTCTTTAATGTGAATTTTATGAAAACATGATCGACAAGTTGAAAAGTTGATCTCGTTATTATATGAACAATTGAAATAAAAATAACCATTTATTCGCAGAGATTGGTGCGTCTAACAATCCGTGCAGCGAAACGTATGCTGGGCCTAAAGCATTCTCCGAAGTGGAGAATCAACATCTGAGAGATTTTATTCTGGCACGAAAGGGGCAGTTCAAGGCTTACCTTACCTTCCACTCTTACGGTCAGGTAAATCCATGGTTAAATTTTAATCGAATTTAAAAGAGAATATTTTAATTTTTCTTCAACATTTCGATCGAATTGGAAAATCGAACGTTTATACAAGGAATATAAAAGGAGAGAAATTATTTCCTTGCTCTAACAATTATAGAAAATATGTAAATAAAATATTAAAAATTTTTTCCAAGTACATCCTGTATCCATGGGGCTTCACATCCCAAGTACCTTCTAACGAACCAGAATTGGTGAGTTAATGTTACCAATATTATTACAAATAATGACAAATACTAAGTTAACAAATATTATTTTACCACCACCATTTTATCGTTTTCCAGCGTAATCTTGCCAGTAGTTGCGCAAAGGCAATCGCTAAATCTCGCAAAACCCAATACACTTATGGCACCTCTGCTAATCACCTGTGTAAGAAATATCTTCAGATTATTATTTTCATCCTATATATTTTATTCAATTTAACACAATTTAATATTAATCTCACGCGGATTGAACAGATCCGGCTGCTGGTGGCAGCGATGATTGGGCCATGGGCAAAGCAGGAATCAATTTGTCCTACACTTTCGAGTTACCCGGTGGAAATTACGGATTTCTGTTACCAGCATCTGAGATCAAAGCCGTGGGCACCGAGACGTTCGAGGCTATCAAACAAATTCACCAATATGTCACCTCGAAATACGCTTCTCGTTAAATCGTGTAATAATCTGGATCATATCACAACGAGCAAACTATCGCCTTTACATCGTGTTATTCGTATCGTGATGAGCAATATAAATCTCAGGATAGATTAAAGTTTAAATGATAATTTCCATTTTATATTAAAATCAATGTGATTCACGATGATGTAATTTTTATTATAAACTGTTCGATTGAAATTCAGAATTATACAAATTTAAATAAAAAGAATAAAGATAAATTTAAATTCATTGATTTTTCTTTTTAACACGATTATCCTTTGCACAGTTATAATAAAAAAGGAAATCGGAAATTGTTTATTCCAAGTTTTCCAATTTTTCAAATTTCGTTCAAAATAAAAAGAGATGATAAATTTAAATTGAACGCATGAATGAAATTTCCAATACTTTCGAGATATTTCGATTAATACAAAATTAAAATTACTTTCTTTTTTTTCTACCAATCAAAACGACTCTTCTAATCCACGCTATAATACCAGAGCCAAGATACCAAGAGCCAAGCTAAGTAAGTTTAAGTCCGCGAAAATCAGTAGTACAAAACCAACTCGAGCGAACAGGAACCGTAGTCAACAGTGCTGCCAATTACTCGTAATCTACAAAAGCCACTAGCCAAGGCAAGAAAGGCAGGAAAGCCGCATCCAGTGTTCCCATAACAATAATTGCTCGTTTAGGTTTCTCTGAACTCTCTCTCGTTGACCCACAATGCGCTTATGATCCCATCAAGAAAGAAAAAAAGACGAAAGAAAGAAAGAGAGAAAAGAAAGAAAAATAAAAAAGAAGAAAAAAGAAATTCGGTCGAGAAGCGACGTTTACATTTGCGATTAAAAGATGAAAAATTCATGGTTAAAAGCGCGTGTTCTTCCCCTGTTAACTCTTCATCCGTGAAACGAAATAGTCATTGTTCGGTGTCGTGCACAACCCCCTTTCTGCATCCACTTTCAGTTTTTTTTTCCCGCGTTTTTAGGTGGCCACTGCGCGAAACCGAGAGTGGCCTGAAGGGAAAACAGAAGAGAGGCGGATGCTGAAGGATTTGGTCGGGCTGAAGTGGAATACTTAGCGCGTAGAGCCGGCCTTGTATCGTGCCCAAGCTCCTTTTCGCTTATTCCTACCCCGGCTGGTCTCGTGTTCGGTCTAATTGGAGAAACAACAGACTCATTACCCAACGGGCTCGAGAACAGACGAGAGCTCATTTCGACGGCTGAGGGCACTGGGTCGTGAAATTTTTCTATAACGAGCCACTCTCGCGGCGGTGTCCAAATCTGGGGCCTTCCTTGCAACGAAAAGGTTGCTCGACGCGACCTTCCAATCTAATCATCAATTAAAAAATATTTTTGGATTCGATTATTTTTTTCTAATTTCGATTTTGAATAGCCGACCTTTGGAGGCGTGCTAAAAGACGCGGAAATTTTTATTGTTATAATTCGTATATATATTGTTTCGTAAGAAAGTTTTAATTTTCCTCCTTGATGATCGACGTTAGGTTTGAAAAGAGGTATGTATACTTTTTTACTTCCTCACGAGATTAATCAATAGCTTATTACGCGTTACTTTTTTGAATCGAACGATATCGAAATGTTATCTGTAATAACGTCTGTCAAGTCAAGATTTAAATAAAGATTAAAGCTTGAACGAGGACAAGCTTTATCTCGAGAGGCACGAGGTTGAAGAAATCGCGATGGATTGATCGATTTTATCAGCGATTAATTGCAATATGCGTTTAGTAATTAGTCGAACGAAGAAATTAATAATATATAAATATTGGCACAACTTAAGAAAACTTATTTCGATGATCTCGTGTGATTTTATTTGATTTTTCCAGTTCAGAGTACAGAAAGAGTCAAAAAAATCATCGTACTTCAATCAATCATCGAGCCCATTAAAAGACTTAACGTATTTTTTTATTCAGATGATAATGATCCATAAAACATTGTTCATATATATATATATATATAATATATATATACATATATGTGTGTATTTATAGGACTATGAACAAATAACTCTCGTTTCTAAGATCTAGTCGTAACTTAACATAGATAAATGTATTTCCTTCTTTTCCTCTTCTTTTTTCTTCCCCCCCCTCCATTTTTGGTTTCTCTTACGAAGGAAAAAAACGCAGGAAGAAAAGCGGCCGAGTTTTCCAACTTCTCCCCTCCCTCCCTCCCTCCCCTCCCTCCCTTTTTTATATCGAGGACAAAATCGATCGACGCTATATATAATTTTTCTCGATCTTCATTCTTTCATTCTTTCAACCGACGACGATTTTCTTTCTCTCTTTCTCTCTTTCTCTCCCTCCCTTTCTCTCTTTCTCTCTCTCTCCCATTCACACTCACTCATTTTATTATTTTTGTCTCTTTCTTTTTTTTTTACGGATATAGTCGGTGAATACGGATAAACTATATAGACCACTCTTTAAGTAAATGATTTAAGGTAGCTTAATCTACACATCGCTAAGGGTAACGCATCTCCTCGTCAATTTAAGAATCCAGCTTGTCATCTTATCACGATCAGTGCTTCTTTTGTTGATTGCAATGCAAATTTTTTTTTTCAATGTAAATGTGATATGATTGAAAATTCGTCGAACCACGATATCTGGTAAAGTTTAGTCTCTCGTACATACTCACTGTTAAATTCTTAATTGAAAAAAAGAAAAAAAAAAACGAAAATTCGTCTACTCGAGATAATTACAAGAGGAGAATTAATTCAAGAAATAATCGTTTTTCTCCTCCTTCAAATTATCAACGTGACATTGATCCGATAACTTCGTAAATTGTGATAAGAAAACTGTGTGAGGAATTTTTATCGAATCGCTTGTACGTATCGAAAGAAAAAGAAAAAAAAAAATTATCTTGAACGAAAAAACGCAATATACTCTCGTTCTAACGTTCTACTATCTAAAAATAAGGAAATTTCTTCTTTTTATGAAATTTAAATCGATCCAACGTTACAGAACATTTCTATCGTTGGATAATTACACGAGGAGAGAAAAAAAAAAAAAGGAAAAAAAAAAGAATCACAAGCTCTATCACGCGTCAACATTAAAATTTTCATCGTAGAAACAAGAGAGACCACCGATTTTGATTTCAATCGTTCTAGGGCTGTCGAACTTATCCGCAACTTATCTCTTCCTTCATCGCGTTTGCACGATTACAATGGAATCAATCGTGAAAGATATCCCGTCATCCCTGCTCCGAGACAAATCTCACGCTCGAATATTCAAAATATATATGCGAATATGTATATCATTAAATAATAGCGATGATGATGATGATGATGATAATGATGATAATAATAATAACAATAATAACAATAATAATAATAATAATAATAATAACAATAATAGTAATAATATTAATAATAATAATGATAATAATAATAATAATATGACCCGTATAAATGGTACAAATACAGATAATCAACGTTGCCTACGTCGTATCGATAATACGTAAATAATTCTTCATTATTGATACGGCGCGATCATAGTGATCCTGACGCGATTCATCATACTTATATATTCCATCCGGCTATTTCGTTCCAACTCTATTACAATAATTATATTACAATTATTATAATAATAGATACACGTAATTAATTATGTAAATAATATATATATATGTATATATAATATATATATACGCCTACGATAATAAATATATATATATATATATGCATAGAGAAATTTGCAGAGCATATGTGAAACCCGCGTATCCTTATAAAATATAAATGTGAAAACGTTTCTTAATCTTTACAAGCCACAAGTCTGTTGAATACCTTGAAACCACAAGTATATGAAACAGCTTATAATGGAACAATTCTATTATTCAAGGAATTCTTTGATTTATTTCCCATATTTGTTTCTGTGTTATTATTATTCATCATCAACGATTATTTTATCACACGTTTGTTTTATTCGATTGAAAATCGTTAATAAGATTCATTTTTGGAGATTTGTTGTTGTTTCAAGGTAAACGAGTATCGATCATGCCTTATATCGTATCATCCTATCATCGGCCACGGTAGATGCGTTATAATTAACCAAAATCCATACACGTTTTTTTTTTCTCTTACAGATTCGTTATATACTACATATACGAGAGAGAAATAGAATTCTGCACGAAATCTGAAACGGCACACGCACTGCGGATATTCGCGCAGCCCTAGTATCTTCTTCTCTCTTCTTTTTAATCAAACAACATCGATCGGTCGGTGAATCGAGTCGAAGCAATTCTTATTCTTATTATTTCGGTGTTATTTCCAGGATATCAGCTGGATGTTTAGAGTGATAGCATTTTACGACGTACAACGTATAATGATACCTGTATAAAGTTTTTCATTCCATTGTACCCAAATTTTCCATTCGTTCATTTTTAATTCGTTCGAATTCGGATTTTATTCCAACAAAATTGAAGACAATCGATCGAAGATGAAATAAAAATATACGTATTCGATTGAAATGTATTATAGATCGTAAATTTTCTTTTTTTTCCTTTCATTCGAGCTACCATGTACGCGTAATGAAAGGAAGAATAACGTTTTAGAATACGTGTGATTATGTAGCAATGCGGTAGAATTCTTGGAGGATTTATACGCGATAAATTAACCCAATTGTATGAAAAATTTTCCCTTGTTACATGTATAATTTAATTCAATGCCTTTGTTTATTTTAAATTTAAATAACTTAAAAAACTATATATTTTACATAAATGTCGTTTGATAAAATTTTAATCCTTTTTTAAAACCGGCATCGAATCAATTTACACATCTACATATACAATCACGCGTCAAAAATATCGAATTTGATAAAACAAAATAACTCGTATATAATCATAAATAAATTAACACAAACAATCATATATATATATAGATACTCTTAAATATCTAATAATCTCTTTTAAAATATACATATGGATACAATCGATTTATCAAAGAACGATATTCATCACGTTTCTCATACGCGTTTCTTTTTTTTTTTTTTCCTACCACAAAGAAATGAAATTATTCTCAATGAACGTGCAATCTCACGATACATCGAATATCATCAACGATAATCGTATCCGACACGTGCCCAACAACGATACCATTATCCTTTGCACGTCGCCTTTGCGCTCACGATGCGACGGAACCATTTTTTATACCAATAGTAAAACCGTTAAGTAGATTTCTCGTTCCTCTAATCAATTATACTAAATTGGACGATGCTTGCCTCTGTTCTCGCCGGAGAAAAAAGAAACCGCATTCACACACACGTTCTCATCAAAAATACACGTTTGATATGCTAACCGTATATCTCTTTCCTCGCGATTTAATAAACCCACACTTTTTTTTCTGTCGTGTGTACTCTCTTTTTTTTTTTTCTTTTTTTTCTTTTTTCTTTTTTTTTAATACCCATTCTACTACCGTTCACTGCCCACTCTACAAAATCAAAACTTCTCGAATATTATTTTGATGGATCTTATTCGTTATATTCTTATTTGGAAATTACAATAGAATTTCTCTTCTTCTCTTTCATCCTCTCTTACTTTTTTTTCTTTTTTTTTTTTTTTTAATTGATCAGTCAATTAATTGTTCACCTTTCTCGTTTATCGACGGGATCGATTATCGAGAAATTGAACGGAGTCCAAAAAAAAAAAAAAAAGAAAAAAAATCTTAAATATCATATGCATCATAGCGGTCAGCTCGAATGCTGAAACCAGCATCGGATTCAGCAGGCTAAATTTATGTATCGACGAGATCGAGAATGTAGTCCGGGATGAGGATGCGAGGATCGTTTCAAATGGCGATTTAAAGCGTTTCAAAGTTTTCCTTTTCCCTAATTAATCCTAGGAAACGTAACGGCTACCATCTTTACCGCTAACTTAAGGTTACACGAATATTTACAACGTTCTAAACGGTAATTAAGCGTTGACGATTAACATGCCCGACCGAGAAGAACCAATCGATTTTTTTCTTTCTGTTACCGAGCTTAGAGATTTACGGGAAACGGATCGATTTATTTACAATCATACTTTTTCTCAGGCTTTGACCATAGAATTAGGACCATATGAGAAGAATTTATTTTTTTTTTGATTGCAATTTTTCGTTGAAAATATAGCGTAGCGATTAAATGTGTTTGTTATTTACTAAAAAAAAATTAAAATTAATAAAAGAATGTTGATCCATTTAAGAATAAAATTTTCTAGTATTTTTTTTTGTAAATCAATATTACTTTAAAAGTTATTCTTGCACAAATATATTCTCGAGAGTGGCTTTGAAAAAATTTAAGCATATAAAATTTTAACGAAATAAATTTTTTTTATTGGCGAACATATATTTCATTGTCCATATCAAAGTATTTTTTCGTTAAATCTTATTATTTAGAATTCACAAAACTTTTTTCAATTCTAATAAAAAATTAAAAAAAAAAAGAAAATTTTCATTTGATCGTAATTAAATGGACAAAGACTGCACCCCGGAGATTGCACAGCAAGATCGACACCATTTCTTTCTCTTACTCTTTAAAATTATCTTCATAAATTTAAACCGTATCAGAATTGTTCAACGTTATTCAATTGTGAAAGATAAAGCTTTAGTTTAAGCTTTTAAACCAATTATAAATTGAACTTCATGCATATGTTATGGGAAGAGAATATAATTTTATATTTCTGTTTCCAATGTTTTTTTTTTAAAATGAAAAGGTAGAAAAATGAAAAAAATCTTTATCTTTTTCCTTCTCTTTCCTTTTTTTCTTTCATTCATTTTCTTTTTTATCATCTTGCTTCTCTCTTCTTTATCCAACTTTTTCTCAATCTTTTTTTTCTTTATTTTATTTTTCCTCTTCCCCTATTTTTTCTTTTATCACCTCTCCTCCTCTTCCTCTCTTTTATCATATATCGTAAAGTCGAATTGAATTTTTCGAACGAATATCTTTCTTCTCTCTCGTAATTTAATTGTCGTATAAACATATTCTATTCCTTCCCCTTTGAATCAGAATTGTTCAACATTATTCAACTTCGTGAAACGCAAAATTCAGTTTAACCATTTAAACTAATTATGAACCAAACGAACTTCATCTATGCCAAGAGAAATAATAAGCGAATAATTTCCATATTTTCTGTTTTCAATATTTATTTTAAAAAACCTCGGCGAGATAAACCGCCGATGGAAAAAAAAAATGGCAGAAAAAAGTCTTTTTTATGTTCCTCTTCCTCTTTATCACTCCTCTCTTCTCCCCTCCCCTTCTTGTCATCCTTCTCCTCTTCCTCCTCTCCTTTATCACCCTCCCCTTATATCTCTTTATTACTCTCCTCCTTTATCGTATATCGCGGAATCGAATTGAATTTTCAATGAATACCTCTTTTCTCTCAATTGTCGTATAAACGTGTTCCACCGTCCCTCCCCCCTCACCAGAATTGTTCAACGTTATTCAAAACGTTGTGAAAGGCAAACTCCGTTTAAGCTTTTAAACTAATTGTAAATTAAACGAACTTCATCCGTGCGACAAGGGAAGACGTATAATTTCATATTTCTGCCTCCAATATGGTTTATATTTAAAAAAAAAAAAAAACCACATCACAGATAAATCGATGAAAAAATGAAATCTATCTAAAAAAGAAAAAAATCTTTCTTCTTCTCCTTCTTCCCTTCATGTATCATCCCCCTCCTTCTTTCCTTTTTTATCAACCTCCTCCTCCTTTCTTCATTTCTTCATCATATATCGAATAACAAAATCAAATTTTCAACGAATATTCTTTTCTCTCTCGTAATTGTCGTATAAAGATGTTCCATCATCATCTTTCTCCTCAAAGATATGAATAATTTTTAATATCTCTACACACATACACACACATACGCACACACACATACACATATATATACACACGACGTCAACCTTATTACTTATTACTTGAATCGAGTTAATCTTGGATCCGCTGGCGATGGAAGAGTAGAAGAGTCTTTAAAGAGTAAAATCCAGACGAAAGGTTTCTTCGGGGAATTAAAAAGGAACGCGATTAATTAACTAATTCTGACACAGAGAAAGAGAAAGAGAGAGAGAGAGAAAGAGAAAGAGAGAGAAAGAGAAAGAGAGAGAATGTACGTGGACATTACTGTGCGATCCGGGTTATCGGAAGACTACCTGTAATTTTCATAAAACGCTACCACAAACGGACGGCCTGGTTTTCACCTATTTCTCAACGACGCTAGAAAAAGAATCCATTAACGTTGCACCCTACTTTAGGAATCCTTCCGTGGCTACTACTTAAAAAATCTCGCGAGGGAAGGGAAATAGAAGGATGGACAAATTGTAACGGATCTCCCAAAAGTCAGTTTTCATTCTATCAGGATTGAGCATTGAAATAAATTTTGTTACATGGTATTTTAATTGTTTGAATAATGATAATTTGTGGATAAATTAAATGAAGCTATTGAGTTATTAATATATTGGTCAGATTGTTAGAATTAGAAGCAAATATTGTGAGAGTAACGAGAGATAGATATAATTGTATATTCTTGTCTGAGAAAAATATTCATTTCTTTTTTTCAAAGTGATATAACTTGATACACTTGATAATTACAGACACAAGAAATTCAACGAATTTTACTTGTTCAGCTTGGTTCTAATGTTACATATAAAAATAATTCTTAAATAATTTATTTTTCATCGAATAAAAATCGCCCAATCCTGTATAACACAACGTAAACCGTACCACAATTATTCTCACGAAATCGTTAACGAAGGTATTGATCGTATCACAGACGAAGGAATAACACGATGACTAGAAAAAATTTTCAAAAATGTTCGATTGACTAGATTTCTCGTTTTCTACGTGTTCCTCGAACCCTATCGGAAGTTGTTCGATTTTGGCTGTAAATTTTAAACCGCGAATATACTTTGGCGAATGATGGAATTAAAAAAGAATTTGGGAGAATGAATAAAAAAAGAAAGAAAGAAAAGGATATGGAGGAGAGAAAATAAAGAAATCGAAGTTTCCATTTACACGAGTGGAAGAAACTCGCCGCCAAAAGCGATTTCTCTTCGAGACTGGATTCTATGAAAGAAGTGAGAGCATATGAGAAGAATGAGGGAAGGAGGGAGAGAAAAAAAAGAGGATCGATAATCGATGAGATGGACGTAAATGGAAGCGAAACGCTTTAAATCTTTCCCGTTGATCGAATCCTCAGAACGATTCGAGATCCATCGATACTAAATTCGCCAAAATAGGTCCCAGATCTGGCATGAGACGACCCTGAATTATTTGTTAGGCATTTAAGCTATATACAGAGGGGTGTATTATCCTTAAAAGGAGATCGATATGTCTCATTGGTGGCGCGTTGGTACAGGGAATCCCTTGGATAGGGAAAACCTTGTTGCAATGGCTAATTTTCTTCTTCTTCTTCTTCTTCTTCTTCTTCTCTTTTTTTTTTCCTCTCTCTCCTCTTCGACTTATTCCTTCGCAGACAAGGATCCATTAGTCAACGCCATGACTGGGCCAGAACTTCCCCTCGAGTTTGTGTCAGAGTTTAGTTCCAAGGACGAGTCCTGCAACATAAAAAGGAACGAATATTTGTAATAAATATACACTGTACAATATTTAAAACGATATTTGGATATTTGGAAGAGTGATAGAATTTAAATTAATATATTATTCTGAATAATTAGAGGATGTATTTAATGGAGGGATACAAAATGAAATGGAAATTTATGAGAGATGATTTTCGAATTAACTTGTTTCCACAAATAAAATTATAATTATCGCTATACGATTAACAAAAGTAATTTCTATTTCAACAATCAAGTTTCATTATTTCGAATTAACTCCTAATGTGTTATCAGCTCATCACTGTGTATTTTAATATGCCACGAATTTTCATTATTATTACTACAATTCTTTTATTCTTGTTATAATACGTCATTTTGATGTTATGAAAATAAAATAATATATCACCAGGAAATATGAATATATAAACCCTAACTTTTTAAAAATAATCAAATTAAAAAAATAAACTTTTTAAAAAATCCAAGCGCACTTGCCCCAATTTCAAAATTACAAAGCAAAAGAAAAACAAAAGAACTCGTACACAATTATTCCGATATCTTTTGACCGGAAATCGTAAAATGCAATTGACAAAAATTTCAATTTGGAAAATAAAAAACATTTCCAATGGCAATTGCTTTAAAAATAAAAGAAAAAAAATTTCGATATCCTCGGGAGGCGCGTTAAAAATAAATCGAAAACGTTTCACGTGAAGTTTCACAGCGAAAATCGCAATGAATTTTTTCGTGCGTGTGTTACGACGTAACTTGAGTGCAGCTCTTCGAGAATCTTCGATCACGAAAGCAATAACACGTTTACGCGCGGTGATTACACGGATACGATGGTTTCGCGCGGCCATTTGCCAATGATTGTCTTCCCACGAATGCGAAATCGAAATGGTTGAAACGTGGTGGACGCATTCGAGAGGCCTTGGGGTGATTTATCGACGAAGAAAAAGAGTTTTCTTGATACTTTTACGAAGATGATATCTGTCATCCAACGATCCTTATCGTCTGTCATTCCATCGATTTTAATGGGGAGAGCATAGAGATGATGATATTTATCTTAACATCACGAGACGATGTTGCGAAACTATTTTGACTGATAATATACAGTGATAATAGAGCGATTGCTTGGTGCATCGATATGTTGAGGAAATTTTGTGGAAAGATGGGAGGAAAAATTAAGAATTGTGGAAAGTTGCGAAGTTCTCTAATTGAAAAAAGGGATAAAATTAAAAATAAAATAATGTCGATACGTTGAGAAAATTTGTGATGGAAGAAATCTTTGCGATGAATAGAATATAAAATTATGACAGAAAGTGAAACGAATTAAATAGAAGGTAAAAAAGAATCAGATTTAAAATTTAACGTGTAAAGTAATAATGTTTAATGGAATGCAATTAATTTTCATTCCCATTAAATTAAAAATTTATATATCGGTAGTGGATGTAAAGATTTTTTTGTACGATTTCATTAATTACTCCGATTTCGAAGGGAGCAGATTACTATGGGAGCGCCTGTTACAATTGGTAATCTGTAATATGATATAAAAATTAATACGAATTTATATTCGATTTAACTGGCGCGGCGCGCAGTGGATATAAAATTAATAAATACGGGGTTTGTGATGAAAGAAGGGAATTCAGTTGGAATTTAATTTACCCACCCGTGAACGCCTGAATATTACACGTCTATACAAATGTCCATAATAAATGCATTGTGGATCAAACCAATATTTCTCGAATTCTATTACTTCATGTTTGCTTTTCCTCCTTCAAAAGGAATATGGTAGAATTTTATTTTGATCCCGAAGGATATTCTTTTTCCCCTTACACGTTGAAAACACAAAATTTTGTTGCAAAAATTTGTTTCTCCACAATTAATCTTGATTACAGTTTACGGGTCTTAAATTTTTAGGGAGAAAGAAAAAAATTTATATAAAAATCCTATACAAATTCAATTGTATCGAATTTCACGTACAATATTTTAATATTTGCGATAAAAAGTAAGTGAATTCCAATAAATTTATATTGGAATTGGAATGAAATGAAACGTAAAAACTACTTACAATGCTGAGGGCGTGCATGATGCAAGCTTGTGTAGTATTCTCAACGTGGATCAACTCGTCGCATTCTTCGTGGTCCAGTCCATTTACATCAGATCGTATTTTAATCGGTGACAAAGCTGCCTCGTTGTCCGTTGATTTACCACTGTCAGGGGAGGGCAATAATTCGTGCCCATCCAGATCTTCTTCTTCCGCGCGTTCCTCGTAATCTGATGCTTTGGTTTCCTGGTTTGAAACAATTTGAAAAAAATAAACTGACTTAAATTTCACGATTTAAAATTTAATCATTAATCAATACATAATAATAATAAACATAACAAAATAAATTTTCAAACAATTTATATTGCCAAATATTTGAATCATTTCAAATAACAATGCACAATAAAAATATTAATATTATAAGATAAATATAAATTCATCGAATGAATAAAATAATAAAATAATATTTCCATAAAATATGTCTCGAAATTTTCCAACGAAAAAGAAAAAAAAACCTATGAAACGAGAATTGTAAGATCCATCGAACAATGCGCGAATAAATTTATACAAAGGATATTGCATGTAAAAATACCCCTAAGAATCGAAAGTACGTGATCAATTGAGCCCTCTGACTTGACCTATTCCACTTTTCTTTTGTACTCTGTGATAGTAAAGCGATATTCCTAGTCGGACGCGTGTCGTACTAGTCGAGCTCTACTTACTTTATCCAGTTGGCTGACCAAAGCGGAACCTGTATCACTTTCTCATTTTTTTCATCTAATTCTCTTCATATTTCTCTGATGCGCTATTAGATATTGCTTGTATATTATAAATAGTGCATTGTTTATTGCACATATTAGAAGAATATTATTTATCTTATTTATTATTATTATCTAGTAGAAATTAATATATATAAATGTAATATTATGAATTATAGAGAGAGATTTTTCAGATTCATATCATAGGAATGAATCAAATAAAAGTTAAAATCAATTTTAACGAACGTTTCGTGGAATCTTATTGTCAAATATCTTTTTATAATCGTTATTATATTGTTCTCAAAAATTCATCTTCGAATTGAATTAACCATTCTGAAATATCATTCTCTGAACTTTCATTATATTATAATTGGACTTAATTAGATCGGTTTAATTGGAAGATCGTATTCAAGATAATCGAGATTCAAGTACCATTTACAATCTTATTCTAAATTTCAAATTAGAGCGATTCAAAATGGAGATTTCAGTGATAATATATTTAAATTTTACAAGTCTTCTCTCATTTAAATCACGTTAACAATTAATAATAAAAAAACTTGTTTCTAATTGCAATTTGATAAAATGGAATTTTTAAATATTTAAATTTCAGAAGTTTTTATCAAAACACACTGATAAATTAAATAAAATAGAAAATGCTTATAATCGAAATTTAATAAATTGAAACCTTCTCCCCTGTAATTACTAGAAAAACAGGGGGGAGAGGAAGAAGAGAGAGGAGAAAAATTGTTCCTTTCACTAAAGAGTCAAGAAGAATCACATTTTCGACGCAATTAATAAGAGTGGCGAGTAGCAAGAGTGAAAATAATGAGACTCTTGAGCGGTGAAATCCGAAACAAAAGTTACGATTGCCTGATAGCTCGATCCTGATATATATACGTTCGCTCGTGCCCTGGAGTTGACATATCGACAGAGAAACATATGATGAAGTAATATTTTTCCAAGTTGTACGTCGTTCCCTACGGCGACAGGATTTCGTTCTTTTGTTACAGAGTTTCATTTCCCCGGTTCATAGCCTTGTCTTAAGCACTCGGAGAGCCCTGCCTCCTCACGATATTACGATTTCCCGTGTTTCCACCCCTTTGCTGCAGAAAACTTATATTGTTTAAATTGACTGCCACTGTTATTATTGCTTCCTGTTCGACGATATTTGAGTTTCAGTTTTACATAGCTCACAGAAATTCTTCTCTCACCAAGTTCATATCATGTTTTTTTTATCTTTTTCAAGATCGATTTTTAAGATATTCATTGAAAATATTTTTCGTTCATCTCGTTGTTTCAATTTACTTTAATTTAATTTTAAAAATTTCCTTTTAAAAATCCGACAAACAGTTTTCTCGATCGAACGAGATCTATTATTTCTATCGTAAATTTGTATTTTTCTTTTTTCTTTTTTATAGTTTTACCAAAATATTCTAATTTAATGAATTGAAAAACCACGAATTTGACACAAATCTGACACAAGTTAAATTCTATTTATTTTTCCTCGCGTTTCGAAAATATTGTCGGAAACAATTCCCAATTTTGTTAATTTTTTCATCGAAGACATTCTACTCTTTAAAAGCTTTCTCCCTCCATCATTATTCCCTCCAATCATTTTTCTTCGCGTTCAGTCGATCGAGCAATATTAAATGAATTCCTCTCAAAGAAAGTGAGAAACTTCTTTCAATATCGCGTTTATCTCACCGAGATTTTTCACTGTGTGTATTTTTTAAATAAATACAAATAAAAAAAAAAAAAGAAAAAACAGAAAGACCAATTCCAGTAATTTCCACTTATATGTGAATAAAGGATGAAAATTCCAATGGTGGGTGAACTTGCGCGATTATGACGGCAAATAAGTCGAGAAATATTCCTGGAATTAAAGCTAGAGCGAATAGAGAAGGTCGTATTTTCTTTTCAGACCAAGCTCCAACCAAGCTTGTTCATTCTGATAAGATTGGCGCAGTCATCGTTCGCTATTTCACATTTCGGGCCAACAAAAATAACGAAAGAGGAAAATCCATCAGGGCGAAATTACTTTTCCTTTAGGGAATTTAATTTTCACGTTACATATAAAGTATCAGTTAACAGTTGTGCGCATCTTTTTAATTTCCATTGGCCGTGCTTCGAATATCACTGTTTTTTTTTTTTTTTTTTTCTATTTTATTTTTCCTCCCTTTTGATTTCTTTATTTTCTATTTTCGTTGATGAAAACGAGGAGGAAATTTTTACGACTAGTATATCTCGCAATTTCTGTATTGCATTTACCTTCTGTGCAATTTCATTTTTACCATTCAATATATTAGATTGGCAAATATCGAAATTAAATGTATATCGAATGTTAACAAGGTTTACGTTGATAAAATTTTGATAGAATTATCAAGAATCATGATTCGAATGTTATTTTAATAAAAATAATTTTTAAATTTGAAGTAATATAAAAAAATATATACAGAATGTTATCAAAATTTATCATTCCTTTTGATTTTGCAATCTCAATAAATTCTAATCAATTAATGAATAAGAAAGCATTTGAAGAAAATGTCATTATATATTTTCTTGAATATTATTATTATATATCTAAGTAATTTATCAAATAATAATATATTACTTTCCTTTGAAAGAATGAAATCAAACGAAGGAGAAATAATAAAATATATTTATCTCTGATATGTCAAGAAACTTACCTGAAAATCTTGCGGTGACGGTGATGATTCCTTCTGATGTTGGCTTGGACTTTGAGGGGGGCTGGGAGCGGATCTGGGGCTTTGGGGTCGGGTTCCCAACTCGTAAATGTTGATCATGTGAGCTGCCTGGGCGTGAACCATCAATTCCCATGCTGAGGGGAATGATACCTTGCAGAGAACGCATAGCAGAGCCGTTGTAGAATCTCCTTAGAACATAAACATGAAAGTATTATGTTTGGTAATAATTTACACATGTGCTGTTTGTCAAAAGTCACCATGTATATTTGTGTGTGTGTGGCTTTACATCTTTTTAAAAATACATATATAAAAAAAAAAAAAAAGAAAGAAATTTAAAAATATAATAATAAGTTAAGACTTAATTAAATAGCTTTCAATTTAGAAAATGAAGTATTATTACTAGCTATTCATTTAAGATAAAAATATAAATAATTTATCTTTTTATCAAAAGTTTGAAAATCATCAATTTTTATCCAAATTTAATATATATTTTTTAATAACTCATTGAATGATATTCGATATTTTTACAAGTATCCTAAGATTTTTTAAGATCTTATTGCTTTCTTGCCTATACAAAACTATTACGCTCTATTCTAACCATGTATAAACCTTACTCAAAATATCAAACGTCAAATTAAAAAATGATTCCCTTACAAAACTTCTCCTTCCCATAATTCACACGATTCATTGCAATCATTCAATCCATTACAACACGATTACCTTTTCCTTTATCTCCCCCAATATTTCTCAAAGTCGAGTCAATACGCGTAAAAAAATCAAGGAAGGAACAACTTTGCAAAGCATCAGAGCGGGGTGTAGGGTAAAGAAAATCCCTTGCAAATTTGTCGAGCAACGGCTACGCTTTCCATCTAACCAAATAGCGGGATTAGCCTTTGAACCGAACGCGGCTTCGAATAAAACTCAAGGATACAATTCCGTTTTGCTCCAGTGGAGAAAGGAAATCGACTCCGGGGATCCAAGATTCGAATTTCATTTTTACATTTCGGCCCATTCGCGATAAGGATAACTTAGAGGAAGAATAGAGGGGTTGGTATGTGTTTCCAAACAACGGCCCTCGAATTTCGATGAAAGCTCTAGGTTCTTTTTATTGAAAAATTTCTTAAAGGCGGAAGGAGAACGTAGCGGAATTCGCACGATCGTTTTTAACCCGTTCTCGTATACATATACATATATATGGGAAAGAGAGGAGGAAAGAGAGTAGATCTTTCTTTCGAGTACGTACTTGGGGCTGTTCCATTGAAGGTGTGACATTTACATGTGAACCGCAGTTTGCAGTAATTCCGCTTGTGCTCCAGCAACTCGCCCAAATCCGTAAACATCTCCCTGCAATTGCCGCAGATCAGGATATCCGGGTTGCCTGCAATGTGGAAATTGTAAATTAGTTTCCATTCGATCTTTGTCTTTTAATCGTGTTTTTTTTATCAGATTTTTATCAAAAGGAGGAGTCGGTCTTCTTTTTTTTAAATCGAAAGTGTAAAGATAACTTGGAAGAAATTTAAAATTTAATTCTCCAAGATGCAAAGTTCGACGTAGTTTAGTCTGAGTCGAATTCAAAGATTCTTGTCGTGCCGTTATTATCTCTTCTCTTCCAATTTATGTCTTACAATCTTATTCCGGAATAATTGCACGCCGATCACTTTGAAGTTGAGAATTAATTCGACTTTTGACCGGGAATATTGGAGTATATATTTCCGTTTTATTAAGGAGAATAATGAAAGATAATTTCTTTCTTCCTTTGCTGTTTCAAATTGAATAGCTAGCTGATGCGATTAGCTTAAAAAGTAAAACTTGTTAGGCAACGTTTGAAACGTGAATTAAATTTCACATAATTATGCTCGAATTGATGTTTAAAATATTAATGTGTACTTTAATATTTTAATTACTTGAAATATTATATATATATTAAAAAAAGAAAAAGAAAAATCGCAGCGACAAAAGATATTAAATATTTACGATATAACCAAAAAAAGGAAAAAAATTTTTTTATATTTAATCTCTAGAATCAACATTCCAATATATATTTCAATTACCATTGACGCGAACATATCGACAGCCTGTGTGTAAATTTAGCTATTCTCCGATGAATTAAAAAAACCTGTGTGTATATATAAAAAAAAAAAAAAAAAAAAATAGAAAAGAAAAAAGTAGTAGTCGAGAATACTTACTATACACTTTAAGTTGATTCAGATCGGGTACAGTTGCCGTGTTCGTGGCGGGTTGTTGCTTCTGTTGTTTAGGATGTTGGGATCGAGCCGGTGGCATCAGCCGGGGTCTCTTCAACGGTGGCGCCAAACGGGGTGGAAAAGCGGTGGACGCGTAGTAACTGAAAATAAAGTTGGATACTGAGTGTCACCATCCACCGCGGAGTGAATAATTGTTTAACACCGCCAGTTGAATACCTAAACAACGCGAAATAACGGCTTTTGGGAACAGCTTTGGGAAACCAGAGTTCGTTCAAGTTTGAGGAACGATTATATATTAACAAAAGGATTTTTATTTGGCGATTCTTCTAGAAAAGAAGATCTATGGAACTTCTTCTTGATTGGGGAATTTTAATTATGATGATTTAGCTGCAAAAATTTGTGCGATTCGGTGAGGGAAATTCGGAAGAGGGAATTGGGAAAGAAATAAAAAGTGGGGGGAAAAAAGGGAACTTCCAACTCGGTACAGAGAAATTTTTCGAAAAGAAGAGAGAAAAGTGGAGAGAAGATTGAAGCTTCCTCGGGTATCAAATAATAGAAAAGCTTTCGAAAGGGAACTACTAAGAAGTAGCTTCGAAATTAAAAATATCTATAATATACGCGAGATACAAAATTTCTCCGAGAGATTCGAATTTCGTTTCAACAAAATTGCACGAATATTCGATCAAGAAATATATTTAAAAATTAAAATCCCTCTTAAATTTCCTTTCCCTTTTCATTTTTATTATCCCCGTGCACGGAAAGGATTAAACGGTCTTCTCGAACAACGTAACAAATTCTACGTATACATTTAATCAAGAAATTTAAACGCAACGTGCACGGCGGAACGTGTTTGCACGCAAGCCGGCTTTCACGAATACTATCGTTTCGATTAAAAGGCTCTCGTGGAACTGCTCTCGTCGTCGTCGAATTTCTAATAAAACTCGACTCGAGGAGTGCTTGTCTTCGAGATCGCTAATTCGCCGAAATTCCAACCATTTCCAGACATCCATTTCACCCGCTAAGAAACACATCCCTTCTATACACGTATTCACGTATATATACATCTCGATAAAGATTCAAAAGGCGTCTACACGTCCACCTAACTGAATTTAATCGGATGTGTTTGGACTTTTGATAAAATCGATGCGACATTGTCGCCGCTCGACAAGCCACTTCGGATACGATAGAAGCGGAGAGGGGTGAGTTTTCGAGCGAAAGAAGAAGAGAGATAGAGAGAGAAGTAGGGAGGGGAGGGAGGAGATCAGAGTGGAAACAAGAGGAGCAGAAAAGAGGAATCGCAACCCCTCGTATTTATCCGGCTATGTATTTCCTCCGTCTGTCCTTGCCCGCTTTCACCCCTCCCTCCGCCAAGCTTTCGTTGAAATAAAACTTCCTCTTCTTTCGCTATACCTCTCTCCCTTCCTTCCACCCTCAAGTCTTCTCTGAATTCTCTCTTTCTCTGTTTCTTGCCAGTTTCTACTCTTCTCACCCTTCGTTTTCATCCTTTTCCTCCCTTCTTTTTCTCCTCGAGAAACGCGTTCTCCTCTTTCCCGTTTAACACGCGTTTTCTTCGCGTTCCATCCGCTTGTTTACACCTTGGAATTTTATCCCGCTTTTGTCGTCGAGCCAGGGCGAAATTCGTTTTCGAAAGGGTTCCAGTTTGAGGGTATGGAGGGGAGAAGGATGAGCAACGATTTAATTGCTGGCTTTCCTTGTCAAACTATTATAAATTTACTCCGGTGTAAGTATTGTTGTTTCAATTTATCGGTGCGTCGATTAAAAAAAAAAGAAAAAAGGAGAGAAAAAAAAAACTTTTTGCCCGTTTAACTAACGACGTTATTATTATTATTAAGTAGGAAGTTTTCTCTCGCCCGTGAAGCTTTTATCATTTGTTCTTTGTTTTCAACCAAGTTGTTAGCGTATATTTTTCCATCCTTTTTACCAGTTTCCAGCCCCTGCGCAAGGATCCTCCTTTTGTTTTTCCCCTTTACATTTATTTAAACTTCGCGTTTCACCAAGAGTTTTTCAGATTTCCACCATTCCTCTTCTCTCTCCTTTCTCCCTACCGTTATAAATTTCTATTTCATCGGTTCCCGGCCAACTGCCTAAAGCGCGTTCCCTTGTTTCGTGTATAAAATACCACCGTATTGGATTTATTTCTATGCCGTTTTAATTTATGTAACAATACCAAGTCAAAGCTTGGAAAATATTTTTACGATAAATATTGTGACGTTTTCCTTTTTTCCTTTTTTTTTTTTTTTTTTTCAATACACGGTGCTGTACTAATAGCGTTTCTATAAAAGATTTCAAAAATATTTATCTAACAATCGATACATAAAAAATGTATCGACGTAAAAAAAAAAAAAAAAACTCAGGAAAATTGACAACAACAATTTCTATTTATTTTCATTATTAAAATTAATTCCTGCAAGATAACAAAATCTGAAAGATCTTTGTCAGTAAATGGAAAAACACGGACGCTCGAGGACAAAAATACAAAGTTCACGTCACGAGACTATATTTAAAAATTTCTAAATATTAAAAAGGAACAAATTAAAATATAACATCAAGTTCCTCCTCTTCTTTCTCCCCAAAAAGAGAGAAAAAAAGAAATATTCAAAAGCACTATAATTAAGAGCAATACGTAACAAAGAATAAGATTAATTGAAAAATAAAAAAGAAATATTTAAAAATAATTTTTATAAAAGATCCCCAACAATGAATTCCAATCAAAATGATCAATTTATCGACGTCACTCGAATCACAACTCCCCCTTCGCACGTTTTACGTTCAGTCATTATTTTTCCCCTCCTTTCCTCCCTCCTTTTCTTTCCCCCGTTCACAACACACCCCGTTCCTTTCCCCCGTCAAAATCTTCCCCCCCATCACGTTCCATCCCCCGTGGCAATAGCGTGACACAAGAGACATCCACGAATTCGTGCCTTCGTGGCGTTGTTAAAAGTTCTCTCAACACCCGACAGAGTTTCACTCTGTTTCACTTTGGAACTTTCGGATAATAAGCGCGAAACTGGCGCGCGCGCGCGCACGAAAGAGAAAGAGAGAGAGGATAGGGACGTAGAAGGAAGAGGGGAGAAGGGTGCGTTAAGGGGTGGCCGAGGGAAACCGACAGAGGAGAGAGAGAGGGAGAGTATCATCTACACCGCCGCTTCCTGTCGTCTCGACTATTTTAATTTTTTTCCCTCTCTTTTTCTCTCTTCCCTTCCTTCTCTCCTCTCCCCAACCGTCCAATTATCGACGACCGCGAAAGTCGTCCTTTGTCGAGGCCGCGACCGCCTTTTCAAGTGCCCCCCTCCCCCACCTTCCTTTCTTCCTTTCTTCGTCTTAATGTCTGCGACCGCTGATAAGAAGCGGGCGGAAGAGGATGGAACAACAGGAGCCGACGGTTGTGCAACGGTCCTTCTCGGTCCAACCGAGAGGAGTAACGATCGTCCTTTAGTTTCGGAAGTTCGATGATTACGTCTGCCGTTCCTCTCCTCGAATCCTCCGCTTGGTGGCGCGGTAATATAACGCGGAGACAAATACGGAGAGAGAGAGAAGGAGAGAGAGAACCGGAGACGGAACTTCGCTCGGTGTTTCCGCTTCCGTTTAAAAGTTGCGCGTGCAACAAGGACTTTTAACTAACGAATCGAGTTTTCCGAGTCTGGCCTCTGGGAAAGACTCGATGGAAGAAGATCGACGCGTTGATCTTTCGGGAGAAGTCGTTTATTTTATTTATCGGTATCTTGTCGGGAAATTTATCTTTGAATCCCTTTAAAATTTTAAACCCGATTAATCGAATAATATGGATACGATCGTTGAAGGAGTCGAGCGATTCTTTTTTTTTTTTTCTTTGATTAGATTATTCATATTTGAATTTAATAAATTTTTGTGAACGTAAGTGCGCGGAAATGGAAATGGAAATTTCGTTTGAATGGAAAATTTTCGGGATAAACGAGTGGAGAGGAATAATTGTGGCGAGTTATTTTTCCCAGATTTTTAATTTCCAGTATTATTTTCGGTTTAATTCGAAAGGGGTGGGTGGGCCGATTCAATTTTAAATTTTCCCCCTCCCGGGGAAGGGATCAGGAATCCGCATTTCCAAGTGGTGAAAAGAAAGGAAAAGCCAAGCCAGGGGGATAGACCTCTATTCGTTTAAATATATAAGCCTGGCGCGAGACAGCCGTGGGGACAAGGGACGACGGGGAATAAATCGACAGATTTTCATCAAGAAGCAACCCTGAGACGGTGGCCGTCCCTCCAAGATTCGACCAACGAGGCCTGTGATTGGCACCGGTGACAATTATTTGTTTTCCACAAATCACCGGGGAACATCGTTCTCCTTTCCTTTCTTTCTTCTTCTTTTTTTTTTTTTTTACCCTTGTTCGTACACTTTTAGATACACATTTAGCCTGTCCGTGACATTTCCACGTGACACTCTATTGGCCAACCGTTCTTTGACCCCTTCTCTTCCCCCTCCCATAAAATAAATTTCCCTTCGTGCATGAAAGGTTTCGATAATGTCACTGCCATCAATGGACCGTGTACGAAAAAAATTAAGATTGGTGAGAGAGAGGGTGGATTTAGGGAAGATAAAACAGATTCTCGATTGATAAAATCTATTGAAATAATTAATTGGAAATTATTATTATTGTATATTATGTCCTCTTATATTTTACACTATAATGTTATAATTATAATCAAATTTATATAATTATCTCAAATTAAATCCAACTTATTATTCTCACAAATTGTTAATATCATAATACTTAGCTTATTCCATAAATAACGTGGTTTCAAGAAGATACTACAAGAAATTAATAAAAGAACAAAATTTTATTAATCTCGAGTAAATTAATTAAGGATTACAATTATTTAATTCCATATAAATTTCACGTACAATCGAAACCAATACTGAACTAATCCATCAAATATATATATAAAAAAAACAAAGTTAAAACGAAATTATCTATATGGAATCGTTCAATATATATATATAAAAAAAAAAAATGATGACAAATTGATACGATTAATCGATAGAAAAGACATGGGCGAGAGTTCATATTAAGGAAAGATAAATGAAGGTTGAATCCGTGGATAACAGTGGCGATTATTTCCTCTCGATGAATCACACGAAACATTACGAAGCCATGTAAGCAAGAAGTTTCTCCATCCCTCTTATTTTTTTCCCCCCTTTGCCGTATACTTTCAGGATCAGCGAGGGGGGACCTGGCCGCGACGTTTCGAGTTATATCGGTCGGCAACAATGAGTCATTGTCAGAATTTCTGAAATAGAACGGAACCCTCCCCCTCCACACTTTATTTCGAGCAATTTGACCGAGTCTCGCCTCGAGATTCCTCCCCCGGGGAAGGAGGAGGGAAATTAAAAAACGTTTGTTAAAAGGTCGTCTTAAATGGCAGTTTTAAATTTTTCCACTTTAAATATATTAGCAATCCTTTTATGAATCGTTCGAGAGTGGAAAATATCGAGCGAAAAGAGGAGAAGGTGAGAGGAGAGAAGGACAGAGGGGTTGAATTTTAAATCCCTTTTAAAAAATTATCCTATCACGATGAATAGTAAGAACAAGGAAATATCGTCCATTTGTTTAAACTCGATTCTTTAAGTATAATTATTCCACTGTGAACGGATTAAACGATTAAATTATTATATATTGTTTTTTTGTTATATTAATTTAACAATTGATAAAATTGTTCGAAATAATTCTGCAGAATTCTCTATGTTTAAATAATTTAAGGGATTTTTGCGCGAATTTAATTATTATTATTATTATTATTTTTTTTTCGTTTTAAATTAAATCCTAGAAGATATATACTGTGTGTTTATAGAAGCGCGAGGAATATAGTATTTTTAACAGGTTTTTCCAATCTCGTATCAATTTTCAGGTATCCTTTATCGTAATATTATAAGCCTATTAGCCGCTCCACTCGCACAACGCTTAACTTGCACGTGTGACAGCTTGCTCGGCTGAATGAATTTTAATGAAATCTGGTATTAGGGGGGGTTTGGGTTAGTATTTATCCGACAAATTCAACTTCCGTTCACGTTGTTTCAATCTGAACACATACGCGCGCGTGTCCACCAGGCACCGAGATTTAACGAAGAATCGATCCCAATGCGGGTTCACTTATTGCTCGCAATTGTCCAACAAATATATATTTTAATAAATGAAACGAAATTTTGATTGAGAAAAATGTAGGAGAAGGAATTTTAAATTTTTTCATCCCTATTTTCTTTTCTTCTTCTTTTTTTTTTAATACTTTTACAAATTAAAAAACGTTATTTAAGATTTGTCTAAAAAGACTCGACAATAATAATTTATTATATTATCGATTTGTTGCAAAAATTAAAATTCACACCCCCTAAAATTGACGAACTAAAATATATTTTGAAATAATTGCGTTATTTGTAATCCTCTTCTCGTGGCCGCGTCAACGAAATTGCTTTATCGCTGTCCCGTGGCGCAATTTTATTTTATTCTATTCTATCCCCCCCCCCCATGCTCGTGACGGTAAAGAAACTGGTACAATGTGTATGCGACAAAACCTGCCCGCCTATATATTTTACTATCACAAGTATTACCACTTGGACGGTTCGTGGTCGAGAGAAACGCAACTCCCCCTCCCCCCCAACTGACTATAAATAATATTTCTGTCGTAGCGTTTCACTGCCGTTTCCCCGCAATTATTGCGTTTCTCATAACCGATGTCATAATTCTATCCAGAGTAACAGGGCCATTCGTAACTTCTGTCAGTCCAGTTCATTTTAATGTTTCCTTTTTTCGCTTGTACACCCCTCCCCTCCCCTCCCCTCCCTCCATTTCCACTCTTATGAGTTTTTTCCATTGAAAAAAAAAAAAAAAAAGGAAGAGTAAAAAATAGTGGAATTTAGTTGGAAAAAAATATTTTTTTCCCCTCCCCCCTTTTTTGTATTTTACCACAGATTATTTCTCTGTATTCGGTATTCTTTATGTTTATTATATGGAAACACCTATTTATATTCATGACTCCGTTGTTTTCTTTCCCAGTGCAAAAGATGGCCATAATTTTCCCTTCACGAGAGTTTAAGGTGCGCTGCAAGGAGCGTATTAGTCACGTGTATTAAAGCTGCTCTTTTAGCACCGTTTTTTTTTTCTTTTTTTTTAATACTACAACCTTTCAGAAGCAACGAATTTGCATAACAAAGATGAACAAGTTACCCGGAGTAAGAGAATTTCATTGTTCCGTTCTGTTTGCAAGTAAATCGTATATTATCATCAGGAAAGACATTTTGCCGTTGCCGTGATATCATTGCAAAGACATTTCTGGAATATTCTGCCGTTGCTAAATATTTCCTTGCTCTTTCTTTTTTTTTTTCCACAATTTATAATATCAGCGAATCTTCTAATTGTCATTAGAGGCAAATTGCATCTAATCACTAATTAAGATTTATAATCTTTAAAATTTATTTCTCGCTCAATTTTTAAAAATAATAATTAATTAACGAATATAATATTAACCAGGCTATCAGTTAATCGCATGATTTATATAATTAATAAAATTTATACAACTATTCGACTACAACAACTATTCTGAGAACGTTATTCGAGGAAATTTAATCGAATTAATTACTTGTAAATTCTGCCATTTAAACTTTAATATAATTACGAAACAGGATCCAGTTAATATTTTGAAGCACCGGTTAATACGTAATAGTTATAAGCTTGTTTTATTGGGATCCGTTTGAAGAGATCTCTGTCCGCTCCCGTTAAAAAATGCAATGGCACAATGACGTTATTATACGTTGATCCTCACTACTTCAACCCGTAACCCGTATACGTCAGTTCTAAATATCGAGAAACCTTTGATCAGCGAAAAGGATTATCTTTCAGTGTCCTCGTAAAGATTTCATTCCGTTGCCTGACATTCACGTGACAGTGGACATCTAATAAAATTATCAAATCGATATTTGCTATCACGTAACGCAACGTCTCTTATAAACCGATTGAAAAATCGTGAAAAAATATTAAGTATGTATGTAATTATCTCTCGATCGATTATTTTTCAATCCCTGGTAAAATCTTGCATCTCTTTGCAAGCATTTGAACATCGATATCAAACGCACTTTTATCTAATTTTTCTTACAGATCTCAAGGATGCATAATTTTCGAAAGGCTAGGAAGGGAAGAAAAATATCAAAGAAAGAAAGAAAAAGTATTCCTTAGAAATATTCCAACTTTACGTTCCACCATCAAGCGAGTTATTTCAGTGAAAATTTTCAAAATTTTCACGGGAAAGTAAAAAGGAATTATCGCGTTATTATTCGACGGAAATATTTTGCAAAAAATTTCGAATCTTTATCAGCCAAGTTTACGTATTTATCGTGATACAACGTACGTAAAGCGCGCATTAATCAAGGTACATTAAGGATGGATTTACGTGTGCGTAATTAGAGGGAGGGAGAGAATGGAATAAGATTTTCCAAGAGGAATTTCCTAAGATTTCCATTGCGCGAAGAATCAGAGAGAGGAAAACGCGGAGAGAGGTTTATATACGTGCCACCATCTCATTTCCTTTCACGAGGAAACTTTTCACCGTGGCGTATGATAGTTTTCGGCCTGGCCAAGATTTCTACGAGCAATTAAAGAGTGCTCGGAAAGTTTCACCGCGGAACGATGGAAGGAATTATCGTGAAATCTCGCAGCTACTCTTTCCAACCCCCCCTTCTTATATCTCGTTCACGGGATCGAGATTTCTTATTTGATTACCCGGACGAGATTCCAGTCTAATCCCTTGGATTATTTGCTCACGCGTACGGACCTGATCTTTCGGAGAATTTTTCCCTCCTTTTTTTAAATTTTATGAAAGAAAGAAGTTGGGAAGAAGAAGAAGAAGAAGAAGAAGAAGAAGAAGAAGAAGAAGAAGTTAAGTCGATTGTGGAAAATATTATTAGAGAGCCTGTATTAAGTGATATTGCGCTTGAATACCGAGAGACTCGACAGGAGGGATTTATTTCCCCGTGACAGCAGTTTTTCTTTGTTCCACGCTGGCGAAAATCAAATTACGCGTCGCCTGCGAAAGGATTTTCATCTCTTCGCGTTCTTTTAGATCAAAGGATAAGTATCGCGTAAATCGTGAATTCCTTTCGCCATTTCGCCATTTTATTATTGTGCCCCGTCACGGAGGGAGGGGAGATTTTTGCCCCCCCTCCCCTTTTTTTAATAATATCCTACCCTTTGAAATCGCCGCGTACGAATTTAAAAAATTTATTTATTTTAACCTTTTCCCAAGAAAATGAGAATTAACTAGTGGAGAGCTAAAAAAAAAAAGGATTTCCTCTCGTCCATTCCCTCAAAATATTTTCTTTACGAAATTAATATAAAATAAAAATTGGAACCAGGGAGGAAAGATCGGGGAAAATTTGAAACAACGCGAATATTTGCAGATTCATAACAAAAGGGAAGATGACTTTTTCCTACTCAAAATCGAACATCCTTTTCACCTCATCCTTTTCTAACGCGAAAAGTTTCAACGTTGATCCAACGAAGTTAAATAAAATTCCTTGGAAAATTTTCAAATCTAGAAACACTTCGATATATTTTTTTTCGCAACGCGGAATTACAATACATACAAATATATACACACACACAGGGAAGAAGCGAGAATGGGAGGGCGCGCAAAAATCACACGGCACCACGATAATTAGTAGCATGAACGTGCACCTCTGTCAAAGGTTGGATCAAAATCCGCCGTCTAAAAGGAGGGGCGCCGCCGACAAAGAAACCTAGCTGTCGCCGAAGAAAACGAGCAAGGTTTTGCCCTTCCCTTCCCGTATTATACCGTTGGTCTGCTGCAAATTAGACGATAGGCGTTGCACCAGCAACGTAACGCCAAGTAGTTTGAAACTGGTTGTTAAACCAATGCAAATTACTGCAAGACAATCCTCCCTCCCCATCCCCGTTGTTGCGGCGGGGGCAGAGGCGTGAGAGAGGCGTGGACCCGAACCACCGGGAACCGTGGTCTCGTCCTTTCTAATTACGTATCGTGGACGCAGGATGGAAAGGAGGATGGAAAAGCTTAACCAAGTTTTCACGAATTAATGCCACCATCCTTCTCCCGCACATGTCCACGCGAATTTCGCGTCTCGTTCGAGACCTCTCCTCCCCCCTCGATTTCGTAATTGGACGCTAAACCGATTTCGACGATGTTCCTTCCATCCGCAGGTAAACGAGGGAAGGAATTCCGAGGTGAAAGTGAAAAATATCACGATTTTTTTCTTTCAGACGTCATTTTGGATTTAGAAAGAACGAGGATTTATCTCTTGGAAAAAATAGTATTTATAGTAAGGGGAAGAAATTCACGTATTTTTTATATATTTCAATTGAAATTGTTAATTTTTTGACCAATAGTTAAAATTTCAACAACAGTTTTCGATTTTAATTGAGGGAACTCGTCGTCGAAATTAATTGTTGCAATTTAACTCAACGAGGTGATCTCTTAAGATTCTCTTAAGATGAAATTTTACACCCCATCCGAAGTTATTTCTACCGATTTTGTGGATTTTTGCGTCTATAATCTGGATAACGATGTATAATCGATTATGTAATTAAATTACCATCGATATCGTGAAAAGGGAAATCGAGGACAATAAGCTCGTGATATAAATCTCCGCTGCTCCCAGTACGAAATAGAGGTTAATCGTAGTTGTGAAACGATACCCTGAGGGATGAATATTCCTGATTAACTCGATATCCTTTCTTGCGTATACACCAGGGTATTACACCTACATTACATCCAATTTAGTAGTAAAATTGCAGGTCATACGCGATACGCCGCTAACAAAATTCCCTGTCAGATTTAATTAACGCGTATAAAATTATCGATACACGATCTTCAACAATTTCCTACGTTACATTAGCGTGTATCGTCTTACCTCGTGTTTTTAACCATACTATCATTCACTGTCTTTGTCTTCTACTATATATTTTGTTAGCAAGCAACAGCAACATTCCAAACATAAAATTGAAAATTAAAATTCAAAGTTTGGAGATTTATTGGGAGCAAAGTATCGCGACGAGATTGAAAAATAATTAATTTTAATCCAACGTTTCATTTTCTTAATAAAATCTTTCTAATCTTCTAAAAATTGAAAAATTTCCAATTTGAAAAATATATATAAAGAATCACAATTTGGGATTTAATTATTTTAAAAAATTTATCTTATGGAACAAAATCAATCGATTCTTCCCCCAAAATATCCGATATATTCGATTCCAAGTTAACGAACGAAACGAGATATAAATTAAAATCGATTCAATTCCTGTAGTTTCGTCATTGAAAATAAAAAAGAAAAAAAAAATTCCTCCCACTTTCCTCGATCGAAACGAGGTCGACATCCATCGGAATCTGACGTCTGGCGACACTTAATTCGACAGAGGGCAGAGATAGACGTCTGAAATCCGTGCACTTAATGTATGTCGATGGGGATCAAGCTTATAGGCCGGTGCGCTGTGTCGGGGTCACGATGCATCGTGTCCAGTTAAGCCTCCTAGTCACAAAGCGATGTCTTGAGGGACGAATGTCCCTAATTAACCTGACACCCTTTGCCGTGTATGCGCCACGAGGTCGGCCAGTCGTTACGCCCGTTTATATATATATATATATATATATACACACACATACATATATACATATATATCTATACATCCGATTCAATTTGTAATTAATCCTCGAGGTTTCGGCCTCGAGAAAATTCACGGGAGGGCCATTTACTTAATTGGTCCTCGTTAATACGCGATGCCCAGAGATCTTAGATGCCCACTTGCCTCGAATATCGTCGTTTCATACTGCGATTCACCTCCACGGTCTTATATATACACGGTTATCCTTCCGGGAGACCGGCCATCTATTTTCGGAGTACAGGAATAACTCGAGATACTTGGCAAAATACCTGGCTAAATATCGCTGAGAGCGTGACAGGACACGATACGAGTTTTTTTTGATTTTTGATCCTTAGTTTTTGATACTTGGAAATTATGTACCATTACAAGAATTGGAAAATGAGTATTTTTAAACGAGACGATTAATTATTTATCTGAAATTTAGATAAATTTTTTTCCTTGAAAAATATATTGTTCGAAAATTTGTTGTTTGGGGATGCAAAGAATTCCATCCGTTTAAGGAACGATTAATTATTTATCTGAAATTTAGATAAATTTTTTTCCTTGAAAAATATATTGTTCGAAAATTTGTTGTTTGGGGATGCAAAGAATTCCATCCGTTTAAGGAACGATTAATTATTTATCTGAAATTTAGATAAGTTTTTTTTCCTTGAAAAATATATTGTTCGCAAATTTGTTGTTTGGGGATGCAAAGACACGAATTCCATCCGTTTAAGGAACGATAAGAATATTCAGAGATAAAGAGGCCGATCTTTTACAAAAAGCGGGGAAGAAAAGGCAAAGAATTTCGCAATCGTAAGCAACGCTTTATCTATAACCGCGGAATGGAACAAGCGGAAAAAATTCGACGAGAGCAGGGACAAAGAAAGTAATACGGCCAACGATAATTTACCACTCGAATATTCACCGCCATTCTCGGCGCATAATTTTCTCGATATAATAGTTTCCCCGTAAAATCTCGAAGGGGAGGGGAGGGAGGGGAATCGCGATAACTCTCATAACTCTATTAACTCGAAACCATGGCGCGGAATCATCTTCGATAATTTTTAAATCAAATGTAAATGATAAGAAAATAAATATAATTGAAATATATTGGAATCCGATGAATCGTAGTGGCAATTTTCCACTTCGCGTTAAAATATTTTTATACGCGAAGGAAAAAAAAGAGAATCGTGTCTTATTAATTAAATTCAATAATTAAAATATTCTGCGCGAACGGAGTGTGGAATTTTATACGGAAATTCGCGGAAATGCGTGTTTTATTAATTAAACAAATTTATTAATTTAGTAATTATCAGAATAATAATAATAATAAAGGTTCAAAATGAGTCGACGAAATGAATTAAAGAATCGAGTGAAAAATATAAATAATAATAAAAAGAAGAAAATACATTGACAAATACATTAACAAATCTGTTGCACAGAAAGTGTTTATGCTCTATGTAATTTAATTAATAATAAATTTAAGACGCAAGATTTCGAGAAGAGTAAGCAAATGTATACCAAATTTTTAATGGCTAATAGAATTTCTATACTTTATCTTTTCTTCCTTTTTCTTTTTCATAATAATATGAAAAAGATTTATTAATAACGTCTATTATTTCTCTTCTAATGGTCCACCATCTAGAAGTCTATCTATCTTCGAAATTAACGATTTAAATTTCCCTAAATTTAAATACGCTTTTAATCGAATTTTAAAGAACAAGTCACGTGACGGATATTCGAATTTTAATTTTCAATTATCATTAAGAGATATCCGACTCGCGTCGTTTATCCGTGAAAAATAAACTCTCGACCCATTGATCCGAATTGTTCTAAAAATTGTCCCGTTAACGATAAATTAAACGTGCATATTTCACGAGTAATAATTTCACAAAACACGCTCGTACAAAGGAATAAACTTTATCGATTCGAAAAAAAAAAAAAAGAAACAATCCCCTCGGTATCTCGATTACAAGGGGATGGTTTAATAAATAAAACTATTCGGCGTTCGAATATTGGTTTCGAATATTTTTTTTCTTTTTTCTTTTTTTTTTTTATCCACGCAGGCCACGCCAGATGTTTCCTTTCTTTCTTTCCTCCCTCCCTCCCTCCTTCCTTCCTTCCTTCTTTTTTCACAACGATCGACCAAAATAAAACGCGGACAAAATCTCTATATACAGGTTTGAACTTTACGACCGTTCCCCTCAATCTGTAATCATTAAACCGGACAGGAATTCATACGCTGTTTTTAATGGCGCTTTTAACGCTGCTTCCAGCGCACGACTTTTAATCGTACCACTCCTCCACCAACCCCTCTCCCTCCCTCTCCCTCGATACAAGTTTTAAAACTGAAATGACCATTTTTTTGCACCATTTCGTTTCGGTACATATGAAGGCACGGATTTGCGAGCACTCGTCAACATTTAATTTTAGTAAGTCGTAACACCGGTAATTTCGCTCCGAAAACCAACTGTTTCTACGCGTTCATAGGCGAAGTTCGAATAATTGCACTATCTATTTATTTCGTTCTCGAATTCTATCTTTGCTCAACTTTTTGCGATTCTTCTTCAAAGAAATACATATATATCCGAATGCCAATAATAATCACTTTCACAGAGAAGTAAAAAAAAAAGATACATCTACACTTTTCTTATTCGTCTCGAGACGAGAAATACACGTGTATTCGAGAAAAAATTGATTTTGATTAGAAACATAAAGTTTCCATGATTTTTAATTCCCCTCTCCCTTCCTAACAATTGGAAAATGCCAATCAAACTATCTCCATCCAACAAGAAACCACCACCGCTCCCCTAACAAGCATCGTAATCGACGTCTCTCGAGCAAACCGGGACCCGAAGAACAACAACTAAACACCCAAGTGATTTTCGAATACAATTTCCTTGCCACCTTGTGGTGGTATCGAGGCGAAACCGAGGAGAGAGACCGATACCGTCGCGTGCAAGAAAGTTAATCGAACGCCAATCCTCCGGATCCATTCCGACCCGTCTTCGCCATTTATCGGTTTATTCAGAAACCATAGAATTCCTCTCTCGTTTCCCAGGAGAAAAGAAGGAAAAAAAAAAGAGAATGCAAGGAGAAAAGCGTCGAAATTGGCCGCAGAGAGAGAGAGAGAGAGAGAGAGAGAGAGAGAGAGAGAGAGAGAGAGAGAGGAAAAACAAAAGTGAATTCGGAAAAATAGGAGACGAAACGTGGATGGAAAAGGAGGGGGGGAGGAAAAAGGAAGGGAAAAAATATGAAAAGCAATCAATTCCTTTTTAGTCGGCGAGCAATAGCAACAATGTTCCGGGGCCGCGTCGCTTGTACCGCGTGTCGCTTGTGGCGATTTTAGATGCCTCGTGTGCGTTACACGTTTGCCCGTGTGTGTACGTGTGTGTTTTCTATGGGGGCGCGTGTTGCATATTTAAAGCAGGGCGCAAGGATGGAATATAAAGTCCTTTGGAAAACGGGGATAAAAAAGAAGAAAAAAGAGAAGGAGAGAAAAAAAGAGGAAGGGGGTGTACAACACGGTTGCGCAAGGGAGGAATTAATAAAGCAACGAGAGGGCAACGTCACGTGGTTTGGACGAGAAGAAAAGGGCGGGTGGATGTGTCTCTCCCTTGTCCACGGTTATAATTCCGTTCCAACCGGGTGCAAACCCCGGCCTCTCTCACTTTAGAGAGAAAGAGAGAGAGCTTATGACTTTTATTCGGCCCTGTTTCTAGCTTTCTAGGAACACATCCTCTCTTTCTCCAGCCCGGTCACGAACTGTCTCTGAATCGCAACAATTAAAGCGAAAAAGCACGCGTTGGAGGGGCAGCGGTCAACGCGTGGACAAAAGCTCTTCCATTTTTCGATTTCCCTTCCCTTTTTTTTTTTTTGAATCTTTTTCGCGTGCCCCTTTTCATTCGATCGCCGGTGGTTGGCCACCAATTGCCACGAAGATGCGCAGGCGAGGCGATACATCGTATCACGGGTTACACCAACGAGTTACAACCGTGAATTCGGGGTTCAATTAAATTCGCGTTCAATGTTCAAATTACATTTTTCGTGCGCGACGTTGCGTTTATTTAATACATTTCCCCGTGCTGTGGAGAATATTTCGAAATTTGATTATACTTTTAGAGAATGTGTGTGTGTGTGTGTGTATACATTTCAGAGCATCCCTCTATAAATAATAAGCATAAACGAGGACAAAGCCATTTCGATAAAGAGCAAAACAATTTCTTCCATCGAAACCACGTTCGACGATAAAATCGATAACCACGAAATTCGTCGTTTCTATATATCTATATATCTCTCTTAACCTTTGGTCCACGGTGTGACACAAACGGATTCTAAATTACACGGAAATTCATTTCTCACTTCGACAGAGGAAAAATGCCGTTTCACCCGGGGAAATTCGCGTTGTGTCGCTGGAAACATAGAAAGGCAGCCACCAGGTTGCGCTTTAAATAATTATTATCCATGGTCACGTGAGCATAATAACGTTGCCGTGTACCGCCTCGCTTTGATAATCGCACGTGCATCGCCTCTTTAAGTTCCACTTCCATTCAATCAACCCGGTCCTTGTTCGCTTCTTGAGCGAGGCGAAGCGAGCGGCCGATTAATTGGACGAATACCTCGAGGGTGAAGGAAGGTGAAGGGGGGAGGGGAGAAAGAAGAAAAGAAATTAAAAAAAAAAAAAAAAAAAAAAAAGAAAGAAAAAAAAGAAGAGAAGAAAAAAATGATAGCGTGCAGTAGGCGAATAATTAAGCGCTAATGCATCCTGTCGTCGAGGGTGTTTGCTTGCAGACTGACTAATCAACCCTTGCATGCTTCGTTTGCCTCTATTCAAGAAGGTGGAGTCGTGATTTCGCGACGCGACCTCTCCACAAAGACCGAACCTGATACGCTCCCTTATTTTCTGTTTCCTCCTTAACCATTCAATCGTCATCACCCCATCGTTCTCCTCACTTTCCCTCGCATTGTCCTTCCAAATTTGATTCTCACGGTTAAAACTAAATATCGCCCTAAACTAAATATCAATCATCGGAAAGCGACGCGTCGAATGAAATATCAATCGAATTGGGATCGAAATTTACGTATATCAAATAACGTAGCTGCGTTTAAAGAAAAATTCTCGAATACCGAATGAAAAATATTGTCCCATCATTTCAAAATCTATCGAAATTCGATTGAATTTTTTTTATCCTTCCCTGAATATCGATTCCTCTCGATTCCAAATTAATACAATTTCTCTTAAGTCAAATCTGAAGTGAAAGGATGCTATAAGAGTCGAAACGATAAATCTTTCACAACCCTTTCATCTACCACTTCTTTCTCGCGTCCAATTTGAAGAAGATGCGCGAAAGGATTTTCTATACTATAAATATTAACAAATCCAGAAGGATACATCCAGCTCAAGTCAACGCAAGAGAATCCGTTGCTTGCTTCGGGATGAAAACGCGTGTTGATTTCCTAATGTTTTATTTAATCGGGTTCTGCTGTTTGCTTTTCTCGTCTTGCTTAAAAAAAAAAAAATCCGCGTCTCTTCGCGGGCGGAAATACCTTTTATTTGTGTGCACACACGTCTTAGAGAGAAGTCTAGTGATATTTTCGATATTAGAAAAGTAGAGCTTCTTTAACAGTTTCAAGAATTTCACCTTTTTAAATGGACAACGGCGAGAAAAGTCCCTTTGAACGACGATAGATCCTGCTTGAAAAATCTACTTCTGCAGTTCATTCGAACGCGATTCTCTTCTCCTTGCTTCTTTTTTCTGCTTGAAACGTGTTATTTTTTTCTCTCTTTCTCTTTTTTTCATTAAATTTTCGAGACTAAGAAAAGGAGAGAAAGAAAAGAGAGCAGGGTCGATTTATTTATTCGAATACTCCTTTTTTTAATAATGTTCGAAAATTCGTTTTATTTAATTCAACGTGTCCTTCGACAGAATTGCTATTATAGAAATACCTATCAACAGAAGTTACTTCTGTCGATACAGTGCAAATGGAATGGAATAATCATTTCCTCCATTTCTAACTTCCAAGTCTATTATTATTTTCTTCCATTTTTCCAATAGAATTCACGTTTTTCAAACCCTCTATTCTTCGTTCATATTCTAGAGGAAAAAAAGTTCCAAAAAAAATCCCGAATTAAATAGAAATTATACTTTTCCAATTAATAATTATTAAGAGGGGGAGGAAAAAAAAAAGGATAAAGATAAATATCGATTATCACGTGGAAAAAATTGGAATTGGAATTGCCAGAAGTTAATAAATGCGTTCACGCATCGGCGCGAAAACGATACACGGAAAAATAAATTAATAAACTTCAATATTGTTGCCGATATTCCTCTTGCATATCGCGTACACGAGGCAGAAGTAAAACATTCGTGAAACGGGCCGAGATAATAATTATGATTTACGGTCTGGTAGTTATAATTCCAGCATCGACGGGCAAATTATGCCCGGCTTTTCGAAAATTTGAACCCGTGCGCGCGTGCACGGTCATCGTACTTCCCTTTCGAGATGCTTTCGAAATGTTCTCGATGGAAGGAGATGAGCTTAACACGCACAACCTTTCATTCGGCGCGATTAGCTCCGTGGAAAAATTTATTTCCACGGAACGAGTAATATCGTAATATCAAATGTAGTTTGGAAATTTATTTATAAAATACGGAAATACGCCAAGGTATTCGAATATTTTTGCATCTTTTGATGAAATTTTAATGAAAAATTTTTGATCCCTTTAATGAAATTTCGCGAGTAAAGGATTATGGATTATATATACGAAGCGATTGTTTTTTTTTTTTATCGAAATATTATTCGAAATTAAAGTTTCGATTTATTTTTTTTTTTATAAATTTTACCATAATAGAGCAAAATTTTAAATTACAAATGTTCAGAATTTAGTGTGTTTTGGGATAATTTGAACGTACGTGATACCGATTGTATCTTCTATTTTGGATAACATTCGATACAAATATCGAATAGTTTTTGGTCGTGATTCAAATAAATAATATTTTTCAAACCACTCTATACTATCGTTTTGTAGAAATATCGTTTCGATTTCCAGTGTTTCGAGTATTTCAAACTATTTCAAATTTTCTTTTGTTTTTTAATGAATTATGCGAGTCGAAAAGCCGTTCCCAAGCAATATCGAATATCAAAAATATTTTCATTTTACGTACCTATCAATCGCAGAAAATTGTGAATATACCGTGTTTTTAAAACTGGGCAAGAAAATTTGTATCTCCACGTGATTCGCACTCACCTGTCGTAGTAGTAGTCCCTGAAATCAGAAAAAATATTAAAAAAATTAGCGGAGGAATTTTTTAAAAGAATTATTCGCAACAATTAGCTAAAAATAAACACTGCTTCTTAAAACACGATCAATTTACATATCGTTCGATATTAAATCCTTAAAATTAATTCCCTTCGTATAATTTTCATAATAATTTTGCAAAAGCTTTTCCTTTCCTTTCCAAGTTATCCTCCTGTTTAGGTATTTCGATCGAATATCTGGGAGGGAAACAAAAAGGCGGAAAATTCAATAAAAATCGATATGTCGTTTTTTATGCAGTCAAGCACAAAATAAACACGAGCACGGGAGAAATATAATATTTTTAAGCTTTCAAAAAATACGCAAATAGCGGGAACAAAGAGAAAAATGCACGATCATGTTTCGCGATGTCGAAACGAGGAACCGGTGGAATGACGACCGACAAACGTTTCAACGGACGTGATCAGAAATTACCACCACGTATGTACAATAGACGAAACATCAAACGAATTCCACGAAAATAGTAGAGAAAAAACAATTCGCGCATATTACTCGCTGAAAATAATAAAAAAAAAATATATATATATATATATATGTATCTATTCATTCCTTTCCAAAGTATCTATTTTTGATATTTCATCTAAAGGTTCGATAAAAATTTGTGAGGAGTGAAAATAGAAATTTTCTATAGACATATTATTTAGACATATATATATTATTATAAATAAAATATTAAATAACGAGATTTTAACCGATTAAATTTAATTTTCTGTAAATAATTTTAACATTTTTCCTTTCAGAATCATTTCTGATAAATAATAAATTATTTCGATTTGATTTCAGATTTCTGGAAGGGAGGTTGACAAGTTTTTAATTAATTCGTAATAACGAATAAAAATAACAAGAAATTAAATTCAGAAGGTAAAAACCGATTTAATTTAATTTTCTAAAAATGTCTCAATATCAGAATTCAATTCCCCTTTTTATCTAATATTTTGAGAATCGAACGATCGTACACCACGAATAAACATTTTGCCATCAAATTCTAGAAGAGCATTGAAAACTCTTTTCAAATTCATTTAAAATTCTAAAAAGAATAAAATGAGCGGTGTCTCGCTTCATCATGTATCGCACGCATGTATCATCATTTTATACACATACATTGCAACAACAATTGTGTTAAAGTTCAATTTCCATTAACGATCGAATCGAGACACAGTCACAGTTCAATCACTGTTTAGTGCTTCCTGAATCCAGGGGAAGTGTTCAAGTTCCAGTCACGTTCCAGTATAGTGAGTGATGTTTCAAAGGCGATCGAATCGTGACTAAACCGCCGCTCCAAGTCGAAGGTGGCGCGACATTTACCCCTTTTCTGCATTTGAAATTCGGCGATTTAAATGCATTCTGCTCGCATCCCTCTTAAACGGTGGCGAATTATTCCTTCTCTCCACCAGGAGAGATCTTATTTTCTATTTTTATTCGACGCTGCAAATAAGATGATATACTCGTTCGAAATACACACGTATGTATTTAACTTTGAAAAGTATCTTTAAAGATATTTAAAAATTGATGGGAGAGAGATGGAATTTTTACAAGATTAAGCAAGAGTTCGACAATTAGAAAAAGAAATGTTTTCCATTTCATCAACACTATTAAATCGAAGCGTGCAACAGATGTTCTTAAATATCCAACCAAGTTCACCGAAATGGAAAAATCAAAATTGACCCGGTGTCGGATCGGTTGAACGATGGATTCAATGACGCGAGTTCATTTATACGTCGCCCGGTTATTGATTTGTTCGGGAATGGTTTTCGAAGAAAATTGTACTACGGCTTTCGCTAAATCGATCCCTTGCATCTTTTACGTTAATAGACCTCGCAGCTTTTATATTCTTCCAAGAAACCAGCAGAAATAGACTCGTATACTTCTATAATCGAAGTTCTACTTTTTATTTTATTTTTTCTTCTACGAAAAAAAGAAACAACAATTGCGTCCACGATTTTCGAATCGTTTGAGAATAATATAATATTTCTACTTTTTTTTCCAAAAAGAGAAGAAAATAAAAGATTAATTTTGACCTCAATCTTTTTAGCACGGTGGAAATGGAAATCGTTTTTTCCTTTTCTTTTCAATCCTAGAAAGATTTGCCACTATTTATAAGACAGTTAAATTTTCCTACGCTACTTAAGGTTATCGTATGGGATTACTGTGAATTACACAATCCTATGTATATGTAGGTGATAAAAGTAGGGGAATGGTTAAAAAGAAACGGTTAACGAAAGGAATGAAATGGAAAAAGGGATATAGAAATTTCCAATTGTCGACTATTCTACATTTTAAAGAATCTAGAAATCGATTGAAAAAATTTATGTATTTAATAAAAATAGATATTTTCAAATAATTATTGTAAACTATAACGTTTCATTTAGTGAAAAACCCGACTCTCTACACCGAAAGATATTCGATATATACGAAGTATCAAATTTTGCGAGCAAGGCAAATACAATTAAAATGCTATTTTGCAAATTTCGATACACGTCATTTTATGTCATTATTACGGACAACTATACAATTTTAATCATTGAAAATTTCAGTTTTCTACGATGGCGAGCAATCAATACCGACGAAGTATCAAATTTTGTCAGAAGCGACGTGAATGGAAATATAATTAAAATCCTATTTTCCAAATTTTTGATCATTATAGATAAGCGTGAAATTTTATTTATTTATCAAATTTCGTCGATCCACAGTGTTGGAAACGGGGAAAAAAAAATTCTATTATGAAACGTTGTAAAATGACCAGAAAGAAAACAAAGAGAGAGAGAAAAAAAAATTCGATTTCCAATTTGATAATTATCGATATCGTTTCTCATAGTTTTTTTAAAGCGTCTGACAAGTTTATCGATAAATTAACTATTATTCACTTAACCGCACTGCCTCTTTGGAAGGTGCGCGATTTAAGAGAAAATTGCCAATTACTTTACTCCTTGTAAGTATACTCGAGGCTGATACATTCCGGGCATCGAGGCGTTACTTACACCGATACTTCAAGAGACGAGAAGCAAATAAAAAAAGACGCATGGTGGGCAGACAGTTTAGCAGTAAGAAATTAAAAAACGAAGGAAATGAAGACCGTCTTCGAGACAAAGTAACTAAACTAATTTTTTTCTTCTTAAATCGAATTTAACGATTCAATCGCCTCGGGACGACACACGGGAGAGACTAGCGTGAAAATTAGAAAATTAAAAAATTACAAATTTTTTTTCAAACGATATTGGAAAGTTCGGGTGATGAAAGTTAAATTTACATTTTTGCAATTACAATTAACAACCGAATTGAACTAACAAATCAATTACCTCGAAGATAAATAGAATATAGAGGAGGAAAAAAAAATATTTTCGAAATGAAAATATTGCAAAGTTTAATAATCAAACTTTACAATTAAATGCTAACTAACAATCCAATTAAAGATTAAAAAAAAAAAAAATAATTGAAAACATTTTCAAATGAAAATATCAAATGAAAAGTGTTTCCATATTCGATATTTAACATTTCCACAATCGTCAAAAACAATAATTTTTCTTTCTCGTCTCATCATTTTTTAAAATGCATTTCCATTGCATCTCCGCTCGACAAAACACTTGGCTTGGAAAACGCCCTCGTTCGGCTATTGGCCGACGATTTATCGGTTTAATTGGTATACAAGGAAGAAAATTGCAGATAATGAAGAGTAGAAGGACGATAATCGAATTTGTGCAACGATCGACCGAACCGAAAAGTGTTTCGGTCAATAAACGGTCCATTAGTTGCTGTTTAAATACACGATTTCTGGCGTTCTGAAAGAGGGAGAAAGAGAGAGAGAGAGAAAGAGAGAGGAGGGGACGGTTGACCATGAAATGGCAACGAAAGGATCGACTTCAGGGAAAATTGCCAATTACTTTGATTGCCTCGCCCTCCGTTTGAAAACTCGTTTCTGTTTGGCAATACTCGCCAGCCAATTTCTGCGTCCATCGAGCATTAATGTAAAAACGCCGATGAAAAACATCTTGCAAGACTTTCCAGATTAAAAAGAGAGGCGATTTTTCGCGCTAACTAATGGGGAGTCTCCTTCCAAGAATCCCCTGAATGCTAAACGCTCGATTGGGCGAGGCAAGTAATTTATTTCCATAAAGTCGAGGAGGTCGAAATAAAAAGTAATTATTGATATTCTATTTGGTTGGCGAGATAGTTTTGCGGAAAGAATGAAATGAATTTGAAAAAAACGATGAAAGAAAGAGGATTGTTCGAACTTTTAAGCACAATCTTATTTAGAGGGTGGGAATTGAAAATAAAAGTTAGAACGTCTCTGAAATTTTCCTTTGAAATGTATCTTTCGATAATTAACACAATAGTAAAATATTTAAACGAGATATCTTATATATATTATCATTGTTATTCAATATCGAAACCAAAGTATTGTTTTACTTAAAAATTTCCTATTCTTCGAAAGATTTCCAAATCTAACTAGATCATTCTCTCGAACTTAAAATTTTATTTCTAGAAAACTATTGAAAACCTTTTGAAACTTTGATTATTGACATCTCTTATTTTCTAACTTATTTATATTAAAAAAAAAAAAAAAGGAAATTTATCGATACAATTTTGAAATTAAATATTGATTCGGTTTGATCAATTTCCAATAAAATAAATTTAAAAAAAAAATGGAAACACGAAATAGTTTCGTTTTATTAAACGTGAAATCTACTACTTTGACTTTCTTAACTCTTAACATTGCCTCGTTACTTTTTCAGAGTGTGAAAAAAAAATATCGATATTGAAATAGCGAACGAGAATAAAAAAGAAAAAAAAAAAGAAAGAAGCGAAAGGAAAAAATCAGAAACGTGTAAAACGATCGCGAAATTCATGACCTAGAATATCTAGAATATTATTCTCTGGTCGAAAGCGCAACTACGACAGTTCCGGTTGTACAGCGATTGGACACGAATAGCAAAATCGATTGACGATTACTGAACCGCATAATTCGAAATACAGGATTCATCAAAAGATTCGAATTTTATTCGACTATTACTTGATAAATTCGGGCGAAAAATATCGCGGTGAAAGGAAACTGTGTCGATCGAAGAGAGAGAGAGAAAAAGAGAAAGAGAAAGAGAAAAATCATCAATCATTGAAACATATAATATTTGATACGTTAAAATAATATGAGAAACAAAAGCGACGAATTTAAACGAATAATTTTACATTTTCGACGAAAAAAAAAAAAAAAAACATTTACATGGCACGATTTATGGAAAAGTTAAAAAAATAAACGGAACGATATGTTATCTATTGTTCATCATCTAGTTTTTAGCATTTTCATCATTATAAAATAAAGGAAGGAAGGGAAACAATGGCGCGTGATTTAATTGGAAAAATGATAGACGCGATGAAATTAGGAAGTTGAATAAAAAAAAATTGCTTTTCAATTCGCATCCACGTGTTTGCCAAATGCCTTTTTTTCTTTTTATTCTTTTTATATATTTTTTTTTAAAACATTCCTCCTCCCTTTGTCATTTTCCTTTCATCATCGATAAATTTATATATCCGAAACGATAAATAAATTTTTCCCCGATTTAATTAGAAATTCGAAATTCGATGCATTCGAATGAGAAGAAAGAAAACAAAAGAAAAACAAAAAAAAAAAAGATTAAAAAATATTTAATTACGAATTGTTAATAACTCGTCGAAATTGAAAAAGTGTTCACGTGTCTTAACGTTTTGATCGAAAATTGAGAGCGGATGCATTGAAAGCGACAGGGGAATAGGAAAAGGAAGGGGAAAGATATGGGAGAGGAGTGAGAGAGAGAGAGAAAGGGAAAGGGCTGGATGTGGAGGAACGGTTAGGCGCGTATCGAAAAATGACGGTGTAATCATGGGCCCGATTGTTCCCGGCGAATTCTTTGTCATTCAAACTTTCGGTCTTTACTTTGTACAGTTTTTTAGATGAAAAAATATGGCCTGTCCGCGATTTTTCATCATAGCTGTTTGAACGTGAAAACGGAACAGGAGGAGAACACGGCGTATTTAATAGTGGAAATTTTCTTTTTACGTGCACGTGTTTTTGGCATGCAATATAACTTTTTGCTATTTTTTTTCCTCCCCTTCTTTTTTCCCTATTTTTTTTTTCTTCGCGCGTATAAAAATCGCGAACGAAAAATACAAATATCGCGCATCGATACATTTTTTTCGGGAAATTTGGAAAAATTATTTTGGAACGTTTTCCAATTTAATTGCAATCGATGCAAATTTCGAAATCGGAATTTTAAAAGAGATAACGAGAGTGGCAAATTGCACCACGTTACACCTTTTCTTTCACCTGACTTTCTGCCTTAAACCTTATTCGATAGTTTCATTCTAGCAACGTAATTCCGAACTTCAAGTATCAATCGATATCAAACGTAATAAAAAGATACTCGGGTGCTAAACTATCGAATAAAACTCGAGAATGATACAGAAGAACACTACAGAACAGTTAATTCCTCGTTTTCGTTATTTTTTTATTCCCGAAAACAAGATCAAGAGTTCAGATATCAAAATCCAAACATCTCGTCAATAGATAATTTTCCAATAAGAACTATCAATTGAATAAAATTTCAATCAATGAAAAAAGAAATAAATAAATATCATCACTCATCGAATCATCCCCTCAAATCGATTTTGTATATTCATTCAGAGATGCACCAACTACTCCAAGATCATCTGCTCAATTTACTTTGATTAACGAACGAGAGAGGGATATCACTTTTTAATTCGCTTTAAAACAACGTGTAAACGATTTTAAATCTCAAATTGTTTAATTCAATCCTTGCGTTGAAAATGTAGGGGAATTTTTCGTCTAACGGATTTCATCTAACGTCGCTCGGCTTATGCATAATTTTTTCCTCTTCCCTCTTTCTCTACTCCCCTTTTCACTCCATTTCTCCATTCTTCCCAATATGCCCCCCTTCTCTCCCTCCTCGTCGCGTTCTTTGATCAATTTCATCGAATTATTCGCCAATTTAAAAATATCAAACACGAGCACACAGACCACTCGACAGATTGATTAAACGATCCTCACGCTGAAATCTCGTCCAGGATTTTAGCGTAACTACTGATGGCATATTAACGATCCTCCTATATTGGCTCTTTGACGTGGCGGATCGGTACATGAAAATACGATGAGGTAGACGCGTGTCATGCATAATATAAGTAGTTAACAGCCAGTTCGTGACCTAGTAATTCGGACGAATGAAATCGTCATAATGAGGGCACGCGGAAAGAAAATGGGGAAATTCGTGTAAGTAGAAAAAAAGAAGAAAAAAAAAGAGGAGAAGAGGAGAAAAGAAAAAAAGGAGGACGGACGAAGGAATGACAATGGAAATTTTTTTTCGTTTCCAGATTACTCGTGAAAATATTCTCTATGTTTTTTTTTTTTTTTTTTTTTTTTGGAAGAAACGACTCGAAACGGACGAAAAACGAGTTTACCTATTCAAGAATATTCATAAGGAATATTTTTATAATAATTAATGACGCCTCGACGATGTTTGATAAAAATGAAAATAAAAAGGAGAAGTTCGAGTATTTTGCGAGTTAGCTGCAAATGCGCGTATTATTTTAAATTAAAATAATCTTTTTGTTATTCCTTTTTAAAATTATTCATCGAGTAATCAAATCGGGGATAGACGTAAAAATATTCAAAATTCAAGTACTTTAAAAAAAATTTTGATACGCGATATATAAAGATATTAATAATATTATGCATAGAATTTTTTATTCCTCTCCTTCTTTCTTTCTCGACATTATTTCCTTGACATTGTGTACAAAATGTGACGAAAGATCAAAAAGAAAGAACGATGACGATAATTTCGGAAAATTATCAAATTGTTAAAGAAAATGGGGATATTTTAAATTAACAACAACAGTGGGGGTTAGTAATTAATGCAACAACAACATGGTAATAAGGCATCGACAATTGCCAGGGCTATTACTTATAATAGTCCAATATCAGTAGCTGATGCCGAAGTATCCAAGTATCCCAGGATAACCGATATTATCGACACATACACTGTTTAGGCTGAACAAGACGTGACAGGGAATTTAATGGCGATTAAGTGCTCTCTAAATTCGTTAATACGCGCTGAAGTAGCGAGTTAATTAAATCCGGCTTGGAAATCTTATTCCCTTGCAAAATTTCAAATTGCATCGAATAATCATCTAACGACTGTTATCGATCGTTAAAGAAAAAAAAAAAAGAGAAAAAGAATAATTATCTATTATTCTCGAATTTTCTTCCCCCTTTTTATCTATGATTATAAATTCTCTGTATTAATATTATTAATGCAAATTGCTGTTATTGATTAAGGCTAAATAAATTATAGTTCATATTTACGCAGAACAAAGGTACACAACAACAATAATTTGCACTAAATTAACCATGCATTGTAAACATTGCATTAAACATTACGCAATATTACGTAGTAAAATAACGGAGGAGATACAAAAATATTATTTACGTTGCATTATATATATAAATTTATTTATTTAAAAAATTTTAAAAATCAATATCTATTGAGTAATATTTAAAATAGATTTTTAAACTCATTTCTTTTTCAATATATCGAATTAGAATCCAATTTATCCATTTAACGAATAATACAATTTGATATCGATAAATATAAAAAATTTTTATTTTTCTACAAAGATTTGGATTATTTATCTCCGACAAATGAAAATTTAATTTATCGGTTGGAAGAATAGTATACGGATTAAATGTATGTAAACGTTGAAAAAGAAAGGAAAGGAGGACACCCGGCGATAATTGGTGAATTTCAGTGGATCGCGGCAAGGCGCATTCACACTATTTTCATTAATTAAATCTTTTAATCAAATCGCGCAATAAATTACGATTCGACTGAATTCCACTCGAAAACGAATTGTCGAAAACACTTCTTTTGCTTTTCAACGAAATGAGATAGGAGGGAGGACTCTGAATAAATACAAAAAAAAAAAGAAAAACTAATTCGATAATCTTATTAGCTCGAGAAATTAAGCGAATGAAAAGGTAAAAATATAACGAATGATTGTTGAATAAGTTGAACAAAATTAAGAAATTATATATAAAATTTTAATCTTTAATATGCTAATATTTATCCTTTTTATTAAAATGATTTTATGATATGATAAAACTTAATCAATACTTCCAATGAATTTACACACTTTCGAAAATCGTGTGTTCTAAAACAATACTTTTTTTTTTTTTTTCAAAAAATTTAATTTCCAAATTAGTTCCAATAGATAAAAAATAAAGTAGTAAAAATAATAAACGCAACGAAATAACGAAATTTATTCGCGAAATTATGTATAATTACCATTTATACATCTATAGAAAATTTGAATCTAAGAAAATTCACGCATATATAAAAATACTCGAAATAAACAAAATATTTCTGCTTTGATCGTAAAAAAAGAAAAAAAAAATAGATATTCCTTTCCAAAGATAATTCCAAACCTCTGAAACTGGGCAAATCTAATTTAAAACGCGAAAGTTTTATCTTCCTGTTAACCTGCTCCTTGCACAAGAGGGTAGCACAATTTTTGATTTTTCGCGTATATAAGGGTAGAGATGGCCGCGATTTCCCGAGCATTGACTCGTTATCGTAACATTATCGGTGAATGGTCAAAAGGGTCGCGAGGAAAAGAGAAGTGGAACGTGGAGGAAAAAGGAGCAAGGGGAATGGGAAAAGGAAAATACCGAGGTCCCGGGGGTGGTTCGAAGAAAAGGGGAGGGGTGGGGTTGCGGTAAAAGGTGGAAATAGAATACGAAGCGAGGAGAGAAAACCTCTGGCCAATCCCTTGAACAGCGGTCTGCTCGACACACTGATTTTCCGAAATCCCACACGTGATTTGTTGCGTGATGGAGAGGGCGCCACAGATTTCCACCAATCCTCCCTCCTTCCTCTACTCGATCGTGTAAATATTGCAAAATTTTCTTTCCAAAAGATTTTGCCCCTCTTCCCAATCCTGTTACCCTGCCAAGCTTTGTAAAATTATTTCTCTCGAAATCTTCCCTTACCAATATTCTCGTAGATAATATCGAAAGGAATACTTGGAATTAATAATAAAAAAGAATAATCAAATTAAAAATGTGTAATCAACAAAAATAAATATGATGTAAGATCATATATTTATAAATTTTTTTTATAATATTAAAATTCAATGAAAGAATTTTTTTTTCAAATGTCAAATTCAAAGATCCAAAGATATCCTTACTCGAAAGCCAAACTTTCAATTCCATCTTAAATTATCAATTACAATTTTTATACTTGGCTATACCATGGAAAATTATAAACGGATACGAAATGAAATAATAAAAGATCATTTGACAATTATTTTTAGATCAGATCTAAATATCAAGGGATACTTTCCTTCTCATCTTACTTGCCCAAATGTGATGCAAAGAGGAGATCTCTGAATTAATGCGGTACGAAATGCGCAAGAAAGGAATGAATTTTTAGGTTCTATCAGGAACGGGTAAACTATTGCGCTACTTTCGCCGGATAGATCTTTGACTGGCGATCGCGACGTTATCGTTGAGTGCACGAGAAAGGCCACGGTGGAACGATATTGCCGAACCGAGGTATGGTATTTTCGTAAAAAGAAACAGAGATGGGAGGGGAGAGAAATATATGGAGGAAAGATGGAGAAAGAAATCTGGAACGAGACTGGTTCACTTTCGATATGCTCGTTTGCAGCAAAATTTCGTAAAATTAAAAGATTGTCGAGGGAATAAACGTGCTATGCGAATGTAAGAAGTATTATACACGTCGAAACGAAGACTTTTCCTTTTTCAGAAGAAGATAAATTAAATCTATAGTTGATGGACTGTTTTTAGAGGATTGGAATATTTTTTATTAAATATTTTATTTAACGGTCGAAGGATGTATCGTATTGATGAAAATACGGTGGATAAATTCGATAAGTTTTTTGTTTTTTTTAATAGAATTGCAGAAATGTGTTTTTTTGTTCCACGTTTTATTTCATTCCATTGTCACGAGAATAGAAATTGTACGGAAAATTTGAGAGCATTTCCACAGAGACAATCGGTATTCGATTATTCGATCGACTTGCACGACAATTGAAAATCGACGGGCAATCTCGCCCGGAATAGAAATAGAAAAACGTACAACCGAGGAGGAAAAGGGCGTATACTTAGGGGATAATCGAGATAATTCATACTTAATGCGGTGCAACAAACGCATCTCGACCTCATTTAAGATTCTATTATCGTGTGTAAAATATCCACGCTTTGAAAATACTTTAAACTTTTATTCCCGTGGAGTGTAATTCTCCTCCTCCTCCTCCTCCTCTCCTCCCCTCCCCTCCTTTCTAAGGAAGGGAACAACCGGGGTATCTGACTTACCCCGGAAAACTCGTCTCATTATCTTAATATTACTACGAAATGAACAAAGGAGTTCCAAGGAAAAGTAACGCTCAGAGCTCAGAGAGTGTAAGGGATAAAAAAGAGAGAGAGGGGAGAAGTGGAAAGGGGAGGGGAGGAGAAACAGGAAAGAAGACAGTGTAATTCAAGTAACAACAAAAGAAGAAACTGGCGCTCTTTCTGCTTCAGCTCCAAGATATTCCAGATCCCCCTCTGTCGGCTTTTGCATTATCTTCGAAAAAATAAAAGAACTCTTTAACTTGGTGTTTCTAAATTCTTAAACCGTGAACTCACGTTGTTTCTATGCTCAGTTTTGCGTCGAATCGCAATGAAAATGTTTCCTTCCTCTCGATTCTCTTGTTCCTTCCCTTTTAACGGGGTATTTTTTTTTTCTTCTTTTTACTTTATCTCTTTGATAAATAACGCAAATTGTAGCCAATACCTTTCGCGATAATTTTTTAACATCTTGATTTTCTTCTCGAATTAAAAAAAAAAAAAAGATTTTACAATTCCAATCATTTTAAATGTTGAATTATTTATACATCATGCTTCTTTCTTCTTTATTAATCGATAGAAAAATTATAAATTGAATGTTAAAAGATCATTGAAATGATAAAAAATCAAGAAGATAGAGAAAATCGTACCACATTGAAGCTCCTTTTTTTGTTTCATCTCGAGATCTCGATCCATTGCCGTATCAAGATTCGAAGTGTCAGCCCGCTCATCCACATTTCTTCTTGAAGAAATGACTATTATATTCCATTTCCAAGAATCTCGTCCGTTGCTTGTTTAAAATTTGGATCAGATCAGTCCAATAAACGATTGAAAATTACGTATTCCTTGATGATATTTCGTATCGAAAAATATTTCTAAATAAAAGGCCTCCAATGATCGTTGATCGAGTGTTTTCGAAGTCGTAGCGATTCAAAATTCTTCCAATTTTAATTGAATAATTTAAGAGCCAGCCTTTCCTTTACACGACCATATCCCAAGAACTGAAAATCGTATCGGGATAAGTGAAAAACTGTTTTAAAGAGCAAAGTTCCTTCTTTCACGGAACTTACTATCTTCCAAGTTTATGGCTTAAAGTCTTCCCAATTTTAATAGCAATTTTAATCGAAGACGAATCGTTCGACGAATGCAAATCGAAGACACTCTAATTCATAACTTTTAATCAACCTCTCTCAAAATATGAAGAACAGATACAAAAATAAAATTCATTTAAATAAATAACTCTTCTATCCTTAAATTCCCATTTAACTTCCAAAATGAAGGAGGAATTACTCATCCATCGATGGGAAATGAGAATCGAGAAGAAATCGAAATTTCAAATCCCTATACGCTTCGAAAAATATATACATTTCTCCCCGAAAATTCACCAGCTGGCAAGTGAAACATGGCCAGAGGGTCTCCCCGGTTTCACACACGGGGAGCATATCACGGAGGAGATTCCACGGTGGAATGTTGGTCGTAGGAACGCATAGGTGTGGAGAGGGGAGGGCGAGTGAATCAGAATGCGTGAATCGTCGGAGTCTGTTTTCTGGCTGAGTTCAGCGTGAACGTGATTTTCGAGCACTCAAGCGAAGTGGAGAATGGTGTCCACAGCACGTGCCTCTAGGCTAATCCAGCCATCGTCATTCCCCCGGCTGACTCCATTCCGTTGTAACGTACGTTACGCGCGCAGGGATGATAGGGATGGGGAAGTTGAAGGGAAGGAGGAAACCGGTCATCGGTCTGTTCGATGGTTTAACCATCGATATAGGAAGGTCGACTTTTCTCCCCTTTTTACTTTTTTTTTTTTGCAGAGGGAATCCTCCACGTTTGGGAAACGAGGGAATTTATGGGGGTTTGACGATGAGGAATTCTCGATTAATCGAGGAAGGGATAAGGGGCAAACAAGACGGCGTATTCTTTTATGGATTTATTTTCCAATTAATCGATATGTATTTGACTTCTGAAAAATTGGAATTTTATATTGGATGTAATCGTGATAAATAATGAAGATGAAAATTTATTATCATTTGAATAATATATCTGTGCAATTTTTTAATTTAATTCGGGCAGGATTTTTAATCAAATAAATTCTCGCGGAACACTCGCTTTTGTTATTATTATTATTCAAAGTTGGGGGAGTTTCGGAAAATTTTCAGTTATTTCAGAAGAATTAAAGCCGGAAAGTTTTGGTCGAGCGGAGAGATCCTTAAAGGTTCGGACAAATGAAAAGCCACTTTAAACTCGTTATATCGGGATAATGTTCTCTCGAGGATCTAAGTTTATCGTCGAGTGTATAAAGTAATCCCATTTCGGCATTTTTTATTATATCTCCGTTGAGTAATATTTTCATCCGCGAAACAAATATCCCTCGAACAAATTTATTCGCCGGAAAACGGTTAATTTATTATTATTTGTTCCAAGATTGGAGGAAAAGCGAGATATAAAAATTGAATTGAAAGGTCGAATTGAAGTATCATTTCGTGACGCGAAATCTCGCAAATTAATCTTGGGGAAGAAAATATATTCCGATCGATCGATCGATCTTTCTCTTTTTTTAAGAGACATCACGCACGTTCTATTCTCCTTCAATCTTCGAAATTACGTTGTAAGGATTCCTCTACTCATTCGAACTCATTCCGCAGCCGTGACTTTCCCGATGAGTCGAGAGAGGAAGGAATTCTTTTCAAGATCGCCACCAAGAATTTCAATAAAAGCAGCCGTAAAGGTGATGGTCCAATACAAGTATCACTTCCTCTTTCTAATTTAACATTTCCCACCTCGTCCAAAAATTCTCCATCTAGAATCTCTTTCTATTAAAATTCTATTATATAAATTATTTCTTAAACGATCCTTTGTGATATTTGAATTTTTACAACGATAATAGAGAAGCACGTATTAATCTTGAATATTTTACAATAAATCTGAATTTTTGGGATAATTCTCCTTAATTACCATTTCTTTTCTGGACACTAAATTTAATAACAATAAGTTGGATACAACAGCAATAAATCTCTTATCCATCCAGTCGAGTCGTTATCGCGCGTCAATGATCCATCATCGAGTCATTGCATTCATCAACTCTGACATGCCATCACAGCAAACATATATTTACATCGACCAATTCGTGGTTATCTACAATTCTGCCAAATTTCCAATTGATCTATCCCACAACCCTATGTATATATATTTCACATTCAAGAATTGAAATTTTCAAAGATCACATCTTTAATTAAAAATTTATCCTCCTTCATCACGTATTTCTCAGACAGTTGCATAACAATGTTCGTCTCTTGATTGATTATCGATCGATCGTTCGAAAAGCAACGGATGATAAACGACAAGGATCGAGGATATGATTGCGTTGTGGATAATGAGGGGAGAAGTAGTCGTAATCGTATCGAAGGAAATGTTGGGGCATAATTGATCATTAAAACATCCCGCGAGGGGATGGAAGGGGATCTGAAATAAATTGCCACCGTTATCATCCCGATCTCCCAATTAAGGAAAGCTACTTTTACTACCCAAACGTATCACGCCGCGATAAGTCTCGGTTCCTTTGGTCAATCTCCGGATTCTCTTGCATACATTTGCATTTAAAACGGTATTTCTTTCCTGTCGCAATTACCGGAAACAACGGGAGGACCGGTGGCTCCCCTCCACGATGCTCCACAATCCTCGACGAATTGTCGAGGAGCGGCTCGGCAATTTATTATGCGCGGCTCTAAAAGAAATCTTCGCTAAGATTCTTACTATTAATTGAAATTCCATTTAACCACCGGTCTAAAGCGAGGAGGATGAATCTGTTTTCTGAAAAATTCAATTCAATGCTTCGAGATTTGATGAAATTTCCTTTCTTCCTTTTTTTGAACTCTACTTGCACAGAAGAGGACATTTGAAAAGGGATGTTAAAAGAAGCGAATTGAGAGAAACAATACGGTAAGATTATTCGTGCAAAAATATCTGACGAATACTCTCGAAACTTCGAAATATATATTATTAAAATAATTCAAATTAATTGAACCGAATGAAATAAAACGGGACGGATAATTAGTATTAAAGGGTGATAAATTAATAACGAGTGGTGAATTACATTACAAGCCCCCTCTCCCCGGCTTGTAATTTGAAAAATAAGTATCTGTTTCTGGCCTGGTGGAATCACTGGCTATTCCGTTTAACGAGAGTAATTAAGAGAGAGATAGAGAGAGAGAGAGAGAGAGGCGAAATTGTGGCATTTACCTGGACGGTAAAGTAAAGTGGAATAATTTAATAATTTCATTTCGTTCATATTTTCGTACTCGTAAAGGCCAGACACGCGCTCCCCGAGAAGGGGAACGGGGGATGATAGTGCTCAACGTAAATTGGATTACGGCCGCTGTTCATTTTAGCCAATTTTAACGCAAATCTTGTGTATACTATATATATATATATATATATATATACACACACTATCTACTTATCGCGATTCTCTTACGTACGTCACGTTTAATTTTACCCCGATAACCGAAACTGCGCTTTTCGATTTAGAACAATCGATACCTGTGACGTATAGATAGATACGTAACTGTTCTCTGCAAAGCTTCTTTGTTCTTCGTTTTGCTCCGACATTAAAAACAACTTTTTCCAAAATATTTTTAATTAAAAAAAAATACAATCCATCGTAGATTATAAATTACGAATCCCTTTCGCGCTTCGATTAATAAAAAGATTCTCGTCAAATTAAAATCGAGCATATCTACCTGTGAACGAAAAAGCCTTCTCTCCTCAATTTGAAACCGTCAACTAATATTCCTTAAATGATATTCACGCGAATTCCATCGAAACGTGGAAGAACATCAACTTAGGCTTAAAACCAAGTATTATATTTTAGTCACACGATATAAATTCTATGTTGAATCTCTCCAATATTTCGCAATGAAAAAAAGAAAAAAAAGGTACGTGTGTATACATAGCACGCATAATATCGATCAAAGAAGGAGCGAGGATGCCGGCCAAGGCCCTCAATAATCGCGTAATTGAATGCTAACGATGCTGAAATGTTGGTAGAACTCGCTCGACTGATCTGCAAATATACTCGTCGTGGCGTTTCCACCCACGGCGCGTATACAGCGGGGAGGATGGGTTTGTGGAGGCGTTGTTTGTGCTCGTGCGGCCTGTGTCGACCGGGGAACAGGGTGGAGAGAGAGAGAGTGGCCTGGCGCGCACACCAAGGCCGGGCGAAGCTTATCGAACACACGACGGGAACGAACAATCTTCCTTGTATATCCGATGGACAGGGTATACTTGAAATTAACCCTGGATGAACCAAGTGCGGCCCGCGAGCAATTACGGGCCAGCCATGTCTGATGGGCTAATGGGGGAGGCTGCAAAGGGGTGTGAAGTGACTCACGAGGGGAAAGCGAATTAACCCGACTGCTGTGCTCCTACTTTTCTCCTCCTTTTTTTCTCTTCTTTTTCGACCCCTGTTATTCCGTGGATACGAGGATGAAAATGAGGATGAGAAATTGTTAAGGAAAAAGATTTGCGATGATCCTGAAAAAAAAGATATCTCTCTTTTCGTTGTGAAATAATATTCAATAAGGGGGCAATTATTGAGATTAAATTTAACTCTACTAGATGTCACTAATCAATGTTGTTTAACATATAGTGAAGAAGTTCCCCGAGTTATGCAGCGGTTTGGGATCCTTTTTTTCTTTTTTTCTTCCCCTGTTATTCCGTAGATACGAGGATAAAAATGAGGAATTGTTAAAGAAAAAGATTTGCAATGATCCTGAAAAAAAAAGATATCTCTCTTTTCGTTGTGAAATAATATTCAATATTTGGGGGTAGCAATTATCGAGAGTTGGAATTAAACGAGACAAAAAGGGAGATAAATTTAATTCTAGATGTCACTAATCAATGTTAAATTTAACTCTAGATCAATCAATGTTGTTTAACACTAATTAATGTTGTTTAACACATAGTGAAGGGGTTCTCCAAATTATGCAGCGGTCCTTTTTCTCTTTTTTTTTCCCCCTGTTATTCCGTGGATACGAGGATAAAAATGAGGAATTGTTAAAGAAAAAGATTTGCAATGATTCTGAAAAAAAAGATATCTCTCTTCTCGTTAAATAATATTCGGAGGGGAGGAGGGCAATTACCGAGAGATTGGAATTAAAGAAATCGAGACACGAAAAGGGATTAAATTTTCTATAGATTCTAAATTCTACAGATGTCACTAATCAATGTTGTTTAACACATAATGAAGGGGTTCCCTTTTCTCTTTTTTTTCCCCCGTTATTCCGTGGATACGAGAATGAAAATGAGGATGAGAAATTGTTAAAGAAAAAGATTTGCAATGATCCTGAAAAAAAAGATATCTCTTTTTTCGTTGTGAAATAATATTTAATAGGGGGGCAATTATCGAGAGGTTGGAATTAAACGACACACGAAAAGGGGTTAAATTTAACTCTACAGATGTCACTAATCAATGTTGTTTAACACATAGTGAAGGGGTTCCCAAAATTATGCAGCAGTCCTTTTTCTCTTTTTTTTCCCCGTTATTCCGTGAATACGAGGATGAAAATGAGGATGAGAAATTGTTAAAGAAAAAGATTTGCAATGATCCTGAAAAAAAAAGATATCTCTTTTTTCGTTGTGAAATAATATTTAATAGGGGTGCAATTATCGAGAGGTTGGAATTAAACGAGACACGAAAAGGGGTTAAATTTAACTCTACAGATGTCACTAATCAATATTGTTTAACATATAGTGGAGGGATTCTTCTTATGCAGCGGTTTGTAATCCTTTTTCTCTTTTTTTTTCCTCCTGTTATTCCATGGATACGAGAATGAGAAATTGTTAAAGAAAAAGATTTGCAACGATCCTGAAAAAAGGAAAGAAATATCTCTCTTCTCATAAAATAATATTCAATAGGGGTGCAATTATCAAGAGGTTGGAATTAAACGAGACGCGAAAAGGGGGATTAAATTTATCGGAATATTAACTCTACAGATGTCACTAATCAATGTTGTTTAACACATAGTGGAGGGGTTCCCCGAGTTATGCAGCGGTTTGCGGTAAGCCAAACGTTATCGAGCTACGCATTCAGATACGAATAGCGTAGAAGGAACACGCGCGCGTAATCACCAACATTAACGCGGCATTCGGTAATACACGATACTAGGCTACGTCACTAATAATGCACCGTTTCCTAATAAATTACGTATTTACGTTTTACAACGGCGGCCTCGAATGATAAGCACCTAAATCAATAATGGCGTCTGGTAATGCGGAATACGGCAACACCATCAACAATGCAATATCCGTTAATAAATTATGTTTATGGATAGTTTCGAGTATTCCGCGTCTAAATTTCCTTCCGCGGGAATGTCGCGCGTATCGATTTCATTTAGTTTAAAGTTTCGAAAGGATTTTTCATTCTATGCAATCGAGATGAATAAATTTCACTGATCACTTAACTTAATCCCTCTCTCTTCTTTCTTTTCATTCGAATAACAGATGGAAATATAGAAAAATTCCATTTTCTCGCGAACTAAAAAAAAAAAAAAAAAAGAAAAGTCGAAATTTCTCTAGTAGTCTCTAAAAATTTCCATCTAATTTCACTTTTTCTCCAAACGAATCTTTATTAACACTGGGGGGAAAAGAGGAGGGGGGGCGAAGGCGAACGAGAAAGGAATTACCGTTGGAACGGTGTAATAAAGATACCAATCTCTCGCAACGCGTAAGGGGATGGTAAAAATGCAAAAAGATCATTGCTCAAAGTGTTGCTCCACTCTCGCAACGCGTAAACAACAACGCGTCCCGTAATACGAGTCCTGCCCTCATCATCCTCCTCCTCCTCCTCCTCCCTCGTTATTTATTCTCTAAAAAAGAATGCAATACCGGCACGAAGAAGAGAGAGAGAGAGAGATATCAGTGGCGATAAAAGTTGGGGGTGCCGCAAAACGATCTCCGTGACTCCCCTTATCCGACGTCGTATGTAAATGCCGGCGTGTTTTCTGCCCGTAGTATACACAGAAACGGGCCGTACAGCAAAAGGAAAGTCGCGTTATCTCATGTAAATCTTCACGGTGCCACGATAAGCGTGAATTTCACCGCTTGCTTATTAATATTTATGCTCGGTGTTAAGGGTTGGAAGGAAAGCCTCCTGCTGTACAGAGGGGTTCAAAAAGCGCAACACGGAAGGGATGGATTTATAGAAAAGCTTGTTTCCCGTTTAAAATTGTTATTATGATATCTATGCGTGGATTCGGTGACGTTTTAACTCTGAATTTAATCGATGAACCAAGATTGAAGAACCGAGAAACGAAGATTTGTGTTTTCCCGATTCGTTCGAGAAGTTTGATCGAGAAAGGAAGGGAAAAAAGGGAAATTATCATTAATTATTAAAAAAGAATTATAGGTGAAGAGGTTATTTGAGGTATTTTTGGAAAAAAAATTTCGTTTCGATGAAAATTTTATTTTGGAATTGGAAATCTTCTCGAGCGCGTGAAATCAATCTTTTTTTTTTTCTATTTTTTTTTTTTTTATAATTTCAATTGGAAATATAATTTTTTTTTTTGCACACGGAATATTTTACAATTTAATATTTTTTGCTGCGTATCGCGGTATCGTGTTGCGAGGTTACGTTTAAAAAATGAAAATAATACTGAAACTTTAAGGGTTGCTTTTATGCCCTCGAGATTATATTTCATTAATAAAAAAATTGCTCCATATATAATGTTATAGTCTACATATTCGCAATGTTTCCATATAAAACAGAATTATTGCTGTACTTTTGCGATTGTATGAATAAGGTTGGATTTAAATTATTTATTAGATGGAAAAAGGGGGGGAGTTATGAGCATCGTTGAAACGCGATGTTGTTTATTTGTTTTATTTAAAATTGGAAAATATTGATCATATGATATTTACATGCTTGAATATTAACGCGTAATTACTATTTTTGGTATTATTTTCGAGATGTGGTTGAAGCATGAATTAAAGATGCAAGATCGACAAGGAATGACGAGTATTTCTTGTTTTCCAATTTTCGATATTAATTTCATCGAAAGACTTTGAACGTTTTTTATCAATTATAAGAAAAAGAAACTGCAAAACCCATCAATTAATTAATTTAAAATCAGAGATATCAATTCTTCTAATAGTTTGAAAATATATTTTGTATATTTATGTATCCTATTCCCAGTCCATTTGCAGCTAAAGAAAAATCGTCGACAATTAAATTAAAAATATAATTTTATTCTCAGATATATTCATACCTGAAAATCGAAAAATATGAGATTGTTAAATTCTATTATATTTTTATACCCAATACCTTAGATATTAAAACTCGTGTAACTTGATTCTCGTAACTTTATTCTCAGATTGTTATATATTCACACCTGAAAATCGAAATAAAATAAAATAAACCAGAATGCAAAATAGAATGTTGTCTCCACTTTAGGAATAACTCTTCGAACCTTTAATATCTCCGATCTATTTTCTCACCCTCAGATCAAAATTTAAAAAAAAAAAAAATCTAGTACAACTTATTCCCAATTCTTCGAAGAAGAAAATTAGTTAAAGTAAATCGAAGTTACGAGTTGGAAAAATTGCGGAATCGCACTTTTCACCATCGCATGTTTCCCCATCGCATCGCGTTGTTATTATTATGTAAATAACGATAACAAGCGGGCGTGCAACGTGGGGTGTCGGTTTCAACAAAACGCGGTTTCCGCTTCAATTCGTGCCGCGCAGGAAAGTGAACCAATTAACCGAGTTTTGTCCCAAGGGAGGATGGGAGAAGGTAAGTTTCGAAATACCATTAGCTATATTAATGCGCTTCTCCGGCGGTGTAGGTCATTCCGGGTCAGAAATGTTAGACGCCAACTCTCGGGGCCAGCTGTACACTTTTATAGTCGGCGCAATCAGATATAACACAACGGGATATCGGCCATTATACGTGCAAGTTACAGTCTACTTGGAATCTTCCAACGCTATCGTCGTGCTATCGTTAATGCACACACAATATATACAATCGGTGATTCTGTACACAACGAAGGAACGAACGAACACATAAGCGTGAGCACGTTGATATCAGGGGAGAGAGTCCGCGAAATTTACTTCGTAACAATATTCATTACCAGAGCCGAACTTTCAATTAATTTCAAGCGTTTAGCCCGAGACGAGACCCTTTCAACGAGCTTGTTATTCCAACGAACCGTTCAGTCATTCCATCCGTGAATGGCAACGATTTCTTGACAGAAATTATTACTCCTCCCGTTACGTTACGTCATCCCAGCCAAAGCTTCGTTTCTTCGCGCTCACGCACGCGACCAAGAGAATTAATATCGCGAATCATCTCCCTTAGAAGATCCTCCATTATACTCTGTTATACAACGATTTATTTTCATCAAGCTGGATTTCGTGGATCCGTATAATTTTTCTTTTTTGGATTTTTCCACTCTTGGGTGGAAATAATTTTAATTTGCCAAGAAGTTTGAACGACATTTTGTTTCGACCAAATTATTTCTACTTTCAAGCCACACGTTTGGGACGAAAATTAATTTTATGGATAATTATTTATTTCCGTCGAATATACTTTGTTTGCGCACAATTTTTTCTTTTATTATTATTGTTGTTGTTATATTGCCATTATATTTTATCGAAAAACAATATTTCATTCACGTTGTGCGTGAAATTATTAAGAACGTGTTAGTTTACCGTAATTCAGGAAGAAGTTCGTTAATATATTATACTTTAGCTTATTACAAGCACGGTGAAAGGAGAACGTGATCCTTGCGAGCAAGTAAATTACCCTCCTCTCTTTGTAAAGCGAAAAAGACAAAGATGCGGAATATCCGGCGACGTATTAATTTTCGTCTAAACGAAGCAGAAAGGGGCCAGATGATAATTTACGTGATTATCCTCCTTTAATCCATTAAAGGGCCGAATAGTGAAATAATGCAATTCTTATGCACGTTATTCATCATTTATCAAAATAAATGCAAGATATATTTATATCTCGGGAATGAATGCCCTGATCTGACTGAAATAATTTCGAAATCCTCTTCGGGAGTAAAATTTTACTTCATTGGATTATCGAAGTTAGAAAAACGTCTCACAAACCTCGCTTTCTGATTAATGACATCTCTTAGGAAAAATTCGCAAAGATTTTTTGTATAAACATAACATTAATGTTTCAAGTTTCGTTTCCTAATATTCGAAAGAAAAAATACTTATAAATATCATAAATTTCCACGTGAGATTAAAAATACAATCGAAAAAAACGGATGGAAATTAAATAAAAAAATTTCTCATTCTCCGATTATTAATATTCCAAGAATATGTATCTTCAAGAAAGGTTGCAAAAATTTCTCATACATTTAATTTTCCAATTATTAATATTTCAAGAACGCTTATCTATGACTAAGAAAAACAACTGGTTGCAAAAATTCCACCACGTAGCGCAATCAAAAGAAAGAAAGAAAGAAAGAAAGAAAGAAAGAATTTTCTTCCACGCGGAAATTAAATGAAAAAATTTCTCGTACACATTTTTCCCCCAATTATTAATATTTAAACAGCCCTATCTCTGGAAGAAAAGCTGCAGAGAAACACGTTTCGCAAAAAAAAATCTTGCTTGCACGTGTAAACGGAAAAATTTCTCCCCGCAAATCTCTCGTTTCCCGATTATTAATATTTCAACGACTCCCTCCTACGCCTAAGAAAAACGCCTGGTTGCAAAAATTCGAAAAAAATCTCGTCTCGCGAGAAAAGAAAGAGAAAAAAAGAAGTTAAAAAATGGAAAAATACCTGTCGCATACCTCATTTATCCGATCATTAATCCCCTAAAGTCGAGGGGGGGGTTGCTACGAGGGCGAGATTATCGAATCCGATTCCGTGGTTACCGGTCAACGCCGAGTATCGCCACTTCACCGTGAAATATTAGCCCGGGGAACGGAACGATTGCAACAGACCTGTCGATTCTGCCGGAAGTAGTCTTCATTCGTCACTCAACCGGTGAATCGATGTTCCGTGCACGCGAACCCGATGTCGAACCTTGTCCCCCATCCTCCCCCTCCCTCCCTCCCTCCCGATCGTTTGCCCCTCGCAAAATAGCTCGAACGCGCCGTGAATTCCTATTGGCCGAGAATTTCCACACGTATATATTAATTACACGTATATTGATAATAACTCGTAATATCAAGCGCGGCCCAAGTTTCGGTCAAATTATGGTAATAAATTGTCGGCGGGACAAACCGTCCTCTTATTGTGCAACAATTAGAATTTATATAATAATAATAATAATAGTAATAATAATAATAATAATAATAAATATATATATGTATATTTTTAAAGAATAAATTATCTAGATAATTATATTTGGATCCGTTTCTTGATTTTTTGAAAAAATATTACGATGATTATGTTTATTTTATATATATATATATATTTTTTTTTTATTTCGTAATAGCTTGGAAGTATTTGGGAAATTTAGTTACCGTTTTATTAATTGATTCGAATACGTTAACGTCATATATTAATGATCCTTGAAATTTTAATTTCATAATCAATAACGTTATATCCCAATGAAATATCAAATATGTACATGCAAATTTATTATAATCAAATATCCCCGGAACCCAGGCGCATAGGTAGACCGCAAAACAATTGACGTCCTGATTTTAATTGATACTCGATTAATGATATTTAGTATCAATACGAGGTTGATTAATAATTACGTAAATTTAGTACTGTAATCGGTAATTGTTATATCCGTGGATTGAACGGGGAGTGGCGAAGGATAAAATGTGATATGTAGTCGAAAGAGAAGAAGAAGAGAGAAAAAAGAAAACTGAAATTAAACGTATTGTCGTTTAATCGCAATTATAAAATGGAGATCGCGCGATTATTTGTCTAACAAAAAAGTTCGACGAGAGGGAGAAATCTATCGTTATTGAAACCTCAAACGAATAATTATTAAATTCTTTCATAGAAGCTGACAATTCGAATTCGGAGTGGAAAATGCAAATTTGCAAAATTTCGATCGCTACTATAATAATTGGAAAAAAAGGATAATTTGGAAAATCGAAAGCCAGAACAGATGATTAATTAACAAAATCGAACCAATTTGAAAAACAATTATTATTTTGCTTAAATTCAAATGTAAATTCTAGGAAGCAATGCAGGAAAGAAAAATTGAATTTTAGAAATTAAAAAAGATCCAAAGTCGAACAATTGTTACGCCCCGTTGGAAACGGATTCCGAACTCGGACGTCATCAAGCCTCCATTACATTAACGAGACAGAGAGAATCGGAGACGAGTAAACAGCGCGTCTCCGCCACACCAGATTTCCCTCCAATCTGATACTGACAAATTGCCCACCAACTATCCACGACAAACTTTCCCGCTACGTGACCGTATTACGTTGTTCCTCGTTCTCCTCCACCGAATCAAAATTCGTCGAATCGTTCGACCGGAGAGAAAAATGCACCAACGCGTGGAGGGGGAAGGGTTGGAGAACTTCCATCGGGATTGGCGCGTCGCGATTTTTCCATCCGCTCCCGTGATTCATCGTTCGCGGAATTTCCAACGTTCCTTACTCTCCTTCTTTTTCTTTTTTCTTTCCCTCCCTTCGTCTCGAGACGGTCTCACCAAAAGATTCAATTTTGAATCGTTTCCGAATTTTTATTCCATCAATTTAATCCGATTTTTGATTCGTCTTCTTCTTCTTCTTTTTTAAAGAGGATTTAGAGAAAAATTTTTTCTCGCGATATAATCTAATTTGACTGAATCGTTCCATTTTTTCTATATTCTTTTAGACGATCTTAAATTTTGTCTTTAAATTCTAAATATTCGTGTAAACTTGATCCAAAACTTTTATCATCTTTAGACGGAGAAGGAATTTATTCGAGGAATTTCAAAGGATGCATCCGACCTTTCATCATTACACTCTCTACATTCTTCTTCACTCTTAATTCCTTCCCTCCTCCTCCCGTTAAAATAAATCCCTCGCGATAAATCTTTCGCAAATCGAATAAATATACTCGGGTACCCGGGGTCGTAAGGCCCGAACCGCAGTCGTTACCGCGGCCCCTGGGTTAATAATCATCGACACTTTTCTTTTTCGAGACTGTCATCGAAAAAAAAAAACAACCAAAATTCTGAAATTTTTTCGCCTCGTCGAATATTTTTGCCCCTTTTCAAAATCGAGAAACGAGACAATCGCGTTTACTGGCCGCGAGATCCTCAACTGTGAACAGTGCGATAGAAGGGCGGGTTGGTGGTCGGACACGATGGTGCGTGCCGTTGACGTTAATTATGTTCCCCCTCCCCTCTCCTCCAATCCCGCCCGTTTGCAAGTATAATTTTTTTAAATGTCTGGCCGTTACCGCGGTGGACACGCACGCGTATATTATAAAATATAGCTTAATATGCAAATTTATTTGCCCGTTCCGCCGGACGAAACATTTGCATCCCCCGCGGGGGCGGACGATTACGAGAATAAAATCGATCCGTGTTCGACTCGATTCTCCAACGAGACGCGGAGCACTGGGGGTGAGTGAGTGAGTGAGTGTTTCTTTTTAGGGGGAGGGGGAGGGGAAGAGAGGGAACGATGCGGATTGACGGCTACATTAAAGCGCGACAGCGGAGAAACGAGGGTGGAAGTTTTTTCGGGCGTCGGTATTAAGTGACGCCTTCGAGATATCGCGTTCCACCGCCCCACCGTTTCGGTTTCGAGGGGTTGTACCGCGTTTACACTCGACTTTATTTGTCTCCAGGTAGCCCAGGGTGGATGCCGATGTCGCTTTTGTCACGCGTTCGGAATCTTGTTTCGCCCTTATGAATGTGGGTGTTGTTTAAAATCCATTTAGGAGGTGATTCTTTTTTGGAACAGCGTCGATTATTGTTTTACAAGGGATAAAAGGAGAAGAGGGATTTTAGGAGGATTTTTTTAAAAATTATTGGACAAGTTAGGGATATTTTCGAAGGGATTTTGGTAGATTATAATATACAAATATTATAAATTGCAAACGAGTATAGGATGGAGAGCATTGTTTCAACTGCTATTTCTTCCATCAATTCAATCCTCTCCTTTAACAAATTTCCACCACCCTCCACAATTTTCCCTAATTTTCGTTCCCGGATGGAAACGCGTCCCAATAACCGCGAGTCCAAATAATAAAAAGCTCGACAAACCTGATAAAAATAAAGGGTATGAAGCTCTCATTTCAAACCCGATCTCTATTCCATTCTTCCTTACCGACGTCTTCATCGTCATCTCCGGCAAATCTCGGACGCAACTGCTTGCGCCGCAGAATTTTCACTATCGCTCCACCTCCGGATCATCCTTCGCATTATTCCCTCCCGAATCGATGAACGAACGCCGCTATGAAACGAAACAAGAAGGAGAGAAAAAAAAAGGAAAAGAAAGAAAAGAGAGAGAAAGAGAGAGTAAGAATCTTTCCGTCGAACGTATTTCACGAACAATTTCTTTCAACGCCGACGAGGCGGCATCACGGCGCGCATTTACCTCGAAACTCTCGAAGTCCGGCCATTGTTCACCGTGGAAACTATTATAGTCACTTTTCACGATGCCTGTTCCCGCTCGTCATTCGCTCGGATGACGGAAAATTACATCGTCGCCGAGGAATCATCAAGAAAAAGTGGCGGAAAGAAAAGGAAAGAAAAAAATCTCGCTCCCTGGTTGGACACGCGAAACTGCCTTTCTCCCTGTGAAAATTATACGCGTGTGTGTTAGATTCTTGTGGAAGAACAAGGGAAAGAAGGAGGGAGGGGGGGAAAAAGAGGAACGAGAACGTAAGGAGGGGGTGGAGAACGGGAGAGAAAGCCGGGGAATATAGACTTGATTCGCGGAAAGGGCTATCGACGTTTTCCCACGACACTATCTGTTGCAGACATCTCACGGATAATGCATCAGCCGGCGCGAAATATGTTTTCCAGCTTTATCTTTTTCCCCTCTCATTCTCTCGTCGAGGCCTCTTCGCGAAACTGCCAGACCATCGAGGTATCCCGCGAGTGTGCAACTGCGTACGCGGTTGTTTGAGCCTCGAGTTGTTCTTGGATTGGTCTCAACAGTGTCTGCTGAGACGAGAAAGGGTTGAAACGACGGGTGGCGGCGCGTTCGAGGTCGCGAAACGATATTCTCATGCAGGAAGGGGGTGAAAATTTATCGAAATTTTTATACTTGAGATTTTTATTTATCGTTATTCGATTTTGGAATTTTTTCTCTCTTCTTATATGCAATGATTAAAATGATCGGGAAGACATTGTAATTAAATATGTGGATCAATGAATCACTCGTTCGATATTTATTTTTGAAATTATATTGCTTCAGAAATTTGTTCATTTGCAAGTTTGCTTCGAGTATTAAATATTTTTCTCTTCTCTTCTTTTTTTTTAAAGTCTCCGCGAGCCGCTTCAGACGATTACCAATTACCAGAAAAGGAATAGAAAGTTATCCCCGAGCAACTCGATTCGAGAGGGAAGATTAAAACGAACTTGTTAAAAGTCTAGTTAAGTTTGTACGTGTCTAATTACTTATTCCTACATTAACACAGCACGCTGTGTTCGTTTAAAATTCCCGACCGGTTGGTAAAATCACTTTAATTTCGTTATATCTCGCATACGGGGGGAGGCAAAAATTCCTTTTCGTTCGTTTGATTCGAACTATAATTTATACGCTGCAAAAAATATGCAGCAAGGAAAACCAAAAAAAAAAAGAGGGAAACCCTCGACCCTTTTCGATCCTTTAAACCTTAAACCGTTCTAAACATTCCAAAGAAAGAAAAAAAATTTAAATAAAACACGTATATTTCTTACAATCGAATATCCAACATGAAATTTCAACAAATTTCGATCGATCTACGATACCAATTTTTCTTATAAATACAATTTTTAGAAGAAAACAGAGTAGAGAGAAACTCTACTCGCGATAAATCCTAATAAAGTAATCCTAATAAAAGATATTTTTCACGTATACGGCCTTCTCGCGCCTATCATCCCTCGAAAACTTCCACCCCTTGCGCGTCACGACGGACACAATGGCCAGGACGGTGATTTCACTGTCTCGCGGGCAAGCAGGGCCTGTGTGTTAGCCAGACAACAACTTGCCGCCCCGCTCCAAGATGCCTCGACGGTAAATGACGTGACGTTATAAAGCCGACAATTCCGTGAAAACGTCTGACGGACAATGGATGGTAGAGGTACGTAGTAGATCCTGATGAAGTGGACAGCCGTTGCGTGTGCAAGCAATTATTTTACATCGGTGGAAAGGGATCTATGCATTATCGTTTTATTTTTTATTTTTTTTCTCCCCTTCCTTCTTCCCTTCCAACGGAGATATTTATTCATTATCGTCCCTTTTTGTCTTTTACGCAATCTGAATATTTCATATCTCGAAAGAATGTCGTGAATACATTCAACATTTGTTACGCTGTTGTTGTTGTTTCTATTTATTCTTTTCTTTCTCTTTCTCTCTTTTTTTAATAAATAATTTAAATAATCGGATTAACGAGTGTTAAACTCGATGCAAATTGCGAGAAGGTTAGGAGAGGGCAATAAAAATGAGTTATTATATAACGTTGAATATATACACTGGACAATTCTTGCTTTTAAATTTTTCGTGTAACGCTGATAATGTCTGTGTAGTACAAAGCATAAAATACGACAAAGTATATATTAAAAGTATATATTATATATACATATATTAGAAAAGGAGAAATATGAGCGAAACGAGTGTAATGCGGTAGAGAAAATTAATTCGAAAATTTAATGGAACTCGCGTTAATGAGGGCACGGATTTTTAAATTCTGACGGAATATATATCATGTATCCCCCGAAATGAGCAACGCTTAAACCGGTGAGGGGTAGTTTCACAAAATTTTCTCTCCCTCCCCTCCACACCCCTCTTCTTCCGGTGATTTTTGCTCGAAATTCAACAACGAATGGAACATGGATTTTTTAAAAATAATCCGAAACCATTTTCAAGTGGATTTCAATTCGGATAGGATTTCGTTGAAATATCTCGCGTATAAACGTTTCCACACAAACAGGAAACAAAACAGAACCGGCCAAATAATATTACGAATTTTTATCACGTAAAAATGTAAACATATTGGGATATTCGGAAATTTGTTCGAATGAAAATGTTTAGGGAATAAAATTAATAGAAGTAATAACGAAGGCTAATTGCCTTCTTTTTTTGCTATTTGATCAAATTTTTCTTCTTTTCGTTCGATGATTAATTTGGATGGATCAACATTTCATTTCGTTGATGAAATTGTTGAAAAGAATCGATAATACGATAGCATTACGATCTATTTTAATTTTTTATGTATTATGGATTATAGGAATTTTAATATTATGCGATTTCTTACATATACAAATGCCAAATTATATATATATACAATAAAAAAATTCTGAATGTGTATTATACATCGTATATATTTTTTACGTGGAAATTTTTACATCGTCGAAAGCAAGACGGTTTTATAATATTATGCCATTATGACGAAAATTCTCATTAAACAGTTTCCACTGCGAAAATTTATTTTGACAAACAATTAACGCGAATAAAAAAAAAGAATCGAAAAATATCAAATTATGCTATAATAATAATAATAATAATAATAATAATAAATTTTTTATTCCAAAGATGAACAAAGAAATGAAATATTTTCCAGAGAAAATTCACGAGAAAAAAAAAATCACGAAATCGCGTTAATAAAATAGCACACATCGCAATAACAATTATTTCAAATATTATCTCAAACAAAATATTTTATCCCGCTAAAAACAAATAAAAAAAAAGAAAAAAAAAAGAGAAAAAAAGGGATACGATCGAAAATCGGTAAATAAGCCAAAACGGGTGTGCATACTAAATCTTGCTTAATATTTCCAAACAGGCCAATTTCCCTATACGCGTGAAAGAGCAACGTTCAACGCAGGGGCGTATTTCAACGGAGCCGTGCTATATTTTCCGATCGAGCGAGAGCCGAAAATTTTCCGAATCGGCCGTTTCGACCATCGTCGAAAAATGATCATCGTTATTCCTTTCAATTTGCCGCGAGACTAAAAAAAAAAAAAAAAAAAAGACCAAAAAAAAAGACCAAAAAAAAAAAAAGAGAGAGAGAAAAGAAGAAAAAAATGGCAACAACCGATGCACCCGAATCGGGGACTCTCGGTGGTCGCGAAAATTTCGCATTGTACCGTATGTTTCGACAAATTTTAAACGTCACGCGAGAAAATTCATTTCTGCCCGCGGAGAAATATTACGGCGAAAAACGGGCGGATCGTTAAATTTTAACAATCACGGTTTACTGCTGTTTTATATTATAGCCGGGCTATCTCCCGAATATGCGGGGGCAGGAGAGAGAGAGATGGATACCTCTCTCTCTCTCTCTGCCTGGTAAAATGCCACCGTAGTGTCTGCATAAAGTTTCGATGGGTCCAAACAATCGGTGTCCGCTCGGACTTTAACCAGTTGGGCGGGAGAGTTTGCACGGCTCGTTTTCTTTGGACGGGAGGAGATCGTGAAACCAGATGAAACGCGATACCACGATACGACGTCTCGGTTCGCGGAAACCTGGGGAATTCTGCCGCTCTTTGCCAATGGTGGACAATGACAACGTGGAGGGAGAACGGGAAAAGCCGAGTTTTGGTGAATGGAAGAATGGAGGAGAAAGTGATGTCTGTATCTAATAGATATATCAGGTATATTGGAAATAGATTGGAAATGGAATTATTATATCGATCTTTTAATTTTCGAAAACGATACTTTCCAAGCTTTTGAACGGATTTATAGGGTGAAACGGAAAGAATGATGAAAAGAAGAGATATAAATAATAGAGAATAAACATATATATGTATAAAATTCGAATAAAAATTTAATAAATGGAAATTACATTCTTCAAGTCGAGAGACTTACGACTCATAATCTTTTTATAACAAGACGATTATTCCTAGAATAGAATCACCAGGAAAAGATAAGAAGAAATAATTAAGGATGGAATGGCTAGATAAGTAAAAACAATTCATTTCGAACGAGTAGAAGAAGACAATCATATCGCGCAAGAATATAAAATACACAAGTGGAACGAAACAAGTATGGACCAGACGAGATTTCTACCACAACTTCATCATATGTATATTTCAAACAAAATATCTAATTCATCCTTTAATAACGAATTCTAAATACATTAATTATCTCCTTTCTACAGTATTATCATCTCGAATAATTTCCAGATCCAATTTCCAAATTTCACCAAAATCCAACAATCGGTCAGAACGAAAAGGATCTCTCTCTCTCTGATCAAAATCCAACGTCCAGTTTAATCAATTTAAATGGCAAACAATCGTTGGGATTAGCCGGCGATTATAGTCGTATTTCGTTTCCGCTGGATGAGGAGGAGGAAGCCATCCCTGATTTCGCTGTCACGTATCTCCCATAAAACAACCCTCTCGTCACGTTAGCATTTGTTTGCCGCTGTTCTTAAGGCGATCCCACCCTCGTGGTTATGGAGCCACGATCCAAGGATCAAACCTAACTCTTTCGACTTCTCGACGGGACAAGATTTATGCGCGACTCGCGCGGACCAACCATCTCCTCGTCCGAGATGCGATCTCGAGGCTTAGGCCGGATGCCAAGTCTTATATATATATATATGATATAGTCTATATGAGATAGACTGGTCTCTAGATCACAATTTTTAGCACGAGATTCTTCGTTCTCTTTCATCCCCCTCCGTTTTTTGGATTCTTTTATCAAGAAGAAATTTTTGAGTTCGGTTTGATCTTTAAGAAATAATACATCTACTCACCAATCGTTGCCAGTCTTGGTCACGTTCTGTCGCTTGCGCCCAGTTTGATGGGGTTTCGGCTCGGCCACCATGTTAACGTCTGCAAGGAAGAAAGGATGAATTAAAATAAAATAAATCGAAACAATTTAATCTTCGTGACGATCTTTGAATCTAAGAACGCGACTCGACTTAAATAACAAGTTAAATGACGGGTTTAAATACCCGGCTGTTGTACTACGCCGTTTATCGTTAAAAAGAGGGAGGGAATAACCGGTGATGGTGGTGGTTACAGCGGGGATCGCGATAGAAATCTGTCTCTTGGCTTAATAGCCGGCTCAAATTAATAAAGCGGACGGCAGCAAAGGGGGCTTAACGTGTCCGCAAACAGTTATTAATTTCATCCCTTTGCGGCGCATCCCGTTTCTGTACCGCCGCGTCGTGATGGTGGTGGCTCTGCACCGCCAAGGTGGATAATGGATGCGCGTTCGAGTGATCAGTACAGCAGTTGAGCCGTTGTGTCAGCGAATTATCCATTCTTCTTTTGATGGGGGGAGAGAGAGAGAATGAAAAAAGGGATAGGTAGATAGAGAGAGGATTTTATTCTTCACGGTTGCGGTGAATGAAGGCTTTGGCCGTGTTTTTATCGACGTTCGATAAGGAAGGGAGAGGCTTACCGCGCGAATTAATTTCGCGGGAAATCGATGATCAAGGAAATTATCGATGGAATCTTAATCCTTAAGTCTTGAAGTTAATATCGCTCGATTGATCTATCGAATCTATTGATTGGCTTGATTGTAATCCTTGTAAAAAAATTTGCTTTATTCGTCAAATATTCTTCCTCTCGAGATTCTTTTTTTTATTTTCGATAAGAGAAAGAGTAGTTCAAAATTACAATAGTTTATAAAATTATAATATACTTCTTTGTCGTTATCGAAAATGACGATTCCCTTGACAGGGAGCACAAATATAATTAGACACGGTAGCGGACAAGCCAGCTGACTTCGATGGGTGTGTAGCCAGTACGAAACACGACCCATCCTTTGTGTAACCTGGCCAAACACACACGACGGTGCATGCATGCAGACTGAGCGACGAGGATGTGTGCATACAACCCACCGCTAGCTAAAAGTCAGCTTTATTATGATGGCTACTTGTACATAAGATGAGGAAATTGTTTGTACACTGCTTCTTCAAAATGATTTGCTCATTTATGCGAGGGAAGATCCTTCGTATGATCCGGGAAAAATATAACTTGATCGAAACGATGTTTTAAATTGTCAGAAGAAATTGTGTTAAAAGTAAATATTCGATGGATGTAATGAAAAATTTAAAAAAAGAAAATTTGTAAAAGAATCAGTTAATCTTCAGAATCAAATCTATCTCTTCTATTCCTCAACAAGATGTTACCGTACATTTTATTAAAAAGAAAAATAGAAGAGGCAAACGAATCTTTCACGAGATCAATATTCGAAGATGAATTTTTCAAGGGAATTATCGGCGGTAACAAAGTTAGCGAAGTAACCCGTTCATAGACGTTTCAACCGTGGAATATTAATGTTTGAATAATTTCTGTTTTCTGGGTGGTCGTAAACTAATCTCTACGGTAGCATGTATTTACTTGTGCCCGTTGTTTACCGACTGCACACAATGCCCGAACGTTGCAAATACTATGCACAAATGTGTATTAAATCAGAATATTCGTTAGCAGTTGATGCGGAATTAATGTAAATGAACACGTTAATATTAGTTGACACACGTTCTATGTGGAATAACGTAATAACCGTATATAATAATACACTATATAAAGATATTACAGTGATTAAACGCGAATAAATCAATATCTCGACAATCTGTAAACTTATATCTTATAAGCTCTATTCCATTTACGAGAACTTTTATTACAGAGCGTAAAACATTTTATCATTCCTTCTTTTTCTTCCTTTTCTTTCTTTTTTTTTCTAATACATATGAATATGAATGGCGATCTATTTCGATCGATTCCAATCTTCCATCCAAACTATTTAATTTTAATATATATACATTACCGAATCTCAAGTTCTTTGACATTTCTTCGATTCAGAATTAAAAATCTCCTTCATTATATCCTGCTCTTAGAAAACTTTCATTTTAAAATGTAAAAATAACCGACAGATCATCAAATCCTTTTCGATAAATTGAAATTCCATTTTTTAAATTTAAAAAAATTTGATTAAACCGATAAAAATAAATCTCGATCGATTTTCTTCTTCCCCACCAACAAGCACAAACCCAATCACCAAGCACAAGTAAATCTAAACGCGTAATCGAGCTCGAAAGAAATTAGAATTGTTGTAGAACGTTTTAAAGCGGCGTTTTCTAAAGCTGAAAGGGAAGACAGCGCCCGATAAGAATTATCTCACCGACCCCGGTGTTACCTAAAACAGGGAGGAGAGAGGAAGCGAGAAAAGCGCTTAACTTCCACGAATGTTTTACCAAACGAGCTGCCATAATCCTGGTTAAATATCCAGCTGTATCCTATTCCCGAATCCGGGGGAATCTCCTCCGCTTCCAGTTGACTTTATCCCTCTTCTCCTCCCCCTTTTCCTCCGACCGGAATGGAATCCGCGATATGCATAAAAATGTCATTCAACCGAGGCGAATATTCAAAACTCTTTGCCGGCCGTATGAATGGCCGTTTTCATCGCGAATGAAATTATATCCCGGCTAGCCACTTTATCTCTCTTTAACTCGCTGAATATAAAATTTATTTCAAGGAATAATAGGTTCAAGTTGACTCTTTTCTCTTTTTTTTGGCCTGCAATCCTTTATTCGGAGTGGAATAATTTTTTTTGTAAAAGAACGTTTCGAGTCGATCGATTCTTTATTTGTAATTTCGAAATTTTGGATGAATTGATCGAGAGAGAGAGAGAGAGAGATTGGTTTGGATAAGTAAGAATGAGTGCGAAGACAGTTATGGGCAAGCGAGTGGAGTAAGCCAGGCCTGGGGAGACAAGTGGAATAAGATAGTTACGGGGAGACGGTAGTGGATTAATTAAATCGTGGCCAGACGAGCAAGACAGAGTTTATAATTGGACGAGGCGTTCTCACGATTATCAGATAAATAGGATAAAACGGATACGAGAAAAGGCGGACGATGGAATGGACAAGTGGAATAAGCCATTCGTTGGAGAGACAAGTTGCTCCAACTTGATCTCAAACATCGATAACGAAGCTAAATGGATCGAATTAATATTTTCTCACGGAGGTGAGGAATATTTTACGGTTTTTCTTTTCTTTTTCTTGGGAGTTAAGATTTATTTGTAATTCGTCGTGCATATATTTAGAGAAGTTAAGGTTTAACGATTTCTTGACAGAGAATTTATCATGTCTCTATGCAATTTTGAATTTTGATCCTCTTAAATTGATGTGATCGCATAATAAATGTCGACGACAATGATCGATAGATGTAAAATTAATATTAGACGAGCGAAATTTCATCGAGTTTCACCGAGTGTTTAAATTTGTAATCGAATATATTTGACAATTATTTCATCGAGAATAAAACCCGACTTTCTCGAGTTAAGCGTTATTCAAGATTTAAGAAATATCCAAAACTTCTTCTTTCTCTTAGATTAACTCTAAATATTATAAATCAAACTCATCATTTTCAAAATCTTTCTCACGCCTTCTATCATCAATAATATCAAAGATCAAACACATCAACTATCACTTTCTGCTCAAAATCCATCACGAAAATAATAATAATTAAAAAGAAAAAAGGATCTCACACCAAAAAAGAACGTTTAAAATCGCACGAGAAGATCTGCAGCAGCCACAAAGTGCCGAAAATCAACCCAGGCGCGCGTATCATCCTTCCTCCAGTCATTCGATTCGAAATCGTGGAAAGTTTCCTTCGGAGGGGCTGGCTACAAACGAGGGTACGCGGAAGTCGAGTATCGATGTCATCTGCAAGCACGGTTGAAGGGTGACGCTGCTCCCTATATCGCGTTGCGAATTGTTCTTCGAACTAACCGCGGCGGCTGCTGGTGCATCTGTAACCGGCAGCCACGGTAATGGAATATGACAACGTGAGCTGCATAATGATCAGCCGCTTCCCTGCCTCCCAACTTTCTAATAAAACGACCATTGTCGGTGACGTTTGTCCCGTTACGGTTATGCACGGCCATGAAACGACAACGGTCCACAGACGACGACACCGAGTGACCGAGCGGAGGATTGTTGCTGCGCTTGTGTGTGCGTGTGTATATGTGTATGTGTGTATTTAAAGTGCGAAACAATGGAGAGACGGAGGATTAACCGAGGAGAAGTTGGAAATAAGATCCTCTCATTAGGTTCGCTTGTTATTGATCCTTATTGATCCCTTATTGATTCAATTTCTTGGTTTTTAATAGAATTCCAAGGATTTTGTCATAAATTTCAGACCAATAAAAATAGGTAAGAATTTGCTTAAATAATATATTATAATAATACATTCGTGCTATTTCATAAAATTTCATGAACACATAATCCATCTCCTCGTGGAGAGGGCGACCAAAAGAGAGATTTCGGATGGAAGAGGAGAAATTCGGATATACGTATAACTAGGGGAGGGGGAGGTTGGCGGCAGAGCGAAAGGGGGTATAACGCGATACGATGTTGATAAGTTGTTCCGCGGTGTTAATACGTTAATTAGAATTTCGCTAATTAATACTTGGAAAAGCGATTCAAAGCACGGTCTGTCTGAGTCGCGCTTTAACCAACGATGGCGGTGAATGGGCGCCCCGATGTATGTAATTGGGGGATCGAGTGACGGTTCAAGGTTTGATATTTAAAGGATCCGTGTCCTGGCCAGACACGTCCACGAAACAATATTGAGCACGATATTTTAATATAAATAACGAATTGTCGAATCGATTATAATTTTGGATTATTATAAATTATTATTTACCGTGATATTCATTCGAATGCCATCACTATTTACTTTATCTATTAAATTTCTCCAAAGGAATATTTTAAATGGATTTTATCGTTTCACTCTAAAGAATCATGATTCGAGACAACATTTTAACAAATCGATATTTTTTCTGAACAATTTAAAAAATCATCACTCAATCGTATCGCGACGAAAAGGTTGGAAAAGCATCGATCACCAATCACAGATTTCAAGCGTGAAATCTATCCGTCCACCTGTATCGCTCTTACCTGTTAAACTTCGACTTGTCACGTCCACGTCGCGCGAATCGTCATTTCACGGCCGCCCGCGAACGTTGCATTAATTGGCAACATTCCAATTACCGGATTATCTACTCGAAACAACTCGGCAATTTGCGGTGCAATTTTATCCGGCCATATCGGTCGGCCCGCTGTCAGTTATTTTCACCCCGAATTCTCATTCTCGTCACGTAGCGGACAGCATGACGAACGTCGCGATTTGTTACATTACACCAGTCCCAGTTTCATCCAGTTGGCCGGATACGAAGCGAAGAATGGAAGCTGCGATACTTTCCCAGAATGAAATTAATTTTGCGCCGCTAATCGCAATTTCCGCGCGGAACAATCATCATCATCGAATTTTTATAATTTTATCGGGGAAATTTCGCGCGTCGACGAATTAATTTTACAATTTTCTTTCTTTCTTTTTTTTAACGAAACACGATTGGTCCAAAAAATTAAAAAAGTGGTATATAATTTTAACTCGTCTTATCCTCCAATCTCGTTCCAATTATTTTAAATCGATGGAAAATTTGTAGGTTTGCGAAGGAATCTCCATAAATAAAATTTTGCCTCGCGAAATTTCCATAAACAATCGCTGCAAACGAATTTTAAACAATCAGAATACCATTGATATTTCTATATCGTGAAACGAGCTACTACACCGTTTGTCGTTTCTTACTTAGAAACATTTTTCTTTTATCCAACGACTGACGAGATAATAAATTTCGGTGAACCGGATCGATTCTTTCAACGACCATTGACGCGATCCACGTAGTTACCCGCAAAATTAGAAACTGTATCCAGAGATAGGGAGGCATATTACGCGACAGAGGGGCGGGCAAACGAGATGGCAAAGTTGAAGAGCGTGTTGGAAGATTTAACGAGGAAATTGATCCAACTTCCATCCAGGATGAATACGTTTCTCGCGAACCTCGGTGAAAATTGAACTTTGTCCTTGGCCTATACTATATATATATGTATATATATAAGGTGGTTATATATGGTAATTCAGTTTTTACTTAGGGGGAGCGAGCGCACACGAGCAAGGCATTTATTCTATAAAAATATGCCAAGAATTCTAATATACATGGAGGAGGAGGAGGAGACGTGCGAACTTTCTCCCTATAAATATTCTTCTTCCATCTTGGCCGAGTTTTCAAAAAGATCATCTTTGTTTGATTGGAAAACTTTGGGGGACGCGATGAAAAATGTATAATTTAATTATAGGCGAGGAAATTTCGAAATGCTCGCGTCGTGGAATTAAGTCGAGAATAATCGATAGAAAATTAGGAAGGGAGGGGTTGAAATTTGGAAATTTGTATTGAAATTAACCGATATGATATAAGAATTTCCAACATTTGATTTTGACTTGAAATAAGGAGGGAGGAAAGAGAATTTAACAGAGGAGGGGACAACGAAGGAAAAAAAATAAAAAAGAAGAAAATCTGTTGCAAGAGTCATCGCATTGAATAAATGAAGAGATAATTCGCACAAATTAACCGAATAGCAATTTCTATTAAAAAGTTTAAATTAAGACCGATTTTATCTCGAACAGAGAGGAGACACTTTCTGTTATTTTGAAAAGACCTGTTGCTTCGATTGATATTTACAAAGAGAGAGAGAGAGAAAGAGAGAGAGAGATCTTAGAATGAAAATACGCAAATATAATACGCAACGGTAAATGGTAATGGTCACATTTTCATAAAGACAAACGGGCCGTGTTATAAGCCGCTTATGTTCATTACAGGGTGAAAGAGCAGAAAGAAAAATGAAAGTGAAGTGGGGGGAGAACCATTAATGCCTGCTCTGCTTTGAGGGTTGCAAGGTTGTAACGAGAAGGGTGGCGTAATTCGAGCAAATTAAGGGCAAAAATCATCCCCATCCTCGATCCCTTGTTTCCCTTTTCACGTGATTCGCGCGTCCCCGTCCATGAAAATAAATAATTGTTTATATTCATTTTATATACCGTTCTTCTTTGATTATTTCCCGCCATCCTCCACCGCCGCGAAAATTATTATGCAACGCGGAATTCGCGTTGCGCCTCGATAAATAATAAATTTTCATGGAGGATCAAAAGCGACGGATAATTGGTAATAATCCTACAGCGTCATTTTATTAAACAAACATTCCACAAAAACCCTTAATACCGAGCAAGCAGAGCCTATATATGTATATATATACCATTTGAACGTTTAATGTTTATCATTCGTTTATTACGTAGTATTACACGCGTTTAATCTTCATCGTTTATCGCTTTCGATATTTTAATACTATTTTTCGAAATAAATGCACACGACATATTTTACGACGAAACGTTTCAAACAACAAAAAAAAAAAAAAAAAAAAAAAAACGAGACATTTTGTATTCCGTATTAATAAAAATCCTTCCTGCGCGATGCAAATATTTATATTTTATAACCATCGTATTTGATGTAGAAAAATAATTCGCGTAATATAATTGTTTATTGAAATATTCAAAATTCGATCACTACGATGTCGCATGTCCTACGATCAATTGCGATCAACCACGTTTGTAAACTGTTGCAAAAGCATCATCACCCATCATCCTCCTATTAACACAACAACTTCCCTTCAGATATATTTATTTTTTCAAACCAAAAAAGAAGAAAAAGAAAAATTTACTTAATTCGCTTCTATACACATGTTCTAAAATAAAAAGAATAATTCGTCGATTTGAAAAACACGCATTACATTTATATATCAATTATCGTTAATTTATACACCGTTCAACGCGATATTACTTTCTTCCCGCATATATTACAACCATTTTCGAGCCAAGAGACTTTGTTCCACAACGATATTCATACAACTCTCTCTCTCTCTACATATATATATATGTTCCTCCACGTGCACCCGCGGAAACCACCCTCTCGTTTTCAACAAAGTTTCGTACCAGCCAGTCCAAGCTTCCTCCTCCTCCTCCTCCTCCTCGATCAGCTCGTCAAACACGCACCACGATATATCTAACCGTGGCACGATAGCGCTCCCCTCCTCTCTTTTAACACTCTTTCCATCGAGGGATGGTGGAGATCTCCCCCTCTTTAATTGCGCCTCATTATATATTTGCAACGACGGTTCCAACTTGTTTCGATCTTTCGCGCTGGGAACGAAGAAGAGTTAACCCTCTCGTTTCGTGATAATCGGACGTTAAAAACGTGGATTTACAACCGGCATGTTGTATCCCCATCCCCTCGATTCGGTGGAAATTGGCGTGGCAAAACTTTTTACGCCAATGGTGTGTTTTCCAAGCTGGTTGTTTTTATTGAAAATTATTAATTCCTTCTTGATGAATCAATCGAGAATGATTATTAATTATTGTACTTTCGATTTAAAATTGGGATCAGAATAGAAAGAAGCTTACTGAAAAATAAGGATAAATTCTGTTCGAAAAAAGAGAAAAATTAATTCTCTTTAAAAATATTATTATAAGGTTTCGTCGAATCAATTGTTTCTATAATAATTCGAAAAGCAAATAACTATACGTTCCCATCTCGCATGTTTGATTTTAATTAGCAGGCTTGGTTAAACCACAGGGTGTCCCGTCGCGGATCTCTCCATCGCAACTCGGAAATTCGTGTCGCTCGTGTCGAGTTTGCACGACGATGATGATGATAGCCGCCAAGTCATTCTCTCTCGCCAAGACCGCACGGATGTTGCCCGCAAACCGTGCGGACGTCAAAAACGTCGTTTCCGCAACAGCTACGACTTCCGGCCAAGGTTTCGCTTCCGCGCAACGTTCCCTCGCTGCTGCACAATCTACACGCGACTGGCGAATCTTCACCGTTTGTTTGTTCGTTTAATTAACGTTTAATTTTTTAATTATATTAATTATGAAATAATATAAAAATATATACGTAAAAAAAAAGAATCCAACGAGGATATTAAATCAATATTCCATGAAATTTTGTTCAATTCTTGATAATCTCTTTTCGACGAGGATATGATGCGAATTTCATAAAATCTATTAAAAATATTTATCTTTTGATCCATTCAAGGAAAGGATCATGGAACATCAAAGATCGTTTCATCAGAATGTTTGGATTTCGAGGGGAGGCATGCAACAAAAACACTTCTCACCCCTTTTAACCGACTCTCTCCGCATTCATTCGTGGAACGCGCAGTTTAATTCTTTCCGAATTCCACGGCTCTTTACTTTCCCTTGTCTATCCCTCTATTCCTCTCCTCGAATACTCATCGTCTCGCGATCAGTTGAAGAGGGATGGAAAGAAAAAGGAAAAGGAGGCAGGGAAAAAAGAGAGAGAGAGGGAGAAGAAAGGCAGAGAAAAGTTGGAAGAAAGGAAGAGAGGAGGGTTGTAACTGCGTGGTAAGGGCCACTGAAAGCAGGAGGAGCATTCAAACGAACTGTATTGAACCGGTAGCTACATTTCTAGCCATTTCAACTGAACTGAAGTCCTTTTATATGCATCGTGCTTCCCTGAATTCGTTGGTCAATCCGTCTGCGCGGATGAAACCACCCCCTCGTCTCAACTCGTCTCTCGCGCTGCACCCTCGCATAAAGGCGACCCGTTAAATAAGTGTTCCTTTCCACTCTCCTTCTCTCTTTTTCTCTCTCTCTTTCTCTCCTTCTATTAAACTGGTTAAACAAAGAGATTCTCAGGAACATGTCGATGAAAACGGAGGGTATAAAGGGTGGCGCGTGGAAACGTTGTAATGGCCGTGATTACTCGTTAAACGATAACGAGAAAGGGAAATTGGAAACTGTTTATGGAAATTTTGCAATCGTTGAATTTTTATTTTGATCTTATCAGGCTCATTTTCCCCGAAATTTTAATTCCAATCCTTTGCGTTTACAAATAAATTAAAATTGAAACTCGAGAAAATAATCTTTGTTTAATCTTGTTTGATTATTGATGATAATTACGGAAAATAATATAAAAATATATATGTAGAATTCAACGAGGATATTAATCAATATCCGAGTGAAATTTTGCGCGACGAAGATGAGGAAGTTGCAATTTTATAAAACCTGTTTTATTATTGATGATAATTGGAGGATCGAAAAATTGAAAATTCGATTAATTATCAAGGGATGATCTAACCTAGAATTGAAATCCTGTTCGAATTACGTTGGTGAACCGTGGCGCCGAATCTTCCTAATTTTCCACGGCGGAAAAACCTGTCGGAACGAGGTACACGCGAACCCTCTTCCCCGTTAATTAATCCCGCCATGACTTATACGAATAATCATAACCATCTACATCCGAGACAGACATCGTTTCTCCCCGGGTACACCATGAACAACCAACCGCACGATTCTCGTGTACCTAACCTTTGAATATGCAGATTCCATTTTCCCCAGATTTTCCGAATGTTTCTCCAACATCTTACCAGGATCCTTTCGAACGATTTTAATTAAGTGGATAATATTCCATTTCGTATTTCACTACTATTTCCTAGTATTTCCTAGTTGGGGGATTTGTTTTAATAAAGAGAGAGAGGAGAAGAAATTTTAAGATCAATTTTTTAAAACATTCTTAGTTTTATTAGTTCATTAATTTATAGAGAGATTTTTTGATAAATATTAATTTTCTTGATAAGATATTCCAATGATTTTAATTGGATGGATAATATTCCGGGAAACTTCGTACCTTCGATCGGAAATTTGTTTTTGAAGAAAAAGAAAGGGAGAAGGAAGAGAAGCAAGTAGAGAGACGAAAAAAGAATTCCAAAATTAACTCTATACAGATATTATCCTATTAAAAAAAAAAAAAGAAGAAAGAAAGGAAAAATCTAATCTAACCTCACTTCTACTATTCTCCAAATTTTTCCACGATCGTGCCGAACGATTTTAATTAGCCGGATAAATGTTCCCCCACCCCTCGTTCCCTTTGCAGTCGAAGATTTGTTCCAGCTCAAAGTGGTGGAACAAGTTAAAAGAAAAGAGGGGAAAGGGAGGGAGGACAGAAAGAGAAAAGGAAAGGATGGAGAGGCGAAAGAAGCCTGGGGAGGTAAAGGGTGGTGGTGGTTGACTGAATGCTGCGGCTAAAGGGCGGTTCTTACCCTCTTAACCGGTCTAACGTGGAAAAGCACGACCACTTCGACGCTACAGGCAAAGTTTACCTCGCTAATTCATCCGTGGCCTCGTCGTGGAAAATGTTGAAAGGGAGTAAATTTGACCGTGGAGGGGAGGGAGGGCGCAAGAGGAGGAGGAGGAGAGGAGAGGTTGCTCCGTTCTCTTGAGCCGCGCCCTCCGCCTCTCTCTCTCTCTCTCATCGACTTGCAAAATGTATTTTAGTCTCGCTTATAATTAACGGGGCAAGTGTTATGAGCACCTGCTGCAAGCAGCGCGATCTAAGGAAATTTTCGCGAACAAAACAGGTGATTGGATGTTTTCTTTGATGTTGCGATTATTTCCATTGAATTTTGTAGTCACGTACAAACCTTTTTTCCCCTCCGTGTCTTTCGGGTCGGCCGGGTTTGGACAGCCGAGCCTTTAAACCGGCATCAACCGAGTCAACCGAGCGAAAGAATTAAAGGATTTCTGCGCTTTTAAACGGCGTATTTAAAACTGATGAAAGCCACATCCCCCGCGGGCCCTTATTCAATGGAATATATTCACTGTTATCGCGTATTCCTTCCTTTTTATATCTCTCTCTCTCTCTCTCTCTCTCTAAAACGTTCCAAAATCTGATCAAATGGATTGTATATTTTTTCAAGAGTTGAAAAGTAATTTAATAACGAAACGTTAACTGCGATACACAACAGAAATTACTCGACTCCGTTTTTAACGTAACGGAGAGGAAAAAAAAAAAAAAAAAAAAAAATGTGCGTTTTGGAACTGCTGGATTGCTTTATCCTTTATCTTTCTCCGTTTCTCTCTTTCTCTCTCTGTCTCTTTTTTCTCCCTCGCTCGTTTCTTCCCGCTTTTCAAAGTACATTTTTATCCGTGCAAACACATGGGGGTGGGGGAGGGGACGAGTGTCGTTTCGTTACGCTTTCCATCGTTGTAAATTACCTAGTCTGATACGTTTTTTTTAAATTCAAAGAGAATATTGTTAATCGGATTACACGTTGCAACCGGGACAAAGTATTATTAACAATGATACAGGTAACATACGTATATATGTATGTATACATCGATATTTTTAAACGAGCGAATTTTAATTGATTTAAATTCCTCGTTGCGCACATCTCTACAATTTTTGTTTTATCGTTCAAAGAAAATTCTAATCTCAGAAATCCTTTCTTTTTTTTTCAAAATCAAAATCGTTACATACTTCTTCCTTCCCCTTCTATTTCTTATTTTTCATACATCGTAAGCTCGTGATTACGTGATATAAATAACGAAATAAGCCTGAACAGCTGAGGATCAATCCTCCCTGTCCACATATAATCCGTTTCATAACAAACTGGCTGAAACTAACAATAAGAACAATAAGAATATCTTGAAATTTCGATACAAAAACGAATGGAAATGCACGCGTCGATCGATCATCACGTCGCGCCTTCCAGATCTTCCTCCCCCTCGCGAGAACAAGGGCGAGTTGCATCCACGTTGACGCATCCGCGGATATAATCGCAGTTGGTGGGGGAGGAGGGGGCGACTGGCACATTTTGTAACTGCCAACGGGCCAATCTAAGTGACGAACGGCTGTTGCACGCGGCCTCGCGACCTCGTACCACACCCGCCATAATCATTTCATACACAATAGTCTCGCGTTCTCCGCGAGAGGGGCGGGGGTGGGTGGCCGGCGAGAGAGTAATGGCCGCAATTTGTACCCTACTCCCGCATTCCAGGCCAGCCTGTGCATGGATCAGTGTGAATTTACGCACGTGCGTCCACACGCGCGCCCTCCTCACCCTTCGATTCTTCGGGGGTGACGACCTTCGATACGTTCGCGGAAATATCGAGCGGGTGGCAGAGGGTGGAATTCGACGGATTCCTCCGTTTCTGGAAGCGAGGTTGACGTTCTCGTCCCAACGATTATTATTAATCGCTTTGGAATGGAAACGCGTCGCGAGGAAAGAGTGTTATCGATGCGTTCAACTTCGATACGTTGGAATTAAGTGAAATCGGATATCTATCGTTTTCGTCTAGGAAAAAGGATAATCGTTGAATAAATCGTTGAATCTCTGGAAATCTACGTTGGGGATTAACAAATTGAGCTTCGCGATTGTTAAAAAAAGGATTAGAATAATTAAGTATCTGTCGTTGTATCTGAAAAACTTTTGGAAAGAATATATATTATAAATATTTGTTGAAACGTAATTTTGTTACTTTTCTTATACACGAAAGATCGTTAAGTAAGATTTATTCGAGGAAATAATTCGAATCTTTTGCAACAAATACAAATTGTAATTCGAATCGATAACTCGTATAACGTTTCACGAAAGCGGACCGAGGTAGGAAGAGCCTGGTTAAACTGTTTAAACTTGAATTCACCAGTTTTAGAAGTGGTTCTGGAACAAGGGATAAAAGTTACGGGATAAAAAACCATTTGCTTGCCAAATGCCGTTCTTCGTGTGTACGTGGAAAGATTTTCAAAAGGGAGAGGGGGAGAGGGGGGAGGAGGGTCTTAGCCGAAGACCTGTCTCGTTCACGCGAATCCCGGTTACCATTCGTTTCCGCTTGAATTTAAATGCGAGGAATATTTAAACGCGGCTAATCATTATTCTTGATTCGTGCTTAAGTTAAGCGGCAAACTCGGCTCTTCGACAGAGAAAGACCGAGGCGGGCATAAATAATTCCACCCCCTCCTGGCCGAAAGTGTTTTCGATCCTCGAATCGGCGTTGTTGAAAAATTAATTATTAATTATAAATCTCGATATCGAATCCAACACTTGGATTTCTAATATTACAATAGTCTTTTATCATTAAATCTCTTCATTCAATTTAGAATTAGTCTCTGAGAATCCTAATGACAGTATTTATTTGAATCAATGGATTTTAGGGAAGAAGAATTTAATAATAATCCTACTTTTTCCGTTATTTTTCGATTCTGCGGAATAGATTAATGATTGAAAATAAACTTGAGATTTGGTATGAGATTTGGTATCATTTTAGAATAAAGTAAAATCAATTTTTGTTTGCTGATAATTCAAAAAACTGAAATTAGATTAATCAGTAATGCTGGAACAGCGATATTCAATCTCTTTTATTATACTTATCGTCCTGACATCTCTAAAATTCTTATTTTCCAACGAATTTTAAATTGGTTAAAAATTTTTACAATTTTTTACGAGATAAAACTCGATCACATCTCGCGAGAAGAATCGAAACACAAGATGTAAATTCAATCCACGAAGACAAATGAGACAAGAATCAAACGAGTATACGTATCGATTATACGTCGTTCGAAATCTGAATTAATACGAGAAAAGTAACGATAAGAAATTTTTATCCACACCGAACTGTAATCGACCAGGAATTTTTATCGCCCTCACCTCGAATATTTTACTCGTGACAAATTTATCGCCGATCGAAAACGTAAGACGTTTCGTTATATTTTACTTTTCACGTCTATCTTTCTCCCTTTTCTTCTTTTTTCGTACTTTTTTTTTTATTTTTTTTCTATCGCGCGACACGGAACAACAAATCGGTCGGGCACAAGTTAACGAAACTCGGGATGGGAAGACCATTTCGAAAGGAATGCAGATGCACTGCGCGGGAAAACGGAGATACGAAGCTATAAACTCTTGACGTCGAGATAAACCATTGACAAAAGTTATGGGTGGTTCGGGTGAATAAATAGAATAATGGAAACCAAGTGAAAAAAAAAAAAAGAAAAAGAAAGAAAGAGAAAAAAGAAGGCTGCACGCCCGAGAGTTCGCGCCCTCGGGATTGCAAATGGCGTGGATGACAATCGAATTGCGGATGAGAAACGATTTTTCCCTCCCCCGTATAAGGAAATTAAACCAACTATCTGCTCCCCCGTATCTGGGGAACGAGGAATCTTGGAGCTGGTGTTATAACGTTTCAACCTTGGAATTATATTTTCCAGGCTTAAGAGGATTAGGCTAATTTTCCAAAATGTTCCAAATTTTTTTAATTACGCAGAAAAATAGTTCTAAAAATTCACGTGATCCCCGTCTAGATCGATATTTCAATTTTATTATTTTAAGAAGGAAAGCTCGAAATAATCTTTTAATCCACGGATAACATTTTAATCTTTCTTTTTTATTTATATAAGAAAAAAAAAAAAAGAAAAACGACATTTATAGCTAGCCAAGATATCTCTTATTCCATAATTAACGAGGAAAGTGGAATTTTATTCGGGTACCGAACCGGTAACGTGGGATATCTTTATACGAAAAATATTAGGGAGCAACGAGTGATATTTGATATTTGTGGAAACCGTTGGAAAGTTTCGAATCTGAAACGACTTTCTGGGGCATCAAGCCACTTTCGCGTTATGCAATATTAATGTCGCCGCGTCATTTTAAAATATAAACACTTTGCACCCCCTGAATAATTCATGGAACCGACGTTTGTCATCTGTTCGGTTTATCATAACGTTTGAACTGCGCTCCGTGTCCACCTATTCCCTCCCCCCTTTATCCTTCTGTTTTTAATTTCCTCGCGGTGGTCGATGGCATTGGTCATTGTTCGAGGGGGAAGGGGGAGAGAGAGAGAAACTTCGAAATGACGATTCCCTCTCGTACGATATAAAAATTTCATCCCGATTCGAATGGAATTTTATTGAAAATACACAGAGAAGTAATGTAAACTCTCTTTGAAACACCAAGTAACTTTGTCTTTTCACTCGTTTCATTCCGAGATTCGAGCGAAAATATCTTTTAGATTGATAATAATTTTTACGAATGATTTTGCAATTTCTTATTTCTTTTTAATATAAAAAATTATCATCTTCTGCTTGTACGAAACAAACCGTAATCCAACACCTATGACTTTCAATTTCTTCTCGATATCTAAATTTGTACCCCAATTTTTTTCTCATCTTACTTAATTTTTTAATCTTACGCTTTTTAAAATTCGAATCGAAATTGAAGTCGCGTGAGTCAACTACCCCCTCTCTCGTGTCACCATCGTATTCAACCAATTAAATTTTTCCATACGAATCGACTCGAAACCGTCTTTTCCACTCCGTCGACAGAAAATTAATAACACCTCGTCAAAGAAATACACGCGCGGGCACAAAGGACGATTTAATAGTTCGGTTAACGAGTGAGATCTTCGTGTCTCTCCCCGGAATGGCCGAAATTACACGCCCCATTTTCGATTTGCACCTCCTCCTCCCTCCTCCTCCCTCCTCCTCGGGGCGAATTACATTTTTTTCCCAACCGAATAAAGGGAAACCCGACAGACTTACTTTGTTACAGCAAAACTTCTATATATATATATATATATAAAGGTATGTCCTGTAACAGCGACAGGAGGAGGGGGGTATACGTGCAAAGGTTTCGAAAACTTTTCGCGGACCGAAAAGTTATTATTCCAATCAATTTCTTCCGACCAGTAACACACAAGCTGTTTAAAGTTCGGTGAAACGAGGTGAATCTACAAAGTCGATGGCGCGAGAACGCGCTGCCCCTATCCTCCTCCCCCCTCCTCTCGACTAATCTAACTTTAACAAATCTTCCGCACGTAACCGGAAAATCGAAAACTCCTTTAAATGGCGAGGGAGGGGGGCACTCGACCGACCACGAATGTTCTTTTTTCGAAAAATTTCTCGAACCGCGACTTCTCCAATCCTGTCCTCCCCCTTCCTCTGGGGAGGATTCGAGCAATCGGGGGTGTCGGTCGACGCGAATCGATCGATCGGATTGAATTTTGAATCCGTCTAAAAACGAATAGATGGAACCGGGGATGATTCGATGACCAATGTCCATTAGTTTTGGAATGGATATGATTATCGGAATGGATAACGATCCATTTCGAAATGTATGTTGGTTTAAAATACCAAAGGGGAAAGTTGCAGTTTGGAAAAATTATTTTTCGACAATTTTTTAGAAATTCTATTTCGATCGAGAAACGAATTAGAAATTGGAAATTTACAGAGAGAGAGAGATCGATTTATCTCTCAGATTTGATAATTCACGAGAGAGGATGAAGGGTAAGAGTGTGTCGAACAGTGTTAAAAAAAGTTCCTCCTTTCTTGTAGAAGGTTTGGATGGAAATTTTTTTATAATGTGGAGAGGGAGAAAGAGTGTGTATATCGAATGGAGAAGTCCGCCGGGTGTTTCGTTTATGCGAAACTTGTACGCTAAACTTTTTAATCCGGAGGCTAAACTCGGTTGAAATTTCAACAGCTAGGGGAGGAGGATCTTTTACGCAAACAGTGACGAAATTTAGTGGAACGAGAGGATCGCGAGGAGCGTATGCCCGACGATAAGTACATCGGTACATCGGCTACCGAGACAAATGGCATCTCCTCTATTCTTTTCTCCCTTTTTCGTTCACCCGGCGAAAAGCAGGTTATAAATCATGGAAATCTTGTAACGGAGGAGTGGAGTGGCTAAAGAGTATAAAAAGGAGGGAGGGGGGAGGAGGAAAAGAATGCGAAAAAAAGCGGGGCAAAAAGTTTCGGATTTACTGTAAAAGTTTCAGAGATATTGCGTGATACGGAAAAGGAGAGTAAACGGGCACAAAACTTGATGCCGAAAAATAAAAATAATAATAATAATAAAAAAAATGAGGCTAAACTAGAAAGGCTTTTAAAACAACGAGATTTTACTCCTGTTTTACATTTTTTTCTATACCTCGATTTCTATTCCAATGTAATATAAAGAAAAAAAAGAAATTAAATATGGAATATCAATTAAACAGGAATTATTAATTAAATTTTGATCGATATAATTTTCAAATATAATTTTCCGATATTTTAATGAAATATTACATATTTCCATCGCGAATAAAGTATCTCAATTATCTCGAGAATCACAATCACCACCATCCTTTATAAATTCATATTTCAATTCTTCCCATCGAATACTTTTCTTTTTTTTTAAAATCATCCTATCTCTTCTCTCGTCTCACTCTCGAGGCGAAAAATATAAAAAGGAACCCGTTAGATACTCAAATCAGCAAAATCCCCAAGAGAGAAAGAGCAGCGAAGAACACACGCTCTATATACGGCACAATAGGTCGGCAATTACAGGTGGCGAACGACAGGGGAACCGAGTCGAACAACACGCCTTCTGTCACGTGTATCGACGCGGCAGAAATAAATTCGTTCCCCGTTCGGGTAAAAGCGGGGCAGAGAGGGAGGGAGGGAGGGGGCGAAATTCCGTCCGTCCAAATAAAATTCACCGAAAAACCGATCATCGTACCCCCTCTCTTCCCCCGTTTAACCCGTGCACTCGGGGAATCACTCGAGTTTATATCGTCATCCGAGGGGATGATTCGGTTTCGCCGCAGTGACACGGAGAGAGAGGGGATAAATCTATACGTGTGTGTGTTTATATATATATCTTTCTCTCTTTCTCTCTCACAGGATGACGTGTATACGTAGAGGTAGGTAATTACATGGAAAAAATTCCGATCAGGCCTGCGGCCAGACCCAGCTCGCCCTCTCGTTTGTCGAGTTACAGTCTCTCGTTCGTATCGCGTGCCCCGACTTAGAAATCGAGGCCTCGGCCAATCAGCCAATCAGACGCGGGCCGCGTCGCTTCCTCGGCCATCGTCCTCCCCATCGAAATCTCGGCGGGACAATCAGGGATCGGGAGCACGCCCCTGCCAAATTGCGTGCCGCTTTTAAATATTAACCCCCGCGCGGAAACGAAGAAATTCGTGGCGCGATGCTATGCTTCGACTGGCAAGCAAGTTACATGTGCAGCTTTGATACTCCTCGGGGGAGGGAAGGGACTCTGCTGGGACTATGCTCGGGGATCTGCTCAACATTCGAAACTATTCTCCCCCTCCAAGATTTATCACGGCTACAAAATGGCTGCGAGATTTCGTTGTCTTCTGCTCTTTAAAAAAAAAAAAAAAGAAAAAAAGGGGGCTTGCGTTTCGGTACGATAAAAAATATCGCGCATCTCGGAGAAAAATGTATGTATATATGTATTCTTCTCCTCCTTCTCTTCTTCTTTCGTTTTATCGCATGGCTCTGTACGCCTCGATGATTTTGTTTTGGAATTTGGCGTAGCGAGGGATGATGAGGGATGATGAGGGATTTGAAATTGAAGGATTGATATTATTTTCGATTATTTTTTTTCGAATAAAAATAAACTTGGGATCGATTCTAACGAAGGACGATTTGGATTTTTGAATAAATAAATGGACGACTCGAAGTTCGATTTTTAATTTGATAATCGCTGTTTACACAGAATGATCTGATATATATATGTAGAATCGTGGATGAAAATTTATCGTCGATATATAAATTTATCGTAAGGATAATAATTTCATTTCGAACAATCATCCAATAAATTTTCGCTCGAGGAAAACAACGGGGGAATACCGAGAACAAACGTTTCCTCTCAAAGCACGATTGAATCAATGAATATTCTCCATCCACTTGGGCACACTATACAAAATATTATGCGGGGCAATTTCGCGTTTTACGAAACGGCAGTAACCGGGGAAATATTACAGAAATCCAGAATAAGTCGTCGCTTATAAAAAGTCAGATTAAAAATAATAATAATAATTTTAAATTTTTATTACACGAAAACAAAAGAAATTATAAAAATTCTACAAGAATATTCATCGAGAAAAAACCAACAAATATAATATCACTTCTTCTTTTCTTCTTTACCCAAAAATTAACAACGTATAATAAACGTTTCATTAAAAAAAAAGAAGAATTACGATCCATTAACGTGAGCGAAAAAACACTATATCAAACTATCATTCTTCCCCTACGAAAGTCATTAAACGATACACACCCATTAATATCGACAAAAATATCGACAAGAATTCGCGCTGTTAAAAAACGCGGCCAACGCGGTTATAAAAGGGAAAATGGCGCGTTAATTCGGTGGGAAAATTCGCGTTAATTTCCTTTCAAATTGCCATTTCATTTTGTGCGAAGGGGTTGTCTCGACACAACAAAACAACGTATGCATTTAAAAGAGGTGGTTAATCTTCATTGGACGCTCCGTAAAGGGATTAAAATTGGGGAAAAAAATACGTGTCTTCGAACAACCGATTTTTCGACGTTCGTTTCATCCGCAACAACGGTTCGTTTTTCATCAGCCGTGGAGAACGATCTCGCGGGAATTTGTTCCGCGATCGAATCCATTAACCTTCGAGGAAGCCAAAACTTCAGGAGGACTCGGATCCATGCACGGAGGGATTAAACGTTAGGCGGCACACGATGCTCGTATTTTTTTCCCCGATCGGATAGGAAAATGCGCGATTGAAACGTTTGGGAAGATTGCTAAATAGTTGGATTTAAAGCTCGGACGGGTAAATAAGAGGGATTCGATCCGGGTATTCTCTCTCCGATTCGTAGATGGAAAGGATATATTTTAAAAGGAATTTTTCGTGATTTGTCCATCAAAGTTTATGTATTTTTTTTTTTATATATATAAATAGGTACGAACCTACTTTTACCGGCGTTTTATTATCGGAGAAGAGGGGAGGGGAGATCGAGAAGCGAATAGTTTGGGAAATTTTGGATCTAATCTCCTTGAAATTAATTTTGCACGCGTTGATTTAAGCTGATTGCCGATCAAAATTACAGCGCATTACCGCGAACATCCATAAAGTCCACTATTAATATTTCCACGTCATACGGAATTCTTAATTAATTTACAAGAAACGATAAATTCGATTGGAAAGGGAGTTAGCTCAGGGTTTCTCGGTTTATTAATACGACCCGCTATAATTTCAGAATTCAGTAGTTTTGCCAATTGGAGCTCGGTATTAAAATTATTATTAGCAAACTGGTGCGTGTATCGATCAAACGCAAAAACGTAACAGGGAGTGTTGTCACCAGCCGTAATAGAAATATTTTATATCAAACGCGAAATTTCCCTCTGTAATTTCCTTTCCGTCCCAATTTCCAAAATTCTAAATTCATCATTAGCGAAATTAATTTTTCTCCAAGATCGTATAAATCGTGAACTCTTTCGATTTCGAAGAAAAAAATAAAACATCTCTGATAGAAACAATAAATCGATCCCCCTTACAGAATCGATACACCGGATTTTCGATCGGTCCAATAGGAAAAGAGTAACCGAATTCTCACTCTGGAATTTCAAGAGGCGGAAGAAGTCGTATTTCATGCGAATGCCAACACTCGCGCAACACCTCGAATATCCGTGCCGATATAAACTACTGCTTCGCGGATGTCTTGCGTGCGGATGATTAGAAAACTTCGATTGCCAGATTACAGCCCCCAAGATTTATGAACTCCCCCGGCGGGGAGGGAGGGCTTTGTTGATGCTGCCGATGCTCTCTACTCAACCTTTTCCACCGCGGAATTTCAAATTTATTCCGACGTCCGCATCCGGGGGCTTTTTAACCGTTTCCACTTTTATCTCGCCGCTGACGGATGGATCGGAGTCGGAGGAAGAAGAGGAGGAGGAGGAGGTAAAAATTACTTTGCGAATTATCTCCGCTGTTCCTCCCTTTGATTTCTTAATTAGTTATTCGTTCCTTCGTATTCTCGCGAGAAAATTTTTTTATTTATTAATCGTAAACAATTGAAAAAGAAAAGAAAAGAATAGATTATTAAGAATAATTAAACTATTATAAATTATTGTTTTTAATATTTTGATTGAAATATATATTTATATATATATATAACGATTGTTTGGAAAAAAGTGAATACTCTTATATTCTTTATCCTTTATTTGCAGAATTTGCGCACGGTACGATTAATAAAATATTTGATGAAAAAGTTATGTTATGATAAAGGTTTGATTCAACGGATTGGAGAGTGGAGGTTCGAGAGTCGGGTAAAAGGATGAAAAGGTGCTCTCCAAGAGAAGAAAATACAGAGTAGATTTTAAACATTAAAGAGGAGCAAACACGCGAGTTACAAGATACAATGGGAGGGGGAGTTTGGGTTTCTACATACGCTGTTCGACGTTTGAAATATGAAAAAGTGGATAGGGTCGAACAGATAGGCAAGCTTTCGAAAATATCCGAACCGATATTACCGACGTGTTTCTTTCCAAGGAAACTGGATGGGAGGGAAAAATTATCAGGAGGACGAAAATTATTCCTCCGACATTATCTCCGTTATTATCGTATTATCGAGAAAATTATATCGAAATATTCCTGTATTCTTTCCGTGGAAAATTCTAAAGCTTCCTCTCCCAAAGAATTTTCTCAAAATGATTCTTCAACGAAGCTGTATATAATAATAAAGGATATTCAAATTCCCTCCACAAGAATATGGCACGAGAAACGTTAAGGAAACGAGCAGACAACGAAACAAAATCCAATTTCTATATTCCCAGGGCAAACAATGTATCCTATCAATAAAATACCATACATTTTTATGCAAGCTTGTTAACAAACCTGACTCGAGCTTAATTCAATGAATACTGTTCTCTTCCCTCAGGCAGGGGAGCAACAATCAGAACCATAATGTTGCATCATCGACGAATAAAACTGATTTACATGGATGATGTCGAATGATTAAAAGAATAAAAAAAAAAAACATTCTTGCGAATATTTTCAAATTTATTCTTACATCGATCTGAAAATCTTCGTACCTTGTCATTTATTAATAATTAATAACAAAGAGGATCGAATTGGGAGGAAAGAGGGGGAGTAGTCGTCGGGGGGAAGGGAAATAAACGCCCTCGTCCTGCTTGACGAACATCTGTTCGCGAAGAGGGGAGGGGGAAGGGAAGAGAAATAGGAGGAAGCGGAATATAAAAAGGGGAATAAAAGCCCAATTCTCATAAACGTCACTATGGATGTACGTTTTATAGCACTTCTGGCAAGGTAATGTTCCCGCCTTTCGAAAAGTAGATCTGAATGAGCGGTCGGAAGTTTTTACAGCTTCATCCGTCCGAACGCGGGGAGAAGGAGGAGGAGGAGGAAGAGGAGAAATAAAATTCGCGTGAAGGGGAGAGAGGAGAGGCTATCGTTTACGTTATACATCCCGATTCGTGTTCGATGAATTTAAGGCGGAGTGGTTTCGCTGGAATTACAATTTGTCGGGCTTTCAACGCGATTAGAGAGATAAATTTTGCGCGGGATGTTATGAGGGAAGTAAGTGGGTAAGTAAGATCCTTGAATTACGCCAGGGAACGTAAATGTGAAAAATTGAAAGGGATTAAAATTCCTTTCCTTTCGATGTGTATAACTTTTTGCAATATTGGAAACGCATTATTGTTATTATCATATCTCTAAGGAAATTTGAAAATTTTAACGCGTGAAATGAAAAGTCTGAATGCAAGATCAACGAGACGCGATCCAAAAGTTTTCCAAAAATGCGATATATCACGTTGCGATGTTATGGAATAAAAAAAAAAAGTCTCGAAACAATTTCTGGACCGTGACAAATAATTTCTTTCCATTAACCCGGATGAATACTCGTCAATCGATCGAGCTCTTTTAATTCGAAAGTCTTTTAGGTCTATAAGGATCGTTTCGAGCTCTTGTCGATGGAATTTCCTCCCTACTTTTACACTTTTCCAATCTGTACTCGTTTCAATAAATCTCGTTGATTTATTACCAATTGCCGCTCCTTCGGTTAAATATATTTTCCCAATCAATATTTTTAAAAATTAATCGCGACGTTCCTTTAGAAACTCTTATTTAACCTTTTAATTGCGGATACTTTTATATCACAATCTATCGCTCTAAATTAAAAAAGTATCATATAATAAAACGTAAACGTACAAATGTTATTACGGAAAATCTAAAATCTTAAAATTTATACTAAAACTTCATATATACATCTTTTTTCTTCAAGAACTGAAAGAAGTAGAAGGCTTATCCATATCAGGGAAAGTTTACAAAAATATACCCTGAAAGAGACTCGAATAGCAATCGAAATTAAACTAAACTTTTAGCCTTGTACTGGGTCAAAAATAGGATAAAAAATAAAAGCATGCCGACCGACAAAATGTATTCATTTTATCAATAAGAAAGAATAAAATGAAAATAAATATATAACGTTCCAATTTTAAATTGTATTACCTATATTCTATTTTAAAATATTTTTTTTATTATATTCACCCTCCTTAGTTAAAGATTATTTCCTCTCCTTGACAAATACCAAAACTTATTAATAAATATCACTTCTCGTGATTCGATCGATACGATATTGATCGAAACGAGGCTCAATTACATCACGTTTCCACCGTTCCGACTTGGAGGAAAGAAAGAAAGACGAGCAAGGAAAAAATACATTCTCCTCCAGAAAACGTTATTATACGTCGTGCGTATTCCCCGGTTGAATATATTTCCCGAAATATCCCCCGCGACCTATCCTTTCCTCGGTTAATTAGTTAAATTCCCTTTTTCCCCTCGGTGATAAGCCAGCGGAATTTCACTCTTAACGACCCTCTCTCTGCACGGCTTTACGTCCGATCCTTTAAGGAAACAATGACAATGGGGAGGGAGGAAGGGAGGGAGGGAGGGACATCCGCAGCACCCTCTTTCTTCCTCCTACCGTTGCACGATCGAGAGAGCTCGGGGCGAGCGCGTACCACTGGGATGCATTCGCGATGTTCCAGTCATTGTTTCCACCCATGTAAAGTTCCCGATAAACGTCCGCGTTTCGTCTTTAACCGCCTCCTTCCTCCACGTCCACGGAGATTCCATTCGACGATGGCCGATGGCTAACAATAAACCCATTGTTTCCACGATTTTCTTACGTCCAGGCCAGGGATTATTCCGACTCCTCTCGATTAATAAAATACGCTCGGTTCTCGAGGGCAAATCGAAGTAAAATTTATATATATGATACGAGTGGATAATTTTTTCATCGCGAAATATCGTGGACGCATTGCGATCAGATCGGATGCGCTCGAATTTCGATTCTTATTCTCGAACGAGATTATTCTTCTATTCGTTCGATTTTTTCTTCTTCTCTCCAATATTCACGAGTCGCGGTGCTAGAGGAGATTTAATATTTCACCGTCGAAGAGAAACTCGGGGAACTCGGCGTATTATGTACACAGAGAATCAACAAAACAGTTCAAACAGAATCGACATAACATTCAATCATCACGCGTTATATAGGGAATCGATAAAACGAGTCGAGCTTGTGTGTGGAAACGTTCTAACAACATTGTGGAACAAACCAGCGCGTCAAAAATTGCTTCAATTTTGTAAATATCGACAGGTTTTGTAACCCGTGATTTCCTTGTCTGAAAAACAAAGCGGGATCGGTGGAACAACGAGAATCCAAAGCGCGGGGAGAAATTATGAATCGGCCGATCTACACTCTCCTCTGGAAAATTATACTACGAATTAACTGTCTAAAGTTTAGACACAACGAGACGAGGCGCAACAAGCGAGAAATCCGAGCAAGGACGAATACAGTGGCTCGATTGAAAATTATCTTTGATATTTTGGTGACTGAAAGAAGGAATTTCGAAAGAAATTTGAAAATATTTTAAAGAGAAAGGTTCTCTGACGATTGTTTACCCATTGATCAAGTTGTTATCTTCGAAGCTGTTCGAAATTTCCCCAATTTTTAATAGGATTTAATCGAATTTCAATTATGAGAATAGGAATTTCATAAGAATGTTAATGTTTTAGAAGAATCGATAAAAGATCCCATTCGAATCTTTAGAATTCTTTTCGAATTTGATATCCCAAAAATTGATTCAAGATTAATCTGATTACAAGAATAAAAAGAAAGAAAGGCAATGCACGATTACTCGACAAATTCTACCTAAATTTAAAATTTAATATCCAAGAAAAATTTCAAAACGTATCAATCAAGAGTTGAAAGTTCATTGAGGAAAGATGGAGAATGATATTGGCTATTATAAATTGAAAATTAGAAAATATAAATAGCTCTCCAATTTGATCTAAATACGTATTTTATTATTATTAAATATCGTTCTTTCGATATTTCACGGGAAGATTTTATATAAGTAGGACGATGGGCCAGTGTCAATGTTTTCATTACAAAAGGAGGCATGGTTCATTACCTGCCCATTATCTCCGAGATTTTATTAAAAGCAGCAAAGGGTAATTGCCTCCGCTACTAATTACAAAGAGTCACGGCGTTAACGATTTAACTCTTGCTTTGGAGGATATGTCTGGAAAGTGGAGACCTGCTCCCTGCCGAGTTAATTGCACGAGTACAACGCTTACAACGATTTTTGCGCAACTCGATTTTACAATCAACCTTTCGCCTCCTTGATACGCGAGGCGAAGAAACTACCCTTTGTTAGATTTAGCTCTTTGATAACGCACAAATTAAGCGTCCGATCCATACTCTTCCCCGTCTGGATGATTTAATCCAAAGATTAAAATTTAATTTTCATTATTCAGCATTTCGAGTTATATACAATTTTACAACAACTTTTCCCAAAAAATTCGAAAAACGAATCGTCAAAAATTTCTTCATCAAATCCATTTTTGAAACAATTTTAATAAAAAGAACCTTTGTTCTCCCCTATACTACTATTATATACCACACCATACTATAAAAATCAAAAAAACAAAAAATATTCCATCCCCTTCTTCATCGAAATAAATTTTGGAAAGTTCGCTTCGTTATTAACGGCGCGCAATAACAAAAGTGTAATTCTTCACGAAGAAACGCGACTGTTGTTAAATCGTTCTCATAAAAGTAGAGAGATGCGCGCTAGATTTCACCCCCTCCTCGATTTTCCAAATCCTCGATAATGGCCGTACGTACACCACGTGTCCACCTCCCCTCTCCCCAGACGTGTTACGCACGACAAACAATTGCAACTGCGTCCGCATGTGTATATATATACGTGCGTGTTGCACACAGAGGAGCGTATATATGCATTAAGTACTGGCCGTGTGTTTCGTCATCACAGGTGGCGATTCATCGGCGATTCCATCCATTGATCAAGCAACTGATCGATACTCGTATTCCCTATTGACTCGATTGTGTCTCCGCGCAATTAAGCCGGACGCTGGTCGATTCGTGGATGGACGCGTTTCTTTTTTTCTCTTTTTTCCTCTCCGCTGCGGAGGAAACCCGTTTAACAGCGGGTAATTCCTTGGATGGACGGATGGATGGAGCCGCGAATTTTCACGGATGAAAATTGGAACGATGGATTGGTAGAAGAAGATTACGACCGGCCAGATTTGGATGGAAGTTTTTTAATGAGAAGCGTGGTTTATTCCCAGTGATTTTTAATTGTTCGCCAGAGGAATTATCGGTGGCGAGAACGGTTTTTTCGAAAATGGATTTTCCACGATTCGAATGATGATCGACACATTATCGTCAAATTTAATAATCTTTCTCTCGAGATGAAGTTGAGCGAAACGAAAGGATTGATAATTTTTAAACGGTAAATTAAGACTAGATTCATTCTTCATTCCAATTTCTTTTGAAAATAAAATTGTCAAACTTGATTCGTTCGAAAACGAAGCCTTTAATTTCCAGTTAATTTCTTTTTTCCCCCGCCATTTTTACGTATATCTCTGTCTATACCTGATCCATCTTCCTCTTCCCCTATCCACCTTATTTTCGTGCTCGTTTCGATCGCACTTGGGTCGGTCGAATTGTACCCACGATTCTTCCATCATCGATGCTTCTTGCGCCCCCTCTCCCCTCGACGTCCCGAAATTCGACTTGGAACGGTACGTTTCAAAGTGGATATCCTGCACCACCCGGGCTTTTTATTGAAACTGGCGGCCAACGCTTCCAGGCGTTTGAAATTGATAACAGGTGGCGTGGGCGAGGCCCCCCGGGAGGGGGGGTTGGAAATGGATGAAAAAGGGAAACGAGATGACTTGGTTGGAGAAGAGTTATGTTACACGTGTATGTAAAGGGTGCAGCAGCCCCTTGATATAGGAGGGGCTGTACAGTTTAATCTTTGTTACTCGTGTTTCGAAATTTGACAGTTGGACAATTATTCACCGATATTCCCCCCGTTTCTTGTTTCGCTCCACGATCCTTCTCCCGAATTTTATCATTTAATCTGACCATCGAATCGAATCGGATAAATCGAGGCCAATTAAAATCGGATCAAGATGTATTTATTACATCGACGCGATCTCGTTATATCCTCCATTTTGAGAAATTATCTATCGTTCGAAGTCACGAGTTTAGAATTACAGAAAAAAAAAAGAAAAGAAAAATGATCTTTGTGCTTTTTTCTCTCGCAGCACGTTGAAACGACGCGAGAATAAAATGTCGCCCCAATATCTCCTAGCTCGCGAATAAAATATTCCCCGCGAATATTAAGATCGGATAAAAATTGCACGGTTTCGCGACGATTACAAGGGAAGGGGTCTTAAATCGTCGAAAATTCTCCAGAGAAATTTACGCGTCTTCCCCTTCCCCCTTCCTGCAAACAGATATAAGTCCCGAGTGTTTGATTCCCAACAATCCGATTTCACCTATACCTGCACGCACCCCTTGTATAGGTGTACAGTAACACTTTGGCAACGATAGTTTTTCAATGTCCAACAGAATTGCGCTCTCGAACCGTGTAAATTTGATGCAATCCCCCCTCTTCCCTCCCCCTGGGAGGGAGGGAGGAGCGATTTTTATCGAGGGAAATAATTATGCAGGAATAGAAAATAAGTAGATCTCGACGAAACAGATTCGAATCTCTTTCTATTCGGGTTTCGAGGGGAACGGCGGAAAATCAAACTTGGAAAGCTTTTTCCATTAGGGCGGGTGGATATTACAGGAGAGAGAGAGAGAGTGAAGAGAAATTCCATCGATTCTCAACCGGTTTACACCGCTTTACCGATCCGACCGATATTTTCCACGCCAGTATCTGTTCCTTTGCATCCCTCGAGGAGGGAGAAGGAGGGAGGAGAACATCTCCTTTCCCTTCTTTCATCATTTTTGTCCAATTTGCTCGATAAACATTGCTCGCTCGCGAAACGTTCCTATCGCAGGGATTGTCTTTTGAAATTCTAAACGTACGTTCGAGGGGAGAAAAAAAAAGAGAGAGAGAGAGAGAGACGAGGAAGGGATGGAAAATAAAACGTACGATTTGATTGATCAATAACGAAGAAAAAATTCTTCTTCTCTACGTCACGATGAATCCATTTAAATTTGTCGGATATAAATTTTCTCAAAAATCAAAACTGAATGTATAATTTCCCTCTCCTATTTTCATAGAATTATCTTCATAGAGTTATATTTATATTAAAAGAATTTATATTTATATTAGAATTATCTTCATAGAGTTATTATTTATAATTACTCTCAAAAATAGATTTCTTTCTTTTTTTTCCTTTTGTAAGCTATTCGAGAACGTAGAAAAAAGAAAAAAAATATTCTTCCTGTCTCTCTCTCTCTCTCTCTCGATCTCTAAAAAAGAAATCAGCCGAGTTGCAACACGAGTAACACGAGGGCAACGCGAATTGCACACACGTCGATTCGATTTAAGCTGGTTTCACGCGGGCTGGAATTTTGCAGGTGTGGGGCCAGTGTGCGCACGTCGGGACTCATGCATCGAAGGTGAATGGCAGGGGTGCATTGCGGGAGGGAGAGGGAAGGGGTGGCAATGTCGGACCGGTTGGCCTCTCGCGGGAAATACGTCGAGTATCTGAATAAATCGAAACAGCCAAAGTGATTCTCCAACTTAAATTAGTTTCTGCCTGGTATGGAGAGAGGCTAGGTACCACTCTCTCCCCTCCCCCCATCTCGCTCTCTCTTTCTCGCCCGCGGCCGGGCGAATCGGTCTGCTCGTGTCGCGCGGAACACGCGAATAGCTACCTTTACTTCTTTCTGGCCGAGCACCCGGCCTCGTCCTATCCGACTTTTTCCACCGTAAACGAATCCTCGACTGATTTCCAGACGCCGTTTCCTCTTTCTACACACACACACACACACACACACGGCGATCGTAAAACCCCCGACGATTTCGTTTGCAGTCTTACAGATGCCAAATTCAATGGAAGTTTTTTTTCTTTTTTTTTTTATGGGGGATGAATTGTAATTCTTGATGCAACGTTTTGAGAGAATTGAAGATGTTTGGCGAGAAGAATTGTTTTTGACGAGAGATTGAAGTTTGAAATAATATAAAGCTGGTTAATTTAATTGAAGCGAGTTAGAAATTAGGGAGAAGAATTTGGGACGCAAATTCGTCCTTTAAAAAATATCCAATATAGTCTTTATAGCTAACGTCCTTTCGAATGAATACGTACAAGAAAAAATTCCTCGAGTGAAATATCGCGAGGAATATTGTGTATTTTCTCAGATCACATTGGGTACGGGAAAACCTCGAAAATCTGAATAAATATTGATCCTTTCAACAGTTGGATGGCACAGATTTTAACGCATAAATTTTCGCGCGATGAAATCTGCATACAAATGATATCACGTCTCGGCAAATATTAAAATTACATTTATGAAAATCGCTTTAAGGTGTTCATCGACAACGATGACGACGAGAGAAAAAAGGGACGAATAATACACACACATACACGCGTATAAAAATATATAAAAGGAGAAAAAAAGAGGAAGAGAAGAAGAAGAAGAAGAAGAAGAAACGGGTCACGCGTTTGGAGATACAACAAGCGGCACACCATTTCATTTGCTTAAGCTTAATGGCCTTTTCTGTTACACAAAGACGGTTCAGAATGCCAGCCTTAATCTTTCCCATAAAACACTGATTGTGGATTGACTTTTAAATGCCTTGGAAGCACGGGAGAAAATAGCGGCCAGACCTAGTACCGTCTGGCACGAAACTCGTGAAACTTTCTTATTTTTCTTCCACCTTGCTCTTATTCGTTTTTTTGGACAGAAACAATACTTTCGCTCGTCTTGTTACGTTTTTGCCTCGAAATAAAATCGATCAACGCGACTTGCTTCGTTTTTCTACGTTCAATCCTTCGATTTATCATTTGAATTGGTTTAACATCGAAATGAAAGGTGTTATCGTTTTAAATATTTCGAAAAGAACCTTCGTTGAATTTTTCAAATTCTAGGAATCGACTGATCGAATATCGCGAAATGATCGATTAAAAAGATTATTTATATTGAGGACGAATTTGAAAGGAAAATGGAACTCTAACTTTAAACTGTCGTGTTTAAATCGTACGAAAAATGGGAATAATATTATACGACGCGTTGTTTGCACCGCGGACACGATACTGGTAATTAGGAGGAATTAATTAAACCATCAGCGAAGAATTTAATCAATAAAACAAACAGCTTTCGTACTATTTGCGGTGGAAAGCACGTGCCACGCGTTCCTCGTGTTGCCCACTTTCATCGATAACAAGAGAACTGTTTGTCAAACAGAAGTGTTTATAAAATAAATCAATTGGCAATTTCATTCGGTTTATTTCGCATTTTCCACTCCGCACTGATACATCACGCGTGTATCGTATCAAAAGGGAAAGAAAAAAAAAAAAAAAAAAAAAGAAGATAAATCGAAACTTATTCTATTCAAAATAGAAAAAATAATTTTTCATATTTCTTTCTATATCGTATTTTTAAAAATCATCGTTATTTAAATATTTACGATAATGATTTCTTGTATTTATTTTTACAAATACAAGAGATAGAATGCCTATTAATCGGGAATAATATAAAATAATTGATCACGATCATGAGTGATTCATTATTCGGGGCGAAATAGAGATATTTTCCGGCTGAATACAATCGCGATTTATAAATTATCATGTAGCGGTGAATAACGGAACTAGGAGGAATTTAGCGCGTTAATAATTTTCATAATGAAATCGACAATGCTAAATAATCGCAATATTGCCGTTTAATTCGCTTCTATTATAACTCGCCTCGCCTATTTATTAATAAGCATAATAAACGCGCCCGATATACATATTTTAACAACCGTACGATACGTTAAAATTGTATCGAGTGAAAAAAAAAGTCGATCGATCGTTTCGTCCAAAATCGATCAAAATTTTGAAAAAGAAAAAATGTTAAACGCTGACGAAAATTATCAACTTAATGTTTATGATCGAATGGGAATGGAGAATGAACTGGATAGGATTGAGAAACTCGAGGAAAAGAAGTATTTAAGATTATGTTCTTAAATGTTTCGAGAGTTGAAAAGTTTTCCCTCCTATTCGAAACGTCGATATTCGAGTTTTAAATTTCTTTCGCCCAAGGAAAATCTTTTATCGAGGGAACATCTTTTATACGGAATTAGCCAAGTGGAAACAATTCGGGATGATCGAGGAGGATGTGTTAACCGATTAAATTGTTAATCACTGCTCCAAACAATTGGACTAATTTATGGATGATGATGATGAAAAAAAAACTTTCTCAAAGTTCAAAATATCTTAAACAAAAGAGAAGAAAAGATGCAACAGATACAAATATTTTCTAAATTTCATTGATAAATTTAATCTTTTAAATATAATAATATAAATTTTCCACGAAATAAAATGGAAATAAAATTTGAGAACGCGAGAACAATCAATTAGACGAGCTACTTGGCCAGATCTATGGATCGTTCCCATCTTGCTAATTCGGTCTTAAATTAACCGGCCATGGATTACGGATCCTTTTACAAACACTCCTATCCTCCATAGGGGATTAAAATAGGTAGGAGAATAAAAGGAGGAGGAGGAGAAGAAGAAGAAGGGGTTCGTTAACATTAATAAGCATTGAACGACGTAGTTTAGCTCGGCAATAAATCTTACGCCGTGTATGCGAATTCAAGAATACAGTCTAATATGGCAGAGTGGAGTATAGTGAAGCAACATTTCACCGTAAATTTACGGTGCACTGCGATGCGGACGATATTCTCCCGGGGATCAAGAAAGTCGAAATTATATACACGAGATGTTACGACGTTGCAACCGAGCATCCTAATTCTTACAATTTTCCCCCCTTCTTGTTGTTTAAAATGGGTGTTCATTTAATCCTTTCATTGGATATAAACATATGTTTCTGCGATAAATACGAGTAGACGAAATTTTCTCGAAAAAACGTAATTTCGAAAAGATGGAATATTGGAAATTTATTAAGAATAATTGAATAAATTTAGAAAATTTAATCGAAGGAAGAGATGTGCTTCTTCGATATATTGTATATGTAATTTAAAGAAATTTAACGATGGAATATTTTTAATTTAATTTTTATCCTTATTTTAACAAGTAATAATGCAAATAACTCGTTGGTCACTTCGTATTGAAATACTGATTGAATATTATTCTGAATATTATATGTAAATCAAACATTAATTGATAAACTGTATATATATATCAAAATTCATAAATACAGTTAATACAAATTTAGAGAGAAATAATTTTCATATATACAACAATATTATCATTAATAACTTGTATATATCGATTAATAATAACGAAGAAATAAAAATTTAGCAATAAAAAAACGAATGACCAACGAGATATTTATCGATATTAATTTAAAAAAAAAAAAAAATACGACTTACAGTTACTGATTCATTGTATCTGTAGTTTTTCAAAAATTCCCATGCACACTCGATGCACATTACTTGAATAATACTTTAAATATTTTTCACGCATATTTATTGCCAACGATAAAAAAATTCTGGGGAAAAAAAAATCTACGCGCGATCGATTAATTATATTAAAAATTATCGCGAACGATTTAATCCGATATAAACGGATATAAATAATTGCAAAATAATCACGTAAAAAGCAATATCGAAGATAAATTACACACCCACGTGCGAGAATAGAACAATAAGGAAGAAAATTATAAGAGAGAAATTCTACACGCGTCCGACTTTAAGAACGTTCGAACGTCGAATGAGCCGAATGTAATATCAACAATGGGAGAAGGTTATAAGAAATCGGGAAACAAATCATCGGAACGTCTCGTATAATAACACTCGATATTATTTACATCGAATACTCGATCTATGATTAAATTAAACGATATTATTATAATTTAATTATATTTTTATTTCATTTATTCAAATTGATAAAAGAATTTTTTAAATAATTTCCAATATTATCATTAATAATACTATTTTATTTAATAAATAAATTAATTAAAAACAACAAATAATAATCAACGTGATTATTACTCTTAATTTTTATTAATTTTAATTAATATACTTTGATTCTATTCGACATTAACAATTAAAGCTACATTCGACGTTATAAATTTAAACGAATTATTCCAATTGATCCCGGATCAACTTTTAAGACCAAAACTCGTAGCAAATTGCGCGAAATGGATAACCTAAAAAGCGCATTGGACAAGTAATGGGCGATACCATTAACCTGGGTAAGCGAAACGAATTTAAAATATCGTAAAGAACGATAGGGCGGAAGGAAAGTGGCAAACTTGAAAGGCCTAAGAGCAAATGATGCTAAAACAGAGAGGAAGGGAGGGGGAGATAGTTTTTATATAATATCACAAGAGCGAGAGCTTTCGCAGTTAGAAGGATCATAGCCTCGCAAAGCCAGGATTATATCCTCAAGAGTTTGCCAGCTTTCGACTCTCATTTAAAGGGTTTAATGGCGCGTACCGGAAGTGGAGAGGAAGAAAAATCTCGCGCAGAGAATAGAGAAGGAAACTAACGAAAGAAAAAAGAAAAAAAATTAAATAGAGAGAAGAGAAAAAAAGCACGAATGGAGGAGAACCTACAGGTGGACATCGGGTACAGTTAACCATTCCCATCGAATCTTTAATCCCATTCGATTCCCCCATTGACACTAACCTAAAAAACTGCCTCCGGGAGAGGGATAAACGGATATTTCCTTCTTCTCCTCGAATCTCCCAGATTTCTCGAATAAAACACGCCTCTCTATGAATACAAAAGAAACTCTATCCCACTGTGTGCTATAGGCAGTAAAAAAAAGACGAGAGAAGACTCGCATAACTCTTATCCACGTTTGTTTTATATATCGCGCACTTTGGGAGAGTGGGGAGGGAAAGTGGAGAGAGTAAAAAGACGAGTACAAGAGCCGAAAGAAAAAGGGGATAAGAAGGGGTTTGGGATCATAAAACTGGAAACCACGCCACGCGATTCGCCGTCTTCTGCCCACTTAACCGCCCCACACCCGCCCTGCTACGAGTCCCATGTTTGATACAGTTATCCCTGGATGGGGAACGATCCTTGAGAAGGATTAAATGCAACTCTCGTCCGCGCACGTGCGGATAAAAATACCGATCGTAAAAAATAAAGTAACCCCGGCATTGTTGCTCTATCGTCGAAGAAAGAGCGAGTATCGCGAGAGAGAGAGAGAAAAAAAAAGGATATCTCGACACTTACGATTTTCAATCCTCATCGTTGAAGGAGAAACGCGTCCATTGTACATGATCCTTTTTTTATATAATCTGCCTTGATGGCGGACAGATCGCGGGAGAAGAGGATATTCAAAAATGCATAACTGTTTCGAACGATGATCGAATGAATTTAAAATTTTGAAAGGAATAAGTGAATTTATATTATTCGGATATGATTGATGATCTCTTGGAAAAATGAGATTTGAAAAAAGTATGTTTCTTTTTTATCAAGTATTTAAAGTAGAATTTACTTTATTTTCGTTAATTATGAATTTTCTTTCCTTTTGAAAGAAAGTTCATAAACGAAATTCGTGTAATTAAACTTCTCTTTACTGTGATACTCTGAATATATATTTTTACGTTTGAAATAAATTCCTAAGGGTCTTCATATTCTAGGAATAGAAATGTTTCTAAAAAAAAATAATAATTTTTAAAATACTAATTATAAAGAGATTGCTTGCTTGATATTAAAAAGTACGATTTAAACTACCTAAAATATCTATTTTATATATACAAATGATCGTAATTAAAATGTTATAAAAATAAGTATGTCTCGTTATACTTTTATCTTTGTTTTAATATTAATCCAATTTGCTTGAACAAAACAGAAAAAGTTACGAAACGTAATCCGTAAGGGAGAGAATCACCCGATAATTATCGGGAACTCGATTGCAAACTCGATTTATGGAAAGTCGTAACAATACGAGCAAATTAGATGTTCGTACATGACATGTATACATGCGAATTTATGACCCGTTTCTCTAAACATGTGTACACTTTCCCTTCCCCCTGTATATGTATTTTATTTTTCCACTCTGATCTCGTTATCGGTGAATTTAATTAATCTAATTAAACGAAACATAATTCCATGCAAAACCGCGTTACATCATCACGAAGTTGTAGCACGAGAGGCAGGGTATTGCGTTTGTCGTGCAGTAACAATTTCCACGAGGCGATTACAACGAATCAGGATGAAACGTTCCTCCACTTTTAATGGGAATACCCTGGTTATCATTCACGTAACAGTTAACAAGCACGTGTTTCCCTACCGGTGGAGATGGCACGTTTTGTTTCGACGAAGTTATACCACCGGATTCGAATTTAACTGTATATGTTTGAAACAATGCTTCGCTATACCATAAGGATACTAGATTATATAGAAAATGTTTGAAAATAACTTCGAGATTGAAAGTTCGTCGCTAAATATTTTGTAATGCGATTTTATATTGAAAAATTCGACAGGGAATTTATAGAGAAAATTGAAAATCGAAAGATTTTAATCATTGTGGGATATATTTTTAGGAAATATTTGATGAAAAATGAAGATTCAAAGATTTTAACAATCATTAGATATTTTGTATTTGATGAAAAATTACGATAAAGATTAAAAGTTGATCAAAGACTGATCAAATATTTTCATATTTCAACAATATGTTTTTATATTCTAAAAATTTTGCAAGATTAGATCGTGATATAATTGAATGACTTTCGATTTTTAGATTTCATTAATTATTTAAATTCTGGAATAATTAATTCAATCACTAAATAAACTTGTATGAAAATAAGTTGAATTTCTTAGTTCGATTTTAATTAAATTGTATTAGCAAGCTCGAATTTGACATTTTTCACTGTTTAAATGAAAATAATATGGAAGAAATTTTATACTAAACAATATGCATGTCGTGTGACATTTGCTTATACATTCTCGCGTATTATGGAAAACGACGACGATATGTGAAAATTATGACTTTTAATTATGAATTATTCATATAACACGGCACGCTGTTCAATTATTAATTAATACGTAGCAGTTTCTGCAGAGTCAAAACGTTTGCTGAATGTATGAATACTTCACATGTCGCGTGTATAACCAAACAAATACATCAACTTTCTCATTCCCTCTTTGCATTCCATAAATATCTAGCAAGATCGTCAGTTTTGTTATTCATCTATTAATTTTCCCAGTAAATTTTGCAAAAAAAAAAAAATCTTTATAATTTATGCATTAAAAAATCTATATTAAAACACGGAATAAAAATCTAATAAATACATGTATTAATTTAAAAATATACTAAATTATTTTATTATTATTCCTATTCTTCCAATTTCTTTTATAAAGAATATACTAATATCTATTGTATGTCTATGAAAATATGAGGTTAAAACCGAACTGAATATATTGATTCTAACTATTTTATAGATTTATTCGAATTGGTATCTATTTTGTAATTTCAGTACCAAAACATACGAAAAACTAAAGATATTTATCAATAAATTTATTAAGATACAAATTTTATAACAAATAGAGACGTTTTCGTAGCGAGAAATAATTTACGCATTTATTTGCTACTTATTGCGCAGTAAAATTATTCGCAATAACGAATGCTACGTAGTATACGAATGCTACCTATTTTTGATTAATATATTTCCGAAATATTAAAATAAGTATTCACAACTTAAAATGACGGAAATATAATGTAATAAAATGCAATTTATAATCCATGAGAAAGAAATAAATCGTAAAATTTAACATACCACGTGAAAATTTCCTGCCATGATGACGATATCTCCTTCCTTTCCTCTCGATACAAGAAAATATCAAGGAAAACAATCTTTCACGATATATTTTTCATCCTATTAATCGTTCAAAACTTTTTTTGTAAAGTATGTTCACTAAACACTAACAAGAACACTTTAATTATCAATTAATTACACGAAGTCACTGATTAATTGCGCACAAAACGACCGACGCCATGATTTGCGCGGGAACGACGCGAATTCTATAGAACTTCGCGCAATTTCGCGCATCTTCGGATATCTTCGGCGCATCTTCGGGTATTTTCGGCGCATCTTCGGGAATCTTCGGCGCATCTTCGGGTATCTTCGGTGCATCTCTAATGGAATCTAGCATATAGATATAACGCGAATTTTGAAATTTATTTCGTTCTTATTCATTACGAATATTTCGACTCATCATTTATCTAAATAATTTTACTTTCTTGCGGGGCTCATAAAGCATCAATCATTCGATATAAATTCATGACAGATTCCATCATATAGATTACCGAATGAAAAAGAATCGTCCTAGTCGTAAATCAGCACATTAATTCGTAATGAGATTATCATAATAAATCACTATTCTCCCTTCTACCCATTGCTCGAGCTCATTTCGTATTATAAGTGACCTATATTCCTCATGAATATCCAGCCAGTTGATAATTGTCGATACTTTTCAATTTTCCGTTATTTTCGTATTCGACGAAATAGTACGATTTTCGATCAGTTCGATTTTCAATTGAAACCAACCCCAACGGGGGCATAATTGAAATTAACGGTAGGAGACATTTTTTTTTTTAGAAAAAAAGGGAGGGGGTAAATGGAATTCAATTTGAGGATAATTAATGTGTGTCGTGCACGTAAACGCTTTAAATAATGCACTTTTGGACTGGAAATGCAACGAGTTTCAACGGAAAGTGTGCAAAATTTATGAAATTACTATTTTAAGAAATCTATTAAGAGGGAAAGCGAACAATGCACTTTTTCTAAAATAAAGCAAACCTTTAATCCAACTATTTTACAACAAAAACAAATAATAATATTCTCATAAAAGTTCCTATGAAAATAAATACTCTCACGTATATTTATATATATAGTTATCATGTTACGTTCACATTTATATCGACTGTCATAAATTTTCACACTCGTGACTTCGAGCACAAGTAATGATTCAGAGTGAAAGATATAAGGGCAATATTTTTGATAACGGTAATTTGTTGATTGCAATCCACTTTACCCCACTTATTATTTATTTAGAACTTTGGGGGATAAAGTGCATCGTCACGAAATATCACGTTAGATAACCTTTTGCCATCTTTTAAGGGTAGGAAACGTGACACTTGAATATATCTAGGCCGAAGTAAAGTGTGAGAGGTGTCGTATAAAATGACAGGAAGTGCCGGTAAAACTTCTCATACATGATACATCCTAATAAATACCATCCTAAAATATTCAGCTTGTGCGTTTTGCGAAAATATGCGATGCATAAAAAGTTTCGTAGATTATGGGAAACGAGATAAGCGCGCAATATCATCTCACGATTTTATTTTCATCCTATATCCTGCACCGAGCTAATGGAAACGTTTTCGTCGTCGAGTATCGTAAATTGTTTAAAATAAAAATCTCTTCGTTATAATTTTACAATCATTCCGTCACAATCGTTTCAAAAATTTGGAAGAAGTTACATTTTGCATGAAATAAAAAAATCATTTAAATAAATAAATAAATAAATAAATTACAAAAAAAACCGACGATGACGAAAATCGCTTGTAATAAATATTTATCGACATCGACAACTTTTAGACTTAAAAAATTTACAGAGAAACAGATTATTCATTATTATTAAAATAAAAAATTTGTCCAATAATTTTTTATTTACGGTTATTCGATTATTCTTTTATAGTTTATTCCTAGGAGACTAACATTCATTCCCAGAAACGACAAAAATAATACGTATCTAAAAATCTGTCGGAGGTGGAGCAACGAAATTCATTTTTTATAAAATCTCTCTTCGCCGCGGAGGCCGATATTGCATCCGCTTTCCTTTTGATAGCTAATTTCTCAGAGGTATGAAAGCGCATCGAGTTGGTTCGTAGATTCGCCTCTTCGCATAATTATACCTCCCCGGAAATCCCGTTATACAGATATATAGAGAAATATGGGAAGCTCGACAGGCCGAAAAGCGTATTTTCTTCGGATGAAACAAGATCCAAGCACTGGTTACATTACAGTATTAACATTCCTTTTTAACCGATAACCGACAAAGTGAAGAAAATAAATGGAGGAGAATAATTCTTCGATCCAATATCCTTTCATTCGCACAAAGGACCCTCCCCTCCCCGAAGAATGAAACTCGAAGTTAGAATTAATTGGCAATCTATTACGAATCGAAATTTAAATTCAACTCGAGTCGGTCACGGTGCAGTTCAATCCTAGAATCGTGCCGTGTTACAGTTTTCTATCTGATATATCACCCTTTCGAAACCTTGGCTGACTCCCTAAATTTCTCAATTTATTCAGAGATTCATCAATTAAAAAATAAAAAATTCTTCAAAATTCTCCATCATCAATCGTTCGATCAAAACGTTACAATATCCTCCTGCAAATTATTTCACCATCGAAATAAAAAATTACCCTTACATATCCCCATATCGAAAGATGAAAAATCCCTTCACGGAAAGGAACTCTATCACAAAGGTTACACGTAACGAGAAAAGGATGAAAAGAAATCCCGCCTCGACACCCCGAGAAACGATCGGTTTCCGAATCTCGGCCGGTCCTCGCAAAGGGGAGGGAGAGTTTTATTCGGCTGTTTCTCGTTCGGCGAACTTTCTTCTCTCACGTGTGTGCAGCGGTGAGAATTACACATATAGAAAGGAAGGTGAAGCCACGGGTCTCCCTGTGGTGAGTCGAGCGCTTGTAAATGCACGGAGGTATCCTCATCCCCCGATCCAAGGGTGGAACGTACGTGTATGTACAACGAGGAGGGGGTAGTATATGGACGCCGGAAGGTAGGCGGTTGGGAGGTACAGTGGGAACACAGTTCTTGCATTAGCCAAAGAAAGATTTCTGGGCGAATCGAGCGAGGGGAGTGGGGGGAGGTAGAACCGGGCGAAGAGTGGAACGAAGAAGAAAGGAAACCGAAGGTGTATATATATATATATATATATATATATATATATATATCTGTGTGTGTGTAGACAGGTCCGTTTCTTGCCGTGGCCATCGTTGGGCCACCGTTGATTTTTGTGTCGCCTGGTGGTAGTAGTGTCCCGTTCCTGGGATACTTTTCAGGGAGGCCCGCAGGGAGAAAAAGAAACGCGGGAAAAGAGGCTCGGTTTCAACGGCTGTCGACTCACTGGCTGGGATCTGAATACCGACAGGAGGAGGGAGGAGGAGAACTTATGAACTTTCTATCTGTGATTAATGCGCGAGTTTCTTTCTCAGAGGGGAAAGGAGGAGAGGGTTGGTTTTCAACCTCGTGATCGAAAAAAGGTATCTTACGTACTTAGAATGGAGGTATTCGATTTAGATTTGGAAAATTTATCGAGTCCAGAGTAATTTGGTTTGGTAAGTCGGTTAATCTTTGACGCGAGATGAACGATGGGTTTGAATAATGAAGAAAAAAATCGAATTATCCTTGATGGGATATTTCGTATTCGTTTCGTTTTCAGTTTAGCAAGTCTGAATAAATTGTTACTATATTAATAATTAATGTACGTCTTCTTTGCACGCGGGGAATACACGGGTTGTTGGCTCGAATAAGCGCTCTTAACATATTTATTCGTTGCAATCCGCGGATAACGTAACGAGATCATAAATAAAATATTAGATGAAGGAATCGTGTCCAATTTCATCTGGTTTTACAATACAGCTAGTGGAGGGGGGGGATGTTGGGCGAGCAAGATAGCACCTAGTCGATACCAAGGCTATCCTTATTTCTCCTTCTCCAAAGTCATATTTGTCTTATTGACCGGCGTATTCGTAGCAGCTTGTTCAACCGGTTGAACTAGCGAGACGTGAAACACGTTCTATATACAGCTCTCTCTGGTTTAAACTAAACCTCCATCCAGTTTCAAGCAAACCACGAAATTTCAAACTCCATCTTGTTATCCGTACGCCACTAACGAGGAGGAAAGAATATATAAGGGAGCGAAAGGGAGGGTGAAAATAAAGGAAAAAAAGAAAAGAGAAGAAAGGAAAAAAGGATTCGATCGGTGTGTGTTTACGAATCGGATCGGAAATCATGCAAATTTCGTAATGGCGCAAAGGAGGAAAATCCGATTCTCGTGGGAAGTTTCGCGAGTTTGCTAAATGCTCTCGAACGTATCCCCCCTGTCTCTAGTCAGATTCCCGAGAGAACTTGGAAACTAATGGCTGGAAGTCGATGATACTTCGCTTTTAAGGATCTGTTCGGTTCTCGTTCGTTCCTCACTGCGGCCAACAACCTTCCACTGCGTCGGGTTAACTTCGTAAAACGATCGCGCCAATCGCAACGATCCTCCACGTACAGATTCGTTCAAATTATAATTCGTTCCCGTCCAATTTTTTGTAATTTACATTGCTCGACACGGTAAGAATTGTTTTCAAAAAAAATCCCTTCAGAATTTCTTGATAATCTCATATATATACATTCAATTTATCGGGGAAGGAAGATATCTGAAAGAATTTGCAATCTGTTAAAATTAAAAAAGAAACACGTTATAATTAGTTCCAATTACGAGTTTTTTGATCAGGGATTGATCATACAAAATGCAATGTGTAAGACGTACCTTGTCACCGGATGTATTTAATGCATTTTTCATCAAAAACCTTCAACTAACTTCATCCAATATCATCTTATATACTTCCTCGTCCAAAATTTATTTACAATTTCTATGAAAACTTGTAACTAAAATTTAGAACGATTAAATTTAATATAAATAAACGGATTATTAATTGTTTCAATCAGATATATAGATCACACGTAAATTTGATTTCCTCCTCGAAGATAGAAAAGATATCTAATAATTTCCGTTTGAGAAAAATAATTGTACTAATAGAGGAAGAAATTGATCGAGTAATGTGGTTAATTGACCCATTCCCGATGAATACAGTTAATAAACCTGCTCACGATGCGTTTACCAGAATGAACCAGTTTCGAATCAATCGGTCATCCAATAACGGCCCCCCTCATTAATTTCTTCTTATAACGAAAGAATTAAAATTAAAAATATAAATTTTTATTAGTTTCCCCGGAACTGGATTGATATTCTTCCCAATTATCCTCTCCTTCCTCAGAAAAAAAAAAGAAACTTTTCAAATCTTCCCACATTTACACTTCTTCCCAAACAATCGTCACTGACAAAATGGACAGAATTATCGAACCAAAAATCGTCACTACGCGAATTTTTACCTGGAAATTGAGAATTGAAGGTAAATCAAGATCAGAGAGATTCAAAGAACGATCGAAACACGTTTCTCGAGGGGGCGCGGGGCCGCCATTAAACTTGAAAAAGCGGAAAAGCAAGGACGGAGACGTCAAAGAGCCTTGAATCCTGCCAGAAGTTCTCTCGTTTCAAAACGGGGGCCCAGGACAGACCCCTTTTCCAACGGAACGAAAGCTGTGCAAGCCAATAATTAATTGGCGTTTCCGCGCGAAACGGGTTGGGAAAGAGAGAGGGTTGCCATTCCCGTGTCTATAATTAATATTTAAATATTCGGCGTGATTATATGGTTGGGGGGAGGGGGAAGACGTTTATAAACGGAGATTATATATATATATATACATAGGATAGGAAACGAGTTATTAATGTTTCGGCAAGAGAGAAATTACTTACCGAGTATCTGGCTAAGAACGGTGCGGCCATCTTCGCCGAGGCAGGCGCTCCGGGCATCAAAGGGATTTGTGAATTGCACGAATGCATAGCCTTTGTGCATAGATATTCCTGGAACAACAAACGATCATGACGTTCCAATAGCCCGCTTCCTTTCTTCCAAGCAACGCGGACGGAATGAAACAGAAATACCAGGATAATGGGGGGAAATCTTTAATTAAAATTGTTTCCATGAATTTTGATGAGGAGCGCGGAGCCCCTCGGCCAGACTTTGCGGATCTTTGGGGGGAGAGGGGGGGGGGGGGGGAGGAAGAGATATCTCGTCATCGTTCCGGAATACCGGATCGAGAGGATGTTGGATTGTTCGAAGATTGGAAAGCGGGGAAGTGATTTTTTTATTTGTTTTCTTTTCCTTTTCTTTTTTTTTTTTTAAGCAAGAAATTTTACGAGAAGTTGAAAATTCTTTTTTTATTTATTTTTTTATCTAGTCGCTTGGTACTAGCGATTATTAGGAGGAATTATATTTTGAGATAGAAAAAAAAATAAATTATTTTTATTGTTAAGAAGTTTCGAACGAAACGGAGGAATTGATTTCTTTTTTTTTTTTTTTATATGTACCAAAGTGAAAAGAATTAATTTTAGCAGAGGAATTGCGGCTAGAATGTCTTGTGTCGCGAGCTGTTATTATATTATAAAGTTCATGAAACATTCGGATATTATCTCTCATCTTTAGACACGCGATTAAAAATGAATTTAAATATGCTTAATGCAGAAGCTTTTCTCTTTCGCCGAGAATTTTCTTAAATAAATTACAGGGACGTTCACTGGTATTTATTTTTCATGCGCGGCAGTTCCACGAGGAGTTTATCACAATCCGCGGGGAATAAATTTCTCCATTCCCCTTTCCTACATTTATCGACAATGAATTTTAATAAGATTCCGCGTAACGTTCAACACGTCACTTATTTTAATACTTGTTCTTTTGTCCATCTGTCGCAAAATATATTCCTTTTCACACATCGAATTAAACGAAAAAAAATAGTAGAAAATAAGATTTCTTTCCTTCTGATTTCTAATAATCAAAAATTTGAAATTAATTGAATTCCACCATTGAATTCTTCCAATTTCCAATTCGAATATTAAAGAAAAATACAATTAATTAATCATCGCATCAATTCGCACGAGGCATAATTCAAAAACAATGGATCCGTTGGAAGGAGGCGAGTAATAGGAGGATAAAATCCTCGAGATTTTCAACTTGACGTTATTAACATGTTCTAGGGAACTGGCGTTGCGAGATAAATTTTTTTTAAACCGTCACTGTCCGTTTCGGGAGTGGACACACGTTTCGTACGAAATATATCTGCATCCAGACCCGTGTACACCCGGGGCCATATATGTATAACCATGGCAGGAATATATGGAGATTTACATATTTGTTTCAGCATAATGAATTCCATGCATGGTCAGCTGCTAACCACGCAAAAGTTATTACGGGTACACAGATTACAGCGGCCTCCCGCGTTAAAATGAACGTATCTGCCGACTTGCTACGCAGACTGCCCACGGAATCGATGACCCAACTGTGCCATGTGGTAGCCGATGTAAAATTAAAAAACAAAAAAAAAAGGAAAAAAAAAGGAAAAAAAAGAAAGAAAGAAAGGAAAAAGAGCGAAAAAAGGAATGGAAGAATACAGAGACGAATTTTCGGGCGAGATATATAATATCCCGATCATTCAATTCATTTTCCAGATATTCGAAATTTATCGATATTCTTTTTTCTACTAAGAAGAATTTTCGTATCTGATAAATTTTAATCAATTAAATTACGAATCAAATTTGCGCAACAATATGTTCAATCAAAATAAATTGTATTTGTTATCATCAAAAAGATTGTATAACAAACTTTTTTTTTTTTTTTTCTTTTTTCCTTTCAACTCGATCGAATGATATTTCTCGGCCTTGAGCTAATCACTGGTTGTTCTGAACGATCGAAATTGGAATTGAAAGGCTAAAGGAATTAATACGCATCAGTTCTCACGACTTTCAGAGAGGACAATGATACGCGTGCAGAACAATTTAATACGATTCTCGGTCCACTACGTGCACCACTACGTTCTGCCCCACTCGATCCGTGCAATCTGCTCCGCGCAGCTGTCACAGTGGGGTCCAGCATCCCATAGTAGGTCCGCTCTATCTCCGACAATCTCAACCTTTTCCAATTTCACGTCTCCCTTGATTCGAGCCTCTTCTCCTCCAATAAGGATGCGGCACCCTTTTCTTCTGCGGGACGCAGCACACCGCGAAACAGTCGTCGGGGAGAATTGCGAATTGTCGTTGCGGCCGGCAGAGGTTGAAACTTTTATGGAACTTGCAACTCTCGTGCCGTGTGCCAGATAGGGCGAGACGGTTTTTTTTTTTGAACTTGTCGCTGGATTTTCTCTTTCTCTTTTTTTCTTTTCTTCTTTCCTTTTTTTTTTGAAAAGAAACTTATCTCTAAATCTGTCGTTTGAACAGGTTTTGGAAATCGAGAAATTAAGTTAATATCGAATAATTTGTAAAAGTATGCAACGAAATTCTTTAGAGAATTTCGATTCAATATTCTTTTCTTCGTAGAGGCGAAGAAAGAAATCTCGATCTTCTTTAAACTCCATTGTTTGATCATGTTATTAACCAAGTAACATTTGAAATAATAATCGAATTTCAAAAGTCGATTTTTGTTTTCCAACTAAAAACAAGCGGATATATTTCTTCATTGAAATGCAATATAATTAAACGCATATAATTATTTTCCTCCAACCAGAGGACGCCACTCCTCCGACACTTCGTGTTGTACATACTCCGATATTAAAACAATATTTTAACGCCCCGCCTATCATCATCACCGAACCAAACCAGAAATAATCGCGACGATTCGCACCGATATCTCCTCTAATGGATTCAAAAATATGGAAAAACTCGGCCTTTGTTTCGAGTAACTCGATATTTCTTGCTTCGCGTTTATTTCTCCCAACGCGGAAATCTGCATATATCCCCGTTTGTTTTTTGCCCCGCGCGGAAAAGTGAGAGAGAGAGAATCGAATTAAAAGGAAAAATAAGGGAGGGAGGATATCGACGTCGATTTCGCTTCGAAACCGATGGATCATCCATGGTGAACCGATTCCGATTCCGAATAACGAAAGCTGTTTTTTTTGTTATTTATTTATTTATTTTTTTGTTTTGATTCGACGGAAAAATGAGCGCTCAACTCCCCTTCCGCGCAATTTATGCATGTAGCCATCGTCTCTTTGATTGACGATAAAACACAACCGAGATCCGGATGTCGTTTTTTCGGCAGGGTAAATCGGGGACAGGGATGGAGTTTGAAAAGCGGGTGGAAAAGTTGGAGGCACTTGCTTACCCTGCATTTGGGTCAGTTTAGAGAAACAGAGAGAGAGAGAGAGAAAAGGGAAGGGTTTTGAAAAGTTTTGTGAAATTTTTTTTGTCTTTTCTTTCTTTTTTTTTTTTTTTCATTACGAAAAATGTTTAACGCAGTTAGTTTGTCGATTTAATTACAGTAGGGCGTCGATTAGTAGGAGGATTATACGTTCATGGGAACTGGGATGTCGATTAAATTGTGTATTTATGCGAGGCAACTTTTCATGCAGTCGATTAAAGTTGAGGATATTAATTTTTAATGGAGAAAGAGATAGAGAGTGAGAATTTTTGTTTCAATTATCTGATTCTCATCTGAGGATTTTTATATATTTTGGTATCAGTAGATTGGTTAGAAAAAAATTATTTGTAAAAAGACAAAGAAAAGAAAGAAAGGAAAATAATTCATTTTAACAGGTGCTCACGTTGGATCACAATTTAATATCAAAATTGAATAATAAAATTTGGACACGAGCATACAGAGCGTTAATATATTCATAGAATATTTTTAAAGTGATACACGAAAATCGAAGCTTATTTATTAATCCTCCTATTATCAAATTTTTCCTCCCAAATATCAATTTCTTTCTTTCCTATCTTCTTCTTGTGCCATTCTAATTTCGTCCAATTCCAATTTTTCATAAATTCATTCACAAATTTCTCCTTCGAAACACGAAAAACAAAGTGTCGAAGAAAAATAAAGAAAGATCCCTTCCAACCACAAAAGAAAGTTTCGAATCCAAAGCTTGAAACGAACTCTCGAGAAACAAAAAAAAAAAAAGAAACTCCTCGAAACAATTAAACATTAAAGTGTCACCGCATTATCAGTCAAGTCCAAAGATTCAGTCACGGGTCAGTCTGCATCCACCCAGCCGAAATTCTTCCACGAAATCTGGGAGGCAGCAAACCCGACCGAAATCTCGTCGGAGGGCAGCGTGCTGTCTGGTGACCGGCGATAAACAGCTTACTTTCACCAGCTTCCTCGATAAACCGGGCCAGACAATAAATGCAGCGACGACAATGCGTCCAACTTTACGGAGGAAACGAAGGACGAATTAAAAGGGGTGGGTTCGATTCGACGGATAAGACGACGACCGCATCCCTACCCCTTCCTCCTCTCCCCTCCCCACTCCTCTGTGACAGCTGTACGAGGCAGATTGCGCGGGTCAAGTGGGACCCGTTCCGGATTGTGGCCGAGTGTTGTCCACAACTGGACTGCAGCTTAATTTTATTTCCAAGTTTCTCCGTGGCTTCCATCCCTCTCCCCTCTTCCCCGATGAACCGAACACCGATCGAAGGATCGAGCTAATTCTGCGTTTGACGCCGAACCAAACGTTTCGAGAGATTTCGCCATTCTTTTTGAATGGAAAAAAAAGAAGCCATGGTTTCGTGATATTTTTATATTTTTGAGATTTTTGAAATATCGAAGGAGAAGCTTATAAGCTTCTCTCGAGGAGAATGATATTTTTTTATTTATTAAGATTCTTGTGTATTGTTAGAGAGGTTATGGTTCTTTTGAGTTTTTTATTATTTACTTGAATGGTCAGCTATAAGAAAGACGAGTGAATAAATAATAAAGAAACGTTTGAAAATAATTCGAGGAATTATTAGATCGATTCGCGCGATGTGCAAGAGAATATAAGTGAAATTGATGAATTCTCGCGAGAAATTACAGTGAAAGCGTGCAACAGCGTCGTGTGTGGTATCGTAAGTGGAATCGTATTATTTAAATTTAACGGGGAAAGTTTCCGTTACAGGCGTTACACGAGACGTATTACACGACTTCCGGCCCAGGGAAACTAACGTCATAGACTGCGCTTTAATTTTCCTTGCCTCCAGAAACACCGAACACGGATCGCATCGCTGCTACCACCAGTGACAGCTGTACGCAACAGAGACTCCCAAGGAACTCGTGAAATTCGCGTAAGCGGGGACCGAGTTTCCCGAAACTTGCCCCTCCATCGGTAAAAGTGTGATACTTTTACTAATGAAATACTATCCTCGTTGCTGCTCGTCAAACGCTGCTCCCTCAACTTCAAATTAACTTAAGAAATATCTTTTGAACAACACCTGAGCATACTTCTGAATTCTAATGCAGGGGAGAGAAGAGAAAAAGATTATTTCTTCTTTCTTTTTGGAGGGGGGAAAAATAAATACTTGGAAATGTTCGAAGATCTTTTCTCTTTTTGTGGACAATCAAAGTTTCCTCCTATCCATCGTAATTGCTCTAAAAAAAATTAATTCTCGCTTATCTCTAACATCTCTTCTTTCTTTCATCAAATCAGGGAAGAGTTTCTACTTCTCTAAATATATATATTTTCTCTCGAATTATTATCGCGATACGTTTAAAAAGTTCGAATGAAAATTCGAGGAAACGACAGTTATCCCGTGAAAATGACTAACCCAGCGATAAAACCGATTTTAACGAGAAACTCAATCTTCGTGCCATCAATCGACCGATCTCTTTCTCTCTTTCTCTCTCTTTCTCTGCGCGCGTGCACACACCGGATTTACCCGGTTTCCAATAAAGTACGTTTCCCGAAACGAAGTTAGCGTTACAGTGAAAGCAAGGGGAGTGATCGGTGGTGAAACTGGAGACGGATATCCAATCGGGATATCGAAGGTCAAGGAGCTATCACGGCACAAATTGGGTTACCGAGGACCCCCGAGCGTATCGAGAAAATCCTATTTCCAACTCGCTATTTTTCTCCCCCTCCGACCACCGACGGCTTTTTATACCGGATAACAGCGCGACTCTTTACCCGTTATCCGAGCCAGGGATCTTTGAATCTTCTCAACTTCGCCAACCAGTTTTGTAACTACACACCGTGCTTTTCGACTTTTCCTACTTTTCCCGTCCAACTGATCCCGCGGCTAACGCTGCAAAACGGTATTTTGTATCTGTTTCTTTCTTTCTTTTTTTTCTTCTTTTTTTTTTTTTTTAATTTCAAATAATACCGGACGAGACTTTTTGTTCTCTCACTCTCTCTCTCTTTTTTTGTTTTTTGTTCTCGTACATTCGAACAGAATTTTGTCTTTTTTTCCCTTTTTTTTTCTCGTTTTGTCAGATCGTTGTATTTGGAATCGTTGGAACGATGGGAATATCGGTATTTTATTCCGGAATTAAAATATTATTAGAATTTATTTGGAATATTTGTTGTTTTTTTTTTATATAAATAATGATTGATTAAACGATTGTGTTTAAAATAATCCGTTTCTTCGAATTTTTGTTTGTTTGTTTTTCCTGGTTAAAATTATTTAAATTCGTTTGAAATTATTGTATAGTATATTGTATGGAATTAAGAATTAATTTAAAATATATTTGTACGATTGAATGGATATTTCGGAGGATTTGAAACGGAGCATTTGCAATAATATATGAACGATACAAATGTATACGTTAGATTATTTTTAGTATTTTTGATTTTATATAAGGTTGTATTTTGTTTGAGAGATTATCTCGTATTTTTTGATATTTCGATCATTTATTATTAAAAACGAAAATAACGTATAATCCTCTTTACGAAAAATGTAGGTTTGTATTAATTTTTATCAGAAAGCTCGATTCACGCAAAAATTCATTTTTAATCTCTTATGAATAAATTCTCGTTCTACCGTGAAATTACGGAAAGGAAATAATAATATATATATATATATATAAAAAAAAAAAAAAAAAAGAAAGGGAAGAAAAAAAAAGGAGTCAAATAATCCCTCTACAATTATTACATTTCGTAAAATAGTTTTATCATTCAAAGAATATCACCTATACTACCATTTTAAATAAATTTTTCAATCGTTTTTCAAGGAAAATCCTATCTCTCCTGAAATTATCTTCAACATTTTTTTAGTCTCGTTTGCATAATTATTACGTTTCGTAAAGTAACTTTTATTACACCACTGAAAAGATATCGCGTAATAATATTTAACATAAATTTTCCCTCGTTTCAAAGATACTACAAAACTTTGAAATATATATTATATACATATATATGTTTCACGGAATAATAAATTTTCATTTAACATTCACAGAAGAAGAAAAAAAAAATTATTTTCCAATGCAAAATCTTGAAAATCATTTCTAATAATATAATTCCAATTCCCATACAACGAGGCGCACTTTAAATAAATTTTCAATCCACCCCAATCCCTCCCCCTCCTCCTTCTCCTTTTCCACAAAAAAAGAAAGAAAGAAAGAAAAAAAAATCTAATTTGTGACTCTAACGAAAGAATCTCGAAGAAAATGTCAGGGTATATATATATATATATATATACGGGAGGCTGGCTGATCCTGCCTTTCGTTTATGTGATTTCACCGGAAAAAGGAACCTTACCTGCCAGACGGCCGTAACGCTGAAACATTCGCTCCACATCGGTCTTGCTGCACTGGAACGTGTTTAGATTCCCGACGAAAACCCGGGAATTCACCGCCTGTGGGTCCTGCGAATTGGTCTGGTTGCCCACTTTGCTCATCTTCATCGCCTGGAACAGAAGAATGTAACCGGATGCCGGTTTATCCTCGAACGTGATTCGGGTACGACGAATGCATACGTCGAAAAGTGATACAGCGATCGTTTTATCCCCCTCTATCCCTAAAACCTAGACTCTTATCCTTGTACGATCTTTCTTGTGCAAGATTATTTCCACATTATTAGATCCAGCGCAAACAAAATTAAACGAGTTGTTCATTTAATTATTCGAGATGGACCAATCGCAAAAAGATTTCAAGAAGAACAATTTTCGTCTCTGTAACGAATCGGCCACGTTGAGGACGAGACTTAACGAGACTTCGTCCTTTCGAATTGTCCGAAAGACGCTTGTTGCCAGCGTGGCTGCGACGAATTAATTAACGAGAGATCCCGTTCTGGGTGAAAAAAAAAAAAATGAAAAGTAGAAAAAAGGAAGCGGAAAGAATCGAGCTGTCGTCTACCCTCCCCGTAACACGGCACAAAACTAATGAGATCGTTACGCCACCGTCTCGCCACCTTTAAATAAATAGTCGAGCAACGCCGATTTTCCATGGAATCGGTTAATCTCGCGGATTATATGATCACGTGTTAATTGAGGGACGCGCGATTCATTTCGGCTGGCTTGATCATCGAGAAGGGAAAAAACATTTTTTCCCCTTTGATCACATCACAGTCCTCCTCCCCCTCTCCCCTCGATTACAGGCTGCTTTCATCGGTTAATATCGGCGTCTGGCGTCTGTGATCCTTTTATCAGAGCTTGGAATACGTCTCTCTCTCTCTCTCTCTCTCTCTCTTTTTTTTCTGTTCTCGATTCGATGTCTGTCAATTTGTTAATTCGTTCCACGCTTTTGGACGATGGTATCGTCGCGGATATAATTGTATTTGTGAAAATATAAATTTATTTTGTAATTCTTTTCAATCTGTTTTCCAGGAAATATCGCTCCTTATATTAATATTGTTATATCGATTTGTAGAAAAGTTTGGTTAATTTCTTAAAAATTATATTTTTGTGTGTATCGTCGCGGATGTAATTGTATTTTTATTTGTGAAAATATAAATTTATTTTGTAATTCTTTTTAATCTGTTTTCCAGGAAATATCACTCCTTATATTAATCTTGTTATATCGATTTAAGTAGGAAAGTTTGGTTAATTTGTTAAAAATTATATTTTTGTGTGTATCGTCGCGGATGTAATTGTATTTGTATTTGTGAAAATATAAATTTATTTTGTAATTCTTTTTAATCTGTTTTCCAGGAAATATCGCTCCTTATATTAATCTTGTTATATCGATTTGTAAAAAAGTTAGGTTAATTTGTTAAAAATTATATTCTTGTGTATATCGTCGAAAATATAATTGTTATGAAAAATAATTTTACTCTACGTTCTATTTTCGTTAACCGAGCGAATTTTGTTTTCCTTGCTTTTTTTAAGAAAGAGAAGAATCGTTGATTTATATCTGCGAGTAATTTATAAAGTTATATCGATTCGTTATTAAAATTATATATTTTTCATCCATCGATCCAATACTCGTCGAATACTTCAAATTTGTTGACGGACGAGAAATGAGAAGAAGAAGTTTTTAAAAACTTGGAGAGCAAACAATTAAATTGGGAAAGGGGAAATGAATAAACACGAATGAAAAGCTTCGAGAGCAACCGGTGAACGAGTTAAAAGATACACGGAAAAACTTACTTTCGCGAAAAATATGTAAAAATAAAATTCACCTCTTTACTTGAAAAGAAGAAAAAAAAAAAAAAAGAAAAAAGAAGAAACAAATTTCAAATTTTTAAAAAACGATCCATTTAAAAATTATGAAAATTATTCGAGGAAAATGTGACGTATAGTTTTATCTCAATCACGTTTCCCGCCACGTTGCAATAGGAAAGATATATATATTCATCCGTTATTATAAAATCATTTCTATATCGCGACGACGCGATATTTTATAATTACGAAAATATATTCGAGGGAAAACAAAATCCCGCGCTAAAAAGCGCGCTGATGGAATCGGCGCGATATTATTTTCAGCGAAAATGGCGCCATTCCCATTATGAACAAACGCGCGAACAAAAACGCGAGTCAATGGATAAACACAATTCGCCGATACCTTGGTCGGCTCGAATTAATAAAATCGATCACGCTTTTCCAACCTCGCTGTAAATCATTCAACGATCCACGGGCTGATACGAAGATCGGCGTATTTTATTCTCGCTTTTTACGTCGAGGAAGAAATATTTGGGTTGGGCGAAATTGCGAGAGATATGGAGAATTCCTTCTCGATAAAACTCGAAGCATCGATGGCTAATTTCGACGTTTTACCCCCGATATTTACCACCTTTTTCATTCAAGTGTTTATCGTTGCTTCGATACGACGTGATCCCACCTTCTTTTCGCGTTTTCGTATTGGCGGTCGGATGATCTTTCCGAGATGGTATTTTTCAATTGCTTTTTCAAAAGATATTATTGTGAAATTTTTTTGGATGGCAACGAAGATTAGTTATTTAATAAGATATTTAATAAATATTTACAATTTGTAATTCTTTGTGTTCTTTGTGGAGCAAGCTTGTTGATTTTTATATTTATAAAGATTATTGTAGTTTTTTTTTTGGAAAATTAGAGATTATATGATAATGAAGTTTTGATTACGATTATCGAAAGGAAATTGAAATTCTAACGTTTGCATTTCGCAATTTTTCCTTTTTGTTACTCTCGTGAAATTTTTAATTTTCGCTTTTAAATTTTGGGAAAATTGAATTCGAGAATGTACATTTTAATCTTCGTCATTTCCATTATCACTCGAAATTTTCTTAATTTCTTACTAAGAAAACGCATTATTATCATAAGATTTTAGGAGAAATAGATACGAAAGTGTGTCAAGCTAATGGTAGAATCTCGGGTGCGGATCAATTATTCAATAATTCGATACGACATACTATTTTTGCCATCGATCGATTTTCGATTTTAAAAAAAATTTCACGAAGAAATGGACAGATAGAGTCCACCCAGGTCTATAAATTTCTCGTAAGCGTTTCAAAAATGTAAGAAAAATTGAATTTTTACAGGTTGTACAATTTTATAATCTTCCGTAATTCCTTATTGCTTGTAATAAACTTGCAATACAATACAATTTACGATAATACATACGAGAGAATAAATTTGACGATGAAAATTTATTGCAAATCCTATTAAAATTATTATTATTTCACCGTTGCCACGAAAATTGAAATATTCTGGAAATAAAAAAATTCCGTACTTTTTCTTTTTTTTTTTTTTTTTTTAAATAATCCGAATACACAATCGGATTGAATTTTTATGACAAAAAAAAAAAAAAAAAGAACCAACGAATACTCTCGTGTGCGAAGCATTCACGATTCAGTATTCTTTCAAGAAGTGTATCGATGAACAGTTGGTGGAATATACGTTGTGTATAGTATATTTGGTAATGATATATATTATGTAGCTGCGCATGTAACCACCCCTTAATATTGGCTTGATTGATGTCAGAGTAATTACTAGCGAACACGTCCAGTCAAGGGAAATTGGAGGTGCGTCTAATTAGTTCCGAGCCACGTCCGTTCTCTAATTAGCATAAATAATAAGAATTTTCATGGAAACTGGTCCGCATTCTGATTTCAAGTAAAATCTTCCCGCTAAATCCGATTAATAAATACGTGAAATAAATTTCAAATCAAGTTTCCCGCGCTTTCCAATTATTACCCGTGAAATATTTGTAATACTTTACGATAATGATTTCAGTATTTTCGTATACACGCTTATCATTCTATTGATAACGTAAAATTATAAAAATACGCAATTTCTTATCCTCCTATTCACCGATATAATATTATTAATTATTAAGTAATCCATTTATGGAAAAAAATTAAAATATAGAATGCACAACAAGATACAAAATGTTCAAAATAGAAAATAAAATCATTGTTTCTATATATAAAATTTTAGTTTAATCATAATGCAAATTTTTATATATATTCTCAAATTACTGCAATGCGTACGTGGAGGAAAGAAGAGAAGTGAATAAACGCAATAACATCCAAGCACAACAATCAAGTATCGATAAAAACGATGTTCTAACGATGTTCAAACGATGCAAACGTTTCATCGATTTGCCAAGCTTTCGAAAGGAAGAAAGTAGAAAATATATAAAATGAAGAAAGAAAAGGAGAGAGGGAAGAGCAACGTGAAAATCCAGTCGATGTATCAAAGTGAAATTAGTTAAATACCCGGAAGATATTCCGGCATTGAGGAATGCCGAGCAACAAAGCGACGTTGAAATTCGAGGTACAATTTTATAAAAGGCTCCCCTCTCTTCTTTCTCTGTCTCCATTACAATCTGTCCTGATCCCGGCCACGAGACTCGTGATGAACGCTCTCGATGCATTTCACAAACGCTTTCGACGAACAGTGTAGCATTTTCGGCCACGTTAAGTTTAATGCTACACTTAACGCGAACGATATTCCCGTGCAAACGATTCTCGTCGTTTTGTTGGGCGAGAACCAAAAAAGGGAAGGGAGTCGACTGTAAGATAAAAAGAAAAATAAAGAGCAATGCTCCGTCTGTAGAAAAAAAAAAATTTGTAGACGAAGAAAGTTTCTTTCACGTTTGATCAAACTTATGGAGAAGAGTTCTATTATCAATGTAACATATTCAATTGTAAGAATTTTTAGAAATACATTTAAGAGTACAAAAAGAGACTTATTCTCGCAAATTAGAGATTAAAAGCTAGCGAGTGTGAATCGAAAGCGAAAGAGTTTGATTTTTCGCCGACGCGAATCTATTTGGAGGGGTAAAAACCTGTCGAGAATTGTTGGGAGAAATTTTTATTGGGAATGGATAGTGGCGTTGATCGATTAACCGGCGCTATTCCAACTAAAAACTCAAAAATTCATTTCCCAAAACTCAAGTGAACGCTAATGTTTGAAACATGGAAAATTAAAAGAATGATCTTAACTAATCGAAGTAAATATTCGCGCGATATTTTGAAAATTCGAATACTCCTCGAAAATACGTCCAAGAATCAATTTTTTCCCTAAGTTTTAAATTGTCAAACGGTGAAAAGGTATTTTCGTAATGGAAAAGTTTCGCAGTAATGCAACGTGCTCGCTTTAAAGGGAGAACGGAACGGCGATTTATTTTCGCGCAATGGCGATTTAAATGGACACGTATGGCGATATAACATTAACGCGCGAGGAAAAGGAAAACGATAACTGCAACAATGGCGGACGATAGCAACAACAATACGGTGGCCCCGTACTTTTATTCAATGTTTTCGAGCTTTTCCACGCGTCTAACCGAGACTAATGGGAATTTAGTGAACGTAAACCAAAAAGAGAAATAAAAAAAAAAAAGAATGAAAAAAAAATAAATAAATAAAAATGTGTAACTATGCTAACGTTCGAGAAATATCTGAAAATATTAACGTTCCGATTTTTCGGCCTGGATGCAACCTTGTTCGAGCGTTCCCGCGTGAAAATTGGAAACCGAAAATGCATAAATTTGAACGGGTAAAGTTCGTTCGAGTACCGCGAAAATTTTCAAATTACGATTATTTATCTATTCCGTTATTTATTCCAGTAAATTAAAGCAAGAAAGTTCTATTCTATTTTTTTAACGCGCAAAAAAATTTATTCGCAGCAATAATTATTTTCTCGAGTAATTAAGTTTTTCGTTTAATAGGAAAGAAATATAAATTTTGAATAAAAATCGCGAAGATGAAATTCTTTTCCCTTTTCAACGTATTATAAACATTTTCACTTATGCGAATTTAGGATGGTTGGTTTTATTTTTCTATTTTTTTCTTTCTTTCTTTTTACAGGAATATATTTTTGCAAATTCGCCGCAATTGAAGGACAATAGTCGGGCGGAAAAATTCTACGTAATTCTAAATGGATAATGCATCGCGTATATATTTTTAATTGTAACTCTAAAAATTGAATAATTGTATATTTCTACATTGGTCATATTGTCTGACAAAATACAATGTTTTCAACTGTGCGTAGCTTAACTAGCGAACGGAAGAAAAAAAAAAAAATTTTTATTCGAATTTTCCCGTTAAAATTACCGCGGCCACGATTTTTTTTTTTTTTTTTTTTTTTTTATCGACCTAATACAAATACGAAAAACGTATAAAAATGTATAATGTCGCGTTTTCCGCGACGATCGCTCCGAAATAAAAACGAATCGATCCCGATACCCTCTGGTGTGTACTCGCAATATTTCCATTTTAAATTCAGACGTTTCGCTCGTTTCGATTATTAATGCTTATATTTTCCAGTGAAATTCTCCTCCTGAAATTATTCCCACTTTTTCATTATTCTCGTATATATCTCGATATACACACACTTTTTTAAAAAATAATTTCTTTCTTTTTTTCAAATCGATTGCCTTTCTTCTTTTTTTTTTTATGAAAAAGGGGAGAGGGAGGGGGTATAAAATTTTTAAAAGATACGTTCCCTGGATGTGGAATAACAGGGTGGTTTAAGAGAGGAACTCTCTAGGAGATACGAAAGTTAAGTGGAAGAAAGTAAATGTGGAATATGAAAGGATGGAAACGAATGCTCGTGACGAGTGCAAGATAAGGACTATCATTTCCGCATATTGATTCGCATTTGCGACTGGCTATCGACTCTTTTATGATATCTCTATTCCTCTTACCGAGAAAACGTACCTAATGTCTTGATGATACCGATGAAATCGTACCATCCTCCCCCAAAGAAATCATTGAATCGTGAAATTAATCGAGAAATTATCGGATTCGAATTGAAACAGAACCTATTTACACCCACGTTTAATTCATCATCAATTTTTCTCCATCTATCGATCCATCTTTCGTTTAATTATTTTACGAAGAACAAATATTTTCATGGAATATATTTATTTAAAAATGCACAAAAATATCGACAATATTTGAAATTGATAATTCGTGTTGCATAACTTTCACTTTTAATTCTTGTTTTCGATATAAAAAGAAAAATTAAGTCAAAAATATTCGAATATACTTATCGTTGTTCGAAAGAGAAGAATCGAAAGAGGGATCGAAAGGATATTTATTTAAACCTCATTTTGCAAAAATATCGACAATGTTTAAAATTAAAATTCTTGTTGTATAACTTTCACTTTCAATTCTTAATCTTGTTGAAACCAATTTTTTGATAATAAAAAGAAAAACTAAGTCAAAAATATTCGAATATACTTATCGTTGTTCGAAATAGAAAGAGAAGAATCGAAAGAGGGATCGAAAGGATATTTATTTAAACCTTATTTTACAAAAATATCGACAACGTTTGAAGTTGAAATTCTTGTTGCATAACTTTCACTTTCAATTCTTAATCTTGTTGAAACTTTTCGATAATAAAAAGAAAAATTAAGCCAAAAATATTCGAATTCTTATCAACGTTCGAAATGGAAAGAGAAGAATCGAAAGAGGGATCGAAAGGATATTTATTTAAACCTCATTTTGCAAAAATATCGAATATTTGAAGTTGAAATTCTTGTTGCATAATTTTCAATTCTTAATCTTGTTGAAACTTTTCGATAATAAAAAAAAAAACTAAGCCAAAAATATTCGAAAGAGAAGAATCGAAAGAGGGATCGAAAGGATATTTATTTAAACCTCATTTTGCAAAAATATCGACAACGTTTGAAATTGAAATTCTTGTTGCATAACTTTCACTTTTAATTCTTAATCTTGTTTTCGATATAAAAAGAAAAATTAAGCCAATGATATTCGAATACTTATCGAAAGAGGGATCAAAAGGATGGAATTGCAAATAGAATCGAGGAGAATGATTCGAAAGTGTATTAAACGAAAGAAAGGAATAATAATAATGGAAGGAGCAAACGACGTTAAATGATGCGGTAATTAAATATTAGCCGCGTAATGGGCCCGTGAACGAAGCGAATATTTGATAGGAAAATATCGAACCATTTTCAACGGTGGATACATTGTAATTTGTAACGGGGGGAGTTCTTCGCCGTGTAATTTCACCGAAAACATCTCAAATGGCGTGCACAGTTTGGGCGCAGTTTCGGGGACGAATTACGGCATAAATAACGGCGGCCAGGGTGGGGAAATTCTGGTCCACTACAAACAAAAGTGTAATTAGAAATCTGAACGTCGCCGATTCACGGCCGGGCAAGAATCCGATTCCCAAACTTTGATGGAATTTTCCGAACGGTGTGCAACGATGGGAGCACGATTCAACAACAACAGTATTTGATTCTCTGTTTGGAAATAAAATTACCGGTTAAAACTTGAAATTGTTCTCCAACGAATATATATATATATATTCTTTTAATTTTGAGAATTTTGAGAATACGAAACATTTTGATAAGTGATGATAAGTTTAATAATCATTAAAAACTTTGAAAAGCTTTTAAATTTCGATCAACAAATTTGAATCGATACTGGAATGGATAAAATTATAGCCTTGTCTGGCATCGTGGCATGTAAATTTTTTTACAGCATTTGAATTTCGATTACGTAATTATGAATGAAAAAATATGGTTGACTTGGAATTGTTGGGATTGTTGTGAATTTTAAAAAAAATTTAAATCGAAATATGGAATAATTTATCGAAAGAGATATTTTATGTATTTCCTCCGAAAAATTTCCATCGGTTTAATAGATTGCACTTTATAGATAGGTTCGAATAATGTATCTTAAATGGCAAATATTTGTGCCATTGAATATTTATAGAAATAAATTGACCCGTTCTCATATTCAGATCGATGTTTTCATTTAATATCTTATTCATTCCGTGTTTTGTTCAGGAGCAAATGAAAAATTAAATATTTTACAGGTTTTCAAAATATATCGTGAATATTTTAGAACCTTTCTATTTTTATCATCGTATTTATCGAAAATGTTAAGTATCGGGTTTTAATGAGTTTCGATTGAAACGACGAGTGGATAAAATTTTAATCATGTGTGGATGGTTTGTCTCTAAATTTACGTAATATTTCTATATTACAATAGACAAGTGAACAATTACTTCAAGTCGAAGAGAACGTGTCTGCCCATATGTACTTTATTCTACTTAAACTCTTATTTTATTTTTTCCTAAATTATTCCTAAATATTTTTCATACCAAAATACTATAATTCCACTCGACAATTTACAAATCAAATCAAACTCATTTCAATCTATTACTTATTATGTTTAAACAAAAATTATTAAAATTCACAATACAATCATTTCTCAAATATTCCTCGAAGATACATCGATACCAAAATAATCCTACTTAATATGATACCTCAAAAAAAGAACTCGTCAATCAAAGAAAAAAAGTCACCTTTCGACCTGCTACAAAACAAAAAAAAAAAATAATAATAACAATAAACTTTCCAAAGTTTATTTTGAAGATACATCGATACCAAAATAATCCTAATTAATATCTCCTAATATCTATGATACCACAAAAAAAAGAACTCGTCAATCAAAGGAAAAAAATCACACCTTTCGACTTGCTACAAAACAAAAAAAAATAATAATAATAATAATAACAACAAACTTTCCAAAGTTTATTTCGAAGATACATCGATATCAAAATAATCCTAATTAATATCTTCTAATTTCTATGATACCACAAAAAAAAAAGGAACTCGTCAATCAAAGAAAAAAATCACACCTTTCGACCTGCTACAAAACAAAATAATAATAATAATAATAACAACAATAAACTTTCCAAAGATTGATCAAAATAATCCTAATTAATATCTCCTAATATCTATGATACCACAAAAAAAAAAGAACTCGTCAATCAAAGAAAAAAAATCACACTTTTCGACCTGCTACAAAGCTACAAAAAAAAATAATAATAACAATAAACTTTCCAAAGTTTACGCGGCCTCGAAATCCCGAAATAAACCTCTGCGATGCAGAAAACAGCGGAGATATATAGGCAAAGAACGTAACAATTGGTTCGTTCCAGCCAGATTGTTGTTACATTTACAACCGTGAACGAGAGAATCATTTCGCAATTTCGTAACGTTGCGCGTTACGAGCGCCACCGCGATTTTATTACGTTTATAACTCGGCTCGCCTCTGCTCGTTGTTGAATATGTAAACGGAGAGAGAGAGAGAGAAAGAGGGGGGGCGAAGGAGGGAGGAATTGAACCGAAGGGGGTGGACGGAATCCGTTTCGAAAATAGTATGAAAATGAGGCCGAGATGAAAACGAAGAAAGAAGAAGTTAAAGATCTGGCGGTTACCGGAGAGCGCGGGAATTCCTCGAGATTCAAACTTAATCTTGGCGCGCGATCATTCCGGCGGCGGAAGTTGGCCGTGGCGAAGGCGAAACTAAGAAGATTATCCATAATTTATGTAAGAAGTGGAACAAAGAGCTCGGACCGGCGCTGTATAATAATTTCCAGATATCCGGCCAGTTTTCGAATCTCGTTAATTCGAATCCTCCCTCACCCCCCCCTGTTCCAAATCTTTCGACTCAAGTTGAAAACCGATCGCGCGTTATACGACGATTCGAATCTCTGCATTTTGAAACGCAAGAGAACAATAATATTATAATTTTTGCAATAAATCTTCGAAAGATACTCGTGGACACTGCGAAAAAAAAAATTCCAAATTAAATTTCTGCTATCTCTTCTAAAATATTATTCAACAATCCTTAAAAAAGGAACCAGAAAATGATCCTACTTCGCAGAAATAAAGAAATCGAAATAAGATTGACTAGAAAAATACAATGTTCTAGTAGAACACGAGCACAAAGTAATAATTCCGATAAACCAAGTAAGAACGAGGTGATTTAATTTCATTTCCAATGTAAATCAAAAATAAGAGAGAGAGAGAGTAACGAATGAAACCGGGCACAAAGGATTAATAATTTCGAAATTTCACGCGTCGAAAGTGAACCTTCCTCACCACCCCTCTTCCTTCCCCCTCCTTTTGTTCCCGACTGTATCTAAGCATAATGAGCTACTACAATTCCCTTCTCCCACGAGCAAAACGGTAATCCAGCGCCGCTTTGAATGCCCTCGTTACGAATCTATATGGGTGGGCCTCCTCCACCCTCCCCTCTCCCCCTCTTAAACACCGAATTTGGTGGCAATTGTACGATACGCGATTTCGAAGTCGGATGGTGGCGGATTGTGGCCGGCCAATCGCGGAGATAGAAATATCGCCAATTCACCCCCGAACGGGGCTTTTGAGAATACGAAACTCGATTTACAACTCGATTGTTACGAGCGGTCGATCTCGTTTCCTGACTTTCGTCCAGAGGATCGATTCGTATCTTTTGCGTTTTGACTTTTGATCTCTTTTTTCTTCTTCTTCTTTTTGAGGAGAGGTTGAAGGGAAGAGGGAATTTTTTTCTTGAGAGGGAGAGGCTCGTTTAATAAATGTTTCTTTTAAGGGGGGAGGAAAGGAAATAGGAATGAGAATTAAATAATGGAAAAGGGAAGAGGGATAATATTTTGAGAATTGATATTTATTCTTACAAATTTTGTTTCTATACTCGCGAAGAAATTTATTATTTATAATCAATATAGGAAAAGAATTATAAGTAAGAGAATTGTTGTGAATAAAAAGTAGGAGATTATATAATGAATATTTTATTTTGTACGTATATTTTTGCGCATTATGCGCGTTTTATAACACATCTTTGCACCATTCAATTTTCCATAAAATGCACGAATATCCAGGACAATAAATTTTAATCGAAATTGAAATGAGAAATATTTGAAATAATATTTTGGATTGTTATTCTCCATATTTTTATGTGAAATAACTGTTACTTTGTTTAAATAATATTATAAAAAAATGTATATACATATATACATTAATAGAAATAAAATTTTGACGACAAACAAATAATCGTCAAAATAATTTCTACAGAAGTTTATATTATAGATATTTCATAGCGGATAGAAAATTCGATTTATAGTGTATTCCGTGGAAACAAAGAATTTCTTTTTCCAGAGAAAAAGATTTTTCGATTTATCGTTTGAACATCGGATTCCCGTTCATTCGAATTCAATTTTACCATTGAGAATGAGATAAAAATTTTTATTTCATTCCTCGGCAATAATATTCCTCGCTACAAAAAAAAAAAAAGAAAATCCTATTTTCAATTTAATTTTGAATAATACATCTTCCATTCCTTACGATTCCCTGTCTCGACAACACGAAACGTTCAAAAGAGTTGTCCACCTCCCCCCTCTTTCGTTACACTATTGATCACGCGATCACCGTTTTCACTCTCTCATTTTTTCTTTCCTTCAATCTTGTTGAAAATGTATTTCGTAAAAGGTTTGCGCGAACAAATGTAACATCCGTAACATCAACGGAAAAAAGAGAGAGGTTAAAATGGAAACAACTGTTGTTTCCTTTGAAACAAAACGTTAAATACAAATTTTTTTTTTTTTTTTGTTTTCTTAAATTATTATTTTTAGATGCGCAATTCTTTCGCATCCAACACGAGAGAATTTTTCCAGGAACGAGTCTGGGCTTTCTTGAATTGTCTCTCTCTCTCTCGAAATTTCAACGGCCGTTTAGAATTTATCAAGGATCGTGCGCATATTTTTTTTAATTAAACGGTAAGGAGAGGGGAGGGAAGAGAAAGAGAAAGAGAAAAAAGAAAGGAAGAGAGAAGGCAAGATTCATAGAAAAGCGTACGTATGTACGTACGTACACTAAACAGTTCGTTTCCGTTTTCATAAAGTTTCAAAGTCTCATGAAATTCTTTTGTACACTGAACATTCTAAATTGCGCAACTTGCAAAACTATCTTCTTTTCGTTAAGAAGTTTAAAGTCCAAGAAAAGAGCTTGGCAAGCAACTTTCAAACATCCGCGAAGAGAAATACTCTTGTGCGAGGGGCAAAAATTTTAAATTATATAACCATGAAGAGACTGACTCGCCATTTTCTTTGAAAGGATACCAGATAAAAGTCTCGTTTTTTTCCTTTCTTTCTTTCTTTTTTTTTTTTTCGCTCCAAATTGCGACCCAAAAAATTATTTTCGCCGAGATATTTATTTTATTTGCCTCGCATGGCGAGAAAACGAAAATTTGGGAATTTGATGAAACAGAAGGAAACGAGTTTCCGTGTGAAAAAATTTCATATCTTTCGTGTGAAATTTCCAGAAAGAAAAATTATTAAATACATAATATTGAAAAATCTTCATAGTTTTCGTTTATATAAAAATGTATAGATAGACAGAATGTTATAAAAAAAATTTTTTTACTAAATCTATTTTTACTAATTTCTATTTATTTATTTACCCATTTCCAAAAAAATAAAAAAAAAGAAAAAGAATATTCTATCACGACTCTCAAAGATTTCAAAGTCTCACGAACTTTACATTTCGAAAAAAATTCTTTTACCCAATTCTACTCCATGCACGAAAACTTGAACTTTTCGAAAAAGTACAAAAGAAGAAAGAAAGAAAGAAAGAAAGAAGAGAATCTTGAGACTTTTCGTCGCATGCATAAGCACGATACGTAGGATTTCATTAATTTCCCCTTTACACTTTGTCCATCCATTTGTAAGTGAGAGATGGTTGAAAATACCGAAATCCAATTAACTCTTAATTTAATTAAAAAACCGACCGCCATGGCGAAGGGCGAAAAAGAAAGAAAAGAAAAGAAAAGAAAGGAAAAAAAAAGTTTACGTTAAATATAAAAAATTACTTCTCGCCGAGCGACGTCGTGAATAAAATTTTTGTTCCAACCCCTTGTCCCCCCGCTTTCGTCCCAGTTCCGTGCATTTGTTCGCGAAACGCTCTAATTTAAGAATAACAGAGAGAATAAACCTTGGTACACACAGGTGGGTGGGTGCACCAGGGTGTGTCGTAAAGTTTGCTTATTACGAAATTCTGGGCGAAGTCTATGCAATGGTGGACGGTGAATAAAATGCGTGAAGTGAGGAGGAGGAGAGAGAGAGAGGGAGAGAGAGAGAGGATGTTAATTCGAAGATAAAAAAAGAAAGAGAGAAAAAAGAAAGTCCAATGGAAAAGCAGATTTGTGAAAAGGGGAGCGAGCGGATTCGAGAGAAGAAAATAAAGGAGGGTTTGTGAAGAAGAGTTTGTTTGATTAAATTGAAAAATTCTTGGATGTTTCTATTCATTATTGATGTCGCCTTTGACTCGCAAAGAATCTTTGAACACGTGGAAAATTAAACGGAGGAATAAAAGGAGGGGGTGCGGCAAAGTGAAGGAAAGGAGCGCACACGTTCTAAAATATTGTTATTATTATGACTCGAGAGATATTCTACGGGAAAATGTTATTTTTATTTGGAAAAAAATCTTGGAAATTGTCGGGATTTTATTATTATATTCCTTGGATATTTTTAATTTTAGAACTCTACGAAAATATTTCTATAATTCCTTAAAAAAAAAAAAAAGAAAAATTTCATAAATCTTATATTCTTCCGTATACACTCTCTTTCGACGAAAATACGCTGTTTTCATCAGTTTTCGATCGCATCTTGAATAATAAAATTCCAACCAACCCAGATACAAAATTTTCCTTCCCACAAAAATACGATTATTATTAATCTCATCAATCTCCATCTTCAAAAATTTCTCCTAATCCTCTTTCCAGATCTCAACCACAAAAATACATCCTCCCTCGTCAATTTTCAACCACATCTTACACATCTTCGAATCTAACCTAAATACACAATTTCTCTTTCTTCTCAAGAATACGATCGATTCGGTTTCCCTTTCTTTCCTTCCTTCCTTCGTTCTCCAATTTTTATCCCAATAACATTATAAACAAATTCCTCTCCTCGTCACCACACTCGATAATTAACATCGAAATCATCGGGAGAACAGGATGAAAAATGTGGAAGGAAACGAAACGGTGGAGCAAGGAGTGGAAGAAAAGGGAGAGAAATGGGGGGAAGAGGAGACGTTTGAATCGTGGCAACTCGCTAGAATTGGATCAGTTGAATTATACTTGTATGATTCATTAGCGTCTCACTCTGCGAGACAATAAGTGAATTACCATATACATTGTGGGACGATGGTAGACGACAGTTTCGCGTGTTTTTGTCGTTGGCGAACATGGCGCCAGCCGTAGACACCAGGCATTGTTCGCAAGTGGAAAAGTGGATTATATGGACGAGACGAGAAGCGGTTTCGGAAGCGAAACGAATACACTTCTCATCGATCAAAGTATCACCGAGCTTTTCACAATCGTTTTGCGATACCGTGCGTTTATTTATTTTACCCCCGCCATTGGAGAAATCGAAATTCGTGTCGAATTTTATCAGATCCTTCTCGATCTCGGTCACATCATAAAATTTTTCGTTTTTCAACGATGTTTAAGAAGAAGAAGAAAGAAGCAAATGTTGTTTATTTATATCGTAACTATTATAATTGATAAATTAATTTAAAATTCAATTATATGTTAAATCTTAAATTTAATAAATCAATACGTCGATATCATGTAAGATTTTAGAAAGTCGATCGATTTTAACATCGTGATCAATATAATCCTTTAAAAGATATTATAAAAGATCGATCTGATATTTGAATAATTTCGATTTTCGTAAAAATGATTCTCGAAAATGTTTAATTCTGGTCCTTCAGAGATTTTCGATCTTCTCTTGCGAATATTCTAAAATCCTAATGAACGTTCAATGGATCGTTCTCTCTGAGATTTCTACCACGTAACCCTTTTCCATGAATCGTGTCCCGGATGGGACAAGTTTATTTTGTGGAGAAATCGATCCATTATTTGGATAATTTCGATCCTCGAAGGAAAGGGAACTCGTAAAGGTAGGAAATATTTAATTCTGGCCGTTTTTGAAAATGTTTGAGAAAATTCGAGAGACTTTCGTAGAAATATATTTTACCCATTATCCTTAACGATGCTATTCCGTTCGAATTCAATGGATACGTTTCCTCCCCCCGAGGAATTCTACCATTTTACACCATAACCCTTTTCCATACACACGTTGAATGAAACATCGTCCCCGTTTCACAGCAGCCCCCATTAATATCGCGCGATTAATGATAATCACCGGTTCGAATGACAGCACGGTGGACGATACGCGCGCGCGTTGTGATTTACGTTTCCTTGATCCCTCTGTACATTGGACGCGATAATGTTTAAACGATGCTGCCAACCGATTTTGCTAGGAAACGTCCTACTTGTCGTTCGAGTCGAAAGAAAGATCGATTTTACTCGTTTCGTTTTTTCCATGTCGATTCTCTTATGTCACGTGTATTCTGTATCTCTTTGCTTCTTTTAATTTCATCGATAAAACTAAATATAATTCGATGAAAACTTTTATTCACATTGATTTTCTTTTAATAAAATTTGATCACGAGAATAGGAAGATATAAGAAAGGAATGAGTTTGTTTGTTTCTGCGAATTAAAATTTAAATATTAAAAATATCCGACATTTTATTGGTTAATGGAAACACATATCGAAAGATGAATTAGAAGATAAATTATTCAAGATCAATTTCCAAGTAAAGTGTAAAAAGTTTTCAGATAACGCGCGCTATTTATTCCTCTCTCTTTCTTTTTCCATATCTTTTAAAAAACCGATTAAAACGGAACAAACGGATACAAATGTCTCCCAACGTAACAATTATTTGTTTGAAAACAAACAAATTTCAATATTCATCGAGAGACTATCAATTACTGGAAGAAGAAGAGAGAGAAAAAGAGAGGAATTGAAATTATCTTATCTCATACGAACGATTATCGATCTTATCGAGGAGGAGGGGGAGGAGAGTTGGAGCAAATTGTTCGTAAGTGCAGGATAAACGATTACGTCAACCGCTTCACAGATGAACCGTGAACCAGGAGGAGGAGGAGGGAGGAGCCGAGTGAAAGTTGTGCAAATGTTTACAGTGGAAGTGAACTGGGAAGGGAAAACGTGGATGGGTGGGAAGGGGAGAGGGATGAAAGGGGTACGGTGGAGAAAACGGTGCCGCCATCCCTTAAGTTATTCAAAGGCGGAGAATGGCCTTCGAGCTCTTCCCGGATGAACTGCGACCGAGCGGAGGTAATTTTATTAGAGAAGTGCTCTTCTCCTCGATTCACCTTGGAAAACGGGTGTGCAAGCGGCGATGCAATTTTTTCTCTCTCTCTCTCTCTTTCTCTTTTCCCTTTCTTTCTTCTTCTTCTTCTTCTTTTTTTTCCTCTCTCTCTCTTTTTTCAACCCGCTTGATTCGGTTACCGTCAATTTATTCTCCAACGGCGGAACATCCGTTGAATTTTGGATCGGAAACTCGCGGTAAGAAATATTGGGGGATGCCTGGTTGGTTGCGTTGGTGATGTCGAGCCGATTGTAATCTCATTTCGAAAAATGAATTGCAGATTCACGCAATTTCCAAACGTGTTCTTTCTTTCTTTCTTTCTTTCTTTTTTGAAAAATGTGCATCTTGAATTGGAACGTCGCGCGTGAAGGAAATGCTTAATTTGCAGTATAAATAAGTAAATGCGTTAGTAAATTTTGGGATGGGATGAAACTTGTGTTGCGGAGATGTTGCGGTAAGAAATATCGGGGGATGCTCGGTTGCACGTGTTGAGCCAATTGTAATTTCAAATGAATCGTAAGTATACCTACTTTCTAAATGCTACTTTGAAAAATGTGAATTTTGAATTGGAACGTTTTGTTAAGGAAATTCTGAATCTATTGTACATCTTACAGTGGAAACGATTTATAAATCTTTGAAGGCAAATGGTAATTGGTAAATTTGAAAATGAATTGTAAATATATATATATATATATATATATATATATATATATATATATATATGTACTTTCCAAATGTAATTTTTGAAAAATATGAATTTTGAATTGGAACGTTTTGTTAAGGAAATTTTGAATCTATAGTACATCTTACAGTGGAAACGATTTATAAATCTTAATTTGAAGGCAAATAGTAATTGATAATGATAAATTTGAAAATGAATTGTAAATATATATGTAGTTTCCAAATGTAATTTTTGAAAAATGTGAATTTTGAATTGGAACGTTTTGTTAAGGAAATTTTGAATCTATTGTACATCTTGGAAACGATTTATAAATTTTAATTTGAAGGCAAATAATAATTGGTAGTGATAAATTTGAAAATAAATTGGAAATATATATGTACTTTCCAAATGTAATTTTTGAAAAATGTGAATTTTGAATTGGAACATTTTCTTAAGGAAATTCTGAATTTATTGTACATCTTACAGTGGAAACGATTTATAAATCTTAATTGAAGGCAAATAGTAATTGGTAATGATAAATTTGAAAATGAATTGTAAATATATATATGTACTTTCCAAATGTAATTTTTGAAAAATGTGAATTTTGAATTGGTACGTTTTGTTAAAGAAATTCTGGAGCTGTGTCTATTGTACATCTTACAAGCAATTTATAAATCTTAATTTGAAGGCAAATAGTAATTGGTAATGATAAATTTGAAAATGAATTGTAAATATATATATATATATATATTTTCAAATGTAATTTTTGAAAAATGTGAATTTTGAATTGGAACGTTTTGTTAAGGAAATTCTGAATCTATTGTACATTTTACACTGGAAGCGATTTATAAATCTTAATTTGAAGGCAAATAATAATTGGTAATGATAAATTTGAAAATGAATTGTAAATATATATATATATATATATATATATATATATATATATATATATATATATATATATATATACTTTCCAAATGTAATTTTTAAAAAATGAATTTTGAATTGAAACGTTTTGTTAAGGAAATTGAATTTATTGTACATCTTACAGTGGAAACGATTTATAAATCTTAATTTGAAGGCAAATAATAATTGGTAGTGGTAAATTTGAAAATAAATTGGAAATATATATGTACTTTCCAAATGTAATTTTTGAAAAATGTGAATTTTGAATTGGTACGTTTTGTTAAAGAAATTCTGGAGCTGTGTCTATTGTACATCTTACAAGCAATTTATAAATCTTAATTTGAAAACAAATAGTAATTGGTAATGATAAATTTGAAAATGAATTGTAAATATATATATGTACTTTCCAAATGTAATTTTTGAAAAATGTGAATTGGAACGTTTTGTTAAGGAAATTCTGAATCTATTGTACATCTTACAAGCAATTTATAAATTTTAATTTGAAAGCAAATAGTAATTGATAATGATAAATTTGAAAATGAATTGTAAATATATATATGTACTTTCCAAATGTAATTTTTGAAAAATGTGAATTTTGAATTGGAACGTTTTGTTAAGAAAATTCTGAATCTACTGATAAATTTGAAAATGAATTGTAAATATATATATGTACTTTCCAAATGTAATTTTTGAAAAATGTGAATTTTGGAATGGAATTTGAAATACAAATGCGTTTAAATTTTGGATTGGAATATTGCGACGCTCAGTTTTTTAATTTATAGATGAGTAGTAAATTTGTATTTTTTAAATGCGAATTTTGGATCGATTGTAAATGCGTTAATAATTTATTTGAGCACAAGAAAAGAACGATTATTGTCTAAGTTGCTGCCTGCCCTTAATTTCTTCTAATTAGATTGTGAAACGATCAACGAGTCAAAGGTCGCTCGCAATTTCATTACATTGTCAAAGTTAAAGCGACATTATTTCACTATTCTCCGAGAATTTCTTATTGAATTCAGAATTAAGATTAATTAAATCCCATTTCTCGAAAAACGGACAAATTTACAATTTGGATGGATTATTTAACCAGTTAATTGTTCTTCCTTATAATTATATATATAACCTTTATACCTAAATAAAAAAAAAAATAGAACGGTGACATTTCTTCCTCCAAATCTATCTCTTTCGTTATTAATTATTTCTCATTCTTATATCTTATTCCTATATAATCCATCCATGAAATATTCAAGTTCCCTTCCCTATGCCCGATCATAAATAGACCATTTCCACTTTTATTCTTATTTATGAAATCTTTCAATTATATAGATATATATATAAAATCTTACTTTTAACTGTTCGAACGACTAAAATTAATCGTTGAAAAACCACGATTCGACTCGCTCACAGCGAAAAATCTAAAATTACAATGGAAACAAATGGATCCTTCTCCCCCCTTCCATTCAAAGAGAATTGGCAGGCAAGCTGCTTCAAAATTCTTCCAGTCCCGGTGTTATTATCGATTTTAAAACGCGATCGGTAAGAAAACTTTCCTCTCCTTCCAATAAATCCAATTTTCCCCGGAACAACCTTGAAATTGGTGGAAAAGTTTCTGGAAAACTTTGCGCTCACCTGTATAATAATCCCCTACGCAAGGGGCGCAATCCCATCGTTTCAGAAAACGATGGTTATTCGTAACCACCTTTGGGTTAATTGCCTCGGATGCCGACGTTTCCCCGGCTTTCCCTCCCTGTTGGAACTTTCGCATCTTTGCGAAACCCCTCTCTCCCTCCCAGGGTGTATAAACTCGACGGTTTAAATTGAGAAAGCTTATGAAGAAAACGCTGTCACCGAGAGAAGAAAAAAGGAAAGGAAGAAAGAAAGAAAGAGAAGAAAAAGGAAGGGCGTTTTTCTCGCAGGGGAAGGAGGGAGGTTTCACATGATTTTAATCTGTCTCGGTGGCCATTGGATCAAAAGGTGTTACGGGGCGGTATCTCCTCCGCCTAGACCCGCAATTTTCTTTCAACCTTGGAAGGGAAACCGTGTTTATCTTGCGCCGTGGATAATCTACTTTTCCGCGAGGATTTCCACGGGTTTAATATCGAATATTATGCCCGGGTGTGTCTTTGGAAGGGGAGGGCGAAGAGGGGTTGATTCTTGTTCGCGAAAGAATGAGGAGGATGAGCGGAATCCGCGGAATTATTAAGCGATAGAGGCCTCGCTCTTTTTTCGAATAATACGATAAATAAGTTGGAAGAAATTGTGACAATATTACTTTTCCTTTTTCTTTCTCTTTTTTCTTTTTGGAATTCTTTGTATCACAACGGAGAAGAGAATACAATATATAATAATCGAACGTGTGTTTTGTAATTTATATATGTACACGATTCCATTTATATTTCTCGAATTCGAAGAAGAGAAGAATCGTTATTCGAAATTTAATAGTTTTCGGATGATGATAATGTTACGAATTATACTTCTCCTTTAAAAGAAATCACGAAAGCCGAATAATTATATTTCGCCTTGCACTTTACCTTTTCCGGCCAAATTTTTTTCAAAGAAGCGGGCAAACGCGCGGACACGGGCACCGGTGGTAAAGGGAAGGAAGAAAATTTATTTCCACGGGAATCGTAGAAATTTCCATCCATCGTGGAAAATTTCGTCGTGCATTACGCATAAAATACCATATATCCGTCAAGCGGTAACTGGAAATTCCATTTCAACTTGTAATGAGGTTCCGCTTTTTGATTCCGCGTACTTTCGAATTTTTCAAACCTTCGTCCACCCCTCCCTCCTCTCTCCTTCGCGTCCCCCCACACAGCAAGGGGAGGGAAAAAAGTTAGAATTCCATCGAGGATCCCCCCTTCTTCCTTCTTCGTTTCTCGGATCGTGGTAAACACACGGCCACCGAGGAGATCGACCGCTCGTTGCGTATTTTTCCTCCCTCCCTTTTTCTTTTTTCCTTTTCGCGTTTAACTTCAACCCTCGTCGAGAGAGATTACTCCTCCCCGTCGTAATTGCGAAAGACGACCGTCTGGCCATTTCGCGAATAGCAAAAGTAACATTAACATTTCTGGCCGACGACGAGACGGCTACCGAAAACTCGAGCAATTAATGTTCATTATTCCCCGTGCAAAGGGGTAACGAAGGGCCTGGATCTCTCCTCGTCCGCGATACGAAATCAGTGTTTCTCAATCCTTTGTTTAATCGCTTTCATTTTTCGAGTCGAAAGGTGGTACAGGTTCGTCGAGACACGAGAAATAACTGAAATGCATATTATTAGAATTATGTAGGAAATTATATCTGATTTCTTATCAATTTATGAAATGTACAAGTAGATTGGAATAATAATCTACAATTGAAAAGAAGAAAGAGCATAATTTTTTTAACTCATTTTCAAAATATCAAACTTTTCTTCTTCCTAATTTAAACAATAAACATTTCTTTATTATATCAGAAATAAAGTAACCAAAGTAACCAATCATTCATTATTATTCCTCATTCGAGAATCTTTCAAAAAAAAGAAAAAGAAATTCAACTTTACCTTTGTTTATTTGATTCTTTCCTAAAAATATTAAAATTGCAACTCGAATCTTTCACCTTCGACCGTATCATTCATCAATTGAAAATTAAAATTAAAATTAAAAATCATCATCAATTAATTATCCCTTTCACTCCCTCCTCCTCTTAACTTCTCGAAGCAAAAAAGAAATATATTTTCAGGTTGATGACATCTTGAAACGGCAAAGTTCGTTCGATACGTTCGTTAATCTTGGTTGAAAATATCGGGAAAATCGTAGCGGGCCACGTTGGGAGACACTGGGAGACACAAGATGAAAAGGCTTTTTATTGTTTTACACCGCGTTTAATTCACTGGCCGGGTACGCGTCACCGGGATAGATCGTTTAACATTGTTCCAACATTGTCCAGAGGGGGAGGGAGGGAGGGAAAATTCTAATGTCGCCTCGATTTATCGCCGGCTCGTTACGAGTGGATGAAAAAGTTTTATTGCGATCACGTCAGCTCGTAAAACGATAGATTGGCATTACCCGACTAATCCGCTAATTCCAAAGATTTGCTCGCGGCGATGGCTCGTGAATTTCAAGATATCGGGGGTGGAAACCCCCTACCTTGACTCCGGCGCCCCTCTTCTTTTTCGCACGAATTAAATTCACGAATCACTGTCTCCGATTTCCCTTGTCCCCTTCTCTTTCCAACGCGTTTGGAGATATATATTTGTCCGACGATAAAATTGTGCGCTCACTTTCTCGAAATCTATCTATTGTAGGGAGAATAGTAACCTGTAATTTACAATATCGAATATTAATAATTATAATTCGTCTTATGAATTAATAAATAAAATTAATAATTTTAAAAATATTTGTCTTATTGATCATTCAATCTTTTAATTAGTACGACATTGTGATATTTTTCCTTTGATTCTCCACTCTTGATTGAAGGAGTTATAGAGCTTTCTTTAGAGTAATTAACGTGATCCTTAAAGACAGGGATGAATTGCTTCATCAAATCCACAGGTAGTAATAAATCAAGCTTGTGTAACAAGCTCTGATAAATAAAAAGTGTTACATCATCGAATCCAACATCGAATTCAAAATAATCGAGAACAGAAAACTCTATTTTTCCCTTGTTATATACGTAACTCGTTCAAAAATTCAAAAAAGAAGAGCAAAGTATCAGAAAAGGGAAAACTTGGAATTTTCGAATAAAAAAAAAAGAAAGAAATCGTAATCGATCGATTCACATCCTTCAGAGGAAACATGTTCCCTGAGAAATTCGAAAAAACTCTATTCTTCCCTACGTAACTCGTTCAAAAATTCAAAAAAGAAGAGCAAAGTATCAAAAAAGGAAAAACTTGGAACTTTCGAATAAAAAAAAAAAAAGAGAAATCTTAATCGATCGATTCACATCCTTCAGAGGAAACATGTTCCCTGAGAAATTCGAGAAAACTCTATTCTTCCCTACGTAACTCGTTCAAAAATTCAAAAAAGAAGAGCAAAGTATCGGAGAAATTCCAAAACTTGGAATTTTCGAATAAAAAAAAAGAGAAATCTTAATCGATCGATTCACATCCTTCAGAGGAAACACTTCTTCCCTGAGAAATCTCGTTCGGCCTATCCTCGCCGTTTCAAGGATGGCGGTACACGCAGGAGTGTAAGCCACAATTTCCGTGGAGATTGCTTCGTTTCACTCAGATCCAGGGAGTGCGGCCAACAACCGGCTGCAGTATTCATTTTCAAATCCCCCAGATCCACGCCAAGATTCTTTCCCCGACCAGTCTCGCCAGAGGCTGTTCAATTATACACGGCTGAAATATCATTCGCGCGTGTTTTATTCAGTGGCGCGACAACGCGTAACTCGTCCGGGGACAAAGGGGGAGGGGATGGGTAAAGGGATCGGGGTGCATTTTGCACGAGCCATCGAGGTATCGAGGAGAGAGAGAGAGAGACATCGCGCCTTCCTGTTTAATACTTTCACGAGATCGTGTGTAAGGATGTGAGGATGCAAGGTCGGTAGTCGGTTTTGATATTTGGTGAAACAAAATGAAAAAAAAAAAAAAGAAAAGGAATTGATTTTAAATAAAAGAGTTTTGTGTTTATTTGCGTAAGTTGGAATCGAGTGTAATTAAGAATGGTAAATAAAGAAGGGTTTAAAAAGAGTTTAAAAATTGAAAGATAATATTTCTTTGGTATATTTGTATAATTGATAATGTAATATAATATTTGATATATTTATGTATAATTGTAATACTTCAATTATAATAAAATAAAGATGTTTTCAAGAATGCATAGGCAATAATAAATTTTATATATTTTTTTTTTCATTCGAAACACCAATATAAACAAAGCAAAGGTAAAGGAAAGCATTTCGACACCCGAACTTATATCCTTTAAATACCAACACTTTTCCAACCCATTCTCGCGCAAAGGAAACTTTGTCGAACGAGCAAAGTTGTGACCGTAAGAAAAAAAAAAGGGATGGATTTTGGTAATCGAATTACAAAGGGAGAGGAGGAAAGAAATTGGCGAAATGGGAGGAGGAGGATAGGCGCACGATCGCTTTACGAGGCGACGTGATTGCAATCGCCCACCCCCTCCGCTTTTTGCTGGTTCCTCGAGCTACTTGGAAATCCTACTGGGTACTTTTAATAATTCAGTCGAAACCGACGCGACGTGGAGACATGGCGGGCGTCGCCTTTTCCGGGGGAAAAAAGAAAAAAGGGGAAAAAAAAAAATTAAAGCTGGTTCTCACGCGCGGATGGAATACGAGACGATTCGCAAAACAGAAGCAAGTGGAGGGGAGGGATTGATAATTGTTCCCCTGGATAAGTGATGGGGAATTGGATCGCGGCTACGAGATTGATTCGATGGATTCGATGGGATGAATGATTTTTTTTTCCAAGTCTTTTATCGATTCTTTTTATTTTTCAGAAACGCCTCTGGAAAAAAGTATCATTCGATATTTCGTTTCGAGTTTGTAATTTAAACAGTTGTATTATTTAATCAAGCGACGAGATAATTTATAGATGTTTGAATTTACATGTAATTAGACACGTTTATTAATGGATTGAGAATGAATTGAAAATTTCAACGATGTATATCTATTCAATGTACATTAACTGCATGTGATACGCAGTTGTATATACCCCGTGTTTTAATTAACAAAGAAATTGAATTATTCATAAAATAAGAATAAGAAATATCGAAAATGTTTTTCGAATTAAAAGGAAATTTCGAATGGAAGGAAAAAAGTAGATTCGAGTATATAAAACGAAGGGAAAAGAATCCGTGTATGTAAAGAACAATTGTATCGCGATTAACGAAGAGAGAGAAACTGAAGTAGTCCAAGAAGAGAGGAAGAAGGGTTGGAGAAATCGGAGGCCTGATGGAAAGAAGAGTTTGACGAGATCGTAATCACGATAAAATTGCATCGCCAACATTTCCTACCTATCTTCAGTCGAATTCAGATTTCTCGAAGGGAGGGGGGATATGCTTTTAAGGGATAATAATCGGACGAGAGGGGAGGATAAAGGAACGGGAAGAGAAATTTCGAATCCGGCCGATGAATAAATTTTAACTCGGGAGGAGGATGGTATTTTGATTCCCCTCCGTCTTCTTTCGATTCTTCTTTCCCTCCCCCCTTTCGACGATTCGACGAAAAAGTTTCCATGAATTAGTAATCCGGACAACGTGCTCTCGTTTGCACGATCGATTTCGACGGAAATTATGATTCCGAATCGAGCGGATTCGACGGATTTAAATTCACCGATTGGTCAGCAATTGTACGGAGATGTTCTTTGATTTCAAATTCGTTTTAATCGATCGAATTTAATACGAGGTTTACGTATCTTTACAGTCTATAATTTGTTTTTATTAATAAACAAAAATGGATCGAAAATATAAATAGGTTACGAACGAGTAAATAGAGACGAGAAGACTATAATCCATAAATTAATGATTGATTAATCAAAATTGGAGATTAAAAGAAAAAAAAGGTAACTAATTAAAAATAAGATTAATTTAAACGATTACTCGTTAAAATAACTGGAATAACATTTATTCGTGTTGCAATTGATCCGCTTTTCAACTGGAAATGACACTAGCTAGTTACAATCGGAATATAAGTGAAACGAATCAAGCATTGTCAGACTCACAGAATAAGCCTTTATCGTAGTAAGCAGAATTATGACAGTCAAACGAGTCTCTCTCTCTCTCTTTCTCTCTCCTTCTTCTAAAAGAAACTTTCTCTGATATAACGGAGAGAAAGGGATTAAATTTAACCGTACAATCTCTCCCTCCACCTCCTCGTCCCCCCTCTCCCCGTTCAAGGTGTATTAAAAGATAGTTTTAAGACTTGATACAGAAATATGGAAATGGGGAAGGGAATTTTGAATGAACCATAACCTCGCCAGACGAGCTTAAATGTAATTAATATCGTACCGCTCCTCCTTTCATCCTCTTTCTCCCCCTCCCCTCTCCCGACAACGGCCCCTTTCCTTTCCTCATCCATCCCCCTTCTTTCAACCGGAGGATCGGTGCATCAGGGGTGGGTTTTACCGCGGCGTTAACTCAATATCTTCGTCATCGTGCCACGATCCATTCCTTTCATCCTCCCCTCCCCTCCCCATCACGGAACCGAGACAAATGCTCGAGAATAATATCTTTGATAAGGCGAAATTCGACGTCCCCTTACTAAATTCGCGAGCCAACATTCCATGCATATTTATTATACGATCTGATAAAATGATCGAATCCTTCCATATCCCAATTTGCATACGAAAAAAAAGAAAGAAAGAACGAAACATTATATTCTTCTTACGGGACAAACTTTATTTAATATCGAATAAAATAAGGAAAAAGAAAAAATATTCAATATTCAAGATCAAACTTTTCATTGTTAAAACTAAATGAACGAATCGAATAACGCATGTGTTAAAGATAAACAAAGATCTTTGCCTAGCTGTTGTTAATACTTGGAGAGTATCAATAATTTTTATCGAAGAAAAAAAAAAAGGATCGAGAATCCGTAGAAAGGATTCGCCCTTTCCTTTGGGCAAATTTCCACCGCGACACCGGCGTCGAATGGATTAAAAGCGGGCCGCGTTCACGCAAAATCCGCCATAATAATCCCTCCATAGAAATCTCGCGACCAACTTGATCTCCGAGGATCTGTTTGCCCACGCTGAATTATATGAGAAATTCCGCGCGGTGTTATTGGAGAAGGGGATAAAAACTCGCAACTACGTTACCGTTAACCGTAATTAAGAACCGTGTTTCGTCGTGGGAACAGTCTAATTAACCGAGCTATCTATCCGCTCTCGCTCCATCCCTCCCCCGATTATTTTAATCCCATCCCTTCCCTCCCTCCTCGTCTTCTTTTGGGGGAGGACAAAAACGCTCGTTTGACGCGCAATCGAAAAAGCTCCATGGAGGGGAAAGCTTTTTGTTCACGTCCATTCAAGGGGGAGAGGGGAAGATTTTAAGACCGTGATTTAACGAAGAAAAATTTAATATTAATTCTCGAAATATCGAATTCTCGTTTCTTTCGATCGCGAAAAATTGGAAATATTATTCATTAATTATTAATCGTCATCCTTCTCTTATTATCTCCCTTTTTTGAATTCAAATCAAAAAATTTCTCACCGAGTTTTCGTCCGTTGATTAAGGGGGGTGAATAATTATTTATTTGGGATAAAATCCGTTCCATTGAATTCCGTTCTAATCGATGAAGGATCGAAATAAAGGAATATAAGGGATTTTAGAAGTTTCGTTCACTTTTACGCACGGAAACAGGAGGAGGAGGAGGGTCGATCACGAGCGTGATATATATCAGTTGATTCGGTGGGTAATTAGTCGATTTCAAAGCGCGGGCGACAAGTCTGGAAATTTCATGAAATTATATCCACGCGGGATATCGAATCCCGCTCCTCCCTCTTTTCGATTAATTCAGGGAAAATTTCAACTCGTCCAACAAGGGGGTGGGGAGGGGGAAATGGAGGGAGAGGAGGGGAGAGGGAGGGCATTGTTCAATAGCAACCATCAACGTTTCGAGAAATTAATGATACCGGTTCCCAACCATGACAAATATTAATTACCCCTAATGCCCATAATCATACACGCCGGTGAAAGCTTTTGATCTCCGCTTTGACGTGCGTTGAATATGTGAACACACGCGTTCAAAATCACGTTGTACACTTGCAGAGGAAAAAAAGAATGCAAATCCTCTCCAAATCTAAAAAGAAAAAAAAAAATATTCGAGAGCCACGACGGGGGGAGAAAAAACCGAGGAATCCGATTTAACGGATTTATTACTTTTCTAAATATTCGATCATCGACACGGTCCTATGAATTTGACGAGTGAAAAAAAGATAAGTAGAATAAAGTCAATCATATCAGCCGGACGTTTAATAAATTATAATCCGATAAATGGAGTGAATTAGCAACATAGAAGAATTGGAACCGTTGAAAAGGTAACCAGTTTACAATTATTTCCGATTATTACTTTGTGAATTTGAGATAAGTCACGGAACTGTTATTAAATTTCGCTTCGAGTCGATTATCGCGTTCGAGTAAAACAACACAGCTGCGATCGGACAAGTAGAACGAAACGAGGTGAAGTCAGGCCAGCTGTTGGAATATAATACGATCACGATCGTCTGAAAGGGGAAACGGACACTGGCGGAATAATACACAGCCAGGTAGGAGAATCAGATATAGAATTATAATCAAGTACGAAAAATAATAGTCTCGAGAAAAAACAATCATCAAAACTTCGGTCTACGATCGGATTGCTCGAATATTGAAAAAAAATTTGATCTCGTTCGTGATTATATGGAGGAAAAGGAGGGATGAAAGAGGGAAAAAGCATCGGTTTTCCACGCGGTTTAACCAATTTTTCCATCTACTTGTCGGGCTCCTAGAAACTGGTCTGAGGGTAATTTCTTCGAACGCTGGCCGGAAAACAACCCAGCTTTCCCTCTAAGGCTTTCTTTCGATCTAACGCCAGTCAACGATACACGCATTGTATTTTAAAAGTCTTTGAATGGAGCGAGATAAATTTCAGAGATCGCGAAACCAACTTTCCTCGCGCTGCGAGCACAATGGTGTATTTCCACGGAAGAATGGCGGAGGCTCGAACAACGAGGATCCTTTATGAAGGATAGAGTGAGAGAGAGAGAGGGAGAGATGCAAGACGACACACAAAGCCTTTTGCCATCGAGATGATGCGTTATATTCGGGGCCTGCGTTTCATACGTGACGCAAGCTGGAAACGACGCTTCAAGATACGTATATCCAAGTTGGTGTTTCCGGTCGGCGAGGAGGGGTGGATGGAAATTTGTTGGATCGCTCCGCTTATGGTTCACCAAGTTTTCCACGGTATTACGTGGATAACGTAGACCGAGTTATTACCGTTGTTTGTTAAAGTTTGGGAAAACATCAAGTGCGTGCTTTTGAAGGTTTGCAATTAATTTGTGCTACGTTGTTTAAATGAAAATATTTTCGACTTAATGAACCGAAACTCCAGCTTCCACATTCCACACCCTCTCGATTCAACGATCGATTTCTTTCGTAATTTGATATATCGTCTTTTTTTTCTTTTCTTCACCGTATTTTGGAAGCTTTATATATTTTTGAAACTTGTCTTGGCGATTTATTATTCCTTTTTTCTTTTCGTGAAGATTTTTTACATTTGTATGAGATGTATTTTTCGTAGAAAGGAGAATGGTGTAACGTAGTTTGTCAAATATTGCTGTTAATTTTAATTTGTTGTTGGTAGGAATTTTTACGTGCGAATTTTGACGAAATATAACTCGTTAAATTGCACAATGATCGCATAGGTTGAAGCTCTTTTTTTTTTTTTTTCAGAATCCGTTGAAGTAGGATCATTTGTAATTCACGGTGTATACCGGCATGAAAAAACAGAATATTTTATGTATCGCATGAATCCCGCCGAAAAATACTGAACACCGTGCATTTTTCACGAACTGAAATAATGATAAAAAAAATATATATATATATATATTTTCCAGTCCGGGCATGGAACAGGATATTTTAAAAGTAACAACATTAGTTTCCATTTCGCCATTAAAAAAGTATTCAAGTATTCTCTAACACCTATTACGATAAATATTTAATGTTTCTTTTTCGAATCTAAAAAAGAAAAAAAGTGAAGATCGCTTTTAAAATTATTCTCGCAAATTCGAAATAAAATTATCGTTAAATAGAAGAAAGAGAGAAAGAAAGGAAAGAGGAGGGGGAGAAAAAAAAATGTCAAACATACGATAAAAATTAAAAAGCGTGGAAATTTGTTTATTCGACCGCGCGAAATAAAGTCGGTCGACGAGCATTGTCGTAAAATATTTTCGCGTTCACAGGCTGGATGAAAATTTTGAACGTGACGTTATAACATTACGCATGTGCGTGGATGCGAGAGAAATTTTCATCGGTAGAACGGGTACAAGCTGTAGCGAAATACAATTACCGGGCAACAGCTGTCCATCAGGGCCAATTTATCTATGAAATCCGCCGATAACTAGTGATTATCATTATTCATCGTTGACGAGCTCTTATACGAGGCTCATCCCGGTATAATCGCAAAAATTATTCACAAACTTTTTCAACAATCGTTCTCGAAATTAAAATAACTTCGTCTCTCGAGTCGAAGGAAATTTTCGTTACGCAGGATAAAAATCGATCGAAGATCATTAATTAATTATTTTATGCCGTGATTGTGTTTTTCTTTGAGACTTGGGAAAATTTTAATTGGAAGAAACAACTGTAAAATTATCCGATACCCGATTCTAATATTTTTATTTCCAAATTCCTTGCATCTTTATATTGATCTTTATATTGAATTCAAAAAGAAAAAATTTCAAAATGTCTCGCTATTAATGCACATTTGTAATTAGTCAATTCTTTTTCATCCAATAATTTTACATTAAAATCACATTTTCGTAGATTTCTATAACTTATATTGTCACTTGATTTTCTTTGAACGTAACGAAATAATTTAAAGAGATATCTAGTATTAATTATTAGTATTCCAACGATTTATTTGTCATATGATATTATATACAATATTGTTATAATTATTTATTTTTGATGTATATTTAGAGAAATAAATATTATTTAAAAAATGTTCTTAAATTTATAATATTTGCAAAACACAATAATTTCACATAACTCTTTATTTCTTACCGAAACTTCTCAACTTCTTCTTCTCTCCAACCAAAAAAAAAAAGAACAATCCATCCAACTCAGTCGCGATTATCGCTTCCCTTCGACCCTCTTCATCCCTTTCCATTAGTCGCCGACCCATAAGTCGTGCATCATCGAGCAACGCAATGTAATCGCGTCCCCCCCACTCGCACAAATCTTTTCCAACCCGGTTAGTCGACACGTTTCCCATCGAAATTAAGTTCCGATTTAATTTAATTAGAGAGCGGGCCCTTCCCCTCAGAAACAGAAAGGGTGGTCCACGACACGTCGATCCCTTTTTTCCTCCCTTCCTTCCTTTCTTTCCTTTCCACGCGAATTTTTTCCACGCGTGCCAAGTCCACCGCGAATATTGGATTCCACCCTTCGTCCCCTCCCCCCCCCCCGCTCCCTTAATCAAACGGAAATTACTCGCGGCGAGTTGTCACCTCCCGGCGTGTCGAGGGTTTCCACCCCTTCTCCACCCCGTTGGAAAAAAGTTTGAATCGGAATGCGGTAAATCGAATCACGTTCGCGGAGGGGGGGGCAGAGAGTTGCGTTTCCACCTGAACACCCTTCATCGCGAGCCGTTCACCTGGAAACAAAGCGGACTTTGCCTACGCTCTTTCCACCTACTTTTCATCCCCCTCGCTAATCGATTAGCGATCCACCAATCTTTTTTCCCCCGTTGCTGAATTTTCGATTCGTCGGAAATTAGTTGGCTGTTTTTCGATTACAAATCCGGATTTGTAATCGAACTTCGAGAGTTTAGGAGGGAAAGTTTTCGACGGTTGGAATATATATATATATATATATATATATATATATATAGGTGGAGGGTGGATGTTGTTTCAGGGTCGGTTAGACAGGGATGAAATTTGGAGCAACTCGTTTGGAGTGTTTACTTCTCTGGATTCCATTTCTTATCCCTTGCCATTCCGAAATTTTAAACGTTTAAATATGATGAAGGAAAGTGAGAAATTTTTATATAAATTGTAAAAGTGTGAAACAAAAGGAGGATTGAAATTTGCTTTCGAGTTAAGTAAATTCAGGGAACGAAAAGGAAGAGAATCGATCGAACAGACAGTTTCCTGTCTCTCTTCTTTCTCTTTCCTCTCAAAGTTTCCGTTTTTCTTTCGCGATAACGAGAAAGGAATCTTATGATAAATGTATACCCTGATGCGCGACTGCAATCAGTCTTTCGCTTAATTCGATTGCAACTCAAACAACGGGGCCGTGATCCTTTCGAATTAAAAATCAACATCGATTGGAGAGGGGCGAGAACGATGTATCGATTTGTGATTGCAATTAAACAAATACGTCCAAGGAGATACGATTCACTCAATCGAGCTTCGAACTTATAAATGCACTTCCTAAATGCACTTGGAAACGAGAAACGTGCGTGTTGCATACAGGAAATCTGAAATTACTTTATCATTATTTTCCATTTTTATTCGAGAAGAACTTTCCCTTCGAGACAATGAAGAAGAAGAAGAAGAAGCATAGAATAATTATTATCGAGGATTTTATAATCAAAATAAAATAAATGGAAAGTACTAATATATTCTTTCCAAAAATCCTGAATAAAAAATTGAGAAACAAAAATGTTACGTACTCAGGCCCAACTTTTATAAAGTATAAAACTCTTAAAGGAGAAACATCGATTTCCTTTGTTCCAACTTAAGACGAGAAACATCTTATTTTTCTAAAGGCTTGTTACCAAGAAAACTGGCTACGAAATCCAAGTGAAAAAAAGAAAAAACGATAACAGATAAGAGAAGGATCAAAGTTACTGAAAGATCGTTCGAATATCGAAATCAATACGATACAAATCGAAGAAAGATTAACCAAAGAGGAAAAATGCACGCATGTTGGAAGAGGCGTCGATTAGAATTTAATTAAGTGAGGATATAAGGCAATTTGGCAAGGCGGTCGCATTTACAGAAGCCGGGTCGGCGTTAATCGGATGAAGTCTGCGGTCTACGTAGGAGCCGTAGATATCGCGCCACGAAATGTCTTGAGATCTCGCGGGGGTTCCTCCATCCCTCTCTCTCTCTCCCCTCTCCCTCTTCCTGTCTGCCTGATTGAAACGGTGGTGGAACGAGAACCCCTTTCGTCTTCCACGCGGGTATTTGACTTTCAAATCGCGCCTAGACCCGATATAACGCGTTATAACCAACCACTCCATTTTCGAGAAGCAATTCCGCGCTAGCTGACGAATAGCCATTACCCATCCGGCTAACGATAACTCGATTCACGGCGATTCGGGAACACGGGCGGATTTTTCCACGGACGGTATAGAATTTCGTTTCCTTTGTCGGCCGGTTGTTCCATCCGTTATCATTCTTCCTTATCGCTCTACCCTTTCCCATGGATTCAGATGGATCCTATGAATTTTACGTAGAGGCGATTCGAGAATTCGAGGTGTTTGGGAAGATGTTTGCAATTTGTTTGGGATCTCATTTCGAACGATTCGCTAAGTTGTTAATGTTGGTTTCGTTGTTTTTTTTAAGAATATAGGATATCTGAGAAAGAAGATCCTTCTTCGAGGATAAAATTTGTTTCGAAAGTGAATCGATGGAGGATTATTAAGAAGCAAGTGTTAAGATTTTTAGAGATGATTGATTGTTTTGAAAGAGTCTCGAACGGATGGAGGATTGTAGAGATTCGAGTTGTTATTTGAAATGTTTGAGATCGATAAGAGGAGAGATCGAAGAGTGAATTTCACGGTTGAAAATATTTCCAAATGTGGACGATCAATATTTGAAAAGGATTAATTTTATTTTCCACGCCAATCGATCCACGTTATGCAAATGAGTCTTCGAAAAACGGCGAAAGTGGTGTTTTCCGCTAGCTTTGCCACGCGAAAAATCTCGATAAAAACTATCTAGAGAAAATAAAATGAAAAAAAAAAAAGAAATTAAATAAAACAAAAAAAAGGAACGAATCACGAGTCTCGCACGCGTGTTCTTCTTCCCTCCTTCCTGGCCAAACAATTAACACAGGCATCCATATTTATCACGAGGGGGTAATTTTTCATTTTCATACTCGGCCCGATTTTTATCACCGCTTATACCCTTAATGAATATTCATAATATTCCGGATGTGTCCTACGGGCTGTGAAGAAACCGGGGGATACCGCTCGTTTAATATTTATTCGCATTAAACGCGCGCCACTTCTCGATCGAATCGGTTATGATTCGTTGATTAAATTTGTAAAAAATACACATCCCGCTAAACTCATCCCTCATTTTCCCAAATTTTCCTTCTTACGAACCAACGTTTCAACAATTATATGCTACACTAATCTTATCTCTAATCTTATATAATATATCAAAAGAAATTAATAATCATCCGTGTAATTTTCGAATCTAATTTAAAAGTCTACTTCTTTTCGCTCGCAATTTCAATTACAATTAATAACAAAGAAACACGTTTCAAAAATGCTTAAACCAAAACTCCTTCCTCTTTCAGGGATCGAAATAGCAAGAACGATCTGCTTACTCCAACCAGCCCGATCCCCCTAATCCCCCAAAATTCCCTAGATTCAACCATCTAGGGCAAAGTTCCGCGCCACATTTCCACGGCCGGGTAAACCGTTCCCGCGTTTCGTAGCGAATGCTTAGCTTTATTCGTAATTTTGAAACATTCGTTGGAAAACGGTTCGTTTGCCACCGATATATATACTCGCAGTGCAGAGTCGCGAAATTCACCCAACGCACGACGAGCCGCCGCATTGTGCGGCATTAAGGGGTGAGGAGGGAGGAGGATTGTGGAGGATGGGGAGAATTGGGCGTGTTCCCCACGCGTTTCCCGCACACGCGCGAAACACCAACATCGTCGTCGTCGTCGTCGTCGTTGTTCGAGGCGAGCAAAACTGTATCAACTGTTTCCGTGGCACGCATTTCAACCGCAAGCGACCCGCGCCACTTTGCAACGGGGGATGCACGCGTAAAATTTGCACGTAAACAGGAAGGCCACCTCGCCACCTCGCCCTTCTCCCTTCCTCGCACGGGATCAGGATCGAGAAGCAAGGAAATTGCGGGCAACGATCAAACGAGGAATGGAAATTCAGAGGCGAGTAAGAGGAAGGGAGGGAGGGAGGGAGGATCGTTCTCGAGGATTATTGCTCGTTGAAACTCGTTGCGTTGGAAGAGGGAAAAAGTGTTCGAACACCGAATTTTTATATATCGATCGTTGCCAGCTTCTCGAGAAATTAACTGTGAATGTTTATTCAGAAGGGAGTGAAAAGTATCTTTTCCTTAGTATAAGAATATATTTATCGTTTGGAAGAATGTGAAAAGTGATTCCAATTAAAATTCTATGGACAGAGAAAGTATATATTCGTATATATAAACGAACAAATCGAAAATTACACGGGACTTGAAAAAAGAAAAGAAGAAAAATTCGTATCTTCGAAAAATAAATAAATAAATAAACAAACGAAAAGATTACAAACGTGCTATTATATTTCAAAATACGTTGAACAAAAAAAGAAGAGAGAGAGAGAAAAAAGAATTCAATGATCACTCACCAAAACTTTCACCATGTATATCCTCCAGCTCTAAAGTCCAGCCCACTCGAACGGGCAGCCGGGGCAGCAGTTTAAAATTCCCACTGCAACGCGCCGTAAGCTTTCCGGCTGAAAGAGAGAGAGAGAAAAAAAAAAGAAAAGATCAGTTCCACTTTTTTTTCATCCTCCTTTTTTTTCGTCCCTTTCTTCCTTCCTCTTTTTCCCTCTCTTTTCTCTTCCCTCCTTCTTTTTCTCTTTTCTTTCACTCTCCCTCCCTCCACTCCGATTCGTCGGGGTAACACGGGGTTAATGGGAAACCGTCTGGTTGTGTTTGTCCGGGCAAATATTTTCGAACAACAGGGGGATGAAAGGGACAGGGTGGCCTACACACAGCCTCCGCTATTTACCATCGCGGAACCGGCTCGAAAATTGGGTTATATAAATATCCTTCGGAGGTGTCGAGACACCCCCCCAGGGGTGGCGAAACTTCAACGAGTGGAAACCAGGTCTCGCCTTTCTTTCCTTCTTTCCTTCTTTTCCTCCTCTTCCCTTTTTATCTCTCTTTTTCTCTCCTTCAATGACATCCACCCCGTCGGTACATAATACGAACGCGTGCATTCATAGGATCGTAATTAAGAATTCGTATTAAAGCACCCCCTCCCTCTCTCTCTCTCTCAATTATTCCGCGCATTCATCCATACCCCGGTGTCTAACGAAGCGGAGGAGGAACCGCCTGTTGCCCGTGTCGCAAGCCTGCCACGTCGCAAGGTTAACGAAGCGCTGGAAAAGAAACTGGATATAAAAAGAGAGCAGCGGCTTCCTATTGGAAGCAACGAGCTCGACACGTGGTCTTTGCGTGTAAAGAACCCGATCTCTTCCGCCGCTTCCACCCCCTCGGGCGCTTCTTCTTCGCCCTCTCTCTTTTGTCTCCCTGTTTATAATTTTTTCATGTCGACGGGGGGGGAGGATAGTGGAGGGAAGGGGTGGATAATGAGACGACTGTCGGGATTCTGCCTCGTGGGAGATCTCGCTATGAGGAGAAATTTTTGTAACGTTGAGTTTTTCTCGCAATTCGAGTCAAATTTTCGGATATTTTTGAAATTGAAGATGAGAGAAGGGATTTTTTATCGTTCTATTCGTCTTTTTGAGAATTTTGGATCGAAATTTTAAATTTTAAGGCTCGATCGTATCATGTATTTTGAGATCGGGAGGAGAGAAGAGGGAGAAATTCATCGAATAAAATTTTACAAACGTTTCGAAAAGATGAACAGAGGATTTTTTATCATTCTATGTCTTTTCGAGAATTTTGGATCGAAATTTTAAATTTTAAAGCTCGATCGTATCGTGCATTTTGAGAATTAATGAATTGGGGGGAGAGAAGAGGGAGAAATTCATCGAATAAAATTTTACAAACGTTTCGAAAAGATGAGCGGAGGATTTTTTATCGTTCTATTCGTCTTTTCAAGAATTTTGGATCGAAATTTTAAATTTTAAAGCTCGATCGTATCGTGCATTTTGAGAATTAATGGATCGGGGGGAGAGAAGAGGGAGAATCAGCGAATAAAATTTTACAAACGTTTCGAAAAGATGAGCGAGGGATTTTTTATCGTTCTATTCGTCTTTTTGAGAATTTTGGATCGAAATTTTAAATTTTAAGGCTCGATCGTATCATGTATTTTGAGATCGGGAGGAGAGAAGAGGGAGAATCATCGAATAAAATTTTACAAACGTTTCGAAAAGATGAACAGAGGATTTTTTATCATTCTATGTCTTTTCGAGAATTTTGGATCGAAATTTTAAATTTTAAAGCTCAATCGTATCATGATATTTTGAGAATTAATGGATCAGGCGGAGAGAAGAGGGAGAATTATCGAATAAAATTTTACAAACGTTTCGAAAAATCTTGATTTTCTCGATAATAATTAGTTTACTTTATACATAGATCAGGCGTGAAATTACGAAAATTACTTATGAATCATGGATGGAGATTAATCATTAGCCTAATCGTGTCGAGCACGTGGTTAAGACAGATTGATACGGCAAACTTTCGATCTATCGGATACCCATTATAAACGATCACTGGCAGAACCGTCATCAACCACGATTAATCTACTACCATTCTCCTCGATTAAATAACAAATTCATTCGAGCATGCTTGAGAAAAATATCGTCCTCGAAATTATATTAAATAATGCAATATTAAATAACGCGTACAACTTGTGACTACTTTCCACTTTTTTCTCTTCCCTTTTTCATTCCTCGTTAATTATATAACGTGTTAATAATTTTACAAATTTTAACAATTTTACTCCACTATTCCCTGTAATATCGATCAACACCCACAAAACGAATTTCGCTGACAAATTTCTAAAACGCGTCCGATAAAGTTATTTTCCCTTTGCCATCATATTCTGTCCCATTTCACTCTCTATAGTTTCCCTTTCCATTCGATCAAACTATCGACGAGTCCGGAAGCGGAGAGAGAATACAAACACGTCGCGTTGCATATCGAACGTTACACGAAAACGAAATAAAGAGAAAAAGAGATCACCGTTATAATTATCCTCGTTTATTTTTCTTTTTTATCAAAAACGTTTCCACGTTGGTTAGAAATTATTCGATTGAAACAGTTAGGTTAATCTATCAAAGGCTTGATAATTATCTCGACAATTTTCTTATCTTATATATCTCATTTTTTATTTATGTAGATAATTCCTTTCTTTTTCCTAGCAATTTAATTTAAGTTATGAAACAGTTAAACTTTTTTCTTTTCAACAACAAGGATATATATACGTTCGTTATTAATCATGATGAGACTTCTTCTTGCACTTTCTAAGCAATTTGATCCTTGAAAGGGTTAAATTGATCAATGATTAATATCCATTAATATCCATCCAAGATTTCTTCCTTCTTCTCCATCTTTCTCTCTCTCATTATCAAACGCATTTTGATTAACACCAAAATTATCCTGATATCTAGAAATTTTAAAACAAGCTTAGACGTACGCGCGTAGAAGATAATATTTGAAAGGAGAGTGAAAAAAACGAAGGAAAGAAATTAAAAAAGTGCCGACCTTACGATACCGTTACGCTCATCATATTCCACGGCGTTAGCGTTTTCGAGTTAATTACTAGAGGAGAAAAAGGGGAGAAAAAAGGAAAGAGAAATTTCGAGGGAAGAGGAGAATCACGGCACTGAGTGGACAACGAGAATCTACCGGTTTTGGTCCATTGTACACGATGTTTTTAATGGATGTACAGCTTCAAAATAGTGATACTTAACGAAATTCCGTGTTTTTGCGACGCGCACGCGTCCAGAATGGAAAAAAAAAAAAAATCTGAACGTAGCCCGGTGAAAGAGGGATGGAGTTCGTTTCGAGCTGATGAAAAATAACTCGAAACCGCGTTTCGCATAATGAACGAAGGTAAACAAAGATAGAATTTTCGTGAAAAGAATTCCATAAAGAATTTTCATCCTTCGATGAAAATTTCTTTCTACGATTGTATAATTCGAGGATTGTGATTGACGATGAGGAAGAATGTTCGAAGCTAAAAAAAAGGATAGAAATTTCGATTTTTAATTTCGAAGTTTAAAAAATTTCTTACTATAAAAAAAAAAAAGAGAGAAAGGTGTCATCGAGTAAAATAAAACGAATTATTTTAACGAAGAATCGAATAACGAAACAACGAAAACGTAAGAAAATAATCATCGATACGAATCCGATTAATCGTTATTCGTTTCCATAATTTTTTAAAACACGCTTGGGCGTGAGAAATCAACTGCTTCATTATCACAAGTGGACGCACCTAATTATTTCTTACGTAAATACGTTCTACAAATTTCGTTTTTCGCGCCTCGACTAATTACAACCGTTCCATTAAATTGAACATTAATTAATTACCTGCAGCATGGTGATTAATTATCCCTTAACTTCCCTTTCGTAAGAGACCCGGATTCAGAAACCCGTCTGCGCATGGATTATCCGAATAATAACGAGATGCGTTATTTTAAATCTCTCAGTCGCTCGATCCTTTTAATTCGATTAAATCATCAATAAACATCAACTTGTGATTCTTGATGAAACTTTTCGAATTTTTCACTCATCGAAAGATATCATAAAGATACCATAGACAGATAGTCGAAAGATACGATAACAACAAACGGAATATTGAAAATAAAAATTACTCAATTCTCAATTAAATATACGGGACACGAAATCTCTAAATCCAGAAACGCGAAGAGACGTCCCTGGACCACCGACAAATTCGACAAAGCCTTAAACGACAACTCTAATAGGAATCGTTAGCGGTATGATCTATATTAGCCGGTGTGCAGGACGAGAGGCGGAACGAAGAAGAAGAAGAAGAAGAAGAAGAGAGAGAGAGGGAGTTTGAAAAAGCAACACGTTAGCGATCTCCCGTTTTATGAAGCAAGACGGCACCGCGCGTCTTCTCTCGTTGCCAAAGCTATTTCCAGGCGACGACGACTCGGAAACCCGCTGACTCGCCCCCCCTCACCCCGGCAGATACGCGCGTGAGAACACCCTTAATGCCGTGGGATGTAGCCAAACGTCCGTTCTTATGGTTTTCGTCGAATTAGTTTCTCTAGAGGCGAGATAGAGTCGCGAAACGGGGTCTTTAGAACCGGAGGAGGATCCAAAGCCTGCTGACGATGGCTGTACGAGAATACTAATTGCCCGCGCCACTTATGATGCCTCGATTACACCCTGATCCTCCATTATCGCCGCTCGTTTGGAAAACAGCCGATACTTACTCCCCCCTCTTTATTTTCTTCTGACGATTTGAATGTCTTGATTTCTTTTTTCTTTCTTTCTTCTTCTTCTTCTTCTTCTTCTTCTTATTTTTCGATAATGATTGAAGACGTTATAATACGTTTGGAAAGAAGAGATATTTATCGGATATTTGTACGTTTCGAATTTTGAATTTGAGCAAGAAAAGAAAATTGGGGAATCGCGGTATCAATTTTCCGCGCGCGAGAAAATGGCCGCATCCATATCGTATCCGTCACGGTATTTAACACCTTTCTGAAATTCTGCCCGTGCAGAAATAAACCGGGAGCGTAACGTGTCTCGTAAAATCCGCGATGTGACTCGGACACGGTCCACAGCTTTTCCGTGTTTCGTTTTTGAATTAGAACAAGGTCTTTGTCTATGAGTCATTCTATTTCGAATCGAGCGAGCGAGCGAGCGAGCGACCACGATGTGCAACTATAACTCGGTTTGCTGGATGTAATCCAACACGGTGTGCATATGTTTAAAATTACAGGGGAAAAACGAGGTTTTATTTTTTCTTCTTCTTTCTTCTTCTTCTTTTTGCGCACACGATTTATGAAATCGACGATTGTGCACGATCTCGTTTCGAGATTAATCTTGACGTTTATTTATCTCTAAGTTTCGAGCAATTAAAATATATATTTTTTCTCTTCAACGTGTACAGAATTGATATTTATTCGAAGATGAAGAAAATTAGCAAGCTTTTATTGATCGTATCGAAAAAGTAATTCTTGTGATGATGATGATTAATTAGCATTCGTTATTCAGTTGAATGCAATTCTTGTTGTTCAAAATAATTTATTAAGCACTTGGAACAAGTTTCTTAGAAAAAGGAAAGAAATAAATTTTACCTAAAAATCTTCGTTTCATCCATAATAGTTGAATCGTCGAAAGGATCCTCGCTCGTTCTTCATCGACAATTCATTAATTATACAACAATTATCGACGGTAAACAGATTCCTTGAACAGAATCCGATAATAATATTCGAGGAAAACGATTAAATTATTCGCTACCTTTGATAAAATATTCTCCTCGTTTTCGCGAGATCAATCTCTTTTCCTCTTCCTTTCTCTCTCTCGTCTTCCTCGTCACGTTAATTTTCCACCATTTTAAACGCGACCCAAAAGGAATTAATTAAATCAAAGATTCGCAAAATTTGTTCTACTGCACAAACCAGCGGAGCTCGGGGCAAAGGGAAGACGTTCCGCCGGGTCCTCGAACAAGAACCGGGGTCAAGATTTTAATCTGATAATTGTCACTTCCTCGAGATCCCGCTTCGCGCTCTAAAAAAAAAAAGAAAAAGAAAAAGAAATAATCCTCTACCAAGTGTTTTGAGAACACTTGAACCATCTGTAAAGTGGATCCGTGTATTAATCATCGGCACTCCTTTCTCTGAAGGATTAATCGTGGGATTAGTTGAATTGAAGAAAGTGTATCGAGTCGTGCAAATATTCCAAATATCACGAATATTTCGTTCAAGTCGGTTTAAATGATTTGGATAGATTTGGTTGAAATAAAGTTGTTTAATAATAAAAAAAACGTTCCAATTTATACGGGGGAGTTTTTTTTTCCCCCACAGAGATACTTCATTTACATTCCAAAATGTTTAATTGGAATAAAAAACGTTTCCAATTTACACGCACGAGCCACTTCATTTACATTCCAAAATTCTTTTAACTGGGTAAAATGTATGGTGAATTGGTGGAATATTTAACAATTTGTACGATCATCGTTGTTCTATTTTTCGTCGATGTTTTTTTTTTTACACATATTCAAAAATTTAAGGGATGATTTTTCAATAAAACGAGGATTTAAAAAAAAATGTGTTTTATCCTCGATTTCTTCACTCTTGTTATTCTACGATTATTCGATTTTAATTTCCTTCAACTTCTTAGTTGATTCGAGGTTCGATTTTTTTCATGTTTCGGTGAACAGTAATTTTATTAACGACGTAGCGATTTTTGGCTTCGGTTAGATACAGTAAAGTTTAAGCACTTTTCATTTACCGTTGCCACGGAAAGCGGTGTAGTTTCATTTTGGTGGAACAGTGCAGTTGGGTCTCGTATTCTTGTAGCCGCGTGCTTTGGCTAAAATAGAATGCGTAATTATCCCCTTCGTTGTTAAAGATACAACAACCCGTGTCCCGCGAGGTGCGAAGATCTTTCCACGAAAATCATTCTCTCAGAATCTTTTCCAAGTGATATCGAAATACGTGAAATTTTCATACAAATCGGCCAATCAATAAATCGAATTCTACGATTTATAAATATAAAATTAAAAATATAATTTTATTATCAATCAAGAAATAATATTTTCAACGTTTTGAAAAATTTTCTATCTAAATTTCATGATTGGAAACGCTTTCAGATTCTACTATTTTTACTATATCGTTTAAAAATTACGAGATATTATTTCATTAATTTGTTCTGAATTAATAATAAATAATTAAGCTCGCATTATTTTATTACGTTAGAAAAATAGTGATTCCATCACCTTCGAAGAAGAAAAAAAGATCCAAGCCTTCCGTCTCTGAGTAAAAAAAGAAGAAAGAAAAAAATTTCATCCCCTTAATCATGAGAAATTTGATCAAGTGGTTTGTTCTTGATAGATTACCCTGCATACCGTCACGACAATATCGCGGCAAGGCGAGGCGAGGCGAGGCGAGGCGAGGCCGTTTACGGTTCAAGCACCAATAAAAATTCGCCCTCGAGTATTATTAAATTTCACGGGGAGCTAATGCGTCAAATCTAGCACGGTTTGCAACGGTATGCGATAAATGATTCTAATTGAACGTTGACACTGATAAGGAGGATAATAAAATGACACGGATATAGAATTTCGAAATCCTGAAATCCCTCCCCCATTTATCGTTAATACCACTGAATTTCGATCCGAGTTTCTGGTCACTTTCGAAATTCGAAAAATTAAAAAAAAAGAAATATCCTCCCGATATTTAACAATCGATTTTATCTACGAATAAACGAAGTAGGAGATATTGTGATATGTATTCTTTAGGAGACTAAAAATCACAATAATAGAAATAATAGAATCGTTAACGCCACTGAATTTCGATTCGAGTTTCTCATTTCGTCACTTTCGAAATCCCAAATTCGAAAAATTAAAAAAAAAGAAAAATGCCTGTGAAATATCCTTCCAATATTTAACAATCGATTTTATTTATGAATAAACGAGGTAGAAAGTATTATAATATTCTTTAAGAGATTAAAAATCACAATAGAAATAATAGAATCGTTAACGCCGATCGGAGTTTTTCGTCACTTTCGAAATTCGAAAAATTAAAAAAAAGATAAAATGCCTATGAAATATTCTCCCCATATTTAACATCGAATATAGTAATCGATTTTATCTACGAATAAACGAGGTAGGAGATATTGTGATATTCTTTAAGAGATTAAAAATCACAATAGAAATAATAGAATCGTTAACGCCACTGAATTTCGATCCGAGTTTCTCATTTCGTCACTTTCGAAGTTCCAAATTCGAAAAATTAAAAAAAAGAAATATTTTCCCGATATTTAACAATCGATTTTATCTACGAATAAACGAGGTATCGTAATATATTCTTTACGAGATTAAAAATCACAATAGAAATAACAGAACCGTTTCAATTTAACACTTGTAATTATAATATTTATGAAATTACACCGATTCAATTTTTGTAAATCGAAACGTTAAAAAACAAGAAAAAGAATGCAATGATTAAAAGGATTGAAAACAGAAGAATATTAATAAGAATATTAACGTAATTCAAGATTAATTTATCACTCTGAGAAACGCGCCACGGATATGTTTCTACCTTTTTACTTGAAATATATATATATATATATATTTCTTTTTATTTCGACCTCCTACCTGCGCCTTTCAAACGTTCGTTTGTGTGCAACAATGAAGTTCAAAAGAGAGGAAAAAAAAAAAAAAAAAAAGAAAAATAATATATTTTCTAAAGCTGTACAAATGCTCCAAGTTAATTACAAACTCCACGGTAATTGTTACAACACAGCGGGTGCATAACTGCACTCCGCGACAAGCACTTTTAATTAGCGGTGATTTCACGGGGAATTAGATAATGAAAATAAAATGTTAATAGCGTGCATTAATAACCGGGGGAATGATTAAATCATCCGCGATAATAACGGGGTTGGAAATTTCGCGGGGTACAACGAGTATACAGCGTCATCCGATACTGACAGGTATAATAAAATAATGCAGGATGCATTTCCGGTAATTGGCAAAAGACATTAAATTTTCGCGATGGCTAGATTTTCTGCCATCGACAAGTTTCATCGTGTCTTCTTTTTTTTTTTTTTTTTTTTAATTTAATCTCTTATCTTGTTTTGTTTTATTTTATTTATTTATTTATTCATTCGTTCGTTCGTTCGTTCGTTCATTCATTCATTCATTGTTTGGTTTTGACAAATTCAATTTGTCTCGACAGTCGTGTACGTACCCCTTTTATCGGGACACAATTATATTAATAGCGTTTCTTTTTTTTTTTTTTTCATCAATATTTACGATAAATTCATCAGATGTTTGCACGAGTACTCGATGCCACTCGGGTTGAATAAATATATACGAAATAACGAACGTATAGATACATTGTTTCGTAAGATGATCAAATTTATATCCACTTTACAAGAATCGCGTATTTTAAGAGGGTTAACATCCCTTTTCGCAATCGTTTGTAATCAAATAAGAAGGCAATTACTTAATGCAACCGAGTTATAACCGTGCCAAGATAAATGTCATCGTTGGAATTACAAATACGAGGAGTCGAATAATACTGGCTTAATTTTACATTCGAAACCGCGGAAATATTGATTTTACCACGATGGTTAAACACGATTAAAATCTTGAATCGAATACACGAAGCTCGATGAATTTCTAAAAAAAAAAAAAAAAATTAATCGAATGAGAGACAGGAAGAGATTGAAATAACATTCACTGCATATATATATACACATTTCAATTTTCGATACGATTTCTAAGCAAGCCAAATTCCATTCTTCGCTATAATTGCAAAAATCCTTCCTTCCTCTCTATCCTCCAAAATATCCAAATATCGAATCCTTCGACTTACTATCTCCCATTTCCAAGCCGACTCGACAAAGCACACGAGAAAATTTCCAAAATTATATCTTAATTTTCCTAAAAAAAACAAAACTTTGCACTTACAATTTGCTCCAATTCTAAAAACTCTCGAGCAAATTTCCAAAATTATATCTTAATTTTCCTAAAAAAGAAAACTTTGCACTCACAATTTGCTCCAATTGTAAAAACTCTCGAGCAAATTTCCAAAATTATATCTAAATTTTCCTAAAAAAAAGAAAACTTTGCACTTACAATTTGCTCCAATTCCAAAAACTCTCGAGCAAATTTCCAAAATTATATCTTAATTTTCCTAAAAAAGAAAACTTTGCACTTACAATTTGCTCCAATTCCAAAAACTCTCGAGCAAATTTCCAAAATTATATCTTAATTTTCCTAAAAAAGAAAACTTTGCACTTACAATTTGCTCCAATTGTAAAAACTCTCGAGCAAATTTCCAAAATTATATCTTAATTTTCCTAAAAAAAACAAAACTTTGCACTTACAATTTGCTCCAATTCCAAAAACTCTCGAGCAAATTTCCAAAATTATATCTAAATTTTCCTAAAAAAAAGAAAACTTTGCACTTACAATTTGCTCCAATTCCAAAAACTCTCGAGCAAATTTCCAAAATTATATCTTAATTTTCCTAAAAAAAACAAAGAAAACTTTGCACTCACAATTTGCTCCAATTGCAAAAACTCTGGAGCAAACTCCATCGTCCAGAGAATCTCGAAAACGCCCAGAAGCGGCTTCGACGCCGCAATCTCCACCCCAGCCTAGAACAAGAGGGATCGGTCCATCCCTCGAAGCGTTCGCGTGAAAATCGTCCGCTTTGTTCGGCAAAACTCGGCCGAAACCCGGCACGTCAGTTGCGGGTTCCGGCGCGTGTCTCCACGATTTATCCCGCGCGCGTGGCCTCCAACTTTCGAGGGGTGAGAGGGAGGGGTAGTTCCGTTTTGCCGTCCCTCCAACGTTTTCAACGGGGGTCCAACAGGGTCGATGTTTCGAAACTGGCGACCGATCGCCGCTGGTCGCCTCGGGGATATGCATCAGTTACGAGTTTCCGCGTGCGTTGTGTTCCCGCGAAGAGCGCATAGGAAAAGGGAAAATTTCGCGGGGAAACAAAGGGGGAGGAGGGGGGAGTTGGTTGCAGAGGCAGTGCGCCTCGACGCTCTTCTCTTGATCTCGTGCTTGGATTATTTGGTTCACGAATGGGCAAATGTTTCTTCTTTTAACTAATCCTAATATCTTCTTTTTATATTTTATTCAATTATATAATTTAGCGTTCCTCTTTTCAGGAAATATATTCGATCCATCAATCGGTATTTGTCTTTTAATAAATTGATCGATTTGTATTTCTTCCAATTATTGTTTTTGATTAATTCAATCTCGAATAATTATTAAATTTAAAATTATCCCAAAATCTGAATATCAATCTAATATCTAATTGTCTTTATTAGATTAATATTTTATATTATAATTGTAAATATTTTTAGAGTTAAGATAGATATTGAAAATATATTATTTTACAGTTTTAATTTGTCATGCTTTGTCTGAACAAAGTTCCAGTTAGTCCCGATTAAGGATTGATAGACCGTTAATAAAAAACGTGTAAGAATCTACGAATCACTTTACCCCAAATTAAAACTGTAAAATAATATATTTTCAACATCTGTCTTAACTCTAAAAATATTTACAATTATAATATAAAATATTAATTTAATAAAGACAATGATATTAGATTGATATGCTGGAATATACTGGTAAAAAATGGTGGTTCTCTTAGCTCCAACAACTTGTCTGAAAAAAGAAATATTCTTAAATAGAACATTTTACTTTGTAACGTTCTTTTTTAGAATGAAAAATAAAAAAGTTACTATACTTGCTCTTCCAAAAAACTTCAGATCGTGTGATGCATGTTCGATAAATGAACTAAATAATTATTGTAATATTTCATTCACAATATCGATGGAAACGAGATAAAAATCATTACTCATTGCAAACGAATTATACGGTAAAAAAGCGCCTTTCTCTCCTCGTGGAATTGAACAACTTCCGTCCAAGAAAAATATGGGAGAGGAGGGGAAGCGGAAAGTGGAGTCGAACAGTCTGCAAATGTGCAAACGACGATTGATCAGTTCGATCGGAATGCGTGTACGATAATCGGCGCGGTCGGTAATTGAATGCGCGGTGTAAATCGATCGATGAATGAAATATGATCCCTCCCCTCCCCGATTGAAATATGGGAGAAGGATAAGGTCGATCGATTCGCCAATGTTTACCGATTTCCTGCCCGATTGTCTCCTCTCGAGGGATGATTCTTCGATACGGTGATGATGACAATTCGATTAAATTTTTTAAAATAATATCGTCGAATCAAAAAGCGAAATTTTGCAGTGATATCCTCTATCTGAAAAGGATAATATTATATATTTAATATTATAATATAATTAATATTATATAATTAATATTATATAATTTATAATTAATATTATAACATAATATTTTTCGCGTATATCAGAATTTTAATAAAGTAATTGGAAGTTGAGGAATTAATTTTTGTAAATTTTCTGAAGTTATACGAAGATTAAGCTGAGAATTGCACGAGAGAAAATAAAATTTCGTCGAAGGATAAATTTTGATTCGATATTGCGAATTTCATTCATTCACCGTATTCGAATATCTAGAACGTATTAATCACTAAAGTGTTCTATGCACAGATGTTAATAACTTGTATTCTCTTGCACTTTAGCTTCATTAAAGCGAATACCTTGTTCACAACAAAAGTCCTAAGTCCTCGGGGAATTATGTTTGAGGTAATTAATCGTCAGTTAGGGTTAAATGTTTCAAAGGCGGAGTAATAAATTAATTGCCGAGCGCGCACTTGATCGTTTATGTATATATATATGTAATTCACTTGGGATAAAATAATATTCCATTCGTGATCTGAAACTGTATTAATTTTTATATAATTATAAATATTAATATATTTTAATTTTATTTATACTTACTACTTTATATCACCACGTATAAGAAAGAAGAAAACGTTTTGATGAGAGAATAAAACGCGAAAAGAAAACTGTATCAAAAGTGTATTAATTGTAGTTCTATATATATATCGAGAATGATGGAACGCAAAAAAATAATCCCCGCAACAAGTATCAAACTAATTCAACAAATGAAATAAGACATTTTCTTCTCCAAGATTTTATTCAAACACGGCAAAGCTCAAACGGCGGCCGTATATATTAGGGATATTACTTCTGCAAATTTAATGCGGCATAATTGTAAGTGACTTTATAGAGTTCTGTAAGGAATTAGTTGGAATGAAGTTCGGTTCAAGTTAATTGCAAGAACCGAACAACTTCTCTAAAGTTTTCTTAAATTATATTCTCTCCTCGCCTCACCGAGATCATCGATATATATATATACATAAATTATTCGTTAATCAACTTATTATTTTAATTATCGAATAAACAAATAACGAAAAGAAATTCCATTGGCGATTCAATTTCGCCTAACACGAATACGAAAGATACTCGGCGTGCAGGAAACCGTCAGAGTTTCACCGAAACAAAAAATAAAAAGAAGAAGAAGAAGAAGAAGAAAAAAAAGACGAAGGCCGAAGTTCAGTAACTTTGAAACTGTATAACATCGTTTTCTAGTTTACGACGTTACGGTTACGAGGCAACGTGTAACATCGTGTAAATTTCCAAGCGTAGGTCGGGCAAAATCACGCGAACGCTTTGAGCAACGATGCTGATTTATATAATGGCAGTTTCGAACGGAATAAAAGGGGAGGGGAAACGTGTCTCGAGGTTCCATTAAATTCCAATTCATTTCGCGCAACTGCTCTCTCTACTTGAAATTTCTAATCTCTAAAAAAAAAAAAAAAAAACACCGTGAAGCGATATTTCACGACTTGTAAATTTCGCGACGAAAAAAAAAAGAATAAGGGAAAAAGTAAATGAATTACACACCTCAGGGGGAAGTTTTATAACCTCATAAACACGATTTAATAAATTTCGCCGATTCTCCGGTGTGTCTGTACATACACACACACACACATATACGAGGCGAATAAACGAAACACTTCGTAAACGCAGGTGCAAATTCGTTATATTCACATGCAGATTATCTCGCATCGTGGTTCGGGGCATCCGCGAAATTATGATATAAATGGAAATAACTCTGATTAATAGTTGGGCAGGGGTCGGTGGTGGTAAAACGGTTAACGTGACCTAGAAGATATTATTAATGGTTACTTTACAATAGATCCCGAATTGAATGAGAAGGAGGGGAGGGACGAGGGAGGGGGGGAGCTAAAATGATGAGCTGATTTCGTTCGCCGTCACGAGTTGTATAAATTATTCAACGCTATCCCGATATAAAATAGCGCATTGTGATCACCGCGCCATCACCCCTCGTCAAACTCTTCCCTCGCCTCCTCATAATTTTATAACTTCCGTTCCGTTGGATACATTCCGCGCACTCACACACCGACGAAACGAAACGCTATTCCATTCGTTTACCACGCTGTTTTATCTTTTTCTTCTTCTTCTTCTTCTTTTTCTTCGATCGAATTTTCACGATTGTAAAACGATCGAAATCGAGACAACTCGAGGAAATGGATGAGATGAAATTAGGAAAATAAAATATTGGAACGGATTCAATTAACGATATCCTAATAAGAATTCTGTTCTCTGATGCGAGAGAAGGAGAGGGAGAAGGGGATGCAATGTTAAGATTTCTATGCAAATTAACCTTTGCTTTTGCTTGCTCGTTTGAAAGGGGGATGGATTTTTGCTAGTCTCTTTTCGGAGAGAGGAAGAGAAATGGGATTTATTGGAATTCTTTTTTTCTTTCTGGTTGCTCTCTAACTTTTTTGAGGGGAGTTTTTAATTTGATTCTTATTATTGAAATTTTATAGGTGAAATTGTTATATGGAGATTCGTGAAACTACAATTACTATTGTACAATCTATTGTACTTTAAAAAAATGGGAATTAATCGTTAAAATTTCTCTGAAAAATAAAAGGAAATATATACTTTTTATCGAGCAATAAATAATTCTCAAGAGACATCAAATTAATTTTCACTCGTCACTAAAATCTGTGCCAACAATTCGACGAAAGAATAATCCCTATTTTATTTCCTCCTCCTCCTCCTTTCTCAAAAAAAAGAAAATTCTAAAGTATCCAAGTCGACGAAGAGAAGAGATTTCAAAATCGCGCCCCGAGCATTAATTAACGCGCTACAAGCGAGAGACCTTTCCCTCCCTCTTCCCTCTTTTTTCAACAACCAACCAATAAACTCGAATAAACCCCTTTCGATACATAATTAAAGACACCGCTCGGTTTCTTTAAATTCGAAGAAGAAGAAGAGGGTTTCCCTCGAAAACGAAAACGAGACGAACAATACCGTTTCGCGCATCTTTCACCGTGCTAGGGTAAAGCGCGGCGGAAAATCCCAAGGGACTAATATAATTTGCCTCTCGTACAAGACGACCCCTAATCCGCACTCCCGAACAACAACACACTGCACACTGCGTGTATAGACGCATCGCATGGAGGAAAATACACGCGCGAAACGCTCGTATACACGTTCTCACTCGAGGCACGATTTCTTTTTTTCCCCTCTCTTTCTCTCTCCCCCTCTTCGTCACCTTTCGGTGAAACGCACGGAACGAAGGTTTGTTCCGGGCAGAAGAAATTAGATTATGCCTCTCCGGGTGGAGTAAGACGACGGAATAATCCGATAGACAGCGTTAATTTTTGCCAAGGGAGGGAAGACTTGGAGGAACTAACCTTCCCAATTGGCCGTGGTAATAAGTCCGTAGAGAGTTTGAAATTTATAGATGCACTGTGGCTGGATGGGAATTTTTTTTTCTGGAAGAAAGAAGAGAGAAATAAAGTCTCGTTTGATTGTGATTGATCGATCGAACGTAATTATATTTTATAAGACAATTATATATATATGTATTGTTAATATTCGGGAATGTTTTAAATTGGAGAATTTTTTGGAGGATGATGGAGGATGATTCTTTTATAAAGTAAAAATGATTTGATTAAGAATGCACGTTTAATAAAGGAAATAGGAAGGAAGTGTTATTTAGATGCGAATCGTGCCGATGCCTTTGTTCGACTGAGCTCGGTGTGTCGCTGGCGGTTCGAAAAGGAAAACAAATACGGAATCGAAACACCGATCACGCGATGTTTAGCTCGAATATAAATACACGAGATTACGAGTCTCGCCTTTGTTACGCGTGTAAATTCAAAACAGATTAGAAAGTGGATTAAAATTAACCTTTAACGCTTATTGTATATATTCGAAAGGAAAGATGAAAAAGTATTTCGCATTGTTGCGATTACATACGTATATGGAAAACGTATAAAATATTACCTCGAACAATTGGTAATTCGTTTTATTTAACGAACACTTTCCACACGCACGGTTGTGTTTTAAAATAATCTACGATTATTTCGCGAGAATATTATTTCAAAAATATCCTCGGTTATAGAAACAACAGCGGTGCAATTTCCTTTCCAAACGAAACGAAATATTTCTCACGTTTGATCGTTATTTCGTCCATTTATATTCCATAATTAACAATTTTTTTGGAATTAACAATTTTTCCATGTGTTATTTCAAATAGCCATTGTTCCTTCCCTTTTTTTTTTTATTCTCCAATTGATTCCACAACGTAATTCGACTCGATGAAAAGGGGGGGAATGGTGTCATCCCGATAAAACCGCGTTTCAACCGGTTGCTTTCGGTTCGAAAACAAAGGAAATATATTCTCCCGCCGTTGAGAATTGGCTTCGTACAAGGTGTCCCCTAATTCGCGCGAAGAAAATTCCTTGTGAAAATTCCGTGGGAACAACGCTGGCTTTTCAAAATTTCATTCGCAACGCCTCTGCGGAGGACGACACGCGCTATAAAATATTCGAAAACTTGGTATATTCCAGCGTATCGACTCGAGGAATTCGATGGAATCTTTCTAATCCGAAATCGATTTTTATCGTTTAATCCTTTTCTTTTTCGAACGTTTCTCACATTATTAGATACTGTATATATAACTGTATTATTAATAACTGTATATTTTATATTATGTACTGTAACTGTATATTATTATTATTAATAACTGTATTATTGTTAATTGAATCAACGAATTGTTGAAAATTTATTAAGATACATTTCTTTACATCAATTTTATTATTCGTGTAAATTGGCCAATATAATAATTCTTTCAAATTCTCGAAAGGAAAGGTTAATTAATTCGATGGAAACGAAAAATTTTAGTATTACTATCTCAAAAATGATGTAATGAAATTCAAAGTACAACTATATCGAATAATTTCTTTCTTTATATCAATTTTATTATTCGTGTAAATCGACCAATATAATATTCCTTCAAATTCTTTAAAGGAAAGGTTAATTAATTCGATGGAAACGAAAAATTTTAGTATTACTATCTCAAAAATGAAATGATGTAATGAAATTTAAAGTACAACTATATCGAATAATACTGGAGAAACGACGATCATATATCTGAAATGCAATAATTTCAAAACGAACTTAACATTCGGGACGAGGAAATTACGGCGTGGATTTATTCCTCGTCGAAAATAAAAAAATAAATAGATATAGATAAAAAGAAGAAGAAGAAAAAAAAAGGGCACCGAAATTGCAGGACGTATGACAAATCGAGTTCTTTATTGTTCCAAGTGCGGAAAGTCCAATTCGCGGGCGGATGAACCTCGGAACGAGAGAGCTGGGGTGTGGGTATAAATTCGCGTAATTTTCTACGATGGGATTCCACGTGTCGACGCGGAAGCTACGCTTCCACCTCTCATTTACTCCACCTATATCTGGCCTGAAAAGCCCGCGCGTACACGTGTATGGAGAATAGCGCGAGCAACGGCGAAGATGAATGGAATGAAATACGGGAAACCGTGGCAAGAAGAGGACGAAGAAGGATCTAGCAAGGGGCCGAGATCCTAAAGATAAATTGAAGGAACGAAATAGGAAACACCGGTGAGAGATATCGCGGTTATGGCTTGGAATAATTACGGAGAGATTTCGTGCTGAATTATGGAAACCCCTTGGTGAGATTTTCTTTTTTTTTTTTTTGAATTTTACACGCAGATTTCTTCTCCGAGAATTTTATTTTCTCCGATTCGACAATCTCGATTAAATTTCTCTCTTTCTCTCTCGTCCCAAAATTATTCGGGAATATATTATTAATTTGCGTGCCCTTGATTAATTCAACGACGTGCACGCGAATATTTTGTGAAAATCATTTGTAAGAATTACGAATAAAACAATCGAATTCGAATAATAATAATTACGCTTATTCGGGAATGTTATTTTCGAAATATATAATCCTTCTTTCTTGATATAAAATAGAAATGAAAAAAGAAACGAAGAGGTACAAATTAATCTCGATTTTCAAGTAGATATATCTCATTCGTTCCAGGAGGGAAAAAAAATAATGAAAATATAATTCTCATTATTATTCGGCTTCCTTTCCGAATTGGAATCGAAAGAAAGAAAAATAAGAACAAGGAAGGAGATAATAAAAAGAAAAAGACGGAAAGAGAGAGCGATTCGCTCGTGTAATTTTTCCGCATTTCTCGGGAAAAAAAGTGGTGTAAACCGCGTGGGATCGGCCGTGCTAATATTCCTTCGATTCAACCTTGCTCGGCATTATGTTATATTCTTGAGGAGGGAGAGAGGGAAGGAAGGGCGAGGAAAAATATCAGGCGTTACGAACGGTAAAGAAAACAGAGAAACGCGAGGGAACAACAGATAAAGGGATTTATAACAGGCTAGAACGGAGAATTAGTAGTATAAAGCTCCATAAGTCAGACGTTCCCTGCCTGTTTCATCCTTGTGAAATCCTTTCGCGCCTGTTTTACTTGGGAGTTACCATCATCGTTGTATAAGTTACTCCAAGTAAGATGCGAAATATAATACGCGGGGAAGATGGAAACTAGCGAAAGATCAATCTTTGGATATATTTTAACGAAAGAAAGAAAAAAGAGAAAAATGTTTCTTCTCGATCTGTTGAACCTTTAAAAACTTTTATATTATTACTCGCCAAGTTTTCATCGGTCCGAACGTTATTGTGTAAACGATATTTTAATTTTTCACTTAAATTGTCGAGAATCCAAGAAGGAAAAAGATTATCGTAAAAGATCCCAATTTTACTTCTTAAATTTTCGTATCAATTTTTTTGAAAAGATAATTTCCAAATTAATCAAGGAAGAAAAGGAATATTACTGTTCAAAATTATCATAAGAAATCTTTAAAATTTCTAAAAAATGTCCAACAAGACAAATTATCGATCGAAAAGAATCCAAAAATTTTACACCGACCATTCTATTATTTCTGATTACCGCTATTCCTAATATTCCTCGCTCTAACGAGAATCAAAATAATTTCGAGCCCCGTACCAATCTCAATTCCTCTCTCTCCTCCCCTTCACTCTCTCTCTGGTAGAATCAATCCGCGTCAAAATCGGGGATATTTCAACGAGGCAATACACGCGGCGCCAAGAACGCGGAGAGGAAGGTTGTGGAAACCGGGTCAAGCAACGAGAGACGAGGAGAAACGCCCTCGAAAATCCGGCGAGCAAAAAGGGAAAACGGGAGGAGGAGGAGGAGGAGGAGGAGGAGGAGACCGGCCAATAAAGCTCGGTGAAAAAGGAAACGGCGCGCCAATAAATTTTTCCTTTTCCTCTCCCCCGTTGCGAGGAGAGAGTATCGACGACGACGTTTGTCGCGGCAACAGACATTCCTTTCATGGCGTGTAAACGCGTGGACAAGGAAAATTGTTGATCGAATTCGAATATAATTGCAAAAAAGAAACGATGTTATCGAATTAAAAACTTGGATCAGATTACGTTGAGATCCGTCATAAAGTTACATTTTGCTAAATTAAAAAGAATTAGTACGAATTGGTTAGATTAGGTTAGGTTATTTTAAAAATTTATTAGAAAATTGTTGATCGAATTCGAATATAATTGCAAAAAAGGAACGATATTATCGATCCAAATTAAAAACTTGGATCAGATTATGTTGAGATCCGTTCATAAAGTTACATTTTGCTAAATTAAAAAGAATTAGTACAAATTGGTTAAGTTAAGTTAGGTTAGGTTAGGTTATTTTATTGGATGATTCTATTTCTTTATCGAGATATCAATCGATCATCGATTGCTATATCTTTTGTCTCATTTCAGACAATCGTATTACCAAGTTTTACCAAATTTTTCTAATTAACTATTTTACAATAGAATAATCAGATTCACGTTTTCGAGCAACTCAACTTTCGAAAATCACGAGAGAGAGAGTTTTTGGCGAAGGGGAGGGTACGAAATTTCTAGGCGTACGCAAAATGGAAACGAGAGATTGCACACGTCCCCTCCCTCCCCCGTGGATCGACACAGTGACAATTACCGGTGCCAGCTAGCCCGCCGTCCCCCCCATCTCATACATTAAAGATGTCTCCGGTTCCCCGACAATGCCTGCCAAGATTGCGTCATATGTTGCCCTCCGCATCGTGGAAACGAAGGAAAGAGGGACGAAAGAGGGTGGGTGTCTTGAGGTACGATTTGAATTTTGCATTAAACATCAATGCGTAGATTCCACGTACACCTCACCTCGCCCTCCTCCACCCCCGCAATTCCACCTTTATTGGATATATAACGCCCCATGGCCACCCTTCATAGGCGAATGCAACTGTGTGTGGGATGTGTAATAATAAACGTTTTGATTTCGATTGTTGTTTCGAAGAGGAAGATTGGAACGATCAGATTATTGGAATTTTTTTTCTTTTTTAATTAATGTTGAAGATAAATATAGAAGGTGAGAGATAATTTTTAAAGAGAAAAATTCCTAGTTTCGTAGACGCGAGTATAATAATTTGAAATTATTGTGATTGCAAAGCTTTCGCAATTTCTGCAACTTTTAATCATTTCGATCGTTATTGAATTACACGCGCGAGATTATTCATCGTCGCTTTGCAATTATCAAAAATTAATTTGAACGTGGAAGATGCTCGTGACATCTCGATCGCCGTTCAATCGCCGAAGGAACAAAACTCGATGGAAAACCTGTCGGTGGCAGATTTTTATTATTAACAATTTAATACCATCGTAACCATTCGACCAAAAAAAAAAAAAATAATAAAATAAATTCCCTCTCTTTCTTGTTTCTCCAATTATACCACGAATATTCCAAATCGATTCTTTCCATCTCCAAAAAAAAAAGAAATCTCATATTTTCTATATTCCTCGGGTTATACGATACATACTCGTCGATGAGATTTCAGAGCAGGCCGGTTAATGACAGCTCGCACAAAGAGTGTAGATTAAATTCCCTTTTGAATAAAAAGAAATTGAAAAAGGAAAGAAAGAAAGAAAGAAAGAGGAAAAAAGAAGAAGAGGCGGTGATTCGAAACCGTATAAACCGTTCGTTTAATTTAAGTAATACGAGTTGAGTGAACGATACACGACAGATAAAAGTAACAAGTGCACGTTGGCCGTGGTCCAATGGGCGGCATAACTCGGAGCGATATGCAATTTCACTCGGTTCCCCTGAGCATCGGTGGAGGGGGGAGGACGGGGTCCCGGATTAATTAGACCAAAATCTGTGGGCGCGCGAGAAACGGAGGAAAAATACGCGAATTAAATGAACGTCGAAACGACGCTAATTAAAATGGTTCTTTTGGAATTTAAGCGCGCCCTTTAATGCGTGGAAAATATATTACATTCGATAAAATTGTCCTGTGTTAATGAATATCCCCCGATCCAAGGGAAGGCTCTTCATTAAAATCGTACGTATGTATCGTTGGAAAAAAAAGAAAGAAAGAAAGAGAGAAAGAAAAATGTTTGTTCTCCTGTTTTCTATGCGAGGTTGAAGAAGAAGATATGGATGAATGATTGGAATAACGTTACCCTCTCTCTCTCTCTAATTCTATATCCTGTGATTATAATACACGAATCAATTTTTCCTTTGTACAATAGAGAGAGGTAGAGTGGATTTTTCTCTTTTCGCCGGTTTTAATTTGAAAAAAAAAAGAATCGTAGCTGTGAAATTGAGACTCGAGGTGTTAGAATCGCCATGGAAGAATTATCGGATGGAAAATATTACAGGGGTGGAAAAAATGTTATTTCTTATTATTAATAATTATAATTAATATCGAGGGAAGAAGAAATTCACGAATTATTCTGAAAAATTATCGCCTGTATGAATAATATAATTTTAGAATAATTTCAACTTAATTCTTAAGGAGTTAAGAGGATCTAAAAGCAGAAAATAGATCCTGAAGAAAGATAAGTCTTAACAAACGGATTATAATCAGAAATTCGAGACACCGAGATCTGATCTGAAAGGGTCACAAAATATCGCATAGATCTCTCAGGTGTTTTGATCGATCGAGCGTCAAGACATAAGAATGCATTAGCGATTAGCGCAATTGGCGAACTGCCCGCAACGTTCCACCAAGACAGTTCTATATTTTCTTCCCCCTCTGCTGCCTCTCCCTTGTCACTCGCATCGAAATCTTATCCGAGCATAAGATAAAATTTATTAAAACCACTGAATTTTTAAATAATTCCTTCGAATTTTTCTAATCGAGAATTGCATCATCGTAAATTTTAGAATGATATAATAATTGATTAAATAATTGAAAAAAAAGAAAAGTATTCGTACTTTCTTCCCTTTCTTTATTCATCGATCGATTTTTCCTCAACAATCGAGAACGAAAATAATTATTTCAAGGAGGATAAATTTTAAATTCCATTTCCTCGAAGAGGAAACTTCACGAATCGTGAAATAAAGAAAGAAAGATGGCCGAAAGGAGATTGTTGTTTTTGTTGCTGCCGCGACGATGTATACGTATACACGGTGAACAAGTGCACGAGAGCTATAAATGTCGCGTTGAATAACGTAACAAATAATTAGTATTAAATATCGTTTAACTGCGCGACTATTGTCATTACCACAGTATTACATCTGGGGGATGGGGGATGGGGGTGGGAGGTAACGATTGTGCCGCAGCGTGCTTATTTCCGATTAAATCCCGCGGCGTATCGTACGTAACACGAATCGTAACTGAATAGTGATTAGAATAATTCATTGGATTATGGCTGCGCAGTTCCTGATTATATTCCGCTCGTGAATTTTGGAACTTTGTAGAGCAACACGGCCTCGATTCTCGTCCATGTGTTGTTAACGTCAAATTTATTATCTAAATTTATTTATTTGCTCAGGTGTTCCGTTCCTACTTGCGAGAAGAAGAAGGAAAGAAAGAAAGGAAGAAAGAATTTCGAAAACAAGAGGATCAAACAAGAGAATTAAGAATCGAAAAATTAGAAACAATTATTTGAAATTATATGAATTTTTTTTATATCCTTATGTTATAAACCGGGAAATGGTTTCTTTATATTTCTCGAAAAGGGAAGAGGGAGAGGGAAAGAGAGATCAAAGAGTGTGGAAGGAATCGCATTCCGAAATTAGTTCGTTAAACATTCCTTAGCGTAAGTAAAATTGTTTGCTTTCTTGAATCTACTTGTATACTTTTCGAGCGCTCTTTTTAGAATTCCGAGTAAAGTTTCCAGTTTTCGAGATTGTTTCAACAACGATATCTTCTTTAACCGACGTGAAATTCTACCGCGGGTTGTTTTCTTCCGCCGAAAAAGAAAAAAAAAGGAAAAAGGAAAAAGGGAAAAAAAGGGGGAAAAAGAGCGTTTAAAATGTTGGGCAAGTACGCAACGTACACGTGCACGGTCCATTCAACATGGTGTAGGTATCGCGTGGTAAAAGGTGAAAAAGCGAAAAACTTGCTTTCGCACAGGCAACGATACCATTCAACCATCCACGATTTTCTTACTTCTATCTCCGCTCTTTGTCCCCCTTTGTTGCGTCGTGCGATATTTCTTCACCAACGATTCTTACGAATCCTTACGAATATAACCCCGGGGATGCGTTTGAAAACGCGCGCTTTATAAATACTTTGGTCCGCTTCTTCGTCGCGAGAGAAACGAATATTCTTCCCTTTGATCCCAAGAAGAAATAATTACGTCGAAACAGTTCCGTTCCATTTTTTTTTAGATAATCGTATTCGTATTTCGAAATATTCTTTTTTCTCTCTTTCTCTCTCTCGAATCTCGATTAAACTCTATTAAAATTGGGAAAAGTTTAAATCGTTAATATATAACTTCGAAGAAGCTATTTTTAAGATAGCGATTTTCGATGAAAGATAATTAAAAGAACTTGGAACTTTGCTCTTTAAAACGTAATCTTGATCTATTTCCAACATATCCTCGTGTAAAGAAAACGTTATTTCTTAAATCATTTACGTTGATTACGATTAAAATTAGGAAAACTTTCGATTATTTTCTGTCGATGAATGAACGATCATTGGAAACTTTGCCTTTTAAAATTCTTTTTCGTTTATTTCGATATGACTTCCGGTTCCCGAAATATCGTCCTATAATTTTTGATCCTTTAGTATTTCTGTCCTTGTCGTCTCCTCTTTTCATCTACTCCAAATTGTGAACATATAATTCTAGAAAAAATAATCGTATAATTTCTAAAAACAAAAAAGAAATATGAATCATTGAATCAAGGACTCATAATTTCTTAAGCTTCACGAACACTTAAATCTCAACAGTAGATCGAGATGGCTTCCTCTATATTTTTTTTGAATAAGTTTTAACGAAAAAAATTTTAATTTCTTCACATATTTTTATTTGCGATTCTAATAAATAATAAATAATAATAAATGTATATAGAGATATGTTTAATTTAAATTTTTGTTCGAATATTTGAACAAAACGTGTATAAGAAAAAAATGTTAACTTAAAAATATAAATAAAAGATCATCAAGTAAGATTCTGATGGATATGGATATAGATCTATCGTGTAAACGTTGCACTTTTAATCATATACCGGCCACCCTCATCATCGTTGAGAAATCTCATTACGTTTCATTAATTGAATTATTACTATTTCAGGGGAGCGCGTACAGGTACAGTTTTGCGCATAGTTGTGCGGGAGAATTAAAGCCATTAATTAAATCATATTGGGACGCGTACCATAATGTCAATCCGTCGAATTCAATTCGTAATCGTTCCTCATCAATATCGAATCTGATTCCGATTATCCGTTACCCTCCTTAAAACGTCATTAAAAATAATGGCAAACATATCGAGCGAGCGCCACCCTATCGTTAAATCGAATTTGAATTTGTTGTTGTCGGACGTTAAACGATTGAATAGAGAAAAAGAAAAAAATGCAAAATTATCCTTAAGAAGATACTTGATGAGATATTTCAAAATTTAATAATCTCTCGAAAAATCCCCCATTAAAATCCATCGAAGTCTAATATTTTTATAATAAAATTGAAAAGTGTTAAGTTAATAAATAAAACAAGCAAACAGAATTATTTATTCCGCGATTTATTCCTTTTCAAAAATATAAAGCGACCAACTCTCAAGATTCTAAAGATTCAAAAAATACTCTAATCGTAATTAAATTAATATTATTCCTCGTATAACAAATTAAAAATAAATGAAATGATCGATATCGAGTTATCTCGAGACATAACGAAGGGACGAAGCTTTCGCTCGTTTCATTTCACTTTTCTTTCTTTATCGTCGAGAGACGATTTTCAATTTAACCACGGCTGCAAATTATAGCCACGTTATAGATTACATCGATGAGGACGAGGGGCGATTTGTAACACGCACGCCGCGACGCATTCCTGCTTGTACAATTTCCACCAATTCCCCCTTTTCGCTACCCTTCGCCTATCCCTCTACCTCCCTCCAGAATAATTAGATAATTTTGACATGATAAACGATTCGCGTTGTTGTGAACGCGTAGCCGGCCCCAGCCACGTCCAAAAATTCTACGCCGCGTTGTCACGTTTAATGCCGGCATAAATGTTTAAACGACCGCGCCATATGCCTCTTAACGATCCTGCTTTTAACGTGAATTTGAATCGAGATTTATTTTATTGAGGATAATGAAAATTTGGACCTTTTTTGGAGAGGAAGGGTAGATTTCGATCAATCGAAAAGTTGTTGGAGCGCGACTCACCTTCAAATTTTTTTCTTTTTTTAACAATTAAGAAGATTTTCAATAAACAATTTTATAAAGGAAAAGGAACCTTATCAAAGTTTAGAAAAATTATCTATAAGAATACAGTTCTTCGAGTTTCGAGACTAATCTTTTGGATAAAGTTGGAAAGATCTTCGAGGAATGAACGAAACTTATTTACCCCAAAGAGGGTAAATTTTGGAAGAAAGAAACCCCTTGCTAGGAGAAAAGAAAAAAAGAAATCATCGCGCAACACGTTGGATCCGGTTTGGAGGATCCGTTTCCTCGAGGATGAAATTTTCAACTATCTCGTTTCGAAATGAAACGTGGGTGGTATCGTCGCCTCCTTTTCTCGGCGATCGCGCCAAGTATGGTAAAAGCGCGCTTTTCCAACGAGGAGAGACACACACTTGTGCGTGTTTTCCGCGGGACGAGAGAGAAAACAAAGCTTTCAGACGCGAAAACGGTACTTTCGACGTTTCGTCCTCGTTTCTCTGCAAAACCTTCCCCTTTCTCTCCTTTTTTTCCTTTTTCTTTTTTCTTCTTTCATACGAACACACCACGCGACGCCGTTTTACGTTCGAATTTAATAACGATATAAATTTTTGCTCTCTTTTCTTCTTCCTTTCTTTTCTTTTTTCTTTTTTTCTTCTCTTTTTCTCGTTCAACCCTTTCCGGTGTAAACGCGGAAAAAAATTCCGACTCTCCAGTTTCCCCAGACTTCTCCCGTTTTCACCGGCGAGGGAGGGGGGGAGAAATTGATTAACGGATGGGAAAAATGGAATGGACACTCGTGATCTCGGCTCTACGAGGTTTCCTTCCCGGCTATTTTATGGAAATGCATGTTTCTGGGTTAATAGAGCGTTTTTATCCATCCTTGCTGGATGCGGAATTATCCACGATGTTTTTAAAATTGTCTCTTTTTCGTTTTTCCTACCCGGTTTCGGCGTGTAACAGGAGTAGAATAAAATTCGTCCCCCCTCTTTGTCTTGAAAAATTATTATTAAAATCCCCTGGAATTATTCTTTTCAACGTTCAAATACTATTAATAATTGGAAATTGAAAATTGACTTCCTAAAATTATTAATACAATATTTTAAATATCTTCAATTATTGTTAAAAATCCACGAATGCGTTTGACAAAACCGTATTTTTAAAATGTAATTATCAAATTTACAAGAAAAAGTGAATGTATTTTATCGATTTTATTACACGAGAAGTGTGACACATTCGTCGACAAAAATATGAAAAATTATTGTACAATAATAATACGAAAAGTTGTAAAAAAAAAATTTTAGCGCAGAAGTAATTTACTCGCCACAATCTAAATTCAAAATATCACGAACGAAACGAGGTTTCAAACACAAACGCGATTACGCAATCGGCCAATACTCTCGTTTCCATTTATCCCTTCTCTCCTCCTCCTCCTCTTCTTTCTTTCTCCCCCTCCCCTCCTCCCGAAAACTCTGTCGCCCGTAACTCTCCACCATAAGAACGGGCGGCCGCCCGTGACGAATGCGTGTCGTGGTCCGGCCATCTCAATTTAGCGCGCGGTCCGTGACTCATTCCGCGTGGCACACGCGCCGCATTCCAACTTTACACACAGCTGGCCACGCCGCGCCGCAAATAAGTTTCGAAAGTGCTTTGATCAATTGTCACCGCGTGTAATCGCGCGCGCGTTCTTCTCGTCAAGAGCCGCCGCCAATCGGGGCTGAGAGGGGAGGGGAGGTTTAATCGACGAATTCGTTCCGATCCAACGATCCTGAATATCAATCACCCTCGATTTGCCACTTTCGACACAATCCGTGTTCGGCTCGTTTAAAAATTTGTTGGAAATATTGCTCGAGTTTTCTAGAATTTGTCTGGTAGGTTTGATAATCAATTAGATATTATTGACTCAAAGGAGGAATTTTAAGAATCTTGGTAATTTTATCCGATTATTATCGAATTCGAAGTGGGATTTTAATTAACTGTTGGGGAAGGATATAGAATTTGACGAGATTAATGTAAAATCGTGTGTAATTAATTATATTCAATCGATATCACTGCATCGAATCTGTAAAATTATTTTTACAGGCAGAGAGATTTAGGAAATTTTATCGAAATTTTTTATCCTCTAATAATATCTCTTTCGTTAATCCAATTTCTTCTCTCGGGAAATTATTCGAAATTGTTCTAAAAGTGAAACATACAAATAAAACAGTAATAAAATTAAATCAATAGATGAAAAGAATTCTAATTCTCTCCAAACGATGGAGTAATTTTTGGAGAAAAATTCATTCTACTGTATGTGAAGGAGCAAGCTTCCTCGCTTGGATTAACCGTGGATTCGACAGATTTTGAGCGGCGAAAATCGGCGCGATTGTTATTAATCGGAGGGGGAGGGGGCCATTTGGGAAAGCATTGTTCCATCCCGGAATGCGTGGATCAATCGTAATACGTTCCACCGTGTGTGCAAATATAAATTTTCCAGAAACTAATATTACTTCACTTAATCGCGCCCATATGAAATTGTCGAAATTCAATCCTGTGTAACTTGTAACGTAACCTAAAGCTAGACGAAATTTCGCGTTAGTGTTCACGTTAATTAAATCACGATGACTGCGAGGGATTAATTAGTTGTTACCGAACTCGATTCTCCGCGTATTTGTAGTTCGGTTACTGGGATCGCGTGCGTGTGTGTGTGTGTGTTGTTTATGTATTGTTGACGAGGGAGGGCAATTTTGAACGTGACCAGAGGGGAAATACACGCGGAAAAATATAACCACGAAGGATTCGTATTCTCCTTACCATCTTTCTTCCCTCCTTTTCATTTATTTCTTAATTCATTTTTCGAACGAATAATACTTTGAAGTATTTATTTATTTATTTATTAAGGAAAGTTATTTATTATGCACGAATGGTTGGACTGTAACTGAAGGGGAGAGGGAAAAAAATTAGTGCCATTTAGTGCCATTTAGATTATTACATCATCTAAGTGTAGAATTTGTGGAAATTGAATTGAGTTAATAATATATTGATTCACGATTAATTAATAAATGGCCAGTTTATAATTATAAAAGAAAGATGAAAGTTAATCTGTTTCTCAATTACCAGAATAATAATTAATTATAGATACGTGATCAAAGATTAATAATTTGGATGCGATTTATTTAAGATTATTCGGAACAATTGCTATAAAAGGATGGAAATTATCCGTGATCCGTGATATTCCTCGATTAGAACCGATTAATTATAAATGGGCCAAAATTGAATATGTTATTCAGGATGTCGGGTATAGCTATCCTATAATTTAAGATTGATTAATTAGAACTAGCGATAATTTATTTATAACCGTTTGGAATAGAAAGAAAAAAATTGTAAGAAATCGTATTGTCGATTCGTCAGATTACCGATAATCTCGATCGACGTTGCACCATCGTGGCGAATCAATTGAAACGATTAAAATTGAAATTCGATCTCGCACGAGGGGACTTTCGAGCGTCCAATCTGGAATATGTAGCACTTAGAATTTATAATCGAATCCAATTTTCAAATAACAATGTCACATAATCGATCTCTGACTTTAATTTTCCATTTTCTTTTCACTCCCTCCGCCTCCCTTATCACCCGTTCGTCGTTCCATCGAGAGATAATTCTCTCAGGAATTCATAGCCACTTTGAAAATATCAAACCGGTATTCAAAAGAAATATTATTATAATTTTTCGCGTTAATTTTTATTCTTTCGAAGGGGGGCAACAGATTTAACAATCAGACGCGGACGATTTGCGTACATTCGATTAATATTTGTAATATCGAGGATATTACCTTGTACGGTGTACAGAGAGGGCGGAATGTTTCTCATTTTACATTTTCATAACCAATAACTGATAAATTGCAATTAATAATACGATCGGTTTTCGACGAGACTCTTCGCTCCCGATTCATCAAATTCATCAAATTATTAATTCACGCGTGTTCCCCCGATCCACAAAATTCAATCGCCCGATTTTAATTCATAATTCGAAATAGGCATTTCAATTTTTCAATCAGTTTAAACTGCATGAAATTATTAATTAATATGTATATATATATATATATCTGCTCGGTATTATTATTTGACAATTCACTTCGTGAATAAAAATGTTTTTTTCAATTTTAATTACATATATAAGTTGTATGTAAGTTTAAAAAATCTTTAGTTTTACTTTCAAAGAGTTTTTTTAGTTTTACTTCCTATGGCAGTTAAATTCTTGATAATTTTCAAGTAAAGAGAGATCTACGAATTTAAAATTCATGCATTCGTGATAAACTAATGGACAAAATTTCCAACAATTTTAAAAAATAATCTTCGTTTTTTCCTAATCCAATGATCAAAAATTCTACGTAACTCCATATTAATCCAATTTCACAATTGTTAAAAATACTTTTCTAAATCCCTCTTGAATCAATTAAAAATAGATAATGAATGAACAAGTAAAATTTCCAACGATATTAAAATATCCACTCTTCGATGATCCAAATATTCGAAACCCATTTTACCATATATAAAATATTCAATGCGTAAATATTTATTTTTATCTCCAAATGTCCAAAAATCTAAAAATAATTTCCCTTTCCGATCTCGTATTTTTAACAAAAAAAAAAAAAAAAAAAACGAAAATAAAATGCACGGATTAATAGATTAATAATAACAATAATCATAGAAAGAAAAAAAGAAAAAAAATCCGCACGTTTCATAAATTATTAGATTCGAACGAGATGCAACAATTTCGATCGATTTTTCGGAAAATGAACCGGTTATGCATCTTGGCCCGCTCCTCCATGAATATTTATAAGCCCGCGTAAAGCATAAACAGACGTTAATTAATTATACACGGTCGGCCAACCGATCCTCCGATGTTTCGCCCTGGTTGTATCAACGGGGACCAAGAGAAAACACGTTATGCGCAAATTTGGAAAACGTTCGGGTGCAAATTTCGTGGAAGGGGGTGCGTTTGCATCGAACTCGTGATCGAAGCGTTTCCATTTTCGATCGTTCTTCCTACGCGCTATTTATAATAAGCGAACTTTTCGAGAAGAACAATGATGGAAGAGGGATTGAAGTTTGGGATAAAAAATAAAAAGTTTTGAGTCTCGAGGGGAGGCATTTATGGTTCAAAGAAGATTGTCTGAACCTTTAGATGAATTCTTCGACGATAATTGGGTGATTTTTCTTTTTTCATTGATGAAGATTATTATTGGGGAGTGAGATATCTTAAGAAAGATATATTATAGAAAGATATAAGATATTTCGTGATTTTTCCTAAAAGAATTCCTAGAAAAAGAAATAAAAAAAAAGATAGGTAATTACGAAAGGTAATTTAACTTTTAGAGATGTAACGTTTATCCAGTTTGATATTCAGTCAAAAATGACACAAATTTCTCGTATCAGTTCTAATATAGATAATATCTTTCGGACATAACGTTAGCATTCGACCTGTCTCTCAACTTCCATTTATTTTTCTCATCCTGCTCACATTGCTTCAAGTATTTTTCCTCTTCGCTCTCCACGCGAATATCTCTTTCGTCATTCGTCAAACGTCGCTCGATCACCTTTTCCTTTCCAAATCGAGTTAATCGAAACTACCCATCCCATCCTATAATAAAACGATGCTCCAAATAAAAAGAAAAAACAAAAACAATCTCAATAACAATAAAAATAAAACGTAGAAACGAAATCTATCGCTTTGCTTTACCTCGATAATTAACTTCGTCCCCCCCGATATTATTCGAGATTTAAAAAAAAAAAAAGAAGAAGAAGGGTGGAGGAAATGAAAAATTAAAATTTCAATATAACGAAGACAAAGAGGGATAAGAGGAGAAAATTCAGAGAGAGGAGAGGCGAGCTCTGAAATGAGAAAGTCGGCGCAATGTGGAAGTCGAAGAAAAGGAGGAGGGAAAGGGGGGAGGGAAGGGGGAATGAATATTTGAGCGGTGATATGTGCTGAGGTGTGGGCGAGAGGCTGGGGAACGGTGATACGGAGGGAAAAAGAAATGTGTGCATCGGAGATGAGGGGAGGAAATGAGAGAATGCGTGGTGCATCGTGGGGGAGGGGGGGGGGGGCCACTTCCGCCACGATTTACAATTCCATTTCACGCGGGGTGGGATGACTCTTTCATCGACTCTGCGACGCGTTAACGCGTGGATAAAAACTGCGCGATCACGCGACTATTTAAGAAGAAACGCGTGTACGTAAATGGCGGGGCAATAATGGCGCCACTCTTTTTCCTTTTCTTCTTCTCCTTTTCTGGGAAACAATTATGAGGGATGTATGAATACATTTTGTATCTGGTAATTAAACTTGGAGAATTCCAAGTTATCTCGAATTTTATTTCCACATTTCGAGTGTGGGTAAAGATTCTTTTTCTTTTTTTTCTTTAATTGTAAATTTTATGCGATGATCAGTATTTTTTTTTTTTTTTTTGATTAGAGGATGTTTGTATTTATTTATTTATTTATTTATTTATTCTTTTTTTTGGGGGTTAGAGCAAAAAGAATTATTTTCACGACGAGGGAAAAATGTTTTTCTTCTTTGTTACAAATGGCTACTTGCGTTCTACCGGTCCTCTTGGCAAACATTCCGAGAATATAACCTTCTTTTTCGAAATTAATTTGCAAATGTCACGATCTCTCGCAATTTTTATTCGATCTCCACCCGAATTATTATCACACGTACGTATTTCCCCCTATCTCCTCTCGTTTATCCTTTTCTAGAACAATATCCGTTATCACATTTTAATATTTTTAAATATCGCGTTTCCGCCCCTGTAAATAATAGGCTTCGCGATATCGAGCCCGAATCGAATAACGATTTTTATGGCTGCGTTGATCAAATATAATGTAATGAAAGGAACATTTTATCGTGGGAAAAAAAAAAGAAGAAAAAAAAAAAAAAAAAAAACCTATTAAAAACTGATCTCCATCCGAACGAGGCGCATTTTCATATAAATTCGCGATAAGCTTCATATATTGCGCGGATAGAAATTTACAAATAAAAATGAGGGGAAAAAAATTAAAAAAAAAAAAAAAGAAGAAGAAGAAGAAGAAACCTGCAGACCTATTCCATATATATTTCGAATCGTTTTTTCCCGGAGATATATTCAGAAAGATCGATCTCATCTTTAAAAATGTCTGTTTAACCGGATTACTTTCGCAATACCACAATCCTGTTTATTTCTACACCGTGCAAACACATGACTCATCGAAGTAACAAGTCGTTCCTTAACCATTACGAAATTATTTTGGCTCGTAATTTGTCACTAAGATACATAAGTACATCGTTAAATCGCTTCGCAATTTTCGATAAACTAGAACGTGCACACGGAAACGGCAAAGGTCCAATAATAACCGATTCTTGCGCAATATCAATCCCTTAACGCGAAACCCTCCATAATTTTTACTCTAACTTTTTTTTTTCTTGCTAATATAGACATTTTATAGAACGCGATCCAAAAATATTTCGATTCTTTTTGGAAAAAAAAAAGGAAAAACGTAATTTTGTTTTTCTAATTGTTTATCAATATAAATATTCTCTCTACCTTACAATTTGAAAAATTAAGAAATAAAGGATGCTCTTACGAAAAATAAATATCGAAGGATTGTTTTAGAGTAATAAAAAATTAAGAATAAATAAATAAATAAAGAACGAAAATCTTACGAAAAATTTCATTGCAAATTTTTTTTTATTTTTTTCCGTGACATGGATATTTCTCTCTGAAGAAGAAGAAATATTTTTTCCACCCCCATAGGGATCGCGCATTCGATTAATTTCGAAATCGATCGAGCACCGGCGTCGAAGAAATTCGCCACGAAAAGATTCGAAGCCACGAGAATCGAATAAGTTTCCTCCTACTTTCCAATGTATCCATATTTTTATCTTGTATTCGCTCTTCGTTCGGCCATCACCGCGGATATAAAAGTCAAAACGGGAAACTCCTCCCTCTGCTGAGAATTCGCGTATTGCTCCCGGTGGAGCCACACTTTTATTTGCATAACCGAAAAATAATATCAGCGCGGAATGCATTGAATGATAATGTTCCAAGATAGGGGCCGGTTCCCTCCATTAATTCACCGTTCAATATGAAACCCTGCAGCGGCATAGATAATAGAGAAGATGTAATTTTTTGAAAAACTGGCTCCAAGTTCGAGTAACGAGATAAGGATGTTCCGATTCGAATCGTTTTATCGACAGAAAGAGAGAGAGGAAAATTTTGTCAATGGATATTATCGGTTATACGATGTGATAAAATTGAAAGAAATTTTTAATCCTCGTGTATTATATATCTTTATGCAATTATTGGGCCGAGAATATTTCAAATCCCTGTGTATAAGTTTCTTCGATCGTATCGAAAAAAAAATTTCTAGATCGTTCCGAAAATCGCGAATTCATCCAATATACGAAATCCTATTTTTCGAAAGGAAACTCAAATTACACCCAATTTACCAAACATTTCACGCAGCCACAATATTCCAACGCGTACACAACATTACCTAATCATCACATCACCCAAACAACCCATCCGCAACACAATCATCATAATCTCAAATCCCCTCGACCGGCACGTAACAACAAGCAAACTGACATCAGTCGAGACATCAAATCCTCCCGAGACCCTCCCCTCCCGAGATCCTCCGCCATCCAAGGAGACAGACTCCACGCGACGGCCTTACCGACCTAAAATTACCGACCGAGCGAAAGATATTTATGGTCACCGCTACCTAAAATTATTGTGGCTAGGGAAATTCAAACCGATACTAGGTGCAACCGGTGCTCTGCGGCTTGCGATACAAGCGGCCAGGTGTATCCACACGAACGCACCACCGTCGTATGCATCGATGCATACCACGTCCATCGACGAATACGGTACGTGTGTGTGCGTGCGTGCGTGCGTGCGTGCGTGTATCCATGCGTGCGCACGGCGTGTTACGCGGCGTCGTGAGCCGATTTGCTTAATCCATTCGCCAGTTCCGCGTGTAATGGACGTTACACAGTCACATGTGACTGATGAGCCAACATGGACGAGGGGAGGGAGGGAAAGGAGGGGGGAGGAATCGGAGAAGCTGGAGGTGTTTCAAAATTTCCCGAATCCCAAACACGTCTCTGATGAACTTTGTCTATTGTTAGCATAAATCGGCTACCTTCTCCGGGGGATGATGGGGCAGAAATTGGCCAGGGCGCCGCCATTGTTGCGCGATCATCGTCATAAATCATCGAGTTCACCTGCCATCCTTTTGTTCACCTGCCCTCTTCGCCTCCTCTCAATGTACAATTTTCTTTCTTGAAATTTCTTTCTTTTTCTTCTCTATATTGTTGTTTATTCGTTTCTTTCCTTTTCTCTCTTCTTTTTTTAATTGGATTTTTCATGGAGACTATTAGGAAATCGAGGATCGATACAATCGATCAAAATTGAGACAACGGGATCGATCCTTGGAATTTTTGCTTGGAGAAGTATTGCAGTATCGTTGTAATCAATTACATTGGATTATTTGTACTTATTTTGTATATCATAGCGATTATTCTACTTTCTTTTCTCTTGTAATTGTGCGTCTTTTATAACGAAATCAACGATTTCTTTCAGAATCTTTCTTCTTCCTCTTCTAATTGGAAGAGCTTTTATATATACGTACAGAAGAAGTAGATCATTTGACAAACGAGAATAAAGTTAATAGAAATCATTATATCACGTATATAATTTTCTTTACAGCATCGAGGTGCCAGGGAGAGAATTTTGAATTATCGATATTCCAATTCTGGCGCGTGAGATGCTCAGATATGGTGCGTGATTCTAATTTTCACGATGACAGAAACTCGTTTATCGATTGTCTATTTTCTCCAACGCCGTCTCTATTATCAGAGACACCTAACGCGCGAGAGGAGGAAAAAGGAAAAATATTTGCGTCGAAAACGTTAAACTCGAGGATGCAAAAATAACCTGTAAAATTCTCGCTGAAGCGAGTATCGATTCGTGGCGGGGGCCAGATCGATCCCCGCTAATTTTAGGATTTCCTATTCGCACGCCGCCCCTGTGCATCGGTCGGCGCAATTATATATACGAGATCGAAGCCGCAGGTTGCGATGCGCTCGCTGGTTGGAAAGCGATACAGCCCAGCCGTGGGCTGGGTTCTCTTCACGGTTCTTTGCCCCTGATTAGCAACGAAGGAAGGCTCGAGAAACGAGCACGGTGTATACACATAAGACGTAACGCCTCGCCACGTTTAATTGGCTTGTCACCTATCGACGTAAATGGCGGCCCCATGTTTGACGCGTTGCACGTCGAATTAAATCACGCGTTCAATTTGGCAGCCGGGCTAAGTGTTCCGCAACGGAGGAGAGGAGAGCTTGTTAGTGTTTTCACGCGCTCTGAAGAGAAACTGTTTCGCTCCCAAGACGAATGGTACGATTTTATTAAACTATTAAGCGGTAAATTTTCCACCTATTTTTCACGTTCCGATTACGTAAATGCTTTTTCATAAATTGTGTATACAAGGGAATTTTTATTCTTTATCGTGTTTGATGATGTATGAGATTGTTTCTTTTTTTTTTTTTAAATAATTGAAGGGAATTTTAGAATGACAAAGCATTAAATTTTGTACTTTTTTCTTAATATTTTGAGAAAGATAATTTAGAATGGATGAAATGGATGATATGTTTGATATTTTGGAAAAAGTTCTTTTGGTAATTACATTTTTTGTTTAATAGTTAAAATGTATTAAGTTCTTTTCTTTTTCTTTCTGAGAGAAATTTTTATTTCATATTTGGAATATCTGAGATTTTAAGAAGTAAAGTTGTATTGAATTACTACTCTTTTTTTTTCATATCATATTTGAAATATTTGGAATACTTTTATTACGCAACGAGTCGAGGGAACAATTAAAAATTTATTTACATTTCGAAATTTTTGGAATTCTATTGTCGTATCGCGAATTATTAAAAAATTGTTGACCGCCTTGCAAATTGCAAATATTTGTGGCCATTCGGGATTTAAATTTACATTTAGTTTAAACAAATCATGTCGTCGTTTAACGAATTAAAAAAAAAAAAAGAAAAAGAAAAAAGAAAAAAAACTGTTTCGTCGAAAATCTTGTTTCACTTGGATCAAACGCGCGGACACGAAGCGAAAACGCTTTGGAGAGTTGTTAAACACGATTGAAGTTATCCATTATTAATTCGACGAATATGCCACGGCAATTATTTAAATGACATCGGTCGGACAGTTGACTCGACAACGCGCGACACTGCCAACGCGTCTGTCACTCAATTATGTAAAATTGTGATACATTGCTTCAATCCTGTATTTATGCCTTCTCACCTGTCATCAGACAGCGTTAATATTCCATCTTACGTAATTACTTTCATCCCTGAGAAATTGAAAACGTCTTCTTTTACCAATCCATATTTGTATTCAAAAAATAATAATTATGTCGAAGAAAAAGAGAGAAAGAAAGAGATTTAAAAAGATTGAAATTTCAAAATTTTGAAATTAATCGAGAACATATTTCTATTGGAATAATTATTGACATAATTATTTCTTTTATTCCATTTGTTATTTTTGTTTCTCGTGTCTCGATATTTATTATCCTCTGATTTTTCTAGAAAAGTACAAATTCTTATTAACAATGAATATACTGTGCTTCTCTTATTCCCTACATATCATTATGGAAATTAATATTCACTTTCAAAATGAAGAAAATTTATTTCCAAGATTTCCAAATAACTAAACCTTCCAAATAAATTCACCTCTCTTCATTCCAAGAAAGTATTATTCATTCCAAAATAATAATGTTTAACTCTATTAAAAAAAAAAATAAATAAATACCCACAAAAGGAAAGAACTCTTTACCTTTATGAGAATGAAAATCGTTTTTTCATAAACAAAGGAAAAGAAAAGGAAAAAATTATTCGATTAAACGATTTTCATTCTCATAAAGGTAAAGAGGACAGGTGCGGCCGCGATAAAGAATCATCATTGAAATATTCGAAACGCTCGGATCGTTTGATCATGCGATGAAGCGCGAGCAAGAATTTTCTGTACGTCAAACGTGACAAACGACCGCAATTCGAACAGTGGTGGAAGGAGGAGGAGGAATGGAGGGGGGAAAACAAAATTATTCGATTTAAACAACCGATTCTCATCTCCCTCGAATCGCATAGCGAAAAACTTCGGATGAAACGAATTTTTTATTTTCATTTTTATTCCTTCTCTATCTCTCTCTCTCTCTCTCTCTCTCCTCAAATCCGTTTTGTTCGGCATCACTGGCTCGCCATTTCCTGGGGGTGCGAAATTATATTTAACTGCCAACGTGAAAACACGATAAAAAATTTAAACTCGGCCCACCCCTATCGCCGCCACTATCGCCGCCACAAACGCGATAATAGTCGGAATCGTAAATCCTGCCTTTTGACGGGATCTATTATAATTACGTTTAATAAATCGATTTTGGTAAACCTGGTATCGGGTATCATTGGTATCAATCCGTCGCGAATCCGTCGAATTTTGTGCAAATTTGTGGGGATATGGATAAAATTACACGCAGAGAGAGAGAGAGCGAGAGAAATATATAAAATCGTTTCTAATTTTGGAATTATTTTTGATCATTAAATTTGACGAGATACATTTTTCCATTTTTCCAAAAGCAAGAAACGTTTCAATCTTTAATTTCTATTATTAACGAAGAAATGGAATGGAGAGACGATTTAAACAAAAATAGCTACTTCTACACTGGTTGATTTTGAGAGATTCTCTTGTTCGTTTCCAGCTGCAACTTGACACCGATATCCATACGACGAAACATGGGTCGAAAATACGGGGAAAAATTCGAGAAAAATTTTTCCAACGACGCATGAAAGGAAAAAAAAAATAGTCCAACTTCACAGAAGCGCGTTGCTCATCCACTGTTGCCAACTTGAACGTTCCTCGGTGACGCCTCGAGGGGCGAAAGAAAAAAAAGAAAGAGAAGAGAGAAAGAGGCAGGGGGAGGAAAAAAGAAGATACACAAGGAGGAGGAGAAGACGAAAACGAAAGGGAAGAGGAGGAGAAGAAACGAGCAGGGCGTCTAACAGCTTCCACAGAGACGTTTAAAAGCGAAGAGGCGCGAGGAAGCATCTGCAATTCTCACGTGTCGGTAAAGTTGTCGGGCCAACCAGTTGCGCGCATTCTCACTGCACTTCATACACCCCGATGCCTGCTGGGTCAAGGTAAAACTTTGCGAAAGGAAACTTTGGAAAGCGCGCTCGAAAAAGGGGTGAGGGGTAAGTTTGTCAGGGAGGAAGTTGCGCTAGAAATGTTTCCACCTTTTCTTAACATCCCTCCCCCTCCATCCTGCTTTGGAATAATCCGGAAATCTTTTCCTTACCTTCGGCTAAACGTGAAATTACTCTTTTGCTTGTTTCACGGATGAAATCTGTCTTCTTTCTTTCTTTTTTTTTTTTCTGTTTGGAAAAAGATTTATGGTTCGAGATTAATTGAAATATGGTAAATGTTGTCGTTTAATCGGTCTATTTTGAGATTTTAATTTATGTAGTTTGGCGTCAGAGATATTTCCACGTTGCTAATTCTGATTTATACTTGGATATATGATTATTTTAATAATTGGATAAATTCCCTTACCGAATTTCCTTCGTAAAGAATAATTCTTAAAACGTATCTCTTTAAAAGAAATAACAAAAATAAATAATTAATCCTGGACACAAACATGGACACGTTCAATTTACGAATAAATAATAGTAATCACTTTTCCAATTCTTATTTTGGAATCGGACAAATTTTCAAATTTCTGACAAGGTTTGTTGTACAAAACAAAAACGAAGAAATAAACATTTCAAAATTTCTCTAACGAAATTAATTTAATCCCACCCCCTCCCCTTCCTCCGCAAAAATAAAGCAAAAGATAATTTCGTACAAATTATTTATCCTTCAGTGTTTGAAATACGAAATGGAAAAAGCAGTAAAACGGTGCAGAGTTAACATTTTAATACCCGAATTTAAACAGTTCCCTGGCAATCGGGGCCAGCGATACCCCCGGAAAAGAGCAAGTGCAATTTATGAAATTATTATTTGTCGCGTCGTACGAAGCGAAAATCTATACCATTATTAAAACTGGAAAACAGCAATTTTTTACCGGTAACATTTTAAAGGATTTTTACGCGCGTGATAGGGGAGGGAAAAAAAAAAAAAGAAGAAAAAAGAAAAAAAAAATTTCGGTATTAAAGTGACGATCAATGGCGACATAAACCTGCCTCATACTGTTAATTCGCGCGCAACGATGAACCTTTCCACGAACACGTTGCGTGCCGAAATATAAATTATCTTTTTTTCCAAAAAAAAAAAAAAAAAAAAAAAAAGGAAAAAAGAAATATTATCCTCGTTTAATAATTTTATCTATGACACAATTTGTTGAATTATTATTTATAACAATGTTTTGTGAACTGAATTAATATAATAACCAAGTGAAATTTAAATAAATTTAATTATCAATCGGATCGAGCAATTTAGAATTGTAATAATTTTAACGATGAAATGACGAAGGAAATTTTGCGAGAGATGATGAAAAATTGAATGAAAGTTTCGTATAATTGATAAATTATATAGAAAGTATCTCAAAGTTGTAACAATTATCGTAAGATTGACGATGAATTTAGAATAGAATTTTGAACAAAATTGGAGAAAAAAAAAATTGAGAAACTCGCGTGGTAAAACGAAAGTTTATAATCTACATTGTCACTTGTCAATTTACCAATTATTAGTCATTGGACAGACAAGGGATGAAACATTTTTCTTTTTTTTTTTTTTAAATATACATCGAAATACGTACACGGCCGCGTCGAATGTAATTTAGAGGCGAATTCGAGGGAAGAAGTGGCAAAGTGAATTTCGAAAAATTGTGAATTGTGAACGGCGAATAGATAATAGAATGCCGTTTCGATGAAACGGAATTTCGTCTAATCAAAAATCGTCAAAGGAAGTAGCACGAGCGAGGTAGAAGATCAAATTTATCGAAAATATCGATCAAGATTCGTAGGGGGGGGGGGGGAGGAAGATATCAATTTAATTCCACTGGAGTCACAAAGAAAGAAAGAAAGAAAAAAAAAAGAAAAAAGAAGGAAATAATCGAATCGAAATGTTTCCTTTTTCGGCCAATCGTAACGACGACGTATCCACATACCGATGCGGCTTAGACGAGGCGAGGATAATTAAATTTCCAGAATGCTCGAAGCATGCAAAAAGCATGGAAACTCTCTCGACAAACTGTCTCGTTTGAATCGTTGGCTACCGGAGTCGGTAAAGCATCGAGTTGCGAAACAATGGAGGCGGTGGCGCAAATTTTCAATTGCGATGAGTAAACTCTTAACAAGCAAAGTGTCAGTGGAACGATAGAAACCGCTAATGTTATTCCCTTTTTTTCTTTTTTTTTTTTTTAACGAGCTATGTTGTTAGTTAAGCGATGAACGATGAACAATACGCAAAAAACACGGTTCTCCCCTCCCCTCTCTCTCTCTCTCTCTTTCGCGAAAGAGAAAAATTGATGAAATTAATTATCGAGTGTGGCAGAAATTATTCGAACCGGGCCGTGTAAGAGAAGGATGTTATGATTTCATAAAAATTTAAAGAAGCGGAAAAAACAATTCGTTCGATCCCAGGCACGCTTCGAAAAATATTTTTCAATGAGATCAATTCTGATTTTATAATACGATATTAATTTTTATTTAGAGAGGGGAAGATAGAAGAATTCAAATGAACGAATGTCTAGACGTATTACACATTTCATCAAATATGGATTCGTAAAACTTGATTTCTTTTTTCTTTAAATCCAATATTAATAATTAACGATAAAGTTCGTAAGCGTGCAATTATAATATCGACGAAAAAAAAAAATATATAAAAACCAAGATAGAAGAAGAACGAAATCAAACGAAGACGAACACAGAAGAAAAGTAAAAAAAAGAAAAAACAAGGAAAGGGAAAAAAACAACAAATTAATTATCCAAGTAATTATCCAAATTAACGAATCCCTGTAAAAAAAGATCGATCGAATCTCGTTTCCTTTCCACGAGTTGAAACGCGGTCAAACCTCTCTCCAAAATGACACGGGAGCATTCCCTGTTTCCTTTTTTCTTTTCTCTCTCTCTCTCTTTCTCTCTCTCTCTCTCTAGCCCAACGGCAACGTTGAATAACGGCCGACGGCCATGGAAATTCATTGAAGACGAGAGAGAAGCCGGCGTGCAATTAGTTTTTCCACACGCAGAAGAATGCGGCGGTTACCAATCCGTCGTCGGAGAATTTAATTTTGTTACGCACAGAAAGGAATGCCGCCGTCCATTCCCCTCCCCTCCCCTCCCCTCCCACCCTCTTTTTTCCTCCAACTTCCATCCACCCGGATGGAATCCTCCTCGACACGCGGGGAAGAAAGAGGAAAAAGAAGCGCGGAGGGGGAAAAGGAGGGAGGAAGGCAAACGAGGTGGACGATCGTCATTTGAAAATAGAATCTGAAAATTAAATGGACACCGGCTCTGGGATCGATCGATCGATCGAGTCCTTCCTTCCACATATTTGTCTACCACGCGGCGGCTTCTATCTCAGGCTTGTGTTTTTACGCTGAATTTTTCCTGCCAACGTGCACGTACGCCTGCCTGGTATCGTCGAATGTTTTCCAAGTGGAAGTTCCAGCGCAAAATATCAAAATATTCCCTGTAAAATTGTAACGGGACCGTCGAGGTGGATATCGATTGTTCGAAATCCGAGAAATATCAATTTTCTCTCTCTCTCTCTTTTTCTCTCCCCTTTTTTTCTTTTACTTTTGTTTCGGGGAGACGTGAGAATAGGTAAGTTGGTAGAGCAAAATTGGATTTGGAGATTTGTCGAGCGTATGTGCGATTTGTTGGAACGTTCCTTTATCATTCTCTCACTTTAATTATCGTACTTTTTTGTACGTTTATTCGTTCGAATTATTTTAATTTATAATCGAGGCTCGAATATACACTAATAAACGTAATATTATATATCAATATAGAATGAATTAATAATTTTTGAAGAAATAGTTCTTGACCTCGATTAATTAATTATTTTATTTATACATTAATATCTTACCTATATCCTATACTTTAATTTTAAACTATTCTCCAAGCCATTCTATTATACAACGAGGAATATTTAAATCTAATCGATCATTCTGTTCAACATCTACCAAACAAATGTTCAAATTTCGCGAAAATTTCACTTCTCCTCTTTCAATTAATCATAACCTTTCCCCAGCCCAATTATTCCTCCTGTTCCTGTCACCGATTCCAGACATACGATTCCTGTACATATGTCTGGACGCCTACTCAGCTGCGGTCAGTTTCAGTGGGAAAGAAGTTGTCCCTGGGAAGGGGAGGGGGTCCATTTTCTGTTCACAGGGGAGCTGGGAAGGAGGGGCGGGGATAGAGAGGCGCTCTATTCACCGGTAACAAAAGGCAATCACCGTAGAAGTGGTGGAACCGTCATAAGTTATCGGAATCGGCGCCGATATTTTGCGTGAGGAGAATTTCCAAGGATGGCCGAAGTCTCTCTCTCCTTTGACGATCTTTAAGAATCGCCTCGTTCACGAAAGTGATTTCACAGGGGGGGGAGTGTCACGCTGTTATTCAACCGAGCAGAGACATTTTCGATAACCGATACATACTTCTCTAGCACTTTTTAACGAGGCCAACTCCGTTCCAGAACAGTTTCGACGGGCAAACTTGGAGGAATCGTGATTTCGCACGTGTTCCTCTATATTTTATCCTCGTTAATTCAATTTGGTTTGGTTTGACCGAGTTTGGAGTATCCTTGAAAGAGATAATTTCAAAAGGTTTTCCTTTAAACGAATTTTCGATTTATCTTATAATTTTGATTCACGATTTATCGAGGATATTGTAATGATTTGACTAAGTTTGAAGTAGTTTGAGTAAATTATAGTAGATTTTTCGATTGAATTTTGAATTTATAATTTTAATTTAGGATTTAAAAATTTGAATCGTCGATTTATTGAGGATATTGTAACGATTTGACTAAGTTTGAAGTAGTTTGAGTAGATGAAAGTAGGTTTTTCGATGGAATTTTGAATTTATAATTTTAATTTAGGATTTAAAAATTGGAATCGTCGATTTACCGAGAATATTGTAGCGATTTGACTAAGTTTGAAATAGTTTTGAGCAAATGATGGGTAGATTTTTAAATAAGGTTTTGAAGTTAGCTTATAATTTTGACTTGAGATTTAAAAATTAGTATGGAATATTTAATTCTTCGAGAGTAATAAAGTTTACGACTTAGAAACGCTATTTCAAGTGTAATCCAATTACTTTATACAAATTTGAATGACGTTGAAAATATATTTATATCAAATATTGATAATTCTAATATTTCTCTTATTTTTTTAAGGAATTTGGACAAGTTTGAACGAATTTTCCACCATAAATGGAATTATTATTACCATCGAAGAATTAAAAAAAGAATTTCGATCATTCTATTTTAATATTCCAAGGATTAAGTCTCTCTCCTCCATTTTTTCTATTTTTTAATGAAGCCCAGTTTGAACGAGTAAATATTTTTTTTTCTTCTTCTTCTTTTTTTTTTTTTTCACCATATAATTTCGCATACAGTGGAGAGAAAAGGAAGGAAACAGGCGGAATTACGGAAGTTTTCTCGGTGCTCATTGATTAAAGAACCGAAGAGCCTGGAGAGAAAAGAGGCTGCGTTTCCAAGACTTTCCTTTTTGTTTAAATATTTATGCCTCGTCTTTTTCATATTGTTTCCCCGCGTTTTTTATGAATTTCAACTGAAACGTCTGATTAATTAAACTGCCTCCCTTCGTCTTACCATCTTCTTCCTTTGACATTCAACGACAAACAGCATGGATTTTTAAATTAAGACAAGATACTCTATCGGGAATAAATTAAGTTACAATCTCTTTTCCACCGAATACACCGTTTCACCGATCCTTTTCTTTCTTTCTTTCTTTCTTTCTTTCTTTCTTTTTTTCTTTTTTTTTTTATCAGGAAAGAGCAAGTTAAACATTTAGAAAATTACCTGTCAAACGCACAATGTCTCTGTGATGTTTCGTTATATACTTTTAGCCGAGTCGCGCCTGCGAATTTTATATTTCATTTCTGTCAGATTTTTCGCGAAAAATCGATATTTTAATTTTTACTATGGATAATTAAATAAGTTTGTTTCCTTTCCCTTTTAAAATTAATTTTAACGATGAATAAAGAGATTAAAAGTAAGGTAATTTTCATTTTTATTCTTCTCGTGGATGGTTGAATAAGAGAATAATGGATTTTTATCTCGACCATCATCTTCGATCCGAGAACATTAACCGTTTCTCCATTCCTTCGTTTCATTTTCGAAGAATAATACACTCATTCCATTATACTTTTCCAAAAATTAGAAAAATAATAATAATAATCTCTCTCACAAATCCACTGAATATTTAACAAGACTCGGTGAGAAATAAAATTAAATCAAAAGCTCGAAATTGCTGTCGATTCGTTTCAACAAAAATTAAATAACGAGGGAAAATGGAGCAGCGTATTTGATTAATTTCTCGTTTCTTTGATATCCTACCTCTTGATATTTTATCAAACCCAAGGAATCTTTTTCTATTATTTAAAAACGTTTAATTACTCAGAAAATAATCACACACCATCTTCCCTCGTTATTTCAACGAAGATTAAAAATACGAGGACGTTTCTTCCATCTTCCACGCGCCTTCCATAATTTCTTCGCCGATGAATGCATTACAATCGGGCGAAAAGGAAAGAAAATCAATCGTCCCAACACATCCCATCGAACCCGGGTCACTCGTTTTAAATTCCAAACAAGACAGACACCGATGGCTGCCAATAGGGCGCGTTTCAATCTCCCTCAAAGTCTTCTCTCGATTCCTTCGAACCACTCGAACGGGAAACCCCCGATAAAGAGGCGCCTGTGTCGCGACTATTCGTCGACTAATCGACCATCACGAATAATAAACGGCATCTTTGACGATCTTGGAGGAGCGTGGCTTGAATCAACATCATCAGACGCGGCTGGATCGGGATGTAATTGCACAGACTTACGATTTAATGGTCCACTCGACGCTCGGACCCTGTATAAATCGGCTCGACTTGTCCTCCTCCTGTCTCGATAAAAATCACCCTCCTCGACGATTGTCGGATCGGTGGATCTTTATGCTGCGTCCATATCGGCGGAGAAATTGGTTGGGAAAGCAGCAATTCGGATTAAGGATTATTGGATTTGTTAAAGATTCAGGATGGATACTTTATTTTTTATTCTTATAATAAAACGGCGGTAATTGTTTATCGTGTGATCGATTGAAAAATTTCTGTGAACGATACGCAAAAGATGAAGAATGATTGGGGAAAAAATTGGAGACGGGATCGAATATTTTGATTGAAAAATTGAATTGATATCGAAAAATTTCTTTGGTATTTGGAATTACGTGGATACTTTAATAAAAATTTCCATAGGGATGAGGTTCCAAAAAAGAAATGGCAATACGAGACAAATCAAAGATGGATCGCATCTGGAATGGGTACTGGAATTCCAAAATTTTCCAAAAATTTCGAATCGATCGCCGTTTGTATTCCACAAGAATTCGACGAGAATTTAATAAGAAGAAAGGGATGGCGGTGATCGATGTGGACGCTGCATTAAGCATCCACCGGGGTCAAATCACGAGGCTGGCTCGTGAAAATTGAGAATACAATTTCTAAGCGGTTCGAGGATGAATATTAAGTCGACTCCACTCCTCCTGCTTGCCTCGATGCATTAGAATAATCACGGCTTCTCGCAGATCGGATTTCAGATTACAACATTTCGACTTGGCGATCATCGAGAGACGATTCGTCGATCGCGAGGAATTATATTAAGATGATTATAGATATAATACATTGGTTCGTTAATATTTATTTGGAATCGTTGCTGGATTGGATCGATAATATTCACGATTGAACTCGAATCGAGCCGAGGCAAAATCGCAATTGTTTCATTCATGATTGGATCCAAGATTAAACTAACGCCGGAATTTAACACTATTACTACTTTGCATGATGATAAAATTGCCTGAAACAGGCTGAAATTTGATATTTCATCGATCCCCGTGTATGTTTAACACGATAAAAATATATAAATAATTAGAATATTCATTATGACTTTAAAAAAAATTTAACAGAATTTTCCCTGGAAATATTTTTACAATTTAACAATAATCCTTTACTACAAATTGTTTTCTTATTAATCGGGGCACAGGATGAAAATATCTCATCCATACATTGAAAAATATAATTTATAACCTTCCTAAACACAATTTTATAATTGAACTTTCAATTTCCATTCCAAAGAGAAAAACGTGACTCTGCATACAATTTAAATAATAACAAATCCAATAAAAAAAGAGAAAAAAAGAAAAGAAACGCAACGCTAATAACAATCCCTTCCCCCAAAAATTCAAAAACCTATCTAATCGAATTTTTGCAATTTAACAATTTAATCCTTTACTCTGTACTACAAATTATTTTCTTATTAATCGGATGAAAATATCTCATCCATATTTTGAAAAATATAATTTATAACCTACCCTTCCTATCCTTATATCCTAAACACAATTTTATAATTGAACTTTCAATTTCCATTCCAAAAAGAAAAACGTGACTCTGCATACAATTTATATGATAACAAATCCAAAAAAAGAAAAGAAACGCTAATATCAATCCCTCGTCCCAAAAATTCGAAAACCCATCGAATCACTGAGCTATCCACGTTGGGATAACCGAGTGTCCAGATCCAATTCGGGGCGAAATTATGGAAAGGAAATAGGGAAGTTTTTAGCGCGGTAATGACTTTCCGGTAAATTAGAATCGATAAGCGGCATCGGTGTACCATTTCTAGATCCCCGCTAACGATCTTTTTGCCCCCCCTGTCGGTCGAAGGGTGGCAAACATACGGGGCAAAAAAAGGGAGGGGGATGGAGGTCACCTAGTCAAACGTGCCCCTCCTTCCGCCCTTCCGCCTCTCCCCTCCCTTTTTATCACTTAGACAGGTAGCAAAAATTTCCACATTCGTTTCACGACTTGTGCGGACAATGATTTTCCGCAGAGGCAGCGCGATTATTAATGCGAGAAGTTGAAAGGGGAGGGGAGTTGGGTGGCGACAAAAATTCTCCAAATCGCTCCCAGAGAACGCTTTTGTCCAGATTTTTTTAACGGTTAACGACTCTGGTTTGTTTGCTTTAAAAAAATACAAATTCTGGAAATTCTTAGCCTCTGAAAAAAAAAACCTTTCCCTTCCTCGTCTCTCCCCTGCAAATTGGGTTACACAAATATTTCCAAAAGCTAGGTAATCCTCCCTCCAGACCTGAAATTGTTTCTTCTCTATCTCTCTCTCTCTTTCTTTTCGTTTTCGTTTCTTAATGTGTTTCAGTTTCTTTTTTTTTTATTCTTTCATCAGCTTATCAGATTATTTTTTAACTAGTCGACGTTTCGATTGGAAAATATGTGTTATTCTTCTTTCTTTCGATTTATCGTGATTCGTTCAGGTTACGATAATTTGTATATCGATGATTCTTTTGATTAATCTTTCTCTTAGGATTTTGATCATTGGATCATTTTTTTCTATTATGATTTATAAGAATTCTTTACGAAGAATTTTTTCTTTTTTTTAGAAATATTTCTGACGAACGAATATAAAAATAATTGCCATATAAATATAATTGAAAATTGCCACAATCGATATTACGAGAATTAGAATCATTCTATGAAATTCTTTCCCTTCTTCGAATTATTTGCTTTACTTTCTCTCTCTTTCGAAAAAAAAAAAGAAAAGAAAATCGTTAGAATGATGACGAGAAACAAACGAGAAATTGAGTTATCTGGCACGAATTCATACGAAGACAGTATATCCGGGACGGATGAATTTTATTAGATTCTTTATGACGCACTTGGTGGCAATGAGCCGATCGTAAAACGGCGCATTAGCGCGAAACTAAAGTTACTTGATTTATTAATCTTGTCGTTGCTCGATATTTGACCGGGCACTATTCCGTCAATTAAATCTCGTAGTAAATATCTCGTGGTTAAACTTACGTGTTACAGAGATTGGTGGTGGCAGCTGTACTCGCCGATACCTGAAACACGAGAACGAATTTCCATCATTATCCTCGATTTGATTAACGATTTTACATTTCGTTTTCTTTATTAGTAAAAAAAAAAAAAAAAAAAAGAAAATATACATATATATTTTTCATTCATTCAGACGTTGTGAAGTGAAGAACGATTAAATGGACGTTTTCGCATTTACGAGAAACACACAAAATTCAAAACAAATAAAAATAAAACATTTAAACAGTGCAGATATAGATATTGTACCGTGATATTTGGAGAATGGATCGAATATATATTATTTAAATTCCATTTCCATAATTAGGAATTTAATTGGTCTGATGAATTTGCATAAACGTCTACCGAAAGTAAGTAATATTGAAATAATTATTATAGCATTAAATATTTTAATAATATTAAATATCGTGTAATATTCGATGATTTTAATGCCTCGTATTAAATTTATTTTACGAGTAAAACACGGTGGGATATTTATTTACAAGAGATAATCTTGTACGGTGTTTTTAAAATATTTTTACCAATTTTCAAAACGCTCGATTAGATCAATTTCCCTCCCCTTGTCTGAAAATATTCACCAAAATTTCACGATATGCTCCATTCGATAAATTGAAACGAATACCATCCCTCTCGTCCCTCAATATGTTATTTTTACCCCTCGATATATTAAAAACTCCGTCATTTTCCTTTAAACATCCCCCGTTTAACAGTTTTTATTTTAAAATTCAAAGGTCAATAATACTAGAAATAATACTCTTGCGGTTCAACTCGTGGAAAGATAGACATCGTTTCTTCCATTTTCCCCCAATTTAACAAGCATCGTTGACGAAAAGTCAATGGAAACATGTTCGAAACGCGCGTAAATGCATCGTTGGACAAGAATCGAGGCGTGGTTCCTTCTCTCGGGGAAAAAAGGAGAAAGTAATAATAATAATAAGAGGAAGAAGAAGGAGAAGAAGACGAAAGTGAGTAAAGTCGAAAGTTTATGCGCGTATCTTCCTTAACACGATGGAAGAAAATTGTAGGAAAACGTTCGCGCGAAAACGATTCTCGTCCGTTTTGCGTGGAGAGATGCGTACATACGATCGTTGTTTGCGTTGTGTTAACATCGTTGAAAGTTATATTCAGGAAAAAAACTTTTTAGAAATAGGGATAACATTACTGGAATTTACGAGGAATTATATTTTTGTACGGATAAGAAGATAAAAAAATAAAAGGACGAAGAATTTGTTCATTGAACGTTGCAACGAGTATTATATTTTGCAAATTATTTTAGATTTATACAATTTGGCCTAAAATTATATTAAATATATTTCACTTAATTTGAAAAAGTATTTCTCTCAAGTATTCATTTATCCAAATATTTTTCCTTCCAATCGAATATTCTTCCAATATTTCAAAGATTACAAACGAAAGATATCAAAAAAAAGAAATACGAATAAATCTTCGAAAGAACAGAAAAGTGAAGTTTGATTTGAAAAGAAGAAGAAGAAGAAGAGAAGGTGAAAACAGCCTTCATTGTCTTCCATCGTTTCCCATTCTTTATTTTTTATTTCTTCTTTTTTCTGTCCAAGAGAAGCTTGGATTTCAGTTAACCGCGCGAGATTCGAACAGTGGACGGATTCAATGCAGGGAAATCAATTTTGGGGCGGGTGGATGGCAATTTGCTTTTCAGCCGCGGCGATCAGGATAATGGCTACGATTCGTGGCGATTGTTTAAGCGGGGATATAAGGCAAACAACGTGTACGTGAACCGAAACAAATTTTCACCGCCCTCCTTTTCAATATTTTATAACATCCGTTTGTTCCGCTCCGACAATCCTCGGGAGTGCCGTGTTTTTTTTTAATTATAAACCACCCCTTTGTCCAACAGCCGAGATTTCTGAGTGTTTTTCTTCCTTTCTTTTCCTTTTCGAGGAGTGAAATTGAAAAAATAATTTTAAGGAGTATTCGTTACTAGTTGAATGCGATTCAATCTCGAATGAAATTTGAGAAAATAAATATGACGATAATTTATCCGTGATAAAATAATTTTTGATTTTAATTGTTGCGCGTTAATAAATATAATTTAATAAAAATATTAAGAGAAAAGAAATCTACTTGTTTCTAGAAAAATATTCCCTAATAGAAGAAAAGGATCATGTTTCGAAAGCAATTTATAACAAACTTTGAAATTTTACGACGCTTTACGAAAAATGATAAAAAGAGAAAAAAAAAACGTCGATGCATCTCTTTGATCTCGACGATCTGATATATTTATATTTACTAACGAGACAAATCGAAGCAAATTATCCTCAAGAAAATTTCCATGAAATCAATATTTATTAATTTTCGAGGGGAAGTTGGAGGAAGTTGAAACTTGAACTTGTGGAACAGCCGATTCCGCGAGCGAGCATTCGCCAATTCGTAAATCTTATCCCATCGAGAACGAGAAGTTGGCGGGTCGCAAATCTCGTTTCGAAAACTGGGGGAGGAGGAGGAGGGTGAAGAAAAAAGGAAGGGCGAATCTTTTTTTCTCTCTTTTTTTTTCCTCTCCCCCGCGGAAATCCACTTCAGACTCTCGAGCGAACGAGAGGGTCAAAGTGCGCCGACAACGCGCCAGTGTAAGCGCAAATATCTCCTCGAGGGCGGAATATCCAACTGAAATCCTTGAAAAGTTGTCCAAGATATAGGATACTTGCGTATACTTCCGGTTTATAACATCCGTCTACTGAGTTCTTCTTTTCTTTTTTTTATAAAATGAATCGAATTATTCCTCGTCGAAGAATTATTATTCGTGGCAATAATTTTTTTCGATTTATTTTTCATTTTATCGAAATGAAAGAAAAATAGATAATTACTTAAGAAGATGCGAAAAGGGGAGGAGGAGGAGAGAAGCGAGACATCGTAATTCGCTCGGCCACAGTTATCTCGCCACCCTAATCAGAATCGTCCTTGACCTAGGATCCCCGAGCCACAACATCCTCTCTCGGCAAACCCTCGAATCCTCTCGTCTCCTCCACCATCATCCCTACTTCTGCCCTTCCCAAACCTTTCTAAAACCAACATTTCCTATACATTTTCGAAAATTAAGAAAAGTAAGAAGTTAAACAAAGTAAATTTCCCATCTAAATTTTTGTGCCTAATTGATTGAAAAATCGTCCATCCTATAATTAAGTATCCTATACCGAATTTCTATTTTCATTTCAGTTCATGGATTAAAAAGAAGAAGAAGAAAAGACGTAAAAACCCATTCATCCAACAGTTTTATCGCGAAAAAGAAAAAAAAAAAAGTTAAAAATCGAACGAATTAACGCAATTAAATCTCGAAACGATTCCACCATTTCCACTCTCGTCCGTGTTATCATCGCTTACGCCTCGATTAAAAATAATCGCGTCTATCCTCGCCTCGCCCTCGACAATTGATCATTCATTTGATCAATTTCCCTTTCCATCCGCGAGAGAATTAAATAAATAAATTTATACACCCCGATCGGGGTATTGACAATATCCTCGATCCCCGAATCCCGATTTAAAAGCAAAAGAATACGAACGCTCCTCCTTTCTTTCTTCCCTATAATTAATTATATCGATTGATCGGTCCACCCCCCCCCTCCCCAGGGTTAGGGTTTCGAAGGAGGAAACGGAGGAGTACGAGACATCGGAGAGTGCAAACACGGAACCGTCGTTGCAATACCACGATAGTGCATTATCGTGTAGCAAGTCGTGCTTTTGTCCGTCGAGAGATTTGGTTACAAGTACAATCGATCAGAGAGAGAGTCTATCTAATTGCTGTAGGTCCCGTAACGCGGTGTTAATGACGTAGCACAATGATATTCGATTCAGGATGCAAGCTGCTGTTGGATGAATCGCAACGGAGAGGGGGGGGAGGTGACGTACTCCCCCTTTACCATGAATCTATCAGCCACGGTCTGACGTTCCACGTAAACGGGTGTGTATTATGGAGGCTGTGTACGCGGGGATAACAATGCTCTCCCTACCCTCGAAACGTTTTGGAAAATTATTCTAACGCGGTGGAGGCGGACAACGTTCAACATTCTGCATTATTCTGGACGTTTCACGATCATGGGCGTGGAAAAACTTGGGATGGAGAAATTGGAAAGTGGAAGTTTTGGATTTCGATTCGAAATCGAAGGGGAATTAATTATTATTTGTGTGAAGTTTTTGTAATCTCGATTTAGAGAAGAAGATCAATTTGTAGCAATTTATACGAGTGAAGAAATAGATAGGTAATATTAGGGAATGAAGGTGAAATGATTGGATCAAAAGCAAGAAAATATATATTTAGTAAAGGAAAACGTGGATTTGTAGCAATTTATATAAATGAAGAAATAGATAATAATATTGGGGATAAATATAAAATAAATAGGGATAAGGTAATATTAGGGAATAGATTATGGGAAATGATTGGAGTAAAAGTAATAGCAAGAAAGAATATATTTAATAATATATTCTCATTTAGAAAAGAAAGTTTCACAATCTCAATTTGTAACAATTTATATAAGAAATAGATAGATAATATTAGAGAATAGGTTGAGGGAAATGATTGAACCAATAGCAAGAAAGAATATATTTAATAAAGAAAAATGTGGATCTTGATTTGGAATTGGATGAAAAGGGAAATGAGAATTAATTATCTATGAAATTTTTTAAAAGTTTCACAATCTCAATTTGTAACAATTTATATAAGAAGAAATAGATAGATAATATTAGAGAATAGATTGTGGGAAATAATTGAACCAATATTTAATAAAGAAAAATGTGGATCTTGATTTGGAATTGATGAAAAGGGAAATGAGAATTAATTATCTATGAAATTTTTTAAAAGTTTTACAATCTCAATTTAAAGAAAAAGCTCAATTTGTATCAATTAGGAGAATATAATTCGACGAAAAGTAACATTATATACACATGGATCATGTCGATGCCTATATTCCACAACTCTGAGCTCACTATATTTCAAAAAAGGTTCAATCGAAGCAACGATCTCGTTCAATGATCCGATTCACTGCATAAATATACGGATCTTTTACATACACAAACTCGCCAGATAATAAACCGCTCATAATGTTTCATACGCACATATATCTTTGTTCCATGTCAAATTTTTCGAATAAGAAAATTTCTCCCAAACGAAGGGTGGAGATAGAAGGATAACAACGGGTGTAATGCCTCGATCCGACGCCGGTTAAATTCCTTTGGATCGGCAGAACTCTCGGTGGCTGGCAGAACGCCACCAGAAAGTTAATTCGTCCCGGCGCCGAATCAATTCCCCGCGTTGTATAAATATATCGCGACTCTGGACCAATATCCCCGCCGATCCCCCACTTTCGACGCTCCCCTTTTCCCACCTTGTTGCGTAATCAGCCTATTATTCGCCTATTATTCGCGCTTTACAAATTAATCCTCTTAACTTTTAAACATTTTTTAAAACATTCTCTCTCGAGAGCCTCGTCCTTGCGGAATAAAATTTCGATTATTCGACATCCGAATGACGATGACGACGACGATGATGAGAATTCGAGGGAAATTCACTTCTTCGGATGATCCGAGGTAGAAAGGGAAACCGAAAGGGTGGAAAGGGATAGGAACACGATACCCAGGATGGAAGATGAGACGAAGAAGAGAGGGATGGAGGCGCACTTAACCGATGCACGCCTATCTCATCGAGGTCTTTAATCACCCATCGTGTAACGTTGTGTGCCGTCTAAACCGTAACTCCAGACGTGCTAACGATTACGGGTTAGCCTGCTAACGAATCTGTCTGCCCGTGTACACGTGTTTCGTACACGCTCATATGAAATCCTGTAGAACGGCCCATAGGAGTTCTACCCCCCGAGCTTGTTAAACGAAATATCTTAAGGAAAATTGAGAAGAAAATTCTATTTTATAGTCGAATTCGTTTATCAACGTGTGTAAATTAATATTATACTGTTGGAAAAATTGATCTATAAATATATATAAGATGATGTAAGATGATTTTGAGTAAGAGGAAAGGTTATTCTTTAATGTACTCTTTTGATTCATACGATGCCTTTTAAGATTTTGCTCTACCATCCTTGTCTTTCTCTAACCTGTCTCACTGTATATCTTTGGAATCAGATACGAAACAAAAAGCATATATTTTTAAGATTTTTACATCTTAGAGGTGAAGTGAGTGAATCTTAATCTGAAACTTTTAAATCGTTTTTTTTAAGGTTGTGTTATACATAAAGAGTTATATGAGATATTAAACAGGTGTGAAATGATAATGTAAGATTGTTATAATTCGTTTAAGTATGAGCGTCGATGGTCAGTTTATAGAATTTAATGTAATTTTATAATGAAACATATCGAGGATTTCACCTTGCAAACTGTGAAACCGAATACTATTTTAACGCCATTGTCTTTGCCAAATGAACAACGAACAAACGAACGTTGCGTCAAATAAGTATATTTAAATATTGCTCGTTATAGCTGCGAGACAATTTGGAAGTATGCCTTTGAAATACGATCCAAACCGCCCTTCTTACTTACAACTCTGCTCGACACTTGCAAGAATATTCGAATAACATTTCCATCCTCTAATTTTTCCCCTCCATCGCAATAAGAACGGATTTAAGTAAAAGATTCGAACAGCGTTTAATTACACTCGTTCGAAATTAATTTTCAACACAAATATTCAAGGAAAAAAACATTTCTTTCAAACATTTATTCGCAACAATTGACGAATACACTCTTCGATTTTTCAACCCGAAGTTTTATTTCCATTCAACCACCCCTGAAATTTCGCCCCTGATCCCTTTCCTCCTGAAAAGAGAACGAGAGAAACAAAGACAGCAAAGAGAAATCGCAGTATCCCCCTCCCCCTTCGAATCATCTGCCACGGGCACTCGACATCAAAGAAATCAACCTTTCGAACGAAAACCGCCCCTAAAAGCCGGCCTAAACAACGATCACACAAAGAAGATCGGCGACAACCGATGCGGAGAAAAGGAGAGGAGGATAGAGAGAGACAGAGATAAAGTATGGAATAAAAAGGGGAGAAGAATGCATCCGTGTGCACGTAATACCGGCTAATTACGGATCACCCGCGGCCGTGTATAAATTCTAACGTGGCTGGGACCACGGATGACGCCTCTCGCGCCGGTAAAACCGCGTATTAAAATTCCGGACGCCCGGTGAAATACTGATCCCGCGTCGAGGGTGTACCCACCACAAAGGTACACGAGTTGGACGAGTGGATGAGAGGAAGAGATAGGAAGAGAGAGGGAGAGAAGATGGTGAGACGCGCCACCGTTGGAATACTGGAAGCCCGTGGCCCGGGGGATTAATCACGGGGCATTATGGCGGCGCGGTGGCTCAAAAGCGAGGCAAGGAAACGAAGGTAGGAAGGAAGTAACGAACGAGGCTGAATCATAACTCAACCTGCTCGATCTGCGCCCGTATCTGCGCCCTCGGTCTCGCATTAATAAGGGCATAAACGGTGTATAATTTCAAAGTAGTAGGCACTGTTCCCTCCTCAGTCAAAGAGCCATCTTCTGCTCTTCGTTTCGTAATCTTCCTCCTCCTCCCTTTCCCTTCCTCGCCATCATTCCCAACATTGGGGAGGGGAGCATCTCTTCTTCGTTCCGTCCAAGTTTACGACAGGGGAGGAGAAAAGGGGGTACGTTATATAGCCTCGAGCTGTATGATATACGAGAAGGGGTACGTGTTAGAGGGATTATCATACGTAATTCTTGCTTCGAGTAGGAATGTTTGGATACTTTTCGAATATTATTCTCTTTAACAGATTGGATTGGGATTGATTTCTTTCTATTCAGAGGATTTTCTTTGTATCTTGAGAATATCTTGGACGAGAAAGTTGATTCGTTGGGTTGATGAGTTCCGATTTATTTTTTTTTTTTAGTAGAAGAATATTTTTGTGCATCGAATAAAAAAAATACTTACTGACTCACTTTAAGATCGTGAACTATGTCTATCGTTCAATAATGTTAATTTTTCACCCTTCGTTACAATTACATTCACACATTAAGGAATTCATACAATTGGAATGTAATATCGTGATAATAATTTTGAATTAAAAAAAAAAAAGGAAGATAACAATAATTATATCAAATGATATTAAAAGGGAAAAAGTTGGAGAATCAATATAAGACGGGGAAAGGATTAAGGGGATGATGTTCGAGGTACTGTCGAGTCAGTATATTTATATCCGGTTATTATTGTTGGCTCACCGTAGTGTAATCCACGTTAAACTTAACCGTATTAAATTAGTTTCGAATTAATTTAAAGTGAAATTTATGCATCCCCCCATTTTCTGGCGTCGCGCCTCCTCAACCACGCCTGTTGCTGTTGCTGCTGCCTCCCCACCTCCCGAGTAATTGATACACACGCGGGGCCCACTAATATAAAATTAATTGAATTTTCAGCTTTTGTTCGAATTAATTAGCCGCAAAAACTTGCGGGCTTTTCCGTGTCCAAGTTAAACATCCACCTGGCCGATACCCTCCTCCCCCCCCTTGGTGGACCAACCAGCCACCCATCGCTCGCTAATTAAGCGCAAAGTTGAAACTCTAATCTATTACGTAATCAGATTATGAATTTGGCCGTGAATAGGATATTACACGGGGGGGCCTGGGACGAAATTGATAAGACAACGCTTTCGTTCGTTCGAGGAGAACGATGAAAAATTGATAAACAGGATCGTTTCTGCGAATACTTGTCTTTCCAAACATTTGTCGCGCGAATATTTTATTTCTCTCGTGTTAAAGATTTGGAGATTTCTGGAGAATCTTGGGATTACAATATTTTCAACTTGAAATATCGAAATATCGAAATATTATTCTTCGTTTGTTGCAATGTAACGCGGTTCGAGCAAGTTGAGTCACGTTTGATTTTCACATTTTCCATTCGCGTTTGAAAGTTTCTATCGATTGATGCACGTTGAACGTTAGCCTTGCAATGAACAATACTGCAGTCAGTCTCAACATTTTTCAAATATCAATTGAGTAATTCAATCATGGAGCATTATGAGGATAACCAAACCGAATCATCCTCGTGATACGGTTTTATGGAATTTGAAAAGGATTTGATGAGAAAGATTGGATGAATCATCGAGACGAATTTTGATCGAATCCGTGCTAGATTTCGTTCGATTCCAGCTCAGAGGGAGAAAATGATCGCAAGACAAAGTTAAATAATAATTCAATCTTGTCAATCTCGTCCCAGCTCCCTCTTCGTTCCCCCTCTTATTGTCCTGACTCCTTTCAACCTGGAGGAAACTGCACTTATGATATGCAGAGATACTACGTCTCTTCCTAACATCCCTATGTACACCTATAACGGAACTACTGAAATTCTGGCGCAAATACACAATGGCAAAGCTCATATTGCATAGAGGCTCGGTGCACGAGGCAACACAGAGAGTTTGGTAATTTAACTGAAATCTAGAATCTCGTTTCGAATCGACTCCTCTCCTCCAGTCTAATATATCGCAAAAAGGAATTGATGCAAGAGCTCCATTTTTTTTTTTTTTTTAATAACAATCGCCATTTTTAATTATTGGAAAATTTTGAGGGAACGAATGAGCTTGAAATTTGAAATTATGAAATCGTTAAGGAGAAATGTCTCCTTTAAATATTCTTGAGTTTATAATAAACTTTAATTCTCGAATTAACTGGATCTTTAAGCGGATATTATTTTTCCAACAAGGGTATCATGTTATTATGATAATTATGAAAAAGTGGTTAACATCGAGGTTAACTGGCCTAAATCGTAATGAAAATTTCAATCATAGTATCTGCATTCGTTAAAACAAGCTTCACCGATCGATCGAACGCATCTGCATATGTAATCGTTAATTAAAACGCGCCACAAAGAGAATTCGCAACACAACCAACCGCACGATACCGTATTCTACGACCTAATCGCACTGTTCATTTCATAAAATTAATTCACCATCATTCCAATTTCGAAAGAGCCTTGCCCCCGACAAATTTGTAAGAAATTCAATGCAAATTCCACCAAATACGATCAAATTTTAAACACTTAAAAACTCAAAAATTTCATCCTTCAATCCAGCAGAAGATCTTCTTCCTCTTAGAAAAATCTTATCGAGATTCACACGCAAAGGACGCAACTCGTCGATTAAAAAAGAAAAGAAAAAGAATCCTCCTCACCAATAACAGACCCTCTCCACTCAGAAAAAAATTGAAAGCGATCTCAAAACCTACATAAATCCTCATAACACACCGCCGTTTCCGTATCGCCATCTCTCATTAACGCAATTACGGTTCCACGTGGTTGGAACAACGTGGATGGTCGATCGAAGCCGCAGCCAGGAAGGGAGAATCGGGTTTCGGGTATCACAGATCGGTCGATCATCGTGTAAAGACTTGTAAACCAGCCCGTGGCACAACCTCCCTACACAGCGCGTGCAAATAGCTGCAGATAAACACAAACACCATCTCTCTCTCTCTCTCAGAAGGAGACTCGTGCGAAAGGAAGAAGGGGTGGACGGAGAAAAGAGGGCGCCTGCGCCTTCAGACTCAGATGCAGAGGGTTTCTTCTTATCGGTGGAGAAATATATTGGGTTCCGGTTCGCGTTACCCGCGATCTGAAACCTCATATAGTAGGCGTAATTAAGCCGCAAGAGATTTGCATACGATCCGACCGTTACTCTCTCTCTCTTCGTGCGGCGAGAAGAGGAGACGGGTTACTCGATTCGAGCGGAACACGGCTGTTCAACACGCGGAGGAGGAGAAGGAGGAGGAGGAGGACGTGGTTTATTCGGATTTTAATTTTTCGAAATTAGAAAGGGCGAGCATGGTCGCGCAATTAAACATTGCGAATTGCCGCCGGGGACAATACGAAGCGTTTAATTGCACGATTATAATTCTAAGGAGCTTCGAGGACGCGCCCTGCACCGGAAGGCAAAAGAAAAAAAGAAAAAGAAATAATCCCTTTTGGGAGGGATAATTAGTATTCTCCATCCCTTGCTAGATTTTATCACGGGTGTGTTCAAACGGAGGCGTTGAGAAAATTGTGGGGGTGGTTTATTGCTCCGCATAAAATTTCTCGAAATAATTTCCATAATACGATATTATCATTATTATTAATCGAAATATTCGTTCAAAGTTTAACAGATATATATATATATATATATATATAGAATAATTTAATTCAACAAATTTTGGATATATATATATAGAATAATTTAATTCAACAAATTTTGGATATATATATATATATATATATATATATATATATATATATATATATATCCAAAATTTGTTGAATTAAATTATTCCCAACTTGTGTATTACCTACATAAAAATACTTCGTTCGAGATGGAAGAAAAAAATAATACAAATCAAATCTCCAAACGCGATAGAAATCGTGCAAATCCTCGAAATTTCGATTCTATCAAATCGAACATAAGCCGAAATCAACCGCGTCGCCACGTTAATTGGACAGCAATTTGAACAGACCTCCCCTCCGCTCCTCGAAATCGATACATCGGGGTATATCTCGAATAATAAAATTAGGGAGGAAAAAGGGTCTCTGCTCGGATCGTGTGATATCATGTGCAATCATTAGCGGTAACCAACGTGGTAGAATGATACTACCTCGTTACCATTTATACATATATACATGTGTACACAGGGCGAGGGGAGGCCTTAGCCATCCGCGTGGACGCAGTCGTCGCAGTGCACCATTTCCTAACAGGGCGATAAACATTCTTAATTTATATCGTTGTCGATACCGTTCAACCGGTTCGAGCTGGTCCAACGGTTTTTACGAGGGTGGAAATAAAAACTGGGGAAAGGGTTAGACGATTTCCAATTATTCTTAACTCGGCCGGACCCTTTGCGGATGATATATGTGTGTGTATATGTGTGTAATGTTCCTCGTGTGCGATAGTTTCAAGGAGAGGGTAATGGAGGGAACGATATTTGAGGGGAGGAGAGAAATTTAATAAATCTTTGAGCGACGATAACGGTGGAAAAATGTATGTATTTTTCTTTGACCGGCGGTCCATTTCGCCTTGAAAGAAAGAGAGAGAGAGGGAAAGGGAGAAACTTTGGGAAGAGTATCGTTGTTTGATATTTAGAGAGTTTAGAGAGATCGTTTCTTCCCTTGGAAAGGGAAAAACATTTTATGATTTTTCTCGTTACTTCTTCGTTTCTTTTTTAATTTCTTCATGTTTGAAAATTGTTGTTCTTCGTGTTTAAGTTAGAATTTTGAAGAGGAACAGTCACTTGGTTATATTTTTATGAAAAAGGAAAAGAAAGGAATTAGTACGATTAAAACGAAGAATCTTTGGTCACTTGATTGGAATCGATCATTTTTGCGATTTTTATACACGAAATTTTGTGTATAATAAATCTGTTAAATCGATCCTTCGAATAAAGTTATTTTCTTCAATTCCAAAAAAAGATTCTATGTTTCTATTCCAAGGGATGATCGAGCATTGTTTGTCGTATGTAAATATAACTTACATGGACCACTGTTCCTATTTTCGCCAATTGTATATTAAGAACTCGACTATTTTATCCACGACCCTGTTCAACACACTTTTCCTTTCCCCCAGATTCTCTCTTTCTTCCCTTTCTGTTCCACGCAAAATCGAAACACCGGGTTGAAAATAATTCTCCAAAATTTCTTGTTCCCCGTGAAATCATTCTAAGCTAAAGAGTATTTCGAGGAAAGATATTGTAAAGTTTTGAAAGGCGCGGCGGATGGAGACGAAGAATCGAGAATTTTTCCAATTTTTACGTTCTAATTTTACGCAAGAAAAAACAAATAACCGGTGGCTGGGTGTGGGTAGTTTGTTATTCTGTTTCTCGCAATGTTGCGTCACGAAAATGCAAATATTGTTATACGATGAAGTTTAAACACTACCACCCCAAATAGACAGAGCACTCGTTGGAGGGTTAGCTGGTTGAACGATGGAAGAAGATAAATGCACGGCTCGCATGTACATACATATGTAGTTCGAGCCATCTACACGTTTCAGCGACGGGGAAAGAAAGAGAGAGAGAGAGAGAGAGAGAGGGAGAGATTGATATCTAAGAAAAAGGTCGATTTGATAAAACGGTGATAAGAACGTTGCGGCTTGTAATTAAGATAGACTGATTAATTGGAACGGCGTTTATCTCATCGTCGAGGAAACGCGCGCGATAAAAGTAACCGAGGATTTCTTGGTTTGGGGTGTTAGTTACCCTTTCCCGCGTATTTTGCACGCACTTCACCCTTAAGTTTCGTTCATCTTGGAAAAATATTTTTATTTTATAAAAATATTTCTGGAGAAGAAAAATTTTGCACGAAAAATTGTCCAAGAATTCAAATAGAACACTTTTGAAAATATTTGATAAAAGAAAAATAATTATCCTCTAAGAATTAAAACTACCTTTTAAATCCATTCAATTAACTATCCCTTCTTCTTCAAAAAATAAATAAATAAAAATCATATTTAATTTTCCATCAAATCCTTTTTTATTCGCACGGAAATTCTAATTTCCAATTCGTTCAAAAATATTCTTGTTTTCTATCTCTCTCTCTCTCTCTTTCTCTCCTTCTCTTATATCAAAACAAAAATCACACGATATCCGACAAACGCAATCAAACTCCACATCAAAAATCCATCGCATTGCAAAAATAAAAACGCGCCCCCTTCTTGCATTTTCTCTTTTCTTTTTTTTCCTCCCCTCCAATCGCAACGCAGAGGAGGAAAATCCAGAGGAGGAAAATTTCGCTGCTCGAGTGGAACCAGTTTGCCGAGCCTCAAAGATAATCGACCAAGTTAAACTCTTGCGAATTCAAGTTGAAGGCTGTAACCAAAGTTGGCCGGCTATCGCCTACCGACTCTAATCGAATTGGCACCGGGGCAAAGTTGAACAGGGAAGTACGCAACTTTTCTACCCACGCTACACACACACACACACACATACACACACGCGCAAGAGAAATTTATATCATGGTCTTTTTCACGGACCAGCGTGCCTCCCGATTTTCACCGTATCCCCGCCGATTTTTATTACAACGCCTGTGATTTTTCGGATTTCCAAAACGTAGATTTTTTTTTTTACCATGTAAAATTGAAGTTCCTCTCGAGAACAGATTTTTCTTTCTTTCTTCCTTTCTTTTTTTCGACGGAAGAGGAAAGATTTTTCCTGATTAATCTACGCATCGTAAACGCAATTGATATTGATTTTTGCCAAAGATATTTGGATGATCTATGAAAAGATTTCAAATTTAACAACAGTTTTAAAAAATAACGAACCTTGGAACGTATAGTTTCTTTTCTTTTTATCTTAATTTAAGAGAAGGAATGATAATCTTCTTCTTCTTACGATAGAAACGATCCCGGGAAAAAAGTTATTTAAACTTTCTGGGCCGTAATAGGAGAAACAAATTCGCGGGGAATGGTATATAATAACTATCCGCTTGATAATCTAAAAGGTAAACTTGCTGAGCTTGCTGATAATTTCCTCGTGAGGCGAGAGGTTAGATCGTAATCTAATAAATGTGGCGCGATATTGTGGACGGCGACTTCTCGTAATTATCATGCGCGACGCTGTTCCACGCCCGGATTGTCGGATGCACAATCTCACGGAATATGAGTGTACAGCTCGATGAAGCGTGTACAAGTATTTGTATCGTCTGATTTATCATCGTCGAGACGAAGAAAATTCGAGAAATGGATCAAAATGATCAACGATTATTGGAATATCTTATAAATTATTTAAAATTATTTCCGATCTTCTTCTCCGATATTATTTATATCAGTGTTAAATTTCAGAAACATTTCTTCGATGTCAAAAATATAATTCAATTTTTAATCTCCACTTGAAGAGAAACTGAAAGACAAGACTGTGTCGCGTGGAAATTGGGGAGGAAGTTAAAGTATTGCTCGTGGAAAAAGGAAAAAAATACCTCATCGATTACGAGTTTTCGAGAAAAACGATCAAATACATTTGTTCCATTTATTCGTGGAAAAATAAATATTTATCTCTGGAATCAACATTTTTCAAACAAGGAGCGAGAAAAGAAAAAGCGTCGAGAGCACAGCTGGAATAATTGGACAAGGTATAAATAAAGTGTCGAGAAGAGGGGGCATACTCTGTGGAAATGGTGGCGAAAAGTAATAAAGATAATAGAACAATAACCGTGCATCGTTTGGCGGATAAAAGAGCGTGGATACACAAAAGAAGCGAGAAAAAGGGAGAAACTGTATAAAACTATCCGTTGGCGATTAAACTCGATTCGACTCGATAATAATTCTTCCCTCTTCAAAGTCCACTTCACAGCCCGTGTCCAAAGCTTGCCACAAAGCCGCCACATGGCCCCGTCATTATATTTTTCTCAATTATCCCAGCGGGATGGGCACTCGTTCGAAAATGAGCGAGGAACAGAGAGGAATGGAAGAAAAGGAGATAAAAGTGATGAGGCATCCGCTTCATCAGTTCGTTAAAAAGTTTGCCGGTGTTTGGCGGTAATTTCTCGCGCGACCTACACTTTTCCACGCCATATTTCTCCTCCCACGCGATGACAACCGATCTTTCGTCTCTTTCGCTCGGAATACTAATAATAATCCCCGTGTCTATTATTTTTCGCCATTATTAAATGGTGAATTTAACGCCATTTTCGAGCTAAATAAATATTGCAATACGTAAAGTTTAGCAATTATTATAATAACGTAAATGAAACCAAAAATGAAATCCTTCGAAAAGACTAATACTTTGTATTATAATTGCTAATATTTTTAGATTAATCCCTTATGTTTTTACATTAACTATTAAATATAATTTTATCATTAACTTTATGATTTAGATTCTTAATTTATTTAATTCATAATAATTATATTATATTTCTAAGCATTTTTAATAAACTTTATAATTATTATTGAACTTATTAGATTAATTATTCGACCTTGAACACTATCAATTCAACTATTAGCAAATTTAATTTCAGGACACTTAATTTTATTGGGAATCTTTATTAGAAATTTTATCTCAATTTTACCTATTAATTTATTAATTCAAAATATACTTTTAACTTTAGAAATTTTTATAATTCAATAATTCAAAGATACGTATTTTCAATTCTTTTATATTTTTCTGAATCGAATTAGGTCATATTAAAGACTAATGAAAAAAAATTTTCCATTTCATATAGTTACAAATAGTCCTTGATCAATTATCTTGTCATTTAGATTAATAAATACACTAGTTAGAACAGCCTCGTTTCATTACCCTCGTCGTCTTTTCCATCTCAAACTCATTTTCATTCGTAAGGAACAAAATCCAAAAATCGTTTCGCCCTATTACCCCTATTCTACAGGATCTATTGCTATTAATCCCGCAAATCTGGGGGAAAAAAAATAGAAGAATAGAAAAAAAAAAGAGAGAACAATATCGAATATACACACAATCGTATATAACCTCGAAATTCGATCAAACACGGGCAAACATTTGCGAACCGCTGAATGCTCACTATCATCACCCAAACGTATACTTGGCCAACAACGATAACAACAACAACAACAGCAGTAACAATAACAAAAAAATATCCGACAAAAAACATCGACGAAAAAAAATTCACATTTAATATTCCCTTGGAAAAACGAGAGTCGAGAGAGTTACTCGAAAGAAAGAAAGAAAGAAAGAAAGAAAGACAAAAAAAAAATACTCCATTTCCCTTTTATCCCCCGAACCATTTTTCATTTTGGTGGAACCAGCGTCGTTTTCCTACCGGATTCTCATTTCGCGCGTCAACAATACACGAGAGTTCCCGCAGCTTCGACGCGGTTTTTCCACGAATCGACACACGGGGTTAGGGGAGGGGGCTGTTTTCTGTTTCCCTCCTCCCCTATTTATTCGCCGACCATCCGTTGCCATACCACACGGAGGGGAGGAGAAGGCAAAAATGTATTTTTCGAGAACGATTCGCGGTAATCGGAAGTCATCAACTACCTCTTCCCCTCCCCGCACGAAAATGTTCGCTTTTTAAACGTTATTCGGCCCGAATCGGTGCTGGTGAATCGGTTGCAATTTTCGTGTTTACGCACAGGTGACACGACAATGGTCGGATCGGTGGCGATGACCGATGATTCGTGATTTTATACGGGAAAATTTCTGCAGCCTCTGTTCCTTCATATTGTTTCAACGAGTTGGGCTCGAAAGATGGGATTGAATTTATATATGATGGGGAAAAAGGATGAATTGAAGGTAAAAAGGAGATTGATTTCAAGAAAAGGGGGTAGAATTCGAGCTAAAAGAAATTGGAAAATAAGAATTTAATTCGGAAAATCTTCATTTAGAGAATCTTTTATTTCAAATTTCTCTTTTATATCTCTTTCGAGAGAAATCAACACGTGTAATTTATTCAAAGTCAATTAAATGCTCTCCAGCGATGAGAGTATTATTTCTAAAATGAGCAACCCTTTTTAAGCGAGCGACTCATCTCGAATCGGCCCGTTATTTCTCTTCCATTCGATATGCACGGAACCTCGATCCTTTATCCCAGTCGATAAGACTGTTGACGAAACCTCGAAAGATCTAGGGCTCGTCTCCGTATCGAGAAAACTTTCCTCCCCACTTTTCTTATTAACTAGCGCTAGTTTCGGTTGCGCAAGTTAGCTATAAAAATTCCTTCGTTTACACTGCATTACGTATTCGCCGGTTAAGCAACTGCTTTTCCGTCCCGTACAAAGCGTTTCAATCATAAAACTGAATTGCAATTTCTCTGTTTCGTAAGAAACTTTGCAACTATATACCTTTCTTCTTAAAAAAAAAAAAAATCGTTTCACAGAGAAAGGATACTCGATCGACGAAAATTTAAAGTTCCAAATTTTTCGAATCCTCCATTTCAAAGAATTCAAAAAGTTACAAATAACAACTCGAGCAACTCTAATTAATCTATATATATAATAAAAAAAATTAAATTAATCCTTCTTGAACTATTACAAAATTCTCGAAAATCCAAAATTCCAATAATTCCGTAGGAAAGAAAGAAAGAAAGAAAGAAAGGAAAAAAAAAATTAATTCGATAACCTGCCCGGATTACCACTGGGATTCCACGCTTAATTAAAGATTAACAATTCGCTTAAGCGCGCGATGATTAACGATCCTTCTTCGACCTCCTCTAACGTTTAATAACGAACAACGCGTACATCATTAAACTACTGCCCGATTAAACGCGCAAACTTTCGAAAGCTTTTCAACCCCTTCCCTCCCCTCTCTCCCTCCCTCCATAAAACCGATAAAACTTGGAAAATCGCGCGATACATCCTCGATCGAAAATAATTGCGAAAGACGCCGGTTTAAACCGATACAAGCAAAACTTGCGAGCACCTCGTAATCACCTCGATACAAGGAGGGGGGGTTAATTCACCCCCTAAACGTGCAAGCCCGATTTATAATGGGGGAGGTTGGTCTATAATTTGCGTGAACTTTACGCGGTAAGCGCAAAGCTACTTTGTTTACTTAATGCCCAACTTTATTCCATCAATTTAGAAGCAAGTTTGGATAAGTCCTGTTAAATTTGCATGTTTCCAGTTCGAACTCGGGTCCGTTACTCCCCGCTGTAACATCAATCATCCCTCTACCCATCCCTCTTTTGTATGTGTGCGTCTATGTGTGTGTGTGTGTGTATTATATTAGCCGGGTGTAATGTCGTTAATAAACCGAAAGTATCGAGCGTTGTTGAAAACGCTCGTTCACAAAGGTGAGAGAGAGAGAGAGACAGAGAGAGAGAGATTTGATTAACTTCGTGGGGAAGATTCGTGCGTTAAAACGGATCGGGGGAATCGAGTTAAAGAAGAATGGATTCGTTGTTTCATTTTTTTCTCGTTCGTCCATGATTTGTGTTGATCTGTTGAAAAAAAAAAAGGGGAAAGATATAGAGGCGTGACTTGAATGCAAGGTAAATGTTTTTTAACTGAAAAATTCCTTTGATTTTGAAAATATTTCTTCGATGACGAGTCGTGGATTTTTTTTATCGAATTTATGAAAGATAAAATTTTAGAAAGGAAATTGCTAAGAGATTTTGAAGATTCATTTTAATACAAATTGCGAATTTTCAACCTGAAAAAAGAAGAAAATTATCCGATTTTTTTCGAGCACATACTTCAAATTTTGTTAACTTTCTCTTTTCCTCTCTGTCTTTGTTACAAAGTTTGAAAAATTATTGGAAGACAGGATAGAAAAAAAAAATTCTCCCCTAATCAATCGAGGAAATTGGATCAAAATTCGAATTCCAAAGTAAAATTGATAAGAGGTTACTTTTATCTTTCCAAGCTTTTTCCCCGGAATATATCAATGGATTAAGGGTAGCAATCTCGAAGGTTTGATGGTGACCATTGGAGAAAGGCGGCCAGTCATTGCAAAGAATAGAAGAGCGACTCTCTGGGATAATATATGTCCCCATATCACCCCCGGGAACCAGAATGCATTCTCCGCCCGTCACTCACAAGTTTTCAATCACCCGACATGCAATTCGGGCCCCTTGATCCACCGAATTTTTACACGTTCCACGTGGTAACGAGACGCTTGACTTTCGATTCCTATCGAAAATTGCGAATCTAACCCTCGCATCTCCTCCTTTGATCCCACTATTTTTTGAATCCTCTCAAATATCTCTAAAATTCTATCCCACGAATATATAGAAAAAAGAAAAAGTAATGGAAAATCATTGGAAAATAAATTCGGGATAAAGTGAAAGATTAAAATTTTAAATTATTGAACGAGAAATACCAAATATAAATATTAAAATTCCAAAATATAATTTTATCAATACGAAAATACCAAGATTAAAATTCGAAGAATTTTTTCAAAACTAATTTAATAAATATTTACACACCTAGATACTCCTTTGCTTAACAATTTTTTAAACAAGACTCGAAAATTAGTGAAGAAAAACAAAAGAAATAACCAAAACGAAAATCCCACGAATATATAGAAAAAAAAAAAAAGAAAAACTAATGGAAAATCATTGAAAAATAAATCAAAATTCTGGATAAAGTGAAAGATTAAAATTTTAGATTATTGAAGGAGAAATATCAATATAAATAAGATAGAGGAAAGTACCAAGATTAAAATTCGAAGAATTTTTTCAAAACTAATTTAATAAATATTTACACACTAGATACTCCTTTGCTTAAAAATTTTTTAAATAAAAGACTCAAAAATTAGTGAAGAAAAAAAAAGAAATAAAACGAAAATCTCGATAAATAACGAGAAAAATATTAAAAATTCCAAGCTTCACGATCCACCCTGCCAATACCGAAAAAATTAGAACCCTTAGAGAAGATTGAACAAAAATAATCGAATGAGAAGAAAAACACATTGGATCGAATAAACATATATACATACGTACATCGAGAAGACACGCGCAAAGATTAAACAAAATATAATGGACGCGGGGAGATTGGATTGAGAAGAGTAGAAGAGGAGGTTGACATAATGGAGGCGTAACGGAGGTGCGAAGAGACGTCATACGCACTTCGTGTTCCCGCGCGATCGACGTGACCGGATTGCAGCCGTTGGAAACGATTCGAAAGAATTGCGAGTCCATCCACGTAACATAAAATATAGTAAATCGGGCAGAGAGTAATGCCTGGCTCGTAAATAACATGACATATGTTGGTGGAAGGCACGGGTGGCATGCACGCGGTAAATCTCCCCTTTCTCCGCGATCGATATAATGGCGGACGATTGCAACGTTGGCGCGGTGGCGCTGCGATCGATCGCCGAGAAAAGGGGAGGAAAGGGAGGGGGCTGGGAACCCTCGCGTTTACTTCGAAAACTTTCGCGGACGTGAAGGCTGCCAAGGAAGGGGGAGGGCCCTGCTATGCCCCTCCAACGATCAACGTCAAGTTTCTCTCCACGACCTTCCGCGGCAAAACACGGCTTCCGGAGTAGCTATCCAAGTCTAACCTCCCCTGCTCCCTGTTTCCGCTGGTTATTCGCGAGGAGAGGAGCATCGACATGGTCCTCCTCCTCCTCCTCCTCCCCTTCCTCGAATCCGCGGCTTATGTTCGAGAGGTGTTGAGGTGTTTTTCATTGTTTGTGTTTTTTTGGAAGAAGAGGGGAGGTTACTGGTTTTCTTTTTTTTTTATCCGGATAATTTGTAGCGTTCTCTGATATCAAAATTTTTTTTCGAGCAACAGTTACTCGAGAGTTTGGGTACTTTGAGATTTATGAATTTTTTGGATTGATGAAATTATTGAAGGGTGATTGATTGGGATTTTTTTAAATATTCTTATCTGTTGCTCGAAATATATAAAGATTTTTGTATTTTAAAGGATAATTATGATGAATGAATTATGATATTGATGGTGATAATTAAAAAGTAGGGAATTCAAGATTCAATTCACTTTTAAGATGACAAAGAGTGGTTGTAACGCGTCGTCTTTTTATAATCAACCGGATAGAATAGATAGAGTTGGAACCTTTGCCATCAGGAGCACGAGCAACGTTGTAAACAAGTTTGCCCGCAAGTTTCTCACTCCGCGGCATGAATGAATCAACTCATCCATTGAGAGATCAAAGCCACATTGCACAAGGAAAGTTAATATTCATCGATTAACTTGATCATTAGACACAACTCGGTAAATAATCATCTACCGACAGACGATCCTTTGTGATCAAGGGAAAAATACAATTATTTAAAAAAAAAATATTTGCGAACAGTAATGGAAATTCTAAAGATATTTTTCTAAGAATTATTTTCAAGAATTATCGCGAGAAAGAAAATTGAATCTACATCACATTTTCAAATTAATCCATGTTCTTTCAATATCGAACGATTTCTACCATTCAAAGAAAAAAAATTAACGCGCGTCAAAATTCTTCGAAATGGACAATAATTCTATAATAAAAACGATCCTCGCATCTGAAAAAATAATTCTTCAGATTTATTCCGCAAAATAATCATTCTCTTTCGATTCTCCGCGCGAAAAAGGGAAGGAAAAAGAAGGAAAGGGGGAAAAAAACAAACGTACCGCCATAAAACGGCTGAATTAATCCAGCCAAGTCGAGAGGAACCATTACGTAGATCCGTGGAAAACCTCTGGCAGAAGTAACCGGAAGCTTATGGCGGAGAGGAGGGAAGGGAGTGGCGTCGCGCGTGAAAGTGTGCTCGCCCGTGTGTTCGTATGCGGAAAAATGCAAATTCGTCGAGGATTACACACTCGCCAGCTAAGTGTCTAAAGGGATAATAGACGAGATCAAGGTTGGAAGGCACGGAAGCGATACAATCGCCTCCACGGTGATTCCAGCCGAAGCTTATTTAATTTTACGTCTCGAGCTGCGGCCATCACGCGAGATCCCAGTGGAAGATGTCGAGGGTGCTTCCGATCGATTTGGCAAAAATTCATCGCTGATAAATCGACCTTTCTTTCTTTCTATCCTTGAGTTGATAGAAGAATCGTTGATATTTGTATCTGTTTATTAATTTACTTCCAAAGTTTGGATTTTGTAACAATTAAATTAAAAGTTAACTATCTTCTATCTCTGCTTGAGATATGTAATTTTTATTATTAAGTATTCAGTAAAGTAGAAATATCTTTTTTCTTTTTTTTTTATCTTTGCGTTGATAGAAGAATCGTTGATATTTGTATCTGTTTATTAATTTATTTCCAAAGTTTGGATTTTGTAACAATTAAATTAAAAGTTAACTATCTTCTATCTCTGCTTGAGATATGTAATTTTTATTATTAAGTATTCAGTAAAGTAGAAATATCTTTTTTCTTTTTTTTTTTATCTTTGCGTTGATAGAAGAATCGTTGATATTTGTATCTGTTTATTAATTTATTTCCAAAGTTTGGATTTTGTAACAATTAAATTAAAAGTTAACTATCTTCTATCTCTGCTTGAGATATGTAATTTTTATTATTAGGTATTTAGCAAAGTAGAAATATCTTTTTTTCTTTTTTTTTATCTTTGCATTAATAGAAGATATTTGTATCTGTTTATTTTCAAAATTTGAATTTTATAACAATTAAATTAAAAATTAACTATCCATCTCTGTTTGAGATGTAATTTTTATCATTAGATATTTAGCAAAGTAGAAATATCTTTTTTTCTTTGCATTGATAGAAGAATCATTGATATTTGTATCTGTTTATTAATTTATTTCCAAAATTTAGATTTTTAACAATTAAATTAAAAATTAACTATCTTCTATCTCTGCTTGAGATATGTAATTTTTATTATTTAGAAAAGTAGAAATATCGCGAAGAAATCGTAAGTGAAATGATTTAAATTAACAGATCTATGATTAAACTTAAATGAAAAGTCTGAGATCATGAGAAATGTCATAATTATAGTATCAAAGGTTCCTCAACCGCCTTGCTTAAATTTCTTAAAGAAGAGATCGAAGAATTTCCCTAACACAATTACGCGGAGCGAGAGTTTCAACGAGTTTTAACGCTTGAAGAAGAGACTTGACGCTCGATCGTATTTTGTTTATCAGCAGGAATCGAGTAGGAATAATTTTTCAAGAGGAATATGCAATAAGGTTTTAATTTGAAAAAGTGATACGATTAATATAATTTTTCTCTTTCCACGGGTGCGTAGTATCGTTTTACACGCGAGGGACTTGTTTTAATTTTAATAATTTAATAGGGGATGCTAAAGAATTCTTGAAAAAAAACCGTAATGAGAGATTTTATTTTTAAACAGTGCCGTTATTTAATATTTTTATTAAAAAAGAAAATTACACGTTTTATTTTCTCGGAAGGTTAGTTACTTTAAACACAATCTCAATGATTATTATTTCAAAATAATAATATTCTTATTTATCAAACTGCCCTTTAAATTTATTCCCATAAATTATTTGAAAACAGGAATAGAAAAATAAAATAAAATAAATAAATCTTCGATACCTCGCTATATCGCGCGACAACGCAAATTTTATTTAATTGAAAAAATTAATTTAACCCAAGGAAAAATCTTTGCGTCTCTCTGTTGAAAAAAAAAAGAAGAAGAAAGAAAAAAATAAGCGACGATTTAACACACGATTTTCACAATATTTAAACGTGGAGTGGAGAGAAAATAATAAAATCTTCGTATATATCGTATCGCATCGTATAACGACAATTTTCAATTTCATTTCTTGAAATCCGTTCCACCGACAAACAATCCAACGGAACAAAATTAGCAACGATCGTTATTTATTCCTCCTATTCCTCACACTCGGCGACGAGTCGGGGATAAATAAAAACTAAAAAAAGAAATCCTCGAGCCGTCTTGCTTCGAACGGAAGCAAATGGACGGAGCTGGAGTTTAACGCTTAAATGAAAGAGAGATCGATTGATTCGACCTCCCGGTTTTCAATCTAAAAGTATCCGACGACACACACTCCCGTCAACCCTCGGTTTCCCATACAAATCCGATCGACGATTAATAATCTTCCCTTTTTAATCCATCTCCTTTTCGTCCACGTTCCTTGCACGTACACACACACACGCACACACGTATGCGATATATGTTAACAGAGGGAGAGAGGAGGAGAAAGAGAGGCAAAAGGCAAGGGGTGTATCCGGCCAGTTTCATCAACCGATTTCGCAATTATCGAAGAAATAAGGGGGACAATTGCATTTAGCTGCGACAAATCGTGAATCGTTGGACATGGTCGGAAACGAGGGACGCAGGGGGAGGAGGGAGAGGGAGACAAACAAGGGCGGAAACGTAATATGAAGTTCCAGGCTGCCATCCGTTAATCTAACGAGTTGATGATGGCCAGAAAACCGTTTTACCGATCAAGATTGGCTAGCAGTTAGGCCGGCCCTCGAAATTTTGACCGACTCTTGATTGCTTTCCTACTTCGTGCAGGGGAGGGGAAATTTCCCTATTTTTCAAGACCACAAACTGCCGTAACCCCGTCTTTGAAATCGAAATCGAAGGTTAGAGGATGGATTTCGGACAATGGAAACGGGATCGATGATAATTGACGTTAAAATCAAATTCTGGATGCTAATTGTTCTATGGTTGTTTTGGATCGTGGATGGAAGTAGGATGACATTTGGAATCGAATATTCCAACTTATTCTGAAATTAAGAATCGTCTTATCTGAGGAGGGATTGAAATATCTCTCGTTAAATTTTAACCAAGCTTTTTTAAACATAAATTGAAGGAGCACGTCTCGAATAACAAACTTGTCTAATTTAAAATATTGCCAAACTCTCTCTCTTTCTCTTAAAAAAATATATTCGAACCCGTTTCTGATTAAAAATAATTTTCCAAACAATTTCGGGAATACCCGAAAAATTTCGTCGATCCTCAAACGCGATATTCCATAAAATCATCAAATACGTGAAAATACGAGCAAATTACCCCAAAATTCGAACGTCAATAATATCAACAACAACAACAACAACAACAAATTATTCGAAATTCTATCTCTTTCTTTCAACCTCGACACGATCCATTACGATCCCAACATATCTCCGAGATTTTCATCGTCGGTCAATAACCATCGAATAAACATGGGGAAAAAATCCGCAAGAACGCCAGTTCATTCTGTCCCATAAAACAGCGTAACCGGCGAAAGTCGACGCTCGAACGAACGAGCTGGCACCGAGAGGTGTATCGAATAATACAGATAGAGAGAGAGAGAGAGAGAGAAAAGGAGAGGAAGGGAGAGAGGGAGAAGCAGGGGGATGAAACAGAGGGCGGAGAAGCGAGCAAAGCAGCCTAAGTGAAACGAATGTCGGTAGTTTCCCGAAGCAGTTTCGGGATGTTGTAACGGTGTCAACTTTGTCCATTAACCATCGATTTCTCTCGCCGCGTTAGCCAACTGGGCTGAACCGTTTACCCCCCCTCCCCCCTTCCCATCCTATATACCTGCAACTTCGTGCTTGACAACCTTTCGCAGTTTTACGCTTTTAACGCCAACTTCTTCTCTCTCTCTCTCTTTTTTTTCTTTCTTTCTTTCTTTCTTCACTCGCCGTGATGCGGCTAATTGCCACGGCTAATGAAATACAACGTGTCGAACGCGAGGATTCCCCGCGTTTTATTTTTCGCCCAAAAGGGGGAAATCGAGTGTTGGCGGTAGGAATTTCACGAATCGTTTCGTCTATTAGAGGCCAACGGCGCAAAACTTTTTATTTTTAAATTTCCTTCCCTCGATTCGATATCGCGGATACCAATTCTCTCCATTCTTTCTTCTCTTGCTTGATTTTCCGATTTTACTTACGTAAATTTTAATTATTTAAATATATTTTTAACAGAAGGTATATCAAATTTCCAAATCCTCTCGAGAAATCAATTTCGAGAAATTCGAATCAGGAAAAATCAAAAATAGAATAATCATAGATAATAATTTTCCTTCCAAAATTCCAAAACCTATCTCATCCGCGAATAAACGTTAAAAACCACAGCCATCTTCCCTCCGTCGCTCCGTTCTAATCTGTCGAAAGCTCCCCGAGCTTTTTGCGAAAAGGGTTAACTCCGCCCCTGTCACCTCTCCTCTCGGGAGATGAATATAAATAAGGGTATTAAGGCAATAACACTCGGCTTGGGTTGAGTCAAGAATTAACTCGAGAAAAGAGAGAAAGAGAGAGAGAGAGAGAGACTTATCACCGAAATTAGGTGTCCACGCGTGGAGAGCAACCCGCCCACGCACGAATCACGAAAACAACGGCGGTTGAACGAATGACACCATGAATATTTCAACGACTGATTTCAACCGGTGAATTAACGCCAAGGTAACGCGGCACACCTTGTTTTACGATACCTTGACAATAAGACCATAACGCCGGTTTAGCGAGTTAATCCTTTCGGGGTTGGAACGCGGCCTGCCTTGTTCCAACACTCCCCCTCCCCTTTTAATTAAGAGCGCAATCATTCCATCGTAATCCAATACTCGATCCCTTTCTCTCTGTCTCTGTCTGTCCTGTCGGGCGAAGTTGACGTCGTTCCAGTTAAAATTCGCCATAAAAAAAGTTTCGACTTGTCTTTCTTTTCATTACAGGAGAAGAGAAGGAGGAGGGTGTTAACTTTGGCCGAAACTTTTCTTGAAAAATGAATTTTTATCGGGTGAATATTAACGAGTTTGGGAAGAGTTGTTCGAACATCTGTTGCTAGTAGATGGACGGGATTAATTGTTGTTCGTGGACTCGATTTTTGAGAACGTTTGCCCCAATATTTGAATTATCGACGTTCAGAAATTATCGTATGAAGTTGTATAAAAAATCTGATGAAGTTTGAAATCGTCGAATTAAAGAAAGGCACAAAAGTTGAAGCTGCTTCTTGTTTCATCTCGATGTCTTATTTGGTCGTCGAGATGTAAGAATTTTAAGGCAATGAAATCGTGAATCGATTCAGACTTGCATTCTTCCCCTGAAATTATGTTTCTTTTTTTCGAAAATCCATTTCTGGAGAATAAATAACAAGAACAAAAATTACTCTTCTCTTCACACGACAATATCTCGAGAACCGGAAGTAGTATCGAGATAAACGAAAAACGTTTCAAAAAATTCCGTGCTTCATTCATCGACCGAAAATTCTTCGTCTTCGTGGTTCAAAATTTTCCTAATCTTAATAAGATTTCGTCAGATTTAAGGTGAATGGAATTGGAGACCGAGAGCCGTCAAAACACATCTAATTTTAAAGAGTTCCACGCTTCTAATAATCTTTCATCCGTTAATAAAGAATCCAAAAAAAGTTACATTCGATTCAAAGTAATTGTAAATTTTCCAAGTTATAAATAGAATATTAAAAACTTAATTATTTAAATTCCACTGTCGAGCACGCATAGATAGTCTCATAATCGATATCACAACACGGATAATTACAATGGACAAATATCCATTTCCTGCCTGAACACACATTGCTAAACACACAACGCCCATATATATATATAATATACATACACATATATATATACACACAGAGCGTAAATATAAACTTTCCAACACAGAAGGATAAACAACGGTAATACGAGAAGGTATGAAATATACTGTGACACGATATTAATGCGTTACGATGTGCGATAATATTACGAGCGTGACCAATTTTCGTGAATGTTCCCTTTGATGCTGTAATAAAGCAGTTTACCGCCGGCCGCGACACGTCTCCAATCATAAACTCCCGTTTTACAACCTTGAAACTTCTTCTCCCGTTTCCCCGATTATCGTTCCATGATGATCAGTGAACGTTCCCTGCACGCACACAACCCTCCCTCGTTTCAATATTAACCCAACGCGCTTTTCCGCTCGAGTGCCGCTTTAAATCGCGCCCCGATATTTTCGTACTCTCGATTTCCATTTTCGCCGATCCTCCAAACTAACCTTAACCTTTATTCGCCAATTCTCCATCGGAAAATTGGTAAAAAGAATAATCCGAGAATGTGAGAAATTTTAGGGACGAATAATATATAAGTTGAGGAGAAATCCGAAATTTTAATTAATTTTGGAAAATAACGAATTATTATCGATAATAATAATCAAAGATCTATATATTATAATTAAAGATATAATTATTATTATTATAATAATAATTAAAGATCTTTTAATTTTCGATGGAATATTCAGGATTAATTTTTTCTTTTTATGAGACAGAAATACGGTTTAAATATTTCAACGAGTATTCTCGATATTAAAAATTTGTTTCTATAGAAGAAGGGAAATATTTTCCTCGTATAATATATTAGCCGTAATGATAAGCAAACGTGCGATTCTTGTTTATATTTACCGGGCTCGGTATCGGCAAGTAAAACTATCGATATTACGTCACGAGGCTTTACTGGCGATCATAAAGTACAAGAGGAAGGTAGCGCGCGTCTCGTAAATACGATCCCTAATGCCACGAATCTACTCTACTCTCTTTTTCACTTTTTTCTTCCAGAATAATTCTTCCAAAGTTTCGACCACGTCGATGAATGAATATGGAAATTTCATTCTAAACAGAATTGGAGAATCTGAAACTCACCAGTGAACTCGGACATGCACGGCTGATAAACCCGTCTACGAGACCGAATCTACGTCTTAAAGAGAGAATCCTCGATCCCAAACTCGACTCTGTAATCAAAAGATCGTGGAATTTATATTTCATAAAAATTTTCCAATATCGATCGACAGAGAGATTTGAGATTGGGGATTGAAGATTTGCAAGAAACTCGTTCGCTTAATTTATTCCGTTTCAGAGATTCAAAATTTCGGATTTTGAAAAAATTTTTAAAACTTTCTGTTTTGAAACAACATTTCTGCGAAACAGATTTATTACGTTGAATGATAAATAAGTTAAGTTCTCCTAATGGAAAAATTTCTCTAAAATCAAAAAGCGAAAGGCGAAGAAACGACGAGAAACATTAAGAAGACGGTAAATCTAAATTCGCTTGCTACAAATACAGGACGAGTATATCCTATTAGCGCCATAGCTTTTCCGCGGTGGAAGCTGCTTAAACTTAATAGCGTGGAGCAAGCTTAATGTAAGATTTTTCTTTTTCTCTCTCTCTTTTTTATATATATATACACACACACACACTATATTTCGCAGTGATATTTTTTCCACGGACGGAAAGAGGGTTCAGTGTCAACGAGAAAAATCGAATGTCACTGTTACCTCGCAATGGTCTCGTGGAGAAGGGATAGAAGAGAACGTGACGCGAGACTTTGTCATCTCGAGAATGTCAAGAAGTTTAATGTAAAAATGAAGAGAAATTATAATTGTCACTTATTATTATTATTATAATAATAAAATGATTAAATTCAGAGGAAATTTAAAACGAAATTTTAAACCCAGACGAGGGAAGAATTATGTAAAAATTTCTTAACTTTCTTATAAAAATCTTTCCTAACTTATTTTTAATCGAAAATGTGGCACAAGTGGCAAAGTTTAATACCAATTTCTTCTCTTTTTATATATAAATACAAAACTATGTCTATCTTATTTTCAATATTCTCTTTCCATTGTATCTTCCGTTCCACTCAATTCTAATAAAAAAGAACGACAAATTCTTTGAAGGAGGAAAAAAATTAATCGACGAGGTATCATGAAGCAACCCCCGATGGCGGGATTAACATACTAATTAATTCATCTCGTTAGTTATTAATAATCGACATGATGGCCGTCCCGTATATATATATATCGTTTTTCGAACCCTCGGGCCGTTAAAACGATTCAATCAAACCGGAACGGATGTAAATTTGGCCGCGTTGTCCCGTCCCGTCGGCTCGCAGAGAATGGAAATACTTGGTCGCACGACCACTCTCCAATCTCCGCCGTATTTCTATCCCCCCGTATCGCGCAGGGAGTTATTAAGGTGTGCGCGCCGCGTTGTATTTAGCCGACACCCCATAAACACGTTGTCGACATTTGGTTTTATCGCGTGCTGCGCTCATCGTTCCCGAACCAACGAGGCTACGAGAGAGGCTCCATTGTTCGTAAGCGAAAACTGTGCCCGCTCTCCATCAACTTTCCCCGCAACTCCGATAAGCAAACGCGTTTCGACGCGTTTCCAATTTGCGCGCGCACATGGAATAATATCGTTTTTCACGCGTCAACGCGCAGCGAATTATTGAAATTAATACAAGTCGCGATGGTAAATTGATAATGAAATAAATCGATCGATCGATTTAACTGGAAATTTTGATCGATATTTCCTTTTCCGTCATTTTGTTGTCGATTTAAAAATTTTTGTCAACAATTTTAATTTGTAATTTGTCTCTTTAAACGGGGGATGCATTTTGTTTAAAACAAAAGAGAGAGAGAGAGAGTTAAAGCGGATGAATAATTTCAAGGAATTCGGTGAATAGAGAGGTAAGGTTCTGATACTTAACCTCTCGCTTAAACCTCTCTCTAACCAGAAACGATTTTAAAACAGACGATTATTGAAGTTCATCCACTCGAGTGTAACGATGATACTTCATGAGAAGTAGAAGCGACTATTCAATGTTGCACGAGAGTCGAAACCCTTTTTTCAAACTCTAAAGGTATTCCGTTTCGAATCAATGGATGAATTTGAAGATGAAATTGCTGACAAATCTCAATATTAATTGTACATATGTATATGTAAATATCATGCATAATTTTCATAGTCAAATCAATGCCTACAATTAGTTTTTAAGATATTCATCATTTTACAAAAAGAAAAATAAAGCATATATGACATATATTATAATTGCATGTATGTAGGTGTAATAGAATTACTAAAGACACGTGTCCTTAATGCTGCCTAATTGGTTATTATAAAATATATAGCCCAAATTGAAAGCAATATTTTGAAAATATTGCATAAAATAATAAACGAACTTGTGTTCTTATTCTTCTTTCTTCCCCAAAACTTATTACTCTCTCGTTTCCAATCCTACCATTCTTGGATTCAGAGATTTCTAAAATTAAACTCTGGAAAAATACCACACGATTCTATTGTTATTTCTTCCACTCGTTCAACTCGTAAAAATTTCCATCCTTTTCGAAAATAACAACTCTCGCGAGTTCTATTGTTCTCTCCATCCGTGGCGACAATCTAAGACGTTTCTAAATTGAATTCGCGTAGCCAAAAGGGAAACATTAGACACGACTCAACATCACGGCCCATCGCGAAACACGACTTCCCTCGTCTCGGGTTTCCGCCCGTTAATTATATTTCCAAAGACAACACGAGTCAGACCGAATCCTCCCTCCCCATTAACGAATTCTTTGTCGTGCCGCCTATAAATTTCCCACCCTGTCAAAATTCGCGTTTCATCCGCGTCGGCAAACAAAGGGGAACAGAGTTGGGAATTGGAAACGTTTAACCAACGCTCTCATTGTCCATCCAAGCATCCATCACGCGATCTTCAACTCGATTAATCCTCATTAAATTTCCCAACTGTCTTCACCCTCGGATTAATCCAACTATTCCACTTAACCGTACCGGCTCGTTACGTTTGAAGGCGAAAAGAAAAAAGGCAAAGAAGTGAAGAATTTCGATCTAGGAAAATTTTCAAATTTTGGATATTGAGAAGCGATCCGATAAATATCTCGAGGTTTTTCTATACGCGTGTCTGAGAGAGAGTGCGACGCGAAGTTCGATTCTAAATTTAACTTCAAAATTTCCATCACATTTGCCTGTAGATTACTATTTATAAGAGGCGTTTCATTCAAATCGAATATTTACGATTCGCTTGGGGAAGATTATTCACGAGTGAAACGTGATATTTTTGACGGGTTAAGACTGATGCAAGATTCTTCGATTCTCAGGCGTTTCTCATCTACGATTCTAAAATACGAATTTAAAAAATCGTCCTCCTTCTGCAGAAGCTGTCTCTCGTTATCAGATGGACGAATAACATCGAATATCCATAAGGGTGAGTTTCGAACAATTGTGCACAATTATACGGAAAAAGTTAGTTAGCCGAGCAGCTGTTCACACCGTTATTGCCCATCACTCCATTATGGATGAATCCCCCCGTTCATCAAAAGTAGAAACTCCTCTCCTCTTTGTCATCCGCCTCGTGATGAAATTCAGAGATTCTAAATTCTCCTTCTCTCTCCAAAAATCATTTTTGACTTTCAAGAAACAATCAAGCGATCTTCTAAAATTTTAACTTCCCCTTTTTCTCTTTTAGAATCGTTTCAATTTGAAAAAAACAAAATACCACGTAGAATTGAGATTAATCTAAAAATCCATTCGTCCCATCGAGCTTGCGTTGCTCGAAACCGAGTGGCAACAACGATACCCTCGCTTTTCATCCCCGAGTGATGGGCGCGCGACAGCGAGAAGGCTACAAAGGGTTGCGCCGATACCGAACGGCGGCCTTGATGGAGACGAGGCTTTTACAACAGCGGCGAGTATGTCGAGGTGAGAGAGGGCACCTGTGGCTGATGCACGATGCGCCCGTTACCGCAAAGTCTGCGCCGCTTTGCGTACACTCCATCGACGCGTTAAGGAAATCTATGGAAATTTCTTGGCTAAGGTAGAGAGGCCGCCGGCCATTGGCCTCCCGGCGCCCGATCAAAATGCCTCTCCTCCCTCTCTCTCTCTCTCTCTCTCTCTCTCTATCTTCGTCCTACTCGCTCCGACTACGAGTTTTAACTCGATTTTCCGATATTATCGGAGGGAGGGGCGGAGAACACGGGGTGGTTAACAGGCGTGAAGGGATGACGAAGTGTGTTGCGCGTAAGTTGGAATCTAATTGAAAAGTTTCCACACCTTATTCGTCCAGGCTCGAGCAAATTTTAAAGCGGAATCTTGGCCAACTAACACTCGAATCTTTTCTTCTCTTCATAATTTAATTATTCTCCCTATTATCAAAATTATTGTTATATATAATACTATCAAAAAATATATTTATATATATAATATATATTTTATTCATCCATGAATAAATATTTATTCATCCTCAAAATTTTAAAGGGGAATCTTGATCAATTAACATTCGAATCTTTTCCTCTCTTTATAATTATCAAAAAATAGAATTTTATTCATCCACGAATAAATATCCATCCAGGCTTAAGCAAATTTTAAAGGGAAATTTTGGCCAACTAACATTCGAATCTTTTCCCCTCTTAATAGTTTAATTATTCTCCCTATTATCAAAATTATTGTTACATATAATACTATCAAAAAATAGAATTTTATTCATCCACAAATAAATATCTTCGAGCAAATTTTAAAGGGGAATCTTGGCCAACTAACATTCGAATCTTTTCTTCTCTTCATAATCTAATTATTCTCCCTGTTATCAAAATAATTATTATTACATATAATACTGTCAAAAAACAGAATTTTATTCATCCACGAATAAATATCCGTCTAGGCTCGAGCAAATTTTAAAGGGGAATCTTTAAAAGGGCCAACTAACATTCAAATCTTTTCCTCTCTTTATAATCTAATTATTCTCCCTATTATCAAAATTATTGTTACATATAATACTATCAAAAAACGTATATTTTATTCATCCACGAATAAATATCCGTCCAGGCTCAAGCAAATTTTAAAGGAAATTTTGGCCAACTAACATTCGAATCTTTTCTTCTCTTCATAATTATCAAAAAATAGAATTTTATTCATCCACGAATAAACATCCTCGAGCAAATTTTAAAGGGGAATCTTGCCCGACTAACATTCGAATCTTTTCTCCTCCCGATAATTTAATTATTCTGTTATCAAAATTATTATTTTATTACATATAATACTATCAAAAAAACGTATATTTTATCCAGGAATAAATATTACGTATATTTTACTTAAGTACTTCGAAGGATAGAAAAAGGAGGAAGAAAGGGAGAGAGAGAGAAAGGAGGAGGGGAGTATTGGAGCCGTAAACGGGATTGTTTGTCGAAGAAGGGGCAATTATCAAGCGCGGTTTTCAACGGCGGAGCTCTTCGAGTCTCATGGTCGCCTGCACCACCTTGCCGTGGATATTAAAATCGATACGGTATGCGTTTGACTGGTACACCGTAGCCACCGCTATTACCGCACGCGGGAGCCGCACGAGCTCGTGCACACGGTTAACTGTTACCTCTATCTCCACCCCTCCCTCCCCTCCCCGCCTAACTGCTCCTTACCTCGATACACACGGGAATTGCAGTTGCAACTGCAGTTGCCCTGCATCGGACAAGCAACCGCTGAACGGTATGCCAGGCAAACGGCTGAGCGAAAGCTTGGATAGCTTCGTACGGTGCGAAACTATCCCGTTACTCGCGTTACCTTTTCATGGATAATTTTCAAAGTTGATCGAGACAAAGCTTGTTAATATATATATACACGATCTTTACGATTAGTGAGAATATTTTTTAATTAGCTTTGGTATTTATATCGATCTCGTTGAAATGAAATTGATCTTTTCGAAATTTGAAGGTATGCAAGTGTATATAAGTGTGTAGCTCGGAAAGAGGAGCAAAGAGGGAGAAGGAAAGAGGTTGTGCATTAAGCAGAGGGAAGAAGATCGCGTATAAACCGCGACATCGAATACTGTCCAAGACGCGGCGATGTCACGTAACAGGTGCTGCTAATAGCCTGTTTAACCGGTAGCCCGAAACCTCGCGTTCTCACGCCTCGACTAATTATAGTGGCCGCGTGTCTTAAATTCGGAGAGTGGCGCGGGCCTGCATTCCGCGGATACAAATAGGATTGGCATTCTTTTAATTTGCGACCAGGAAGCGATATTAAACGAAACTCGCGGAGGAAAGATCGAGATATTCTTTAAATGGGGAAAGTGAAAGTTTTCGAGAAATAAATTTTTTAAAAATAAGTATCTAAAATTTATAATTTTTCGATCGTGGTATAAATAGAGAAACGGAGAAAATCGAAATTGTAGATTTTGCAGATCGATCATCGTGCAATTTGCAGGATTTGTTTCCTGTTTATCAGAACGATTTATCGAATTAACCGTGAATAACCGTTACATAGCGGAATAGGTGTTTGCGAAACAGCTAAAATCTGCGATACACGTCGAGAGGGAAGTCAAATATTTTTCAACCAAATACTCTCCAAATATTTAAACGAGTGTGCTCGAAAGACTCGAAATTCCCAATGGTTACCGATCTCGAACAACAATACGCAAAAGCGCGCCAATCTTTGAAACGGCTTCTCCACAATTTTCACTCGTCCCCCAACTTTAAGCAGAAAACATTCCAAACTATCGATACAATTAATAATAATCATAATAAATAATCTTCCTCTTTCGAATATATTAAAAATTAAAGAAAATTTTCTTCTCGAGAATAAGGAAAATCCAATTCAACCCGTTCTCCGTTTTCTCAACTGCTCAAAAATTAACAACTGAAAAAAAAAGAAGAATCGAGTTTCAATGATTCGACGAAAATACGACGGAAAGTAGCCGGTCTGATGATAAACACCCTATCAATAACCAGAAATATCGCGTTGCCCGCCGCCAATTTCTCCCTAAATCGGGTTCAACATCCGCCAACTGCAAACCAGCCAGGATTTTCCGTATACGCCGCTTAATCACCCCGCTGTATCAAACGCCGTTCCCATTGTAACAAGCGGCGGTGGATGGAATACCAGTTGCGGAGCTACATTACATTTGATACTAATTAATTAGCTACTGTCACTTCCTACCAGTGTGTTCGTCATCCACCAAGGATTGCGGCGGGAGGGATGTATGTCAGTAGCTGGGGATAGTCGCGCTCGAATCACCGTAATACCTTGTGCGCCCGACATCCGCCCAAAATTAGACGTTTAATTGTCCTCGGCTGCGGATGCAACCGACTTGACAATTCATACGGGACGCTGTGCAAATCCGGCCGCGTGTTAAATGGGTCAGAATATCATTTTACTACTCCTCCGTCGCTCTCGTTTCCGCGCGGCTTCGAGCAGTTTCTAATTTTCGCTCCCTCCTTCTTCGTTACGTTGTGTATTTTCACGCGCGAGCATCGTGGAAATGTATCCTGAGAGTTGAATGACGAAATCGAGGAGGAACGTTCCTTAAAATCGAATCTTTGCACAAATATTCTAAAGATTCTAGAGAATATTTTTTTCGAGGGATCTTCTTTTGTTCTCGCGCAAGGAAAAATTATCATGGGATGCTGAGTCTTGATAATAAAATAAAATCCAAACGAGGATAAAATTGTTTTTGAATATGAATAATCGACGAGCTAATTAAATTGTTTCCAGAAAAATCGTCCAATTTTTGCAAATAAGAAGAGTCTTGATCCCGCCTTGTTTCCAATTTCAAAACGAATCCAGAAAATTGTACGACTTTCGTGAAAAATTAAAATCGTTCCTTTTCCACTCGCGCTAAATCCTTTATCGAAGAGGAACTCAACGAAGGAGAGGGGAGGAAACGCGTTTGGCGAAAGTTAGAAAAATTCCACGTCATACGTAGCTGATCTAACTCGGTAAATTGTTTCGAGTTTCGGTGGAAGGGAAGTATCTCTGGTGTGTACGGGAGTCTCTGTTTATTGGCAAAGAAATGGAAGTTAAAATTTTTACGAGGCAAGCAGAAATACCATCGAATCAAATTGTAATTTCGAGATGTTGCTTCGATGCACTCTTCGTTGAACGGAAAACACCGATTCTTCGGCGGTTCAACGCTTGGAATAATAATTTTCTGAGTGTGAAAATTTTTGCGCTCGGAGAGTGATAAGTTTTCATATATCAGTAGAATAAAAGTAGAATATATATTCGACATTTGGAATGGAGGAAGAATTTCAGTTGAATAATCGAAAGCTTCGGAGTAATTTAAAGGAGATCTTTATTTTATTTATCTTAGCATTTTTCCCTATCGTTTTGATGTCAGCATTCAGAACGTAGGTATCCTTTCAACAATTTAGAATTGATCTTTTGTATGGTTTTATATATATATATACGTTCAGTTCTCTAGTAATTTAAGAAATTGTGAGATTTAATTAAGAAACAAGGAGCGGGAAGATATCTCGAGGAGAACAAATTTTATCTCGGAATTAATCCTACCACGGGTCTCTTCTCCACGGTTTAAAAAGAAAGCCACGGAGACAAAAGAGGGGTCCCCCTTCCCTTTGTATACACACTGGCCAAGATATCAAGAGAAAATATGAAACTTTGTCGTATCAACTTGCAGAGAAGAGGAAACCGCGGGGAGGGATTTTTCAGAAAAATAACATATTAAGAGATTTTTTGTTTGATATCTCGAAATGTGTTTAGTTATCCGTATTCTCATTTACTTTCCCCCTTTGTATACAAAGTATTGCGCAATAAGGAAATCGTTGGAGAGTACATCGCAACTTTCTCGTTAAATTATTTATTTCTACCCCATTCGTGAAAGAATAACTAAACTTTTCTTGCCAACTCTTATTTTTATCATCGTATTTCTTATAATAAAATAGGGATTACTTTCACGCGGAAAACATCCCGTTTTCTCGTGAGAAAGATTGGAGGAAGATTCATTTGCAGTCAAGTTTTTATATTTTAAGAATTTGATTCTTTGAATTATAAGTTTCAAAGTTTTAATAGAATTCAAAGAATTTTTGCCTCTACGCTTGGATAATCCACGCTTGGATACGTTATCGTCTTTCTTCGATCTAGGGAGAACTAAGAAATTCTAGGGAACCCTAGAGTTAAATTATCGTCTCACGAATATTCCCATGTAGCCAAACATTGATTATTCATCCTTCGTTGCGTGTATCTGTGTGTGTGTCTGTATGTATGCATGTGTGTGTGCGTGCGTACATGTGTGTGAAACCACCAACGGAATACCAATTTAGATATCGTTCAACCACTATATACCATCCTTCTTACTTACAATATCCCATCTAACATTTCCAACCATCCGATAAATCTGAAATTCTATCGCTATCTAGAAGAAGAAAAGTAAATTATAATAAATTTCACGATATCTACGAACTTCCTAACGTTTTCCAACTCTACCCGAAAAATAAAACACACATTCCAAACTTCGTATCCGAATCGATAGGAAAATAATGTTCTAATGGGAAAACCCCAGATTCTTTATTAATCCCTCGTCCCTATACATTTCTCAAACTGCAAACATACTTTCTATAGATACGAATTTTGAAATTCCAACAATTTCATCTTTCTTATAACAATCGTCGTATAAATAAAAATAATCACGTTACGAAATATATATTGAGAATCGAGATTTCATTGAATCGCAAAAGAATGAAAAGAAAAAAAAAAAGAAAAAAACGTATTGAAAACGAAAGCTCAAAGTGCAAAACTTCGAGAAGGAAAAAAGGGATGGAAAAAAAAGAAAAAAGAGGAAGAAAAAAAGAAATAACAGTAGGAATCTTTGTTCATCACGGCCGAAAGAAATTAGACGTCGTTCAAAGCACGTCCAAACTACGTTTCCACCCCAATCGCCGTCTTCCCCGGAACTGATCCCTCGGTAACTAAGTTTGTACACGGCACGAATACAAAATGCCGGCACGCAATCAGCCTCGATTTGAATATCGCGCAGTTATAACGAGCGGGGTTGTGTACAACCCGAGGGGGAGGAAGATGTATCGCGGGCCACGCTTCTTTCTTTTAACGGTTAATGGTGACAGAGGGGAGAGAGAGAGGATTTATTGGCGACGGGGGACCGTGTTTCGAACCGGTTGGATCATCATAAAACGGTTAATGAGGGGGCGTATTGCGGCCGTCCATTGATACCGTAACCGCGAAAATTCTGCTTGCGCCGGTTAAATACGGTTTCAAACGCGCTGCGGCACGATGCGTATGTGTAACGAGGGGGGAGGAAGGGAGGGGGAGGGGGTGCGTTTACGAAATTTTGCGGCCGTTTCGTAAATGGATTCGAACGTTTGTTTAATCGCGAAATGGATGGATGGGACCTTTTCTGTCTTCGATTAGGCAACTGTTATTAATTAATCTTTCGTCCCATGGTATTAATTTAATTTTCGATCGAATCGATTTATTTTCGAAATATTTATGAATTTCGTTGGAATAAGCATTTCGAAAATATTTCCAATTTCTTTGAACGAATTATTGAATTATTGTATTGCCATTCAAAGTCAAAGAGGAGCGGATGGATCATTTCATATCATTTTATCGAAGAATTTCAATTCTTCTAGTGACTTGCAAATATAATTTTCATAAATTTTCCTCTTCGTATACAAATATGTATGTATTTGTGGAATAGAAGAAACGAAATTAAACTTTGCTTCACCCTTTCAAAGCGAGAAACACCCCACGAATCAACCTCACGCGAAAACGAAAACGGCACAGATTACTACCGAAACTACTTTCTAGGATAATCTGACAACGGACACCATTAATCGCTCCCTCGGCTCGCTTCCCCTTCTCGAAACCATTTACCATCCAAGAACGAACGAAAATTCCACGTGGAGGGGGAGAAGAAAGAGGGGCAAAGGAAAAAAAGGAAATAACGAGCGGAGAAGGAAAGAGAGGGAAGCGACGATGGTGGAAAACGCGAAAACAGTGGTAATCCGCGCTAACAATGCACAATACTTAACAGTATCGGTATCCCCCCCGATATCGCTCTTTCGCCAACGATCCGGAAAAAACTGGGGCCGCCGCCACGAGAAACACGGATCTTAATAAGCCGCGCCATTCAAACGTCCAGTTCAAACGGCCTAAACCTAACGCGGGGGAGGGGAGGGGGAGGAGGAGAGGATTACCGATGTGCCGAGAGTGAAATTCTACAGATATTTCCTCTCTCCCGTCGAAAACGACGGGCCAGGTAAGCGTACTTTCTGCTTGTTTAGCTCTCCACGTTGGATTAATCCGTCTGTCGATGGGGGGAGGGGGTAGAGAGAGAAAGAGAAAGAGAGAGGAAAGGGAGAAGTGCTGGCGGAGGGTGAAGTGAAACGAGAGAGAGAAAAGAAAATAAAAAAAAAGAGGAGGGGAGGGGAGAGAAGAGGATGCGTGCGTGAACGAAACGTCCGCGAATATATCCTGAAGGGGGAGCTCTCCCGAACTGACGAAGGCGCGGCAGGATTTGTGGCCTTGATTTATGCCGAAACTGGCGCCGTTTATTATCGGTACCGTTGGATGTGTGCATGCGTGAAATTGGAAACGCAGACAAGCGTCCATGCAAATTTAACCCGTCCGTCTGCCTCCGCACGCTATTCACCGGGCCCAGCCGACAAAGAAGGAACTTTACTGTCTAGCCCGCTCACCCGCCCATTCCCCACCCCGTTGGCCACCCCCGTCAACCGGCCTATAAACCGCTTCCTTTCCTTCCTTGCCTCCTCCTCCCCCCTTCCCTCCTATCCTTCCGCGGGCTAAACCCCTTCCGTATTATATCTGGACTGAGGAGGAGGAGTTGGAAGGGAAACGAGTTCAACTTTTAATCGTCTTGGTGGAGGAGGGAAAGTCGAATGTTAAAAGAGAATTTTGGCGGGTAAAAGGGATGATTATTGTTAAGTTAATAATTTGAATTATTGTTTTTCTATCGTCTGGAAAATTGGAATTTTTTCCACAGATATTATTGTTTGAAGAAATATTTTTATTGAGTTTCTTTTCCAATATTTCTTCGTCTTTTCCTCCTCGATGGAAAATTTAAAAATTTTTCCTAATATAAAATAGGCGGGGGTACGATCCTTGTACGTATTCTCCGACTCGTAAATTCAAATTGAAGGAGGGAAATTCAATGGAAACCGGTCGTTCTAGACTCTCAAAATCTATCAGGCTCGAAACTCTTCGGCTATCGACTCCGCCTGTAGTAGGCAACCCGTCAAGTGACCCGATCAAATAGAACCTCCTTGCTTCAACGCCACAAGCATCCTCCTCGAGTGTACACCCTCTTCAATGCACCACCTCTCGCGCAAGGTCTGCGAGAGAAGGACCCAGGTTCCACGACAATGTCGCCGGATTTATCAATGTCTTCGGTAATTGATGATGGCCATCACGAGTCCGAGGCCGTTGCAACGTCATCCAACGGCGAGGAAAAGTAATGTCACGCCGGAAGAACAGCCTTGGCCTGGCCGAGATGCATTTGCATAAACTTCACTGTTCCAACCATGTTTGGATGTAGCAAAGATTAATTGCACTTGTCAATGGACTTTATTTAATTACGAAGCTAACAAAAATTACGTATTCTTCTCTCTTTGACTTAATCTCTTTCGTGATTATGGTTAGTTATAATTATTTAAATTTAACAAAAAGATTGATACTCATTTATTGTCTATCCATGAATTAATTATAATTAAGTTCAATTAGAATCAATGTACATTCTTTATGATTAATTGTAATTATTTGAATTTATCAAAGATTAATATCTATAATTAATTAAATCCAAATAAGATTTAACATACATTATCCATGGATAAATGATCAACAATTATTTCGATTCATCAAGAATACACATTTTTGTCCATTGAATATATAATAGTCAATTATTTAATAATTATTTAAATTCAATTAGAGTTCATTCTTTCCCCTTCCTATGATCATCTATAATTATTTAAATTCAACAAAGATTAATGAATATTCCTTATCCTAGCGGACTGAATTACAGTCAGCTACTATTCGAGCCTAACAAAGGCTTAATACATTTCTCCTTAATAATTCCCCAACTACAATCCAATAATCCTTATTTTAATCCAACAAAGATTAATATCCATTTCTCGTCCGTCCATCCATCAACTACAATTATTTGAATCCAACAAAGATTAGACTCTTATACTCTTTCCTTCGTTGTCCATTGATTAACCGATTCTTCCTTAATTATCGTCTAACAGTAGTTGACGGCCCAGTGACGCCTCAACGACAACGTTTCTCTCCTCGAGCGAGAAAACGGAACGCCGCTCGTGCGATCGGTCTCTCGGTTGAGAGATCGCATATTACAACGATACGCTCCTATTCTCGCGCCGTTACTCGCCACTTTTATTTCCGCGATAGTGTGCCACGCTCCCGTTGCGCGGTATCCGTTCTTTCCACCAGATTTCCGTCTTATTGTATCCACGGCTCGCAGTATGCTGATAAGAGGGCCGCCTCCGGCCGTAGAAAGGAGGCGTCGATGCAAGCCTGTAATCTCGAGAATTTTATCGTATAGAAAACACACTTTTACACGGTGTATCGAATACACCACCTTGCTCCGTTCCGTTCTTCCATGTTAATCGATTTATCTCGCGGAGGAGTTGGATCGTTGAATCGTGATCACGAATAAAAATCGCGGCTATTGTTTGTATCATCGTGTTCTCAGAAAAATTCTCGACTCGTGGATTTCTTCCTTTCTATCATCGCTTTGATTTATCTCTCGAACGTATCCATCCATAGTTCATTTCAATCGAGCAGATGTGGATGGTTATGGAATAGAGTGAGAATTCGATTCTTACTTCTTTGAGATTAATACTTTAATCGTTCATTTTCGAACGATTCACATCGTAGAAATATCGAAAAAACAAATCGAAAACCCATATAGTTTTGGAAACTATATCCAAGAGACACGACCACTTTTATTGTCCGGCGAGAAATATCGTTATTTTTGCCACGCTCGCAATCTCGCTCCTAGATATAAACCGGCTCGTTCCGATGCAAAGTTTCATCGCGTGTTACGAACTGTTATCTTTATTACGATCGTAACGGCGCGAGAAAATCGTACCGCAGCGATGATTTCGAGCAGAAGGAGCGAGAAAGAGGGAGAGAGGGAGCGAGAGAGAGAGAGAGAAAGATTTCGCTTCTATTTTATTTATCCACCCCCGGTCGGTCAATGAAATATTCAAATATTTCGCCTGAACCGAGGCACAATAGAGCAACGAAGCAATACGGCTGCTCATGATTTATGACTTTACGTAGGTAGAGAAACGATCGGCTAGAAACCGGCCAACCTCGTGTTTCTGTGCTTTCAGCTTTAAAAGATTTATAAGAATGCGCCAAATGGTTCACAGCGTCACTGGTTCGAGTCGTGTATACATATTCGACAGTTTCCAAAAAAAAAGAGAGAAAGAGAGAGAGGAGGGGAGGGAAAAAAGGATGCGAGTGCGTCCAAGTGCAATATGTCTCTGAATAGAAAATGAAATGCTCGTGGGAAAATATAGCTTCAAAAGTATAGTTTCGTTAGCGTGTTTTATTTAATATATTTCGTGTATATTATATATTGGAGAGAAGGGGTTGATTGGGAAAAAGAGATACAGATTTGGTTATAATTTTGAAATTTTATTTAGATCGTATATATAGACGTTGTGAGTTTGATTCGAACGAAAGATGAATTCATAGGGAAATGGAAATTGTTTGAAATTTATTTTCTCCAACGGTTAATCCGAATCTTCTCGATAAAAATTAAAATATTAAAAATTGTAAAACGAACGATATTGATATGTTAGAATCTAATCTTTTAGCTGAGGGATAATTATTATCGAGAATAATAATAAAATAAATATCGAGGAAAAAGAATGGAAAATTCAGAATTATTTTGAAATCGAGACTCGCGAGATACTCGAACCCGTCGCTAGTTATGATGATTTAAATTAAGAAACGATGAAGCATTTCGCAAACAATAGAGGGTTTATTTCGAAGCAAAATTGAGCGTGGAGAGAGAGAGAGAGAGAGTAAGAGAGAGATAGATAGAGAGAAAGGGAGGGGGGCAACTGTTGCAGTTGTTTAGAAGCGGATCGGTGAAACTGTTCCGGCTACTCCGTAACATTGCGAAATGCCGTAAAGTCCCACCGTCATATTTCGTTATCACGAGCAAATATTGCATAAATATTGGCAGTTCGTACGGCGAGCACGAAGAACGTGAGTAAATACGAAAACAATGATATATGGAAGTCAAACAAGCAAGTTGCGCGCCCCCTGTCGTCACCCTCGACGTCTATCGAGATCCAATATAAATAAAACGACGGATTAATTTATCAGTTTTTGATAGAAGAGGAGGAGGAGGAGGAGGAGGAGAAGGAGAGGAAAAGCATTCGAACAATTCGAATTCGTTGGACAATGAAGTGCAATGGAAATAGCAACTTTCTGTTTGAAAGAGAATTAATTTAACCGTTTTAAAATTATACGCGATATTGTTTACGTGAAATATCTCTGTTCAATTCAATATTATGATAACTGGTTTAATTAATTTTCACGTTTAGATTAAAACGATTTGAAAAGTATGCGAGTATTAGATAAACGGTTGAATACGAATAAATAATAATATGTATAGGAATTGGGGAATAATTAATTGTCACGTGGCGCTAGTATCGCGTCATAGGACTCTACGATATCAATGATATCAATTATTTCTACGATAAATTGTTAATTTTCAGTATTTAGATTGATTAAACTGTTTCGCGTCGACAACTTTCAATTAACCTTTTCATTTAGGCCAATATGATCCAATTGTCTCTCTTCTATTGGACCAGAATTGAATTTCTTGGTATAACATGAGACGCAGCAGGAATTCTTTTAACTATTTTCAAAGCGTATATATATATATTGGATAGAGGAAATTATTTTGGGAAATTTATATCAAAATTTTCGATAAACGTAATTGAAATTGCTTTTGAAAATCTTTCCACGAGAAATTATAAAAAACGTAATTATCTTCCACCTTCGAGTTCTGAACTCGCTAGATATCTACATACAAAGTGATATCTTTTTAATTCCATATTTCAGATACTTCAAAAAGAACAAAAATTATTGATATCCCCGGAAGAAGAATTTCTGGATCCATTATTTTATTCTCTCGTTCAACAATTCCAACATTCTGGACCATTTTTCTAAAAAAACGAAAAAAAGAAAAGAAAAAAAAGAAAAATCATCGCACAAGTGCTAATCGAATTCTCATCCCCGTTCTATCGACCCCAATTCGATTTCTCAAGTGCATATCGAACTTGATCCTTAATTATGACCACGATCCTCGAAAACAAATTCAGAGAAACGCGCGTAATTCACACACGCGTGTGTGAATTTGCATATTTGTGGGCGCGAAATTGGAACAGGGAGGAATCGAATTTTCTGAAAACCTCACCTGACAACAAATTTTTCAAAGAAGAAACGAAGGAGAATGGGAGGAGGAGCAGCTCGTCTTCGCACCGTACGAAAACCTCGACTCGTCACATCGTACGTGCACGCGCGGCGCGAGAGAAACTCGTACGTGAGCTTCGAGTTTCGCCCGATCGAATTTTGCGCCACTTGTAGTGCGCGCCACTGTATCGCCCGCTCCCTTCCCTAAATTTAATTTACCAACGCGCGAAACAACTTCCATTCCTGCTTCTCCCCCCGTTCTTTTTTTTTTTTCTTTTTTCTCTCCTCTTTTTTTTCTCTTTCCAAATCGATCGTGGAATTTATCCTGTGGATCCGGATATGCGTGCGCTCGTTGAGGATTGCATTGTACGAGTGCATGCACGAGCGGGCACACACGTGGAATAACGCCGTTGGAATAACGTGCAGCGAGATTCATCGTAGCACGGTCAAATGATCGTGAAAATATAACAGGGGCACGTGTAACGGGGAAAATGGAATATGGAAAGATAGAAGGAGAGGAGTAAGTTGAAGCAAATAATAGGGAAGGGAAGTATCTCCATAAGTAAATATTATTTTCAAGATATTATTAAGTTTTATTTGTAAAATCATGGACGGTATGTTATTTGTTCCCGTTATTTGGATTCCAGGTAAATAAAATATTTATCCTACGTTAAAGATAAATTGAATTTTTATATTCGATTCGAGTTTTTCACGATTCGTAAAACAGAATTTTGTCAATTTTATCTCAAAATTATCTCCATTTTTTTTTTCCTTTCTTTTTTTCAATTATCAAAGTTACGATAGAATTAACTCGCGTGCCACGAGTGCCCTGAATAAACGCGGAAAACCGATATAAACCGTGTTTGTATCAAGGGAAGAATTTTCAGCCGAGAATCTATGATCCTCAATATTTCGCCGGCGTAGCAATCAGAGGGAAAACTATAGATAAAACGGTGACACCGGTACTTTCATTAGTCTCCTACAAAACGCGTGAAAACCGTTGCGTGATCTCGCATCAATTAATCCTCCAGTATCGTGTGACAAACGCAATACAATAGTTTTACGAGTGTCTCAATTTTTCTTTTTTTCCTCTCTTTCTCTGTCTTTCTTTCAAAAACCGAGCATGAAGAACGTAATAATTCGAAGCAGTTTTGAAAAATCGAAAAGAGATGATTTTAGAGAGACGTTTTAAAACAAAAGTTATCCATAAAATTCCCATCGAAGCTTATTTTTCTTTATCCAGAGTTTCTTAGCAGTTTCCTAGTTTTAGAAAAAATAAGATGACTCTATTTCCAAGATATGAAACCTAGAATATTTCTTAATTCACCTTATTTAAAACTCTTATATTTCTGTTTAAAATTCTCTAAAATTTTCTAAACTTTTATTTTATTAAATTATTTTATTAAATTATTTCCCAATTTTATAAAAATTTAATAAGATATCTCTCTCTTTCTCTCTTTCTCTTTCTCTGGCCAATAATCTCTAGAATTTTCTAATATTCCTTCAGCTTCAGAAAAAATGAGAAAGTTTTTAAAAATGATTCTATCCTAGAATTCCAGCAGGAATTAAAATTAAGTTTGGACACCTTTTTGCCGTTTCGCTCCAGTTTCTGAAATTTTAAATCTTCGAGCAATCCGTTTCGAAACAATTCCACCAGGAATTAAAATTAAGTTTGGTCACTTTTTGTCGTTTTGTTCCAGTTTCTGAAATTTTAAATCTACCAGCGACCCGTGTCGAAACAATTCCGCTAGAGGTAAAAATTAAAATTAAGTTTCGACGTGGACAGATGCAACGAGTGTAAAAAAATTCTATCCTTCGAACTGCGAATGCGTCGTGCAAAAGTGTCGTGTTTTTATCGTCGAACGCGAACCGTGTCATCCACTTTTTCCGCCGACGAAAAGTGAGGAGGAAAAAAGAGAGAAAGAAAGAGAAAGAGAGAGAGAGAGAGGGAAAGGGACAAACCGTTTCTCGCACGCCAGAATTTTGAACCTGTGATTAAATGCATGAGGCGACGGTGAATTAGATTAAGTACTCTTGGGCATAGATCGTGCTTCAGGATTTTCACTCATCCCCTTTCCGATTCCTCGTCTGGCTGCTTCATCGCGACGTACACCCGTTCTGCCGCTCTACCACTCTATACCTCCTCCTCCTCCTCCTCCTCCTCCGTGTCTCTCGCGCCTCTTCACCCCTTCCGTGCCACTCGTCGCTTCCCCTATCCCGGATACGTATGAAATAGAGTGGATAGGGGAAATTCATTGGCTTGAAAATTTCCACGAGCCACGAGCTGCTGCTGCTCCAACTAGGATGTTGACACGCCAAAGCCAACCCTCCATTTCCCGAAGCTTCGATTGTCAATTTCATTATCACATCGTTTCATCGAGAATCCACTTGCAAGCATCCCTCTTGGGATCAGACGGTTATCTTTTTTGTTAAGGAAGAAAGAAAACGGCGAATAAAAAGCGCAAAAGCACATTATTTCTTGAATATCGCCAAGATATTCGTCAAGATTCGCTTCAAGGATGATATATTCCTTCGCGAGGAAAGAATATTTCTCAGTTTTGTTATCCCTAGGGTGGAAACACGTTCGTTTTTTTTTTTTTCAGAGAAACGCGGCCGAAACGTGGTGTTTAAAATTTCAATTCGCGAAGCGAATTTGGTACCTGTTGATTAGATAAAACGTCGCGGTAGCGCTGATCGAACGTTTAATTCGGCTGAACGTTTAATTCGATCCGATTCGGGGGGAAGGGAGAGAATTTTTTGGCTAGGAATTTTTGAATATTAGAAAAAAGAAAGAAAGAAAAGAAAAGAAAGAAAAGGAAAACTTTGAAACGAGTTTTATATTATTATTCCGTGAGGATATCAATAGTCAGATATTGGAATTTATTTTCTTATTAATCGATTTTTACCTTTTTCTCCTTTCGATTCCTTTATTTCTGATTCTTTCGCGATAAATAGATAAAAGATTGCGCAAACAATCAGCTTGAATTCGAGTTACGGAGTTTATGGATTGACGTGTTTTCGTATAAAACTAACGTTTTCACATATAACAAAAATGGAAAGAATTGCAACGCAAATTCCTTTTTCTTTTTTTCTTTTTTTTTTTTTTTGGAAAACAAATGTATTCTCCTTTCGCGGATTTAATGAAATTAGCCCAACGATTACGCTCGGCATTTTTAATCAACGAGCGACGAGTGAGAGAGAAAAAAAAGACACCTATTCAAAGCGGCGCGGCGAGTGAAATGTAAATTCGGCCCGATTTCAACCGTACAATTGGCCGCGCGGGAAATATCATAAACTGATAAGGTCCATATGCAAATCTCGATACGGCGCGGCGAGCCGTATACCGCATACTTTTTATCGCAGATGTTACGCGATCCGATCGTGAATCAATTTTCATCCCCCGTTGTGCCGGACCGGCGCGAGAGATTCCGATTTTTCTACATCGATTAACCGGGAAAACAGAAATATCCTACTTTCCGCGGGGCTTCATCGTATAATCGAATTTTTCAACGGCGATGTTCGTTCCGATGATACTCGCGGGCGAAAAATTTTTCTTTTTTTTTTTTTCTCTCTCTTTCCTCTTTGATAACTCGATACATCATCGTATCACCCCTCGCTCCTTTCGCTTCGAAATTGTTTAATTGCCACAAATTTTTTTTCTCCAATTTCTTTCTGACGAAAACATGTATATGTTGCATGTCATATCGTATGATATTAATATTTTGGATATAGCTAGATATGATTGAAAAATGAAAAAATTGAGTTGGAATTTGACTAGTGGATTGGAAGAGGAGGAACTGATAAAAATAAGGAGATGGAGGAATTGATAAAAATAAGGAGGAGGAGGAATTGATAAAAATAAGGAGATGGAGGAATTGATAAAAATAAGGAGATGGAGGAATTGATAAAAATAAGGAGGAGGAGGAATTGATAAAAATAAGGAGGAGGAGGAATTGATAAAAATAAGGAGATGGAGGAATTGATAAAAATAAAGAGATGGAGGAATTGATAAAAATAAGGAAGAGGAGGAATTGATAAAAATAAGGAAGAGGAGGAATTGATAAAAATAAGGGGAAGGAAGAATTGATAAAGAAAAAGAAAAAAGATGGGAATAAAAAGCGAAGGTGAGAATGATGAGCAAAATGAAGATAACTTAATAATAAGGGGAAGAGAAAAAAATGTGGTAATAAAAAAGAGAAGAAAAATGTCTTTTCCTTAATATTGGAGAAAAAAAAGAGAAAGAAAGAAAGAAAGAAAGAGATCCTTTCGAGCCGACATAAAAACACCGACGATTCCCAAGACACGTTCCAAAAATTTAATATCCTCCTCATAAAAATAAGGAGATGGAGGAATTGATAAAAATAAGGAGATGGAGGAATTGATAAAAATAAGGAAGAGGAGGAATTGATAAAAATAAGGAAGAGGAGGAATTGATAAAAATAAGGAGGAGGAGGAATTGATAAAAATAAGGAGATGGAGGAATTGATAAAAATAAAGAGATGGAGGAATTGATAAAAATAAGGAAGAGGAGGAATTGATAAAAATAAGGAAGAGGAGGAATTGATAAAAATAAGGAGGTGGAGGAATTGATAAAAATAAGGAGATGGAGGAATTGATAAAAATAAGGAGATGGAGGAATTGATAAAAATAAAGAGATGGAGGAATTGATAAAAATAAGGAAGAGGAGGAATTGATAAAAATAAGGAAGAGGAGGAATTGATAAAAATAAGGGGAAGGAAGAATTGATAAAGAAAAAGAAAAAAGATGGGAATAAAAAGCGAAGGTGAGAATGATGAGCAAAATGAAGATAACTTAATAATAAGGGAAAGAGAAAAAAATGTGGTAATAAAAAAGAGAAGAAAAATGTCTTTTCCTTAATATTGGAGAAAAAAAAGAGAAAAGAAGAAAGAGAGAAAGAAATGCTTTCGAGCCGACGTAGAAACGCCAACGATTCTCAAGACACGTTCCAAAAATTTAATATCCTCCTCATAAAAATAAGGAGATGGAGGAATTGATAAAAATAAGGAGGAGGAGGAATTGATAAAAATAAGGAGATGGAGGAATTGATAAAAATAAGGAGATGGAGGAATTGATAAAAATAAGGAAGAGGAGGAATTGATAAAAATAAGGAGGTGGAGGAATTGATAAAAATAAGGAAGAGGAGGAATTGATAAAAATAAGGAAGAGGAGGAATTGATAAAAATAAGGAGGAGGAGGAATTGATAAAGGAAAAGGAAAAGATGGAAATAAAAAGCGAAGGTGAGAATGATGAAGAAAATGAGAAGAAAATAACTTAATAATAAGGGGAAGAGAAAAAAATGTGGTAATAAAAAGGAGAAGAAGAATGCCTTTTCCTTAATATAGAAGAAAAAAAAGAGAAAGAAAGAAAGAAAGAAAGAGATCTTTTCGAGCCGACGTAAAAACACCGACGATTCCCAAGACACGTTCCAAAAATTTAATATCCTCCTCATAAAAATAAGGAGATGGAGGAATTGATAAAAATAAGGAGATGGAGGAATTGATAAAAATAAGGAAGAGGAGGAATTGATAAAAATAAGGAAGAGGAGGAATTGATAAAAATAAGGAGGAGGAGGAATTGATAAAAATAAGGAGATGGAGGAATTGATAAAAATAAAGAGATGGAGGAATTGATAAAAATAAGGAAGAGGAGGAATTGATAAAAATAAGGAAGAGGAGGAATTGATAAAAATAAGGGGAAGGAAGAATTGATAAAGAAAAAGAAAAAAGATGGGAATAAAAAGCGAAGGTGAGAATGATGAGCAAAATGAAGATAACTTAATAATAAGGGGAAGAGAAAAAAATGTGGTAATAAAAAAGAGAAGAAAAATGTCTTTTCCTTAATATTGGAGAAAAAAAAGAGAAAGAAAGAAGGAGAGAAAGAAATCCTTTCGAGCCGACGTAGAAACGCCGACGATTCCCAAGACACGTTCCAAAAATTCAATATCTTCCTCATAAAAACTCCACTAAAACCGTCCAACGCGATACAACTAGCCCTGGCAAAGCGACAATGGCGTCCGACACGAATGGCACGACGCGACCCTGGTGGGTGTGAACGTCGAATTTCACGAGGGGAACAACGAAAGGGATAAACGAAGTTTCCCAAGGAAACATCAACACTTGCAACCTTGCCGCTGTGAAATTTCTTGCCACGCTTTTGGAAAACGTTTCATCAAGTGACGCACGGGAAACAAGTGTCCCCATCCCTCTTCCTCTCCCTCCTTCCGTGGTTCAAAAGGCCTCCTAATACAGGTCTGTCGCCTGATAAAACCTCTCGCGCCTTCCTCTCTCCCTCTCCAACTCCCTCCCCTCCCCCTCGAGCGTTACAACAAGTTTCTACAAGGATTACAATCGTTCCCTCCTTTGGCCGACTTTGCAAAGCGGTGCCCGTCGTCTCTCATTCGCCGCCTCCACCGCTTTAGTTTAGCCGAACCTAATAAACAGCCCGTTTAGCCCCACGTCTAACGTTATTTTGCTTTGCGACGTGTAGCCCAGAGGCATTCGGTTAGTCACTCAGACACACACACACACGCATACACGTATATATACCTGGACACATACCGCGCGCACGGAGCCCGCTCATGTCACATTTCGCGCGAGCTACGATTATAAAGCTTCCTATGCTGGGATTCCATGCTGGCCGTTTATTAGGGACAGCGGCGGATTTAACAGAGGTGTCCAAACTCTGAGAGAAATATTACGATTAAAATATCACAGATTTTTGGCAAATGTTTTTGTTCTTTCTCTTTTCTCTTTTCTTTTTTTTCTTTTTTAGGAAGGGGGGAAAGAAAGGGGATTGAGAGAGTGAGAATTCTTTCTTGTTCGTTTTTTTTAATAGCCAGTCGTTCGCGTGATATCATAGAGTAATCCGATTGTCTCTTAAAGGGATCAAAATAATTGTTCGTCAGCTATTTTTTTCTTCCACTATTTTTGCTTCAGAGAATCGATTCCAAGGATAAAACGTAAAAGTTATTATAATTGAAATGAAAATAAATGTAATTTTATAAGTTTACGATAGACGAAACGAGAAAGATACTGCGTTTTTTGTAATTATTTAAGATATTCCGTATGCGAATTCGGAAGAATATTGAAAGGAAACAAGTTAAAGATTGGAATATAATTCATAGAAGATCTAATTGAAAAAATTATTAAAGATATTTCGATCAATTTGATTAAAATTATTTATTTTTCAACGTTGCAAATGGTAATTGGGAAGAGCGTGTATCGAAAGAGAGCTAGGATGATTGCAAATTTTATGAAATCTTTGTACTTTCGTATCACGTTGAAAGGAAAGATTTCAATGATATATATATATATATATTCGAAATAATTCTGAGAAACAACTTTTCGCATCAAGACCTCAAAGACGAAAAATTCTCCCTACTTTCGAGCATCAAAGGGAAAGAGAACCGAGGATCCTTGCTCTCAGACAATTTAAAGGAACGAAAATACTATTCTGAAAGAGTAATAGAAACTGTAACTCCTCCGTGGAAACGGGGACCAAAAGGACCCTTTAACTCGATCTTAAATTTCTAAGTCGATGAATAAATCTTTTAACAAAGCTTGCAATATGACTCGTACCATTGAAACGTACCTCGCTTTTTTCCCTTTGTTGTTAAAAAAAAAAAGAGAGAAAGAAAGAAAAAAGAAATATCCGAATTTTCAATCATTCATATAAGAATAATACGACACTGATGATATACGTATAGTATAAGCCATATTCATAGCCGAATCGTAAATTAAATACGTCATATCCTGTTTCTCTGTGTAACAAAAAAGAATTACACGATTTATAACTGTATTTCATTTATCGGTAAGAAAACGCGTATATCAATCATTGCTTCGATGGCGCTATTGTGTCAAAAGTATACTTTCCTTCATTTTTTATGCTAATAAATTTATCAAGAAAAATTATTTAATTACTCTTTGCACTTCAAATACGAAAGATATATTCCTTTCGAGATTATATCAAAAATTGTTTCTCACGATGCAGTCGAAAGAAATATAATTTTAAAAAAATCCATGTACTTATATTTACATAAATGAATTTTTTTTTTAAATTCTCTCATTCAAACGAAACACCGCAGTTTATTTTTAACTTCTTCAATTTTTGTTGTTTTCATGGTCAATCGAATCAATTCGTTCCAAATCTCTTTTAAAAAAAAGCAAATACTTTCGAGTGGAAAGAATTAACGGCGACCATCTTTAACTTACCGCCTTGCCTCTACTTCTTGCCTGCGCGATAAATTCGATAAATCAACGCGAACAAAAGGCACGGCAACATCTATCAATATCAATCCAGACAGATTTTTCACCGCGTTCAACAATATTCCATCGTGGAAAGCGCGAAGGATGGGATCTCTGGCGCGGACGAGGCGGCCATAGTAATATTGGAACGAGCGAGCGAAGCGAACGTCCAAAAATATAATACAGCTGCCGGACATGGCGGAACGCATTCCACGCGGGCCACGATAACGCGGAAACGCGTTTTAAACAAACAATGGAAGGCTGAAGTGAAGTGGTGGCCGCCGCCGACAAGGCGGAGTGGGAGGGTTTATGAATCAGATATTACGAGCGCGCGAAACCCTCGTGTTTAAAAAAAAGCGGGGCCAAGTGAAGCTGTGCACCTGATGCGTGCATAAATCGCCCCCTCCCTCCAGGACCAGAGCACCCTCGCCTCCTCCACCCTCTTTTTTGAAATTCATACGCTTAATCACCGACGACCGACGTTTTATGACTTCTAATCGGTCATCTGCATTCTTTCGCTCGTTAATCTCTTTTTTTTTCTTTCTCTCTCCCTCTGTGAGTGTTTTTTCGCGCTTCTCTCTTTCGTTTTTTTTTCTTTTTTAACTCCTCGCAGCTTTCGATTCGAGACAATTTTATAAATGGATGGAATTTTGGAGGAATTAATTTGGAAATGTTGAAAAGAATTTATGTTTTCGGAATTGTATTGAGAGGATGAATCTTTAATTGGTTTTGTTGAGCTGGGATATTTTAAAATTCGATTGTACGTTTGAATACCTTTGAATATTGTACAAACGTTTTCGAAAATTCATCTAAAATCCTGTTTTCTTCGTGCAAAAAATCGTTAATTATCCAATCTTAGCAAAAATTATCTAAGTAATCTAACCCAAAATTCTCGATAAACGAAACTAGAAAAAGAAAATGGAGCACGCTTAAAGAAGAAAAACAAGAAACATCGTGTAGAGGACATCCAATCTTTTTATCAAAAATTGTAGCAGAATTCAAGATTCTGCAACGATAGATGAAGCGAAAGAAAACAATAGAGTATGCATCGCCTAAGAATGGGAAACGAGGAGCATCGCGCGGGCGACATCCAATCTTTTTACCAAAAATTGTAGCATGACCTAAGATAAGAAAAAAAGAATCATAGATTCTCCAACGATAAAAGATGAATCGAGAGAAAAGAATGGAGCGCTCGAAAAAGGAGAACGAGAAACATGTCGTGTGGACGACGTTCAATCTTACCAAAAACTTTACCAAAAATTATATAACCCAAGACAAAAAAAAAGGATCAAAGATTCTTCGGCGATAGATAAAACGAAGAACATCATGTAGACACACAACCTTCCCGATCTTTTTACCAAAAATTAACAAAACTCAAGACAAAAAAGAAAAGAAAGTATCAAAGATTCTCCAACGTCGAAAGAAAAGAATGGAGCGCGTCTAAGAAAGAAAGAAATAGGAAACGAAGAGGGGGAGGAACGTGTGTCGGGCGACAGACAACAAAAATGGATTTATGAATGGACGCGGCAATGGAGGAGGCCCGTTTGAAACGAACGCGAAAGCTTGGCGAGGGGCTCGTTGCCATGTGTGTGTGTGTGTGTGTGTGTGTGTGTGTGTGTTCCGCCCGTCATGGATTATCCGGCGACACGCATGGAGACAGTTGGAGCTCGGTTGTTGTAAGTTGGAAACGGCCGTGTGCGTTCTAATAAAGTCTAATGAAACGAATTTACGCTCGATAATGCGTCCCCTGGAATGGTATGGAAATGCTTCATGCCGGCCTCGCTCCATTAAATTGCGAATCGCGACGCGTTATCCCTCCTCCACCAATGTTACGGGTTTTCAACCCCCCCCCCCTCTCTCGGCAAGCGTTTCGTATTCCCGCTATTTTATTGAACGATCGATCGAAAAAGATTTCCAACGCGTGACACTTCGATTCCTGTGTGAAGGGACAATCGACGATTGTCAATAAGTAAGGGAAATGTTACGGGTAACGAGATATATATTTTTTATTTTATTTTTATATTTCTTCTTCTTTTTTTTTTTTAGAATACGTATTTGTTCGTATTTCGTTCGTTGTGTCGAGAGAATACGTTTAAAAATAAATTTTTGTATTATTTTGAATTATTTCTCTTTTTTTTTGGAGGAGGAGAAAAAGGAGAAGAATTATGATTTTTGATTGTGTATTTCCATTTGTTTGTTATTCCTTTGGAATTCGGACTTAGAATTAATACTACTCGAGTAAAAAATTTGTTTTACTTTAATCGTTAAATTAAGAAGGAAGAAATTTATTTAAAAAATAAATATGTTTTTTTTTTGTTTTTTGTTTTCTATAAGTACGAGAGAGTGTTTTAATATTTCAAGCATAAAAAGATACAAATTCTAAACCATAAGCGTTTTAATTAAAAGTCCGATTTTTAAATTTTTTTCCCCCGTTTTATCAATTTCTTCTCGTGTTAGCTTCAAATGCCAGTCGACGAATTTAAAATTCTAATTTAATTTAACAAAAATTCCACATTAATCTTTGCGCGGAAACATTCGAGAAATTGTTCGAAAATAATTATTCTTCTCTACTCTCAAACAAATAAACAAAAAATAAAAAAAGCGTTAAAACATACAAGCACGCGTGTAATCAAACGAATAACTTCGAGTTTTCCAGTTTACGATACGCTACAGATACATTTTACATCATTTTAATTAATCTGGGACTAAACGAAATTTAATAGAAAATATATAGGAGAAATACGAGCCTCTTTACAGGCTCGTGATAGTAAAAAAAATTTTTCGAAATAAATGTCCCGTTACGATTTTTCACGATCGTGATTCTCTGAAACCGAGATGGAAAAATATAAAGTGCTTTATTGCGTGGTAAATCTTTCGCGAGCAACAGAGATCCGCTTCCGAGATAGAAGGATACGATTTGCATAGACATTAAAAAAACTAATTAAAATCTGAGGCATGCTCCTCCTCCGTCGTCCTCCGTCATTTCATTCGCTGCGGATCGTCGAGCCTCTCGTTACTTTAATCCCCTTCGTGATAACGTTATATACGTGTCATTGCGGGCAAACGAATAACCGTGGAAGTCAACCGGTTAATCCTCGCGTGAATCGAACGTGTATAATTTGTATCGCGCGGTGCAACAAGTAGAAAAATTCCGATCGATTCTGAATCAATATATTTCGATACTTTTATATTTGATTCCGATAAATATTTTTATTTACTTTTTCTACGTATTCGTATTCGAAGACGCGATGCGAAAATGAATGGATGGACAAATGATAAAAATTCTTTGTCATCGTATGGCATTGTTATTAAAAATTATGTAATTTTGATTAAATTTTTTTCGATGTATAACATCGTACGATTTTAGGAAATTAGTTTAGAAAATAAAGAAAATCGTGCCATTGAAAAACTCCTTTTTGTTTCATCCCGATATCTCGTTTCGTTGCCGAGATATAAGCATTCGAAGCGTTAAAGGCAGCGCGGGAATTATGAATGGACACTGACCTGCATTTTTCCCTAGAAACGTACTACGTTGCTCAAAGAATCTCGTCTGTCACTCGTCTGGAGTTTGGGATAGGTTAGTGAGACCGAGAGGTCCGAGTAAAAGACAAGAAGGGAGACGGTAAACGAGTAAAAAATTACCCTTCTCTTTACACGACGATATCTCGGCAACCGGAAGTCGTATCGAGATAAACGGGAAACCGTTTTAAAGATCAAGGTTCGCCGCTTCTAACGATCGTTCACTCGTTCACCGGATGTTATTATTTTCGAAGTTACGAGAGTTCAAAGTTTTTCCAATTTTAATACGGTTTAATCGGGTTCAAGGTAAATAAGAAATGGAAATATTATCTTTTCTTTACGCGTTAATATCTCAGGAACCGGAAGTCGTATCGGGACAAATGAAAACGCATTTTAAAGGGGAAAGTTCCGCGCTTCTAAAGATCGCTCTTTCGTTAATTAAAAATTACCATTTCCCGAGTTACAGCCGTTCAAAGTTTTCTTAAATTTTAATAGAAATTCGATCGAATTTTAAGGTAAAAATTACGCGATAAATATTACTCGTTGACCGATGGATCGCACTTATTGCGTGTTTCAAGCGATATTCAAACGATTCTTAATCCATCCACTCGATAAATTCGAAATTCTACGATCAATCCTTATCGCTCGTTCAATGAATTTTCCCTTTTCCTTTATTCCTTTATTCCGCTACTTTGATTATCATTCAGGGGGGGTTGAAATGGCTACCGCCAGTAATCAGATACGAGCAGGACAGTCTGTAAAACGTTTCACCGTTACTCGACGAGTTTGAGCGTAAATGTAAATTTCAAGCGATGCTCTTCTTGCATATTCAATGGCAAAGGGGGAGAGAAGGTATCATCTCCGTCTGTAACCATAAAGCGTGCAGAAATTGAGGGGTTGTTAGATTACAACCACGCTTTTCAAGAACACCCTCCCTCCCTCTCGCACTCATCCTCGCCCCTTCTCTTACCCTTACCCTTCTTCCGCCTCTTTGCAAATACGGCGAAAGGCAGGGAAAATTGCACGCTCGATTTGAAAGGTGTAATGCATCCATCGTTTATTTACGATTCGATGGAATGCCGATTCGAATTGAATGAACGAAATTTTATCGCTCTGCCATGTGATATTTATAAAAAATTTTCGTAATCGAGGAATAATTTTTTAATCAATTAAAAATCGATAATTAAAAATCGATTGGTATTGCCCTACCAATGCCCGAATTGTTTTTTAATTTTTTTTTAAAAATTTGTTCAAATTTGTAAAAATCTATTATTGCAAAAGTAATATCCAACTTTTGACCTCGAAGTATAAACGAATAAATAATTGTATAATCGACGTGGCATAGAAAAATAAATGTAAAAATAAATTTCTAACTATCTCGCGAAAACACGAAGGACAATAGATAGATTTGAAAAATAATAACTTCAAATAATTCAGAAAAATAAAAAAAAAAAGAAATCTACCAAAACAAACTATGCTTTTCTTCTCTTGACTCGCTACAAATTCTTTCACAATTTTATCTCGCCTTGATTTCTGATCATCGCTTTTTTATCCATCCAGAGAATTACGCCGCGAGAATCATTTTTTTTTTTGGAGAAAAAAATTTGTTCAAGATCGTCCATTGGAACAATCGACAACAATTTATATCCCTCGCTCCACAACCGCAACGTAACTTTCTTTTTTAACGCGATATAATACGCGATGAAGAGCATCCCACCCCCGATGGGGTGGGCGGACTGGTGTCATCTCGAAACATTTTAGACGACAAAGAAGGGTCTAAATACGATCGTGATACCGCAGTTATATGTGTCGCAGTTATTTGACATAAGGTAGAAATCCGATACTCTATCATCGCGGAGAGAGGGAGGAGCCGAACGTGGTGGTCCACGCTTGTTCACGACCTATATAAAGGATTGTAGCGATAAGGTAAATGATGAAAACCGACACGTACGTGCCGTGGCCGTCACGGGCCGGTTTTACGAGCTTGGTTAAACGTTTTGTGAATCGTTTTACGCGTTCACGATCTTACCTATTGCGCGTGAAATATCATTTTTACGCTTTAGAGAGGTCGAATATTCCCCGGGATTTTCATATTTCGCGTCGGGGAAGCGGGGAAAATTTTTTTTCTCCGAAAAGACCAATATTTTCAGTTTACCGGTATAACTTTTATAAAAGGATGAAAGAAATTCTATAAATAAGAGATAAAAGTGAAATCGGAGAAATTTATTTTTTATCATTCTGAAAAAAGAAAAAGAAAGGAGAAGAGGCGAATTTTTATTCCAAATAATTGTATTTTTTTCTTTTTCTTCTTTCTTTTTTTTTTCTTCACTACGTGCAAATCTCCCTTTGATATTTCAAAGGTTAAAGTGAAATTTAACTTCTTTTCATCGAAACGTTTTTAGATATTCTAGTAAATTTGTTTTGTAGATGTAGAATTTGAAGTTTATGTATCATTACACGGGAAAAATAATAAGTTTGGGTGTTAAATAATTTCGAAAATTTAACACGAGGGTTGAAGGGAATGAAAATCAATTTTCCAATCGATTTGCATCCCGAAAATTAAAAAAGTTATTAATTATCGTGAAATTGGAGCTATCAAAGAATTTGGAATAAAGAGATATCGAAATGTGAAATTTCTTATCGATTTGAATATTAAAATCGAATGCGATTAACGCAAAGATATAATAATAAATAAAAAAAAAATATGAATTATTTATCCTTCCTTTAATTAAGAAGTTGAAGCGTCTTTTTAACCGAAGAAGTAGAAGAAGAAGAAGAGGAGGAGGAAGAAGAAAAAGAAGAAGAGGAGGAGGAGGAGAAGGAGGAGGAGGGCGGAAGACAACGATGCAATTTCCTTTCTCGTCAACCTAGTCTTTTTCCAACGTAGAAATCCTTTGAATTACGCTTGTTTCCAACGAATGATACCGGAACAAACTGCACGACTCTGATGCACGGGGAAAAGATATCCGCGTTTCCGCTGATTACGTAACGAAACAAAGTTTTCCAGGCAAATTACCTAGATTAAAATGCACATTTTCCTCAACTCGCGAAATACATTGTGCATATTGCAACACACAGCTCGCGATAATGTCCACGATACATCAGATTAGACGATGCGAGGCTTTTACACCAATTGATTCATGAATATTTTATACCCCTCTTCACCCTCTTCACCCACTCTTCCCCATTCACTTTCATCCTTTCGCTTCGTTTTAGATTTTTAGAAATTATACGAGCGTTTAACGAGAGGATAAAGAAATGATCGTTCCCATCTTGAGAGAAATGAAAATCACGCGAATCAAAAAAATTTGGAAATAAAAATAGAGAATCGTTTCGAGGGGAGAGTAGTTTAGAAAAAAAAATTTTTAAAGAGAAGAGAGAGAGAGAGAGAGAGAGAGAGAGAGGTCGATGAGTTTAAATTATTTCCACCCCTTCTCCATTCTTCCTCATTCACTTTCATTCTTTCGCTTCTTTTTAGAATTTTTGAAAAAATATGAGAATTTAACGAGAAGATAAAGAAATGATCTCTCCTATCTTGAGAAAAATGAAAATAAATTTGGAAATAAAAATAGAGAATCGTTTCGAGGGGAGAGTAGTTTAGAAAAAAATCTTTAAAAAAAAGAGAGAGAAAAAGAGAAAGAAGAGAGGTTATATTATCTTCCTTTCTGTCCATTTTTCCTCATTCACTTTCATCCTTTCGCTTCTTTTTAGATTTTTAGAAATTATACGAGAATTTAACGAGATGATAAAGAAATGATCACTCTCATCTTGAGGGAAATAAAAATCACACGAAGCAAATAAATTTGAAAATAAAAATAGAGAATTGTTTCGAGGAGAGAATTTAGAAAAAAAAAATTTTTAAAAGAAGAGAGAGAAAGAGAGAGAGAAAAGAGGTTAAATTATCTTCCCTTCTGTCCACTCTTTCTCATCCTTTCGTTTTTTTTAGATTTTTAGAAATTATACGAGAGTTTAACGAGAAGATAAAGAAATGATTTCTCCTATCTTGAGAAAAATGAAAATAAATTTGGAAATAAAAATAGAGAATTATTTTGAGGAGGCAGAAGTTTAGAAAAAAAATCTTTACTTTAAAAAGAAGAGAGAGGTCGATTAGAGAGAGGTTAAATTATCGAACGATTATTGGGAGATATGTTTTTGTCTGAAAGTTGGGATTCGTGACTTTTGCCCGGCAAAAAAAGATTATATTTACCAAAGAAGATTAATTAAATTCACAGAGGGGGGGGGAATCGTATCGGGTATAATCAGATTTTTCGAATGTTCGGTTAAAAAGAGGGGAGATAGTGCGGTGAATAGGGAAGAAGGGCATCAAAGGAAGCCTCGTCTCTTTCTTATCTCGATTCCGGGAAGCGATAAATCTTGCACATAATTGAATTCTGTTTTATGCATGACGTCTGTCGACGAGAGAGGGAAGGGATTTTTCCGCGTTGAGAGCCGTTAAATGAAAGATAACGTGCTTGGATTAAACATTCACGAGTCGCGGAAAATAATCTTGTGATAAAAATAATTGGAAAAATAATAATCGAGGATGGAAATAATAAAAATTCTTCCCTCTCTCTCTTTCTCTCTCTCTCTCTTCGATTTCAATATTTTCCCTAAAATTCCCTGAAAAAGTAAATTTTAATTATTCGTCCAACGATTAAGATTTGCAAAAAAAAAAAAGGGAGGGAAAAAGAAATTCTATGAGAATACCAAAAGTACCAAAGCAACAACAAGAAATAAAACAATTGAGAAATAAAATTCGAAGAAACGTAACCTCGATTTCCTGTTCCAAGCGAGCGATTAAATTAAACAGAAGGGAAACAAAAATTCGATTTCTAATTCTTCCATCATCTCCTTACAATACCGTATTAAAAAGGGAAAGAATAATTTCACGATCTCTTCTCCTCCCCTCGTTGGTCATTTCATTAATAAATCGAGTGGTTCGCCTTCGTCAAAGACGAGAGGATGAAAGGAGAAAAACGAGTTCAATTACACGGGAGGAAAATACATTGGCAGGGATACAAAGAGGGGGGGATTTCTTCATTTATGTAAAAGTCCACCGCCAAGAAGTTGTCTCATCCGCGCGGTACACTCGAACACGCGAGTACAATTTTCCCTCGGTTTCTCCCCCGGTGAACGAATTGTCGTGTCGTCTTGCTTAGAGGCAATTAAAGTTTTCATTATCCGGTAAATGCGGATAATACGTCTTCACGGACAAGCTGCAATTCCAACCGAATACGGGAATGTCGGATGATAATTGAAACGACGCCTCTGTTTTAGACTAACTTTTAACAAGGATTGATATTATTTTATATCCTTTTTCTCTTCGTTTTTTGAAAACTTGTTCTAAATCGAGTTAATATTAATTGAGTATATATATGTGTGTGTATGTGTGCGAGATTGAATTATACGTTAATTTTCTGGGAAATTTTAATAAAGCTGTGCGATGGAAAGTAAGAATTTCTACATTTGTTAAATATTGATGTATTACGCTAAATTATTAATGATGTTTCCAGGCATTGCAATATGAGAAATAAAAATCTCTATACCTCCGTAGAATGTAGATCGTCTTAAAAATTAAATATGCACGTGAAAACGGAATATATATTTAATTTTGAACGAAATTTTGAGCGATCGCGTGTAAAAATAAAAATAAAAGTTTCAAAAATCGTGATGGATCGTTGTGAAATTGAGAAATCGCAATGGAAATTAAAAATTCCTGCACAATTTCTCCTCAAATATAAATTGTTTCAAAATTATCTTCTACGATAAAATTCTGAAAAATCTCTAATAAAAAAATATAAATCTTGAACGATAAATTATTATCATTAAATCCTCCATTAAATATAATTAAATATTATCGAGGATCATATTTTAGATTAAAAAAAAAAAAAAAAAAAGAAAAAAGGAAATGTTTCTAACATCCTGAAAGACGTAACGATAGTTAATGGGTGGAATCGAACGTCCTACGCGTTTAATCAACGGCAATTTCATCTCGTGCGTGTTTTTCCTCGCATTCGTCACAAGGCGGGTCAAACATTTTTCACTTTTAGAAAAAAAAAAAAAAGTGGAAAAATTCTCGACGAACGTTTCCAGATGAATTTATTGCTCATACTTTGCAGAGAACGGATGAAAAAAAAAAGCAAACAAAAAAAAAAGGAAATTAAAAATACAGCCGGAGAAAAAATTAAAATTTTTATTCATATGCCCAAATTCCTAACATTAATTTCTCAAATTTTTAACCTCTTTCGTAATTTTCGTTAAACTAGATCGAAAATACTTATCATTAAATAAAAGTATTAGAATTTTTAGATTATTCTTTTTGTATTATCAATTTCCAATAATTTCCAATAATTTTGTTCAAACAACATCTCATATGATTTTTATTTTAAAAAGAACTGCTACTACTATCGATAATTTTGCAACTTAGAGACGCTAAAAAATTTTACACCAGCAGAAATCATCGATACGAATCAATTGCAAAATTATAAATATTTTTTTTCCATCTAATCTAATAGACTAACTACCGCGGTTAAATTCTATTTTGCTGAAATTGAGTGAAAAGAAGAGGAATAAAACAGAGGCTTTCGACCAACTTTGAGACGTATATACGTCCTCTCTCTCTCACTCTGCTTCCAAACTCGCCTTTTCTTTTCTTTTCTTCTCTCCCTCTCTCTTTCACTCTCTTGTAAGATCAAGGTGGTGCTTCATTAGACATTCTTTCCCGCTAGCTTCGAGGAAAGAGAGAGAGAGAGAGAACGACAAAAGAAAAGACATTTAAAAGCGGGGTGAGAAAACAAAAGGCGAAACGAGCGCTGACGGGTCTTTTGGCTTCGCGTTACGCCACTGTTGGGTGTCATCAAGATACATGAAATTACACGTCGTAAAACAATGGAGGTCACACCTAGAAAAGTAATTTCGCAGTAATTTCAAAAGAAATAAACCCGTTGGCGGAAGGAAATGGCGTGCGTTCGTCGGGGAAAAAATGGGTTAACCGAAAAAAAAGAACCTGGCCGATCTCTGATTTATCGCGACCGTTTGATATTTAAATTATTTGATTTATTGATATAGGGATGAGCATCTCGTTTCAAACGCGAGGAGACAATTTTTTTTGAATGCAAATGAAAATTTTCTTTCTCGATGATGAAATTGAGGAAAATTAAAGTATCTGTAAAAATTGGATAACGTTCGTTATCCCAATGAGTAGAATAAAAGTTTTAAATGAGTTTTGAATTTCTCGAATATTACGTAATTTGCTTAGTGTTTAATTTTTATAGCTTCTTTGGGACCGCTTTTAAAATTTGTTTAAATTTTAAACAGTAAAAAAAGCTTCTCCTCTAAGAAAATAAAATTATCAAAAACATGATTATCACTAGATCGTCCGGCAAGTAATATCGCTTTAAAAATTCAATTCCAAGAATTATTTATTGAAATCTTTCAACGCTACAATGAAAAAAATAAAATAAACAACTTCGAAAACAAATTTCGTATCGAGAAATCAGAAACTTCTTCTCTACAGCTGACCGTATAAATTTTTTACTTAAAAAGAAAAAAAAAAGAAACGATAAATTTCTTGAAAAAAAGAGAATCAAAAAATTCCTCTCAAATAAGAAATACATTAAACGTATTCATCAACTATAAATAAACGTTTTATTACCTCGCTAAAAATTATTAATCCTTTAACATAATTTTTATAACATTTCCCGATTTTGGATACGGATCGAAACGGATCTAATAATTCTAAACAGAGAAATGGCGAGAGAGAGAAGAAGAGATAAAGAGAAAGAAAAATGCTCGCATTAAACGCGAGATCTTACGCGACGGAGTTGTTGGAAAAAATAAACGAAACACGAGACGCGTCCAAGAGGGGAAATTTTTATTTCGTTAATCAACGGCCGGCTAAAGTGCCATTTGAATTATGTCGGCGAGTGGATGGTGGATATTTAAAAATCCTGGGCGACGGAATTTAAACCGGCGTAAACTACGTTCATTAAAACAAAGAACGGCACCGTTGCGGATACGCGGCAATGCGTGCACACAAGCGCGGCCGGCGTGGAGAAAGCGTGCACAATAAAGGTAGGGAGAGAGAGAGGGAGAGAGAGAAAGGGAGAGGGAGAGGGAAAATAAACTCTCAGAAATACAAGCTGTGTAAAACACCCGGAGACCGGGCAACGTGGCAAGTTGCAAGTCGTAGTTTGTATTGTAAAACGTAATCGCTCGCGTCGAATTTTCGCTTTTTAATCCGCTCCGCCCTGTTTACACACCCAGGCGGAATTATTAACTTCGATGTTTGCCTTTTATTAATTCTTTTTTAAACAAACACGCGTTTACAAAAATATAGATTGCTAAATTTCCGACCGGAAAATGCAATCTGATTTCTCGTGGATCGAATAGATTTTCACTAACGGATACTAAGGAAAATATATTTTTCCGCTCTGGACTCTCCCCCCACTTCTGTTCTCACTCTCTCTCTGGACGGTGAACGAATATGAAATACATCTGGAGAATATTTTATTTTTTTCCAAAAGCGAGATTTTTTACGATTTTTCTCTCTTAATCGGTATATTTGTATAAAATTAAAGAGCGAGATTGCACGAAATTATTCACAGATTTCTAAGCGGATTTTTTCGGCAAGATATTTCAGGAATATAATTTCGCGATTGAAAAATACATTAATTTTTCGTGGATCGAATAGTTTTTACTAGCGAATACTGAAAATATATTTTTCAACCCCCTAAACAGTGGATGAATATAAAAAAAATATATATCGAAGAGAATACCATTTCGTTCCAAAAACTTTACGAATTCTTTCTTAAATTTCACATTTCTACAAATTAAAGAGCGAAGATGATACATTTAATCAATATAATCAATTTCTAGACTTGCTTGCTATCAAAATATTTCAGGATAATTTCCTTTTCAAGAATATCAAGTAAAAAAAAGGAAAATTCAGATTCACCCGAATACTCGATCGAATATTTGCCCGTTCCCCGATTCCAACTAACGATTCCAGCTAACGATTCCAGATACAGAAACGTCGTAAAACCGTTGAACAGGATCCTGTAAACGGCGGCACAACCGCGACAGATACCGAATGCAACATTCGGGGGCAAGAGGTCGTCAGCTGGTTTTCGCAGTTCCGCCAGTTATTGTAAAATCGATACTCGATCAAGTTTGCATGAGCGGGGTGCGTTTCAAGAAACGTGTAGTACGAGGCGCAGTAATGCCAATGTTTGTTCCGCGCAAAGTGCACCTCGCGCGCGATTGAACGGGGGGAGGAGGGAGGAGGGGAGCATTAATGTCATCGGCGAGACATTTCTTTTTCCCTCCCCTCTCAGATTCTACCCCTCGATATTTATACGATCGTCGCACGAAGAGATCGTCCAGAGATGATTCCAGATATGATTTATGCGCGTGCGTATACGCGACACGTGACACGGGATAATCGTGCTCCCTTCTTCTTTAATTCAACGGCGATCATGCAATCTCTGTTAAAGACAATAACGATAGCGTGGGAGGGGAAGAATACCCGTGGCCAGGCAGATTAATAGTCGAGGAGCACGTTACCATCAAGATAATCAACGTAGTGTGTGTGTACGTGTGCGTATATGTAGTCGCGGATGTATCAGACAAATTACCGATTGGATTAGATTAAAAATAGAGACTATTATTCCCTGTGGACACTTTAATTTCCAAAAGGGAGACTCGTTTGTTTAAGTAGACGTGTAATATATTTATTTCATCCCGATTATATCGATTTATTTATTATATATATATGCGACAAATTCCTCTCTTTCTCTCTTCGATAAATATCTCTCGATAATAGAAATTATTCACCATCAATTACGAAAAAAAGGAAAGAAAAAGTAGATTAAATTTAAAATTATCGCCATATCCAGCAAACATCACGAAAACGGTCACGAAAGAAAAAAAAAATATCCACGGAGGAGGACACGATCGAGGACAAAAGGGGGAAACTTTCTCCACCCCTTTCTCTCCCCTCCTCCTTTCTTAATACAACCCATTCATTAACCCCCAGAGAGATTACAATATAACGCAATAACAGGATTCATCCAGGGATTACGATCGTTCCAAGCGAGAGAAGTTTAAAAAAGAAAATAGCCGAGCAATCCGACCGAAACGAAATTTCTCTTTTCTCTTTCCTTCCTTTCTTTTCTTTTCAACTCCCCCCTCCTCCACTACCCCGTTAGCCCGTTCATTAACTCCTTGAGGGATTCCATACGTTAGGGACGCGCCTTATCCAGCTGAAACGTATGGACTGTTCGCGTGCACGAGGAAAACCCGTTGGTTCGGCGAGGGTTGGGTTGAGGGCGCGTGGGTGGGAGAGATGTCTCGGTATCGGGGCAGATCTATAGATCGCGGCGGTTGTCCACCATGAATCACACCCCTATCTGCTGGTCGAATACGGGCTCTGTATTTACAACGGCACGCTAAGCACCCCACACCCCACCCTTCCCCCTGCTCGCCCCCTCGTTGACCAGAACCACCCCTCCCGGTTGGACACAAGGGCCCTATAGAGCCAGCCGAGGCGCGCCTATATCTTTCTAATCAACTGTTTGTCTAATGTCTATGTAAATACGGTATGTTAATTATCCCGATGGTAACGTGTACGCCGGCTATTAATCTGCGAAACATGTTTCTTCCTCGTAGCTGCACTTCCTGCCTCCCTCCTCTTGCCCGCCCTCTCCCCCAGGAGATGTTACGGAGCCCGGCAGGAGAGGGGAGAGGAGGGGAGGATCGTTCGTCGATTGATCTTTCCCTTCTTTTCGAGACACGGCGGATTAGAGACGTGATAAAATAAGGGAGGATTATTTGCGATATTTATTTACTTTCTAAATCGAACGATCGAAATTTAATCGAACGTGATTCTATGGGATGAATAATCTTTATGTATCATATATTCGAATATTCTATATGTTTTATTCTTTGAAATATATATATATATATATATATATATATATATATATATATATATATAAATAATGATAGGGTGAAGTTTGGAAAATTTTCTTCGTAAAGGATATTTCGCCGAAAATTGAATTTCCAAGCCGTTCGTTAAATTTTCAACCCGTTTCGTTCTACCTTCGTCCGTACAACTGAATTTTATATAAAAAGAAAGAGGGGGAGGGAAGAAAGGGAAAAAGATATGTTAAATCTACGCTCTCTCGTAATTTATAATAAAGCATGAATGTTTTATACGCGAGTTATCTCTCTCTTTCTCTCTGGTTAGTTTCATGCGGGGGATACGGTAAGAAAACTCGTAGAAAGGGTGGATGCAGCGGTGGAAGCTGGTTGCAAACAGTAATTAACGCGAGTATGTCGGGGTTCATTACCTAAATATCCGCGCGGAGAGCTTACGGGGGTTTCTGAGGGGCTAAGATTCTCAGAAATACTACTTAGGCTGGCCAACCACTTTCCCATGCACTCCTCTCCGCTCCTCTCCCCATTAGCAAACATAATTATAGAAATTTGTTGACATTACGGGGGCGTCGTATCAAGTAAGGTGTTATTATATCACATACCATAGTTGGTTGGGTTGTGGAGATACGCATAAAACTGATGGGCCAACGCGTGAAATTTAAATAAATTTAACAAGATAACGGTATAAATTAATGCTCGTTCCAAACTATGGTCGTCCAATTCAGGGAAATTTCCTAGCAAGGAGCAAACGATTGAATATACTTTGGCGAATATTATTATTGTTACTCGTTTCTACGTTTTAATATTAAATTTGTTTCGAATGATTTTTAATTTCTTTTTTTCATTTTTTTTAAGAATTTTGACTTTGATAATTTTATAAAATCTTTGATCGATTTTTATTAATCTAAATCTTATTCAGATGATTCTATCTCTATCAGTATTTAACAATTTAATATCAAAGTTGGAAATTCGACGTTGAAATTTATTCAATTTATTAATGATTATTATTATTTACTACATTTCTGAAAGTAGTAGTTTTAAAATTTGAATTTGTTAAAAAAAAAAACGTGCCACATCGTTTAGAAAATCGAAAATTTCAAAAATGAATCGATCAGAAATAAAATATCGGGGCGAAATTATTGGACAATGGCACGGTATTCGATAGAGGCGATACAGGCAAAGTGGATTTCTCTCTCTCTCTTTGCGGAGGGCAGAGCAGACGTAAAAATATTTTCCCCGTGCTAACATTGTCCGCCATTTCTCAAAGTCAAACTTTTGCTCTTTAACCTGAATTTCTCTTAACGGCGAAATCGTCGGGCCGCGAGTGTATATGCTTTAAATGAAAGGAGTTAAATTGAAGGGTACCTTGGCGAAACAGCGCTAATACCACATTCCACCCTCAAAAAAGAAGTGGCCAGACCGTACCAGGTCGTACCCGCTTTTACTCCCGCCTAATATGCAGTAAAGAGACTCGTGGCTTGCAAGCTTCAAGTACTAATTAACCCTGCAGTAACTGCAGTCTCGAAAATTACTGATTTCCGACGAGCCAAGCCTATCCTCTCTCGTTTTTCTATTAAACGCCACCACCACCACCACCACCATCACCGTTACCGCGTCTCTGCAAAATGATAATCATTTATTTACCGCACGTGTAATTTATATTTCAGTTCCAATTATGATCGTAATCGTATTATTCATCGTACCGTTTCATTTTGCTCGTCAATCCACCTAATAATTGATATCGATATCGAGCCATAAATATTGTGAATTAATGTGGAAATTAAAATTCATTCATAATACAAAGAAACCGATGTAATAAATTCTACATTTTAAATGATTTCGATGTGTCGTTATTATAATTCCTTTTTTTAAGAGTCATTATCATTCTAGTATTTTAATGGCGTTTCATAATCGTTCGATTCCTTGAGAAAATAACACTTTTGCGACGTCGTTTCGTTCTTTCAAATTGGCGAGAAATGCAAATTGCGAATCGAAACGCGTAATAGGAATCGGGAAAGAAAAGATACTCGTTTGAATCGCGTAAACGCCATTTTTGGGAATATATCGGGACTAAATTACACGATTCTCGAACTCTAATTTGCGATTTTGAGATTTTATTAAGAAGATTAATAATGTCTCCCTATGATTTTTGCTCGACGGAAACAACACCCGATAATAATCACAAACTTATGAATTCTTTTATTTTTTTTATTTTTTTTATCTTCCGTTCTACCGATAAAAAAGTTGAGCGTAAGAAAAATATTCGTGTAATATCGTTACACGAGGCTCGATAATCGAAACGTTATTGCGAACGTGAATAACGGGTTACAGGAAATAATAACATCGGTTGTCATTGGTATCCAAAATATCGATTTAACTCGAGTCGTTCGCCAGACACGGAACGAAACGGACGTGTCGCGCTCCGCTCCTCGCACAAATCGATATATATTATTTAACAAATTAATTTTATAATTAATTAATAATAAAATTGATCGATTATTAAAAAATCGCGAACGTGTATCGAATTGCAAACATCGCAGCATGATTCCTCGGTTATTTAAATTTTTCCTCGATTTTTTTTATTATTTAAATTTCCACGACCGATCCTTTCCACCCTTTCTATCCATATTAACAAATCGCGACTCTTCGTTCCGTGCAACGAAAAAGTTTCGAACTCGGGCAATTTTTTTTTTCCTTTTCCTTTTTTTTTTTTTTTTTTTTTTTTTTTACGACGCGGTTATTCTCGCGGTTGAAGTTACTGGTGAGCAGAAAATACGTCTACTTTATTATACAAGACGGAACCTAAATTCATGCAACGAGAATTTACTGCGTCATTTCACTGCACCGGAACGGTATAAAAAGTTAGACACCGGAAACAAGAAGTGAGAAATCCTCGAGAATATGAGAATATCATCCACCATACTTGCAACCCGGTCAAGCTATAACACTTCGTTTCACCACGTGATTACGACGACGTTATAAAAATTAGAAGATTCTTAATTCTGGGGACGATAGTTTGAGAAAGGGAGGGAGGGGAACCGTACTCGAGTTTTATAAATAAAATACACGAAAGAGGAGGAGGAGGAGGGGAAGAATCGGTTTATTGGAGGCATTAAACGCGAAACGTGGGCGGCCCTGCTCATCGTCTTTGGAAACTTTGTAATCATTTTTCCATTTCGCGGCCTCTTATTATTTTGCTTGGATAAATCCTCCGGCCATCTGCGCGAGTGGTTTATCTCATGTTTCCTATTTCACGCTGAAATCTTTATTTTTAAGCAAACCACACCGGTCTAGGGTTTATTTTAGATCCTCCATGATTTCATAACCCTTTTTTAGCCTCCTTTGCGCTTCCTCGGGTAATTTTCGATTTCATTCTTCTCTCTCCTTTCCCCTTTTTTCGTTTTTTATCTCTTTCTTTTACAATCGACAACAGGATCGTCTCAACTTTAGAAAATTGATTGTTAAAAATCCTCCCGTGTTATTTCGATCTTAGCAATATCTCCGTATTAGATTGTAATAACGCAAGTACTTATCAATCAATAATTTCCTCGTTCGATCGATTTTCTCTCTTATTTATTATTCACGTAGGATTAGAACGGTATCAAGAGCCGTAGGTCAGAAATAATCCGCGATCGATAAATACATTACAGCGTATTTACCTTTAGCGCAATTACGCTAAATAATTTTCCTTTGAAACTGGCTTCTACTGGATAATGAGAAAAAATATCGCTAAAATATAATTTAAGCAAGGGTGTGGTTCATCACTCGTTGTTGTTGTTTCGTATTTCCCTCATCTACCTCGAACTCTTTTCCTAATATTAATCGAGAAACGAGACGCGAGACATGTTTTCCACGATATACGATGATAATTCGCGCAAATCGCGAATTAATTTTCCAAAAACAAAATAATAATCCCTCGATTAAAATTGAAAGATTAAAAATTTCCATCGCCCCAAATTTCCATGAATATAATCGAAAATTCTATCGTTAAAACGAAATAAACGGAATCCGATGTATAGAATATAATATCGCATAAATACGGGTCGTTTTATATTCAGCGGGAATTGAATTCTGGAAAGCATAAAATCTTCCTGACCGGATCGCTGAAAAGTCATAATAAATAAAATCGGTGTATAAAGCGTATCCTGGCAACGATGCCAGTGCTTTGTTGCGCAAAAGTGATGATACATAACGTTTCAGATACGTATCCGATTGGTAGATGCCCAGGTGAATCATTTGTCAGGTTGTAGGGGGGATGGTTGCAGGGAGCGCGAAAAAAAAAAGAAAGAAAGAAAAAAAAAAGAAAAATTGAAACCGCATTCTTCTTTACGTTTCGTCGATCGGTATCCTCCATCGATCATACTTTCACGATAAAAGAACCCAAGTTGACCGGCAATTTATGCACGTGTCGAAAAACTTTGATCCGAAGTTCCTTTTTCATCGATAACTTTTCCAACTGGCGCACCGCCCACGTTAGAGTTAACCCGGGTAAATAAAAAGTTTGTTTTAAAAGGAATTTCTTTTGAATCTATGAATATTGAGTTTGCCCAGAAACTTATTTATATGAATAAAAGATACAGTTATTTTTTAATCTACGGATTCTAACGAAAAAAAAAAAAAAAAAGGAAAAAAGAAGAAGAAAATCAAATCTTCAAAAAGAAAAATATGCACGAATGTATTTCTAGAGTTCCCTAGAATCTTCTAGAGGTTTTTTAAAAATTTATCGGTTTTATAAATAAAAAGTGGCGTTATTTTCTGTGCTTAAGGTTCGAAATAGAAAAGTAGAAAAGATGTAAGAAGATTTTTAGGGTTTCCTAGGATTGTTTAGGGATTTTTCTAAAATTCAGCAATTTTATAAATAAAAGATAGAGTTATTTTTTACCGCTAAAGTGTAGTAAGTAGTAAGAAACTTCGCGTAAGGAGACACGTATGAGGAATATATCCTTCATTGAGTATTCGTGCAAGATATGTCACAAATATTCGATTATTTTAATATTCGATTAAAATCCGGCGAAACCAATTCTTGAATTCCCGCGGTCGATTGTTGCAATACGAAATTCCGAATGGAACAATTGACCTTTTTCGAATTGCTCATTTCCATTCCCTCGAAAATTCGAGTATCACGTTCACCACTTCGCGTTCTATTTCCAAATTGTTAAATCGGATGATAAAAAAAAAATCGGATAATTCGAATGGTATCGTTCGAAAGTTTGTACCCCGATACAAATAAGTTAATCTGTTTCGCGCCCGTTTGATCCTCTCCCCGATATGTTTGGAATTCAATACGCGCTTTGATCGATGCATCGGTGTGTCCCTATGAAGAATTTACAGGATGCGGCTCGTTCGTCGAACAAATGTGTTTCGAGCACTCGTGAAAATAAACACCAACAGTTTATAGCGCGCCATTAAATTGTGTTTTCCACAATCAGTTGCAGACCGCTGTCTACTAGACAACCTCTTTAAAATAAACTTGCTTCGATTTTCCAAATTACACTTTGCAAAATTCGAACAGATGGAAGGGGGGGAATAACCATTCGCAACGAATAACCGTTTCGAGATTTTCGAAATGCGTTTCAAAATGCGCTTTGTCGAAATCAACAATTACGCAAAATATTTTCGTTCAAAAAACAATTCTATTCTCTATTCTGTAATAATTTTCCAATTAATACAGATGTAAATTTAATTCCAAAAATAAATATATGTATATCTTTCTTAAAGAAAATATCGACAATCAATCTGACAAATTGAAATATATCTACTTCCAATTTCACAGGTTCCAATTCACGGAAACGTTATTTTCACAAGTATGCATCCACTGTAAAACTAGAGAGAAAACTCTGGAATACGGTAACAGGTCAGTGGAATCAATAACTAATCAGTCATTCCCAGAAACGAACGGGAGGCAACTCGGGCTGAAGAAGATCGGAAGAATCGTAAGAAATCAACGAGGAGAGGATCTCTTTGGCGGAAAGAGCGATTGCTTCGACAAACTTTCCGATTTTCCTCAACGTTACCAAACTTGCCAAGATACTTGACGTGGTACGAGGAAATGAAACCTGGTTGAAATTTGGTTACCGAACGATTCGCCAATCCCCCTTCCCTCCCCCACATATATACACACACATAAATTTTCATTCATCTTGTATAACTTTTTTCCATCGCAGAGCGCACCACAGGGAACGAAAGAGGCAAAGGAAGAAAGGAAGAAAGGAGGGAAAACGGTGGATTCAGCTTTTTTTTTTTTTCTGTTATAAAACCGGTCAAAAAGCTTTATTTCTTCGCCCCTTCGTTCAACTTTTATCGAAACCAATTTGTCCAAGGGCCCTGCCGTTACGTATCTTGAGTACGTGTGCCCGTCCATTTGGATGCGCGAGAAAACGTATTATTTTGCGTAGCTATCCGTGAAAGCTACGCAGAGAGCTCGTTAAACCAGTTTTCTGTTTTCAACGTAACCGGAATGATTCGGCCTCCGCATCCCACTTTTCGCTTGCCCATACATCCAATCCCTGTGTGATATCGACCCGTGATTGCGCGCATTTCGAGCCTTTCCCCCTTTATTCCACGTTTCGTTATTCCTCTTCCTGTTTTCCACGTTGATTCATTTGCGTTTAACTATAACATGGCGGCCGTCCGCGCATTCTAATTACATGTCGTTGTGTTGTTGTACAAAGCAATCGGCCGGCGAAACGCGGTGTTTTGTATCCAGGCCGCACCGTTGGCGATGCCCTCTCTCTCTCCTTTCATCCTCCGCCTATCCCCTCCCCTCCCAAAGTCGTTCATTGCGTATCCAACGTTGCCAACAACCTGTTACACAATCCCGGAAGATACACAAAGGGGCAATTTATGCCCCGGCATAGCGGCAGCCTGCGAAATTCGAAGCCGTGTACGCAAATCTCCGTGTACAAGGAATGCACAATGCGATCCCGCTTACACCAGATTTCGATTAGCCGAAACTTTATTATCTATGGACAATAGCGCCGTTTCCCTCCCCCCGCCGATTTTACGTCATATATTACGCCGTCGATCGTGTGCAAACGCGTGCCGTTTCGCAATTGCGCGATTCGTTTTCGAAATGTGCCTTGCTTCCCCTCACGGATAACGAGGGCTATTGTAACGTTTAGCGGCCATCCTTGCCAACGTGTTACGCTGCCAAAGTTTCGGCCAACTTCGGCAAGGTTCAGGATGATCGTCGTAGAACCGATTTCGATCGTTCGAAATCGTGAGAGATCTGAAGTAAAATGTAAAAAAGATCGTAAAGTGTAGATTTTGAATTTCGTACGTTAATAACGAATCGAGAGATATATTTGAAATATAACGTAAACGAAAGATTCACGATCTGATGATCGGACGCTATCCCATGAATTTCGGCAAAGTTTAGATTTCCAAATTGAGAAACGAGAGAAACCGTGCATATTTAACGACTAACTGATTCGAATACTGAAAGCTGTTCATTTCACTGTTTGTTCCATTTTACCATCGAGTTATATAGAGCGTGAGTTAAATACACTTCCTTTATCAACCCGGCGCATTCCATTGTAATTAATCGCGAGTCGGGTTTTATTATAATTTTCATACGAATACCGTTGGACGGTAATTATAATAAAGTGCGCGTTACACAGCCAGGAGTAACTCGTAAAACAAGGGGGTGGTAGTGCAACGCTACCCGGGCATCAGCTACTATCAAACCATATAATTCCCCGATGGAATAAATTCTGTTTCGATTACAATTGTTCCGTTTTGCAAATTGGTCTTATGAGATAACGTGGGATCGCACCTATAACGAACCCCGCGTTATAATCGCGTTCACTCCCTTCCCTGCCGGATGATCGTAAGTAATTGTACCAATATCCTCGTTATTATCGTCTTTTTTACACGAATTTTTACATCCCTCTCGTATCTTCACTCCCTCTTTCGTAATCGAAATTTTTACCACTTCTGGTATCATTCCTCGATAATCGATAAAAATAACACCGGCCGAAATTTTTCGAAAAAGGAAAGAAAAGATAGATCCATCTCCCTTCCCCTCGTTAGCGAACCCTTTGACGATATTAAAAATTATCCCTTCGCGGATCGTTCCTCGATAATCGAAATAAAAGAAAAATAATAATACCGACCGAAATTTTTCAGAAAAGAAGAGAAGAAAATGAGATCCACCCACGAGATCGAGTTCAATCGTGTACATTTTTCTTCTCCCTTCGCCGAATTCGTTAACGATCCCCTTGACGATGTTAAAAATTATCCCGCATTCACTTGGTTCCCGCATTATTACGCACAAGCATCGCGAACAATCGAAATAATTATTCTCGAAAACACTCAGCTACTACCCACTCCGTGACATTAACAGAGAGCAACAAATATAAACCCCACGCGGTGTAATTTCCATGATAGGTGGATTCGAGTGGTTGATATAATACAACGTAACCAGGTGAATGCGGGATCATCCCGCTAACGACGACTCTTTTATGAGCCACTTTTAAGGTGATTACACCCTATGCACGAGCCATTTATCGTACGCGAAAAAATCCTCCACGAGGAAATCAACCCTCCACGTGTGCACGTGCTCCAAGAAATCAATCGAATAATCAAGCGAGCAAGACTCGCAGGAATCGTTTGGGAATCTCATTGTCTCGCCTCTCAACAACAAGGGAAATCAAAGCCTCGACTGTTTACATATTATACGATCCTGTGTGTGTGATTCGAGGGGGTGGAAGAGGAACGTTGAAATATTCATAGATTCCGTTCTGGAAACGGAAGAGGAAAAAGGGAAGAGAGAGAGACAGAGAGAAGGTCGATGGCGGAGAAACACGGGGCATCGAGTTTCTCTCCTCCGGACGAAAACGGGGAAGAAAACGGCTGGTTTAGCCAGGCGTTAAGCTAGGTCCTGGAACTGTACACGTGGGTCCTCGACCGTGTTCCTCGCCTCCCTTTATTTTCTCCACCGTCGTTCCTGCACGCCAGAAACGACGTTATCGTCGGCCATCATCCATGCGCCGGGATCGTAAAATCGGCGAGGCGTCAAGGTTTGCACGGTCGAGATATTGCGAGAAAAAAATTTGAAACGATCGTGGGAAATATGAAGACAGGATGCGAGTTAATCTTGGGCGGAGAAAATGTGTGAGGACGATTCGTCGATCGATCCACTTGGTTTTATTAATAACGATGGCTTTTCGTCAGAGAAAGATCTTTGTAATTTATGTATATATATTTCAATATTGCTAGATATTAGATATTCTTTTTCTTTGGAATTCTATGCTATTCTATTTTCCTTCATACTTCAACTGAATGGAGAAAAAAAAAGTCATGAATTGAAAAATGTTTAATTTATGTACATTAATGGATTAATTCTTCGCTCGAATTCCGTTCATTCCGTCAAATTGTAATCCAACCAAATTATTTATCTTGTCAGAAACTGGTACTAAGAGAGCAATATCCGGGTATCAATTGCAACGCGATACAAACAAGAAACTTCTCGCTGGATGAAATTTTAGTTGGAAACGAGATCCCATTCTTCGCGGCACGTAAAAATCCATTAGGCGTGAAGTTCATCTAACCGCCGCGTATCCTTGCCTGTTATGACCAAAGACGCTCGTTAAAAATTTACACGAGTTATTAATGAATCTCGGGGGAGGGGAGGGCTGGGGCCAAAGTTCGGCCAAACTTCTTCTTCTGAAAGCTTTTCAAGCTTATCACTTTCTCTTCCCCGTGAAAATTCGTTTCGAACGAAACAAGTACAAACGATATTTTCCTTCCTTTCTTTCTCCTTCTGTTCTTTTTCTTCTTCTTCTTCTTCTTTTCTTCGAGGAAATTAATTAAATCTTCGCGAGAAAACTTCTCTTCCGAGCATAACGCCGAGTTTGACTTTTCACGCGAGTAAGCGGGGAATAGGTTCGGAGGGAAAATTGCTATGGGATTTTCTATGGGAGAACCAATTTTAAATCTGGCGCCAACTAAGATATAGTCGCCGTAACTTTAGATTACGCGACAGTCTCCGTTTCATAATCTATCCATTCTCGGGAGGATGGAAACGCGTGCGTGGAAACGAAGAAAAATCAAATGGGAAATGGCCTAAAGTGGCGTAAAGTTGCTTCGAAATGAAAGGAATCGTGAACAACATCTTCGAAACAGAAGAATTGGAGCTACATTTCTTTGGAAATCGATGAAATTTTTAACGATTTTATATAGATTCCACGAATTTTTTTTAAATATCCTCTGAAATTCTTCGTATAAATTAATTTTTCTTTTCTTTTTTTAAATAATATACTCGAACACGAAGGAAAAGTAGCAATTCTCTTTCTTCGGAGATCGATGAAATATTGCGACGATTAATCTTTCTCTTCTCTTCTTTTTTTTTTTTCAGAATAATATATCATTTTTACACGAAGAGAGAGCACGCAATTCACACGATCGTTTGCATTCGAATCACTTAAAATACACGAAAATCCGTGCACGCGCACGGAGTTTGAATACCGCGTTAATAAAGCTCGGCGGGAGAGGCACAAGCCGGAGGATCTTTGTTCCCTTGAAGAGGACGAGCGAAAGGGCACGTGGAGGAATGATAGAGACGGAGAAATAAAGAGAGAGAGAGAGAGAGAGAGTTAAAGGGAGCGTGAAGAATATACTGGAGGAAAGAAGAGAAAAATAAGAGAGAGAGGGAGAGAGCGGTTACCATGTCTGACATGGTAATTTTTATTTCCCTGGGCAAAAAGGCGGGCTTTCATGCGGTCGGCGCTTTCATCCTGGTCTCGAATGATAAAGGCTCGAGAGGAGTCGGGACGAGAGAGATGGTAGGGATGGGGAGAAAAGGGGGTAGGAGAAGCGGCAAAAAAACGTTAAAATTATAGGCACGGCTTTTCAAGAAAACTGTACACACGTATGAAATACTGAACAATGGAGAGAAAGAGAGAGAGAAAGAGAGACTACTCGGTCCTTACGGTTCGCGAGATTCTCGACAACTTTGCCAACGACACACGGTTTTGTCCACCTTTTCCAGGATTACCAAACGTAGAAAAATGTCTGGGAGCGCGCGACACTTTTTTTTCAAACCGAATACGCGACTCGAAGTTGAAATGCACGGTTGAAGAGAGCGAGCGAATCGACGATAGAAACACGCCTTAATCGCCTTTTCGGAACACATTTCGAAAATGAGTTGGTGCAAAAGATTCGCGTGCAGTTCGAAACAGTTGGTTAGATAGAATTATTTCTGGGATAAAGAGTACGAGATGCTTTCACGTAAGTAGATAGTATTATTATATTTGTGTAAATAATTCAATTCGTTTAAACGTCTAATTTCCAATTAGAATATATTCTATCTATCCATATATTTCTATCCATCGGTAATAACATATCTGGATATTGATTGATCGAAAGGGATCTGATTTCTGAAATATTAAAACTGCGAATTTGTGAATTTGCAAATTTGAACAGCGCAAAGTGTTTGACTATAACGAGTTTAATTAACCGTGGCATCGTTGTGAATCCGTGAATATTTCAGAAAATTGTTCTGAAACGAGTCCCTGAACGAGTTTCAGGAAAAAAAGAAAAAGTGGAAAAGAATCGTTGCTTCTTATTGTTGGAATGATTTCGTAGGGATGGCGCAGGATGCAAAATTTGTATTATCTGACGACACGGAAATGTGGAAATAGTGCACAATTTCCTGCAGAAATTACAGACGGAAATTCTTGAGCGTAAATGAGTTTATTCAGCGAATTGCAAAATTCATATTAACCAACGTAACTGGGGGGACGTACACGCACAAATGCCTCGATGATTCACAATTCGGCCGAAATTCCCATTGGGACGCCAGTCAGAGAGAAAGTAAAACGTTAATATATGCGTGTTTGGATCGACAAGAGAATTATTGAATGAAATAGGAAAAGGAAAGGTTACATGCAGAAAACATTATTTCACATTCACAATTACAGAAAGATACGTTCCATTCCATTTGATTAATTCATTATTCGAATATTTATATATTACAGAAATACGCCATTCTAACTCTATCCTCGATCGAGTAACGAACAGACTCTCATATACAAAAATTTCTTCCCCCTAACTCGAAAATATTATCCATCTCGTCTCGACTTTCCTAACATAATCCCTTCGAATTTTACTAGTCGCAAATTCGATCCAATATTTTCTATCTAATCGTTCGATGAATGTACATATATATATATATATATATATATATATATATAAATATATCCAAGGAATCCAAGAAAAATTCCGAAAGAAAAATATTCCAACGTTGTCGCAAGAGAGGCAAGTCTCATATCCAATACAGGAAAATACAACCTCTTTGCGAGGAGACACGAGTGGGCGAGGAATGGGAGGGGAGGGGGAAAGAAATTACGCGAGACGAAATTCTAGGAAGGAATGCGGATATACAGGAGGCGCACAGAGAAAAGCACGCGTGATTTTGACTTGACGGGGGAGAGGGAGGGGAAGAGTGGCTGCCAAGCGCAGCCACTTTAAATGCAGATGCACCTTGCACACCGGCCGGAGACATCTTCTACTCCACAATCACCTTTACTCACTCGAACCCTCCCACCCCCAACTTTATGGTTCTCCGATGCTCTTCTTTTAAGTACCAATAACTGTCCGGCCCTCTCAAGTATCGAAAGCATTCGGCGTGCACCTCTTTTATACATATATATGTATATGTATATATAGATGCACACACATAAACCGATCGATAGTATACACATACCATTTTCGATATCTCGAGGGTGCTTAAGTAAACGGTGTAGCTCTTGGAAGATGCTCGTGCATCCCTTTTCTCAGTGACTTGGCAAAGGAATGTACTTTTGCCGCTCTGTATGTAATTGGAAATTTTGAAACAGGAAAAAAATAATTAAGATATTTCGAATTTAACCGATCTCTTCGATTTTTGTTTTGAACAGTGAAAGAATATTCGAGAAATCGAACTTAAGAATTGGAAATTATTTTTTTCTTTTTTAGAAATAAAAAATTGGCTACTTCGTCACTACTGTCATTTGTTCAATGAACAAATTCTACGAAGGGAAATGAATTTTTCTTGTTCGAGTTTAGAAAAAACTTGGACTTTCTGCACGAGACTCGCGAGGAGAAAGGCTATTACGCTGTTGTACGTCCGTTGTTTCTGAGATTCTTCTTATACGTTAATACGTAGGAAACGTTGTTTCGAGATAATCGTTTGAATTAGATTTCTGGAAAGTTCGTGGTGGCTCGTCACGCGGAAATTTTTTCGAAGAGACTCGAGAACAATGAGGGAGGAAAGGGAGGGGGGATAATGGAATAGAGAGCATTACAAAATTTAGAGTTTAAAAACACGGAAAAAAACACGAACAATAGAGGAGACAGAGTTTTTAAAAAAGTCATTCAAAAAGAATGTTGAACACGTTAATGTAATAAGACTCCCCTTCAGAGAAGAGTGCAGTTATATTTTTTTCAAAAATTTAAATTCAAAGAATTACGCTCGAGAAATCGTGCCGGATCTTGTCGAAGAATTTTCAATCGATTCAAAAAATTAAATCCTCGCGAATCCACGCGACGTGTTCCCGCGATTCAATTGTGCCGAAAGGAATTTCGGCTTCCCGAAATTTCTTCGAGAAAATAGGCGCGGAATCCGCGTAGGTATTATTGTACCTATGACTAACCGACAAACGCAGCTCGCAGTTGTGTTTCACGCTTATTTTTAACGCGAAATACGCGGCGAGATGCGAAATAAGCGGCGGCCGTTGCGAAATAAATTTCTACGCGATAAATAAAAAAAAAAGAGAGAGAGAGAGAGAAATGATTAAAAATTTCATCTCTCAGAGATTGTTTCGAAATTAAAAAAAAAAAAAAGAAAAATTCTGACACGTAATTTATCCAACGATTGTCCACGATTATCGTCGTAGAAATTGGTCGTATCATCGCTTCTCTCTACAAATTGTTCTTGTTATCATCGTTTCACCGGCTCGGCCATAATTTCTTTCCACGCCGTCTTTTCACTTCCATTTCTCCTCACTTCCCCCCCCCCCCCCCGATATAGTAGATAATTTTGCACGTCATCTGTCATCGTAAATGTCGTTCTTGTCGCTGATTCAACGGCCACTACAAGACTCGCGTGACACTGATTTATTATCGAGAACAGTTCGAGTCTCCCCGTCAAAATACAGGGGAGGAGGACGGACAGATTTCTTTTTTCTTCTCCCTCCTCCTCCTCTTCTTTCTAAATTTTCCGAAAAATTTTCGGAATTTTTTCCTTCTTCTCGTATTCCTCGTTGCGAATTCCGTATTTCCGTGAAATTTATTTAACAACCATCTCTTTTCCGCGAGAATAACACGCGCGTGTATATTTGACTTGCTAAAATGCTTAAAGAACCCCGGCCAAATTGTTTATTGCTCTCTTGCGTACAATGTTTGCCGCGTGTTCTTGCACGCTATGATTGCGCAGCCGATGTTTATTAAACAACGAGGCAAGTCCCTCGAGAAGTTTGTAAATTGGTATCGCGTGATTATTGTCGCGCGAATCATTGTCGGATGATGGAACGAGGGGGTGGAATTGTTAATCAAAGTTTCAACGAATTTGCCGCGAAAGTAATTCATTGAACGAAGCAGATTATTAGAATAACGGAGGAATCAAGTACAACTGTTCGACTCGAGACGACGGGGGGAGAAAGAGAGAGAGAGAGAGAGTTGTAATAATTTGTAATGAAAATTTCGTGTCGTAGAAAATCTATATGTAATATGTATCGAAACGTAAAACTCTGAATATATAAAATGTTTAATTTTAATTGTAACGAAATTCAAAATTACTAAATTCTGATTGCATCATGGAAATTTGACGCGATCCAGAAATAAATCCAACGATTTCGAACGCGTAATATTAAATAATAAATTCGTTTCGTTTAATTTTTTGATCGATACCATAATCAGGAAAATCGAATCGAAAATTACGCATAATGTATTACCGACTATTGAATATAATGTAAACGTAATTTGAATCAATAATTATCCTTACGATTACATCAATAAAATACAAATGACTCGTTTCACAAAATATCCAAAAGGTGTATTCCTGATCATGCTCGGTATATATCAGATTATGGTGGTTATCAATTATTTCGTTTAATATTTCAACTATTCAAAGAACTAGCGACACGTGTTACGTTTCCTGGAAACACCGATAACTCCGTTTCAATAAAAGACACGAAATTTCGGCCAAGTATCGCGAGATTCCATCCGCCCATTATATATATATATATATATCGTTGAACGTTGATGGACGTAAATCGGGAAATAGATATTTTATTTCTTTCACGCATCGCGAAACATCGGGCGAGGATGAATACCGATAATTTGATCATAATTGCCGCAATGCGGATATCAATTTTATTTCGCAATATATCTAGATCGCGAGCCCCTTTCTTCCGAAGCTTTAAAAAAAAAAAAAAAAAAAAGAAAAAAGAATATACGATCGTTCGTCAACGAACGTATCAATCACGTGTTCCGAGGATAAATTAATTTAATACGCTTTATTCGATCCCGCGGCATAAAGGAATTTCTATCTATAAAAATTCTCCTCCGATATCCGAGTAAATGTATCTTTTCTAACCGAGAGAAAAAAAAGAAAAAGAGAAAAAATACTGTGATCACGTTAAAAGTCCCCGCTAAAAGATAGAGTATATTACACGAAAAATGTTTCTCTCTCGATGATTCGACTATACGTACACACTACGTATAAACATTTTCACATAATAACGAAGGAAGGGGAATGTTTTCACAGAATTATTCAACCCGAGTTCGGCGCACGGCAACCGCAAAGATACTGCAATTTCTCCCGTCGACGTTCAATTATAAAATTACGATCATTATCGCGCTTATTTAAATACGCTTGTATGCATATATGGATATATATATATATATAAATGTATGTGTATACATATCGAGTGAGACGAGTGTTTAACTTTATAAACGCTGAAACAGCGCCCATATCCCATATACCCGTTATTCGTTGGTTGCCAACCAACCGTTCCGTATACTTAAGAAACGAAGGAAGCAGAGTTTCTCGAAAGAGCAAAGTTCCCTCTCTCTCTCTCTCTCTCTCTCTCTCTCTCTCTCTCTCTCTCCCCGGATCGGGTCGAGTTATAAGCGAATTCTGGGATTTTCTTGCGGAAGGTATGAATAATGAAGCTGAAGGGAGAGGGGAGGGGCAAGCTGTGGAATGATAAGGCAATCTCGGCTCCCGATCGATCGAAAATTAAGTGGAAGAGAGTGGCTGGATACGCAGCATACGCCTTGTAATTTGCCGGGGAGTGAATTAAAAAAAAGTTTCCACGCCTCCTGTAATCGTCCGTTAAACGAGATTTGAAAGGAATCGTTATTCAAACGATTATCATCGTGCTTTCAATATCTTTCTTTCTTTCTTCTTTAAATTAAAAATATTTTAATCTTTCAAATTTTGATTATTGGTAAGGATAATCATCGTGCTTTGAGTATCTTTCTTTCTTCTTTAAATTAAAGATGCTTTAATCCTTTAAGTTTTAATCCTTAAGATTATAATATTGGTAAAGTTAATCGATTTGAAAGAAATCGTTAAACGATTATCATCGTGCTTTCAATATCTTTCTTTCTTCTTTAAATTAAAAATATTTTAACCCTTCAAGTTTTGATTATTGGTAAGGATAATCGATTTGAAAGAAAATCAAATGATTATCATTCTGCTTTCAATATCTTTCTTTCTTCTTTAAATTAAAAATATTTTAATCCTTCAAGTTTTGATTATTGGTAAGGATAATCATCGTGCTTTGAGTATCTTTCTTTCTTCTTTAAATTAAAGATACTTTAATCCTTTAATCCTTTTGATTGTAATATTGGTCACAGAGCTAAACAGTGATAGAGACGTAGAAGATTATTTTTATTTTTCCTTCAGACAGACAGTTGAACAATGAAAGTTAAATATCGATCGGTCGATATTAATTTTAAAATTTCATTCTTCCTTCACATTTGCAATTCTAAACTGTCGTTTCAGCTCTTCTCAGGAAGAGGGATTATTTTTCACGAGTAGACACGGTTAAGAGTGAAAATTACTCTCGGACGGTCATCACTTTCGACGTAGCACCTTGCCACTTGCAAAAAGTAGCAGTCTCAGGAAACAACTCCTCCAAACTCCTCCACTTTGAGTTTTATTCTCAAACATGTTCGCGTTTTAAGAGAGAGAGAAAGAAATTCTAAAGTTTGTACGAAATAAGTGAGAGCAGTGAAGCATTATATCTCGTAAAACGATAAAATCTGAAGGTAAAAATTATATAAATACATTCACAGATCCTTAAACTTGGGACGAGAGAAAAAGATGCATCGATCCTATCTATCCTGGAACACTGGAGATCGATCTATATACGGTTCAATTAGAACAAGTGTTCGCCAAGTCGATAAAGGAACAAGGGATGGGGGAACAACTTTGGATGGAAAGTAGGGCCGCTTTACTTTTCCAAGCAAGTATAAGTTGATACTCTGCTAAAGTTGTGAGAGATCTTTTCAGAAATGGAGCCGATATCGAATCCAAGTTTGGGCCAATAACAAACGTTCCCTCCCCTCCCTCTGTAATTGATTTTAACTACGTATCCACATCCACATTCGGCCGTGTAACTCCTGCCTATCGGACAGAATTTCGAATCACCGGGCCAAACTTTTTCCCTCCGGAAAGATCACTGTCGGGATCCAAGAGACGAGGTGGAAAACTTTCATTCGAGTTTGCAAATCCTCTTTGCACCGAGATATACTCTCTTCGAGGTTCGCCTACAGTTTTAAGAATATTATTCGTCGTCCATATCCTCGGCGCTCGAGGGATGTATCCTTTTAAAAAAAAAGAGAGAAAGGTGGCGATACTCCGGTTTTTTCATCCTCCTTGTGGAAATTTCCATATAGTATTTGAATTGAGATATTATGAAAAAAGATGGAGCAACTTTGTCTTTGAAGTAATTCACCCCCTCCTCTTCCTCATCTCCGTTTCCAATTATTATTTTTATAAAGGGATGTTTAGGATTCGAAGAGTGTAAATAGTGTTTAATCGAAATGCAGGTTGGAAAATTGTATATAGTTTATGAACTGCAGCCGCTGATCGAATATTTTCGACATGTTTTAACCGATCCAAGTTAATCCCATTACGGATCCAATACCGTACCACGGCATACTGATCAGATGATAATCTATATAACACTGACCGACACAATAATACCGTGCTGTTTATCATCGAGATAAACCACGCGAATGCACGTGATGTTTCCAATTAAAAGACCGTCGATGTAATAGCACTATGTAATTACCTACCTAATTAATACGAACAAATCCCGCTTTTATTAATTTTGTTTGCTTAAAACGTGTAATTTCGAGTATTTGTTAACCCTTTGTGGCCTACGTAACGAATGCATTACCTGCAACAACGAATTAGAAATTATTCTGCGACAGAAATATCCTGAAAACTTGGACGAGATCGAGATGATGATACTCTTGTATTGTTTCGAATCGAGTAAAAATATAATAACTCGGCAATTCTTGATTCCACTCGATTCCTAATCGAACAACAAATTTTTTTTAATTTCATTCCACGATTAATTCGAAATTTCTTTTCTCTTCAAAAATAATAATAATTCGAAACCTTTTCTTTTCATCGAAAGAATATATCCTTCATCGAAGGGAAGAGATCGAGCACGATAAAAAAGATAAAATCATGGAATCGAAATAATCGAGCAACAAATTTTTTTTAATTTCATTCCACGATTAATTCGAAATTCTTTTCTCTTCAGAAATAATAATAATTCGAAACCTTTTCTTTTCGTCGAAAGAATATATCCTTCATCGAAGGGAAGAGAGATCGAGCACGATAAAAAAGATAAAATCATGGAATCGAAATAATCGAACAACAAATTTTTTTTAATTTCATTTCACGATTAATTCGAAATTCTTTTCTCTTCAGAAATAATAATAATTCGAAACCTTTTCTTTTCGTCGAAAGAATATATTCTTCATCGAAGGGAAGAGAGATCGAGCACGATAAAAAAGATAAAATCATGGAATCGAAATAATTCTACAAAGTATTATCATACAACGATGAATGAAACGAGGAATCAAGGTAATTCCAATTAGCATCGAGAAACGAAATACGTTTATTTCTTTCTTCTTTTTTTTTTTTAAGGAAGAAAAGGAACAACGAAAACTCGCAATTACACACTTTTTAATGGAAGAAACTTTTTAAGGGTGAGAGAGAGAGAGACATCTCGTTAAAACGAAATACCGTGGCGCCAAGAAACTAATGCAACTCCCAAAAGAAGCTCACAGCAATACAAGCTATTCCAGACACCCGTATAAATAATTACCGTTTCCTTTAACAATCTCCGCTTCACCTGGATAAAATTGGAACAAGGTGAAAGGGGAGGAATGGATTGAACCCTCTAAATTTCAATCGATCATCAATATGGAAACTCGATAAAACAGGTGCCATTTACATTATATCAAGGATAATACTCGAATACGAAACTTTCTCTTAATTTCTCCGACAATTGTGTAAATCTTGTAATTAATCGATTTAAGACGTCTACTCGTCTCGAATTTATGCGAGTCAAGGGATCTATGATATGATATATTCGAATATTTGATTCTTTTTTTTTTTTTTTTTTTTGACAGAACTTTGATCAGCGTATTTAAACGATCGACGAGAAATTTTCAGCAAAACGGGAATTCCAAACGAGATTTTTGTCAAATATTTGAACAAAAGTGTACGATCGTATGCTCCGTATCCGTATGTGCACAAACGGACGGATATTAATTTCGCTCACTCATTATCCCGATGCGGACAAATAAGAGCAGTAATGTGATGTAAAATAATAAATTTCTATGCAACGTTTATTGGTTTAATAAAGTTTGATAAACATGATCGGAACACATCCCGCGCGCACCGCGATGAACAATAATTGTTATATGAGCATCTCAAAATGCACGAAATATCCCATTTGGTAAAATTAATGGCATATAACAAATAAGCAAATGAATCGTGAAATGCGTGTATATCATTATCAATCCATTTGTTGGGAGCAATTTCATGGAAACCGGGGATGAAAATTTTATTGAATAGCGCAACATTGAAAATTAACATTGAATTTTTTTCTAATTTGTTTGTAAATTAGATTGCCTTTTCAATTAGAGTTGTGATATTGTTCGAGATTTTGAGCGAGATATTTTTTTCTTTTTTCTACTCAATATCAATCATCACGATTCAAAAAACCGTCTACTTATAAATCGTCACCGATCTGGATGAGAATAAATTAAATTTGTATCACGATAAGAGAATGGGTCGTCGAAAAGGCGAATGTCATACGCCGTGATGCCGAGAACTGGGGCAAGTATCGAGGTGTAAAATATGCACACTTCGTCATTTTCTATTTTCATGCTGAATGAACATGTTCGACCTACTTTGCACTTTACCTCATACACCGGTGTAAATTTAATTAACCTATCCAAAAATTGAACCCGCTTAATTTTCAATTTTCAACGCGAAGTTGGGAGAAGAGGCGGGGAGTTGGAATGGAATGTTTTTTATCCGGGGAGATAAAAAATTGAATATATCTTAACAATTACCCCGACAAGATGACCGATCACTTTCCATTCCCTCTTTTTCTGCACATGGTTCAAATGTTACACGTATTTTGATAAATTTCCGTTTGAATCTGGATCGTGATGGGTTGCAATATTTTACAGAAGACGAAGAGACAGGAATACCTCCCGTTTCACGAAATTTATCGCCGTTATCGAATAACGGTACAATACAAAAGTGCGATTTCTCAAACTACGCGAAGAAAAAAAAATAGATAGCAAAAAAAAATAAATAAATAAAATCAGCGTGGAATTTTTTCTGAAAGAAGAACCTGGAAAGCGCGATTTTTCAAAAATCTAATTTTCCATTTATATAACGGAATTGGACAGAAAGGAAAATTTTGCTTTCAATTTTAATTTTCGAAATTGAAATTGCATTGAGATGAATTATTAATGATTTTCGAAAAGATTGATTATTTCTTTCGAGGCAAAAAAAAAAAATAGATAATAGGTAATAATGAAAGATGATAAGATCGATCAGCTTAGAATTTTTTCTTTTTTTTTTCCCCCCCTTTGTTATATAATAAAGCTGAGAGATTAATGGTAGGTATCAATGAACGTTCGTCGAGCAGAGTGTGTTTTACCCGAGGTAATAACTCAAATTAATGACACTTTATCTTACCAATTTCCTTGCGGAATTTTACTTTAATTTCACGTCTGTAATTCATTACCAATGCATCGATTTTAAGTCAATCAATAGTATTAAATCCCACCCCCCCTCCCAAAATGATTAAATAAGTAAAGTTAGTTATTATACCGGTTGGGAACTTGTTATGCAAGTGCTAGTTACGCATTACAACGGCGTAATGTTATTAGCGCACTAACTACAGTAACGTTATTTCGTTCGGTCTCAGTCCAATCGCAATTCTTCGTGAACTTGACATATTTTGCTCGTGTCACTTTTTCCAAACTCTTGCCATCGTCGATTAATTAATGGGAAATTTGGATAGAAAATTAGAGGACAGATGTTAGATCTTAAAAAGACAAATATAATCCAAGTTTTGAAAATTTAAACTCTTAGATTAAAAATTGTTTTGAAAAGATCTTGAAAAACATAAACTTTCGCCAATATTATGAGCCAAGTTCCGAAGATTTGAACATTGATCCTATGTTTTGAAAAATTTTCCAGAAATTGAAAATTAAAAGACAAAAAATGAATATTATATATTGAAAAACGTAAAATTTCGCCAATATTATGAGCCAAATCCCGAAGATTTGAACAGTGATCCTACATTTTGGCGCCAAAATTAAAAAAATTTCTTCCAAGAAGTAAAATTTATCAATTCAAACGATTAATCGTATAATTATTCATTAAAGTTCTCAAATCGAGAAAAGGATCATATTATAAGAAGAAATTTCAAAAACCTGCATCGACTTGAACATCGGCGCAAATTTCTTTTTAAAAGAAGAACCCAACAAAAAGAGAAATTCAGAAACTCAAAATTGCAAAAGAAAAGAAAAAAGAAGAAAAAGGGGAAAAAAATAGTAGCGAGAAAAAGTCTGTGCTCACGATTTACTAAAACTGCACTTAAAGCTAAATTTCAAGATGCAAAAGATTCCTCACAAACCATCCCTCCCCTCCCCCGCATTCCCCACGATCGACTAAACAGATTTAAATACTTTCGAACTCGTCGCGAATGCGGAAGCTAATCGAGCGTGAAAATTAAGTATTCCTTTCTATAACAGAGCGTGGGATATCCGCGAATAGGAGAGGCGAGAGAAAGAGACTAACCTCGGTTGACATTCCCTTTGGCCGGAAATGTATCTGGGACGTGCAATGGTACAACATACCGTGCGGTCATTTTGAGCACGGTGGGTTAGCCAGGAATGTTAATAGAAAATACTCGGTGTCTCCTCACTTTAATTATGAGCCGCAGCAAAACGAAGCTTCTCGGCTGAAGAAGCCTACTTGAAAATCATTCTGACGAAGATCATCGAGGGGAAATGGTCGGAGTACGGGCGTAGACGAAAGAAGATGACTGTTTTTTTTTTTAAACAAAATTTTCCGTCAAAGAAAGCTTTGGAAAAATTGGAAGTGAGATTTAGAAATTTGTGAAAATTAAGATATATTATCGTTACTTAATCACATTATTCTGAGATTGATTCTCTCTTTGACAGAAGAAAAGATATTTTTCTAATCAATTATTGGATCCTAAAACTAGAACAAGAGGTAGAAGAATACCGTATAAATATCCACTATTTGAAAGTAATTTGAAACATATTAAAACGAGCATGATTTACACGGGTAATTCATGTTATAATTCACGTTAAAAAAAATTACCAGCGATAAATAATCGAGCTCTGAATTGAAGGTATTGAAGGTATATAGGAAATTAGGTGGAACGATAGCCGATGTCAGGATCTCGTAACGTTTAAACACGTGATTAAAATGCATCGCGTAAAATCGAGTAGAATCTACTACTACTACTACTACGTTAGCCTGGCCAGGCTCATTGGCGAGCTTTCCACCCACGCAATCCCGCTATCACTCTGCCACGGATTTGATGAAGAGTACGCGGTGCTTAAATAACTGATGATACAGTTAAGGAAAAGGAATGGAGATAAATGTTACCGCAGGTTGGCGGGATTTGAACGAGGTAGTTAAAGATTAGAAGGAGGGACCCTCGATTCGATGTTTGCTCCTTCTTTCGAGTTACACGGTTAAGAAAAATTATTTTCCCTCTCTCCACGAGATTTTAAAATATAGAAGACGTGAATTAAGCAGCGTAGAGGAGAAAATTCTCTGCTTCGAAGCGAGATGAAAATCGAAAGTAATTGCGTTTTATGATTTTCGAAAAAAAAAATTGAAACTGAAAAAGAGTATATAGAAAATTCTTTGGTTGGAAATGATAAAATTATTTTTTGGTTCAAAGAAACAAAAATCGAAGATAAAGAAGCATTTAAAATAAAAAATAAAAGTTACACAAATACGAATTGAGAAATTATTCCCCCTTGGCACGAATTTTTCCACGAGATTTTAAAATATAGATGAATCAAGTGACGTAGAGGAGAAAATTTTCTGCTTTGAAGTGAGATGAAAATCGAAAGTAATTACATTGGCGATTTTCGAAAAAAATTGAAACTGGAAAAGAGTGTGTGGAAAAGAGGAAAATTCCATGACTCGAAATGATAAAATTATTTTTGTATTGTTTAAAAAAAAAAAGAAGTATTTAAAAAATAAAGAAGAATAAAATTGAAGATATACAAATGAATTAAGTAGAAAGAGAACAATTTTGTGGTTCGAAAATAAAGAGTAAAAAAAATTGCATTTGAGATATGGCTCTTAATTGAATGAATCAAATGAACCAAAAAAAAAAGAAATTAAATAAAAACGAGGAACAACAGACTTTTGAAGTTTCTATTTAAAAAAAAAAAAAAAAAAGACTAAAACGAAATTCCTCAAATTCTTCAAATTTAATTCCATATTCTTTTTAAAATTAACCATTTTGAACCACGATATTTCTCTAACCCAAATTTCTATATTTTCTATATAACAAATTTATCCACGAATTTTTCACCATAAATTTTGAGAGAGAAACATTCGAGTTAACCTCTCTACTCATCTAATAAATATAAAAAAAAAATCGATGGAAGTGAATAATTAACGATGAAAAAAAAAAAAGAAAAAAAGAAACGAAAAAAATGAAATTCATAGACACGATTGATGTAAATTATTCGCGCGCGTCGCTTCTTTCCCCGTAAACGCGATACGCATCAATTTAATTGGATCTGTATTACGATTGTACTCATTTTTTAACTATCTGGTCGCGGTGACTGTGATGGATTAACTGAAAAGCACGGTTTCATATATCGTTCATTTAATTGGACATCGAAGATTTTCAACTGTGAGGCGATAAATTTCCCCGGGCGAAATGTGAATTATGAGCGTGTAAAATTTTAATCCCCTTATGATGATCGTTTTGACGCAGCATTAAACGGGAACAAGATTATTACAAGCGCCGATGATCGAAATTGTTAAGCGTTCCCGTTTATTAATGATTCCCACGAGGCCGAGATAGGGCCATCTATTCTTTCCAACAAAACGTTTTTAAAACAAGAGAAGGAACGATTTAATCTTTGGAAGGGAAAAAAAGAAAATTAATTCCCTCCTCTTTTAAATTTTTCAAATTCGAAGTTTAAGTTTAATCGAGGAAAGAAGAAAGTTGAAGAAGAAAAAGAAGATTCTTTTCTTTTTTTCTTTTCCACAAACAAAATAAATGGATCTCCTTGGGAAGAATGAACAAACGAAATTTAATGATTAATTTAATCTTTAATCGGAATGAGTATTAAAAGTTTTTAGAAAAAAAAAAAAAATATTGGATATACATACATGTATAATGAGAATTCGAATCACGTAAAATGTTATTTATTTACGGAGAATCGAAGGAGAATTACGATATTCCGTTTCGTTAATCTATCCGTATATATATATATATATATGGATGAAGCTTTTATCTCGCTTACATTTAAACATTGTATCCGTGTGTATCGAACTGTTCCACATTTTATCCTCTTAGCGCGTAAAATTTTTAAAGTAACTTTGTCGTATGAAAAATTCCTATGAAAAATATTTAAATGTATCGCGACAAACTATGTAGAAGATTCGTCCTCCATCACGCGGGGAAATTGCAAGAACAAAAGAAAAAAGAGAGAGAGAGAGAGAGAGAGAGAAAGTAGGAGGAATACATCGATTTAATCATCCGTGATGTCGCATCGGGAAATGCGAATGGATAAGAAGAAATTGGAAAACGGTTACAAATCCTTTAATCGTCCCATTAAACTTTTCTAAATATGAGAAATATTATATATCGATTCGCGTATAGAACGAATAATTGAAGAATTATGTTACATATCCTTCGAGAAAAACTTCAACAACTTTGAACGTTAAACGCTAATCGTTCTATCGAATTTTTTTCTATCTAGATAGAATAAATAACTATTATAATCGTCCTCGTTAAATGTTTCTAACAAGGGGAAAAAAACTTGGAAAACTCTTCCTCCAGATTTAAAGACACCGATCCCACGCCATCATCAAACAATAGTTACGAAGCCCCTTTCAGAAACACTTTCCAGGGGATGCAATAGGATTTTGATCACATCAATCACCGATGAAAAACGTAAGCCGGTCAACTCCAATTTCCCTACCTTCTTTCCCCTCTTTTTTTTTCCTCTCTCTCTCTTTTTTTTTCCTTTCCTTCTCGCCTCCATTGACCTATCTCACCCCAGGAATTTTCCTCGATTATCCTCGACTTTTGCTCACCGTTGTGTTATGCGGGATATGTCGGTAATGTCGCTCGTAACTTGGAAATGGTAAGAGGGCTCCAGAGCCCTATTTTTCGCGGTGGCATGGAACTCCACTGGGTTTTGGGATCATTCTCTCCTCCTCTCTTACCCAATCTCTCTTTATCCTCATCTCCTCCATTTCTCTCCCCCTCTTTTCTTTTTTTCCTTTTTCTTTTTTTTCTATATTTCCCACCATTTTTATTTCTCCTCGCGTACTCTTCCTCCCGTGTTTCTCGTCGGCCTTCCACTTCCTCCATGTTTATTTCTCTTCTCCGTTCTCTCTCTCTCTCTCTCTCTCTCTCTCTCTCTCTCTCTTTATTCGACTTTCCATCCACCGAATTTATGACCTGTTTCGCCCGATTTAATCTGACTTATATTAACCCCATTTACCGACAAATGGAGTTGAATTAAGTAGAATATTCATAATTCATTCGAGTGATTTTTTGATGATTAAATTAAATGTTGCAAAAATGCATGCTTTTGGGAAAAAAGAATTAATCATCGGTTAATTCATCACATTAAATGGAATTAAAATGGAACAATCTGTATCGAAATCTTGTTCCATCGATTCTTATACTTGTAATTATTCGATCGATTGGATAATAGAATGCAAGTGAAAAAAAATGTTTCGACACGTGATATTTTCCTACCTTTTTATCTTTCTACGCATCACTCTCTCACGAAAAGAAAAACCTAGTACTCTCCCGTGACGAGGAGAAAAAATGCCACTAACTATCGAAATTAACACGATACAATTTTTCTTTCAGAAAGATTTTCATCTACATCGTGCAACTTCCCAAACAGGCTCCTAACATCCCAATAAAAAAAAAAAATACCCGGACCGTGCACACACGTTTTCGCAGAAAGAAAAATGTTAGAAGAGATTTGAAAAAAAAAGAAAGAAAGAAAGGAAAAAGAGAAAATCTCGAGCTGAATTTTCAACGCAACGTAAAAATCAGACTTTATCTCCTCCCTCCTAAATTTCATAATAAAACCCGAGTAAAAGTTGTTCACTCGTCGAATAAACGTGTACGTATAAACACACGGGGTATTATAATTTTAACCGTACACGGTTACGTGCATGTAAGTCGCTGTGTAAATATTTAATACCGAAGCGTGTATCATCCGCGCGTTTCTTTTCCTCCGGAGAGGATAACGCAGGGAGAAAACACAGGGGCGGGAGGAAAGAAACGGCAAAGAATCGCGACGCGCGAAACAACAGCGATGACGACAGCATCATTACTCCCCCCGTGAAACGAAATTATGGGGGTGGGGGAAACGTGGGTGGATATTTGCATCGCGCTCGCATACAAAGCGATACAATGGATCATTTCGATCCAAACGTATCGCTTTTTTGCAGCCGTGGGCGTCGAAACGAGAAACACCATTTGGCAATTTTGACCGGGTGGAGAGCTAGTCCTGAAAGATGACTACAGCCAGGCCCCCGTCCTGCTTTCAGGTTTATCCAAGCACCGGCTTTCACGAAAGCTTTTTTCAAAGTAAACCATACTACTACTGACGCTGGTGGATTTTTTTTTTCTTTTTTTTTTCTTTTTGAGGAAGTCCAAGCAAGAAGGGGGGAGGGAGGGAGGCCGAGCAAATCGCGGATACGCGGAGATGAATGGAATTATAACGAAGAATGATCAAGGTGGGGTTATTTTTCCCGAGGGACTGTTTTGAATTTTGTTTTTTTTTTTTTTTGCGTGGTCGTTGGGGGTTTAAAGGAAGGAACAAGAGAAAATATTCGGAACGAAATTGAAATAAAATTTTGAAAAATTTCATTGGAAAATTGATTTTAACGAGATTCAAGTATTCTACAAGTTAATATTGGAACAAGCGGCTTGTTTCTGTTCTCGTGAAACGAAATTAAGAAATAATTATTTGTAATTAAATAATTTTGTTTCGAAAAAAAAAAGGATTTTAATAAATTTTCTAAAGCTCTAGGGAAATATACGCGTAAAAAGTGAAAAGCTAAACAAATTATAACGCAATATCTATTAAAAATTGCAATTTATTTTCTTTGGGCAATTGAATGTTTTTTTTTGAACCTCTACGAAAATATACATGTAAAAAGAAATAAATAAAATAAATAAATAAAAGAGTAAATTAATTATGATGCAATATCTATTAAAAATTGCAATTTATTTTCTTTGGGCAATTGAATGTTCTTTTATAAATAAAGATTATTCGCAATTTAAAGAGTTTCCGACCGATCGATATATTTTTGATTGCTCCTACAATTTCAAAGGGAAGAAATTACTTTGCACGGCAGTAACTTTGACGTTCCTGAAATTATGTATCGCGAGTTTATAGACTGAAGCGGCGCGTGAATAACATTTATTTGCTTGCTTATTCTACCTTGATAATTAATGTTTCTCCTGTAATAAATTGGTCGTCAATGTGTTTGATACGAGGATGAAAAATAAAATCAATAAATCCGCGATAATGGCAAAGGTTTCATTAATTAATTTCAGTTTGATTAATACCATCGTTTCTAAAACGATGAATAAAATAATCAAACTAATACTAAGTAACGATAATTGTTAATTATATATCAATTATATATCGATAATAGTTGAGATAATCGAAACATCAAAGAGAACGATAATTGATTAAATAAAATCGTCCTATATATAAAAAAAAAAAATATCATAACGAAAATAAAATGCGATCGTCGAACTTTATTAAAAAATAAATAAAGATAAATGAATTAACTGTTACTGGCTTTATTCCTCAACGATGTCCTAAATCCTTAAACTATTTTAATCGCGCCAAACAAAAAGAAAAAATATACCGTTAATTAAACTGTTTTTAACTTCGAACGATCGATCGATGTTCTTCGATCGAAAATACATCCTAATTATTTACGACAACGTAATAATTATATTATACAGAAGGAGCGAAATCAAAGTATTTCCACCGATCCTTTAAGCTTATAACGTAAAATAGAAGTTGCGCTAATGACAAAACCGATACAGCTAATGTTTCTAAACGCATATGGCTAATGAACGTCATAAACTCGCTACACTATCGAGCAATAGTGTGTAATTAGTAAATGGACGTGAGTCCTGTAACTGATCTTTCATAAATCGCTTACCAATCATGCTACAGTACGTAAACGGTACGCGATATTCTCCGGTGTGAATCGTTAATCATCTTCTCCTAACGTTAATATTAAGATATTATCCTGGATATTTCCAAATATACTCTATAAAATAATTTCCCCCGTGATAAAAAGGAACGAAATATATTATCATCGATCGCGTTTTTTTAAAAATAGTAAAGATATTTCAAGGAAAATTCGTAATCCGATAGAGAAATATTGGCGCGAGATATCGATTAGAAAAATTATAGAGAAATACTTGGACGATTGTTTTCTAAATAATTCGACGACGCGACAAAGCTTTCTTTTTTAATTAATTTTAAAATTTTTTGCGCGAGATAAAAAGGTGTCTAACGCGAGAATCTAACGAAAAGGATTTCCTTTTAAAAAAATAAAAATAAATTTCAAATACGAGGAGAAAATATTTTCTTCTATCAATTTTTTGAAAAATATTTCGTTTGAAAATAAATGCAGGAATACAAGAATGCAATCATTAATGCCTGCATTTTCATTTATATTTTAATTAATTCCCTCCATCCTTTCCCTCCCCTCTCCCTCAATCTTCATCTATATTTTAATTAAAAATTAAGAGCGAAAAATACAGGTATAAATGTATTATAAATTTCAATTGAAAAATTTTATAATAATTTGTCGAGATTTAATCGAGATCTCGATCTCGCGTTTACTTTAAATTTTCTAAAATTTAAAGTAAAATTATAAATAGTTTCTCTCGCGTAGCTTGGCACTAGATGCATATCTTCTGAGAAATATATAGTTGGATCGAGTTTAACAATAGTTATCGATGTTTTGAACGCAATATCTCGAACAATCGAGATGAAAACGGGGGAAGCACTTCTCGTTACCGCGTAAATACGCTTTGTGTATAGAATTTACCGCATCGATTGTTTTCATTCAATGGTGGCGTCAACTTTGAAATACTAATACTTGCTCCCCCATTCATAAATGATTCGACCAAAGCAATTGTTCATCCGTTCCCTATAAATCTAATTCATAAAAGGAACTTTTTTTACCCGACAGCCAGATGTAATCGTTCCGTCCAAACTTTCATCGATCGCGTTAAAATAGACTGTTCAAGCGGCGTTTCAAAAAATTTCGAGAACCGAATTCGATAAAAAAAAAAGAAAAAGAATAACAATTAACACCATCGTTAAAAGAATTATTGTTCTACAATCGAAAAAGAAACTGAAACTATTCATCTCAATTCTCGATTCAATTTACCTTTCCGAAAGATAAATATATTATTGAACGTTTTGAACTTTACCCTATTTAAGTAGAATTTTTTCGAGAACGAGAGAAGTAGAATTATTTAATCAATCGAATTTAGATAATTATTTTCAATGCTGTCCACGCTGCCCATAAAAATAAAATTCTCCTCAACCTAGAATCATTAATCCAATAATTAATTACTCTCGATACAGTATCTATACTCACGAAATTCCCCCTCCAATTCCCCCTAGGAATTAAATAATCTCCTACGTCACTTCCCTTCTTCCCAATCCAACGCAAATCCTCCTGCTTGCCTTCAACTAACGAGCACAATATTTACCCAATTTACTAACTATTTATTCGACAAACCATAAGTATCTCTACACACACGCGCACACATACTCACACACGAGATAACGAACACAAACGTGCTTCCTTCAAACGCGATAAACGGGTCGCTTCAAAGGCGTGTCAACCCTTTTCGACAATAATTCCAATCGCAGGCCCGTTCACGAGCAAAGTTGAATCGGCCACAAAAGGCCACATACCACGCCGAACATCGAAAAGGTGTTAACATTCCCTTCGTTCAATGTGCCAACGTAACACGAGCCATTTTATCAACTTACGTTTTCCACGGGGCGGGGGAAGCAGGATATCGGGGAACGGAAGCGGGACCGTAGGTAGGCCTTGCCAGCTTGCACTTTTCCACCGCCACCCCCTCCCTTTCCCACCGGTTTTCCGCCTCACTTTTTCTTTTTTTTTTTTTTTTTTTTACACTCGCGTAAAACTCGTGAAAACGCGGCCTCGATCCTCGCTCGCCAAACTACGCACCACGACTCATCTCCAACTCGCCTAGAATCGAACGTTGCTGTTTACAATCGACGCAAATTCCTGGAACACGCCGGTGTTTATATTGTGTTTGGATTAGCTGCGAAATTTTTCGCATTATCTCTCGCGTTTGTGTATATTTTGGAATTTTGCCTCGGGTGATAAACGACGAATTCTTGGAATATATATGTATATAAATATATATATATTTGGCGATACGTTGCGTTGCGTATCTTTTGGATATACGAGTTTGCTCTCTCTGTTATTTCGTAGAATTGTTTTTGTCTCTCTGCATTTCGGTTCATCGGAAAATACGATCGTGTGTATGTGTTTTTAAATTTTTTCCTCGCGAGACGCGTGATAAACGTGGTTCGTTCAAATTTAATATTCGACGACGGTGTATCCGCGCATCTGGAGTTTCGTTAGTTTCGTATCCCGTTCGCGTTTTTATTGGTTCATTGGAAAATTCTTGCGAGGTGTGGTCTTCTTCAAATTTTATCTCGGGGACGCGATAAAATATGATTCTGACGAATTGATGTTTGTCGATTGTTGTCGCGTATATAATTATATTTAAATTTATTGAGAAATTTTAACGTCTAATATAGTTTCCAGATGCTTGGAAATTTTGAATATATGTAAATGTATATAAATTTGTTGTACGAGTGATTTCTTTTTTATAAGAATTAATTGAGCATTGCTTGCTCGGTTAATTCAATTTCAATTTTGTTTGGATTGTATGTGTAGATAAAAGACAGGTAATAAGAGAGAAAATATTTCGTTGATATAAAAATTGCGACAAATTCAGAGGTAATATAATATTCGAAAATTAACGTGAATTAATTATTTTAATGGTTATAAATTGTAAAAGTATAAGCTTTATGCAAGAAAAAAAGAAGCACGGATTTAAAATCACCTCTCTAGATATATCTAGTATGGAATTTTTATATTTTTAGAATCACGAATTCTCCAGGGAATTTCTAGAAATTCTTGAGCAATGCACGCGTCAGATAATAACGAGAGCGAAATTCAAATGTGTGGTAAAAAAAAAAAAAATATGAAACAACGCGTAAAAGTTTAATTTCGAAACTGAAGAATAATTTAAAGAAAAGCTCGCAAACAATGTGACTTAATGAAAAAACGGGTTATTATTATCAAGATAATTCGTATTTTTACGAATATTTAACGAACCTACAATAAATGAAACATGAATAAAATATCATCACACGGTAAATTTTATTACAAACGAATATTAATATATTCAATTATTTTTAAATTACATATCCGCGCAGATTTAAAATTTTTAGATTTACGTTTAGATTTTTGTGTATCCATAAAAACATTTTCGACAATTCATTACGACAATCAGTCGGCGTTATATCTTGATCAATTGTCCTTTAATGATATACGTGTCAATTAACGAGATAAGCTATTTATTAAGGTAATTCATATTGTACGTGTTGAAAACCGATTCGCTCTGTCGGTTGTTTGTGCAACAATACTGCATTTCACGCGGCCAACCCCTCGTATATCTCATCTTGGGGGATGTATATGCGGAATATTTGTTATAGATTAATAAGTGATTAATCTAATGTGTTTCCACAATGGATGCATAAATTTCGAGCACCATTCAACTTAATATATTCGCGTATGGTTATCGATACCGATGTTTTCATTCCATTATCGAGCCAATTTAAAATATAACGATAATCCACGATGCGCATAACAAATGAATTGTTATATTAGGTCCTGATTTCTTTCTTTTCTTTCTTTTCCAATTATCGTATTTCATTAAAGGTTATCTCATTTAATATAACTTATAATAGTTGAAAAAAAATTTTCTTTATTGAAATTTCTCTCCAATTTTCTTTCACTATACTCACAAATGAACAGATTTCTAATTCTTCTTAAATTTTTTCTTATCAAAAGCGTGCCATCCTTCTAATTAATTGCCCCAATTTTTCCAATTTTTCCCCCACTATATATTTATAAAACGGATAAACGAAGAAATTCCATTCTTTTTTTTCTATTTCTTATAATTAAAATTCCTTATAAAACTCGTTTCCTTTCCCGCTTCTAATCTATGCTTCCATTATTTATATAAATAAATAAATTCAATTCTCTTTTCTCTATAAATTAAAAATTACCTATTTATCTCGATCAAACGAATAACATAAAATTTGTTAAAACTCGTGACCTGTCTCCCTAATTAATTGCCTCGATCTTTTCAATCTTCCTTCATATTTATAAAACGAACGAACGAATTTAATTTCTTTCTTTCTTTCTTCCTTTCTCTCTCTTTCTTGCTCCCGTGAAACATTTTCCTTCGCCACATTACAAGGCTCCTCCTCAACCGCAACGATCCAACGTTAATTCCGCGAATTTATAAACGATTAAGACGTTGTCGATATCATTAATAATTCATGGGGCCCCTTATTACCCCAATAAGTAACTTAGTCACGGAATTACCTCTGGCAATTAGAATCAAGCGGTCTCATAAAAAATTGATAAGAAGATGTAAGAGATAAGGAAGGAGATAAGAGAGGAAAAGAGAAAAAAAAGAAAGAAAGAAAAAGAAAAGGGAACGAAGAAGGGCTACCATCGATTCTTTTACTGCAAAACTCTTTCTTTTTTTTTTTTCTTTTTCGATTTTTCTATCCGCGATAACTCGTAAGTTATGATTGAGGGTGGAGGAGGAACCGAGGCTTCGTTATGAACTTACGAGGTAGATATCATTTAGAAACTTTACCTGTCTGTTTCGAATCTACACTCCGAGGAATTCGAAACCCGGGCGAGCCAATTTCCATGAAAGTTTGCCTACGTTTGTAAAACCTTAACGGAATCGCATTAATTATCGAAGGAATTTATTAAAATTCGAAGATCGGAACGAGACGAGGTGAAATTAATTCTCGAGGAAGCAAACATTAGGAAATGTGGAATCGAGAGTCTTTTAAGCAATCTTGTCACAACAGTTTGAATGGATGATATAGTATAATTAAGAAGGAAAGTGTGATATGTGTCTCGGAATTTTTTTTATTTTTCCATTATCTAGAAAATCATCAAATAACTTAAATCATCCATAAAGGATTAATACGATCGTCTGTTAATTCGTGCACACAATTTTGTTGATAAAACTTTCAAATGGATAAAGATTTTTGAACGGATGATTGCATAATCATGAGGAAGAAACTGTGATAAATGTTCTGAGAATTTCTTTTGATTTTTCGAATAGTTGGAAAATTAAGGAAAATAATCATAAACGAATTGAATCATTCATGAAAGCTTAATATGAATCCTTTGTTAATTTGATCTGAATGCAAAATTTTGTCGATAAAACTTTGCACAATGAAGAAGAAACTTTGGCAAGTGTCTCGAGAATTTTTTCTAATTTTTCAAAATTCTACAAAAACAGAAGAATAATCTCAATCAGAGAATTATCGTTTCCATTACCAAAAATAAAATTCTAAGGCAAGATTGGAAAAATTCGTAAACAAATTAATTTGATCGTTGAAAGACATTAGCACAGGTATGTAAATTTAATTTTTATTTAAATATGAAAAATATTTTTCCGCATACAATTGGCCACATATGGATAAATTCCTTTTCTCGGGCACGTCAACATATTTTCCAATACCATCTATGATATTTCCACACATACTTTCAATAAATTCAACTGGAAATTTTAAAAAAAAGAAAAAAAAAATAACAATCTTCCTCTAGTTCCAATAAATTCATCCCCCTCAAGAGGACGAAACGATTAAAACCTACCTACATTGAAATTACTATTTTTTCTTTTTTCTTTACCATTAACTTTTTTATCCCAACAAATCCGGCAGACGATTTCATAACGGGGATATTTATAAAAAAAAATATATATATATATATATAATGGATCGATCAATACATTTATCGTTTCATTTATCCATTATTAACATGTACAATGTTATCCAGAATTATATATTACGTATCACATCGCGGATAAAATTGCATCGATATCCTTCGTTTCACAATTATTCGCATTTACGTATAGGAAGGGAGAGAATAGCATTATCCTTGGTCACGATACCGAATTTTTAAACATTTTCATCGACGAAAAACTTGTGAGTACATCCAATCGAAAGAGTATATTCTTACAAGCAAATTTACATATTTCACGAAAAATCTAATTTCAATGAAGATCATTGTGTCGCGTAGAGAGTTATAATAATTATACCCTGGAACAATTTTCAATCAAAAATCCATTTTTTCCCTTATTCCTTCTACAATTTATTCAGATATAATGGAATAATTTTTACGACGGAAGAATTAAAAAAAGAAAAATAAAATTTTATAATTTAATTATTTTTCCGATCAAACTTACGTTCAAAGAAGTTTAAAGATGAAAGTTTAACGATCAAAATTTAGTCCTCTCTCACAAAATTAATAATAAAAAAAAAAAAAAACAAAATTATTATTCATACATCGAATTGACACAACTTGTTATTCCAATTTGCATAAAGCGTGATACTGCAATACTCCTTCAACCGACTGTACGTGTATATATATATATTCCCCTGTTTCACGCGTGTGTTGCGTGTGAAAATTTCGACGATTTATTACTCTCCTCCCCCCTCTCCCGGGCAACGTGTTGTTAACAAAGGCGAACAATGGAACAGTGGTTGCATTTTTATGAACCCTTTATTTCGTTACACGAGAACTGTGTTAAGTATCGGGGGCCAGTAACGGTGGCGGTGGCCACGTCTCGGTGAAGCATATTCAAGAGGGTGGGCGGGATGTAAATTACGCGAAAATATTTATTACCGTTGCAGGATCAGTTAACAACAGTTTCCGGAAGTCGCACAATCGTCACGAAAATCCGCCCTGTTTGGCACGATTAATATACAGGCAGCGTACTAATTTAAATATCATTTGCACGAGACACACAAGTGCTCGCGGTCATTAGCGTCCAAAGAATTTAATTACAATTGTTCGGAATCCGCGCCCCTGTGTGTGCGAAAATTAAATCCGTGCCACGTTGTTACACCCACGCGTAACAATCGCGCGTTAACCGCCGGATTCTACTCTCTCCCTCTCTCTTTTTCCCTCCCTTCTTTCTTTCAGGAGAAAGAAAATTCCTGTCCTCAAGATTTTTTTCGCGATCGAGATCTCTCTAAGGCGGTCCGATTATTTCAATCGTGAGTCACTCGACCAGTTACACCATACGACACGGATTATAAATGGAAGTTTAATGTATTTCTGAAAATAGGTTTAACGGGTAAATATTTTTCGGTGGAAATAGAGGAGGAAATGAAAGGAGAAGGGGAAAGAGAGTCGCCCACGCACACATACGCGCGCGCAGTTGATCTTTTGTCGGTGAAATGTTTATCGAGAGGATAAGAATGCGATGCAACGCGATGACGGTTCGTTTCGATCAATTTTCCCTCCCTGTTGAAAGAAGATTATGCGAAAATTGAGAGGAGATGGGCAAATGGGATAATTTCTTAACGTGATAACCACGATTTTAAATATGTTGTATTGATGAAAGTAGCAAGAGATATAAATCCAGACAAGGTACTCTCAAGTTCGTCGTTAAAATCGAAACAACTTGTTGCGAAAAAATTAAGAAAAATTCCAACGAATCTTATTGAAATACAATATACGCTATAATATCTATTTTTCAAATTACTTACCGAGCGCCAATAGCCGGCAGATATCGAGGGATGTCAAAGGCGACGATCCATCCACCGACGCGCACAAGAAACTCGATTCGAAGAGAGGGGAAGTCGAGGAAAAAATAGAGAAAGAGAAAAAAAGAGAGAGAGAAAGAAAAAGAGAGGGGAAAAAAGGGTGGAGAAAATTTCCGTGTTTTTTTCTGCTCGATTCTTTCTCTCTCCTCGGTTGATCTTTCGACGCGGTGGCAAGTCGGTTGCGCGAAACACAGGTGCGAGAAAAAAAAAGGGGGGGAGGGAGGGAGGATGTGAAATGACGTGGAAAAGGGAGAAATACCAAGCACAAGAAGCGAATCCTCGTCGACACGTCGTCGTCGTCGTCTCGCGACGTTACTATTCAATGTGCTTCCTCGAGAGGAACGATCCTCCTCCCCTTCCTGTGAAAACACTCTTCCTCCTCTGTATATGTGTGTGTGTCTACCGATCGCACAACGCGCGATAATTCTCGCTCTTGATCTCACACTCGATCGATCGATAAATTTTCTCCCGATAAACCGGTAAACTGTGTGGAAGGCGGAGGGCGATCCAAATCGACCCCCTTTTCTTTTGCACAAAAGCGTGGCGTAGTTTCCCCCGAAGAGACGAAATAATTCGATAATTCGATATACTGCAAATTTTATTCGCAACGGTTTCTGTTCAAGAAAAGCGTCGAAGGATTGCGTCTACGCGTAGAATTCGATGATTCGTCGAGCCGAGCATTGGCGATGCTCACGATGGATACGAAAACGACGGATAGAATCGGCGCAAAAGTCACCACGAAGCGAGGACGTCGCGACGACTGGCGGACGCAGACTGACTCGAACGCCGTCGCCTCTCGGTTTTCACGCGGCGCCGCGACGCTCGACGTCCCGACGCCGCTCGTCGAGGGCGCTCACGCTCGTTCCGTGCGCCTTCGTCCTCCTCGCCTCGTCTCGCTTCCTTTCGCTTCCTTTCACCTCGCCTCTTCCTCTCTTCCGATTCTTTCCATCCACCCGCGCATCCCCATCTCTTCCCTTTCTTCCTTGGCTTTTCGATCGGTTCCCTTTCTTCCGTTTCGAGTGCGTCTTCCGTTTCGAAGGGTTTCGTTTCGAAGGGTGAGAAAGAGAGAAATGGAGAAGGGTGGAGGAATGAAGGAGGGAACGCAACAGTTGTCGCGAATCTTTCTTTTTTTTTCTCTCTCTCGTTTCCTGGACCAACACGAGTAGAAAAAGGAGACGAAGAGAGAAATTCTTTTTTTGGAAGAAGAGAAAGAAGAAATGGAAGAAGAAAAATGAACGAAATATGAATGCAACAGTTGTAAAGAGGAGATGAAAGAAGAGAGAAATTCTTTCTTCCAGCCTGATATATTCTTCCGTTAAAAAGAAGAAGAAGAAAAGTGGAAGTAGAAAAATGAACGAAATAAGAATGCAACAGTTGTGAAAATCTTTCTGTTTTATATTTTTTTTTTTTTCTCGTTCCATATCGACGCGTGCTCCTCTTCGTTCGTAGCGTGTTTCGAGAAAATTAGAACAAGATTATTCGTCTTTGTGATATCTTTTAAAGTAGAGGACGAAGGATGCGAATACGAAGACGAATACGATATATTATGAATCTTTCTTTATATCCACTCTCTTTATATTTTTCTTGTTTTCTCGTTCGACGTTCTCCTGCTCGCAGAGGAAGAGAAACAAAGATAGAGAAATAGATGAACAAAGATGAATATAATTGTGAGCTTTCTCTTTTCGACTCCGATATCCCTTCTCTCCTAATATTTCATCGTAGAAAATGAAGAAGAATGGTGGGCAAAAAAAAGAAGAAAGAACCAAAAAAAAATGGATAAATTACGAATTACGAATCTTTCTCTATCTCCTTTATCTTTTATCTTTCTCGAGTTCCAACTCGACACACGTCCTCTTCGAAGTATTTCTCGCATAGGATGAAAAATGCAAAGGAGGGACAAGAAGAAGAGGTAGAAAAAATGAACAAAGACGAATGCAACAGTTGTGAATCTCCCGGTATGGTATAGTGTATAACAGGAGCGCGCAAGAAAAGTTCCTTTTTTTTTTTTTTTTTTATGCTCGACTTACCCGTCGATTGCTACTTTAACGTTACGTTCCCGGGATGAGAGGGGCTCAGGTGTGGCTGCGGAATCTTTCAGATGTTTCATTTCTGCGCGACGTTTTTTGCAAATTTGTAGAAGAAGCTTGGGTTTGAACAATGTTTCACCGTGATAAAAATTCTTCAGATTCGTAAATCTTTTAACGATTAGAATTTTAGAATTTATTTTGGGAGCGAAGAATTTAACGCGATTTTAAATAATTAATATTCGTGGCATTCTTTAAAATTAATTCAAAAATAGAGAAAGATGGAAAGGAATAAATAAGGGATCTTTTTAATTCTTGTTGCTATAAATTTGTCAATTTTTCCAGTCGCGTGGGATAGCGATATTATATCTGAGAAAATATCTAACAAATTTTCATTCGCAGAAACACCGCTAGAAAGAAAAAACCACTAGCGAGATAATCCAGAAAAAGTGACGCGCAACTGATGTTGCAAAGCTACCTTTTTTAAAAGAAGAAAGCACGGAATGAAGGAAATACGAACGCACGAAACTGGTACAGATGTAAACGGGATATGAATGCAACAGTTATGAATCTTTTAGAACGACACGGAATTTTTCTACGTATATATTTTGATCGTTTGCGTAGCGGCAATTGCTTGAAAGTTTGAAAGCTTCTTGAAAAAAAAGAAACTTGTTGAACATTTTAACACCTAATTAATTCTATGGAATTAACGCTTTGATAATTTCATTCGATTTCCCTTGATTTTTATTTTTTTCTTTTTTTTCTCGAAACAAATACTTTTCCATTATTGAATAAAATTTGGCAAACATAAATATTTATATTTCAACAAAATAAACTATAATTGGTGAAATATATTTGAAAACTGTGTGAAAAAAGAAAGGAACGTTCTCGTGGAAAATAAAAAAAATAAAATAACACTCAAACTTTATGAATTACTTCCCATTTAAAATTATACCCTGATAAAGAAAATCGTAAGTAATTCGTTAGAAACGATAATGAAATCGAGTAAAAGTATAACTCGCGAAACACAGGATACACAGAGCGAAAGGGGTGGAGGGGGTCGCGTATAATAACACAATTTGCTAATCGTTTTTCCGTTTTAATAAATAAATTTCTCTTGGCTCGCGATATCATGGAATGTTAATACGATTCGAAAATAGCGCAACGCTGTCCCCCTTATCATAAATATTTAACAACGATTGTTGATACTCGTTAATCGCGCCTCTACGAAATCCGATTTAAATAAAGCTACGATACGGGGGTGTATACAACAATAACAATAATAATAATTTATTATCCCCGCGGTGGACACGCACACGAGGAAAAGATGGATGGATACACGGGTTCCGTTTCCCTCTTTTCACACTCGGGTATCCGTCAATTTTATGCGTTATTTCCAGCTTTGCCTCGGTAACAAAAATGTTTGAACAACACAAAGCCGCACTTGTGCACGATGACGACTTCCATGAAGAAGTCTCGTGACTGCCAGTGTTTCCGCGTATATTTTTTTACAGAGAACAACCACCGCGTATAAACGCGGTAGAAAATGAACAACTGTTGCACCAAGCCGTCTTTTGTTCATCTCTCCCTCCCTCCCTCTCTCTCTCTCTCTCTCTGTTTCTTTATTTCTTTTTTTCTTTCTTTCCACGTACGTGATACTAAAAACCAAACCATCCCCTTTCCACCTCTTTGTCTTTCATCTCTGGCACAGGGAGGGTGGTTTGTGGTGGCCAAGGACGTGTGTTAACGTCGCGACGTCAATGTCCTCGAACGTGCACGCCATTTGACACTGACATTATCGACGAAACAATTGTTTCCCATTCGGCCTCCCTCCTCCCCTCGCTTCTCGAAAGCGAGAGGAATTATGGAAAGGGGGATGAAACAAAAGATTGGTGGAAATGGTGTGGTTTCTCGACACTCGAAATCCATTGTTTCGGCGTATCTCCCCTTTTCGATTGCCGATTGATTGACATTTAAAATTTATATTTAAATTCGTTACGAAGATACGGTTATAAATAAATAATTTTTTGGAGAAAAAAATTGAATCGAATTTCCATTTCTGCGAAAAACTCTCGTTGGCATTATCGATCGTTAAAACGAAGTTTTCGTAAATTTCTATCTAAACTATTATTATCCCTGAATCTTGAAATTCCGCTCTAAATCTAAATCCAAACGCTCGAAATTTATTTTATATTTGCCTGGTTTCTAAAGAAGATTTTCAAGACAAATATTTTATTTCCAATTAATTAAGTTAACTCTCATACGTCAAACGAAGTTTCCACAACTTTCCAAAAATCTCTTCCAAGCTCCCATTCTACACCCAAACATCTAAAGAAAATATATTTGCAAAAAAGCATATGCAAATTGCTTATTTAATGGCCTATATTCTCTGCAGTTTATCTCAATATTTATTATTTCCCTACGAAGCCCTTTAAAACAAATATTTCATTCTCAATTAAATTAATTTTTTAAGAATATGACTCACATATCAATATGGCTAAAAAAATATCGAAACGAAATTTCCATAAGCAATTCAAGTTCCCAAAAATCATCTTCAAACCATTACCACCCCTGATATTCCACTCTACATTTATCCAATTATCTACGTTCTCCCCAGTTTATCTCAATATTTATTATTTCGTTCCCTTTAAAACAAACGTCGCATTCCCGATTAAATTAACTTTTTAAAAATATAACACATTCATATTTTCAAACTGAAATTTCCATTCAACTTCCCAAAAATCATTTCCAAACCATTACCACCCCCGAAATTCCACTCTACATTTTCCAACGGTTCTCCCCAGTTTATCTCAATATTTATCATTTCGTTCCCCGCAAAGCCCTTTAAAACAAACATCGTATTCCCGATTAAATTAAAAATATAACTCAATATATCTCAATATCTCCAAACGAAATTTCCACTCAACTTCCTAAAAATCCAGACCATTACCACCCTTGAAATTCCACTCTATACCTACATCCAAAAGCGTATACCTATTCCCCGCGAAGCCCTTCAAAAGAAACATTTTATTCCCAATTACACCCTCTCTCTCCCTCTCTCTTTCTCTTCCATCGCACCTATCGCATCCTTCCAAGTGCAAACCATGCGGAATCACGCAGTGACGCGGTTATTGCATTAGCATCGTTTAACGTATACCTCCTCTCTCTCTCTCTCTCTCTTTCTCTGCACCTATTTCTCTCTTCCAACGAAACGATAAAGGTGAGCAAAAAAAAGAAGAGGGGAAAAAAAAAAAGGAAAAAAGCGAGATCGTGTATCGTTGTTCCACCCTCTTTTACGAGAAGTGTACACGGATGCAACAGTTGCTCGGGTATATGACGGGTCTCGCGTCGGTTTCCTCGGCATCGTTGCATGTCATCGTCGTCACTGTAACCGAGCACTGTGACGGAGCACGTAAACGCGCGCGCTAGCGCAAGCTCCGCGTCAGGATGCCACCGGAAAGAGGGTGGCGCGGCTGTCCACGGCTTTATGCTTCTCCTGGGAATTTCCCTCTCTGTCTCTCTCCCCTATACGCATGTACAGGGTGTCCTCTTATAGAGTTATAAACGAAAAATACGGTTCGTTTGAGAATGGATAGAATCGAAGAGGACCTGATTTAAAGCAACAATAATCTCAAAACGATACAACGTGTGAAATATAATTATTATATGCGCTTCTTCAAATTTCTCTATTCACTGTTTAATAAAAGATTCTCCATTTCAATTTAAATGAGAAAACAGTGTATCTTCTTCTAAAGAGAAAAGTGTCGATGAAATTGGAGAATTGGTGATTCGTGATGGAAGAAGAATCGAATATGCAGTTATAAATTTTGTATAACGATGTAACGTTAATCGCAACCACGTGCGATTTTACTCAGATCCATGGAATATATCACGGAATGTTTGCTCGAAATCTCGGACACCCTGTACAGTAGGCCAACGTTCAGACATTCATTTCCTCGACCCCTTCACCACGTACATACGTACGTACGTACGTGGGAGCAGGCCGCTAAACGTCCAACAGGCGTACAAAGGCGACGAAGAGGCGGATAGGAAAGTTGTCTGGTGATAATTATTATTGTTGCTACGCCACCGGATACGAGTATTCATGGATACACCCGTTGGACAACCGCCTTGATGCTTTTCCTATCTAGATTAACGGGAACAGGGGAATTGAGAATAATGGGCTGCGAGAATACCGATACTAATAATTGAGAATGGTACGTGTATGTAATTAATATGTATCATTGAAGATAGTGCCATGGAAAATTTGGACGTAGTGTGGCGTAGGATAAAATCGATGGATCGGAATTTTTTTTTAATTTAGATTGTTCTCTTATATATTTTTATCGATCGAGAAACACGAATTTATTGGCGATATTAACATCGTTGGAGAGAAAAAATCCTGATGATTTATGGAAAAATTTTGAATGTTTCGGATAAAATAAGGGTATCGATAATTGAAAAGATCAATGAAACAGTGGTATCATAATTTGTTGAGGAGAGAAAGTTGATAATCAGCGAGAGTTTGAGGAAAATTGAAATTGAACGAAAGAAGTGAAAGAATCTTGGTATCTTTTATCTTTTTATCCCATTAATTTCGTATTAATTTTTGAAGCAGTTCCGCACGAGCAATTAATCATCAAAGCTGATCATGAAAAAGCTTTACGTGTTAAAAAATTATAACAGATAATTCGATACGTTTTAAATAATTTACATTAACTCTCCTCACCTTAGAGATTCCTATCCTTTTTTTAAACCGCCACGTTGAATTTTTGATTTGAACATTTCTTTTCTTTATTTTTACAGTGAATATAATTCAAATCTTTTCGACGAGTCAACGACGAAAGAACACGATTCTTCTTCTTCTTCTTAACCTTCTTTCAAAAGGGTTAAGGTCAGGCTGGATAAAATCTACAATGGAATTATCTATCTAAAAAAGAAGAAGAAGAAGAGGAAGAAGAAAAACGTAAAGTAAAATAGAGCTAACATCCTGGGACTCCCTGGAGTACGATTTGTAAATGAGTCGTACTCGTTAATGCAGTGCAATACATCGAGCGGAAAACGCGAATTGCACCTGCGGGCACGATGCACTCGACAAAGAAGAGCCAGTTAGACACACGCGTAGAAATACGATGGAAAGAGGAAGGGGAAGGGGATGAAGGTGGGACACGGGTTCTCGAACTTGGCGCAATCAACTGATTGTGGCAAAGCTGCTTACATGGGTGCGAAACCGATCAATATACATGTACACGGCCAAAACGCTGCTAATGAATACCTTTGTTCACTCTTTCCCTCGTGTTTCGAGGAAGAAGAAAGGAATTTGGATACGAATGTGCGTGTTTTAAATTTGTCATCATCGTTTGTTGTTCGAATCGACCGTGTTACGTTTAAGTTTCCACAAGTTTCTAGACCTTTATAGGGACCTAAGTTTCCCGGAAACTTGAATTTTCAGGCATCAAGTTTTCAAAAGCCTAAAGTTTCCAAAGATCTAAGTTTCCAAAAGTTTAGATTTTTAGAGGCCTAAGTTTACAGGGACTACTACATTCTCAAGGACTAAATTTTCAGAAGCTAAATTTTCATAAATTGTTATACATCGGAAATAAAGTTTGTATAAAGTATAAGAAAGATTTAATTGTGATCACTTGTTTGCATCAATTGTGTTATACTAAATTTCCAGATTTACAGGGATCTAAGTTAAAACTTAAATTTTCAAGAATCTAAATTTCCAAAAGAAGTTTAAGTTTGTAAGGACTAGATTTCCAAAAATTAAGTTTTCGCGATCTAAATTTCCACAAGTCTTAAATTGTTATTATGTATTCATCAGAGGTAAAGTTTTTATAAAGTCTAAGAAAGATCTAATTTTTGATAAGATCATTTTTAATTCTGAAAAATCTTATAATATTATCGTCGAAACGATGCCAAAGATGAAAATCATCATTAGGAAAGTATGGCATCTTACAATTGAACACAGGCATGTAAGAGAAATGCAAATAGGTTCTTAATCGTCGACCAAGAAGTCGTCGAACGTATTCCGGAATGGCACTCTGTTTATTTTGGAATTTCATGTTCAGATAATCGATTGCAATTCGAGTGTTAGAGACCGAGCCGCGCCCACGCTCGGCTATTCGGGTTTGTGTGTGCAAGTCCCCTGTGCATGTGCGTCTGGTATGTCGTTTAGAAGATTAGGAAGTCCTGGCTGGTAAAACGGCAAAACGAATACCGATTCGCGAATTCGAGCTGAATTGAATTCTTTCATGCCGGCCATATTGTAAATTTCTGCGCGAGATCAATAGCATGGGGTCAAATAGCAAATACAACGATATATCTGTCAACATTATTTACCAAATATTTACGTAATGAACGAAAAGATTATGCACAACTGAAAAATTGTCGTCCAATCTTCGAGAAAAGAATCAAAACTCGTCTTACCCGTTATTAATATTGATAATTTCTTAGGAAATGATGAATATCGTGTCCTGTGGCGAAATAAAAATTCCAACTTGTTTTCAATTTACAATAATATTGAATTTTCACGCATCGAATCGATCCCAGCCAATTGAAATAGATTACTGGGTTGCAAAGATCGTTTACATTTATACGTGATTATCGGTTGGCCTGTACGAAACGTTGGTTAACACCGGACGACGCGTGAACACCTTGAATTGGCAGGTGATATATGCAACGTCAATAGCTAATCCAAATTACCGGCTCCCCGAGATCGAGCCCAGGATTACACGGTCACAGGTATCTATCCACAAGATATTCACACTGCGTGACCGCAGACTGAAGAATAGAGCTGCTATTTCGCGTAGAAACTACCGCCAATTCCTAACCCAAACTACCGGACCCTAGCCCTGTACAGAGCTGGATTACATTACAGCCGCGTGAATAATCCGCCAGCTAGTTACGCGGATGAAAATAGCGTGGGCGCAAACCTGGAAACAATTCTGCGCATCCGCGAAATTTTCCCACCCACAAGATTTCCTTCCCCTCAACTCGTGTCGATCGAACGAGCGTTAATTAAGATAAGAGTTTTCGAAAGATTATTCCCTCTTTATTTCCGAAATATTGAAACCTCGTAAACAACGATTCAACCATGGAATTATATATATATATGTACAGAATTAATCGATATCGCCTGTGTGCGTTTCATTCATAATCTAATGATCCGTTAATATAGTACATAAGAAAGAAGAGATTGTAGAGGATTAGATAGCGAAATGTACATCGAGTTTAGAAATTAACGAGGATACAATAATACAACAAATAAGTATATGCAAATATAGATAGAAAAATAGATTTTTTTGGAGAGAATATTAGAAAAGACCGATCGAAACACGGGTTAGGAAATGAAATATAACGAGATTTCATCGAGAGTCTGGTAAATGGAGGAGATTCGATCGGTATCAAACGTCGATTACACCGTGGCCCAACTCGATCTTAATTTTACGGTCACCGGTATCCCAGAACGAAAGTTCTTTGACCGCATTAAACATTAGGTACACCCAAGAGTTCGTGTTTGCTTCGTTTAAGTTGCGATCAGTGTCACACACCAAGTGTTTCCAAACTTCATCACGACTAATTGTTGTGAAGGCGGATGCCACGAAGTAGCCCATTGGAAATTTGTCAATTGCAGGTAACTGCGACTCTCGTTCGTACAGATGCCACGCAGATGTTCCTGAAAGGTCAAAATTACGACCAACGGTTGAGGAGTAGCGGCAGTTTTCCTCCATAGTTGACCACCATACTTCTTCTTTTCTCTTTAACTCGTTCAATTCATTTTCCTCCTCCTTTTTTCCTTTCCTTCTTTCTCTCCTTCTTTCTTTGTTTCTTTTTCGATCCGATCGTAAAAAGAGGACGATAATTTTTCTAATTTGCGAATTTAATTTATTCTTCAACGTGAAATTCGATGTTAAGAAGCTTACACTTTGTCGAATTATTTGTTCATCTCACTGTAAAGTTATATTTTTCTAATTCCTATTTCTATTATCTTTTTAACTTTGAATTATTTTATATATTGAGATGAATTTAAACTGTTGATAAGTAGTAAAAATAAAATTTCTACAATGTTGAATTGCTTTTTGATTGTATTCAAAAATATTAACATCTGTTTGAATTATTATTGAAGCGATTAATCGAAAGTTTATCGGAAAAGATTTACAGTTTAAAGTTACAGATTTGCAAGGGAAGACGATTGACCCTTATCAAATTATCTTAACAAGGTTACAGATTAGGAGAAGGAGGATTACTCTCAGTGACACAGTCTACCTTGTGCCGCTATCAGCGAGCATAAATGAAACCCCCGTGATTTATACATCGTGCAATGTTCTAATCGGGATTAGCAAGCCAAATCTCAGTGATTTATACATCTCGCTAAATACCTATTAGTCTACAATGTAAAATGATCCTACCCAATTTGATAACTCGTCAACTGAGGAACGATAAATTTGCACCATCTTGAAACGACCACGAACGATCAATTGAACAATTTTCAACCGCGAGCTTTCATCTCGAAACTTTCTAAGGTAACACGAATAAAAAAAGTTATTTTAAAAAATTAAGTAGGTTCTCTTTGTAAACTTATCTAAATTTATTTTGACACTTTTTCCTTTTCCTATTAAAATACCAATCAATTATTCAAATAAGCACATTTTAACATATCGTATTGAAAATAATAACGTTTCTAAAATATTTCAGATCGAAAGAATATATTATAAAAAAAAAACATTCAAGAAATTCACCCTAACACCAATAATAATTCCCCAATGGGATAACGAACGTATCTATCGCAACTAAAGAAATCTTCTTATTAAATATTAACCTTTCTTTTCTTTTTCTTTTTTTTTTTTTTTTTTCATAGCACAAAACTCTGAGGAAAAGAAATTTATTATAGGAAAATTTCTTCTATCGTTACATTAATCTGAAGACGAGAATCTCCATTTCCCTTGTATATTTTTCCTTCTTTTTTAATACCTTCATAAAGGTGTGCAGGGTGGCCGAGTCGTATTTTATATTTCGCTCTTTACAAGAGTGTTTTTTTTTCTTTCCTTTCTTTTTTTTTTTCTCTCCTTTATCAAAGGAAAGGTGCTCAAGAAATAGCATACTGTCACGTCTGGCAGGTTAATCAGAATTTTTACGGCTTCTCCCCCCCTGCCCCGAAACTCAGCGCAATCAACATTAACCTTTACGGCCGGCTACTAATGCGCCCCGGTATTGCGATCCATCAGTATGTGGGTGCATTTTATTAGGCTTCCTATATCCGATGAGTTTAGGTCGGCTTTAAATGTTCGCCACGCCCAACCTATAATCCTACACCGTTTAATCCGCTCGTGTCTGATAACTCCTACGCCCGATAATCGTTCTTACTGTCGTTCATCTTTGCTTGGATCGACGCGTGGGTATAAATTCTTTTATCTCGAGTTGGATTTTTATTTTAAAAAAAAAGAGAGAGGGAGAAAAAAAGGATTTTCTCGGCAAGATACGTTTCTTTCTTTTTTTTTTCTATGTAATCTGAATCCTTTTCGATTAACAGTCTATAAAAACTATTATTCTTAGAATAAGAAATATTGGTGATTATTTGAGATTAGAGATGTGAGATAGATTGGAAGATAATTTTGGAGTTTAATTTCAAATTTTACCCTACTAAAATCCTATAAATCAAATTCGAAATTGTAGATTCTAAGCTTCCGAAATTTCTTCGAAATCTTGGATACGTCTCAAATTTACTATTCCCCCAAAGATTTTACCAAACTTGAATAGATCCTCGATCCTTCGAAAATTCGGAAATTCGCAATTGCTAGATTAAACTAGATGAACTTTTCGTCGATACGCAAATATATCGGAACAACGAAGATCAAGGAAAATGAAGGAAGAAGTTGCAGATTTTCCTTGGGAAGGAAGGGTGGAAGGAACGTGTACATCGGGCTTAAACGATTTTGCACTTTAAAGTCTCTATCCTCTCGTCACAGTGGATTCTATGGCCGGCGTGCACAAGGTTGGCGTACGCCTGTAAGAGGGAGCGTATAATACATAATGTTCTTGCCGCCCTGTAGAATGTACAAGGTTTCGGTTCGTACATCCATCTCCCGTGTCATAAGCAGGGGCCAACCTTCCTCCACTCCTGCTCGAGCCGTGAAACATTGTCGATTTTTCTTGCATAGGTGTTGTATGCGTTTTTGATAAATGGTCGGTCGGCCGAGCAGCTAACCAACCGAGGAGAAACCGGCCAGGGGATGAGCGGTTCGAAGGATTAAAATCAACCCCCCACCCTCTTCTTCTTCCTCTTCCTCTTCCTCTTCGTTCTCGAGCTTCTTTCGATTTTCATTCACCCCCCTCCTTTTCCTGATAATAATAATAATAATAATGCTTAGCACGCGCTTTAATCCCTTATACTCGTGGAAACGAAGGCTTCCTTTAAACCGTGAGAGCGCATCGCTCTTCCTTAAGTCAACTTTAATTTTCGTGGATCCATGCAGGTGCATATCTTCCGATACGATTTCGTCCGGCACGTTCCCACTACGTGACGTAGATTTATCGTCTGTGCAAACCGTCTGAAAATTTCTTTCCTTCTTTCTTTCTTTCTTTCTTTCTTTCTTTCTTTCTTTCTTTCTTTCTTTCTTCTCCTACGTATTGATCTTCGAATTAACCCGAGCAAGTGATCATACGATGGTGTAACATTTCGTTGTTTCGTAATAGATATATTTGAGATTTTTTAGAAAGATTGTGCAAGATAACAGCTCGAAACGAGTATTATTTTAATTATTTCGAGTTCGTTTTACTGAATGAAAACGATTTCTATCACGATGATGGAAGAAATTATCTTTTAATCCCAAATTATCGCACTGTACTCGTGATAAGATAAAATAAACAGATATAGTTCACAGGAATTAAAAAAAAATCATCGAAGATATAATATTCGATATTTCCCACGTTTTATTCTTACTCTTTCATCGATCTTTTTCTTCTTTTTTTTTTAGATACTCAGATATTTCTCTATATTCTCACTTCTCCTTCCCCGATATACCCGATATTTTTTCAAAATTCGCGCTTATCACTTAAAACGTTACGTGTCGTCCGACCTATCCTTGATCGGCCACTTTCGCCCAGTCGAAGGTGGGGCGCATTAATATCGATCAAGTTATCTCTGAAAGGAATGTCACATCAATATCAATTAATCGGCCGAGTAATAAAGGATTGCGTGCCAGAGAGGAAGGGAGAGACCTCCTCCTCCTCCTCCTCCTCCGCTCTCTTCTAACCCCCATCGATACGTATCTACGTCTTTCCTCCGATTAGTTAACCCCTGACCGCGATCATCATCGTCCTTCGCTGATCATCGATACGTCCGCGTGAAAATTGCCATTAATTGGATGATTGATAATCGATACTATGCCCTATCCTCGATATACACGATAATATCGCTGGCTGAAGAAAAAATAGTTGATACTAACGCGTGGATTTCGAAAAATTATAAGTTGAACAATATCCCTTTCGAAAAATTTCATTCAAAGTAATAAGTTTCAACTCCGTTTCGAATTATTCTACAATGTATCCATCGATTCATTCACTCTATGTTTAATTTAATATTTTCCAACGATGATAATAATCATCGATCGAACGATTATTCCTACTAATTATGATACTCGTGATACTCGTGAAACAGTTATTAAAAAGGAAAGAAAAAAAAAATGGTAAAACAGGAGATACGTACTTTTAACCGGAAGCCGCTAATAAAATTTCTACGATTAAACCCTCCCTTCCCCCTCCTATAATTAATGAAAATATATTCGCGATAATGCGTTATAAATATCGCATTACCTTCCCAATGGGCGAATAATTACGCGTTGAAAATAATAATTTAAATAATAATAACGCATCGCGTATTGAATGGGAGGAGGGAGAGAAGGAGGGAGGAGGAAAATATAATACGATACGGTATTACGATATAATATCGAAGAAGACCTAATTACAACCGTACATCGTATAAAATACAAAAGGGGTCAGAAAGTGGATAGGAAATTCTACGTATCCCATTTTCGTGTGACGTGAAACGAGATTCGTTTCTCCCCAAGGGGGGAGGAAGAGCAAAAGAACGAGAAAAATAGCGGAAATCTTGCGGAAATCGACGCACAGTGTGCGGAGAGATTTTTGTACGGGGAGGGATACGTACGTACGTGTTGGAACTTCTTTTCCAATGGGGCAAATGTTCCGAAATGACCCCTCTCTCTCTCTCTCTTTCCTAAATGCTAAATTTACCTTTCCGCTAGGATAAGTGCAGTCATTCACCCTATTCGTTCGTTCGGCTGTTTAATTAACCATTGAACACGGGAGGCCGAGACTTATTGAAAAACACGTCGACACGTCGCAGGGACATTGAACTCTTTTTCAATGGGTTTTTCAGGGATATTCTTCTTTTCGAGGGGGGAAAAGAGGAAGGCTTTTTCGATGAAGGATAAAAGTTAAGGATTAAATTGTGAATTTTTTACGCAGGATTATTATTAGATAAACGTTCAAGTTAATTATTGAAACTGTTCGATTGAATTTTTACTCGTCAGATAATGATTCGATATGAAACGATTTGAATGAAAAAAATATTCGCTTTCTGCGTACATAAAGAAATTGATTTTGCTTACTTTTCATCGATCGAAAGTATCCCCAAATGAAAGGGAATAATTGTGATCTTTAAAGAAAATTAGAAAAGAAATCTTCAAATCCGTAAGAGAGCTGAATTTTTGGCGCAACTTCCTTAAGAATAATTCTAGAATATCTGCGAAATTCTGTAGACATTCGTACAATCGAAGAAAAAAGGGGAAGATTAATCAATCCCTCCGATAAAATTCTTTCCAATCCTTCGAGATTATACCTTCGTACCTTCGAAACAGATTGACATTGACAATTTCAAACAATTCAAAAAAACACGACGACAAAAATTCCCCTCTCGAGACAATAACGAATCGAGAATCGTGGTGGCGACGGAAGGAACGAGAGAGCTAGCGCTCGTGTCCTTTCAAAGTTCCGCGAATTTTAGTATCGCAATTATATGGAGACGGCGGGAGATTGAGTCGGGGCTCATAACTCTTGCCGGTCGTAATGTTCAGCTGCACGCTGCTCGATCCTGCATTTCATAGGCCGCCAGATGTTACGTATACTACATATCAGCAGCCACCACTTCACGCGAGCGTACGTATTCATTACTGAATTACGCCCGCAACACGCTTGTACCCCCCCTCCCCCCGCGTAGAGCCGCGCTTCAACCGCGAATCGCCAGTACCAAATCTGCCAGACCGACCCCTTTTCTTTCTCTCCCCCTCCCTCTCTCCTTTTTTTCCTGATCGCGAGACAAGAAGATAGAGAGAGAGAGAAGGATAAGGATTAAAAAGATGTAGGAATAAATAAAAAAGGGAGGAGGAGATACAAAGATGGAAATGAGAGATGGAGATAGAGAAGGTACATTCGTGTGGATGCACGTGTCTCCACTTTGATGAACAAGGATATTTATATACTGTATGTATATTTCGTTCATTGTAAATAATGTAATACAGGTGAGATCTTTTTTCTGGATTTATAATCTGTCTCGATCGATATCAGGATATTGGGGCGTGTTGAAAATGCACGAAACTTTTGTCGGAGAAAATCAAACGAGATTCTTAATTCGTAGGAATTTATTCTCGAATGGAAGAATAAGTTAAAGGAAAAAGAATCTAAAGTGTATTCGGTGAAATTTATTTGAGAAAATTTGAAAAAATTTGAAAAAGTATATAAGAATCGTATATCCTTCGTTTGTATCGAGATATTTAAATACGAGAAATTTGAATGGAGCGAAGTTAGAAATTGAAAAAAGAAAAAAAAGAAAAACGAAACGTACGAAACCTCGAAGCGATTTTCACAACCGTGAAAACAACAAACGAGATCAGACATTAGAAACATATTATTTCTTCGAAGGAAAAAAATATTAAGATAGAATTTTATCTTGAGCGAAAGATAATAAAATTGGGAGAAAAATAAATAATCGATTAAATTTTCTTTATCGTAGAGCAGAAGAAGAGAGAGAGAGAGAGAGAAAAAGATTTTCGATAAGGAAGCGAAACGAGGAAAGACGGGGAAAGAGAATTATTATGGAAACTGGTGCAATGACACCTAATTAAATTCAGCATTATGGCCGAATATCGGACTGTCTGGCATCTCTACACCTAGTTCCTAGTTCAACCCTAAAATGCCAGATAAAGCGATATGAAGTTAAGAGTGGAGAATTAGGTGAGTTCCCTTGGGGACTGCGTATATAAGTGTAACGTAACGATATTCCCTTACTTTGAATGTACTTCAATTACAACACTCCGACTTGCGGGATTCTACGTTTCTACTTATTCCACCGTTCTAGAAATGCACCGTGAAATTGCTATTTCTGGTATACACATTCACACGCATTAAGTAAAATTCAATTCTATTAGCATGTTAACATAACAAAACAAATTATTAATTTCTCCTCGATGAAATATAGATACGATATTTTAATGCAATTTTAATTTTCCAGACATTCGTTTTTACGACACGTATACCCAGAGTAAAAAAAACATTTCACCTTTCTGCAAAATCTCGCAACTTAATTCCTCGTAAAGAGAAAATTCGATCGAAAGGAGAAACGGTCGAATTTCATGCGGCGAGCGAATGAAATTCGATTGATTTGAGAATTAAGCGAAAGGGAATTAGAAAAAGAAAGAGGAGAAGAAGGAGGAGGAGGAGGAAGGAAGAAAAATAGAAAGTTGGTAACTAACCGGACACTGTAAGGAAAGGAGCGAAAGCGAATAGAACTCTTAGTATCCTATCAGAGGTTTCACCGGCCTCTCGAACATCAATATCGGGCAAGATCAGAACTTAAGGCAATTGCGCACTGATACAACAAAGGGCATCGTCTAACGCGGTTATACCTCGTAAGCGAAATTCTATTGCTATATCCCATCTCGAGCGTCTATATTGGCCTCTCTCTGAGAACACAACCGTTCTCTCATCCCTCTCTTCTTATCATCTTCCTTCCTTTCGTCTCTCACCTCTCTCCCTCTCTCTCTATTTTAGTTCCACCCTCTTACTCCCGTCCCTTCCTCCGTGCCATCTTTCCCTTTCTCTTTCTCCCCCTCTCTATCAATACCGACCTAATCTACTTTGCCGGCAAATAGTGTTCACGTTTCCCAGACAATGGTTTTCTCTTAGCTGGATATCCCCTACGCCTCCGACACATCCCGCTATCTTCCGCCTATCTATTCAATACACCCAATTGTGCCTCTTATTCTTTTTCCACTTTTTTTCTTTCTCCTCCTCCCCCTTCTTTATCCACTATTTATTAATTAAACGACACCCACTCTCTCTCTCTCTCTAAGAAACGTCTATCTATCTTGTAAAAATTTAATCTTTGGAGATTCGTTTCGTTTGACGACCAAGCTTTTTAATTTACAGATCGCGAGTATTTCAGTTGGAAAGGATTTAACGATTCAAACCTCGTCGTTTAAATAAGCCAATCGATGGCAATTGCACTTCCTCGTCCTGCTCTATCTCGGGTAAGAGGGAGGGGAAGAGAGGAGGATGGTCAAAATTTTGATATCCGGTCGAGAGAATCGATAGGGCGAAAATTCCAAATTAATCCTCTTAATCGCGTATCACGTATCATATTTTCCACGACGATTTTCCAAGGCGCGCAAAATTGGTGCAAAACTTCGGAGAGCAACCCACTCGAATCGGCCACGAATCCTCCACCTAATTGATTCCCCACCGTTCGAGCACGGTGCCGCCAATTCCCGACGAGGGTTAGTAAAATTAAACCCGCGCTAGGGGGTGAATCGGGGCCATTGATTATCACGGGGTCAAGTGGTTCGAGCTTCCTTTGAAACCCGCATTACCACCACCACCATCCCCGCCCCCTTGTTTCACAATCGGCCACCCCGGACAATAGGTACACCGTTTCGTCGTTTTCCAACCTGACTACCACCGTTTCGTACACCCCTTCCCCCTCTCCTTCCTTCCCTCGTTCGACCACGCGAGTTTCGCGACATCTCCTCCCCTCTCTGATTGATAATTCTTTTAGGCGATCCTTCCTTGCCCTAACATCCATGCACAGAAACGTAGGTGGACGAGTGAAAAAAAAGAACTGATGGTGAGAGAGAGAGAGAGAGAGAGAGAGAGAGAGAGAGAGAGAGAGAGAGAGGTAAATTAGAAATTTCATTTGTTTCAACGATTCCTTGAATTTTCAGATATAGACCTTTTATAAAAAAGAAAAGAAATAGAGAGAAGTTTTTAATATAACATTAAGTCTGGTTGTTAATTTAAAAACGATTGATCATGATCGAGGAATATGAAGATGAAAACGACAAAAAAATCTTGCGTACGTTTAGAGGGGTTTAAAATTAATGAATAAAGTAATCCGAGTTATCTTAGCGGAAGATAAGATTGTGTATCTGGCTGTTGCATATTTAAGTTTTTTTTCTTTTTTGTTGGATAACTTCTAAATTTAATTTTTCAACATCTTCAAATCTATTCTTGTGAAAATTATATGAAATCTTTATTTTCTAGACATTTACCCATCACCGTATAAAATCGAGAGTATAAGACATCGTATAAGCGAATTTTTTTACGATTTTGAAAAAAATCGTTCTAAGTTTAAGTTTCCTATAAAGTTTAAAAAATTTAGAAAATTGTTCGAAAGAGTGAGTCATAGAATTCCTCATTCGTTTGCAGGCAAGTAAAAAAATTGAGAAAAATATATAAATTTTGATGAATGATCGATAGCTATCACTTTTCGCTTTAATTATAATTTTAAAATATTAATTAATAAAATAATATTATTATATTGAATGATGCTAAATTATAATATTAACGATAATTAATATAAATATTAATGATATTGTAATATGATAAGTTTATAATTCACAGAACACACGGAATTCGGTAAATATCCATATATAACAACGTGTCCAAATTGTTTAAGTTACATAAAAACAGATATTCATCATCATACTACTGGTGCAACGCGTGCTATAGCTACAGCTTTCGTCCCAGTTTGGTGAGTATATATTTAAAAAAAAAAAATTAGATATTCGAATAAAAATAATCGAAGGTTTAAAGAAGATGGAATTAAATTTTAGCATGTGTATAATACCATATGTTACGACTAGATATAAAGATGTAGTGCATTATTGTCCCCGATGCAAAATTTATTTAGGCGTCAAGTTTGGAAAAGGTAAAATTTTATTTGGTCGTTTTGTAGTACCGATATGTTGATGATATATTCATATATATAAAAAAATAATAATAATATATTCGATAATTTTGAAAATCTGAACTTCTATAAAAATTGTAATATTTATCGATAATGAATATTTATCTTAAGATAATGTTATTGATATTTATCATTATTAACGTATCTATTATATATTTTCCAATACTTGTAAATAAAAGTTTTAAATAAAATTAAAAATAATTATTTAATTATATGGTATTATATATAAAAATAATAAGTGTAGACAAGGAGAATAATAAATAATAATGGAAGAGGACAAAGATAAGATAAAAATCGTGAAATCAACGCTATCTTCAGAATATAGCAAGTAAAATACATATAGATAAAGAAAGAAAATAATAGAAAGAGAAGATAAATAGAATAAAATTGCTAGTGGCGCCATCTCTTGAGTACCGCAGATAAAATACGTATAATAAGGAAAGCAAATAATAGAAAGAGAAGATAAATAGAATAAAAATTGCTGGTGGCGCCATCTCTTGAGTACCGCAGATAAAATACGTATAGATAAAGAAAGCAAATAATAGAAAGAGAAGATAAATAGAATAAAATTGCTGGTGGCGCCATCTCTTGAGTACCGTAGATAAAATACGTATAGATAAGGAAAGAAAATAATAGAAAGAGAAGATAAATAGAATAAAATAGCTAGTGGCGCCATCTCTTGAGTACCGCAGATAAAATACGTATAGATAAGGAAAGAAAATAATAGAAAGAGAAGATAAATAGAATAAAAATTGCTGGTGGCGCCATCTCTTGAGTACCGCAGATAAAATACGTATAGATAAGGAAAGGAAATAATAGAAAGAGAAGATAAATAGAATAAAATAGCTAGTGGCGCCATCTCTTGAGTTTAATAAAAAGATGTGCTTTCAAAAGTATTAGAGAGATGGCTCTGATCTTCAATTCTTACTCTACTTTATCTTACTTTCGAAAAAGTATCTTTAATTGCTACGAGATGGCGCTAATAGTCAATTCATAAAAATTCTATGAGTCGCTCGCGCAGATTCGAATCTTTCATCACAGACTAGATGTAGAAAAATCTTATAAAAAATCTTACATCTAGTCTGTACTTTCTATGATTATTTTATTACGACATGATTGAACGACTAGAGGAATCAGAGGAACAAAAATGTATACGACTCACCAATGAATATGAAGTACATGCGTTGCCATTGATGATGCTTTGGTTCAAAAGAAAATCATTGAATGTCAAAACTGGAACAAAATCTGTAACAAAACGAATTTGAAATTTTAATTTTTTTTTCATTGTTATTAACAATTAAAGTAAAATACAAAGAATAAAATGGTAAAAAATTATATAAAAATAATTACCTTTTTGCATAATGGATAATCGCCTTATACATTCTTAAGAGAAACACTGACTCTATATAACCGAAAACGAATATTTAAAAAAAAATAATAAAAAGATATTAACGCGCCCGTTCATTATTGTATAATCGACGAACAAACACTGACTCTATTTCGTAAGAACTATTATTATCAAATTTAATAAGAGCTATTGTGCTCTAAAAAATATTAAAAACATTATTACACAAACACTGACTCTAATGATTGCATTGCACGCAATCACAATAATCTGGAAACAAAATAACAGTAGTATTAGTGGACATAGAAAATGAAAAAAAAAAAATATATATATATATATTCTCATTTTTCTTTTTTTTTTTTCCTATCAAACATATGTTTAAAAAAATACTGTTACTTTTAAGAATTAATTATTAAAATTAATGACATATTAGAAATATTTGAAAATTTTTTTATTATCATTTTGATATTTCCAATAATTATATATAATTATTATAAATTATAGAATTATAAAGGTATTGTACAACTAATAATTCAATAAAAGTAAAAAATTACATATATCTTTTTTCAATATAGCAACTCAAACTTTACCTCTTTTCCATAAAACAAATTATCATTATAGCGGCCATATTGAAAATCCTTTTTCCCGCCTAAAGTAATCTCAGCAATCAAATATTTATCTGCACAAAAGAAAATTAAATCTCTAAGATATAAAATAAGGTATAAAATAATAAATTAAGGTATAAAATATAAGATTAATTGTATTGTAAAACAAAAAAATAATCTAATTTAAGTTCTATTTTAGAATATCATAATACGAACTGGAACTCTAATAGTCAAATAAATTAGTAAAAAATAAATTATTCTTCAAAGAACTGTTAATTATATTAATACTTAATAAATGATTAAACAAACACATATTAATTGAATAATAGTACAAAAACTAAAAAAAATAATAGTTATATATATAAATAAATATTATGAAATAGATAAAATCACATACTTGAAAAGAAACGTCTAATCGTCACAAGTTTAGAGAAAAAACTGACATCTCGCAATTTCGATATATCGAAATACAAATTGAGGAATATGCTCGATATATAATCGATATATCGAAACTTGTTGAGCATAAACGCAAATCGTCAATTTGGAAAAGCTAAATTATAAGAAATGTTTTCAATCTTGTACGTAAATCAAAAAATATACAAATAACGAATTGAATATACAAATAGACTTATATAAGAAACAATTATATATATAAAATATGTATATGAATCGGTTATAACAATCTAATTATTTCCAACGTGTGAATAAAAAGATAAAAAAAATGTATATTAATTACATTAAAATCTTACCACATTTGAATGAATATCGACGAATTATCTTTTAATTCATGATATATGCAGAAACTTTCAAAGCTATCCCATTTTCGAAATTCCAATCAAATGATAATTTACACAACGATAAAAGTTTAAAACACTATTCAAATCAAATTTAGTATAATAATTAAGTTAAATAAATACATATTAATTAAGCAGAGTTTAATAATTTCTATTTAAACTTAATAACTGTAATATAATAATCTATCAATAAAAATTTCACGTAATAACACACAACTGGTAAAATGCGACTTGTCACCACAATTTTAATTCTATACTGACGTCATGCGCATCATGATGCGCAATGATTCATTTTGCTAAATCTTAGCAATCTTCTGATTGGTTGAAATTGTTTCTCCATTTTCTTATTTAATTCGCGCGAAAATTAAAGTATTATATAATATATTTTAATTATGAATTCCAATTGCACATGATCAAAAAATTAAATTAATTCTCTCTCTTCTTCATTTCGATTATCAAATTATAATTTATTTTAAATTATAATTTTTAATAAGAAGAGGAATGAACTCGATTCGAGAAAGAAATCGAAATATATTGAACATAGTATGAATGCAAATTTCAATTTTTGTAAAAAGATATACGATAAAAAATATTTTCATATCTCGAACATAATAAAAAATAAATAAATATAATATAAATAATATAAATAAATAATGCAACAAATAAATAATATAAATAAATAAATATTTAGAAAAAATTTTTTTTAATATTTCATTATTGGCGTAAACTTAAGTCGCATTTTCATATATTCTAGCATTAGTTGCATTTTCAATTCATCCACCTATTTTATATATAAAGTGCTTTCATGTAAGTTTCCAATCGTAAACCTGAATCATTTTAAATTAGCCATAAAAATTAAACGCATTCGAGTACGCGGTTCTGTATGCTCAAAGTGCCAGTCATTCAACATTTTGATAATAGTTGAAACGTTTTGTCGTCATTCATGTTGTATTAGATCGTATTAAAAAATACAATGGGAGCTGTACGCGTAATCAATGATGATGGCCAATTTTATGGAGAAATGGCTAGTGCGGGTACAAAATTGGTGGTAGTTGATTTCACAGCAACATGGTAAGCTTTTTAAGGTTACATTAAATAAAAGGTTACTAAAATCCGAAAACTTCGATTTCCATATTTACTACATAAATCGATTTAGTTTTTAAATTTTTATTTATTTTTATATTTCTTTCATATTCAAACATATTTAAGCAGTAATTATTACTTTGTAACATTAATAGCCAAAAAAAATATAATATTTTTATATCAGTATTATCAATACATTATATTTTTACATTTATTTACTAATTTGATTTGAGTGAAAAATATTAATTTTATATTTCAATTTGGAATTAATAACATTATTAATAAATTAATAACATTTTAATATAATTGTAACTAATATGATAATAATTTCAATGAGTATTTGAGGCAAACAAAATAATTTTTTAAATTTTAATATAATAATTAATTTACTAATTTTTAAATTAGGTGTGGTCCATGCCAGCGAATTGCACCAATATTTGAACAACTATCACTTAAATATCCAAATGCAGTATTCCTTAAAGTCGATGTAGACAAGTGTGCAGAAACTGCTGCTATGCAAGGAGTTAGTGCAATGCCCACATTTATATTTTACCGTAACCAAACAAAATTGGGATTGTGTCAAGGAGCTGATCCAACTGGATTGGAATCAAAAATTCTACAATTTTATGGCTCTGGAGATTTAGAGGATTCTGAGAGTCCAGTATCTGGACATGTACGAAATAGTGATAATGTTTATTACCATATTTTTGGAATGATATTTCTTGCTGCAGTTCTGTACTTGTGGAATAAGTACCAATAAACAAGTTGTGGTAACCTTCTTTCAGTGGATATTAACATTATAATTTATTCATTAATGAAAAAAAAAATGTCATCAATTAAAATATATAAGCCATTGATTTATCAACTGCATGTATTCATAATTTTATAATATTTTGTAAATATCATCACACAAAATTGATTATATATATTCAAAATATAAAACTTGTACCACATTTAGATGTTTTCACTCTCTTCTTAATAAAAAATATTATTTACATACATATATTTCCCTGGATGTCTGTACCCAACTTTGTTATATATAAAAATATTAGAAATAAAGATACTATAATATATGATTCAAAAATTTCTCAACTATATCTTTTGCAGATGGATCTAGCTACTTTCATTACAAAAGCACAATCTGAATGTTTAAATGAATCTGATGATCATAATTTCTTACAATGCTTGAATACTGATGATGGATATTTGGAAAGTGAATGTGATGAACAATTAATATTATCTATTGCATTTTCACAAGCAGTTAAAGTACATTCTTTAAAAATTAAAGCTCCCAAAGACAAGGGACCAAAAAATATTAAACTGTTTATTAATCAACCTAGAACAATTGATTTTGATATGGCAGATTCTAATACAAGCATCCAAGATTTAACGTAAATTCATTATTTTTATATTATTTATACTATTTAATATATTATAAAATCTATCTAATAATGTTATATTTTTTTGTATAGATTATCAGCAAAGGATATTGAAGAAGGTAATCCAATTGCCTTACGTTATGTGAAATTCCAAAATGTACAGAATATACAAATTTTTGTAAAAGATAATCAAACTGGTAATGAAGTAACAAGGATTGATCATTTAGCTATATTTGGCTCACCAATTTCAACAACAAATATGGGAGAGTTCAAAAGAGTAAATGGTAAGAAAGGAGAAAGTCATTAACAACAAATAAAGAATTGTAAAAGAGTATGTTATATCAAATAAACTTTCAATGGCCGTCTTGTTTTAAAAAAAATAATATTAAAATTTTGTTATGTTTCTTGTGGTTTATACATGCATTTTATGTATTCAGAATCTCCATAATTATGTAACGATAATAAAATTCCGTAGTTTATGAAATAACAACATATGTGTAATTTAAAAATTATTTGTTTATTAATAATTTATTAACAGTAATAGATTAACAAAAAATTTTTTAAAATAAATTGGAGTACTTCTTTGCATTTCTTCCAATATATATATATGTATTTACATTTAAAAAAATATTTAAAGAATTTTTACAAATGCACTTGCTCAATGGATTAATTATTAGGTGCAAAATTTTAAAAAAATTATTGTATTCATAAATAAAAATAATAAAAATTAATAATTATTTTATTTAATTATTTTACCTATCTAAATAAAAATTATTTACATAAATATGAAATAAAATTTGTTCAATATCAAATACATTATATCTTATATAAATAAAAATGCTTAATATAATTTATCATCTTATCATGTATAAAATCGTAAAATATATATTACTATAAATTATTTAATTATTTAAGAACAAGCTTTATGGATTCGCCAAATACCACCACAACGACAAGCTCGTGCCCATCTTTGATCCCATGCTCTAATTGCAGCTGTTCTTGTCATATTTTGAACTTGAGCTTTTCCAACACATCTGAAATTTTAATTTAATTTTAATTAATATAAAATTTTATATAATGAAAAATTGAAAAAAATATCAGTGATTATTATTCATTATAATACCTTGTACATTGCTTAACAAGAAGTGGTTGTTTTCCAAGATACAAATGCCTTATACCATCAACAATCTGACCACTATGCATACAACCTTCAATTGGATTAAATTCAGGTACAAATAATAATTGTTCTGGTTCTATGCTATATTCTAACTATAATTAAAAAAAAAAAGGATTAAAAGCTCTTTATAGTGAGTGAGAAAGTACTGAAAAATTTTTTTACCTGCAAAGGAAAACTTTGATAAAAAAGCACAGGTGTAGCAATAGCTGTTATACTATTGCCTTGATGTAATTGAGGTATCATAATTTGATTAGGTAGCAAGCAACAATCATCTAGAAGTAAAGCATTATTATATATCAGTGAAATATATAGTGAATAATAATAATATATTTCATCAAGTTTTTTATTTCACTGCTCTATTTTAAAATAATCACTTATAATCACTTATAATCAAAAATTTATTTTTTATTTTGTAATTCTTATTTATTATTAATTTATAATAATTTAATCAATATATATTTATAATAATATACTTTGGAATTAATATCTAATAATAAAATAATAATTTAAATTTTTATCAAATTAAAGAATATTTAATTATATTATAATAGAATAATTTTATCTTTCAAATTTTCATTTTCTTCATCTTTAGAAGTATTTCCTAATACAAGAGTTGGTTTTCTATCGTTTAAATTCATGGACTTTTTAGCTGATTCATAATCTGATTCGATTTTTAAAAATACTTCAGTTTTTTCATTTTTTGGACTTTTTATATCCGCAATAAAATATGTTGTTCTGTGATCTGTTAAATTCTTTATTAATTTTTTCTCTTCTTTTAAATTTTTATTTATATCTTTTTCAGTTGGAGAAAAATCATCAGAGAAAAAATGTTTTTTTTCAGTTTTTTGAGGATTATTTTCTCTGTTTCGTTCAGCTTTCTCAGCTTCTCTTATAAGATCAATAAAAAACAATTCTCTTGGTGAAAGAGATTCTTTTGGTATGTTTGTATCCGATTTATCTTGTGGAGTAACTGTTACCAATTTTAAATAATCTTTTATCGATTCTTTTTGATTCTTCAGATAATTATTTCCAGACTTTAATTCGTCTTCCAGATATTCGTCTTCGTTATTCTCATTGATGCTTTCGTTAATATTCTTCTTCACATTTACAATTCCAGTATGTTCGATATCATTGCCCGAATTACGACGATGAATCATTAAAGGCGGAAGATCTCTATATCTTTTAAGTTTATTATATTGAAGTTCATCAGAATTATTAATATTTAATTTATCATGTGAAATTTTATTCTTATCAATAATTAAATCATGTAATGGTTTATTTTTCAATTTTGCATTTTGCAAATAATCAAGTTTAGTATTAATTAAAGATCCAGATTTCAGAGTACTATTCGTACCATAAGATTGCAATTTCATTTTATTGTTGTTTTTAATTTCAACACATTTCCAAATAATAATCAAACACAACATAATGAAAAGCCAAATTAGAAACGCAATGAGCCAATATAAAATAAGATTACCCGACCAAATTTCAATTTTGCCTGAATGATGATTGGCAAAAGTACTAATTAAAAGGGGTGTCAATACAAACCAATAAATAAAAAATATACAGCATGATACAATACAAAATATAGTTAATTTGTATGGTTTTAAATATGGGAAACAATTATTCGATTCACTTTTCTTCAATAACAATTTTTGTTTTTTTAAACTTATTGAGTTCGTATGTTTTGCCGCAAATTTGTCATTCATTTTAACAAGTAAAAATTAAAATTAATAAAAATCTAAAAATTATAATACTATCGCACAATATGTTTTTATGTGCACTGGCGCATAATATCTACTCTATATATTTATCAATTTCCTTTTTAAATACAAGGATGTGGTTTTATCTTACTTCCGACCAATATCAATGATAAACTTGAAATGATTATTTATAAATACTATATCACAATTTTATTATACATATAAATATTACATTAATATTTATATCTCTATATATATCATACATATATCATAAAAAAACTTACCAATTAGACCATCATCTATTTGTTGAGTTTGACCATCACCATTTGGTTGAACCAATTTTGATAATAAACGGAATAATAGGGCCAATACATCGAGATTATCAGCACTACGAAGAAATACTGGAAGACACGAAGGACGCAGTAAACCCCATATACGTATTATCACAAGTAATTCTCTTAATGTATTCAAGGCTTTATGATCTTTCAGAAGTTCATACTGCATCACATAAAAAGAAAAAATTAATATTAATTTTTAATTTATTTTAAAATTAATTATACTATTTTGACCAATATATTATTCAGAATTTATTTCCAATACTAACACCACCAGACTTCATTTGCAATCTCTGTTCTGGAAGACGAGCTAGAAGATTTAAAGCCAGATCTGCGACCCATTGAATCAATTGTTGTAACGATTGTAACGTACTTGGTTCCACGGTAAATTCTTTAGGATCGAGATGTAAAAGTACCTGGAAATTATACATATATTATATGTATTGATTATATATTATGATTATATTAATATACATTATGTTTATAGATTTATTGAAATTTTTGCCGCAAAAAAAAAAATTTTGATTTTACCTTATCTACATCAGTGATTGCTTCATTAATTACTGTTGCTAAGCTCTCTGCTGGTCCCTTATCATGAGAAATTAAATCTGACGGCCGTAATAATGATTTAAACGCGGTTGCTACCGAATGTATCATAAGTAACGATGATAAATCGGCAGCTTTACTTTGTCCTGATACTAGCATTCTAAAAATATATCATTACTTGATATGAAGCAAGGTAAAATCAATATGAAAATTTATTTAAGAAATAACATGAAACCTGTACAATGATATTTTGATGCAAAGAAATTGAATATAATGATACTGTTGTATAGGCTGCAATTGTCTATTAAAGGAAACATCCAGTCTATCGCACAATGGCTCGATCATCGAAGATCTTAAACACAAGAGTACGTCCAACCAATCTAATCCCGTTACTAAACAATATTCTAATAGTGTACAAGCATAACTTAATGTTAATGATGGTCCTATAAGAAACCATATTTTTTTAATATAATTTTTACTTTTCTAAGACAATTCTTTTTTTATATAAATTTTTTAAATCAAAAATAAATTACCTCCATCAGGTAATAATTTATATAAATACAAATTTCCACGTGTATCACAAGCTAAAAGTACACAACCAAGCCAAGATATATCTATATTGGTTATCGAAACGGAACTTTTAAAATATTTGTTATTAGGTTCATCAGGTCGCCATGCCATATTTAAAGAGGAAAACGATATTTCTTTTAAACAATCACGACTTAAACAATGTATCGATGAATCCGCTAAAGCTACTACAACATAACTTGGAGGAGGTAATGTGGTAACTATAGATAATTTTGTAGTCGCTATCGCTGCAATTGGAGACGAACAACGATATTGCGATTGATGTTGCCATACCTATAAATATGTATTAAAAATATATATTATTAAGTTGAAATTATTTAAATTTGTTGTATGGAAAACAATTAAAACTTTAAATTGAAGAATACATACCACTATAGTTTTAAATGGTTCTAATGTTTTAGGCTGAAATAATTTGTGAACTGGTTGTGATTTTTCTCTTAATTCCCATACTTCCACTATACCACCACTATCACTATTTACAGCTATAACTAAAGAATCTGCATCTTCTCTGACTACAAACTTCAAATGTGTTACACTTGTATCTAAGAAAATAATTTTATTATTTTTCATATATTATAATATATGATTGAAAAAAGATTATTTAATCATACATGTATTGTCTTTTGGTGCACCATCTTGTAGAAAAAAACTAGGCAATGCTTGTGAAGTTATAGTACATTTATCATCATTTTTACGTACTAATACCCTATAACATCTAATTGGTAAATAAATATTTCCACTACTTATGGCTACTAAAATATGACCATCTAAAAGTTTACAAAATCTTATATTAATTAACTTGTTAAAAAAAAAAATAATTATTTTAACATTATTTTACAAATAATATTTATACTTTTTCCATAACATAAATCAACTGCTGTTATCCTATGTCTTGTGCTGCCTAAACTTTCTGTAGAAGAGCAAATAGGATTTTGAAAATCTTTTGTAATCATAACAGCACCAACCATGCCTGTTGTTGAAACTACTAATACACCCTCTGCTGCTCTGCCTCCAAATTGTCTTACAGAGGGAGCAAAAGGTAAATGATTAAATTTTTCACTATAATGAATACTATCCTTTTTTTCTGTTACCAATCCTGTCTAAAAAATCAAAATTTTTCCTATAAAACAAATTCATCAAAAAACAATAATAAAAAGAACTTAATATTTTACAAATACCTTTTTCCCATTGTGAAACCAAGCTGCACCTAATATATGTTCACCAACAAAACAGGTAGAACCAATTAATACCCAATCATTAAGAACATGATCCTTGAACATCCATAATTGAATATTTCCAATAGAATCAGCAACAACTAATTTATCACCTGACAAATCCCATTCTAATGCGGTGATAATATTTTTGTTTGATAACACTCTAATTACATATAATATTAATTAATTTTATGAAATTTTTTGAATAAATTATAAATTATTTATAAATATTTCATACTTGTGGGTATGCCAAGGCATATTCAAGTCACAGACATAAACATGAGATCCCCATGTTTTTCCATTATTATCATCTAACTCTGTAGTTGTAGTAAAAGCAACAATATTACGACTAGATAATGAACATAAAGATTGTCCCTCATACAGGCTAAAAATTTGATTACTGTATAAACATTAAAGAATTAAATTTTAAAAATATATTCTCTCTGAATTAAACATGATTTTATATTATAATAATAATAATAATAATAATAATAATATAAATATATTATATAATAAATTAATAATAGTAATAAAATAATTATATGTAATTCTTAAAATTTATGGAAATATATTTAATTAATTATGTAAAATTATTAATATTACAATAAATAAAATACATTTCATTTTTTAATATTTTTGATAACATAAAAGTAAATAATAAATATTTATATAATATATTTATATATTTTTTGTTATACTATGAAATTTATTTCCAATAAAATATTAATATACTAAAAATATTATATTAATATTAAAAAAAATATTTATATACAATAAAATTGTTTAATTGTAAAAAAAAATCACATACCTTTCTTGATTTAGAAAAGGTTTTGGAGCAACTTTTCTATTCACAGTATATAATAAATCCATTTTTAAGGTTATACTATATTACAATTAAAAAACACTATGACGAAGAGTGCATATTCTCAAAAATTAGTTGTTTATTATTTTTGTGAAATTGTTAACAAAAATATCAGTTATAATTTTTAATAAATTATATAACAAAATATTATGAAGAAAATGACAACAAAACTTTAAGTCCTGCACTGTCGTCAGCAGTGCGTCATGTGCTGAACTGCTATGTGTTTGTGCTCTGACCCATTCGAATTATGCATTCTTTGTTCTAATTTAGGTCATTTACAATTATGATACATTTATCGTTATTTTTAATTATTCGATTTACAACTGAATTATAAAGTAAAAAATTGCACTTCAAATACGAGAATGGTACATTATTATCAATTAATTGATTTATACAAGTGTTAATGCCTTTTAACCTTGCTCTATTTGTTTTGATTCGCTTTTATTCCTTAAGACTAGCTATAATAAATTATATTTGCATTTTTCTCTCCTTATTTATTTCAATTTCCTGTACCTATTTTGTGCTGTAATAAAAATTGAAAATATTGCTTAGACTTTTTGTTAATTTACATTTTTCATTATTCATTTTTCTATGCTGTCCATTGGAATGTGAATACATTGTTGCTTAAATATGACATTAAAAAAAAAAAACAATATCAAAATTGAAATGCATGATCTATAAATAAAATAAAAATTATGGATAATAGATTATTAGAAATCTTGTTTGCCTATATTTTTATTTTTTGTGTACTCTGCATGTTATATTTACTTTTTAAAGTATATGTATATTTTAAAATGATATACTTATCATTAGTTAATTAAATATTTAATTATTTTTTCTTGCTCCCTGTGTAAAAATTATTTCTATTCTATCTTTATTTTTAATTTTATATATATAAGAAATCTATCATAATAGAATTTTTATATATATATTTTTAATTTTATATGTGAGTATAATTTATGGAATCTATATGTGAATTTTCATGCATTCCATATTATAAAATATACAAAATTTTAATGATTTTATTACATAGAAAATGGATGGTGATCAAGGAAAGGATAGTCCTTCCAAACCAACTGAAAATATTAATACTAAATCTGCAAAGCCATTAGGATTAAGTACAAGAATTGCTCTTGAAATATTACAACGTGATGTTAAAAGAGTTTTACAAGAATATGAAGAAGAGTACAAAAGAAATAAGTAATTTCATTATTTATTTATTATTTATATTATTTATATTATATTTATAAATGAATTCCATATTTTATATTGTCAATATTATATATATTATGTGCAGAAAATATAAAGCTTGGCTAAAGGACACATTACATCATCGTAGTCAATATACAACTCTTTGTTGGACTTCAGCAATTGCACTTTTGATCAATGCCATTATACTTGTTATTGCATTCTTCACAATCAACGATACATGGTATGAATTAAATCAATCTTTTTTCATGTATTATAAATATAGTATTATATAAAATATTAATGCTTGTAATATCAGCAATAGTATATTATTATATTTATATTAAATTATTGGTATAAACTTTTATTCATAAAATTCATAAAAATGGTTTACAAAAATTATAAGAATTAAAATATGAATTATTATATGTAATAAATAAAATTTGATATCATAGGTATCCTACACTGCCTTATGAAGGACTGACTGTTTGTTGTCTAGTGATGTTAAATTTTATTTTAGTTGTATCTGATAATAAATTACGACATGAAGAAATTCCTTATAGAGTACGAGGTCTCCTCGACCAATTAGAAGGTATCTCAAAATAATTAAATATTCAAATTTTATTACACATTAAATAAATTTTTTTTGTAAATAATTGTATTTCTCTGATTTCAGTGGCAAAAAACACTTGCCAATGGAATCCAGAGAATTATCCACATTTATGCAGTCCATTGTCTCCTTGCTTAACTTTACAGTGGACTTATCGCGATGGTCGCATAATTAATTTACCCTGGGCATTGTTAGTTGCTAGTGATATAATTGTCATAAAACCCGGACAACAAGCACCTGGATATTGTGTCCCTTATGATGTAAATTACAACTTTTTCAATTCAATATATTTAACATGTTTGATCACATGAAATAAAAATTTTAATATAATTAAAAATAATTTTAGGATGCTGATGCACCAGTATTACATGCAAGAGAAGTATATAGTCCTCAAGTTCACAGTGCTAATGAAATATTTTCAACGCCACAGGCACGAACGCCTTTAAAAAATAAAATTTACAAACTTCAAGAAACACCATATTTAATGAATCTCAGAATGGCTCTCGATCAAGCTTTAGACAGACCGGTCACATATCACAATCGCAAACGGCATCTTTTAATGATATGTTGTATCGAACAATTGGCTTATCCAATTCTTTTGATTATCGTTCTAGTTGCTAATTTATTTCGATATATGTATGTGTCAGAATATTTCGGTGTTGGTTATTGGAATGAAATGTTCCTGTTACAACCGATTGCTATTAGTATCCCTTTACTTCCGTTAGTATTCCCGACTTGTTGGATTTTTTTAAATTGTTTTGGAATGGCTCGTTTCAAAGCTTTATTTAAGCTTTATCAATCTTCAAAGAAACTTCAGGTTAATACATCATTAAGACATCAAAAGAATTTTCTTTGAATATCGGATAAATATTATTGTATGGTATATCCTAAAATTCATTCGTTTTAGTTTGTAGATCCTTTTGAAGATGCGGATATTTCTGGGCCTAGCCATCCAGAAGTAGTGTACAATTGGTTGGAATTAAAAGAATACTTTTTTGATATATTGTTTGGTAAAGAACACATGATGTCAAGATCCGCCAGTATTCTACATGTTTTAGGATCAGTCACGGTATTTTAAACGACGACTTTATCTTTAAATAATATTAAAGAAAATGAGTGAAAGCAAGCCAATTTCCAGGCATTGTGTTGTGTGGATAAAAAAGGGATCCTTTCGTGGCCTAATCCAACTGCCGAGAAAGTATTCTTTTTACGAAATGCTAATACTCTATCTCCATCTTCAAGGTAAATATTTATAAAAATCGACATTCTTTATCAATATTCAATTTAAATATCTAAATAATTAAAATTATTTTGTAGTACTGGTAGCTTAGATAGAAATTCAGAACCTCAGTATCAGACACAAACTGACGACTCCAAACAAGATTCGAATAAGACATCCTATGTAACTCATGGTAAAAGAAAGAAAATTAAAAAAATATATAAATAATAAAATAATAAAATATATAAATATATAAAAATAAAATAATTACAATTAAAATAATCGCCTCAAAAATAATTTTCAGATATGTCCCATTCAACAGCTGAAGTTTTGGATCTTACTCATGACCATGCTTTACCATTTCGTCTACAGTTCGATGACCATTCTTGGAGGCAACATTTGAACTCATTAAAACCCCTAGGTTTAGCGATTCTTCTCAACACATGTAATATGGATACACAAGAGCATTACATGCAGTTTTGTTGCCATGTCACGTGTGAAGCTCTTTTTAATGAAAATCTAGTACCAGTAACGAACAGACGGTAGGTATACATGTCTTTAGGAATGTATTTATCGTTTATGTGTTTTTTTTTTCGCAAATGCATTTCTTCCCCTCGTTTGTCTGCATTATCTCTGCAAAACTAATTCTCCTAATATGTCAATGCTAATTACATCCAGTTTATCATATGACAGTTAATCATTATCCTAAGACAGTATCCAATGGTAACACGTCCAATTTACCAGTAACGTTGATCATACACATTTGTCAGCTACCAGGATCACAGTGTAGAAGATAAGAGTGGGTATCAGGCAAAAGATACAATGCAAAGTTCAAGACAGGTGTATTTAGTCGACGAATCAGGGAGCCTTGGACATATGTGGTCAGTCCAACCATAGTTATTTATACGTATCCTCCTCGTATTTATAGTTAATCCTGTATATATGGGTGAATGTTATCTCCAAACGTACATATATTCATGAGAATGCTAATCATGGGACAATCTCATATTTCTGTTCTGTTCTATTCTATTCTTTTCTACTCATCTTTGTTAATATATATAATGATTTCATTTTATTTTATGTGTATGATTTTTATAGGTGTTTATGCGAATTAGCCAAGCAGATAGGTTTCCAAGATCAGGCACAAAATATATTTCAATTGGAGCAACAGTTGTCCACGTTTAGGCATGTTGTAAGCATCATTTTTAACTTTTTCCTTTGTAATTCAATAAATAAAAAAATTATAAATCTTTTTGTTTCAGCAACCAGAAATGGTTCGACGAGATATCAAATTTGCACGATCTTTGAGTATCGCGACAAAATTAAAATTTCCATTTCCGCACATGGTAGCTGTAGTAGTTAGAGAACGCAGTGGCGGAGGTTTGCAATTACTTACACAGGGTACAGCGGATATAATATTGGATTCTTGCATCGAATTTTGGGATGGTCATGATCTCTGTCCATTATCAGCATCGGATAGGTATGAAAATATTAAACTTTGAGAAATTTCATTTATATTCTTATATTCAAATGTTTTATATATATTTCAGGAAAAAGGTGCAAGATTTTTATCAAAGAACGAGCTTAACATCATATTGTACTGCATTTGCGTATAGGCCACTAACACGTGGTATTTGTGATAAAATGTCTAAAATATATTTAGAACTTCCTGCAGATAGTAAACATTTATATGCACCTCATAGGAGTCCTACTCCTTTACCTTGGGACTTTAGAAATGTTCTTGATCCTAGAGTGAAAGGCATACTTGGACAATTTCACTCGACTGGTAATTACTATTTTTTTCATTAATTTATTATTATCATTTAATATTATTCGAAGCTGTTAAAAATTTTATTAATTATTATATTTTTATACAAATTTTCACAGATTCTTTATTGTGCAATGAAAACAAAGACGACGTTGTAAATGATGTTGATAGCTGCTTTGACATTCAATGTAATCAAGTTTTTATTGGTATGGTCACTATGCAATATCAAGCACAAACAGATATGGTAAAACATTTTTATCGATTCAAAATAAATTTGTAGTAAATGAATCAATAAAAACATTTTATATACAAATTTCTATAAAATGTTTAATAGGTACAATTAATTGAACAACTCGACAGAGCTTGTATCCGATTTGTTCACTTCAGCAAAGAAAACGAATTAAGATCACGTGTATTCTCGGAAAAGATGGGCCTCGAAAGCGGATGGAATTGTCACATATCGTTGCTCAGTGAAAGAGCTAGGTACAGTACCTTTTTCTTCTATCAATTAATTATATTAAATGTCTCTATGAACTATTTTGCTTTGCTTTCTTTTGCTTTTGGATTAATATCTGAAAAGTTTGGGGCATGTCCTCACATTGGAAAGTACAGACTATCTTCTTTGTCTTATATGTGTAAAGTTTTATATGTATACAAAAAAAACATATTCAACACAAAGTATCACACTAATCGTATGTTGTTGGTGTTATAATTTTCTTCTCTTTGTCAATTAATATGAATATAATATATATACATACAGTATTATATAGATATATGTCGTCTCTTAGTGTTTTTTCTTCTTTCTCTTTAATCTGTTGTAAGTTTAAAATAAATGGTGGCAACTGATATAATGAATTTGTTTAACTAGCTATATTCGTCATAACTATGTGACGTAAAATATGTGATGTGAATGTAAAATATGCATGTACGTTACAGGAGACAGCAATGGCTGGAGAGATATCCACACATGCCTCCATCGTATATGTTTGTCTATACCTCTTTCTTTCATTATTGTTACTAATTTGCATGTTTATTCGTTACGCTCTTTATTAATAATTTTTTTTCTTTTAATTTTTCTTACAAATATCAATTCTTCATAAAGTTTTTTAAATGCATTCTTCGAATGCGATTAGTTGATTTGTTTCTTCTCCTTTGATTTCATTTTAATTTATATGTATTTTAATGAACAGAATTTTTCAAATTTAAATATTATATATATTTGCTATTTATTCCATAATTATTTTAATGATTAGAAAATTAAGTTATGTTAAAATGATTGTATTTGTGCTGGTAGTTAATAATGAAATACGTTACCATAGTTTAATGGCTTCTTTCATTAGTGGAAACAAACTTATATTATAATACTTTTTGAGACTTAATATATTAATTCTTTCTGTACACTTCAACAGTTATTCTTATGCACATGTGTTAATATCTCGTAATTTACATGACATACAAAAAATACACATAAATAAATGTATGTAACTAACACGCCAATAATTAGGTCCGAGAGTCTAGTGGGTTGGTGGGTGAGCCAGGCAGCAGCCATGTCCTCACCCACTCCCTCGGCCCAATCTCATCAGCATAATTACTCCTGCATGGATGAGGCCAGCCACTTGCTTAATCGTGTCTCTCCTCGGTATGTTACATAATTTACCCTTTTATCAAAAACACTAAAAAAAGTACATTCATCATTATCTATTCATCATCATTACACACATCTACTTTTATTGAAGGGGATACATTTTAAAGAAATTAACCTTTAGTTTCTTCCTTTAAGTAATTATTTAATGAAATATCTATATTTTTATATATATATCATGCTAACATCTTAATCTACTATATATATTTGTATTATATATAATACAAATATAATTTGTATTATTCAAAATTACAAATAACGATAAACAATGTTATTTTCTTATAATTTCCAATAATACAAATTATATGAAAAATAAAATAAAACATGATATATTTAATATGGCATAAAAAAATACCGATATTTTATTAAATGACTACAATGTGAATTTTTATGCGGTTTGGAAATGTTCAAATATTCAATCAATATATAAAAAAATATATCATATATATTATTTATTAAAACACTTTCAGAAGATAAAGAAAATTATATCATTAAAGATTCTTTGTGATTCATTCCAATATCTCAATTGATTTGAGATATAAGGATTCAAAGTTTCATACTATTTAAAACAATGCAAAGATTATAAAAGGACTTATAATTTACATTTTTTTCTTGGAAATACACTATGTCTTTCAAGAATTGTATACTTTTTCCAAAAATCGCGTTTGTCACTTGTTTGAAGTTTGAGATAGTCAGTGAAACGAAGAGATAAAGATAGCAAACGATTAAAAATTATTTCTTTCATTATATTCCGATATCTCGGAAATCGGAAGTCGTATTGAAATAAACGAAAAAGAATTTAGAGTAAAGAGAATAAAGAGTAAGGATCCATGTTTCTAATGATCCGTGCATTCATTCGTTATTTGGAAATCGTTATTCTCGAAATTAGCAGTTTAAAATCTTTTTAATTTTAATATAGTTTAATTGAGTTTTAAGGCAAATTATGGTAATTATTCGAGCTTAGAGAAGTCGCTTTTTAATTGAAAAACAACATCAAAAATGTTTTATTTTGATTTGAAGAATCATCCCTTAAATTTTTAAACATCTATAGTCGAATATTATATATTCGACTATATTATATATTAAATATTATATATTATATATTCTTATATAAAATATAAAAAATATGCATAAAAATCCGCTACCTGATAATAATCTAAAAGGAAAGAACAAAGTTTATCTATTTTTATCATCTCTTCTTTAAAAGATATATCTTTCGCTTCATAATATACAATTACTCGAAATCGAAAAAGTATTGCGAACACTTGAAATATTAAGAGCATGCGTTCAAACATTTTTGCTGCATAATTATGCTGCATCGATGTGTTTGTGTTACAAGGAATTCCCATCATGCATGAACGGTACACGAGATAATCATGTTTCCATAGTATGATTCTGTTTTTGCATTGTAGCACCAATTTGGATAATAGCCGTGCTATGAGTATGTCAGCACCAAGCGCTATAAATACCGATTTCTCCACCGTGAAATTCGATGATGAAACCACGGAATGGAATGACACGGGAACATCTCAAGTTAAAAGCGCTATGAGCCACAGGTTTGTCCTTCTTTAAACTTATTATTTGATACATTTCTTTGAGAAAAAAGTCATTTATCTTTGCAATTATCCTTGAGATTCGATTTTCCTATAATATTATTTTAAATTTGCATGGCAGTCTAAGTCATCTAATACAAAGGATCACGAGAACAGGATCAGCACACGTTTCGTAATTATTTTTCGTTCTCCCTTGATATTTTTCTCAAATAGAGACTAGATCTTTTTTTCATACAATTATCCGCTTTTTTAGTTCCCTCATTATTTTATCTATGCTTTAATTTTTACATATTGGTAGATTTTTGAGACGTGCAAAAATCCTAAAATACAAATTGGATTGGATTTCTAAAAGTTTCGCAACTCGAAAATTCTCCAGAATAATTGAAATGAATTTTCGAGGATTGGGATTCTCGAAAACATTAAAAAAATTGAGATCCTCAAATATGCCAAAATTTTAGATATTTAATATTTTCAAGAATTTCGAGAATCCATTTTTCAGGACTAGATATTATTAATACAGTATAACCATGGTTTCAGCCCAACCCAGCCTCTTCCCGATCCATTCCAATTGGATTCCAGCATATTTCTGGTAGATCTTAATTCGTTCATTTTGACTTTCATTTTATATTTCGATTTCGATCACGTGCTGTAATTATTTAACGAATAATCGATTCTCTATATAGGGAACAGGACACGGTGAGAAGCGAGGATAGCGTGCTTGTACAAAGCGTAGATCTGGGTTCCGGGCAAGAAGCATGGAGATCTTTGAGTTGTCTCACAGACAGCACGGAGCAAAGCGCTCCTGTAAATTTTGACTTGTCGAATAGGGTGAGTTCCCGCGATAAAATTACTTTCTTTCCTATATTTTTAATTTGTACATCCTGTATCTAGGCAAAACTACCTCGAGGCATCGATAAGATTCGACCACACATAGAATTAATAGACAATGTACCCCTTTTGGTATCTCTGTTCACCGATTGCAACACCGCTGTTACAAGGGAAATGTTGCACATTATGCAAGATTATGGAGAAGTTGTATGCGTACTTGGCTCCTCTGCTAATGCAGAAAATATGCCCATCTTCATGCAAGCAGATGCAGGGTAAATATATTAATCGTAATTGAAAGAATTTATAATAAAAAAATGTTTATCTTTTTCCTGAGATATTGCATAATTCCTGAAATTACACAAATATAATTAATTTTTGATTAATGACATATTCGTTATACATTGTTGCAAAATATCTTCATAAAGCTATATAAAAATTTTGAATCTAATGATTAAAATTTGACAAGAGTCGTTTTTTGAATTTGCATATGTTCTTCCATTAAAAAACAAATTTTCTATAAAAAAAAAATTGTTAAATATATTATACATACAATATAAAAGACTATCATAATCTATTTAGTTATGCAGCGACCTGGAAGCTGATAACTCGTATTATAAATCGTGTCTCTTTCAATTTTAGCGGTGATAACCGGTTTGTAGAATACGCGAATTCTCTTCTTAAGCGGTTCTACATATTGATACGACAATTTATTCGTAGTTCCATAATCTGGCTTGAACTTAGTCTGCCAAAATTCTCGTTTCCGTGGTCTCTTGACATCAACAGGTGTATATTGATAAGATTCCTTCATTACTGTTGTAGAATCCATCGGTATCGATTGTTGAAGTTTACTTTGATACGGTTTGAAAGAAATCGTTCTTACGTATCCAGGATTTAAATAAGACGTTTTGTTAATGGTTGTCATATCATGATAACCATGAATAGACAAATTTGTTCTTGGAATAAAGGGTTTCCGTTTTTTCGTAGTTGAAGGAAGATACGAGAGCTTATATATCGTATCAGATTCCATTTTTCCGGGTTTTGTCGTTAACATTTTCTCGTATTTTGCAAAACTAGTCCTTGGTTGAGGAATAAAACTCAATTTTGAGTAAGACAAATTATACGTCGTCTCTGACTCGAGTTTTAAGGTTGGTCTCTTATAAGGTTGATGATATAACGTAGAACGAGCTCTTTCTGGTTGCAAGTATCCGTCTTTACATATGGAATCCTCTAATTTGTTTGAATTCTCGAGTGCACGTTGAGAAACATCGACAATATACATTTTTATAAAAATTTAATCACGCGTGGAATAATAAATTCGTATAAAAGTTTAATCGATATAAAGAACGTGTCAAATTATATTATACATTCAATTATTTTATGCAATGTTCAAGTATATCAAAATCAAAGAAAATATAATAATGAAATATATCTACTTGGAAAATTGATAATATTCTTGATCTGAATTATGCTCAATTTTGAAAATGTATAATTAAAAATATGGATTTTGTTTTAGAGTGGCGGTAGAACCATTGTATCCACAAGTTTGTCAAAGAGTTCCTGTATTGACACCAACCAAAGACGATCAGGGTCCATCTCCAGTTGATTTAAGCAGAGCATTGAATTCTGTTGCTTGCTCTTTAAGCGTGAAACGAGAAGATCCAATTGCAATTTTTCACTTAATCATGGAGGTGAATAATGGATTATATGAAATTTTTAATTATACCCATCATCAATTTGATTCCATTTAAAAGAATTTGTATAATATATTCAATTTCCAGTTTTATTATTAAATTCTTGTCGTAGTTATTATAATTATTGGACATTATTTATTGTATATTTAGGCTCGGCATTATATGATGTGCCTCTGGAATTGTGTGCAATTCTGGCTCTGTTGTACAGTTACTCTCTCCTTCACACAAGCTATGTCCGGTTTCCTGTTACTACCGCCCTTATTTTCGGTTGATCAAGTCTTATGGTTGTGTTGCTTAATCATTCCAATATTATCTATATCTATGATTGCTACACCAATGGATCCTACTATAATGCAACGTGCAACTGGTAAAAACCAATGTACTGTAAATGGCCAGGTAAGGAAGGATAATTATTATAATAATAATAAATGGATTACACATGATTATTCTAATTTATTAGATTCTTACCAACGTAACTGAAGAAATGGAATCTTACGCTTCCTTTCATTTTAGAAATATTGAAATATTTAAAAAATTGAAATTCCAAATAATAAATGCATGATCATCCTTAATTTAACAATGGAACATTATTTATTATCGGTACTTTGTATTTATATTTTTCTGAAAAAATTATCTCCGTATAAAGTAATTATAATTTTAAGTAGTAAAATTCTTTAAAAAATTCCATGTTATATAAAAATGTAAATTGTTAGAGAAAACATTTTTTAGATTTAAAAAATTTAGAAAAATTCTTTTTTGAATTTTTTATAAGTACTTTCTTGATTTTTCAGGTTGCATTGTTTGTTCTTTGGTGTTATGGCAGTAAATTTTTGCCGACAGTCATAACGATAGTTCTGTCGCAATGTATTTCATTTTTATCTTTGTGCCCTACTTATACACCAGATTCTAAATGCTTGTATGTATACCCAGATACACAAGGAGAAGTTTCATGGGGTGGTTGGGGTGACAAACCAAATATTATTTTAGTGATACAACATTTTGCTTTGTCGCTGTTAGTTTTACATTTGGGTAAATCTTATTTATTTTCTAATCTTTGATGAAAGAATTTTTGATGAATATTATCGAATCCTTTAATATTTTTCTTTCATATAGTAACAATATCCATAAGCTTTGTACATAGAGAATATTCTATTTGGAAGAAACAACCCTTTAACAATTATGTATGGTTTTTCAGTGCATTTATAGCGTGAGTATAAAAATTATATAAAATATATATACTTAATTCAAAAAGTACTAATATAAGTACTCAAAAGTCATGTTACTTTTTTATTTTTTAAAAAATACTTCAATTTTTTAAATCATTTTTTATAAATCATAAATTTTAATTATAATTGTATGCGTGTGGATATATTATATCTAAAACATTTCTTTAATTCGAATCAAATTTTTTAGATTATGCGCACAAGCTGCATTCTCAGGAACAGTGTTTTGTAAATTCTGGAAAGACGAAGGACAAAGTATAAAAGACTTTCCTTTACATCTTCCTCTATTTTTCTTAGTTTCATTACCACTAATCTTTGCTATTAACGAATTGATCAAATGGCAGGAAATCAAGTAAGTTTTATATATATTATATATATTATATGTTAAAAATATATTTAATTTATTATTCTAATATTTACAGGGTAAATGTGAGGTATCAAAAAAGAGCACGATTAGAATTTGGTACAAAACTTGGTATGAATTCACCATTTTAAAAAAATTTTTCTTCTAAATAAAAAGGACTAAATATAAATATAAATATAGCCAAATAAATATATATGTATATGTATATGTATATGTATATGTATATGTATATGTATATAAGAGAACAAAAATACTCAAGTTTCGCATAATACCATTATTGTATTAAGCTATATTTCATGAAAATCATTAGATACTCTTAATTTATGAATTATGAATTATTTATTTTATAAATGCATTAAACATTATTCAAATGATATAATTTAAACTATTATAATAATATTACGATTTAAGATATAAATTTATTCATATGGACATGGATGTATAATATTTAATATTTACGAAAAAGTATTAGAAATCTTCTATTTAAAATGAAATATCGGCGATTTAGTAGCCTTGCGAGATAATTAAAATTAATATTTTCGAAACGTATATAATTGTTTTCATAATTCGATATAAATTGATATAGTATTTATATTTTTGTATAACAACAAACGAATATTTTACATGTTAGAAATTAATGTATCATATGACACTCGCTATTGCAAATTTATGTGATGTATTGTATTTAATTTAAAGTATTTTATAGAAAAAATTTCAGTTCAAATTATTGTTTTTTTAACTTGTTAAATTTTAAATTTTCTGATATAATATTATATTTAATGTAATATATAATTATATTATATATTAATAACATAATTATAATATATAATATAATTAAAATAATTTTATATTTTAGAGAAATTTATTGGGTTGGCAACTAAATAATTGCGGATTTTTTTTAGAAAATCAAAGACAATTTTTTCATGAAACTAAATAACTTTATTCTGTAATGTGTTGCCCATTTTGATCAATCACCTTTTGCCATCTTTCAGGCAGCATCATAATCCCACATTCATAAAACTTTTGATTTTTATTAGCAAAAAACTGAATCAGGTACGATTTGATATCATCATCATTATTGAAATTTTTACTATTCAAGGAGTTTTGTAAAGATCGAAACAAAAAATAATCAGATGGTGCAAGGTCAGGATGGTGGATGTGGCAAAACATCCTAACCAAGTTTCAATAATTTTTGCCGAGTGACCAAAGATGTGTATGGCCTTGCATTGTCATGATGAAATACAACATCTTTTCGATTTGTCAATTCGGGCCGCTTTTCTTCAACTGCATTGTTTAATTTCGTTAATTGTTCAATGTAGACAACAGAATTGATCGTTCGGTTGAGTGGTAAGAGTTCAAAATAGACAATTCCTTTGTAATCCCATCAAATTGATAACAAAACCTTCTTTTGATGAATACCAGCTTTTGATGTTGTTTGAGCTGGTTCATGTGGCCTGTTCCACGATCTTTTCCGTTTGATATTGTTGTAAACAACCCATTTTTCATCGCCAGTTATCAGTCATTTTAAAAATGGATCATTTTCATTACGGATCATTTTCATTACGTTTCTTTAGCAAAAAAAAAAAAAAAACTGCGTTGCATTAAATGCTTTTCTTTCAGTTCGTGAGGAACCCATGTACCGAGTTTTTGAACATAGCCAAGTTGTTTTAAGTGGTTTTCAATGCATGTACGCGATACATGAAGCTTCTCTGCAATCTCACGAGTTGTACTGTGACGATCCGAATCGATTATTGCTTTGATTAGGTCGACATCAACTTCAACTGGACGACCAGAGCGTTTTTCGTCTTTGAGTGAAAAATCACCAGAATGAAATTTGTTAAATCAATTTTGACACTGCCGTTCTTTTAAGGCTTCGTCGCCATAAACAGCACATAACTTTTTGCGAAAATAAGAAAGCAAAATATGACGATAATGTTCCTTTTGATTTTCCATTTTTCAACGAACGCCAAACAAAAACTACGCAACCGATCAAAAAACTTTTTTTACTGATTGACTAAAGCTAAATTGCTAACTATCAAATAACAAAATGTGTTTTACATTTGGACTATGCCAGCAAACCTAAAAATTCAATTGAAGCCATCTATAAGTGAAATCCGCAATTACTTAGTTGCCAACCCAATATAATTTAGTATATCTAGTATATCTAGTATAAAAAGTATATCTTGTATAAAAAGAAATCAGAAAATTTTATTTAATTTTATGGATATACCATTTATTACCATTTTGAATTTATTATTTAAATAACAAGGAATATCGAAAATAAATTGTAGAATAATGAAATATAGCTACTATTTAGATTTAATAATCTAATCATATTTCTAGTAAATATGTATTTATATTTATTTTTTTGTTCCTATAGAAAATAATTTATTTTCTTGTGATAGAATACAGAATACTTTTTCCTTTGGAGTGTCTGTTTTGCATGATTAGAGTTATATTATTTGCAAGCGTTATTTTGTGTGAATGTTTAAAGAAATTATTTTGTGATTTATTATAACTCGCAGTTAATAATAGTATATAAAAAAATTCGAAATTAATATTTAAGATTGAAGACCACTGTAGTATACGAAATTTTAGTATAGATTTATTCTAAAAAAAAAAAAAAAAATTTATTTCTTAATGGAAATAAATTTTATATTATTATTTTACTTCATATCTGTAAGATATACATATAATTTCAATTTAAACATGTATAGTTCGTTTAAGTGTTCAAATTTAAGCTACATTAGATTGATAAATAATTTCGACTATAAAAAAAAAGAAATTTTTACAAAATTAATATCTATTTTATGCATATTAATAGAAATTTTTGTATAGTTAAATTTTTATAAACACAATTGAAGAGTTCAGTTAAAATACAATGATTGTAATATAATTAGAAATTAAAATAAATTTTTTCCTTTATATTTAATATTTTTTTTTTATTTCCTATACAAATTTTTCAATATTAAAAAAAGATATTTTTTTATCAATCAATTTAAAATTTGATTAATATTGAAGTAAGTAAAATTTATAGAATTTTGAATAAAGAAATCGATAAAAAATATAAAATCATAATTTATTTATGATTTTTTGTAGAGTGGTCAAAATTAGCACAATAAATACGACAACACACATAATAGTGAAATATGTAGCTTCATATAATAATTTCGGCGAGAATACTGACCATATGAACAAATGATGGCGTTGAATACTAATTATAATTGTATATAAAGTCATTGGTATTAATCTCCACATTATGTACATTTTATTAATTTGTGTGACTATTTCATAAATACTAAAAATATATGTATAACTTTAACATATTTTAATATAAATCTTTCGAAAATTAATTTAAAATTTCGAAATACTCACTTATATGAATGTTCCAAGATCGAATAATAAATAAGCAAAAAATAGGCCAAAACCGGAGATGAATAAGTATTAATTAATAATAATGAACCATTAATAAATGGGATATACGATTGTACACCAACATAACCCGCAGCTACATCAATAGTTGCTAAACTATTGGAATTTCCCTGTAGAAAATTTTTCATTTCAAATTTGTTTTGATTATAGCAATTATTTGATGCAATTATTAGATTATTACCTGATAAAAATAAAATACATTGCCAATCCAGATATATAAGATCACACCAACATCTTGAGAAATACCGTTTTTAATTATTTCAGAAATTACATTGCTAAATATTATTTGAAATGGTAAAAGTATCACATTGTGTGGCTTATGGAGCATTGCTGAGATCATAATCCACGTTTTTAGAATAAAATATAAAGAAATTTTTAAAAAGAATTTGGCGTTGTGCTTTTTGGTTTGGATTATATTATAAATGTAAGTTAAAAAATTTATCAAGAGTAAAAACCAAAAAATTTGTACTTCGTATACTCCACTACAATCAATAATTGTATTTATAAGTATATGTACAAATTTTTAATATGAGGAATAGCCTTACCTAGTTTTGGGATAAAACACTATTTTGGCAACATTACCATTATGCATATGACGAAGATAAATACATATACTAATTATTGAATTAAGTGCTAATGATTGTATTTTATGTGTTTTACTTTCATGGCTAAAATCAATCCATATCAAAAGTATAAGACCTGAAGAAAAAATAATTTTCAGAATATATTTTCTGATTTTAATATACAATTTAAATAATTTATAATTTAATTACCAGTAACAAGTACAATTGTCATGCTTAATATGTTTTCTTGTTTTAATAAAAATCCTGCTATATCAGGAAGATGAGCATATTTATCCCCAGTACTATTTAATTTCCTGAGAATTCTGTGTCCTATCAATAGTAATAAAAGTTTAATGATAATTTGTACATGTAAATATTGTCGGCAGTTCTTGTAACTGAAATATAATCGGAAGTTTAATGCCTTAAATAATTTAATATTCCATAGTAAAAAAAATTTTCTTACTATTGTATATATAAAAAATCTCTTGAAAAATATTTCGCGATAAAATGGTAAAGTAACAATATAAGAACTGTGACCCAATAAAAATACCATGTTTGATGTTCTTCTTCTACAAAACTACTACTACCAAGACTAATTGCATGTATTAATGCTCCAAATGAAAGAAACCATTTTCCTATTCCATTTTTTGTTTTCTAATTTTTAAAAAAAGAAATTTTAAAATACTGTAAAATTGTTATATAATTTTATATAATTATCTTTCACCTCAGACATAAAAATATTGAAATCTTTAATATTGACAAATAGATAAGAATGTATAATTAAAACAATTATGATACATAATACTATTATATTGGCAATTAGATTTTTTGTATGCAGTAATGATATATTTTCTTGTTTCCAAAAATGATTGATTAATATCCATGAAAATATATTTAAAATAATGAAAAATATAATACTTTTTAATGTAGGTGATCTAAAAGATATTTTTCCTATTAAAATACAAGTAATCTGAAATTATTAAATTATTAAATTATTTTATTGAAAAAATCTAAAATAGTAATATATTGAACTAATTTTTAACTCTTACATGACATAGAAAAATTATAGCTATTATTATTATTTGAAAATCATATTTTATTGTACTGTTTACTAGAATTTCTTTCATTTCCTTTAGTGCAATCTTATAGGAAAGCACAATATCATCTGTTATGCTATCTGGATGATCTTTAGTATTTAACCAAGCATTATGAAGCCTTATTGCTTCCAAATATTTTTTATATGCATCTGTAATAATGAGAAAATTCATCACATTGCTTAAAAAAAATCACATATAATTAAATATAATCAAATAACTCACATTTAGACTCATAATCAACTAGCTTTTGAAAATGACTAAAAACTTGCTTTGAATTATAATAAAGTATAAATAATTTCTTTGAGATAGATAAGTTATATAAATCATCTAAAAAAACTGTTCCTATATTAGAATGTGGTATTGGTAATCCCAAAATAACAGATAGTGTAGATGCAATATCTATTTGTGATATTTCTATGGGATTATTGTAATTTTGATGATATTCTCCACCAATTGCAATGAAAGGTACAATTGTTTCTGATATTGTTGAACCACCATGACCACCAGAATCTTTCATCCCATGGTCCCCACAAATAATAAACAAAGTAGAATCATTATTTTGATTCTAAAGATAATAAATTTATACTAATTTTTTATAAATATAAATAATAAATTATAATTTTTATACTTTTGATAATTTTACTAAATTATATTATATTTAAAATATTTAATGTCATATTATACCTACCCATTCTTGAACTTTAAACTGAATTTTTGCTATTACATTGTCCATTTCTTTAAGTTTTGTTTTAATTAATGGATTAAATGGTCCATAAACATGACCAATATGATCAAGTCCTAAGTAATGAAGAACCATTATAGACCAATCATTATTATTATATAATTCTTTATGTATGTGTCTAGTTACATTATAATCAACCTGAATAAAAATTATTATATCTAATTATATACTATTAAATGTATATAAAAATTTAATGAAGAATTAAAAAATACCTCAGTAAAATCTGTTACAAAAAATGATGTGGTACCATCATAACGATCAAATATAAAAGGAAATAATGTAATCCAAGTATCATCTCCATAAAATATTGACTTATAACCAGCTTGTTTTGCTTGAAAAAATATATTATCACCAGTAACTGGTTTACTTCCAAAGTTTAAAGCTACATCAATAAAACTTGGTATCATACCAGTGGTAATTGCCTAAGTTGTATAAAATACTTTCTTTATATTTTTTTAATTTTTAAATATAAAATATATATATAATTTTATTAAAAATCTAACACCTTTATTCTAGGCATTGTAACAGTTGGTGAATGTACTTTAGTTTTTAACAAAGAAACTGAAGAATTTTCTATGAGACTACTTGTTACAGGCATTGCAATCTTTCCAATTGATCCTGTTATAAAATCCCATCTTAAAGCATCAATGATCATAATGATCAATTTTTTAACCATAGGTTGATATAGTGCATCTCTTTTTATTCTAAAAGATGCATTAGAAGCAATTAAAAAATATGATTATTCAATGAGCCTATATTTTTTTATATATTTTTAATTTAATTATGAAACTCACCTCACATTTTCTATAGATTTTGGAATATTATCTTGTGTAGCTTTAGTATTATCATAATTTATTAAAGGAAAAAACCCATATAAAAATAAGGCAATAAAGAAAGGCCCAATAAAAACTATATATAACAATATTATATTTTTATTCATTTCTTTTCCTGTAACTAAAAAAAAATCTACCATCATAAAATAATTTAATTTATAATTATATCTCTATTTTTTATCACGTAAAAAATTATATAATTTTTAATAAGCTTTTTAAGGTTAAACTATTAAAAAAAATATAATGAATTTTTAATTATTTTTTTTTTCAATGTTCATTTCTCCATTAAAAAAATATCACAATTTATATTTTCATATTATTATTTTGTTTATAAACATAAAATATTTGAATGAAAATTATTTTAAATTACATTAAAGATTTCCATATCTTATATTAATCTCTTTTGTAATGGCGGTAAATTTTAAAACAAATAGCAGTAGTAGTATATTATGCTACAATTTTTTGAAACTATAAACATGTAAACAAATTAATGCATTCAATAATAAAAATAAAAAAATCATTGCATAATTTTAATTATTACTTAAGAATATATATTTCTTTCAGGAAAAAGCCCAAAAATATTTGGCAAGGGTTACCAACTAGTTATGAATTTGATGCAATTAAATATAAATTTTTTTCACGAATAAAAAGATTAAAATTTTACTTAAAACTCATATTTTATCATTTTTTTAAATTGCTTTATAACTAATTAAATATTTTGAAAAATTCAATTATAATATTTTATACAAACAGTGATGATTACAAATCACGCTGTATTTCGTTGATAAAACTCGAACACAATCCGATCAATAAATGGAAGTAGACTTTATTTTATCAAGTAGAATTCACTCAGTCAGCGAGTACTCGCAGCGACGCATTATGTTTCGGTAATCAGAATTTCAATGTAGCACAATTTCTTACTTTTTGTCTCTAAGTTCAACTATCAAATTGTTTGAAACTTTTAATACATTGTAAGTACATGAATGAAAATAATATCTTTTCCTTTTTCAAAAAATTTTATTTCATTTCTATAATATATATTATTATTTCTTTGTATACAAAAACATTTTACTGTCTTTAAATTTTAAATTGCATATTTGATTTACAATAATTAAAAAATTAAAATTAAACAATTTTTTAGATAAAAATATTTTAAAAAATATTTATATATATAAAATTTCAGAGAAAAATGGCATCAATAGAAGAAAGTTGGAAAGAAGCAACTGATGGTTTAGATAGTGGTATCTGTGATACATGGTTCACAAAACTCCAAGAAGCTTATTCAGAAGAAAAACGTACTTATCATAATTTAGATTCCCTTCGTGATAAATTAAATTGTTATTATGAAATTAAGGATAACTTAAAAAATCCTCAAGCTGTGCTTCTTGCCTTATTTTTTCAAAAGTAAGTAACAACATAAATTGGAATGAAAAAAAGATATGGAATAAAATTGTAATTGTAATTGTGTTATAGCTTTGAATATGATCCCAAAGCATTAGATGGTGAAAACAAAAATTTAGAGCATTTTAATACATTTGCAGATGAAGCTGAAATTCCTACTGTAATTATTATTTTACAATATCAAATTGTTATTCTCTAATGAATAAAAGAATATTAAACTCTTATTTTATTTTTATTATATAGGATGCAGTATTAAGGGAAGAAACTTGTGAACTTTTGAAAGTAGCTGCAACACATAGTACTGATGCACATAAAATTGGTGGTGCCTTTGGTGGTGAAGATGCTCATTACTTTTTAGATTTGGACATGGCTGTGTTAGGTTCTTCTCCAGAAAATTATGCAGAATATAGAGAAAAAATACGTGGAGAATATTGTTTTCTTAGTGAGCCAATGTACACTGCATTACGTTTGAAGGTAATAAATATATCATATATAAATATTTCTATTATGAATTATTTCTTAATTATTTATTTTAAATAAATTAGGTATTGCAGAATTTTGTGCAGATTCCAAATATTTTTGCCACAAAGGAATTTCGTGAAAAATATGAAGAACAAGCTCGACAAAATATTCAAACTGAAGTTGAATTGTTGTCTTAGAATAATTAATGAATTTTATGCATGAAAAGATGTATCTTTGTAACGTTTTTGTTACTAAATATGTTTATTAATTAAAAAACAAAAATAAGGTTCCAAAATTGACACAAAATTCTTTTATTGTGTCAGTAGACATTGATCTCCATATAGAGTAAAGTAGCACAAATCTATATTTTGTGTATTAGTATTTAAGTAATGTCAAATGACATCATGCAGAAATGAAATATATTATTAAATAAGAGATACATTCATGTTCCACATTTAGCATAAAAATTTTTTTATGCTAAGTATATTTTATTTCATTAAATTAAATAAAAATAATATATATAATTTCATAATACAAATTATAGAATTCTTATTTCCAATATTAAATATCACATGAATGTATATCTTTCCATATTTATATTATTTGTTTTTTTTTTCATTTATTTATATTATATTTTTGTTTTTAAAATAAAATGCTAAAATTTATTTAATAACGCTTTTTATACTAATAATATTTAAATAAATTTTTTAAACATTTAAATATAAAAATTTATATCTTGGTGTAATTGCTTCTAGCTAAAGTTACACATGTATAACATTTGTAACTAATATTAAGAAATTTATATGTATTCAATTAATAAAAAGATTTTAAATATTGTTATATTAAATTACATATGAATTAAATTCACAGTTGTAAAATTGAAATAATGTAAAACAAAATCAAAGAATTGTCGATCTGTCATAATTTATTTTATTTAACTAATTAAATTGATGTAAATCTTTAAATATATTATTGCAAGATAAAAAAATGCATGAATTATTTAATTAAACAAAAATTTTATAATTTATTATTATCAAAAATAATATCAGAAATTATATAATTATATGCTTTTTTTTCTTTTTACTATTATTCTATGAAAAAACTGACAAAATTATTGGCAAAATTAATAATATCAAGATAAATCAATTTTTAAAAGTATAAATTAATTTTTTGATTATATTTACACGTTATTTTAGATAATTTTATAAAAAAATATAAAATAAATACATGAATATTCACATGAATATTCACTAATTAAATTGATAATATTTCACTAACCTTGATACTATTAATTTTTTCATAATTCAAATTATACTTCATTTCAAAATAATAAATTTTTGTTTAATTCAAATTACACACTAAAATACAAAAAATATTTATACAAAAAAAAATAATATTTTACATTATTTTAGATTAAACAATGCTATGCTATTGTATTAGTCAAAGACAGACTGACATGTTAAAAAAGCGCGGTTTTTCTTAATTGTAACCTCGCAATATTTCGATAATTTAAATCGATTCGATATATCGCATAAATCGATATTGATTTAAATGATTTCTTATTTATTTCTTGCAGTAATAAAAATGATTTTAAGAATTGATTTTAAGAGTTAATGCGAATATTTTTTTTATAAATAGTTTCAAAAATAAAAATAAATAGTTTCAAATATAAAAAAAATATATTATAATTATTTTATAAAATGAAAAATAAAAAATAAAAGCGATACTAGTTCCATATAAAAAGAATATATTCCTTTTTTATTCATATTCTCATTATATAAATATTTAATAGAAATATATTTATTGATTTTAGCACAAGATTGATCAATTAACATTGTTTAGTTTCGTTTCTAAGTAACTATATAAGATTGTACTGTATAAGTATCTCTATGATTCCAATATTTGCAAATTTAAAAATTATTAATTATCAATACAATATTTTATTAAATATAAACTTTAATATATTTTAAATGGAATATTTATATTTTTAATTCTATATTTTATTTAATATATTTCATTTTCGAAATATGGATAGTCATCTCCCGAATCAGGAAAATGAACGCGAGGTAAGAAAATAATTTTACTTCATTTTCTATTATATTTATTATATTATATCTATAAAATATTATTGTTATTTTCTTCAATAATATTTTTCGATCTAGTCTTTTTAATTTTTTAATTACCATTCTTCATAGTACAAAAATTAAATTAAATTATTATAACAAAAATTAAATTAAAATTATTTAATGATCGTGTGATTAATTCGATGATATGTATATACTATTTATTTTTTTTTTATTTCTATAGGCGCCAAAATATCAGAACACTTATCGTTTAAATGCTTATAACCCTTTTAAAATAGATCCAGTGGATAAGATTGTAAAGATGATAATGATAAATAAGCTAGAAGATATCTCTTATGATGGTATGGAATGCTCGAAAATTTGCGAGTCAGTAGCCATCGATATCAGAGAAAAAATAAAAAATTTGAACTTTGATCGGTATATTCTTAATATTCTTAATTTAAATATAATGATATTTTATACGATTATATAAAAAATTAATAATATTTTAAATTAATTTTTCTTCAGATATAAAATCGTGGTCAATCTAACCATCATAGAGAAAGCGAATCAAGGTATACAATCAATTATGGGATTTCTTGCGGATACCAAGAGAGATAATTATTCTACATTTACGTACGAAGCTCGAACATTTTACGCTTATTGTTTTGCATTTGGAATTTATTACGAATAAACGTTAATATTTTAACATTAATTCTCTCCTATTATTTCATGGCTACTTATACATGTTAATGATGTTAATAATATATATTAGGGAACAAATGAAAAAATTTGTAACCTGCTTATTTGATTTTGATCATGTTTTACATGTGTCACCAACGTCAATGGATGGTAGATTTGGGCATAAGATTTCGGGAAATTTTAAATATATATGTATGTGGATAATAATAATAAGAATCAATACGTGTGTGCATCCATTGATTTAATCATATATTCATTTATCTTCCACCGATTATTGTGTCAACAAGAAAATCATCATCAGAATTTTTCTGAATCAAAAATTTTCGGAATCAAAAACATTCTAGTAATTTATCCACCTAATCGCTTACTCATTTCCAATAATTTATTGCGCATTTTGCGCAATCCTTTTATTTCCCATCCCGCTTTTTATAAGTAATAAAATCAAAGAATTAATTAAATTTTTTTATTGATACCCACTCTAAAGTATAATCTCACGTAGTTTATCAAAACAATTTTTTCTAAATATAATAGATAGTAAGAAAAAGTAGAAATGTACAATAAAATTATTATTATTATTATTATAGATAAATAAATTATTTTAAATTGAATTTAAAATAACATATCTCAATGATTATCTCATAAAATCATTATATTTAAAACTTGTATCTTAAATATCTTGATAAACCGTACACGAGATAAACGTGATATTGAAATCACATGGATTGATGTAGATCGATGAATTGAACATTTTACAATATAAAATTGTAAAAAATTAAAAAATCTTTGATTTCATTATCTACAGAAATTCAATGAATCGAATAAATGAGTAATTAAGCGGATCAATTATTGAAAAAGATATTTCATTCCAGGGAAATAATCGAAGAAACATTAATTAAACATATGATTAAATCAATGCACGTGCTGACTTTTATTATTATCTATATATTTATACCTACATACATATGTATATAGTTGAAATTTCATGGAATCTTGTCTTGAAATTGATCACTTATTGACGTAGCAGATATAAAATGTGTGATGTGTTCGAAGTCAGGTAAGCATCTGGAAGTTATTCTAATTTTTTTTAATAAATAATACGACATAAATGTAACAATACGTATTACATCCTCCGCAATTGTTTCAGATCATAACTCTATTTCTCCGTTATGCAGTTATAATAAAATACCTAAGGAAAAAGATGAATGATTCAAAGGATATTATATCTGCGGGAAAATATTTTCTTTATAAATACAATCAATATTTGCTACGTGTAATCAATATTTGCTAATTTTTAAATAGAAACACATAATTCTTCTCCCATTATAGGTCGATTCTTCTCATCATTTTAGAAAAAAAAAAAAATATAAATATATATATATATATATTATATACATGCTAACAATCTTAGTACACGTTCGAAAATATTCATTTGAATCTTATGCGAAGCGTTAAGATCCAAAGCTGCTGATAGGCTCTCTCTTATAAAAGACGAGAACACACTGATCGAGTCACTTAATCGTCGAAGGTGAGCGAAGTAGTGTTTGAACAACGATTGAAACGTTAGCTATCATTTTGCGAAAAAAGAATATATAGCTGCGTATAAATAATATCTTTAATTCTTTATCCTTTTTCGAGTATATCCATCGATTACAACGATTCATATATTATGTCTCTTTGTTTTCCAGATATTTACAGAATAGCTTTTTTCCCAAAGAAAAATATAATGCCAAGTGCGAAAATCTTTGCGATTTTAATCGCAATTTTTTGTTTAGAAAATCATTTAGCTTTAAGCGAATATTGTTACGTTGACGATCGAAATCCCTTTTTGTTGTTCAGCACGAAAACTGCTTATGAACACGTTCATGGCACCATAACCGATTCCAAACTGCCAAGTGGGTAACGAATTATCACCTCACGTTTACATATGTAATACACAAATCACGATTTCTCTCTCCTCCACAGATTGTGAACCACTGCAGATTTGGATGATACTTAGACACGGAACTCGGAATAGCGGCAAACATTGGATTAAAAAATTAAAAAACGACTTGCCACAGATTCAACGTACTATCATCGAGAATCACGACAGTTAGTTTTAATCTATCTTTGATATTTTTTTTTCATGATCTTGACTTTTCATTTTCTTGCATAATTCTTGTATTTACAGATTGTAAATTGTGCGAAAAAGATTTTAACAGGTTAAAAGATTGGAACGGGTACAAACCTCTGCAAAAGAAAAAGGCTGCACGATTGACAATGCAGGGTAAACAAGACATGTTTTTCCTTGGTTTACGATTTAAGAATTATTTCCCTGAACTTTTCCAATCTCGTTCAAATAACGATTTGGATAAATTGTATCAAGTAATTTTCTCAAATATGTGATATTCGTAATTAAAAAGTATCAAATAATTAATAATCCATTTTGATCTCTCACAGTTTAGATCGACGAAAACTCAACGAACCATAGCCAGCATGGAAAACTTCATCAAGGGCCTTTTTAACAACGTGACCTTCGACAATGCAAAAATAGTGGGAATCCCTGAAGACACTCTGTTACAAGTATTATTATACATATAATAATAATCGTCTAAATTTGAAGATAAATTCTTCTCATACGTATATATATATATATATCAATCGATCATTTTCAGTATTACAAAATTTATGAACCATATTTGAACGAAACGGCTAACACGACAGAGTTGTGGGCTGAAAGTGACGAATTAACGCACAGCGAAGAGTACAATCAAATGATGAACAATATTAGTCAACGGCTTGGCTTGTCAAACAATATATCGGAAGAAGTTTTCAGTACATAATATCTTATCTCATTGATTTATATTTATATTCTTCGTACGAATAAATTCTTTCATTCAATTCGTCGATCAAAATTTATTTAGCTCAAATCGAAGACGTGTACACTATTTGCCTGTTCGAGAGCGCTTGGTACATCAACGAAAAATCCCCCTGGTGCGCCCCGTTTACAAAGGAAGATATAGAATGGTTTCAGTACAGGGACGATATGTATTTTTATTATCTTTACGGTTATGGCCAGCAAATGAGGAGCGATGTTGGATGTCCACCGTTGAAGGACCTTTTCAATCATTTTTCGTGAGTGTATAATCGTATTAGATATCTCAGAGGAGGAGAAGAACTTCCTATTTCCACAATAAGATCCCTACGTTATAGCAAATTAATATTAATTGTATAAATAATTAAATAAGAAATTTCACGTAACATCAGAAACATTTCATTCCTTAAAAAAAAATACTCAATATTGTAATAAATAACATTACGTATCGTTTTTTTTTTTCAGAAATTTGGAAAATGGAAATAAGGACGAACCGAAAGGTATTTTTTACTTCACCCACAGTGCCGCTCTTCAATTGCTGCTGTCCACGTTGGGATACGCGAAAGACTCGGAGCCTTTGGTGCACGATACAAACATCGATAAGGCGAAAACAAGAAAATGGTACACAGCGAATCTGACTCCATTCGCTGCGAACTTAGCGGCCATTTTGTACAAGTACGTTTCAAGCCTCGTTTTAATCATTAATTTACTTATTTACCCGTTAATTATTTCACTCTCGTTATTACTTTCAGATGCGATAAAAATTTCAAGATAAACTTTAAGGTAAAACTTTATTTAAACGAGAAACCATTAGATTACGAAGGATGCCCACGAGGCACGTGCGAATGGAGCCATTTCAAGAAGATATTGAAGAAGATAGCGGTCAACTGTGAAATGGATAAAAATGAGATGTAATTAATTCGTTAAATTTTTGTTTTAAAATCGTCGTATGACAAACGTCACGTGAAAGATACCTGAACGTGTATATGTATATATATATACGTGCACGTTGGAATCAACGAAGCTATGACGGCGACCTTATATTACTGTCATACGAAGCTGGCATGATGAACGATATACGGTCATACACGGTTATGACACTTTCAAATTTAGTCACGTTCACTTTGCATTATCATTGAAATTATTATATCCCCCATCTTTGGAGATTTTAATTCGCGCGTTGTTTGATAGTATTACTTTTATTTCTTTAATCCAATCCACAGATTTTTACAAATGTAATTTATGTTGCCACGCAAATTTAGAGAATATCAGGGTTAATGTATTAAATAAGTTGTTTTATATGATATATTTTATATAAGCTTCTTTAATAAATTATACGATTTGATTTTTAATTAATTATTTTAATAATTTACCATGGACTTCTTAATGGTAATCTATATTTCTGATTATATTATTCCATTCATCGTGTATCATTTTATCTTGATCTTAATTTCGAGATAAATATTCTTCGTATAGTATTATTATTTTTTGTTTTTTTAATTTCGATTCTCGTGATTATTACGTAGTTTTAACAGCGTACGAAATAGACATATTGGAAGCATCGAAGCTTGACGACCTTATGTCAGTGACACCTGAACTACCGTGACCAATGCTGTTCACAATAGGTGTATATATACTTAAACGTTGCAATGGATGATACTGTAACATTCAAAATATTCTCTTTAAAAAAAAACAAGCAAATCTAATTGAAAACTTTGAAAATTCATCGTTTTGAAAGAAAAAAAAAGAAATTGTAATTTCAATCTCAAAATTCATCGAGACGAAATAATTGCAAAATCAATCGAGACAATATTCCTTCAAACATTCCTCCTTCTTTAAAAGAAATAATAAGCAACAAACGCTCAAAATTTAAGTTTCTATTTTCTCGAAACAAAATTAAAAAAAATTTAAACTCTTTTGATTTAATTGATGGATAAGAATTAAATCCCACGAATATCGTTCTCTTTTCGCTCGTGCCAATCCCTTAAAAGAACTCGTAATAATGGTTTCGAACGAAGTTTGGACGGCCGTGTTTTCCTCTTTACCTTATATTATCGATCGCGCGTGCTCAAAATGACGGACCTTTACGATTTTATAGAACACACGAAACACACCAAGTTGAATCGGGCAAGTATCAAAGGCTACGTACACTAATCGTACACACGAAACTATACGACTTTTACACAACAAGCTACAAGCTAGGAGCAACGAGGCTCGACGACCTTACGCCAGTGGTACACGAGCCGCCGCCACGAGAGGTGGTATCGCGATCGGCAGCAACGCTCTTCCTTCCACGATCTTTTTCACGCTTGATTCATATTTGAAAAAAAGGAGCGGTGATTACAGTGAATACGATAATCGTGTTAGCGGGAATCGAAACGTTCGCCAAAGAGAAGAAGAAGAATTGATTCGAAAGAAAGTTTCGTCTCTCTTCGAGTTCGATATATTTATATACAGTTCGAATTTATCAAAAGATGAAATGAATGGAAAATTAATCCGATAGTTGGAAATTTTTTTTTTTCAACTCGCACGAGTTGTATTAAGAAGGGGATCCTCGAATGGGGTTTCCGTGACTCGCACGCATTAATCGAAGGAAGGAAACACGTAATGAAAAGGGAACGATCGTAAGTTTCGACTTCGGAGGATCGATCGAGGTGTTTGTAAAACATTCGTGGGATACGATTTGCTTGGATTCGAACAAAGAGGTTGTTACTATCAGGAGGGAAAAGTGAATATTACTGTCTCCCGCACTCTCTCTTTCCAACTTTTTCCAGGGACCGATTTAATGCGCCGAAACAGGGCGTGAAGTTTGGCTTCGAAGAGGACTCGCTCCAGGTAATTTGTTCACTAGAGAATTTTTCTCTTTTCGTGACGTGTGAATGATACTTTTATTCGATGCGGCAACATTTTTGAATAATTTTTTCCTTAGGTTAATTTTAATTTTTTTGAAATTTTTTATCGTGGAAATTATTTCTTATCCTTGCGTTTCAAGGGATTATTTTTTTTTTTGGGGGGGGTTTTTTAATATCTATGAAACAATATGACGAGAGATAACGTTTTAATTGAAGTAAAATGTCGTGAGAACAGTAGTGGAATTCGTTTCGTTCAACTTTTCAATGGAATCCTTATCTAGCAGGAATTTCATTTGAATAAATAAACTCGTCTCTGAATGATTAAATAGTTAAACAATAATGGGATCACCAACCGTGACATACACGTTCCACTTTTCCTCGCAATTAACAAATACGTTATTTATTCGACGACAGTCTGTTTTATTATTTCTTCTGCCATGATTCATATTGGACAGATCGGGAGAGGAGATGACAATGCAATTAACTTCGCAATAAAGTAGCAGATGTCTCTTTGTCTGAAAAATTTATTTCCCTTATTTCGTTGTTTCCTATTATTACGTAGTGTTACATAAATATTCCATTACAGTATTAACTCGTTTAAAGATTGGAAAAAGAATTTTAATAGCAGCTACATTATTAGGTTTATATAAATGTAATGACCGTGGACGAGGATATATTTATTTTTCCTTTTTTTTTTTTTTATATATATATAGCTACAGAAATTGAAAAAAAATACTCTTCAAGTACTATAAAATGTACTTTGATTATTTGGATATCTTATACCTTTAAATTTTCCAACGTAACTTTCCTCACTTTTAAATCATCCTTTGATATAACCAAATATATTAAAACCTGAATTATATAAAAATAGATATTATACAAATAAATATATTCTCGTGAAAATTACATTCTTTTTCGCGTATCAGTTAACATATATATATCTAAAAATGTGATCTCGAAATTTCGAGAAGAGATTATTGTTCGAAATATAGGAAAGAAATAAGATTAACGTAATATTGCCAAGTATTCCGGAAGAATCAGATCTCGGTACCAGGCATACACGACGCTTTGCACTCGCGGACACAAGGCATTAACTATAAGTAGGCCAAGTAGACTTATTAGACTCAAAGAAGGTTTTGCTAATCTAACCACTACCAATTGCCTTATCGTCAACCTTACTTACTTACTTACTCACTCTTGAATTGCTCTTTTTAACGGCATCCCGCCTTCATAGGCTCTTAATGATTCTTGAAGAGAAATTTTATTCCACCGATTTCAATTCAACCGAGTTTAATAATAATTATCGCGAAAATGTAATTAAATCCAATTAGAATAATTGGAGTAATTTGAACGTTATCCTATAATTTTTTTTTTTTCCTCTTTCGTTATTACTTCATCTTTTATTATTTCATCTTGCGAAAGTACGTTTATTCGTTCTTTTTATCGCGCCTTCTATTTAACATGCGATCGAAATGGCCACGCGAAATGGCCATATTGGAGAAAAATCAGCGCGGATTGGAAGAATTTGATATCTCTGGTTGGTTAAATTATAAATAAGAAAGATCCAACAGCGGAACAAAAATGTTTCATATATGCTCGAACGCGAAAATAGTAAAGGCGAGGCGACTAGAACTTTTCTGAGAAAACCTGTTTATTGCGTCCTCTCTCCCGTAATTATGCAATATTACGCGCGAGATGCGTGAACGCATCTTAACTTGCACATTCACGTGCACAGTTTATCCTTAACCTTGGCGCGAGAAATATTCCGATCAGTTATTCTCTCCAACATTCGAAACGTTCTCTCGTGGGGAAAGATCGAAACGAAATTTTCGAAACCGATTTCGATTACGAATAATTAAAGAAATTAGAAGAATATTTTAATTTTTAATAAAGGAGGCAATCTCAAAGGAATGTTATATATACTTTGAAAGCACGATCGTTAAAATCTTTGTTAAAATTGCGATCAAACAGAAATTGAATTTTATTGCGTATGTACAATGAATTATTTATATAAAAGATTATATAAAAAAATGAAGGATAGGAATCGGTTACATAAGATCTATTTTACATATAGTTGGCTGTTGGTAATTTATAAAGCTGGTAGTAAAGTAACATGTGACATCAGCACAGGAAAATGTAGGTTTATTGCAAGCTGTACCACAATGAAACAAAACCGTTTTATGAGTTCTTAGAGTTGAGGAGCGAGTTCGATCCTCCCAGTTGTCTTTCTTTCCAATCGAAATGTATATATTTACATATTGAGATTTCTAATATTAAATATTTCGTTATAATTGTCGAAATAGATATAATAGTAACAATAATAATAATAATTGGAAAGAAATACACAAAAAAAAATTTTTCGTACAAATTTTGCTAGTAAGGTTTTACACAAATTTTTTGATGGATTTTTCATGGAAAAATCTGTGACAAATTTGTAATATTGGAATATTTAAGGATACGTTTTAATCTCGATTCGCAGATTCAACTTCAAAATGAATGCATACGTGCTATTCTTGGCTTTATTAATTAGTCATGTTTACGCGCGTGATGTTGATTACTGTTTTAAGGAAGAGAATGATCCGTATTTATACATGGCCACTAAAACTGCCTACCATTTCGTCTATCACAAAGGCCGATTTCAAGACGTGCCTAGTAAGTAGAGATGATAAATTAAAATACACGTTATTTCTAAAATATGTTTTAGATCTTTCTGGCAAAATTAATTTAAATTTTCATTCAGACAGGGAAATTTTGAAATTTGTATACTTCAAGATGATGATATTATTATCGATCTTCTTTAAATTTTTATTCCATAAAAATAATTAAAATAATCTTTATGGGATGAATGTTGTGCAAGTAGATTGAAAAAAATTTTAAATATTTCGTAGATTGCCAAGCAAAGCAAATTTGGATGCTCGTTACACATGGCACTCGATGCTCTTCAAAGTCAGAAATCATGGAAATGCTCAAATTAAAAGATTTCCAAAAAGAAATAATTAACAATCACGAATTACGAAACAGTGAGTATAACTTTTTAATTCCTTTTTTTTTTTTAATGAAAAACAAGAACGATTTTTGTAAAAAAAGTAGATATATATATATAAAAGATAAATAGTGGTCCAGAGAGACGCACAGCTGAAATTTTTAATATTTACGCGCGGCCGTGTATTTTATTATTCATTGAAAAAGTTTCGAGGAAAAGGTGTCCCCATTAAATGAAATGCAAGTAAAGTTGCACGCAAATTCAGGTCATTGACACTTTTTCCTATCGATCTTCGCCATACGTTGTTTTACGTGTTAATCAATAACCACATTTCCAACATTTAACCCTAGATTTATCGAGTTCACGAATGAATTAACCATCTTTGAATTGGAACGCGTCTAATCTCGAATCATTAATCTTTCGAAAATATTAGAAATGGAAATCGAAAATCGATCTACTCGAATACCCGAACTCAAAACTACTTTGTAAAATTTTTTAAATTCTCCGAAACATGGAAAAGATTTGAATTTTTATTTTTACGCTTATAATTTTTCGAAAATTGTCTCGAAAAGGAGAAGAGAATCCTTGCAATTTTTCAACAATCCTCATCATTTCCCCATTTTCTTTCCCACAGATGGACACTTGTGCAACAAGGATTTAGAAAATTTGAAAAAATGGAACCCGAACGAATATCTGATGATCGAACGAGCGAAAGTTCTGGCACCGCAGGGTGTGGAGGATATGAGGTTGCTCGCGAGACGATTGCAAAGTAGTTTTCCCCATCTTCTGCAACCGAACAATAACGAGAACATTACCGAGCGAGATTACGTGGTACGTATCACGCGCCACGAGGAAAAGAAACTAACGATTTATCGATTTTTCAATGATTCGATTGATTTATTTCAGTTTAAAGAATCGGATGCGTACAACAGTATGGGCGCGTTTATGGAGGGATTGTTCAAGAGTAGAGACGTCGTGGATAGCGAAAAAGTTCCAGAAAATGACACTTTACTCACGGTAATTACATTAAACGTGTAATACATATTATATTAATTAAACAGAAACGAATTATATTCTATTTTCGTCCATGAAATCATCTAATCATCAATTATTATCATTGAAATGTAGTATAATAATTTTAGAAATTTATGTATAATAAATATGTAAATAATGAATTTTTAAAACGTATCATTTTTAAAGATAATTATGAATCAAGAAATATTATTTAATTCTCATTGCTTGAAAAGTGAGAATAAAATTGCGAACGGATGAAATTATGAATATTTTTTGTACGATGATATCTTCAATTAATTACAAACTCAGAGAAAACTCAACCGGATTTGATTAATAGAATAACATTGAATTTTATCAAAATTTAATTTAGAAAAAATGATTTATATTTCATTCTTAATAGATGTACAAAATGTGCGATTCGTGGGACAACGAATACAACAACGTTTCCTACGAGGAGGTAATCGCTTTCGAGGAGAGCGAAGATTTCAGAAATCTCGTGGAGAACGTGAGCCGACGCCTCGGATTTTTGTACATTCCCAAAGGTTAGAATTTAAAAAATAGAAGAAACATATTTCAAAATTTCGTTTCATCGACTGTTTCGTCGAATGCCATTCTTTTCTTTCCTTTTTTTCCAGATTCGATTCTAACGATGTACGATATGTGCCGTTACGAAAAGGCATGGACAGTGACGCAACTCTCTCCTTGGTGTGCCGTTTTCAGCAAAGAGGAACTTCATGTGCTCGAGTATCGCGAGGATCTCTACTATTATTACAAAGCCGGATATGGACGTGAAATCAATGCTCGGCTAGGATGCACGCTTTTGCAAGACATGATGAATCACTTTTGGTAATCTTCTCCTCTCTCTCTCTCTTTAGTTTTTTGATTAAATTTTTAAACGATTATTCTAATAAATAATTCGGGCGATACTTCGAATTCGATTATGTTTTCAGGAAAATGGAACAGGAGGACGAGTCGAATCAGCCCAAAGGCGTATTCTATTTTAGCGATACTATAAGTCTGTTGAATCTTTTGACAACATTGAACATTAATAAAGATCAAATGCAACTGAAGGCTTTTAATTACAAGGAAATGGCGAAACGTCAGTGGAGAACATCCTTCATGTCATCTTTCGCTGCGAATCTTATCGCTGTATTCTACAAGTAAGAATTCTTATAAATTCTAACGTTAATTTTATTTTTCTTTTCCATCACAAACGATAGAAATCTATACTCTTTCCTCGCCTCGAGAGTTCTATTTAATAAGAAATTAATAAGAAGAATGGTTCATTAATAATTTCTATCGTCTCGCTTTATAAAGTGACTTAATTGGAAGGAAAACGAAATATCTTTGCATACAAAGGAGATAATTAGAACAAAAGAAAAAAAAGTATAATTATTCTCTCATTCTGTCTGTTAGACAAAAGTTGGCCGAGGAAGAGTGGAGATATATCTATTTGAAGTAATATTTTTGTTAACACGCGAAATCCTTATACTTGGAACCAAAATTATTTATTTCATTTTCCATTCGAACTAGATGCGACACTATCAGCCAACCGAACAAAGTGATGTTTTACCTGGCCGAGAAATTGGTCATGATCGACGGATGTGACGTGGGCCTCTGCGATTGGGAATATATAAAGCAAAAGTTCAATCCCGTCCTCAAACAGTGCGATATGAAAACTTGTTGGAACGAAAACGGTGTCCCCATTTTTCTGCCTAATTTCGTTCTCCTTATCCTTTCATGCTTCTCTTTAATCTTCATCAGGGAATAAAAAGAACGGTATACGTATATATATATGTTCTCTTTATTCGTAATTTAAGAAGAATAAACGCATAATACGTGAATCGCAAGAGAGCGGAGGCATTTGAGAGTAAAACTTACGAAATCATTCCTTGATAAGTATTTTTTCCAAGACTCTGAGAGTACAGTGATTCTCCTCGATTTTATTATATCAAAATTAACTTCTCCATAAATACGTTTTACTCTCAAACGTATTTGTACACCCTGTCAGAATTAACCGTAATTATATGGCTTTAAATTTTAATTGAATAAACATCGAAGAAACGTTGCTAAGAAAAATCGCTAAAAAAAAATCACGCTGCGCTTTCGGATCGTGGAAACGTGTATGTTTAATTAATATTAGTTGTACTCCTCTATACGTAATTTATATACATTTATCGTTGTTTATTATCATCCTCATTTGTTTATAAGTCACAAATACGTACTCGAGATAAGTGGAATATTATTTATATTATTATCTTATTCTTCCTAGTAATCGCGATTTATCGAACAAAAGATAACGATTTACTGCACACGATTATTTATCGTCCCTCGCTTCGAACGTTTTTTAATTTTTACCAACACTTTTCACGACTAAATAAGACTACAATGTTTCTACGTAATGTACGCTTGATCAACGTATTCGTTAAAATTCGAATCTCGATAACGCCTCTTTTTGTACTTTTGTTTCATTCGTTCAATTGTAATCGAAACTCATCTACGAATAAATTATAAGTAAATAAATTAATAATTGTACTTGTATATATATATATATATTTTTTTTTTACCTCGTTTATTATTATCGATCTTTGAAAGAAGAAAAGTAATTACAATAATTCGTCTCTAAATGAAGAATTAAATCATATGTGGATTACGAAGATATTTAAATAATTCAACAGTGAATTCGAATGGAAATGGATATATTAATTGGAAATTGTTATAAACTATTACATTTAATTGAACTCGATATATCTTTGATGTCTCTCGAGTGACGAGTTTCAATCTATTTTTTTCAGAAGCAAACAATTTCGAGAAGATAACATGTTAATTTGGCGGCACCATTGAGCTATTTGAAAGAGGTTAATAAAAGATTACATTTAATGAAATTATCATAATTGGCGAGGATAATGTAATGTCAAGGATGGTATGTAATGCATCGTTTCTAGGCTATGGTCAATAAAATTTACATTTTGCAGTGTGCGAATTACCGATAAATGGAAGATACTGTCATGGTTAATTGAATATTCCGCCTGCATATTGTCTTCAAGTGAAACCTATTAATGAAAAAATCCATTCATTTGGAATAATTTTTGTTTAAATACTAAAAAAAAAAAGAAAGAAAAAAACGTTTTTCCATTTAGCAATGAAAATTCTTTCAGAATTATCGTGATTCCTTCGATCGATAACGAGTATTTTCGATTATTTTTCTTTAAATCTATAATAGATGCGTTGTCAGAAATACGTGAAAAAAATTTAAGTATATAAAAAAAAATGACATAATGCAACGATCGAACGATCTTGTTAAAGATAATTAACGACACGACAGTTCTATATATGGAAATATGACAACTTCTTCTTTTTTAAATTTGAACTTAATTTCTTTTCTTTTAATTTGTTTAATATTGATTTCACGATTATTATGCATTGACGAGATTATATATCGAATTATATAATGTGACAGTATTAACTAACGATTGAAAAAGAAACATTTTATTTATTTATATATTTTTATTGTCATACAAAAATATAAGTATCTGTATCTACAATTGCAAGTTAATAGGATCATGCACGCCAAGCGAATAAGAATATCATGTATGTAATCAATTTTCTTCTCGTTGAAAGTGATACTTATTTAAACTTCATCGAGCTCTATTAAAGTGTAATGTAAGTTTCGCCACGTTGCTTTATTGATTGTAACAATTTTTTTTTTTTTTTAATATCAATAATAGAACGTGTAAATAACGTGGAAACATCGATATCGCGTGCGTATGTGTGTGTGTGTGTGTGTGTGTGTACTTAAACGGATATGCAAACAAATTGAAACGACGATTGAAAATTATTTTGATTGGTAAAAAACTACGATGTTTATTTCTTTTCCCTAAAAAAAAAAAAAAAAAAAATTATTCAATGCAATAGATTTTTAAGATTGTCGATGAAATATTTTCTCGCCGTTTACCACAAATTAATCAACTCACCTGTAAAATGTTTTTTCTAGGTAAATATATAAAAGTGCTCGATGAGTATCAAACTATTAAGGTATGCACGTGTTTCATACGTCGCACGATACGATACCTCATCATTCATGCACTATGTATGCGCCTATGTTATTATTGCACTTAAGATAAATGAAATTTTCACACGAGGGAATGAAAGCGTGGAAAGGGACGATGCTTTCAGTTGTCACTTCTTCACAGTGTTTGCTTCTTAACAGTGTTGGTTTTCCCAAGTCTTCCATTTTATTCTTCGAACGATCGTTAAAAAAAACTTATCTTCAATTTCCCATATTCGAGGAATATAGTAAGTACAATATATAATTTTATTTAAAAATAATAATAATAATAATAATAATAACTCGCTTATTATTTTTAGAAATTATTCCATCAAGAAGGGAAAAATGATTCCACCGATATACCTGTTAACCCTTCAACAAATGAATTATCTGTACCAATTACCGATCATCGAACGATCCGTCAAACATCTTCTCGACACGAGCCAATTCCTGAACGTGTTGTTCGTCGTTCAAAATTCCCTCGATCCCTTGGGCGATCTCGATCACTTGATCGACGAGATCTACAAAACCGTGTCACGCACCATACCGACGAATCTCGTTTCCTTCAACGATTCGATCCCGATCGAGCTGCCGGAAATCGACGCGACCGAGTCGACCCTCATCTTGTACTCGTACGTGGCGAAGGATTTCCCCGATCGCCGTCGAAGGGAGGACATAGCTCGTTTCATAGAGCACTGCCAGAACCGGTCCAAGGTGTTGCTGGTGACCAGGCTCGAGGAGATGAACTGCAACTTCGAGGGATTTTTAAAACAGATCTGGTACGACGAGTTGATCGACATGACGGTGTTAGAGTTGTCCCCGAGCAAACGCTCGATAACCATGAACGTTCATCGATACAATCCTTTCGCCAACGTGTACGATCGGTCACCGTACACCCCAACTCTCGACTGGTTCCCCAACAAGATGACCGATCTTCACGGCCACCCGTTTCGCGCTACCGTTTTGGAACGCGAGGGTTACATCAATCTGACGGTCGACTCTCGCGACTATCCCGTCTCCTACAAGGGACCAGACGTGAAACTCCTTCGCACCCTCGCGCGCATCATGAACTTCACGATCGTGATGCAGCCCAACAACGACGCGCTCACGAGCCTGATGGACGGCGATCTGGACATCATAATACCGAAACTTCCCCTGTTCCCGGACCAACGTTTCGATCTGTTGGACCACACGCTGCCGTTCGAGTACGAGAAGTGGTGCCCGGTCGTGCCGATCACGTACCAAGTGAACGCGATCGAGACGCGAGCCTTCGCTGCAATAATCGCGAATATAGTGATCCTTCTCGCGTTCTGGGCTGTATCGGCTCTGTTGAGGTTCGAGAGGAGATTGTGGCAACCGTTGAAGATATTCGGCATCTTGATCGCTGCGAGCGTGTCGATGAGGCCGGGCAGAACGTTGGAGAGGATCGTGTTCTTCCTCGTCGTATTGGCGTCCACCGTTTACTCGGCCAATCTTTACGTCGATTTGACGAGCGTGACCATGGCGGACACGATGGAGACCGAGTACAAGAGTTACGAGGATCTGGACGAGTCCGGGTTGACACCCGTCGTCCTCCACATGATATTCAACGTCACGTTCTTCACCGACGACCAGGCGTTCAACTCGTTGAAGAGGAAGGCGATCGCCGACGAGGACATGGACGATTGCACCGAAGTTCTCTCCAGGTACAGGAACGTCACATGTTTCATGGAGTTGAGAGGGATAAACGCGTTGATTTACTCGCAAGCGAGGAGGAATACGGCCACTATGAAGGTGTGCAGAAATTTGTGCTACGCAGAACCTCACGCGACTTACTTTCTCAGGAAGCACTCGCCGTTCAGGGGCAAATTCGACGCGATCATCTCGAGATTGGAGGCGGCAGGTATTCGAAAGAAGTGGCATTACGATTTCGTGGGCAAATTCTTCCCGAAAAAGGGGAGGCCTGTTAAACGAAATTTGTACGAATCGTCCCTCGTCTGGAATCTCGTTTACATAGGGGTGATTGGATTCTTGGCGTCGATCGTCGCGTTCTTTTGCGAAATTCTCGTATACCGGGCGCACAAAAGAAGGAAAAATCGAGCGTGAAACTGTATATATTTAAGCGTGTATCGATGTGTGTCGTTTTCGAGTGTGTTTTTTTAAAATTAAAGAGTTAATCGATGTAGGGTTTCTATAGGATCTATCGATTGAAATGTTACGTAGAAATATAGTATAGGATAGGCTGTGATTTTATTGAAATGATAAATCTACAATTCTTCTTCTTCTTATATTTCCAGTTATTTTAATATATTGTTAGAAACGAGCAGGCGAATTGTCAGTCGGAATAATTCGATATTGAAATTGAAATTCTGAAAAGGAAAGCGGTTCTCCAATCGAACAATAAATTGGAAACCGCGAAGCGGAAACTCGTCGATTTTCTTCCTTTTTAATTGATCCATCGGCTAGAAACGTTTGTAATAACTTGGAAAGTTACGGAGAGATGGAAAACTTAAGAATCGAAGGTGGGAAATAAGAATATGAAAGGGTGGATGGTTCACTCTTTAAGACTGAAAAAAAAAAAAAAGAAATTAGGAAATTAGAAGTTGAATTTTTTCTCGATTCTCAAACTTTTCGAATATTCGAAACCTTTGCTCCGTAATATTTTAAACAAATCTAATATTAGGAACAGCTTAATGATCCTGTTATTCTGTTGTTGTGTCTTCAAATGCCAACCTATTTTCAGCGCGTTAGTGCGTTTTAAACGAACTTTAACGATGAAACGGAATAATTTATCGACAAATTAACCAACTATACGCTAGATAATCCCCGGTAACAAGATCCAAATAAAACCTACAACTAACCATACCATAAAAGCCGACCATAATGGAGCGGAGCGAAAATGGTAGAATAGTTCAAGATCGATATTCCTAGCTCCTATTAATAATCAACAGTGTCTTCTTTTTCTGTGCAAGTGTTAGAAAAAAAAATAAATAAATAAAAAATGCAATAACCGTTCAATAACTTTCGAGCCTTGTGATGAACAATTTTCCACGCGCAGAAATTACGATTACCTCTCTCCTCCTTCTTTTATTGAAATTGTACGATTATTTAAAAGTCAAAGGGAAGATAAATTCCTTGATAATTTCGCGATACACCCCCCTGGAAATACACCGATCAAATGTGTTATGGTTCGATATTCTTTTTCCTCAAATTTTTCTATACAATAATAAATTCTCGTCTATGCACACGATTTTCAAAATTTAACTTTTAAACTTAAATTAAATATCTACGTATATAAATCTCCATTCTAATCGATTGTTTTATCACAAAATTACATTTTAACAAAGATCGTTAATAAATTCAAAACAACGTTATAAACGTAACCCTTTATATTTACAAGACTTCAATTTTCAAAATATTAGAAAATGATTTAACCGATACATTTTTATATCGAAAATAAAATAAACCAAACACGGAAAGCCTCGATCTCGATCGATCGAACTTTTTCCTCTCCTGAAACAAAAGGAAAAAAAATCGTCGTGACGGTGTTCGAGAACTACTTTGAGAGGCTCGATCGGCGAGAGGAACACCCCGATGTTTTCCCTTCTCTAGCCGTTCGCCTTTCCATTTCCGCCGCCTACCCCCCGCTGACAGTTGCGCTCCCGCTGCGAAGCCGCGCAGCGAGTAGCGAGTGTGCGACCAGTGTCGGGCCGACCGGCAACGTGTGTAGGTAGTGTGCACGCTCTCGCGTTTATCCTCACGGTTTATTTCGATACACGAACCGAGCCGAGTTACACGGGGAAGAGACGAAACACGGGGATATAAAGCTCGCGGTAGCCGTTACGTTGGAATTCTGCTAGTTCTCGAAGGGGTCGTCGAGGGAAGAAAGGGAAGAGAAGAGGTGAGCTATATATCGCTTTCGACGTATGTGTATGTAAATAGATGATGGATAATCGCGATTTGGGATAATTATCGTTTCTTTTTTGCCAGTTTCAATGGGGTGCAAAAGTGTAATAACGCATTTGGTAATTTTGTTAACGTAAAATTGATTATCTTAATTTTGATTGATAGTCTCTTTCGATATTGAAAAGATTGAAATTTTGGAATATTGTTATAGAAGTGATATGTTGTTAAAAAAATTGTTACGAGTAGAATGATGTTAGATTCGAAGGGAGTGAAGTTTTGAAAAAAATGAAAGAGAAGTGATTTAATTATTCCTCTTTCGCTGTGAGATCGTGAAAATTCATGACTCGTTGCTTGTCAATTTATTATCGGTATTATTAAGCTGGTTAAATTATCGTGGAGGAGAGGTGTCCGGAACACGGACACGTGTTGATGATACTCTCCTGTTGAATCTTCACCCACGCTCTCTGTTCCACGCTTATTGTTTTTTCTTTAGAAATAACTTTCTGCTCTCTATAAACGAGTAATACGTAGTTTTTTTACGGGATCACATTTATAATTTTATTTTATTTTCCATGGTGGTTATCTAATGACGCGACGATTTTGCTTGTGATCGAGGAAAAACGATCGTTCCGATTCACGTGCAATCGTTCACGCTCGAGTTTTTGTTTAACGATGGAGGTGGAATGTGGTTCGTGAAACGAAAACGTAATATAACTCGGCTCCCACGTAATAGAGGCAGCTGTGTTGATAGAGGTAGTTTTCGAAAATTTTATTTTTGAATGGTGAACATGAGTTTCTTTTTTTTTTTTTTCGAATATACAATCCATTCTCTTAGAATTTAACCGATAATTCATTTCGATTAATCGAACTATCTATACAAAATATTAAATTCCAGCATATTTGTAATATTTTGTAAATTTGTAAAATTTATTATTATATATATTTATAGTTTAACAACATTGGATTATAATTTCCCAAGAATATTCTAGATTTAGATGTAACGGTTTGAAAGTTTGAAGCAGAAAAATACAAAAAAAAAAAAAGAAAAGCTCTTACACGTGTCGTAATATTCACCTCTGAAACTCGAAGTTTTGCGCATATATTAAAAATGTGTTGTCGTGACGAAAGAACAAAGAAGGCTGTTTGGTAATCTCGTTAAAATTCTCTCCTGGCAGTAGCGAAATAAGGGTTGGCACCTCCCTAGTAGGCGAAATTACTCGGCCAACGTCGACTATTTAAAATGTCGTTCTTTGTTGCCCCTTACAGACTTTTATTATTCCCTAGGGAGAATTAATGTCGAGGTGGATGGCTTTCCGTTTTATTTATGACTTCGTTTTACAAAGCGATTCTTAAAATTCACCGATACTTTACGAGAACACGTTCTCTTTTTTAAAAGCGTTCCTCGTTTTTAACTCGGATTATTCCAATGGGTTGTGATCAAAAAGAATGTCGATTGAAAAATTACACGCATTGAGAAACATTTATATTTATATTAAACTATTAAAATATTTTTGCACGATTAATCGATGAATTTGTTTAGATTGGAAGAGAATGATTATTTTTCGTTTACTAATTGTATTCATATATTTTAAATACATTCGTGAATAGATTGCGGATCCTTGTGCATTTATGAATTTAAAATGTAAAAAATTCTATAGAATTGATACTGCAAAAATATATAAAATATCCAGAATGAAATATTACGATATTCAAAGAATGAAATAGATTCCCTTATTTCAATTCCAATTCTGTAAAAATGCTCGTAAGAAGAATTTTAATTTGCATAAATAAATTCGTAAATCTATTCATAAATAACAAGATACGTAATTATAAATATAAAAGAGAAATGTTAAAAACTGTTCAAATTTTTCATTCACCGTATAAATTATTATTTGATTTATACACACGCGTTTTTTTTTATAAATATTCCAGAAAATAATAAAATACGTTTAATCTCTCTAAATTCGTATATAAATTAAAGAAGAAATTAAATGCACAACGCGCATCATATTTTTTTCCTCGCATTTTCCAACGATTTACCTGCGTTTCATGCCGCGATAATTAACCCCTTCGTTACATGACAAACAACAGTTTCGCGTGTCACGACCCGCTTCCGCAACTTGTAAATTGACCGAAGGCTGGGTCTGGGAATTCCACCCCAACGCAACTGGCGGCTTCGATTCACCCTTGTCCTTTATCCTCGGGGTGAATTTCCTCTCCTGTGCATTTCGTGAACCCCTATTTCCACACAATACGAGGAACTCTCCCTCCAGCAAATTCGAAAGCATAAATTTACCCTCTGAGTCATCCTTTCGTATATCTTATATATTTTTATATACCATTTATAATGAAAATTAAATTATATATAGTATAATAGGAATAAAACTTTTAAAATTTTTTAAATATTTTTTATTCGTAAATTTACAGATATGAATTATATTTCATCCGGAGTTTACGCGTTGAATCACATATTGAAAATTATTATAATTTTTCTAGGCATTTCAATCCGTACAACAGAAGAAAGCATTGAATTTATCTTTTCGAATTTTCATTTATTCCTTCTAAAAATTATTGACAATCGTTTGTATTATCACAATTTATAAATTAATATCATTCAATCGTTTAGAATTTTAACATCGATTCGAGAAAGATTACATTTCGTTTCGAAAATAAAATATGTATCTGTTCAGTGTGATATAAAGATCATTTATCGGGATAAGTAGAGGGTGTAAGTTCATACCGTTTCAACGTGGCGAGTTTTTCATTAAAAAATAAAATCATAAACGGAATATGTAACATGTAAATTCTCCGCGCAGTGGTTCAGATCGATAATAATAATCGCGGTGGAACGGCATTGACACGCTTTCGCTCGTCTCGATATCCGCTCGGCCGAGACACCCGTATGAATTTCTGCCGCGATAGATCGAATGCCATCGATGAACTTCCAGATCGAAGATCACGCAACTCTCTAAATTGCCAATACCAAATTAATTCAGGAATTTTCATATCCCCTTTTTCCTCTTTCATTCGACCGTCGATATCGAAAAGCTCTCTCCAAATCAAAATTAAAAATTAATACGAGGCGATTTCTTTTTCATCTCTCGTGTAAAATTTTTTTAAATTACAATTTCTGAAATTTATAAAATAATTTATTTATTTAACACGTAAAAAAAAAAAAAAGAAAAGATTGTAAAAGTTGCCTTTATTCTCGGTTTCTCGTTACTCGAAAAGAAAAAGTTATTACTCGTTTTAAAAAGTAATCGCTTTCCTTGAAAAGTTTCGTAATATATGTTCCAAGATCTTGTTTTATTTTTATAACACGATAAACTATTCCCTTATTTTTTTTTACACTTTCTAATACGAGTAGAAATTTCTATTCTTTTTTTCAAATCACATAAAAAATCGTACATCTTTTTCTTTACGAGCAATAATAATGACGTTACGTATATATCAAGGATTTGCACTGATAATCTCTTTTGTCCAATGTTTTATGCCCATAAATAGGGAGAAGTAAATGCTGACCAAAGACGATAAATACGTTATCACGTCTTTTACGTGGAAACAGCATTTTATGTATCGCGTTAAAAGTATCGTATCCTTCCTCTATCTACCTTATCCTTGTGCGAAACGTCGTAAAAACATTTTATCCTTTTCATAAAGTTTCCATTTCAGAGAAAGCAATAAATAAACTGGATAAAAAATCAAACTATTCGTATTTAAAAGAAAGAATAATATAAAATTGTATTTGCAGTGGTTCAAGCAAGAGACGTTAAAAAAAGAGAAAAATAGTCTCATATTTTTCTCGTATGAAATATCTTGTTAACAATTAACGCGCAATTTGACCAACGGATAAATAGATGAGAAATTATGAGAGGTACGAGAGAATTGGCGTCGTTTCAAAGTGATCGATAATTGTCACGTTTACATTACCAATATTTGACGACGTAACGCTTTATTCGGTACAACGTTCCGACTTTAGACCTGTATCATTATCGAGTATCATCGAGAGCGCATTTTATCATCTTTCCCGAACGATTTGTCCGAAATTATTTTTACCATTTCGCCCCCCGAGTTTTGGCACGCGGGACACACCGTCCCTTTGAACAGTCTACACACGTTAAAATTTCCCGCGTTTCACTTTCCCGTTTGATCTTCACGCCTGTTTCGAATTACTTATTTATGCCCATTGTAAATTACGAAAGGAAAAACGAAACGAAATCTCTCCATCTTATTTTCGTACGAATGTAAATTCGAAAAATTTTCAAATCTCAAATATGAGACGAGGATCGCTCGAGCGATCGAGAAGCGAACGCTCGGTTAATAATTTTCTTATCTTGTTTTCTTGAATTATTGACTTCAACGAGTACGAGAGCCTCGTTTCGTTCTTAAACACCGAACGATCTTGCGCACATCTTATCCGTCCCCATTACAATAATTTTCTCAAGATTTCTATCCGGCTCGCACGCTCTTCTCTTGTCTCCTCTTGCAACGATAATCTTAATCTTGACGTACACGTATCTGCATCATCTGCTCTCGTTTTATTAACTTTATTCCTATCATGAATGGAACAGAATCGATATATATTAACTTATCATTCTACGTAGAATTAATTAATATTTAGAAAATTGATCGATTTTTTAAATATTAAAATTTGTATTATATTTTTGTATCTGCGCAAATTTACAAACGAAAAGAAAAATCGTTTTTATTCGGATATTAAATCGTATAAAAATTGATCAAATAATCATTACACAAGAAATATTTATTTCTTTCTGTATTGTAATTCATTATATAACGAAAAGTCTGAAAAAGATGCAAATGACAAATTGATGGAAGAAACTAAGTCATATCCACGATTTACTTTTGGTAAAATTTTATCGATACATCATGATGAACTCTTTTACAAGCTCGTTAAAGCAAATTCTGAAACATTTGATTATACAACTCTTAATTAATTCACTGCTTCATAGAAACTTCTTTGGATTTTTTTCTTTTCATCAAATTAGTCTTCCAATTTTTGTCCTGTTCAAAATCTTGCATACGAGATGTATAACTTTCAATGTAGATTCTGCTACATCTCTCTTGCATAATCCTCAACCGATATTTTTTCCAATGCCAACTCGTTACACATTCACTTACCGACCTCTGCAATCGAAAAATATTCCACGAATGCATTAGTGCACTCCCTCCTCCCGCACACGATTGCGCATTTACAAGTCAAACAATTTTTCTGGTTACTTTCCATTCCATCCACCACGTTCCACGTAGAAAAATTCCCCTTAAATGGTGGTCCTCGTTACCTGTCGTTGGAATAAAACGCGAAATTCCCTCCATTTTCTGGCGGGAACTGCGGTCCACCCCCGCACGCAGAAATTCTTGCGGTCATTTTCGTGTTCCACGCTACGAATTTTCTCATCCTCGTGCCAACGAAGCCGGGAAACGTCTGTGTTTATTCGAGGAGTGGCTCCCCGACTTTTGCCCATTGTATTTATACCGTCCAACTGAAACAGATCGAGTGCATGCATCAACGTTTAAAACACGATCGTTTGAGAAATGAGAGAGAGAGAGAGAGAGGGTGGTACGAAGGGAAGTTAATGGCAACGATAATGGTAATCCGGAATTGGGAATAATTCGATACAATGAGCCATTGAGAATGATGCATGGGCTCTTTATTCTTGTTGTTTTTCGATCGAATTAATTTCTTCCATCGTATATCCAACGATTCTTTTCTTTCTCGTGAACGTTTCGATTAAGCTATTTTCTTGTATTTTTGATTTTTTTTTTTTTCTTAGGAATTCAGAGTACGTGAATTTTGAAGGTTTTAGAATTGTAAAGATAGATTTTAATTTCAAAGTTGGATGTAGATGGAAACGTTTGGAAATATTTGAAATTTTTATTTTTATTTTATTCTATTTTATTTTATTCTTATTTTTATTCTATTTCTATTTTTATTTATTTATTGAGATTCGATAATTGGTATCATTGATCGAGAAAACTTTGTTGAAAATTTAGGAATATTTTTCTTCTGGAAATCTCTAGAATAAATTTCTCGTTTATTAATAAAATTTATTTCGATTAATATTCATAATTTCTAATTTTCTTCTTATCTTCTTAACGATAAGAAAATAAGGAAATTTAGACACGCTTATTCGCTACTCGAAAGTTTGAGCCACTTAAGGGCTGCGGAAAGTCTTAAATTTAATCACCAAAAAAGATGCAGCGTGCCATGTAATTGTCGTAGGTCGTCTCGAGGAATAATTTAAAAATACAACCACGACAGGGACCTATTTCTGGCGAAGACTGGCCGCCCGTTTCGAGTTCGAGGCTCGTCGTGGTCGGGTTAGGCTCCACGCACGCGACCATCTTCATCGACACGTGTCCACCGTTCCCACTGAGATGTCAATCCCCTGTCAATTTATCCATCGAAGTAACATCAGATATCCAAGAACAATCGATTTTCGCGTTCAGAAGTTTCATTTCGAGCTCGACTGTTCGGCGAACCAATCCATGGTTTCCGTGATATATTAATTGATCTCGTAGTTGGATCGATCGAGAGTGTATTTAGAATTCGAGCAGAAATACGACGTTGTCTTTTATTTATTTCGAGTTTAAGAATTTCGAATACGGAGAAGATTTTGGAGGAGAGAAAATTTTAATGAGATCTATTTAATCGATAATTTTTAACGTACGAGAGAAATTGAATTTTTTAAAATAAAGCTAGAATCAAATCGAAAGGACGTGTATTGAAATAATCACACGCGGCTTAATCTATAATAATTAATAAGCAACTTCCCTCTACCATTGATCCACGTGAGAGATTTGCTCGAGAGTTAATGACTTGCTGACACGTGTAAATATACAAGAATTTTCTTAATTCACTAAACTATCCAGCTTTAGAATGAACGTAATTATTGACAGAATGTTTGAATCCTCTGGTATAAATATTGATCGAGCATGCTAAGGATAATTACGAAACTTTGGTTTATAATTATGACGCAGGAAAGTTTTGCGAGTTTCGGCGTGATTCCTTCGACGTGCGATTATTATTCTTGCTGCTAATTTTACCCCTCGTCAACAATCGTGCTCCTCGGCTCGTACGTTATTCCTTTATTTATTTATCTCTAAAGTGTATGAAGTTGACTAAAATGGTGTCATAACGTGGAAAACGTCTTCTCTCGTCGAGCCTGTGTACCAACAAATACACACACTTTTTAAAATTTTAAAATTCTCTATATACGATCTTTTTGGCGAAAGTTTCTCGAAAGAATTTTAACACCATTTCTTTTCTAATATTCTTACCCTGTTCTATCCTCTTCTTCTTCTCCTTCTTGTTTTCTTTTCATCTTTATTTATTGGAAAATTTTATGGAGAGAAACATTTTTCACAATCGAGCGATCCGATGAAAGTCAACAGAGATTTCGTAAATTCAAAGGAAGGAGTAAAAAAAAAAGTAATACAATTATAAAAAGTATTCAATAAAACGTATATTACGCTGAAGGATTGTTGAATGAGCAAACAAACTTCAAAAAATGCGAATCTTCATTTACAACGATTTCATCGAATTATATTTTTCAGAATCAGCTGAAAAAAATTTAATACTTAATACCTTTTCGCAATCTTTTCTCAGAAAAATTTTCCCGCAAGCTTATCGAATTCCTGTTTCACTTTTCGCTTCCATCATTCGCGTCGCGAGTTGGCCGATCCATTTAAAACTTAGCCTTAAACGAACGCCGCTCACTCGCCAACCTGCCCGACCCAATTGTTGACTTATCCCACTATACCCTGCCTTAAATATATATATATATATATATATATATATATATATATATAGGCCAAGAAATATAGGCCAATATATATATATATATATATATATATATATATATATATATATATATATATATATATATATATATAGGCCAAGAAATATAGGCCAATAATAAAATCGACGGCGGGATCGAAATATACCATCCGTTGATATACCGGTGCACATTTACGCAGAAACAACAACGGAATTACTGTCAATCACCGATCATTCTCCGTTTTAATGCCGAATCCGAGCCGCGGGCAAACAAAAACCCCTAAGATTTTCGGCTCCGATTCTATTCTAAGACGAAAGCCCGCCTGTATTTCCGCTTGTGTTGGACGGTCCACGGCGAGAATAGCGCGTCGACACGAATTTAGGAGCGTAACTTGGTGTTTCGCGGTTGTGTTCGATGGTCCGAGGCCCATAAACTCGTCCACGACGATCAATCATCGGTAAGGAGGGTGGAAGAAGGAGAGAGAGGATGAGAGGGTATAACGACGATGAATCGATGAAACGTTCGAAACGATGTTTCGAAAGTTTAAGTTCTTTAAAGTTAAGTTTTTTTTTTCTTTTTTCTTTTCTCTCGATCATTTTCGATCATTTTCCCGTCGATTTTCCGGACGGAATTCTTTTTTCTATCCCCATTTATTTCTGAAACGAGAATTGAAAGAAATCGATGAGAAGTTTTCTAACATCGTAGACTTTTCTTCTCGTTTCTAATATAAAGAGTTTCTCTTTTCTCTTTTCTTTTTTTTTAAGATGAAAAGAAATTTGATTTTTCGATCGATAGTTGGAGAAATTTTCCTTTCTACTTCTACTTTTCTATTTTATTTTTTGAAACAAGGATTGAGAAAGAAATGGACGAGAGATCTTTTTATCATTTATCAGTTTTCTATTTTTAAGAGTAAGGAGAAATTTGTTATTTTCTTTTCTTCCTTCTTTTTTTTTTGAGAGAGAGAAAAAATCGATAAATTCTTCTCGCATTTTTCACGGATAAAATAAATTTCGCTAATTAAATTGTCAGTTATATTTGAAACGGAGATAGATGAAAACTTTATTTCTCGAAAGACGGGATGATTAATTTATTTTGTTATTGGATCTGTATAACGTACGCTATATACGTTATCACGAAATTATTCGTTTCTAAGAATTTGGCGAACAGCTTAATTATGAAAGCTATGCATTAAGCGGCAGCGGCATTCAGAGACTTGTTTAAGAAGCGATTTCGCAATCGCTACAATAGAATCTGAATGTGGGCCAAATATTTTTTACGCCGGTTTCTTAGAGCCATTGTTGTGCAAATTTTATTGTTCTTATTGCTCAAGGTACCAGACGAAATAAAATTCCGATTCCTTCGGTTTTTACGACATTTTCACAGAAACTCGGATCACGCGCGTGCACCGTGTAAAATAGATTTATATATGTTTATGTTAATCAAGTTATAAAAGTTTTTAGAACAAAAACTCGATAATTCGATTCGGGCAATCTGTTAAAACTCTATTATTGTTATTACGCAATATTCGACCGATTTCCTCTTAAACTCTTGAATTCTTTCGTTAATCGTGCTTGAATTATTTATCGATCGATGATTCGATTCGATTCGATTGAAATTATTGCCCAATTATTTATAAATTGCGAGCTATACAAAATTTTATTAAAAATTTTTAGAACCAACGAATTATCGAAATGAAATCGATTAATTAAAAGTATATTATTTTAATGATATTATGGATCGTAATACTCATCCCAATTACGTAATTTTTTTCTAAATTTCTTTTTTTAAAGAAAGATTTAAAAATGTTAAAGTACTTTTCCATTCTCCTAAAAAAAAATATATATAAATAAAAATAACTATAATAAAATTTCGGTCACATCAAACTGTCCTCTTTCGTTGTATCTTCGAAGCAAAAATTGACACGACACTCATAGATTCTTCAACGATAATGGACTATCCATTCCGTGATTCTCTATCAATAATTCATACCCGATTAAAATATCCTATCCAATGTTTTTTTCTCTATTTTTTCAAGTCGAATCGCGAGTTCCATCATCTTTTTATAAAGTTGATGAAAGCCCACATAAATTTACCGGATAAAAAGATATATATACGCCCGTTATTTTTCCACCTCGCTCAAATTTTTCCACCGCTGAAAAAGTTCAAAATTACAAAATTTTTCCCTCCCCCCTTATCCGAAATTTTCTTCATCTCAAAAAACGTTAAAACTTCGATAAAATATCTCTTTTCCCTTGAATGTATCTCGTCCTCAAATTTTATCGTCTTCGAGATTTCGTTCGTTTCGAAAAGAAGAAGAAGAAGAAAAAAAAAAATGTCTCGCTTTTCCCACTCGAATCCCTCGCGTATAATCCTCCGTGATCTCAAAATGCGAATAAAGGCGGAATATAAAGGAAGGGGAGGAAAGAAAGAGGAAAAAAAGGGGGGAGGGGAGGGAAAAAGGCGGGAATACTCTAAAATAACTGCCGTGGGTGTCTACCGTGTCTACACCCTGACAGATCGGTTCACGTACGTTTTGTCAGCATTTATAACTCCGGTTAACACACGACGAGGCTGCAGCTGCGGTTAAATAAACCGCGTGTGCATATACATGTGTGTGTGTGTGTGTGTGCAACGTCCTGTGCACCATGCAAAAAAACGAATAAAACAATAGCGAGTGCATTGACGTCATCCTCGCGATGAAAAACGATGAGCGCCGATAACGTCGAACGCTTGACTTTTATGTATCGTTAACACTTTCGCATGAAATAACACGGCCACGTGCGCCCTGTGATCTTACATTTACTCCGTCGACACACCCACCCCCCTCGACTACGCCCCCACCACTGCTAACTAGTACTAGTTCCATCGACCCCTCCCTCCTCGAAACTTTTCGATACGAAGCGAACTTTTATCAATTTTTTTCCCCCCAATCCAATCTAATTTCTAATCGAATTCTCGAGAATACTTCGAATGTTTATTCGTATTTGTCCATCCCTTGAGATTTAATCTTTGAAATAATGAATATTGTATTTACGTAAGGTGAAAAGTAAAAGTTTCTGAAAATGTCCATTTGAGAAAAAGAGAGTTTCGTTCTCAAAAATGAATCGACAATCTTATCTTTTGTTAATGGATACTTTGTATTGGAATTATCTACACGTTGAAAAATATTCTTGAGGGAGGCTTTCTTTCTCGAGCGAGTCGAAGGGAAGAAAATCTACGGTTGACTCGCTTTTTCCTGATGAAGAAAAATTTAAATATCTGTAAAATTCTGATTCCACGCATTTAACGCGTCGTCTTCGCATCCCAAAAATATCTGGCGAGCGAATTTTAATCTAAAATCGTCCGACTAGGAGAGGTCTCGTGCGAGCTTATATTATTCATTCGTGACACCGAGCCCGAGAGCGTTGCACATGTAAAATCGCTCGAGATATCTCGTCGATACGAAGAAGAAAGGGTTGAACTATGGAACACGGCGATGAAACAAGTAGACAACAACGATTGTCCACGCTCTCATCACAAAGACGATACTTTATTCTGTCTAGTAGCGTATCAGATCAAAGAATCGGCAATTTCGATGATCATTGTACAGTCTGATAATGATTCTTCTTTCTTATGAAACCTATCATCAAATCAGTTTACTTTTTCTTTTTAGATCTTTCTTTCTTTGTATGAAGATTTTAGATGAATTTTTTTTTAAAAAGATAATTTTAGCAATTTGATTTATGATTGATTGTTCAAATTGCTCTTTCCAAGTCGCAACTAAGGATTGCAAATCCACGATCGACTTGGAAATGAGCTAGTACCTGTTACCACTTACGCTACGTATATTACTAGACATCGAACTAGGGCAAAGTGCATAACGAAGGCAAGGATAGGAAAGATATTAATGCGCTCCACTTCGTCCATGGTGTTTCCATAAATAAACAAACGCGACCAGTTTATTTCCCGAAGCGACAAAAATCGTTTGCCTCGTTTCCCGATAAAACGTCCCACAGAAACATTGTAAAATTTCTCTGACGCTTTTCTACGCGGATATAGAAAATTTTGCAATCCTTGCAACTATTTATACGTAACGCGAGGCGTGTCGCGTTATCCGCGATCGTTCATGCCAACAAATTCCCTTCATTTCCCTCCCCTATTTGTTTCCAAATCTCTCGTCTCCATCAAAGAATATTGTTCGATCGAACCGGCTTCGAATCCATGATACTCGAATTTACGAAAATTCTACGCGAATATTGTCTTTATTTTTAGTTACGTTAGCTTCTCCTAGCCTAGGTGTCAGTCAAGCCACAATCTTTTACTCCGTTGCAAAATTAATGAACTAAACAGTGATTCTAATTCTGTAACGAAAACCAGACTCCCTCGTTTCACGGGGGAGAGAGAGAGAAAGGCACGCGGCCCGAATGGAAATAAGGTTATGTCCGTTCTAAAATCGGGGGAAATCGAATTATTAGCACGGTAATATTCGTGGAAAAATGGAATGCTTTTACGTGAAAAGGAGGGAAAGGGAGAGTGAAAACCGCGTTCATTAATGGAAAGGAAAAGGGGGAGGGGAGGGGCAGAGATGTTTCGCAAAAAAAAAAAAAAAAAAACTAGGCCAAATGCCGATAATTCCTAGCCTTCTATGCTTCTTCCGATCCTCGCTGTATAATAAGTGCTATTGAAAATTACTCGTGATGCTTTTGTTAATAAAGTTATCCGCCATTTTTATAAAAATGGCGTGTACTTTAGTTTAATTGAAAGAGTTTTTGTTTCGCAAAAAATATAATTCGAACAAGAAGTTAGATAGTAAGATAACGTTTAAATTCTTGTTTGATGAATTTGTAATAAGAAATAAACGAGAGATGAAGTGTATGAACGAGAATTTATTAAGAGTACGAGTTTCTTGTTTGCAATTCAGAGAAATAGATCTTAGGAATATCTTTCGAATTTAATCGATCTTAATTGATAAACTCGATAAAAATGGTTAATTGAGAAACGGAATCATTCTCAGTGACGTGGTTGTGTACAGTGATCCATGTATATAGATTGATCACGAAGATCGTTTATCACACGAGTCTCGTAAATTCTCGTCTACATCTGTTCTATGATAAACATATCCATCGACGTACCAAAAGCTTTGAGATACTTTTGGTCTGATCGTTCTGACCTGTTAATAGCGGTCTCATTCGTGTGATCGTTTCGTGGCTAATATCGATATTAAAATATGAAAACCCATTGATTCTTCGAGAATAATATTAATTTATTAACTTAAATTTTTAAACAAGTATTTGAAAATTGATTTTCTTTTCCATTTAAATACGATGAATACTTTTTATAAGTATTCGCATCTAATTTGTAATAAAATATATCTTTCGACAAAAGAAAATCTGGCAGATAATATCTTCAATTCAAATTTCTATAAAAATATTTATTTTTATTCTGATTTATTCCATAATCAATCTCGGATATTAGGAAATTTTTATTCAACCATTACATTCTTCCACGTTAATTAAATCTTCTCCCAAAGATGGAGAATTTATTATATTTCTTCTATTTAATTAATTTATACCAAAACTACTACGATTTAAAATAGATAAATACTAAGAGCAAACTTAATTAAAACTTTAATGGTTAACATAATAATTAATCCCTTATTTTCGTATAAATACCAACGATATGTACGTTTTATATTTAATAATATTTATTAATAATTAAATTAATAATTATCAATACTTCGTTATTCCAAAGCTGATATTTAACGAACGAGAGCTATCAAGTGAAAACGGATACCATAGGTCGGACGCGCCTCTCTCATTTGTGCAATATTGTAACAACGATATTATACAATTACTTTTACATACATGCATAAATATATTAAACGCGTTAAATTTGTATGATCTGAATTTAAATGAAGTCTTCTCTGAACTATTCGTGAATCATGCCAAAACATGAATTAATCGTTTGGAAAAAGTTTTAATCAACGAATCATCTCGTTGGTGATTACGAAACAAAGGGAAATAAATTTTCGATCCGTACAATGATAATCCACCGCGCTACGTCCTGCCAAATTCAAATTCTAAATTTCTAAATTTTGTTATTACACCTCTAGCTTCCCTTCCCTTCTCTTCTCTTCCCTGTGCGCGATCCACGGATATAGACCGATTAACTGGAAAAAATATAAAAAGAAATACATAAATATTCTACTTTATAATCTGTAAGTTTTGTTCACGTGGCGAGTAGATCCGAACACCCGTCTATTTTCGTCCCTCAAATCTGAATTATTCAAATTTTCAACGTCGATGTACTTTCATCGCTCGCGCTTCTCGCCGAAATTCGAAATCGTATTATAATTTTTTAACATTCTCATTTCTATTCGATAGAAGAAATCAAAGGGATAAAAGAAAATTTGTAGAAAATTTTGAAAGATCTCTTCGAGACGATTCTCAAATCGATTCGAATTTCAAATTTTCTTTTAATCGTATCTTTTAAACTTATCATTAACTTCTATTTATTCGACTACGACTTGCGATCATTTTCACGTGCAATATCCTCCAAAGTAAATATGCAAGGTACAAAGTTTATTATCAAACGATAATAATAATTTTTCCCATGACTAATAATTTGAAAAATTACTAGAACCCTCGATTCAATAAAGAACGTACGTACTCGTTAATTTCATGGAATCACGATTTACATACACACGCAGGACATTTATGCATTTATGCAGAATTTCCGCATGAAAATTTCCATGGTATGCAAATGATTCAAAGGGAACAAGTCGCTTATTACGATATTCGAGAAGTGAATCAATTTTAATCATATTCGTGAAAATATTATTTTTCATATAAATTCATAAATCTGTCCATATTCCACGAATATTTTACCGTTTATGTTCTACCTTTACGTAAGAAAAAACATAAGAGGAAAAGTGATGGATAAAATTCGAAAGGGGAGAAAAAAATCACTTTGCACGAGATGGACAAAATTTCGATGAGGAAAGAAACGAATAATGATTGAACAATGAACCCGTTGTTCGGAGTGATTGTCCTCGTCTCACGTTTTCCAAATTATTCTTTGCAATAATCTCGAGAGATATGATATTTGACAAGAAAATCTCACACTTGGCATACCGTGTTATTTAATTTGGCTTCTTCGTTCAGACATTGACAAGCTCTAACCTTCTGGTAAAAAGGAGACGGGAAACGAAATAATGATAGAATATTTCGACAGAAGGTTTCTTGCCAAATTATTTTCAGGGCATCCACGTACTTTGCGTCTCTTTCCCTCTCATTCTCGAAAACGAGAACTTCTCGGCTCCTATGTAATTGCTGTCCTCCTTTCTTTGTCCGCCGAGAGAACACTCCGTGTTCCGTGTTTCTATCTTTCGTATTTCATTGGAAAATTGGTTTCAATTAATTTATTGGATGTGTTAATTGTATCGTAATAACAAATAACAACAATTTGTTGTTGCAATTTGTTACATTGAGTGGCCAAGAAATAAAATATTTCGAGTTAATTAATTTTTGAAACGAAAATATTAAATGAATTTTACCATATTTTTCTTTCTTTCTAAATTTTACGATTAAATTGAAATTACGTTTCGAGTATTCTCCATTGATAAATTAATTATTATTAATAATCTTAGAGGGGAAAGGTTACGAAGAATTCGATGGAAAATTGAATATAATTGAATATATAAATTGAATATAAAAAAAGAGAAAGGTCAAATTTTTAGAAATAAGAAACTTGTCACTTCGACAGAATATGATAAAACTAATAAATATAATATTTTTTCAATTTTCTTTTCAAACTTTCATACATTCCTGTATATTAATATCAACTCGTTGCGTTGATCTAACACTAAAATTGCCAATTTTAATGCAACGAATAATGGCATATTAATCACGATAAAGGAAGCCAAGATACACATGGAAATTTGAATTTCGTGCCAAATATTTACATTACAAGTTGCAAAGAGATACATACGCGATCGACATTTGCTGGCAAAGCGTTTAAATATTCATTTTTTTCTTATCGATTTTCTTCACAAACTTTTCATCAATTTTTTATCTTGCCTTGTTCGCAGGTGTTTTCCAAAAAATTTTTCACGAAGCGAACAACGAAGAGGTAAAAACAAGAGAGAATACGCAAATAATCCGTAGATAGAGGAATATTTTTTTCGAATTTACAAAGAATCGGAAGGGGATCGATAATAGTATAAAAATCGACACGTGAAATAGAAGAAAGGAAATGGAAGCCACCGAGTGGAACGTAACCGAGGAAAGAGAGAAAAATAGTCGAAATGGATGCTCGAAAGAAATAACGAAGACAACGTTTGAGAATTAAAGAAGAGAAGAGAAATCTTTGAAAAAGCAGCTTCGTGAAACGTACGAGAGGCGAAGAAGTATTTGCTGTAAAAAAAAAGCAGACGTTTGATAAATTATGTAAAAGAAAGTTTCGACGAGATTTAGCCGCGTGCTAAATAAATCCAAAAACTAGATAAATTAGATCGATCTGTCTGTGATTTGAAACCCGCGGATATGAAAAATTTTGGAAAATGTCGCTCTCCATAAAATATTAAATAAATTCAAGATTCGTGTATAAATGTAAAAAGTAAATTTCACCAAGCATCAACAATATTTCTTTGATAATCGAAGAAACGATAAATTGGACAGTCTCGAAATAAAAGTAACATTTCCTCAAATATTTCGTTCGTGATTCGAAACGAGCTTTGACCCGCGCTTTTAAAAACGCAATATGGCAGAGCGTTAATTTCGCGAACCGACATTTAATCTAACAAAGGAGGAAGGCTGCCGAATAGAAATCTCTAGAATTCTCTAGAAGGCGAATTGGAGTCGAAATGGCGAGTCGAATGAAAGCTTTATACAACCAGGTACAGTTATACTTCTCTCTCAGACACACAATTTTTCCCCATTCTCTTTTTCGTGTCAAGTTATCGCGATAAAATTGTAAACTCTTTTCTCTAATTTTTTAAACAAGATTTATTTTCGAAAAATAAAATTATAAGCGAAAAGAAAAGAAGATAATTTTATCGCTAGTAGTTAAAGTAAATCTTTTCTCCCTTAATTAATTAAAAATACATATAGAATATGATGAAAATTTTCAATCTAATTTGTCAAGGATAATGGAAACGCGTTCTTGAATTTCGTTGCGTGTGTCGGACAGGTCATATTCGAGAGGCGAATCCTTCTCGGTTGCACGGTCCTCGTGGGTCTCTCGGTGTGCATATGGTCGGTCGCCATTGGAACCGATTATTGGTTCACGATCGAAGCCCCGGATAAGAACGGTTTACCGATCGGTGACCCCGCCAAAGGAAGAAGATTAATCTACAAGAATATGGGTCTCTGGAAAGGCTGTGTTCAAGGGATAACACCTGAATCTGAAAACTCCACGAAGTTGGTCCCCTTCGGTAAGTCTTTCATAGAAGAAAACAAATTTTCCTTCCGCGTATTCCAATTTTCTTCCATCCACCAGCAAAATATTCGAAAATTCAAGTCTCCAGAGTGATGGAAATGTAAATTGTAATTCGATTCGAGAGGATAGCTTTATTTTTGTCTGAAAGAAGAAGGAAGAATTTTGTAAAGATAATTTAAATTTGCAGAGTTTAAATCGAAATTGCGAAAGAAAATGAAAATGATACTCCCCTCAGGATGATGGCCAAGTATCTGCTTGGTAATTGTAATTGGTAATTGGCTCGGATAATTCGCTTTCCCAATAATTGATGAACGCTTGATAGAATTATGAACGAATTTCTCGTAACGTTCGCTTCAGGAAAGAAAAAGAACACGTTCAAAGAAAAAAAAAAAATCCGTGAGATCGCTAAATTAAAAAAAATCGAAGGGGTGGCGCGAGGATAGCGATAGATCTCGATGGCTTCGTTTCAAAAAAGGCGGGCTCGATGATATCCACAGATGATATATCTAGTCGAGGAGAACACATTGTGGAATGATTATTCTATTCGGCATCTTTAAATAGAACCTAATGGAGGAATAAAATATCGTGTCGTGTAAACAAATCTTTCGCAATATCACGTTTTAATATATCGCGTGTATAAAAACGTTTCTTCGACGTTTCTTTCTCCTTTCGCCATTTAGGGTTATTCCTAGGGATTTTCTTGCTTTCTTTCTTTTTTACATCGAATTTTCATCACGTTGAAATACGTGATTTAATTTAATTTATTTTAAAGAAGCATAGTTGATATTCATCCACTATGTCATCAAGAGATTTGCCATACCTCGATGAACCCGATTTTATAAACCTCTCTCAATTGGATAACTCAATTTATACGTTCACCTCGTTGCACCAGGCTGCAACTGACTTCAAATAAAAATCTGCGTCTACTTTGACTTCTCTTTCGACAATTTTTCGCGTCGAGCAGTGAAAAGTGATTTTTTCAATTGTCTATCTTTACCGTTTCGACTTTTTTTAAATTTTTTCTTCGCTCTATTTTTTCTTTTTTTTTTTTTTGAATGATGGTAGATTTAAAGAATTTTTGATTTACATTCAAAGGCTGCAACAAACCTAGTTTCTCCTCTTTGTAGTTAATCACGTTTGTGTCAGCGTCTGTAGGCCTACGCTCGCTTGACACGCGTCACGTTCACTGTTCCACACGTGTGTTTCATCATGCGTACGTCACAGCCACCAAATTAGACAACTGTAATATCATCGTAAATTGCCCGAACACCGATCATTCCGATCTTCATCTTTAATCAATCTTCCTAAATTTAGTAAACTTTTAAACTTTCGACAAAAATTATTTAATTATTTTTCAATGAAATGTAAACAGTATCTAATCAATTTATCGTTACACATAACATTTCTAAGGTACGCAATTTTTACAGGAAAATCTTTTAAATTATTCCTCCTGTGAAAGAACAATTCATTTTTCAAATCAACGTCCAATTTTTATCGACATCTTCTCGAGAAATTTTTATGCAAAAATTCTTGATCACTCCTCAATTAAAAATACATCTCGTTTTTCAAATCATCTCACAACGTCCAATTTCTATCGATATCGTAATCTTTTCGAGGCAAAGATTCTTCATGTTATTCCTTAATATTCAATTTTCGATATCGTAATCTCTTCGTGACAAAAATTTTCACCCAAAAATTCTCGATCGTTCCTCGACGAAAGGAATACAATCCATTCTCCAGTTACTTCGTAGCAATTATCAATTTTCTTTTTTATCTTTCCCATAATCGAGAAATAAAAATTACTCTTCGATAAAGGATCCACGGATTCGAAAAGGATCGTAAATTGTCGACCTCGGGGATGATCGGGGAGGATTAAATATCATACGGTATAAATATTGATCACGTTCTTATTGTCTCTCCAGCCCTCGTTCAAAGGCTGAGGCGTAAAAATAACTTGGCGTGACGCGGGACACGGAGACGGGAGAGGCGTTCCATGGAGGAGAGAAAAAAAAGAAAGAAAGAAAGAAAGAAAAAAAAAAGAGAAGAAATAAGATAACCAGAATGAGAAAATGGGAAGGGTGTGTGAGAGGAATGAAGATTGATAGGGTGATTACGGTAAACCGGGAGGGATTTAACGGGTTCCGACTCGTACATCAAACTTGCGAATAAAAATTGTGGAGGAAAAAAAAAAGAAGAAGAAGAGGAAAAGAATTTCTCTTAATCTAATATACCCTGTTATTTTCTTCTCTAGAGGAGTGCAAGAACCAGGATATGTTCCCGACCGAGAAACAGTTCAAATTGAATCCGGGATTAAACACAGTAGTCAGTAAGTGAAATTACTTGCGTTTCTTTTTTTCTTCCACCTCTTCTTTCTCCTCTTCTTTTTTTAAAATTCTTTCTGGAAGAATCATTTTCTTAAAATAGACAGGGAACGTTTGTTCAGGATATGGATTGTCTTTCGAAGATATGCATACGTATCTATCTCGAAAGTAATTGGAAAAATTGTTTTTTTTTCTGGGATAGGGAGGAGGAGAAGGGGAGAAATATCAAAAATTGCACATATGCTCTAAGAAAGAAAAGGAAACGGATGAGAAAAAGAATGGAGAAAGAAGAAGAGTATAATTTTTCGTTTTCAGAAATAATGACTTTCTTCATGATGATCTCTACGTTTTTTTTTTTTTTTTTTCTTAAATATATTCAATACACGTTGAATTATCACTTATCCCGACACTTTACATTCCATACTAACGTTTAGAAGCCAAATCGATCGAATCCACCAACAAAATTTCAAATTATTATTCGTATGATCTTCCAATAATAAATCGATAGCAGAATCCGATTGGACTTAAACATCTTTTTTTAAGTAAAAACGAGAGAAAACATAATATAAGATGAGAGGATCGACGCAAGGATCAATTTCAATTAGAATTTCGATTAATTTTGCTTCCGTGTGTGATCGAATGATCGATTAATTATAGAAAAGAAAGGAAAGTGCGGTTCTTTTTTTAATCTTTTAACCACGTATCCATGAATTTATCACTCATGCAGATTATTCGAGGACACAGGTATCGTTCGCGTTAATCAGCCTGTTCGTGATGGTGATGGGCTTTTTCTTCTCCATCTACACGTTCCGCAATCCACGATACATGTTCAAGCGATTGGCCGGTGGAATACATTTTATTAGCGGTAATTAATCCTAATTACTCTTTTTTTTCTAATTATTTAAAACTATACACACATATGTTCCAAGACACATTATTCTTCCAATTTCAAGTTCCACTTAAAACTACTTAAAACTTTTTGCTTGAAAAAATTGATTCAAAGATCCAACATGTCCTGAAACATATTTTAAGTTCCACTTAACTTAAAACTTAAAACTTTTTATACAATAGTTATTCATTAATTATTGCTTGAAAAAATTGGTTCAAAGATCTAACATGTCCTGAAACATATTTTAAATTGTTCCATTTAATTACTAAAAATTTTTTATAATTCCTTAATAATAATGCTTGAAAAAATTAGTATAGTAATAAGTAGTTCCACTTAACTTAAAACTTAAAACTTTTTTTTATAGTTATTCATTAATAATTGAAAAAAATTGGTTCAAAGATCCAACATGTCCTGAAATATATTTTAAATAGTTTCACTTAGCTACTTAAAACTTTTTATAGTTAATAATAATGCTTGAAAAAATTGGTTCAAAGATCCATGTCTTGAAATATATATAATTTTAACTTAAAACTTAAAACTTTATATAGTTATTCGTTAATAATAACTTGAAAAAAATTGGTTCAAAGATCCAACATGTCCTGAAACGTATTTTTCCAATTTTTTCCGGGGGGATGAACGTTCAACGTTGGTTGCAGCCGCGTGCAACATGGTGGTGATACAAGTTCTCCTCTCCTCGATCGAGTTCGAGAGCAAACACATACACACAACGTTCCCAAAGGGCGCGATCCTCAAGTACAATTTCTCGTTGATCCTCGCGTGGATCGTGTTCCTGTGCAACCTTCTCGCCGGATGCGCCTTCATGCTGTTCTCCAGGAAGCGGAAGAGGGACAAGGCGCCCACCGAGGAGATCGCGATGGCCGACGAGCCGACCATCATCGGCCGTTGATCTTCTTCTTCTTTTTTTTTTTTTTAATTAATTACGTGAAACGATTATCTTGTGAACAATCATCAATCGCGAGAGGAATAATTTTGTGATCGAGTGGAATGTATGATTTAGAAAGACTCGAGTAGCGATCGTTTCCAAGCCTCGTCTCTCGATCGATTAACTTTCTATGATCGAAGCTCGTCGTAAAAAAGAAAGAAAAATAGAAAGAAAAGGAACGAGAGAGATGACTCGAGCTTTTTGAGCGAACGAAGAGTTGAGTATCGTGGTGCATTTGAACGTACGTATGGTTTAATGATTCCGATTCCAGTTTTGAGAAATGAGAATACACAACGTGAATTATTTTGAAACTTTCGATTCTTCAAATTCTATCATCGAGTAGGATGTGATTACATCATAAAAAAGAGTAATATACCACTCTCTCGCTCTTTACTTTTCAATAAATAATTGATAGTTGAAACACGAATGAAGACAGCGTCTTTTTTCTACGCGCTCGAACGTGTATTAACTTGGCTCTCGTGAGCATTGTTCGCGTGAATTCGGGCGAGTGAATCATCAATTAAAAGTTGAAAACAAAGGATGCACCCTGATATCCAATTATCCTCCAACTGGTTCCAACAATAACGCTCGTGGTTGAACATTGTACAATAATTTAACCAACTGATAAATACTATCGTTGTAAAGCTATTTTTCTATCATTGAACTTTGGAATTACCTTGTTGAACCCGGGACCATTAGTCGAAAAAATCTTTCTCGAAATTCAATTTTGCAGAAAAATTCTAAAAAAAAAAGAAAAAAAAAAGGAAAAGCTTTCCGTGTAAAAGTAAGTTGATTCGATGTCGTGTTTTAAGAAATATCGTATATATAATCTCGTATACAATCGAACCAAAAAAAATCTGCGTATCACGTTTTATATTTTATAATGCGAGACCCGTATTTTTCTACCCTCTTCGATAACTTCGGCTTCGAATTGTAAAAAAAGAAATATAATATTCCGAATTATTTTTTACTAACCGATAAACGCGACGACGACACGATTTTTTAATAACGAGAGAGAAATATTTAATGTCTAAATATACTTGTTAGATTATAGAAATTTCGAAGGGAAACAGGCACTTTGTATATTATATCGATATATACCAGGGCGAATGTATCAAGTTCAGAAACTATCGTGCAACGTTATACGTCGCACGAAGCGAGAATCTGCGCTAATTAAAATAAGGAAACAATGTTCAACTTGGAAACTTGGCGAACCAGTAATTGCGGGGAGTTGAATTATCTCGAGATATTCTCGAGAATGCTAGAGTTCTTCCATCCCCGGATAGGATGGAATTGTGTCAAATTGTGATTGAAAACATTTTTAACGAAAATGATCGATCGTTAATAATAGATTAATTAATTAATTTTAATGAAAATACTCGACGAACGGATGAACGTTTGTCCAGAACTTTGTGCTCGTCATAATTTTATATACGAGTTTAAAGGAACAATTTATTTTAAATTGTTTAAATCTCGATCGTTGAATTTTTCTTGAATTATTATTACTTTTTTTTATTATTTTTTAAATGAAAGGTGCAAAAGAGATGAGAGATCTCGACAAAGTCGATTAAAACGATTCTAGTCATGAAAAACTTTATGTTTTTACCGATTGTAACGAACGACGAAACGACCCACGGAATGATGAAGATTATTTTCCAATCGAGAATCTGTTTAATATCAAAATATATCGTGCCACTTCGAGAGTGATTATTTATTATTAAGTCCACTATGCTAGTCGATAAAGATATAACGATCGTAAACGTACAACGTTTCGCATTAATTTTAGCATTATAATTACGATCCTCGTTTAAACAAAGTTCAAAGACACGAATCGTGTGTATCGTCGTTGTGTGATCGATTTTAAAAAAAGAAGAAGAAAAAACAAAGTACTTACTTCGCCTATATATATGTAAATAATTTCACAATCCAATCTTGTACTCGATCTCTCAAGGATATTTGAGAATGGTGCAATGGAGTTAAGTATGAAAGGATAAATTGTCTTTGTATTTATGAATAATATATATATATATAAGTATAAATGTTTCCAAGGTATATTTTTTTTGAAACAGGATATATCCAGGTTTCTTGCACCATTCTCGTTTTCGTAATATACGATTACAGGAAGTTCAGTCGACTTTCTCGTGTCGTAGAAGAATCGAGATTTTCACGACGACGAGGAATCGTGTCGTAAAAGAAAAGAAAAATATGAGTTAAGATCACGAGGATATTGGAGAGCTCGTGAGAAAATGTTAATTGTTTTTTTTTACAATAAATTCGTCTACACAAAAGGCAAATTTATAGGTCATAATTTCGTATAATTTAATACTCTTATCTACGCACTTTGTAGTTGCTTTGAGTTTCGAGTTTTGTTTTCCTTCGTATCAAAGATTTTGTGAATCAACGTTCGCTGATCGAAATTATTTTTAATTTATTGTTGAGAATATTGATGAGAGAGAAATAACAATTCTAGGAAGAACTTCGTACGAATTGTGAAATAAATAAACGCGAGACGAACGAGATATTTTTAATTAATATTTTTAATCAAAAGAGATTTCATCGATTTATTTTGATTATTTTATAAAAGTATGTATTAGTGTAATAATTGCATCGATTAGTGAACATTGATCCTATTGAATGAAGTGCAAAAAAGAAAAAAAAAAAAATATCCGATTGAAAGTTCCTTCGCCTTTTGCTTGTTCAATATAAGCGGCTGCCCATGTATTCTGATAAAAGACATCTACTTTATACACGTGTACATGACATGAGAATAAATGTAATTGTTCTTTTCCACGATCGAAATAAAGGGTATACACAAGTACCAGTAAAATGTTGATAATTCGAATTTAATTGAAAATAAAATTAATTTTTTCTCAAATTATGTTAATTACGCAAAAAATATTTTAATATTTTATATTCTGTTAGAAAATTCAAATTATTATATTCTCTGTTAAGATTTTTAATCGATAAATTAGGCAAAAAAAAAAAAAATAGTTGTGTCTCTTGAGCGCATGAATTAGTTCTTTCTCTCCGTGAGACAGACAAGGAAAGGAAATAGTAAGAAAAAGACGGAGATAGGTTAAAAATGTTGAAATCAGCGCCATCTTCAGAGTGCCGCAAATGAAACTCAAAATTAAAGGACAGAAGATAGAGTGAGAAAGACAGAGATATAAGAATTGACTATTGGCGCCATCTCTCCACTAATAGAGATACTTCTTCGAAGAGGATAAGGTAGAATAAGAATTAACAATCAGCGCCATCTCTCCACTGATAGAGATACTTCTTCGAAAAGGATAAAGTAGAATAAGAATTAACAATCAACGCCATCTCTCCACTGATAGAGATACTTCTTCGAAGAGGATAAGGTAGAATAAGAATTAACGATTAATGCCATCTCTTGACTGATAGCGGTACTTTTTCGAAGGATAAGATAGAATAAGAATTAACAATCAACGCCATCTCTCGAAAATCTTTAAAAATAAAGATGTTTGTAACATTCGTTAGATGGTGCTGACGGTCAATTCTTATATCTCTGTCTTTCTCACTCTATCTTCTGTCCTTTATTCCTGAGTTTCATTTGCGGCACTCTGAAGATGGCGCTGATTTCAACATTTTTAACCTATCTCCGTCCTTTTCTTACTATTTCCTTTCCTTGTCTTACTCGCTCTGTATATTTATGCGCTTTAGAGATGCGCTTTAAATATCGCTTCGTCGATATTTAATAATTAATTTTATTGCTTCTTTGTCTAAATAAATAATTAAATATTTAAACTATCGTTATATAATTATAATATAGATGTTCATTGATCATTGTATTATAATTATCGTTTGTATTACTTCATGATATATTAATTTAAAATAACAAAATTGGTTTAAAATCAAATTTTCAATATTCTTAACATTTAATTTATAATGTGATGTATGTATGTAGGTTTCCTTTTAATTGATATTATAAAAAATAGTACAGACATATAACGAATTTAGTAATGGACATCCTGTGACAAACTAAAAGAAATGTTACGATCGTAACTACTGATAACATTCTTTAGTTTGATTTATTACTGCGTTAATTGTGCGAAGAATAATGTACAATTCATGACTGCACAAAGAACATGGTAATGGAACTCAATAAAATTGACTCCACGTTATTACGTTATATAATTACGTTATTAAAATATTATACTTATTATAAATGCTAATAATAATTTAGAAAATTTAAAAAAATTTTTTAATTAGAATTTAATAACAATTTTTTCAAATATCATAATATTAATAATATCTTCGATCTTTTTAAATTTAAATTAAGTTAAATTTGATTTCTTTTCTTCAATTTGTTCTTTGATTTAAAATTATAAATTTTTAATATATTTCTCTTCAATTTTTTTCTATAATTTCTTCGAGATCGATGAACTTAAATTCATGAATAAATTTCATCATGCATAAACGTTAATAAAAAAAGAAAAAAAAGAATCTTTTTCAGGTAATCATAATTAAAATTAACCAGTTTCCGTCAGATACAACTGGTTCGTGATTCACTTTCACTTTAATATTTTTAATCCTTTAACTATTGTTGAAGGTTACACAGGATCGTGATTATTTTTAGAAATTTTTGCATATTCTATTAATAAAATTATCTTATTACCAATGAAATTATACACAGTTATAAGTTAATCGAAAAAAATTTCTTTCTTCAGGTTAAAAAAAAATTTTAAAACAAAAACGGGATACCTGTTGAGTCGTGTTAATTTAAAAGTAAAATATACAAACATGCATTTAACATATTATAATGAACTCGCGATAACATAGTATTGGAAAAAGTTAAATTGAAAAGAAACGAAAAGAATTTCTTCTATTATTTTATACTGAATTATAATTAAATTCTCTTCTTTTTTACCAATTACGTATTTATTATCGTAATAAACTTACAAAACAAAACAAAGAAATACATCGAAAAGGAGAAAGTGGAGGATATTTAAATGATCGTGACGAATAATTCGTAAAAAAATTCCAGGTATAAAATTCATTTATTTCTATTTCCTCCTTTTTCCAGTATCTCCATATTCAATAGCCATAAGTAGCTACCAACGTAACTTATATATATTTATCCTTGATGCGAGAGATCTGCAATCAGGATATGCGAGCAAGATTCTTTAAGAACATATATTCAGTTCATGGATTTCCTGTTTGAAATAATTCTCTTTTATCGAGATCATTCTCTTTTATCTTACTGCAATATTATATATATGTAATAATTTTCGATAATTTTAACTTTTCTAATTCATCATCACAGTCTTAATTATTAAACGATTAATTTTTCCAATAATTAAAAAAAAAAAATGCGAACCATTTTAAGAACAATTTCTTGATTCACTCTTTTACAATGACGTCAAGAGACATTCAAGGTCCCCTGTTCTTTTTTTCTTTAAACGTTTCCTATAACAAGTACATGTGCAGCAGAACGAGCGAATTAACAAAGGAAGAAAATTTATATATCCGTTTAAATTAAAACATAAATCTTAAACATCGATAAATAAATATTCTAAAAATTATCCATGAACATTCACCAATTCCATTTCCATTTAATTATTAAACAATTTATTAAATTGTAATGCTCGATTAATCCTCTCCAAATATACATCACGAAAATGCAAAAGTATCGATCGAAATATAGAATATAATCGTTGATTAATTTTCGAAAAAATTGACAAAGCAAAAAGAAAAGGAGAAGAAATATAAAAATAAGAAATTCGATGATGAATCGAGGCAAATAAAGTGGCAGCAGGTACGATACGTTCTTAAAATTTTGGCAAGGAGAGAGAGAGAGATAGACAGAAAAAGAGAGAGAGAAAGAGAAAGAGAGGCACGAGAGAAGGGATAAGAGGCACATACAGGTGAATACATGGGGGGAAGATGGGAACCGCGCGTTTCCCCCATTCCTATCAAATTTAAGCTCACGATCCCCTACTTCAATTACTTTCCTGTCAAACGTGGCGCAGCTGATCGCAACTCAGTGTAGTTTGATCCTCGGGAAGATGGTGTACCTGTCGCGATCGTTGCTATAGATGTCACAGTGTTATAAGTTGGAGATACTTCGCGCGTTTCACGTCGTCGAAACTCATTCCCAGCCACCAGATCGGATATCCGGTTTTCCTCCAAAGAGACGCGCCGCGACATTACCGGTCGAACTATCAGGATGAAGAAGGTATCTTGTTTCTTCTTTTTTTTTTCTTTTTTACTAATTAAAAAAATTTTATCCGCGACAATTTGAAAATTCATCTTTTTGTTTTATGATGAAGCTGAATGACGAAGGATGAATAAGACATTTTTAAGTAATTAAGATTTTTATTCAATGACAGATAATATGTTAATTTGCAATAATGGATGGATTATATTCTCTCGATGTAAGGAATGATGAAAAATTTTTGTCAAGTTTATCTTCTATCATTTTTATTAAACATTTATGGAAATTTTGATCAAATTTAATGATAATAATTTGAAACGAAAATATGATATAATTGCGAGCTTTTTTTAGAAAGAAGTAACAGTTGTTGTATATAATTGGATGAGGAAAATGTCAAAGTTTTACGTACGTTGTGAATCTTAATTAAGAACAACTTTGATTAATAGAGTTAACACAAAAAATGTTATTTATGAAGGTATTGAAAAAGAGGAAATAAAAATGTTATATAAAAATTCTTTTTTACAAAATCATATACGAGATTTTAATTAAAAGAAAATCAACATATAAATAAGACAAAATGATGAAAATAATAAATATGAGTAAGATAACGTGGGAAAATATTATAATATCCTCATTGTTGATTCGTTATGTTATTTTAAAATAATAATTAATTATTTATAACTTCAAAAAAGTTAATTTATTAAAAAATTATAATATTTCTATAATTCAAAATCTAGAAATTATATTCTTGTTTCAAAATTGAAGGATAATTTATTGTAAAAAAAATCCGTGATAATTAAATTCATCAACGTATCACTTTTTTTAACAAAAAAAGAACTTGATCTTCCACTTGATCTTGTGGATCAGTAGTCTATTTAATTGCTCCAGATCATCGATCGTCTTTTTAGATCGTTATTTAACTTTGTTCGTCAAAGCGATATTCCAACTTTAATTTCACGATGTTATCAATAATCTTATCGAATTTTGATAATTTTCATCGTGATTTTTCGAATCTCCATCCATCATTTCCCTTGATTTCTCGTTCCATTTTTAAATAAATCTCAAATAAAATATTTCAATTAAATTTAATTAAAAGATTTATTACAGTACGATAGACTGATATTTATAAAAAAAAAAAAAACCTTTAGCAGATTCGAGACAGAAACTTTTCATAACTCATGGTTTAGAGATGAACAAGATATAGTTGATGACGTAGTCATTTAAGAATTATTAAAAAAAAAAAGGATCGATTCAATTGGTTTTTCCTTTAGTCAAGTTCCTGGTAGTCAAGAACATTTCATTGATTAAAAATTTAATCGCTCAAATATAGCATATCTAATTAAATTTCGAATTTTTTTCTTTTATCGAGAAATATTTGAAAGTAATAATGATTCATTCGAATCGAATAATAAAGAAAAAATGAATTTCGTATAATTTTCTTTATTCAAAAGTATTTTATAAAAGAATAATATTTTTTATCACATCGGTATGAAGAATTAATAATTGTTGCATAAAAATCTCGAACGTAGCGTTATTAAATATCTACATAAAATTTTTTATCAAATGTTAAACGGGATTAATATGATTCTAGATAGTATTTCTATTCTAGTTGTGGCAATTGTTTGTTTACTGTTAGTTTAATTTCACAATAAAAACTGTGACTAAAAAGATATTGAATCAAGACTTCTGCCAATCAAATATCGATAAAAAGTAAGTTTCAGATAAAAATATTTTTGTAGATGTAAAAATTTCTCAATATCCTCGATATTTACGCTTCTTATTTAAACTTCTTATTTAATTGTAAAATATTACTAGAGGGGGAGAATAAATATGAAAGCAAAAAACACAATTGCTTTCGTGATGTTGTAATGTTACGCACAAAAAGATGTAAATGGATCGTGAAAGTTTTCTTTGTTACTTTCTTCTCTCTCTCTCTCTCTCGACGAAATTTCTTTTCCTTCTGCTAATAATCTTTCGCGATTAAATAATAATTGTGAAATCTCTTAACTCCGAAACGTTAAGCATATTTATAATTATATTTAACGTCAATTAACGTAATTAATCTTCCACTAGAAACTGGGTCACTAGATTTTTTTCGAGATGATGAGGACGATTTAAACGCGAGAATAATCTATGTCACGATTACATATATTTAAAAAAAAAGCAAACACAAAAAAATTAAGAAATATCAAATTTTATTTCAGAAAGTTGGATCAGACAGTAATATACACAGTAGAGAAAAATATATTATATATTTCGATCGCGTTGAAAAATATCGAAATTTAGAAAAGCAAAAACAAATTTTCTATTTTTTTAATTATTAATTTTACGAAATTCTCCCGCGTTCACTCTTGTGAACAGATCTTGAGCAATACTTAGGTTAGAAATCAGATCGCCATATTGGATTGCAATGGATTAAAATCCGCCGATCTTTCTATATATTTCATCAAGTTAAACAGACCATACATAACTCGTGCGCAATGATGGTATCGCGTGATTACATTATTTCGATTTATGTTTTCACGGATGCCTTGGAAACTATTTGAAATATCGCACGATGCGAAATGACAAATCATTTACAACGATGTTTCGAACGTACGTACGTACCGATGATTAAGCAGTGTACATATATCGGCAAGTATGCAGCTTCGATACAATTATGTTTATCGCTAATATCATGGTATCGCGTGGATACAATACTCGTGGTAACAATTATGAGAGTAATTATGCGATATACCGTGCACTCATTCTTTTTCGAAAATGAAAAAAAGAAAAAAATGAAATTTCTATTTGAATATCGTCTTTATAATAGTGACATATATATACGATAGGAATATTTATGAGATTATGAAGTGAATGAGTTTTGAGGAAAAGATTTATTTTATCAATACATTATAATATTATTAAAAATTTTCAAAGATAAGGTTAAATAAATGCGGGTAATAAGAATTTTAATTTAAAAAAAGATTGAGAATGAAATGACAAATTTAATAACATTAAACAAATGATATGTTCGCGATACGATGTTATTTTAATCTATGTATATCGAGTAATTTGTAACTTCTAACATTGCGTGTAGAGTTTCAATCTATGGAAAGTGTCCTTGAGAGGTAGCAAATAGGAATGCAAAGATTAGTTAGATTTCGTGTCATGGTTCTCTCTGGCTAAAGCCACTGAGGTAAAAGGCAATTTTGTTACGCTAAACATTTTTCACTGATGTAATGTAGAATGTTCTTCCAAAAATTTTAATTACAAATTTTTTAAAAATAATTATTATGAAAGAAACGTATATATAAACGTATATATATATATATATATATATATATATATATATATATATATATATATATATATATATATACACGCGTATACGTGAATGAATTTAAATATTGAGTAATTATTTGCATACTTTTTCTATGACATTTCCATTGCTATCCTCGCATATTGTAAATATTTGAAATATTCTTGCGCATAACTTTATTTTACATTATAACGAATTATATTATATACTCTCGATGAACTTATTATGCGTAACGAAAATGATATAAACATGTGACTAATTTATGAATCAAAGTTGTAATAACTTTTTCGTAGCAAGGACGACAAAACTCTGCCTTCATCGGGGACAATGGCCAGGAAACGACCGATTTTCAACATCCAACGACGAATGTTGACGAAAAGGTAAATTAATCATCCAAATGAAATTAACGATCCATGAAGGAGATCTAGAAGATTTTTTTATTCCAGTCATATCAGGATAAATCGAAATTCAACCTCGATTATGGGATCCAAGACGATCGCAAGTTACCACTTTCTTTGTCTCTCTCGGAGGAAACGGTAAATTTATCAAAATTTTTCGAAGAAGAAAAAAAAAAGGTAACTTCTTTTCTTTCCCTTTTTATTAACTTTTTCTCCCAATTTTGTTGCAGGTTGTCTCCGAAAACGAAGACAGGGCTACCTGGGGCAATGGATTAGAATTCTTGATGTCGTGCATAGCCATGTCCATAGGTCTTGGCAACGTTTGGCGATTTCCATTCACTGCCTACGAAAATGGCGGTGGAGTGTTTCTAATACCTTACATCATCGTTCTTTTTCTCGTTGGGAAACCGTTTTATTATCTTGAGATGATCATCGGTCAATTCTGTAGCAGATCTTCGGTGAAAATTTGGTCGGCAGGTATGATGCAATGCAAATTAAACGTGATATTCACGTATATAACGAATCCACGATCAATTTTTTACTATCGATATTTTATCAAATTTATTAACATTATTAACTGTTAAATTGAACGTTATTGTAATAATGATGATTGACTATAAATTGTTTTGAAAGAAGAGGGAAAAAATTGAGGAGAGTAAAGCTAATATTCGATTTATTACTATAACGAGTAACATTTCATTATATTTCTTAATATTACATGCATTCCTCAAATTTTCTCTTAATGACGAAAGATGACGCAAGGATTTCGAGCAGGAAGTTGCGAGATTGAGGACCGGTTTTCGCAACTTAAAGCAAACCGATGTATGTAACAGGTTTAAATTATAGTTTACGTCCCGTAAATCATTGTTGTTTTGACCCGAGTGTGTATAATGGGTCTAATAGTTTTCTATCCATAGTGTAGTTTAATCGGCAAAGAAAAGAATTTAATTCTCAAGTATCGAAAGAAGTAACAAGATAAATAAATATTCGCCAATTTCGTTAATTTAATTAATTGATTTAATAAGTCGTTTGTCTCAGCGCCTGGACTTCGAGGAGTTGGCTGGGCACAAATGTTCTCCACGATAGCCGTAGGAACTTATTACTGTTCCCTTATGTCCATAACTCTTTACTATCTCATTGGAAGTTTCCAATCTAAGCTTCCTTGGTCCACGTGTCTGAAAGAATGGGGAGATTCTTGCATCGATTCGGCGGGATCTTATAACATCAGCCAGAAAAACGGTACAGAGTTGATAACCTCCGCCGAGCTTTACTTTAGGTAAAAGTTTCTTTCTCTAGCATATTTTCCAAGATTATAATATTTAATTTTCGCGACATAATATAGTTGGAATGTTTCGAAGAAATCTCCAACAAATTTCTAAAATTATAAAATTCGAATTCACGCCAAAAATTAATATCAATCGAAAACTTTTTTGCGAATATTCTGCAATATCTCTTATCTGAAATAAGTATTCGAGATTAAAAGGATTCAGGACATTCAAATTTCCGCGACATAATTGTTGAAACAGTTGGAATGTTTCGAAAAAATTACGAAGAAATCCCCAACAAATCTCCAAAATTTAATTTAATAAAATTATAAAATTCACGCCAAAAATCAATCGAAAACTTTTTTGCGAATATTCTGCAATATCTCTTATCTGAAATAAGTATTTAAGATTAAAAGAGATTCAAGAATTGAAAAGCGTCAAAATTAAAATTAACACCGATGTTGATGAGTTACCTTTTTTTTTTCTTTTTTCTTTTTCCTAGAAAATCGGTATTGAAAGAAAAGCAGAGCATCGATGACGGCATCGGTTTGCCAGATTGGAAGCTGACGTTATGCCTGTTGCTCGCGTGGGGCTGCATATTCGCCGTGCTGGCACGTGGAATGAAGAGCTCAGGGAAAGCGTCCTATTTCCTCGCGATCTTTCCTTACATCATAATGATAAGTTTGTTGGTCAGAGCGGTAACCCTGGACGGTGCCGTAAACGGGATCATTTTCTTCATCAAACCCGACTGGGACAAGTTGTTCGATGCCCACGTGTGGTACGCGGCTGTTACGCAGTGTTTCTTTTCACTGTCCGTCTGCTTCGGTGGTGTCGTCATGTATTCCTCGTACAATAACTTCAGGCACAATATATACAGGTTACTTGGAATTATTCTTTAAAATAATAGAAAATAATATTTTTTTTTAATTTATGGAGAATGTTTATGCACAATCAAATATTTGAGTATAAAGTTAATGTTTAATATTTATTAGAATTTATATTATTATTGAATATGTTTAGTAAATAAATTGAGATTTATTCATTTTCAATTCAATTTCTTAATTTATAGATAGATTAATAAATTGATATGTAATATGATCTATGTACGTATATTTGATTAATTTTTTATCTTTTAATTTTTGAGACACGAGCGAGAATTTGCTGTGCAATTATATGAATATAAAATATTTATATTTATGAGATTTGATTCATTTTTTAAATGTTTTACATTTCGTGTCTTTTCTCTAGATTTATATTTTTTCATAAACATTCTAGTTAGATTTTAGGATGAGATTTGGGACTTAAGATTTTAGATTAGACATATATTATATTTTATATCATTTTGTTCCAGAGACGTCATAGTTGTGACCACGTTGGACACGTTCACCAGTTTAATGGCCGGTTTCACCATTTTTGGTATCCTTGGAAATTTAGCTCACGAACTGGGCACCGAGGACATCAGCAACGTTGTCCGCGGTGGAACCGGTCTTGCTTTCGTCTCTTATCCAGATGCTATTGCGAAGTTTACTGTACTACCGCAGGTAAGGAATCTAGTACGCGTTTAATTGCCTTGTAACCACTTCTACAATTTTTCTTATACGATAAAACGTGTGCTTTTGAAGAGGTAAGAGAATTTATTGAAGAAATCCATTGATTGATTTTTCGCAAATCATCTTTATTCGATTTCTATTATCGTAAAATATTTTATTAGAATACGTACGAAATTTAAAAGATAATTTATTTCAATTTGTTTCAAATAATTTATCATCTTTTTCCTTTAACTATTTTTATATTTAATTATTTTTAAAATAAAAATTTTAAATAATTCTTATTTATTTTATATCCTCTTCCATATTTATCTATTTATGTCTATTTTTCGTTCAATTTTCAGTTATTCTCCGTTCTCTTCTTCTTAATGCTGTACGTCCTCGGCATAGGAAGCGCCATCGCTCTTGCAGGTTCCCTCATCACGATTATCAGGGATCAGTTTCCAAATTTGAAACACATCTACGTCGTGCTCGGCACGGTTACCTTTGGATTTTGCGCTGGAATTATTTACTGCACACCTGTAAGTGAAAATAAAGTCATAAAGGAATAAATACAACGAAACATTTGTAATTAACGAATTTCCTTTTTTTTTTCATTTTAGGGTGGTCAATTCATGCTGGAATTGATCGATTACTATGCAGCATCTTTCGTGGTATTCATCCTGGCCACTCTAGAGATAACTGGTATCTTTTGGATTTATGGGTTAGAAAATTTCTTGGATGATGTGGAATACATGTTGAAGAGAAGGCCATCGGCCTATTGGAGGCTCTGTTGGGGCGTGATTACTCCACTTTTGCTGGCTGTGATCCTAGTTTATACCTTAATCAGTCTGACACCCTTGACGTACAGTGGTATCTCGTATCCTGACAGTGCACATGGTGTGTATTTATTTGTTCTACGTCACTAATCATTATTCTCGACTAATGGAAAATGATCTTTTTTAAATTTTAATAAAAAAAGATGGAATAATTAAATTAAAAAGTACTTTCAGTGATATTCTGGTAATTTACAGCTGCTGGATGGACCATTTGCGCATTTGGTATCCTACAAGTACCATTCTGGATGATCTACGCCATGATGTCCAAAAGAAATTTATCCTCGCTCGAGGTACGTTGCATTATTCCATTTTTTTTTGAAAGAAAAGAAGGGAAAAAAGAGACAAAGAATGACAAAATAATTTGTATTTAAACACCCACGATTGAAGAATAGTAATTCGATCGAAATTTCACAGATGATCAAGTCAGCCTTCGTACCATCCGCGGATTGGGGACCGAAAAACTCGAAAGAACTGGCCTCTTGGCGGGAATTCAAAGAGATGAGAAGAAAGATTCGAGAGAAACGACAATGTTCGAAATTGAAACAATTCGTTTACATAATATTCTGCTGGGAGGATAAATTGTGACTTCGTTTCGTTGTTTTATCGTGATTTATTCACGTTCGTTCGAGAATCCTTTTCGATTCTGAATCTTGCCGTCCTAGAAAATAATCATTCATCTACCTGCGTAGTATTTCTCGCCATAAATCACGTTCAATCTACGCAAAATTGCTAGACTGAAAAATTTATTACGTAAAAAAGGAAAGGAATAGACGAGTTTTGAGTCTTCCATACGTAGTTTAGGTTTAGTGATGGACCCATCAGTATTATTGGATATTTGATATTTTTTATTTATATTTTCTTAAGTGCTTTCTAAATGCTTTTTTTTTTTTAAATAATTTAATTGAAATAAGTACAACAGATAGTGGATTTAGAATGTCGAAACTAATGATAAATGTTTGTGAGTTACATTTTAATTTTCTCGATCCTTGATATCTACGTACAATTATTTTAAATAAAGTACAAGATCCAATGTTTGTTATTTTCGAATAATATTTTTTTTTTATACAAAATTTTGTACAAAACACAATATTACATATTTAGAAAAGGAAGAAACTGAAGGTTAAAATTATTCTCTTTAAGAAACACAATTTTATTTATATATCTATTAATAACAATAATCTATTAATGAATGTTAGAGCGTTTAGAATTTATTACTTATTGTTGAACAATAATCGTAATTTCATTTTTTTTTACTTTTGTAATGATAATAGTTGTTAATAGAACAGTTTTTACTTTAACCTTTGAAATTTTTTGAAATAATCCTTGATTATTACTACTCGTTTATTAAAATCCAATCATCGAAAAATTCTTCTCCTTCTTCTTCTTCTTCCTCTCCTTCTTCTTCCATTTCATCTTCCTCTTTCTCTCTCCATATGGCTTCTTCCTTCATTTTTTTTATTATAGCAATATAATTAATAATATAAAGTAATATTACTAATATAAAGTAGTATAATTAGCGAATAATTAATACAAGCTAATCGTTTTAATAACCATTGTAATCACCGATTTTTAAAAATATTTGTCGAACGATTTTTATAAAAATAAGAAGCATTGCACTCACTCGTAATCTTATTCTCTCCCTTTCAATCATCAAGTCCAGTTTAAATTCCTTTTCTCTTTTCTCCTTTTCCTCGCAGATCTGAAATTTATCGAAATTGAAATTACTCTTCAAATAATTATTTCGTTCGTCTCTTTAATTGTATTTATTTAAAATTTTTATTCATAAATAATAAATGAAAAGAGATCAAAAAAAAAAAGAAGAAGAAGAGGAAGAAGAATCATATCATATCTCGAAAATTTTAAAAGTATTTAACTTTATAATTTAACAGCCAATAACCGAGATATTCGACAGGATCGAAAGGTTTTTTCATAACGATCTCGCCAAGAGCTTGCGTCAAAGGTTTGCTGATCAGATATTTTAAATAAAGGCTGTCCGACGACAAATATTCGGCAGAAGAGGAAGCCAATGAATCGAGCGAGTCGGTGTCAAATTTTTCCATTTCCAATTCCCACAATTTTTTTAATTCCGCTAATTCGTCGTTATCGAAACCCATACCGCACAGAAGCCTAAACAAAATTTCTTTTTTCTCTCTCTCTCTCTTTATTTAAATATGATTCAATCGTTCGATTTTTCTGAATTCCAATACCGATTAATTCCTTTCACCTCTGAAATTCCTCATTGAAACCAATTTTTAAGAAAGTATTGATGAAACTCCGGCTCATCGATCTGTCCTGCAAAAATTTCTTGATCTCCTCTCTGGGTATTATTTTTTCTTCCGGTGTCTCTTGGCCGCAATGCGTGAACTCTTCTTCCTTCGATTTATAACAATGATGATCCATCTCGTTCCCTTCCAACATTTTCTCTATCTCTTTTTCACCAATCTCTAATTTTCTCAATACTTCCTTCGTTTCTTCGTCAATCTCATCGTACTTTTTCTCTTTTAACTTTTCCAAATCGGCATCGCTCAAACTGTACTTGTTGAAAATCTCTTTGAGCTAATTACGATCGAGTTATTAATCGTTACTTTACTCTTGTTTCTTTTTCGGTAAAGAAGTGTAAAGAATAATGATAATACCTCGCCAAGTTTCGACATTTTTTCTTCTTCATTTAATCTCGATCTGATGATCTCTCTTTCCAGAGGTTATGACTCTCTTTCACGACTGTTCGCAATTTCTCATAGCTAACTTCATTACGAATAAGAATTCGTTCGTTCTATGATCATCTGATCGATCCAATTTTCGAAGTTGTAAAATTGAAAGAATTACTTACAATTGCAAATTTTCTTCTTCTTCCTCTTTCCAAATTTTTAATCTTCCCAGTTTTCTATCTTTTCAACGAATATCATTATTTAACACTCGTAATACGATTTTCTTCGTTTAAAAAAATCTTTTCAAATTCAAATCGCGTTACATTTATGGCAAAAGGAAAAATGTGTATGGAATTGTTATCAAATTAGCCACACGATGGAAATATAATCTAAATCCTTGCATTATCACCAAGATTTCTCGAATTCATAAAATAGGATAAAATGGAATGAAACAAACTTTCCTCTGTGTAGTGAGCGATGCTGAAGCCGCGAGTTGCGAGATCGCGTTCCCATCTCACGATTTCCCTTTTTCATCGACGAATTTTATTCTTCGTTTTAAAATCAGTGAACAAGGAGAGAGAAATGAGTGATAGTTATAGGAAGATATTGATCGTTAAAATTTGGAATTGTGAATTCATTAGTCGGAGAATGGTGAAAAATTGATATTGAAAAATATACCATGAAACAGAACAAAAATTGATAACGGAATTAATCATAAAATTGTCTAACTAAAAATTATGAGATCAATATTTATCGAAGAAAGAATTGATATTAAAGAATTAGTGGAGGAAAAGTTCGTATCAAAAATTGATGGTAAGATTTTAAAAAATTAGAAATAATAAATAATACTCAAAAGTTATATATTGCAAAAGATAATCGCACGTTTTATTTGAATATTAAAATTTACTTTATCTTGTTTGTTCTTTCAACTCATCGCAAGAGTGCGAAAAGTCATAAATTGCTTTTGTGCATTTTTTTTTTTTTTTTTTTTTAAATATCTGTGACAATGAGATTTCACTAGCGCGATAACGAGTGTAAGATATTAAAAAGCTTAAAATGTAATTCGTTTGATATCTATCGTCGATGGTAGGAGTGATACGATGGCACACGTTTCCTGCCACACATTCACAATATTTCGCGTGGCTTTGTTTCGCGAATTCTCAACCTCTGATCTATCTTTCTAAACTTTTGTGATTATCCGCTCAATTTAAGAAGATATCTTCTTTTTTTATTTCTACAATAATTTGTGGAACAAATTTTTTTGTAGGAAAATATAAAATATAAGGAATATAAAGAATACGAAGGAATTCTTTTACATAATGGCAGAGGTTATCAAAGTGTTCCTGTATAGAGAAATATATAAAAAGTGTATAAAAACATGTGGAAGATATTTTTTTTTATAAAATTTACAAACTTCTTCCTTTTCCAGAATGACAGATGCCATCAGAATCCAACGTTCACCATGGATGAAACGGATGATAAGAAATCGTGCGAGGAGTCGAGATGTGTGGAAATCGGAAGAGAAATTAAGGAAAGAAGCAAATGGAATAATGAAATTGAGTTCTTGATGTCCTGCATCGCTATATCGATCGGTTTTGGCAATATTTGGAGATTTCCTTTCACCGCCTACGAAAATGGCGGTGGTGTCTTCTTGATACCCTACATCATCGTCCTTTTCCTCGTTGGTAAACCAATTTATTACATGGAAATTATTCTGGGACAATTTTCCTCATCCTCGTCAATTAACGTCTGGAACGTATCCCCGGGATTCAGTGGTAATTGAATAATTTTATCGTTAATATAATTATTATATTTCTGATTGTTCGAGAAACGAAGATTCGAATTCGTATTATAATTCTAAGACGACGATATTGAAAAATTTCATCAGGAATTGGATGGTCCCAATTCTACTGCAACACGGCCCTGATGACGTATTACAGTTCATTAATGGCTCTGACGCTTTTCTTTCTTATCGCCTCGTTCTCGGCTGAATTGCCTTGGGCAAAGTGTAGAGAAGAATGGTTGGATTATTGCATCGATTCCAGTCACCAGATCGATAATAACACGAGCAATATTACCTCGTTTGTTCAATTGTTGAATGAGAAAGAGCGGAGAAGTTCGGCGGAGCTATACTTTTTGTAAGTTCCTCGATTTTCCTTACTCGAAACTATTTTAAACTGTAAAAAAAAATCGTAAATACAATTTTTTTAACAAATTTTTAAAAATACTTAAATATTATAAATATCTTTCTATCGTTTTATTTTTAATTTTAATTCTAGAATATCTTAAATATATTCACCATTTATTTTTTTTAAGATATAAAATAAATTATAGAAATAATATGTATCTTTGTATCTCAAATGTTACATCGAATTCGATTTTATTTATTTATACACGCGTTGAGAAGATGATCTAAAAAGAATTTCTCTCCATCAAAAAGTGAGTGAATTAAAAAATTGAATCGATTTGAATAAATAACTCGCAGAAAAGTGGTGCTCGAAGAGAAAGACAGCATAGAGGATGGAATCGGATTGCCAAGTTGGAAATTAACGCTCTGCCTTCTGGTCAGTTGGATCTCCGTCATCCTGATCACGTCCCAAGGTGTGAAAAGTTCGGGTAAAGCTTCCTACTTCCTCGCAATTTTCCCATACATCATCCTATTCAGCCTTCTGATCAGGGCGGTGACGCTGGATGGTGCTGCGACCGGAATACTGTTCTTCGTCACCCCGGAATGGTCGAAACTTTTCGAGCCGAGTGTTTGGTACGCGGCCGTCACGCAATGCTTCTTCTCCCTTTCCGTTTGTTTCGGCCCTATTCTCACCTACTCGTCCCACAATGACTTCAAACACAATCTATACAGGTGGATATAAGAAAAATTGTTGATGGATAAATCGTTAAATCGTCGATAAAAGGAAACGAAATTTTTGAAATGGGATTTTTTATGCGTTTCAGAGATGTGCTGATCGTAACTACTCTCGACACGTTGACGAGTTTCATAGCAGGTTGCACGATATTTGGAATTCTGGGAAATTTGGCGCACAAAATGGGAATTGAGGATATCAATAAAGTGGTGAAGTCTGGGGTTGGCCTTGCGTTCATCTCTTATCCGGACGCTATAGCGAAATTCAACGTCGTGCCACAAGTAAATAAGTGTGAACGATGGTAAATTTTGGAGAAATTTTTTAGAAAGAAATTTAATCTCTTGTTAGCTATTCGCAGTGCTGTTTTTCGTTATGATGTTCGTCCTCGGCGTGGGGAGTATCGTAGGAATGGTCTCTGGACTTGCACACTCTTTGAAGGAAAAGCTTCCAAATGTGCAGATGTGGAAAATCGTTCTCTGCATCTGTTCAATTTCGTTTGCTGTCAGCACGATCTACGTCACTCCTGTACGTGTAATTTAAATAATTATTATTATTGTTATACGTTAATTAATAAATATACTTGTACATTACAGGGTGGACAATTTTTATTGAGCTTGGTCGATTATTATGGCACATCGTTCGTAGTGTTCTTCCTGGCTTCTTTCGAGATCACTGCCATTATGTGGGTGTACGGTTTGTATTCTTCCTTATTTTATTATATATATATTTTTAGAATTAATTGTTACTTTTATAGCTTAAATCAATAATAAATCAAAATAGTCCAAGATTAAAGCAAACGTTTTATTTTTACAAACAGGTATAGAAAATTTCTTAAACGACGTGGAATTCATGCTGAGTAGGAGAACAGGCAGCTATTGGAGAATATGTTGGTTCCTTGTCACGCCTTTCATTTTGTTATTTATTTTCTTTTACACATTTGCTACCCTACAACCATTGACTTACGGAGAAAAAGAATATCCGATTTCAGCCCACGCGGCTGGCATAGTCGTATCTTGCTTGGGAATTTTTCAAATACCTTTTTGGATGATAGTGAAATTGTTAAAAAACAGAAGCTTGCCATTATCAAAGGTATATAATTTATATTTTTATTCCTTTTATTTAGGATTAATATTCGTATCGTTTAATTTTTTATTATCGATATTTAATATTTCACAACAATAATACTCGTTGTACAAACAATTTTCACTTTAGTTTGATTTCTTTTTCGTAGAATATAAGAAAGTGTTTTCTGCCAACCTCGGAATGGGGGCCAAAGGATACAGAGCACAGGAAGGATTGGCTTCGTTTCAAGGAGGAGAAAGAGAAGCAGAGAAGTCTCAGAAAGAAGCCAAGATGGATTCAATTGATACACATTTTGATCAATAAGAAGGAGACAAGGGATTAGAGACTGATAAAGAAATACTTTTGACATATCAGTGACGTATACAATGTAAAAAATAAATTTCACTTTTTCTGTGATATTATTATCATCATATTTCGCTACTTGCTTCGATTATTTTTTTTTTTAGATTTCGAGAATTATTGAAGCAAGATAAGAGCTTAATATTTATTTACAAAAGTCTTAATATATTTGTAATACTACCTTGCCTATAATAGTGTCATTGATCTCTCGACGATACGCGATCGATAACAGAAACGAAGAAACAAATTTCGAAATGGGAATTCAAAATCCTTCGATTCATTTCGTTAATACTGTAATTTTTTTTGTTCAATCCTCTCCAATCAACAATGCGATAATTCTCGACCTCTTCTTATTCAGATTCATCCTCGCCATCCTCTTCGAATCTTTGAACTCTTTCCATTCTTTGTACTTTACCGGATCTTTCGGTCCCCAATCGGAACTAGGCTTAAAAATCTGCGACAAGAAAAGAGAAATAAAAATATTTTATTTTTCTAATTCCATAAACGTTTCTCTTTTGTTTTTTTATACTTACATCCAAACAAGATTTTCCTTCGCTCTGTTTTAATTTGTTGACGATCATCCAGATGGGAAGTTGGATCACTCCTAATCCCAAAAGTATCCAACCAGACACTGAAAATATAATTTTTTTAAATTATATAGATTCTTCTTGAAAAATTTTGATAGAAATTTCCAAGCTCATATGAGAAAAATCATGCAAATTTTTAATTATTTATTTTTAGATTATTCCTTTGTTCTTATTGAACAAGGATTTTTCATTTCTTTTTCTTTTTTGAGATGGAATAGATAATTTATTCATGTAGAATTAATCGTACCGTAGGCAGAAGTTGGATAATATTCCCCATTGTACTTGATAGGTGAAAGATCAATGAGAAAGTAAATGAGGATCGAGAAGAGTGTCAACGGGGTTAAGAAGCACCAGCAGAATCTCCAATAAATCGAAGGTCTGCTGCCCACCATGAATTCAGTATCGTCCAAAAAATTATCGATTCCTGCGATATTAAAAATAATAATTAATTTCGTAATCATTCGAAAAAAATTAAAAAATAAAAATTTACCGTATATCCAAGAAATTGCGATAACCTCGAAGGAAGCAAGGAACACTATGATGAACGTTCCTCCAAAATAATCCACCAAGTTCAAGATGTATTGTCCACCCTGAAAAATTTACAAAAAAAAAGGAAAAACTAACAGAAATTATAATATATACGTGCATTTTCTTTTCTTTTTTTTTTTTTTTTCAATGAATTATTCATTTGGAACACTTACTCTCGTGCAATAAACTATTCCAATGAGGAAACCAGCGCAAGAAACGCCACCAGCAACTTTCCAATCTTGGAAACTGGGGAACCTATCCTTGATGACACTGCTAATGACCGCGGTGAAGGCCACAGTGGTGCCGATTCCCAGGACGAACAACATGAGGAAGAACAGCACGGCGAATAATTGAGGAACAACGGTGAATTTAGCTAACGCTTCCGGATAAGAGATGAAAGCTAATCCTGTACCGGCACGAACCACCGTCGAGATGTCGTTTCTACCAGTCTCGTGGGCCAGATTGCCCAGAATCCCAAAGATTGTCGTTCCCGCTATCAAACTGGTGGCTAGATCCATGGTTGTCACTAACGTGCAATCCCTGCAATTGCGATTTATTAAGATATTTTTTTCGAGATATCTAATTTATCGCAAGATAAATGAGATCTTAATGAACAAACTAGTTTTATTTATAATAAAATTTTCACACAAATTCCTCGCAAATGGAGCATTGGAAGAAGAAAAATTGTCGATGCTGTTAATTTTAATTTAATCGTTCAAAGAAAATCACAGGATGGCATAAATTTAATTAATAAAAGATTACCTCAATACGTTGTGGTCGAAACGATTGTAAGAGGAGTACATGATAACAGCGCCGAAGCAAACTCCAAGGGAGAAGAAGGATTGAGTGACAGCCGCGTACCAAACCGATGGATGGAAGATCTTCTCCCAAGTTGGTTTGAAAAGGAATATTATACCGTCCCCGGCTCCCTCCAGCGTCACTGCCCGGATCAAAAGAGCTATCATGATCGCGTATGGGAACAAAGCGAGGAAATAGGCCGCTTTCCCGCTGCTCTTCACGCCTTTGCTAAGCACTATGAAAATGAACAGCCAACTGACGAACAATGCGAGGACCAGTCTCCACGATGGATCCCCCAATCCTTCGTGTATTCCAGCCTCGTTGAGCACCACTTTGCTGATGGTGGGATTTAAAAAAATAACAAAGAGAATTTTTTTTTTTTTGTCGACTTTGATATTAAATCTTAAAATTTATTATATACTTGCCGGAAGTACAAATCGGCCGAGCTACTTTTGTTAAGATTTATCACTTCGTTGTTGACCGAACTGCTGTCGAAACAGATGTTTTTCCATTCTTCCCAGCAAAAGGCCCATGGAAGGACCGATTGAAAGCTAGCCAACAAGTAAAATATCGCCAACGCCATCAGGGAGCAATAATAAGTGACCACAGAGAAAACGGAAACGGTCACTCCGTACCCGATGCCTGAAAGAAAAAGACGAGAGGTATTGACAAATGTATTAACATATATAAAACAAATGTATCATTATGTGTTACTTGAAATTGTTATTTTATTTAGGCCACCCTGTATATATGTATTATAGATAGAATCGTAATAATTGAAATACCTCTGAAGGCGGGTGAGATGGACCAAACCTGTATGCAAGATCTGCTGCTAAATTGTCCTAATATCATCTCCATGTAATAAATCGGTTTTCCAATAATGAACAGTACGATAATGTATGGCACCAGGAATGCACCACCGCCGTTTTCGTAGGCAGTGTAAGGGAATCTCCATATATTTCCAAGACCGACCGAAAATGCCACGCAGGACATTAGAAACTCTACTTTGCTATCCCATTGAGCTCTCTTTAACGTTTCCTCCTCGATGACAATCGTTGACTGTGAGAAATGAAAGAATAATCAACTCGAAAACTTTTCTTAGCATAGAAAGAAATAAACAATAATATCATCTCAGGATCTTGATGAATAATAATAATAAAATATTCTCTATGAAAAAGTGAAAATTGAACGATACATTTTTCTAAAAATATTATTGGAATATTTTTAAGAATATTATTGTCAAGAAAAGAAAGAAATGAAAAAAGAAACTCACCCCATTTTCGATCGGTTTCTCGTTGTTCGATATCACAGAAAGTCTATAGGAGCCTTCCACGCCATCGTTGTTGTTGATAAAACTATTCTGCAACGTGAAATCTATATATTCGATTCATTTTTTTAAGCTACCATTTCATTCGTTTTGCTAACAATGGCAAATAAGCAGTGAAAAATTTCTCGTTTAACGTGTAGTTTTACGTAATCGCGTAGTAATTGCAGATGGAGTAATTACAGGCAGATAAAAGAAACACAAGGTAATAAAGGAAATTTTGAAGGAAAAGTCGTTTAATCTACGATTCAATGATAAGGGGAAATGTAAAATTTTACGAAAAAGTTTCTTTTTCTTTTTCCTCTCTTATTTCTTATCAAACAATTTTCTGAAATTACGGTAAGAAATTGTAGTAATAATAGGCAACTATCGATAAATTATCGATAATTTCGACAATTTTTTCATTATATTTTAATACGTTTCAAATTTAGATTAATGATGGATTGAAGATAAAGACCAAGATAAAGAAAAGTGTTTTAGTAATAAAATTTTACAACTGCAATTTAGATTAAGCTTGTTGCGAATATTACATGATATTTCGATCAACAATTTCCAAGATGCCATTTATATATTAATCTTTCTTCAATTTCGAAACAATAATTATCGTTTCAATCAAATTTCCATTTTAACGAAATATTCACGATCACACCGTGAAATGGTACAAATCGAACTTTTAATTGTAATTCATTTAACACATATCGTCATATCATATCTTCGATAATTTGCATCGATTTTACTCGATGATCACGATACGAAAAATTGCAACGAAATAATTGCAAACCTTTGTGCAATGCATAATAATCACTAATCACTTGTCCATCCGTCTACGTATCGTGAATCGTTGACCAGGGATCTAAAGCGCGATCTTTGCGTGGCAAGAGCGTTTAGAAGACTGAAGAGAATTGTACACTCGCATAAACGATTTATGCTATTAGAAATCTGGAAAATAACGCGTACTGCCATATTTTCCAAATCTAAATCTTTTCTCTTGGATATATATCTTCTTTCCTTATTATCTTTCAATCTCTTTCCTCTCTTTGCCGACATTTCTTTTCTTTCTAAAGTAGAAATCTTTTCTCTCTCTCTCTCTCTCTCTATTTCTCTGTCCTCCAAATTCCTTTCTCGATAATGCAGTACTTGGAATAACTCGAAGTGTCTTGGAATTATATGTAACTGTATAATAAATTTCGTAAATATGTACGAAATTTATATAAATAATCGAAGATTCTTCGAACGTGCAATAAGCAGAAGATGCTGGAGCAAGTAACTTTTCTACGATTTTCAATTTAGAAATCTGATATAGTGTTTGTAATGTATTAGTTATACATTAATTGCACGTAGATGTTTATACTTGTTCAAATAGGCAAGTTAATTATAAGATATAAGTCCATTCATCAATATGCAAATCGTCATCATCCTTATCGATACATCATTATTATACACGAAATTGATAATTTTGATATATACAGAACAATCAACATATATTATTGTTCAATAATAATTAGATGAAAATCAGTATTTTATAATTAAAGTCGTCTTATTTCGCAATTTAAAATTAAATAAGGAGATTAAAAAATTGTATTAGGAGCAATTGTATTTTAAAAAATTTAAGACGTTAAAAAAATTGACGGACAAGACAAAGACGTAAATATTTCCTGGGTTATCGGTTAGTAATAATAACAATCTCCTCGCAATATATCATGTGTTATTAAATATCATTCTAACAAAAGTACACGTCACATCTTCTGTTGAGAAAAATTGTAATAAAGTTTATATTAGCAATCCATCGCGAGTTATGCTTAATTTCAAAATTATATCCGATAAATCTTGGAGCACGTATTATAAGAGAATGCGCGAGATTATAATTAATTACTATGCTTCTATACATCGATTAGTTTTTATTGTGAAGGAATTCCAAAAGGAATTCTTCGTTACGTAACCTCATTATTCAATGTGGAAAAATGGGAAATAATTCGTGAGATTCATCATTTTAATGAACGTTTTGATGAATATGAATCATTTTTCTAATTACTTATGCTAATTGGATAATTATTCTCGAGTAAAACCGCTATTCAGATTAATATATAAGAAATTGGCTTTCGTTTCGAATCGATCGTTTAATCTTGTCAATAATTTATTTAGAAATCTAGCAGGTCTGAACTATATTTATCGAATCCATTATCTAAATTTTTTCATTTTTTAATAATCTCGGTAAACTTTTCATTCATCTCTATATTTTTCTGTATTTTTTTAGAGCAAATATTAATTTTCGAAAGGAATTTGGGAGAGGAATAAAGAGGAACATTAAATTAGACAGAAACACGTTTAGATTTAATCGATTTAATTTTATTTTAAGAAAGTCTTGACAAAACCCCCTCGATTTTGGAAATTCTTATAAGCAACGAATTCCTTCCACTCTGACCGAATATTAGGATCTCTAGGGCCCCATTTTTCTTCGCTGGGTCTGAACGCTGCTTTGACAGTCTGGAAAACAATTCAAAATTGAAGAAAGAAAGAAAAATTAAAATATATATATATATGAATCTTGTATTTTATTTGAACGTGTTAAAATTATATTACTCACTTCGATTATGGACGATGATCTCAACTGTATCATTTTCTGCAAAATGCAGCCAGCGATCACGAAGAGTGCCAAAGCTAGTAGGAACCATCCTATAACTAATTAAATATTCGAAGGTATTATAATGTTATACATGGTAAAAAGTGAAAATGAAATGGAAACACCAACCATAAGCGTAATCTGGAAATGGCATATTATCATAAGTAGGCGACTCATAAGTGACGACCGTGTAGATCAGAATAACGATCATTAATATGGGTGTAATAAAAGCCCAACACAATCTCCAATAAAACGACGGTCTTCCGCCTAACATGAACTCGACATCGTTGATAAAATTCGACAAACCGTAGATCCAGAACACTGTTATCATTTCCAAGACGCCGACGATGATTGCCACGAAGGTGCCTCCATAATAATCGACCAGAGTTACGAACCATTGCCCGCCCTAATTAAACGACACGATAAAAATTTAAAGTCGAGTTAAAATTCGTGAAAATTTATAAGGGAAATAAAAATTTAGAAGAATCGAAAATTGAAAATATTTGGATATCCTTGAATTTTATTTTTAATACTCACGGGTGTAACGTAGACGAGGCTAACGAGAAATCCAAAAAAGGAAACAATGAAGACCAGCTGCCAGTGTTTCGTATTCGGGAAATGATCGCAAAGGATGCAAAAAATGGCGCCGCAAAGAGCGACAGCGCTTCCAACGCCGAGCACGAACATCATGATGAAGAAAAGGACGGCGAAAAGTTGTGGAACAAAATTGAACTGGGACAACGCTTCCGGATAAGAGATGAAAGCCAGCCCTGTACCACCACGAACCACCTTTGATATATCCGCGTTACCCAACTCGTGGGCCAGATTCCCGAGAATCCCAAAAATCGTACATCCTGCTATCAGACTGGTGAAAGTGTCCAGAGTGGTCACTATCAGTACGTCCCTGCGAATGAAAAAAATTCTGAATTAAATAGAATTTAACGGGTAAATGCATTTTTCTTTCGAAAAGTAAATTTTTTTTTAATTCTCTTGAAAATTTGAATAAATATAACAACAATGTCCATTTATCAGAATAGAATGTATAATAATTATTAGAATAATTAATACATAATTTACATAATTTATTAAACATCATCGTATCGATTATCCAAACTACGATTTTTTTATAAATAATTTATAGTATTCAATTGCAATTTGAATGAAAGAGAAAAGAAAAAAAAAGAGAAATCTCACCTGCTAACACCGTGTTGGAAATTGTTGTAGGACGAGTAGGTAAGGATGGGGCCGAAGCAAACGGAAAGGGAGAAGAAGCACTGGGTGATGGCGGCGTACCAAACATTCGGTTGCCATAGTTTGTCCCAATCGGGCGTGACGAGGAAAAGAATTCCGTTCACTGCTCCTTCGAGGGTCACCGATCTGATCAATAAACCTGTCATGATAACGTATGGAAATATGGCGAGAAAGTACACAGCTTTCCCTGTACTTTTTATTCCTCGGCACAGAACGCAAAAGATCGTTGCCCAACTTACGAAGAGGCAGATCGTGAGCTGCCAAGAGGGTGTTCCAATTCCATTTTCGATGGACTCGTACTCGTTCAGGACGATCTTTCTGAAAATTTAATCACGGAATGTGTTTTTAAAGGAAGTTTAAATAAAAAGAATGGAATTGTTTTATCATCGTGAAATTGAAATTTTGCCATTTCTTTAATAAATAGAGATGGAATGTTTAAATGATTGTTGCTGAGAAAAAATATGAAACGAAAGACAATGTTGAAGAGGTTATTATTAATTTAGAATATGGAATATGGATCGATGATTAGAAGATAAAATATCAACATACCTAAAATACAGTTCTGCAGAGCTACGAAAGGTGTCGTTATAAATAGTCAATAAACTGGCACTCCTATTCAAGTTGTTATCCTTCGAAACCGTATCGACGCAATAATCCTTCCATTCTTCTCGACAGTAAGACCAAGGTAACTCGGATTGAAAACTGGCCACGAGATAATAAAGAGTTAAACCCATTAAGGAGCAATAGTAGGTAACAACGCAAAATGCCGCGAATGCTTGACCGTATCCCAAACCTAAAATTTGTAAAAATTAAAACGTCTAATCCTTTATCGGGAGGAAACGTTTTTAAAAATTATTCAAACCTTAAACAAGTCGTGAAATTTCATCTCAAACAAATGTTATTTTATGTACAATCTCCTCTGATAATAATTTTTAAGGATCAAAAGTAATTTTTTAAAATAATCTTTTTCAAAATCTGATTAGATTAGAGGAAGAATTGTTTTAAAAATTATTATAAGTTTTGGAAATTCTGTTGGCCAATCAATCACCTTTCATGGCTGGTACCATGCCCCACGTCTTCGCGCATGATCTGTTGGTAAATTGGCCGAGAAGAGCTTCCAAAAAATAAAAAGGTTTGCCGACGAATATCAAAACGATAATGTAAGGTATTAGGAAAGCGCCTCCTCCGTTTTCATAGGCGGTGAACGGAAATCTCCACACGTTGCCAAGGCCTACGGAAGTAGCGATGCACGCCATTAAAAATTGTAATCCTCCACCCCATTCCGCCCTCTAAAACACGACGTTTCGAAATAAAAATAAAGAAAAAGAGAATGAGAAGAAGAAGTAAGATAGGAAAAAAGATAATTTACTCGGATCTTTGTATCTTTCAGATAATCTGACAAGATAAATAGAATGTTAAAAATGAGTGTGTAAAAGCACGTGTTGAAGATAATAAGTATTTCATTGCATTGATAACAAAAATAAATTCAGATGATACACTAATTAGTTTGAACAAATGATAATGAACAACAGCCAACAAGAAGAATACGTAAGGCGATTAAAAAAGAAGATTTTGTTTAATAATAATATAATTAAGAAGAAAGAAACAAAAATTGTAAAGAACGTGTAGAATGATAAACTAAGTGAAATAAGTAAGAAATAAGGAATGATTCTAAATAATATTGAAAAATGAATATGGAAATAATATGGAAATTCATTATAATTGTTGATATTTCATACGGTAATGGAAGATAAATAATAAACAGTTTTTTCTTAATCGCAAAAAATAAAGAAACCTTGAATAGAAATCTCAATGTGTAATGCAAATATTAACTTTGACTTGTTTTACAATTTTCACTTTTTGTTTAAAATTAGCACAATATGGTAATACTATCCATATAATACAAAGATAAATTTAATACATATATCTTTATTTAAAGTAAACAAACGAAATTCCTATATGTGGAAAAAAAAGAAATATGAAATTAAAATGTTTGAAAATGATGGCCAAAGAATACACAATGGAATAAACCAAAATTTTTTTAAATATCTCCTATTAAGACTATCTTAATTATTTTACACGATTAATTTTTAACAATTTTACTCTTCTGCAAGAAATTGAAGAAAGAAAAACACATACGGAGGGAATATCTTTCGCATCTTCTTCTTTCGTTTTCTGATTATTTCCTCTTTGTCCCGAAAGAATATTTTCCATCTGGAAAACCTCGTTCGTGTAACCATTTTGCTTCTGTAAATACATTCCGTTTGTTAACTTCGTTTTTCCAAATTGGATTCATCTTATTATTAAAAGAAAAAAAAAGAATCTCTTACGTAAACACCGTTCTCGATTTTCTCCATGATACTCTGATACTCTCTCTGAAATTGTCAAATTTATTCTTTATCTCGAGAGATTTTCCAAATCTCCAACAATCTCGTCAGATAATTCTTCCAGCGATTTATTTATCATTCTTCGTGCAAAAAATCATAGCTCGGAAGAATAGAAATTGTTATCGTAAAATTTTTCATGCCTTTTCTTCCTTCCTTTCTCGCTGCTTGTTGCTTTAACGAAACCACGATAACGTCATTTCGATCCGTTAAAAAACACTGGCACAATTTTTATAAATCATCCTAAACACACTTTTTCACAGAGGGAAAAATAAATTCACTTCACTTCATTTCCAATGGAAAAAAATTGCGAGAATAAAACATCCGAAAGAGTTAATAATTTAATCGAAAAAAGAATAGATTACTTTTTTTTTATATATATTATCGACGATTTCTATTAAACCAGCCATTATTTTTTATTAACCCTTTCATCGAAGCTGACGAAGATTAAAATGTTAAATTTCTTCTAGAGTAAACGATCAATTCAAAATATATTAAGTAGATGGAAATTTAAAAAATTTTAAAATAATCATGTTCAAATAATAATTGATTTACAAAGTTTTTCTACAAAAAAAAAAGGAATAAATTTAGAAAAATTAACAGCTTACTATCGAAAGGATTAAAGAAGAAGGTAAGATGCCTTCCAACTGATTTTGTATTAGCAAGATACTGCAACGAATGACTCGCGCGAAATAATACTGAGTTGTAACACGAGCGTCGATTAGATACGATCGACGCAAACGTTCTCTTTCGTACACCTAAAACTTCATCTCATCGTCAGTCCTGTCGAGGTATTACCTTCATAATACTGGCGCACGTGTTGCATCTCATAAGAGATATTTCAGATATTTCACAGTTCGTAAGAATTGATGATTTCCGTAATGTTTGAATGAAACTGTAAGTATATATTCTGGAAAAGAAAAATCAAAGAGATCACAATGTTGACTTTTCTTCGAATTTTCTTTTTTATTCCCTCTAATATTTATCAATAGTTTGTTAAGCTTTTCGATTTCCTCTTTTTGACAGGATGACGAGTTACTTTCCAAGATGAAAATTTTCAAAGACTAAAATTTTAGGTTTGAGTAAATAGTTGGAAAAATTTTAATTGCTTGAATTTCTTAGGTTATTTCGTGCGATGATAATTGAGAAGAAATATACGTTTGAATTAAAATTTTCCATATATTTATAATTCTTAGAAATAAATTAAAAATCCTTTTTTATTTCTTTGATAAAATTTTTATCATTAAAAAAAAATAAAAGGTAATTTCTTGAAATAAATAATTGTTCGATATAATTAATTTATTTAGTGTACAGATACCAAAGATATTTACTTAGAAATAAACGAAAGAAGAAAAAAATGAGGTCTTCTGAGATAAGGTAATTTTCTTTTTTTTTTTTTTTTTTAACTAAATCCTTTTTTATTTCTTTGATAAAATTTTTATCGTTAAAAAAAATAAAAGGTAATTTCTTGAAATAAATTGTAATTGTTCGATATAATTAATTTATAGTGTACAGATACCAAAGATATTTACTTAGAAATAAACAAAAGAAGAAAAAAATGAGGTCTTCTGAGATAAGGTAATTTTCTTTTTTTTTTTTTTTTTTTCTTAACTACATTTTAACAACAGATTCGACAAAACTTCTGTCGGAAACTTGTTAAATAACGTTACGCTTTATCGATAAGTTTTATTGATCTGATATCACGGTTCGTAATGAATTCAGGACAATAAAACCAAGTAATCCAACGATCATTCGTAAAACGTGTATAAGCTTCAAAGCTTCGCTCGACGATAAAGAATTGTAATCAACGTGTTCTCCTTTATCAGCTTGGATGAGAATAAAAAATTGTAAAAACATAAAAATCGCGCGTATTACTTTCGTAGATGCGATGCGATACGATGACACATTTTGAAGAAAAGATAGATACAGAAAAAAAGATAGAAAAAAAAAAAAAGAAACGAAAAGGTGAAACGAAGTGATGAATATTTCTTCTTAAAAATTTCGATCGAGAATAAAAAAGAAAAAAAGAAAGGAAATTTCGTATAGATGTTAAAATTATGATGATGATAGAAATCTTTTCTCTTTTTTTTTTTTCATTGTAAACGCTTCGTAAAATATGTAAACGCAAGATGAAAATTGACATTTTGAATTATCGGGAAATAACGAGATATATTTTTCCGAGTAAAGAATGATTCAATTCTTTCGAAATCATATCGATTTCTCGTGACTTTATTCATGAATTTCACACGTGAATATAAAAAAATTCCGTTGGAAAATTTTTTATAAATGAATCATTCGATATTAATTGGGTATTTGAAAATAATACAAAATATTTTATTAAAACGGAAATAAATCAAATTGGATACAAAAGATAACTCACCGAGTTTTAAGTTAAAACTTTTTTCGATCTATATATATTCATATATTCACGTGTAGAAATAGAAATGGAGCTTAAGAAGAGGAACGCGAATAACAAATGACAATGTAATTTCGATATAGGTGGAAATCTTTTGTCAAATTCTGGGCAGTCGATAGAGCAACAAGATGGTCTGACAAATTTCCACTTCCATCCACGAGAAACAAGTCGCCGTTTAATCGAATTCGTAATGATTATTCAGTGGCGATCGATGATGGATAATTTGAGCGACATTTACTATCTCGTGCGGCTCATCATCCGCCAAGTTTCTATATACTTACGGGTACGGATTGCGTGATTAACCTTCTCGCATAATGAAGTTCACATGTCAATTTATATACGATGATAAAATTGAATTAAAGAAGGTAGCATTCGAAAAAAAAAAAAAAGAATTCCCATTATTTCATCTTAAAATCTATCTTTTCGTTATATTTCATTATATCTATCTAACACGATTTATCTGTTAACGTAATGATTATTCTTATTTTCGTTCTTTTTCTTTTTTCTTTCTTTTTTAGGATTTGATTTTGTACAAGTTCTTCTGGATAGCGACGAACAATGAAAATTTCGACAATTCGGATTCGAAACTTCGTAGTATAACATTAAGGAACGTTACCACGGATATCGTAGCCTTCTCCGTCATCTGCATTATCCTTTTTCTACTCGTAATCCTCGCGTCGAAGTGCGAGAAGGACGAAGTGCGAAACGTTTTCGAATCTGCGGGAATAGAAACGTTAGTTTATGCGATGGAAATTTTAATTTAAAACCTATCTGATTGATCGAACAACCAGAATAAGAATTATTCGATCGATCAAGTTAACAAAAACTGGCCAATTTTTATCAAATTGATGGAAATAGTAACAGATTTTCAAAACTGAAATTTTTTCCCCTAAACGATCATTCGCAGAATCACGGTGGAACATCCGGAAGATCAATTCTGCGTCTCGAACGTAACTTCCAGCTCGACAAATTGCGTTCACGCATGCGGTGATTCCATTTTCTCCCGTGGACGGATACAAAACAGGAATTACTCCGACGAAGATATATCCAGAGTTCGTTCGTCCAGCAAGAAAAGGAGCGCGATCCCGAAGAAATCGATTTTCGGCTTGAACGTGGCCCAACCGCAGAATTCTCAAAGCACCCAAACCACCGACAAAATATTCTACAAGAACAACCAAAAATGGTTGATAAGACGGACAAGGAGCGGCCATATCTACGGGAAATATCCAATATAGGGGAAACCGCGTCCATCCTTTTTTTTGATATTTTTATTTATTTATTGAATCCATTTTCCAGAAGGCGAAGAAAAGGAAAAAAGAAAAAGAGAAAAAAGAAGATGTAAAAAAAAAACATTCCACGTGAAAATTTTCATCGAAATGAAAACAGAACTAGTCATAAAGATAGGGGTTAGAGTGATGTTATTGTTACTGATTCTCTGGTTTAACATTCCAGACAATTATCAATAGTTTTATTATTATCAAAGGTAATGAATCGCAGGTAATGAATCATTTTTTTTCAAGGAAGGGGTTTGTCAAGCAATACGATTAAACAATCGTGGATCTAAAGGCATCTGAATTGTCATCTGGAATTTGTTATTTGTGCTTTTTCTCTCTTTCTCTCTCTCTCTCTCTCTCTCTTTCTCTCTCTCTTCTTTTTTCTTTTTTTCTTTTCTTTTTTTTTTTAGTTTATTTAAGCTACGTTCTTTAATGATATATTTCATTGAGATATCGTTTTTTAGAGAGAAGAATATTTTTAGAATGATTTTATTTTGAGTTCACGTTGATATTGTCTAAGAATATAAATTTTTAACACTTTTTTTTTTTTTTTTTTTACTTTAACGAAGCAATTTTTTGCTTCGTCTTTTTTCCTTTTTTATAAATATTATGATTATATATACGAATTTTATATATTTCATGAAATTTTATTTACAATTATTAAGATTCTATTACTTCGTCGTATTATTTGTTATTTATTGTATAACGTGATGTTTTTATAGTGTTTGTCATATAAATAAATATCGTTGATTTCAATATTTGGTAGAGTCATTTTATCAAAAATAAAATATTAATTTTTTATCACATGTGTGATAAAATATTTGTATCAATGTGTTATCGACGAAGAAATAAAATTATATCGAGTAAATAAAAAAATGATCAACTTATTAAGTTTTTTATATGAAGAGCCATAAAAACTAATGATTTATAATTTTAATTCTTTTGTCTCTAAGAGATATCAATGGCATTTCGATAATCTGTAAATCTATGGATTATCCCTTTTTCCAGGAACGAAAAAAAATGGATATAAATTACCAGAAACAATGAATCATGTCACACTTTAAAAAATATATAAATTTTTAAAAAATTTTTAACAATTCAATGACAGACTTTGACATCGAATCATCTCTGATATGAATTAATTCAAAATAATAAAAATATCTGTTATCAAATTATAATATTATGATATTTATGATAAAAATGTTATTTTTTTTTTACAAATAGAAAAATTAGTACTAAAAAAATTAATTATTTAAAATTAATTACTAATTTTATAAGTATCTTAATAAATAATTTTATTTGAATATCAATATTTTTAAAATGTACGTCGAAAAAATAATGAAGCATGCGCTCATCGATCCACGACGAAACCATAGTAACATAGCTGAGACACAAAGATCAAAACAATCGAGAAAAGAAGCGTATCGTTTTCTACCGACGATTTGCGTAATTATTTCCTCGTAAAATCGTCAGAAATAATTCAAGGAAAACGGATGTTCATCGTTGAACAATGGATATTAGAGACAGCAGTGATGAGGAAGAGATACGTAATATTTCCTCGTTCACGAAATTTGACGAGAGTATCGATGTACAAAATGCCGAAGAGATACAGAGCCCAGTGATTCGTAGACCTTCCAGTTCGAGAAGATCCAGGCAATATCCGATTAACGAGGCCCGAAGTTCCATAGAGATAAATTCACCTCGTGAAAAATATAATTTTCGAAGGTAAATTAATCAATTTTGAGGAGAAATAATTTTGAGGAGATAGAATCAACGAAGAATGATTAATAAATTAAAATAAAAAATGGAAAATAATGGATAATCGTTTGATTACCAGATATTCCGATAATGATAATAACTTTGGGAAGGCCATGGGAATTCACAGTGATCCGTCAGACAGCGAGGAGAGTGATGATGATGATATCCAAGGAACGATAAACGCTCAACAGATTGAACTTTACAATCCTAAGGATTTCGAGGATTTAAAAGTCTCTACAGAGGTGAAAGAATTATTTCAAAATATAATGAGGTACACGTTTTCTTCATCCCCTTATCTTTTGAATATACTATTTATTAATATAATTTTTATAATTTCCTTTTTATAATTTACATGTACAAGGATATATTAATTAAAATGCACAATTCTTTTTATTCTTAACGATTTTTTTATTATATCTTTATAAGTATCTTTATCGTTTTATCAGATACACGCCACAAAAGATAGAGCTGAATTATAAGCTCATACCATTTATTCCCGATTATATACCAGCCGTGGGTGATATAGACGCCTTCATAAAAATCCCACGACCAGATGGTATAGAGGATAAAATCGGTTTAATAGTTTTGGACGAGCCCTGTACCAATCAATCCGACCCAGCTGTTCTTCATCTTCAATTGCGTAGCCATTTACGAAGCGCTGGTGTGGCAAGGCAAACAGTGATTAAAAGAATCGAAGACGCCGAGAAAAACGGGAAATCGATCGAGAAGTGGATAGAGGATATAGATCAGCTTCACAGAAGCAAACATCCGCCCGCCGTTCATTTAACCAAGCCTATGCCAGAGATCGACTCGTTACTTCAACAATGGCCACCGGAAGTCGAAGAGAAGCTTAACGAAGCCGAATTGGACTTTACGGAGTTGGATTGCGAATTACCAGAACTCGTCGATATTGTTTGCAATCTTCTAGATATTCCATCCGAGGAAGATTCGAGATTAGAGTCGTTGCACACACTCTTCATGCTTTATTTGGATGTTCGAAATGCTAGGGCTCAAAAATATTAAGTAGAAATAAAAATCATTTTATTAGAATATCAGAAGAAATATTAAAAAATATTGGAGAAATGTTAAAACATATTTTTAAAAATATGAGAATGTTTATTGAAGATAAATGATCTTGCATGCAGAAAGATATTTTTTCCAGAAAGAAAGATTGTAATTAATTACACTTTCTTATTCTTATAGAAATAAGAAATAATAATTATTCTAAATAGATTGCTTAATAGCGATCTAATTGTTATTTTGATTTTACAAAATAATGTAATAATTATATTAGAAGTGAAGGATATAATAAATATAAAAGATGAGTTTATTTTTTTATAATATAAATATTATAAAAAAAATTACATCCATTTACCATTTAGATAATATAATCAGAGACCAATAATTCTTATTAAATGAAACATAACATCAAAAAAAATATTCCAATCAGAATAATATAGATTATATAATACATAAGTAATATAAATTATATAATATCAAAAGAAAATATTTATAAAATTAATTCATTAAGTAAAAAAGAAATGTTTATCGTAAATATAAATTTAAAAAAAACAAAAATTTTTAATATCTCATTATTATTACCATTATCTTCATATATTCTAATTACTCATATGCATAATCATTTTTTTTTCATTTATAAAACAATACATTTTTTTTTACTTTTTTAATTTCAATAAAAAAAACTTTAATGTATTACACGTCATATTATTATATTATTCTACGATATTCTTGAACGCTTACGCATTTAGATATCAGAATAATCAAAATAATGATAATATATTTCCTGAATTGTTAATATTTCCTAATCGTTTTATTTTTTTATGAATTTTTTTTTTAAATCATAAAAATAAAAAAGAAAAAGAATTTTTCCATGTATAAAATGTATATAGTTCTTATTCCAATATTGATTGATTAAAAGAGAATTTCTCTATTTAATAACTAAAAGAATTTTTGAACAATAAAAATATATCATAAGTTGAGCACCACTTTCATTGAACGTGAATCATAGTATTATTAATCACGTGATTGTCAATATATATTTTCCTTTCCTTGTATGAGTTCAGTATGTGGTAACATTGAACCACACAAAGTAGTAGCTATGCTTGTAATCAATGACTTGATTTTTTTTTCTAATCTTTAAAATATGATCATAGTGGTAATGTTTAAAAAATGATGGATACTCCAACGCATATAAATGTATCAATAAACGACAGCATCGATGACAGTGTTGATAATTGTGCAAATGATTGTGAAAATGATAGAGAAAAATTATTAAAACCAAGAAATAATTTTGCATCATACTCGAATGAAGATGTTAATATTAGATTTCGAAAAGATGTAATAATTTAATAACAATTTATATATTATATTTTTAAAATTTTGTCCTTATGTTTTTTTTTTTTTTTTAATATAATAAAATAACCTAATATTTGTCTAATTAGTTATTTATTTTTTATAACATTGATAAGAAAAATTCTTTTATATAAAAATAAAATATATTAATTTAAAATAATTGTAATCATTTTTAATATTTTATTTTTTCATTTGTAATAAAATGTTATCAATAGGGTAATGTGTCATCACAAAGTATTGTGGACACAGTTTCTAATAATCTAAGAAGACTTAATACCGAAGAAATACTTCCTGGTGCTACCAATTTTTTATCAAGTAATTATGAGGTATATTGTTTTTTTTATAATTATATATTTTATTTATCTTATAATGTTTTTACTGATATATATTTATATTTATCTTTATATTTGGAAAACTTTCTGTATTCATTATAATTATTATGAATATCTTATCTTAAAACTAATTATGCATTAAAGAAATATTATGTATAATATATCATTATATTTTTATTTATTTTTTTTAGAGTTTGGATTATGATCCCTGTGAGAATCATCTTCTTCAAGATGAAGAAAGAAAAAAAGGTTACAAGTTTGTAGTTAAAAAGAATTTTGCTAGATGGTTTATTTTTTTATTAATAGGTATTTGTACAGCGCTTATAGCTAGTTTTGTAAATATTTCTATAGAAGAATTAACAAAGCTAAAGTATGGTCGTTTGAAATTTTGTATCCTTTATTTCTACTATAAACAAATAACAAATGAAAAAAAAAGAAATATAATTTCAATACTCCTTACAATGAATAATAGATATGGATCAATGTGTAGCAAGAAATTGTTTATGGTTACCATATTTATTATGGTTAGCTTTAAATTTTGCACCTGTTTTAATAGGTGCAATTTTAGTATCTTATGTGGAACCTGTTGCAGCAGGTAGTGGTATTCCTCAAGTGAAATGTTATTTAAATGGAATTAAAATACCTCGAGTTGTGCGTATTAAAACATTAGCAGTAAAAACTATAGGAGTAATTTGTACAGTAGTTGGAGGTTTAGCTGGTGGAAAAGTAAATATTTGTCATTATTATTTTTATATTATTTTTATTTTTTTCTTTTAAATAAAAAAAATATTTCAATATAAAACAAAATATCATTTTAGGAAGGACCTATGATACATTCTGGAGCTGTGATAGCAGCAGGAATATCACAAGGAAAAAGTACTACATTTAACAAAGATTTAAAGATATTTAAATATTTCAGAGAAGATCATGAAAAACGAGATTTTGTATCTGGAGGTGCAGCCTCTGGTGTATCTGCAGCATTTGGTGCACCAATTGGTAAGTGCTGATATAGTACATATGTAGTATAAATATTAATTATTCAATAAATAATAATTTAGGAGGAGTACTATTTAGTATCGAAGAAGGAACTAGTTTTTTTAATCAAAGTCTGACTTGGAGAACATTTTTTGCTAGTATGATCACAACATTTACGTTAAACATTATTCTTAGCACATATCATAGACGACCTGGTGACCTTTCTTATCCAGGCTTACTAAATCTTGGAAAATTTGAGACAATACCCTATCAGATTTATGAAATTCCTCTGTTCATGCTAATGGGAACAATTGGTGGACTTTTGGGTGCTTGTTGGAATCATTTAAATTATAAAATTACCTGTTTCCGTTTAAAATACATAAAAAAAAAATGGTTGAAAGTAATAGAAGCTCTCATAGTTGCTGCATTAAGTGCAACAATAGGATTTATCATGATCTATTGTCTGAAAGATTGTAAACCATTAGGACAGGATCCTACCAAATTTCCCATTCAAATGTATTGCAATGATGGAGAATATAGTGCTGTAGCAGCTTTGTGGTTTCAAACACCAGAAAGTAGTGTACGATCTTTATTTCATGATCCTAAAGGTATGTTAATAATATAAAAAAACATAGAATATATTCATTAAATTTTTTGTTTATAGGCTCTCACAATGATATCACTTTAGCTATTTTTGTTGTTCTCTATTTTCTTCTGGCTGTTGCTACTTTTGGTCTGTCCATGTCTAGTGGTTTGTTTATTCCATCCCTATTAATTGGCGCTGCTTGGGGTAGATTAATTGGATCAGGACTTTCAAGACTTTTTCCAAATTGCGTATGAAACAATCATAAAAATAAAAAATATAGTAATATAGTAATATTAATATTGTAGAAAAAATAACAATTATTGTCAATTATTGCAGGTTGTTTTAAATCCTGGAAAATATGCTTTATTAGGTGCAGCTGCTCAATTAGGAGGAGTAGTTAGAATGACGATAAGTTTAACCGCGATATTAATAGAAGCTACTCAAGGAATATCTTTTGGCTTGCCACTTATAATAGTTCTTATAATGGCTAAATGGGTTGGGGACTTTTTCAATGAGGTATGAAAATATCAATCTATATTATATATACATATAATTTAAGATATATATATTTATATATGTATAATTCCCTTATTTTACAGGGAATTTATGATATTCATACACAAATGGCTGGAATTCCTATATTACCATGGGAAGCCCCGCCATTATCAAATAATATTTATGCTAGTGAAATAATGAGTCATCCAATAGTAACACTAAAAACAGTAGAAAATGTAGGACATATAATAGAACTTCTGAAATGTGTAACATTTAATGGATTTCCCGTGGTTGATCCTCCTAGTAGTGATGAAGTAATGAATCCTATTGTTATATATATATACAAAAGATATATTATTTTTTTATATTTATACTAATTTTTTTTTCTAGATTGAAATACATTCATATGGACGATTTCGAGGACTAATTTTACGCTCTCAATTAATAGTGTTATTGCAAAACAAAATTTTTAATAAAAACCTAGATTATTGGGACAGATCATTAAGTATTAAAATATTCAGAAAAGAATATCCTAGATATCCAACAATCGATCAAGTAACTGTAACTGAAGAAGAGAAAACTTATACGATAGATTTAAGGCCTTTCATGAATCCTTCTCCTTATACAGTACAGCATGTTAGTATTTTTTTTTTTTTATTAGTTTCTTTTTCACATATTATTAAATAAAAAAAAATTATCTTTTTTTTTTAGTCTGCAACACTGCCACGAACATTTAGACTTTTTAGAGCTCTAGGTCTTCGACATTTACCAGTAATCAATGATACAAATGAGGTATTAACAAATTGCATTTTTTAAAATATTAATATTAAAATATTACATAAAAAAAATTGATTTCAAATTTTTTTTTTAGGTAATTGGGATTATTACAAGAAAGGATGTTGCCAGATTTAGGATATGGAAACATAGAGGAAATATGGGATTAGATGAACTTTTAATTACTGATAAAATTTAATTTTAATTTTTTTAGATACAAAATTTAATTTATGAAAAGAAAGCTTATAATGTATAATTATATGTATAAATATTGTTTTCTTATATATATAAGAAAAAAGATTTTTATATTCTTCAGCAAAGAAGAGGAAGACAAAAAAAAAACAAAATCAATTATATTAATTATTCACAAACAATTGCCAGCCTAACCATGACCATAATTTAAAAAATAAGAATACTGGCAGAATTACTAGCAATAAAAGAAAATAATATTCATATGATGGAATATACATTGGAAACAATAGCTTTTTATTATATACCTCTAGAGATTATAATTCACACGTTATAGAATAATTAAGGTCTTTTTACATAACCTGCAACAAGAAAAAATATTTTATAAAAATAAAGTATTTATTTATATTTATTTCTACTTTCTATTTTTATATTAATACTTTTTTAAAATAATTAATTACAATCTAAAAATTATATGAAATTAATTCATATATAAAAAATAAAAAAATAAAATATTTTAAATATATTTTTAGATAAAAAGAAAATATTAAAAAAACAATTTATCTTTAATTTAACTAATCATATTTCTTTAGATTTTAAGATAAATATATGCATTAATATATAAATATATGTATATATTTTGATACTATTTTTCAATTTCATAAGTTATTCTTAATTTAATAATAATTGTGTATATTAAAAAATTAATAATAAATATAAGAAAAAAGATTAATAAATATAAAAATTAATATCAATTAATTGCAAGCTATTTTGAAAATGTTTCACCTTGAGATAATAATACACAAGACAAAATGATACTATCTCTTTCTAATCTTCAATAAATCTAAGCATCACAATTTTTTCGTAAAATTATATTAGTAAAAAAATTAGTCAAATCTTACGTACAGTTATAGATTTTCTTCTCTTCAATATTCGTAATAATTAAAAATATTTAAAACTGTCAAATCAGTGAAACATATTGAAATGCAAATATCAATAATTAAGAAAATAATAAATATTTATAATTGAAATATACGTAATTAAAAAAGTATAATAATACTGTTTACGTCAGTTCGCCATTCCAATGATTGGATTCTAAATCATATATATTTTGCGCATGCGTGAACATAAACGTACATAACATAATAAAAAAGAGGTAAATTTAAATAATTTTAAGAATTTTTTTTAATATATATAATATAATCTAAATAATAAAAAATATTGCAATTAAAAAAAGGTCATAACACAAAATGAACAATTATAAGCAGAATAGAGATAAAACTTTGAAAATAAATAAATAAAATTTAATAAAAAAAAAAAAAAAAAAAATATACATAAATCTTTGATAAAACTAAAAGATATAGAAAAAGAAAGCTATAAATCGGAGATTTCATGATATGCAAAGAATGGCAAGATTCAAAACAAAAAAGAAAAAAGATTTAAAGGAAATGAAGACATAGAATTAAATAAAAAAAATATTACATTTAGATTATTAACTACATTGTCTCCATAATAAAAATTAAATAATTTAAATTCCATAATAAAAAATTAAAAAATTAAATACATATTCCTATGCAAAATTCATCAATTATTATATACTTAGTTTGTGAACAAAATAAATATTCTCAATTATTGTCAATTATTGAAGAATTTGTCAATTTTTGAAGGAAAGAATATTAAATTAATATATGCAGGTAGTAGAATTTCAGCAGAAAAATTAAAAATAAGTATTATAAAAGCTAGAATGCTTAATAAAAGAATATTTAATGGAAACAGGAATGAATTCACAATAGTAATTAACATGAATATAAGATTTTTAGCATAAATATAATTTATTTATTTGATTCTATTAAAATATATATTTTGTAAAATATTTTATTTTGTATAGATAAATATAGATTATAAAAGAATATCATCTACTGCTTGAATAATTACATCAGTTGTAAATGTTGTGTTTATAGATTTTTCTTCCACTGATAAATGATAAAACATAAAAAGAATTAAATTCACTCCTGAATAGTATATAAGTGCTATAGAATATACAAACATCAATAACAAAAAAAATTCATTGATGTAGTAACAATAATTCTCCATATAAGTGATAAATGTAATTAATATGATAAATATTATAAATACAAAAATAAAATTTAATGAAATAATTTTGTTATAAAAAAATCGTGTTATTTAAATAATTTACCTAAATTTATATATGAAAAAATACGAAAACAATAAAATTTAAAAATATTAAGAATTTTAGATATTAATTTTTTCATATGAATATCAATATTATGAATTATCATTGAATAATTTAAATTCTTTCACGAAAGTTTATTAAAAATATATCTTCCTGACGAGCTCATTGTAAGTCTCACCTTCTCGTCTGAAAGAACCGAAGAAAGCTCGTCAAAATTTTCTCATTTCTTGAAGAAACCGGTCTTTCAATGCGTCAAGAAAAATTACCGTGAGTTGAATATTTTGCAGAAAACAATCATATTATTGATGAAAAGGAAGAATAATAACACCATCAGTGGACACGATAAGAGGTCGAACATTCCAAGCATCTTTCTGATTCTCTGACAATGCCGTGTATTTTAAGACGCGGTCGGTTTGGTCAATTGTTTTGCGGTCTCTCAGGTCGTACACCTGTCCGTCGTGAAGTTGCAGACGGGAGTAGGAAGGGGTTATGGTCAATAAACGCAACCACGTCACACGCAGCCTATCGGCGACCCCGCTTGGCCCCTTAAAGTGGCTCCGAACGAAAATCTTACATGTCGGCCGATATTGCTTTTGTGCGTTTGTCTGCGGTATATCTTAAGAAAAATCGAAGTAATTTTTTCATGAACAATAACGACGGATGTGTTTTATCGCGAAGAAGATGCGATTATAAAATGGAATCAATCCACGACGCGGTTTAGCTTTACAACGGATTAATCGTGCGTTTCAGTGAACTGACCGAATTGCATTCGCCATTGTTGTGATTGGTGAACGTTCCAGAGAAGACGGCGTTCTTAGATTGACGCGCATGCGCATTACGTTCTACTTGACGACGCTCTTCTTTCGAATTTTGGGAGACACGCATACACAAAGCAACAAGGCACAGGTAGTCGACAGGACACGCACACTTACATACACGTATTTCGAAAACAGTATTAGCCATTCGATTTTTGCGCACGTGCTATGAAATTTTTTTAAGCTTGGTACCCGCGTCTTTTTAGACATCGAAAATTGAATTAATATTCATATTTATCGCTTTTTATAGTGAAGAAAGTCGTCATGGTATTTCTTAAGAGAGATCGTCAAATTGATAGTCTTTTATTACTGATGCAAATAAATTTTTAAACATTATTATTATTTATTTTAATTAGAATTTTCATTCGTTAAGTGCGATATTCTAAAATTTATTCATACTTCTTAAACAAACGATGAAAATTTTATTGTTTATTGTATTTTAAAAATATGTAAATGAACTATTTTTAACTTTAAAGATTTTTAGTGAAAATCTTTAATGAGAATTCTAACTAATTTTTTTATTGCAGGTAATTTCTAGAGTGAAAAATAATGAAAAAGTACTTTATATATGAAATGATATGTAAGAAAAATTAATAAGTACCAAGAAAGAAAACAAAGTTACGCTTAATTATTAACGTATGCACAAAGTATATTTTCTGAGAAGTTTGATATTTAAAATACATAAAAATGACAGTTTACATAGATGATTGTACCTATACTGTGCGTAATTGCATGTTATGCCTAAGGCTAAAAAAAAATCTTACCTTAAAAAGGTAAGAGAAATGCGAGAATATAGAAGACAAAAATTAAAATCAGAAACATTAGAAGAACGTACTATTAGATTATTTTCTGCTGCTGAAAGAATGAAGAACGCTAGGGCAAAGGAAACAGAAGAGCAGGCAGCAATAAGAAGAATGCAGGAAGCCCAGCGTATGGCTAGACATCGTGCTAAAAAGAAGCGTTGTTTAGATGAAAATTTAGCAAGAGAAATTTCAAAAATTGCTGAATTGTCTAAAATGCCAGATGCAGCAACAATAGCTCAAATGTCAGAAATGAATATGAATAAAATTTCTGCAGAATTGAAACAAATGATGGAAAGAGGGAAAGTACCAGAACATATAGTTCAAATGGCTCAACTTGCCGAGTTTAGTAAGATGACTGAATTAAACAAAATGTCTCAAGATATGGCTAAAAGATATGAAATGGAAAAAATGGCAGAATATGCTAAAACAACAGAATATATGAAAATGCAAGAAATTGCAAAAATGTCTGAAATTGCCAAAATGAATGAAATGGTAAAACTTTCAGAAATGGCTAAATATAATGATATTACAAAAATTAATGAAATTGCAAAAATGAATGAAATGATGAAAATGTCTCAAATGGCAAAAATTAATGAAGTTCAAAGAATGAACGAAATAGCAAAACTTAATGAGATGGTAAAAATGACAGAAATGGCTAAATATAATAATGACATAACAAAATTAAATGAAATTGCACAGATTAATGAAATGGCTAAAGAAATTGCCAAAATAAATGAAAAAACGAAAATGAATGAAATGATTAAAATGGCAAATATGCAGAATGATATTACAAAAATGCCTGAATATTCAAAAATGGCAGAAATGGCAAAATTAACTGAATTGGCTAAATTAAATGAAATAACAATAACAAAATTAAATGATCCACCACCACCACCAAAAGTACCACCACCAGAAATTCCTCGAATCCCTGAACCTGTGATTACTGTGCCAAATCCAAGAAATTTGCAAAATGTTCAAACTGTTCAAGTAGCACAGGCAAGCCCATCCAGTACAATAAACTTTCCCACTGTGCCTGGTCAAGGTAAATATGCTCAGTTACTGGTTATCATTGAAGAGCTTGGAAGAGACATTCGCCTTTCTTATGCTGGAAGTCGCAGTGCAGCTGAACGATTAAAAATGGGTATTCAACATGCAAGAATTCTTGTAAGGGAATGTCTATTGGAAACAGAACATAATGCACGGCAATGATCTGCCGATATACTTAGCAATTAGATTTTTAGTCGATTATTTTACAAAGTAATACTATGTACATTGTATGAGGTATAGCAGTATATTTTAAAGGGAGTGTCTTAGCATCCACAAAAATGTGCATATGTAACATTTATTATTTCATATTTTATACGATCTTACTAGTTTGTATATTTAATAAAAAAGTGTGAGCAGCTAGTCCTTTTAGACAATGGAAAAAATGAGAAAGTAATAGCTGTAAAACTTAATAATAGTTTCAATAACTAATAAAATGACTTAAAATATGCACTTTTGTGGATGCCTAAAGAAAATTAATCAATCAATAGCGCATAATATTGAATATAAATTAAATCAGAGAAAAATGATTCATTTTTCATTTTAGTTTTTTATTTTTATTAAAAAAAATGTAAAGATGACCATTTTCTATAGAAACATTATGAAGGAATTGTACCTTCTTATTAAGTTTTTAATTAACAAATGGAAAATATAATATTAGGCAGAGATGAATTTGTATACTAAAAAGCCTTTATTTATATTTTCTATAGAAAATTAATTGCATTTTTTGATTAAAACTATAGGTACCTAATAATTATCTACAGTATACTTGCAGAAAAAGAAATTGATCAAACAAAATGTACCTATGGAAAATATAATCCTTGAATATTACTGATTACAAAGTATGACTAAATAAAAAAAAGAAACAGTTTTATACGATATTGTGTATTAATTTTATACCCTTAAATCAAATACATCATATATTTGTATGTATTATTTTAAATTTGGCGCCAATATAATTTCTAACCTTCTTAGTTAAGAGCTGTTTAAATTTCGAAGACGTGCATATTGGTATATGGATAAGACGTGTGAGAAATAAATATTAATAGTTTTAAGAATTTGTAGAATATTACGCTTAATTTTTATTTGTACTTATTTATTTATTGCATAAAATTTTGCTAGTATATTTATTAAGGTAAGTTTTCTAAATAAAGATATATGTAATTATATATTTAATTTGAGGTTATGTTAGCGCTTTTCTTTAATAATCTTATTAAAATCTTTTCGCAAGGTATTTAGCTTTAAAAATTATGGTTTTTTAATGAAGTTATTATGTTTCTAATCGAAAATTTACATTTGAAATACAAATATTGTATTGAAATAATTTGTAATAATCATCTTATGACAATCATTTCTTCATAAATTATTTGTTAGGACATTTATTTAAAAAAAAAACAGTTAGAAGATGGAAGAAGAACGAGGAAATGTAGAAGTTTCAACAAAGATTACTGAGCCATTACTAAATGTACCAAACCCAAGAGCCCTTCAACAAACTGTTCCTTCTGTACCTGGTCAATCAAAATATATACAGTTACTTAATATTATAGAAGAACTTGGTCATGAAGTTCGACCTACCTATGCTGGCAGTCGTACTTCTATTGAAAAAATTAAGCGTGGTATTGTACATGCACGTATTTTAGTTAAAGAATGTTTACTTGAAACAGAAAAAAGTGCTCGTCAATAAGACAGAAATTCTATATATAATATAACTGACCAAATTTTGTAGAGGTATTTAATTATAACATAAAAAGACTTATATTTTTTGCTGCAAATAGTATTGCATTTATATATTAAAGAATGAAAGAATCAGAATAACAATTTATCTACCTCAAATATTGATTATATTAAATTTGCAAATTGTAATTACAAACAAAAATTATTAAACTAAGTAATAGTCATTAATTAAAAGTAATAATAGATTTTTTATGTTTTTTAAAAAATTATTTAAGAAACTATGCATTGTCATTATATATTTATTTTACATAATAAGAAATTATTTATTCAATTTTATTTTACCAAAGAAAGTACAATAAAACTAGACATTAGTGCCATAATTTATTAGTCATATAATTAATTTTATATGAATGAGTACAAAATATTTTATAAAAATTATTCTTTTATACTTATATGATTGTAATTATCAATTATTAAAATCAATTATCAAATGAGTGAATTTTATCAAACTTAAAAATGAAGAATATATATTAATTCTATTAATGATAATTTCAAACAAATTAAAATTTTTAATTAAATTATTGATAGTACAAATATATTTCTTAAATACGATGAATGCCAATAGAAACTGAAGTTAAAATTAAGTTATTAAGAACCAATGTAGTATTAAATCTTAATAATATATTTAGAATAAAATTTGTGTATAAATATATTGTGGTATATTTAAACAATTATATATTATGAAAATATTTAAAATGAAAAGAAAAGTTCCTATGATATGTAAATGATCTTTGCTCAGACATATATATATATATAAATGAATTTATTATATGTAAGAAACAATGATCATGTCTTGTTCCTAAAAATTAATTATGATATGATCTTAATGATAACAATACCATTGACCAAAAAGTACAAGTTGTATATGATCAGAAAATTTCTGTCAGTTTTTTAATATAAATGAATGTGAATCAAACAAATGTTTTTATAAATAATTAAAGTTTTTTAAGCTTTTATAATATTTAATGAAAACCAACTTCATATCAAATAACTTTGTATAATTGTTTTTTAATAAAAATATTGACATAATTGGTAATAGTATACAATGAATTAACTAATAAACATAATTGATAGCAGTATACAAATGTAATTGTACAAATTTAAAAATTCTAAATTTGTAATAACTTAAATATTGTATATCATAATTTTCATTAATTGTAATATTCACATAAATAAAGATCTTTATGTATTAAATTGCAGAATCCTATATTTCCTTCAAAATTATTTTAATTACTATATTTTAAAAATTTTAAATATAAATATAATTTCGTGTTACAGATTAAATGAAGAATATGTTTTGTACTTTGGATACTTTCGATACAGAGTTTTGCGCGGATTCAGTTGAATGGTGCCCAATAAATTTTTTCAAAGATATATTTGTTTGTGGAACATATCAATTAATAAATGATGAAAATTTAATATCTAATACTTCAATATTATCAAAACGTTTAGGAAGAATTTATTTATGTCAAGTTCTACAAAATGGAAATTTAAAATTATTACAAAAATTAGAAGTACCAGCCATATTGGATATGAAATGGGCACATGTTATATGTCAAAAGAAAATTTTACTTGGTATTTCAAATTCTTTAGGATACCTCCAAATTTATGAACTTAAAAATAATGATAAAAAAAAAAACTTAGAATTAATAATTCAAAAAAAAGTCTCGGATGAAGATGAAGTACTTGCATTATCTTTAGATTGGTGTACTGGAAAATTAACAAATAATAATGATTTTGGTACAAAAATCGTAGTTAGTGATTCAAAAGGTTTTATATCATTATTCGAAATAAATGAAAATGAACTTAATAAAATTAATTCATGGTCTGCACATGAATTTGAAGCATGGATTACAGCTTTCGATTATTGGAACATAAACGTGATATATAGTGGTATAAAAATAATTAAAATTGAAATTTACTAAAATAATAGATTATAAATATATATTATAATAATAATTATATTTAAGGTGGCGATGATTGTAAATTTCAACGTATTGACACGAGAATAAAAAATATTACCCTGTTAAATAAAGTTCATGGTGCTGGCGTTACAAGCATTCATAGCAATGCAACAAGAGAATTTTTATTAGCATCTGGAAGGTATTGTATCAAAATGATAACAAAACTTAAATTCAACAATGAAATCATAACTTTTAATAAAATTTTTATAATATTTTTAGTTATGATGAAATATTAAGATTATGGGACACAAGAAACTTTAAACAACCTATATCAAATGTCAAACTCGATGGTGGTATTTGGCGTTTAAAATGGGATCCCTTCGAACGAAAATATTTGTTTGCAGCTTGCATGTATGGCGGATTTAGAATAATCGATTGCGAAAATACAGTAACTTTATCTATTATTGGCGAATATAATGAGCATAAAAGTATAGCATATGGATGTGATTGGTCTTTCTTAAATAGTGAAGAAATATCAGAACAAATATTTAAAAGGAAAATTGAAAATGTATTTCTGACGAGCACTTGCTCTTTTTATGATCACATTTTAAAAGTATCGGCATTATATTTAAATCATGAATAAGGAGTTATAAAATAAGAGTTAATAAAAGAAAATAGATATTATATGAAATAGTAATTTTTATTCCAATATGTTCTTTTTTATTTATTTTATGTTACTCATATTTTTATTACATTATTTGTTAAAGATAATAAAAACTTAAATTTGAAAAAATTAAGCATGCGCAGAAAAAATTTAAGGCGTCGCTATTTGATGGACGTGAAATGGTTGTGGAAGTTGCTGGAAGATGGCAATGTAACAGCACGAGCTGCATTTCGCCGCGGCCAGTTCGATAAAAATCAGTCGTTCGTAGGGGCTGTTTTGGCGTGGTGTCAGTGCTGTGATTTCTGTTACAAGTTCATATAAAATTTGGTGATAAATTATAAGTGATTAGTTTTGGTAAGTAAATTTTAATTTTATTCAAAATTTAATTTATTTGTTCAACATTGCTGCATCCCTTGGCATTATGGATTTTTCTTCATTCAAACAAATCAGCTGTGGAACCATGCATATTCTATCCCTATAATGACCTAGAAAAGATTTGGCGGGTATCGTAAAATTTATAGATTTTATTTTTTACAAATTCTATCTCGTGACAAACATCAAAAATGATTTCTAAATAAAGGTTAGAATACATCGTTTGACGTGATATTCATGCAGAGAGTGAAAGAGCAAAGCAACGGTTCGATTCTGCAGTCGTTAGGCAAACCACTTTAGAAAAATTTTTTCGAGTTTCGAGACTGCCACTGATCTATCAATTCATTAACAAACTCATTTAAAATGGTGATCATCTAATAAGTTTTCAATATTTTAAAGTATTTTTCGTTCATAAAAATTTGTATATTAATACATCACAATATAATAATCATTTAAATCAATTTTACATTTAAATATCTTTTATCCATAATTTTAAAATACAACTCATTTAAAAAAATTATTTAAATTAATAATAAATTAATTTTATATTTACAATATTTTGAAAAAGTAAAGGATTAAAAAATTATAAAAAACTATTATTCATAATGCCGTATAATTTATCATGCAATTTCATACTTATTTTGGGTGGGGTGAATTCACGAATTGAATCAATCATTAGTAATAAATTAACAATTGTCTCCATATGTTTTGTTTATGCATAATTAAAGTTAATTATTTAATAAAATTAAACTGGTGGTATTTTTTTTCTTTGAAAATATCTTTCGAACATGAGATTTATTTGACAGTTATGCTTCTTGGATATAATGAAGGTTACTTAATGTAGCATATTAATTATTCTCTGCAAGTTTTGATTATTAATTTAGATGTATCTAACGGTTCCATTATTCTTTGTAATTATTTATTCATTTTTTAATTCTTTCACTTTCAGTGAATAATTTTATAATATAAATTATTTTCACATTAGAAATCAAGATTAATATTTAATATTATTTTTCTTTTATTAGTTTTTCTTTTATTATTTCATTCTTTCAAAATATTTCGGAATTTTAATAATTTCGCAATTTTATAATTATTTTTAATATAAAAATTTATTTAGTAAATTATATATAGGGACGCCGAATATGAGATGATAACCATTAATCATGCGAATTGTAGAATGTCCCAATGCTTTTTGTGATTGGTCCGATTAAATTAACATTTAAATTAATATTAGCATTTAAATTAACCGCGTAAAAAGGATGGCGCGGCAGGATTATTAATTTTTTTTTTTTTTTTTTTTTTTGCTGTCAATTATTAGTGTGTTTGCAGGTTATGAGATCAAGGACAAGCAAGATAGAAACATCGATCAGAAGCTACATAACATAAGATGGTTAAAGTTTTATCAATCTTTCTGTCTGAAAAAAGGGCGTTGTCTTTCTGAATTTTTTTTTATAACTTACTTTCAACATTTTTTTTTGCTCGAAAAAGAAAAAACTTTTGATTCTTTATCATATTCAAAATAATAATATGTACGTATTCATCATATACATATATATACCTATATAGATAGATTGCGTGCGTGTGTGCGTGTGAAATACTGTTTAATCGATCTCATGTTGTGCCAACGTTATCACGTAAAAACGAAATGGTGTCGTCGAGAAACAAGATAGAAACAAAAAATATATAATATGTAAAAGAATTATTATTCACTTTTGAATAATAATTTGTTTTTCTATTATTTTAAATGAAATATTTCAAGAATGATGAAATGATGAAATCCTTTCAATTTGAAAATTTTTTTTAATTAATATATTTGAAAAACATCTCTATATTATCTAATTTTTTGTTTCTTGATATTCATAAGTCAAGTTTCTTATATTTTTCTCGATTATGTCATATTATGATACCTCGTATTCTTCTTTTTTATGCGTTACATATCGATAGAAGTATTGAAAGATATTGAAGATACACGATAGGAGATTTTTCATCTAGGAGAATTCTTCTGTATACAAAGCTCATTAAGATAGAAATTTTTTGATCGACCAACATTTTCTTAATTAATGAATCATCAAATACATTTAAAAAAATTCGCGTTAATTCAGAAATTATTAGGAAAATTTAATTCAGATATTCATGTTACTTTTATAATTACCTGCGGCTAGCATTGAAAACTTAGTAAATTATTATTATTATTAATTATTTAAAAGATTAATAGTAAATGATTAAAATAAAAAATGTTATAATTAAAAAAACACAGTCACAAACTAGAAATTATGAATTTAATATCAATTTTCAAAAGATTCATATTTAGAATTAATTTTACTTATTTATTGTGTTCTTAATATTTTCTAAATGCGAATATACAAGCAAAATCATCAATTTTGCATTAAAATCTAATGTAGGTATCAAATCGTCGTGGACTTAGAAAATTTATTATCAACAAGGATAAATTGAATTGGGAAACTTGGGTTTATTACTAACAACGAATCAGAAACTCATAAGATTTATCGTTGACGCACGATCTGATCTTCCATGTTATGAATTAAATTTCCCGCTTATGGAGAAATATGTAAAATCGTAAAAATATTTTTATCTCGTCTCTTCTATACAAGTTTGATTAGTGAATCGAAAATGTGTTGATGAATTATTTTTCAATTTTGATTGAAAATAACGTTTAAAACGAATAAATAGAGAAAGTAAATAAATTTATGAATATTTGTACAACCGTGGCGAAGATTGCACGAAGAACTGAATTGCGTGTTCAATGCATCCTGCTCTGCATCCTTCACGCGTCATGGCGATTCGTTTTTTCGCTCTCTGCGTCGTTGCATTCTTGTTGGATGATCCGTTAATTTACCATGTGTGCGCGTCGACAGAACACACGTGTGAACTTCAGAACGATTCATTTCCGACATTGCCTCCTGGAGTTTCAGACTTTTCTCGACTTTACAATTAATTTTAGCAAATTGTCTTTGGATATAGCCACCGTTATACGTGCTTACACTTAATCTTTCATTCTTGCCATTTAAGATACAGTAATAATACATAATAACTATTACACTGATAATTATTTTTACTCCAGTTCTAGATATTATTAATAGTACAGTATTCCATTTTAGAATATGTTTTAATATTGCTATTAATGTTTTAATATCATTATTTTAATAAGTTTTAATAAAACTAATGTCTTTTTATCAGTAGTAATGTTATTTCTAATTTATTAATTCTTTTGTCATTAATTATCAACATTTCTTTTAATTACCTAGATCTGTTTAATCTTTATGATCTTTATGATACAAAACTTATTTTTTATTCAATTTTTTCATCATTAAGCAAACAAGAATTCCAAATTATTCCGCGATTTCACTTTTCCTTATTTTTCCACCTGTGCGATTCAGGTCAGCCATGTTTCATCCCTTGAAAATGGACTTAAAAAGTTTGCGAAAGAAACACAGAAGAAAAAATGATAGGGGTTCGCGATAAATGTTTCGAATCTAGGTCGAAGTCGCATATTGTCGCCAAGATGGTTCAGTGATTCCATTACGCAATTTTTACTCAAGACACTAGCAGAAAATTCTAAGAATGATTTATTTAAAAACGTTGTCTCGAACTGGGTCGTTGGTCTTCGTCGGAGGAAAATGAAATCTCTAGACGATTTAAAACAGATTTATAACTAGAAGTTTACATTTTTTTTCTCTCTCTCTCTCTCTCTTTTTCAAGTTAAACTAATCGGATTACTCGGGGTATTCCACTGTCTTCCGGGTTTCTATTCACTTCCATTCCACTTCTTAGTTATTAACGATGAGTTATGCTACTTGAACGAATATCTTTCTATTTTCTTATTCGTGTCGCTCAATTTTAAAAGTTAAATTCGAGGAAATAAAGTTTGGTAATTATTCTTCGTTATCTATGATTCTATGAATAGAAGCTTTCATTATTTGTAATGGTAATTTTTTTCCGATTAAATCCTTCATTCTTCTCGATTTTTTTTAATGGATATCCACTTCGCCCTGGGAAAATTTCCTCGCAAAGACCCAGGAACCCTGAAACGCGGATAGCGACTGTGCCAGGATGGAAAAACCGATATTTCCTCCTGCTTTTTTCCCTTCTCCGCGCCGGTCTCAACGGGATCGTCGATTGTCCCGGGAGCAAAAGCGACCACGTGGTCGATCCCGAAAAAAAAGGAAAAAAAGAAAGAAGGCAAGTCAGAGAACTCGTGAAACGAAAGAGCTTTGCAGTCGTCGTGAATGCTTTCACTTCATAATTGATCCATTCGTTTCTGGTTGCGTCGATTTCTCCTATCTGCTGGCGAAGAAACTCTTTTAAATTTTGCAAGGAAAAGTTGTGAAGAAATTTTTTTTTTAATTTTTATTAGTATCGAAGATTTTTGGGTTTAGTGCAAGGACTCGTTCAAATCAATAGTCAAATCGTTTTAGCAAAATTTGATTTTCATTTTTAAAGTTGGCGAGATGACGATTTATTTTATTTTTTTCGAGGAATTTATTTCTCGTTTCTTTTATACGAGGTTTATATTGGGATAAAATTTCTGGGATAAAAGAATCGATAAGTCGAGATACGAAAACCTTTTCTTGTCGGCTTTTATCGATATCCAGACAATATAAATTTATCGTGCAACTTCCAGATCTGTTTTTTATAATGGAATAGTAATATTTCTGCTAGGAAAATCAATATTATCAATATATATATCAAACAATTGTGATTTGTTTAATTTATAGTTTCGTTTTTTTCTATATATATATATATTTTTTCATTGATTTCATTTTACTTTTTTCCTTTTTTTTAATTACTGCGATGCTTATGGAACGCTAGAATTTCATTATTCATCTTCGAATGCACGAATTTTCAATAGAATTTTACATCACGATACGAAACAATTGCAATCTCCTCTTCTCATCTTCTCATCTTTTTATATCCAACCCCTTTTGTAACTTTTGCGAATAGATAAAAAATAATTGGTATAGCAATCAAAATATAGGATAAAATGCAAGGTATATTGAATTTTTTGGCACGATGATAGAAAAATAAAAGGAAATAAAACGAGAAATTAATTGTCCATTCGAGTTTTTTAATATGAAAAAAGTTAAATCATTTTTTAAAATAGGGACTTCATTCCAATTCGAAGTTGATCTGTGAATAGTCGCTATTAAAATTTAGTCAATGAAATGAAGCTATTGACTTTTGAATCTCGTTTAATAATATATATTTAAATCGTTTAACATATTTTATGTCAAAGATTCTTTATTTTAAAGCAATTTTCAAGACCATTTGTAAATTATTTGGTAATTGTTTCTTAATAGGATAGGAATTTTTATTTTATTTTTCATTTTTGCTATAACGGAATAGTAAAATGCAATCCTCTTATTTTACTACTTTACGACTTTTTCTATGTTCTATGATTTCGTCATAGTGAAATTATTTGTTAAATTTCTGAGAAGAATCGTGGATTGGGATCCGACTGCGTAATGATAGTATAAATGGATGAAATACCGTCAGATTCGGATTAGATCACGCGATCGTAGCGTATTTCGTGGAAATAATAAAGGAATAATATTTTTTTGCTAAAAATTCGCAACGAAATGTCTATCGAGATAAGTATAAATGCCACGAAACGGTTATAAAATTTTTCTTAGAAAGATCTTTCTTGAAAAGGCAACTAGAGAAAGTCTATGAAAATCTATGAAAATAGCAAAATTTCCAAGAGTAAAAAAAAAAAAAAAAAAAAGAGAAAGAAGATTAACCAAAACTCAACTTCCATTATCCCAAAGTGCGCATTATTCCAAACATATCAAGAAAAAAAAATAATATATTAATATAAAATAACAACTTATTTCTAAGAAAATCCACTTCAAGTTTCTTACGACAAAATAAGAAAAAAAGGTACGTATTAAATAATAATAAAAAAAAAACCGAAGGTTCTTCGTTACCTATCGCAAGCAGCAAATATCATGGTAAGAAGAAGAAGAAAAAAAAAAGATATTAGCCAATCAGATCACCGATCGAATTCTACTGGCCTAACCAGTTGAACTCGTTGATGGACTCTTTTCCTTCCTTAAGCCAGATTAATCGAAAGTAGCCGGCGGTAGTTGGATACAAACGAGAAACTCGATATTAAGAAGAGAAGAAGCAAGAGGAAAGAGTTTCAGAGAACACCCTATAGAAACCTGAGACCAGTCGTCGCCCCAGTTGATTTCCTGAGCCCGTACAATCTAGCGTAATTCAAAAGTGGATGGCGACCCTCGCCATTCGAGGGTATATCATTCTCACCCTGGGGGTGACATTGTTACGCGGACCGGCATACGCGAGTCTCGAGAATTCAGAATGCACCCTAATATTTTACGCAGTCTCTTCTGGCTGCATCTGTGTTTATATACAGGGTGGTCCAAAATTATCGTAGATTATTAGTTAGAGAATAGTAAAGAACCGAAAAAATTACTTCGTTACTTTCGTATCTTTATTAGAAATTTCTTAAAAACTAACTCAGCTTTCTAAAAATCTCAATTTCTAATCCAATTACTAATCTTTGTTGTTAGAAATAATTTCCAGAAATAATTTCAAGGAATTATTTTCTTTTTTTTTTCAAAATCTCGGTAATCTTTTTCCCACGAATCTTTATTCAAAGATTATAAATTTTCCTCCGAGTTTGCAAAATCTCAAGCTCGATAACTACGTAACACAGTGTACGCGGTATACTTGAAGCGAAAGCTTTGCATCCCTAAAACAACTACGTTCGAAAATAGCAAAGCGTCCATAGGAATATAAGTAGAGGGGTGTGCAAATGTTGGTATCCACGTTGACGACACCATGGGAGTGGTGCAGGTGCACATATATCGCGGTAGATTGGATAATGGGCCCCTTAACAACGTAACGGAACGCGGTGTGTGCAGTGTTAACAGAACGATGTTAGAACGGGAAGAGTGGGAGGGAGAGAGGAAAGGTTGGATGATATGAAAGAAGAGGCGGTGTGTGTTAACGACATACGTGTTGAACGGCATTGAAAGAGCGGACTGGATTTAAGTGTCGTTTCCAACGGGCTGATCCTGTTTGGAACGAACCAAAAGACGCTGCTTGTCGAGACTCTTCTTTCTTCTTCGCGATAGTTTCAAATCACTGTTATAACATGGTACATATGTACCATGAAAGCCTGTTATTTAACTCCTCCGCGATGCAAATGAGCATTTAGCCAGAGGCTTCCTTAATTGGCTCTGTCTCGCGTGGGAGAGATGGGTAACAAGCATAAACTGTGGTGTAAAAATAGTTATATTGACATGTTTCTTAGTAATTGTTTTCTTTTTTCTTTTTTTTTTTTCTGGCACCAATATTATCTTTTTCAATTTATAAAGGGAATGAAATAGGATATCTTTCGACGTCATATCTTTAAAAATAATCACTAGATGTATTTTCCTCTAAATTATTTCTCTAATAAATATTCGAATTCGCATAATTTCATAATTCATTTAAAAATCTCATTTCTTTCCCATAACAAAGAAAGAAAATCGTACTCTATTTTTCATTTTTTTTTTTCTTCCTAACTTTCGTATTCCAACAACCCCTCTCTCCCGTCGCAAGATCGCAACAAACGAAGCTACAGTCAGGAAAAAAAAAAGAAAAAAAAGAAGGGTATGCTCGTGAAACGTATACGAATTTAAATGAACCCGATCCTTCCGCGTTCCGGTGGATCGTTTCAAATTAAGCGACCGTTTCCGCGGAAAGCCCCGTTATCGTGTTACAAACACGAGAAATCCACTGACCAGGAAATACATAAGTGGATGCGATAGTAGTAGTCGTGCATCATCGAATTTGAATAAACTCGATCCTTCTTCCGTGTATTTATGCTAGCCGCATCGCCTTCGCGATTTGTATGCGAAGCCGTCAATACCGGCCGTATAAATGCTACTTCCATCTACGTACATGTACAGGGTGTGAATATATTCGTGGCCCACCTGAATCGATGATTCTTAACATTAGGTTAAAAATTAGTACAAAAATTTATCAAATTATATAAGGGATTTAAATTGGATGGAAACGGGACGAAGATTAGGGCAAAATTTATGTGCGTCCCGCTTCGTTCAACGCAATTGTTTTTCGCTTAAGTAAAGCCTCGATCAATATTTTGCATGTATCAAGTTTTGAATTAACTCTTCGTGATATTAACATCCTGTATACTCATATATGATCTATGTGATACGTGAAATCGTGGAATCGTTCAATCGATTCTTTTATTATTCGGTTTTTATCTATTTGAATGATGTAGAAGGATATAAAATTTCAATTAGATTCGCATGATGTGTGCACGATACAAAGTGTTCCATTGTTATAATGATATTAGTATTTTTTTTTTTATATATAATTATTGGAATCTTTTGTATTGCTTTTGTATTATCTGGTATATTTTGTTTCATTTTTAAATTTCTTTTTATTCTTATAATTTTTTTTTTATTATTAATAGTTTCTTCTTTGAAAAATTAAATTTATTGCCGAAATTTTCTTTTAACTTTTAACTTATCGAAATGTGAACATTTCAGAAAATTTCAATTCCATCATGAAGTGCATCTCAAAAGGAAACATTCGTAGGATGATAAATTATTTTCCACCAAGTGATACTTCCATTGTAGTCTTTAAAACAATTTTAGAAAATGTGTTTCTGCCTTGAGTAAATACCAAAGGTCTTAGCAAAATAGAGAATTTCGATAAAGATAACAATTGAATTTTAAGAAAAATATAAAAATATTATCATTTTATTAATATTTTTTTGTTTTAGTTCCAAAGAGTTTTTCTCTTTCTCAAAAATTAAAAGTATTTACTTACTTACATACTTATTAAAAAATGTCATCAAACAATTACCTTCCTCGAACCAATTATAAATCTTTGTAATGTATATATAACGTAGAAAGAAGAAACATTATTTCCTTTTTTTTTATATAATAAAAGATATATCTATTTCCCGGCGGAGAATCCTCTTTTCTTTTTATTCGATACGGCGGCTGGCTTTCGCCACCCCCAGGGATACATTCGAGGGTCGATACGACGGAATCGAGTTTAGGCACGCATACTCAAACACGTTCTAGCACTTGCTCGAGAAAAAAGCGCGTGAACAGGTTTTGCAGGAAATTTTTTTGATGGACCTCGAAACAATTTTTTTCGAGATATCCTGTCGCCCGGAATAGAAGTGGTTATCCTTCGTTTTAATATTCGCTCAATTTTCAACGAGGCTGATTGATTCTATTTTGGTGTCCAATATAAATATGATCTTTATATGAATGAAAAATTTTAAAGAATCTAACGTTAATCATAATTGAATCTTTAATTGGTAATTTCAATCATTTTTTCTTTTATATTCATATTTTAATATGAATACAAAAACTATCATGAAATAATTTTGTCAAATATTTTTCTAATGATTTTTCAACACTCTTTTCTTGAATTTTTGTTTTGTAATTATTGTATCTTATTGCTAAATTTTGTAATGGAAAATTAATTGCGATTCGATCATGCGTTATGCATTATTATCGTCAACACGTGTTCCACTCTGTGGATATGGTAAACCACAGAAAAAAAAAACAAATTGGCTAAAGAATCTACGTTCCGAGGTCGTTCATTTTTCTTTCAGTATCCAGATATCTTTCCACGAGTCGGTCTCCCGTTCTCCTTGGACGTTGAATTACGTCATCTTTGACAGAGGAATGAATTGAACGATTTAAATCTTCTAATGGGACGCCATTTATTCCATTATGAAAAGTATCGGTCGAAAAGTTCGTAACATTTTTGACAGTCCATTTAAAGTTTTCAATTTTCATCTACTTTCTTATCTATTAAAATTTTCTCTCAAGATTTTTTTCTTTCTTGTTTTAATTTGATTCGATTAAAGATCAATTTAACATTCAGATCGCCTAATTTTATGTCGTTTATTTGTCACAAAAATTGGACAAGAAAATAATATTGAACAGAATTAATATTTAAGAATATTAACTATATTAAGAATGCTCGACAAAAGTTATGATATTTCTAAAATATTGCATACAAATTTCTCTTTAGATTGTACAATTTCACGAGATATTCGATATCTATTCGAGACTTTGTAAAAATATCCACCAACAGCCCCAAATTATTATCAAACTATTCTTACATTCTCATTATTATCCCCTCTCATTACTCCCATCACTCCAACAATTACCCAAGCTTCATACCTTCCGGAAATCACCGATCTCTTCACAATCGTTTCGATCTCAACTTCGGTTTCCATTTCAAGCCCATAATGCACCGATAAGTCGTTCCTCATGCTTTTTAATAAGTCTGATAACAAGCCGCTGCCGAGCCACCACTCTCCACGATTGCAAATTGAATAGAGACTCGCTAAAACTGATCGATCCCGTGTTCCCTCTCTCCTCTCCCATCTATCGGCGCAATCTAAATTGTTGAAAAAAAAAAAAAAAAAAGGAGAAGAAAAAAAGAAAAGAGAGAAAGAGAGAGAAAAAAAAAGAAGAAGAATCGCCGAGTTTGGGCCATTGTTGCGTGTTTCGCCGTTATTAAAAACCCTCCTCGGGATATTCGAAATACGTATCCGGGTTGTAGGCCTTGTTCCTTTGCCGAAGTCGAGTATAATCGGCGTCGATAACGAGCACAGTGCTCCAGATAGAACGGAATCGTTATTGGAAATATCCAGTCTTCCGCCGTTGGATATCCTCTCGAGTGTGACCCGTATTTGCGGAAGACGATCTTTTGCACGATCTTCTCTTCCGGATCTTAACTCTTTAATCCGCGGAAGATGTATGTTTTGTTTTGTCCGATTCTTTTTTTTTTTTTTTAATCGAATGAAAAATTGATATTACATTTAAATAAATTTGAATAATATATGTGATATGAATTTTCATGAAATTTTTTTAAATTTTAACATCTCATTTTTCATCGAACAGTTTGTAAACTTTTTTTAAATTCTTTTTTAATTAAAAATTATTAAATTAAAATTCTAAAGGAAATGTAACGAGGAAAGGAAAAAAATATGATGAAGTTTTTTAGCGCAAAGAAAACCGTGGTTTCCAACATTGTTTGAATTAATTGTAAAAAAAGGAAACGATGAGACTAAGGGATGAAGAGGTTTCACGACAAACGAACTCGGTGGATCTATGGTAGCGTAGTCAGCTTCTAGAAAATCGTTCTCCTTTCTCATAACCGACCTACATTTGCGAAACAACCGTCTCTTCTCGGCCCAAATTTCTCGTTGGTCCTCCAGTTTCCCTTTGATTCCGTGCATCGTCGAAAATATTTTCCTCCGTGACTGAGTGAAAAATTTCCCTGTAGCAAGATAGAAATTCTATGCTACATTTTTGAAATAAAAAATTTCACGGATTAATTTTTACTATCGCAAAAATAAAAATAAAAATACTCGAAATTCATCGAAATTTGAAAATTCTATATTAACAGAATATTTCATAATATTCATCAATTTTAAAATATAATATTCTCTCTATAGTTTTATAATATTTCGAATATATATTCAATAGCGAAATTTAGAAATTTAACAAATACCGAATATTCAATGTTTGGTATTTCCTTAAATTATTGAATTAATATTCACAATTAAAATTCACCAAGTGTTCAATATTCATCAAATATCCATCATCGGCACATTCGAAGACTTTAAAACGATTCATCGGATAATACGAAAGCATTCATCGAATATTAAACGCGTGGAACTGGTTTAAAAGCCATGCACGTTGGATGCACGGTGAAATGAGACGACCGAAGGAACCCACAATGGATCTCGCACAAGATGCATACATCCCTTTATGTATCGTACACCGCGTACAATGTATACGGGCCGCGTATGTATACTTTGCTGCGTGGATTTTCTGATACATGGGCAACGTGTTCTCGCGTATTACGCCACGGTTCGTGTAATTTTACGCGGCGTAACCGTTCGTCTCTGATTTAATAGAAAACAAAAGAACAGGGATTCCTGTCCGCTACGAAGACGAAAAATCCTGGAGAAACCATGTATATGCACTAGGAATTATTTTATCTTCCTCAATGCTCTCTGAACGAATCGATTGATTTTTTTTTATGCACTTTTGGGAAATATTAATTTTTATTCGAATAAAAAATACATATTTATCCAATTATTTTTATAATAATATTTTGAAACAAAATTTGTAAACAATATACATAAATATTATAATTGATAATTAATATATTTAAATGTTTCATCTAGATTACACTGAAATTTTTGTTATTTTCTTTTTTTTTGTGGCATCCTTGTTTAGAAAAAATAAATCGAATCTAATTTGAAATTGTTAAAAAACATATAAAAATTTCTAACTTATTTAAGAGTGAAGGTAATAATTACACAGAGCAAGTGTACTTTCAAGTATAATTAATTTCGAAAATTATTTTCACCGAGATGATTGATTATAATAACTTTCTCAAATCGCACGTCTCATTGTCTCTGTTGCAAATATATGAATCGGTTCCATTCATCCCATTTGCATTTTTACTGGCCGATTACATGCAAGTTGCATACTCGAATGCAAAACCACATCTTGATTAGCAATTGTATCATCAGTATTAAAATACTGAATTTTTATGCAAGCCAATTAGAGAAGATTATTTCTACTGGAAGATTTAATAGATTAAATTAATATGCTTTTTCTATGTAAATTTAAAATCTTACAATGTAATTTTTATCACATTTTCCATACTAATCTTCTCATACTTTTCAAAGAACATTGAGAAATTTTTTCTCATATAAATAAATTTTTCTTCTCTCTCTCTCTCTCTCTCTCTCTCTCTCTCTCTCTCTCTCTCTCTCTCTCTCTCTCTCTCTCTCTCTCTCTCTCTCTCTCTCTCTCTCTCTCTCTCTCTCTCTCATGAGAAAAAGAAAATGTACTTTCATTTATATTATATTTTTTATCTGACTTTATTCTGGGAAAATAATTCAGCTATTCGATTCAGCTAAATTTAAAAATCTTTTCAAAAGATAATCCAAAAATTATTAATTTTAATTTTCTAAAAATACTTACCACGTTCCATTCTTTGCTCCAGTTACCCCAAAGCAAAGTTTTCCCTTCAAGTATCCGTGATATACACGCGAAAATCAAGTGGCCCGGAAATAGTTCTCGCCATAGCACGAGAGAAGCCAATTACAAACCTGAATGAACACGAAGAATATTCGTTTATTGTATCAATTTTCCGTCGATTTGATCTGTTAACTCTTCTTTTCGAAAATCGTCGTAAGTGATATTGTTGGGTTCTCCTTGTCTTATAAAGTATACAGTTTATAAAATATACGCAAGAATCAAAATTGAGTATTAACAATAAGTTCGATCGTTTATTGGAAGGGAATGGTGACCTTCACGGATATTCCAAAGGGGTTTATAATTAAAACATTAAACATTTATTGAAGCCAGGGCCGTGTGCACTACGTATGTTTTTTAGTATTCTTCATCAATATCAAAATATTTTTCTTTGATTCAGGAATTCTCTAAAGAATTGTATAAGAACCTTCAGAATAAAACTTAAAAGCATCAAAGTATCACATTTTATTTATTATATTTGTATACGTAATATTCTGATCTTTTAATAGAGATTGAGCAAAGAAAAATAAATACATTAATTACTTATCAATTATCTTCTAATTTATCAATTATTCTTCTAACATTAGGGAGATTAAAGCATCTGCAACGATTAATACTCATCTTTAATTTCAAATTAAAAAAAGACCACTTGATTACTAAAAACAAATTGCATAACAATGACAATTATAATTTGCTCCAGATATAGTAAGAGTTGTAAATAATTAATGATGAAATTTGTATCGTGTAGCCCTTGTGAATAACCAGGTGCTATTCCACATTAAGTAGCACTCAAGATGTCAAGATGAAAAATAAGATGAATGCGAACTTTTCAAAAGTAGTTTGAATACAATTTCTACAATTGGCAAAGGACCTCAGGTTACTAACTATGCTACCAACTATCTTTTGGCTGAACATTTGGCAAAGTATCGAGGATTACATCTAAACTGGTCACTAGTAGTTCACGCTAAAATTATTTCTTATAACTATTATGTGAAACTATCCATTGTGAAAATTTCTAAAAATTCTTTATTATTTTTGTAGAAAAATTTCAATATATTCAAAATCCAAACCAAAGAAAATTCTAGTAATGAAGTAAAGGAAGATTTAAGGAGAAGTGTGATGTAAATGTACAATATATAAATAAAAAATAATAAAAAAAAAGAAAAAGAAAAAATAAATATCTAAAAAAAAAAGTGAATTGCAGCAGTGAAAGAAACAAATAAACCATACCAAATAACATCAAGAAAAAAAGATTTTGAAAATGAAAATAATGTTATATGCATGATAGAGATTAATAAGAAGAAAATGTTAATACAGTAAAGCATTAGAGATTCAATAGATACAAAAAGTATCAGCACTAAGGGGATAATGAGATGTTATATTTTATCACTGAGATTATCTAAAATTTCACATGTATTAAATTCTTGATCGATTTCTTTGTTGCAAAGACTGATATATATTTAAAGAAGGTTGTTATTCATCGATAATTAAATATCTAAGATTTATCGGGATCGATGATTGAAATAATCATGGCTTCCTCCTTAGTAATTTCGCAAAGGCTCTCGCATGCTGCTAAAGCTGTACAGTTGAGGAACATGTAACGTATTAGAGATATAAGACTGGAATAGCAGCGCTGTTTTAAGGTTACGAGAGCTTGCGAGCTTCAAAGTGGGTCAAAAGCCAGCGTGCCAGTACACTCGCCAACCTACTTGGAACGCATTCGAGCGGAGTCGCAAATATTCTTTCGCATCGTCTCCTCGCGACGGGGAACATCAACACAACAACAGTTTTTAAATCTAAATCTTGAACGTGAAGTTGAAAAAGTTTTGATTGATAAAGGCTATCGGTGATTGATAAGGAAAAATAAAAAAAAAATTATATTTCAGAAAATATTCTCATCAAGACCATTCATTTTTGCGCTTCTCTCCTTTTTTGCATTGGATTTGTCAAAGATACTTGAAATCGATACGTCTACCATAGAGAAGGAAGATTGAACGAGGGAAAGAAATAGAAATCTACTACTCTTGTGCATGCTTTATTATTCCTCTTTCTGTATTTTATCTGTATTTATATTGTTCATATTGACTGTCTGCTCGCAAAGCATTAGACAGGAATTTTAAATCTTGATATGAAGAGAGATTTTCTTGCTCTGTTTTCTTCGTCTATTGAAAATCCGGAAATAAATAGGAATACAAAGCGGAACGTCGATTACTTGAACCGTGAATTTGGAGTATTTGGATAATTAAGAATAATTAACAATAAATGTGACACAGAATTTTTTCTCATTTTTCTCTTCTTTTTTTTTAAAAATAGAAATATGCTTATATTGTATATAATGTAATAAAATTGTAATTAATTATATATTTAATTACATATCAATTTTTACAATTAATACTTTCTCATTTACACTTGTCACTTATTACATTAATTTTAAAATAGATCAGTATTGAGAAATGTAAAAATATTTTCACCATTAATAATAAGCAGTTTAGTTGTGATATTATCATTTATGATAAATAATTAATTAATTTTCTAGTTTACACAAATATTCTTTCATTTTACATTAATTTTTAATTTTAATCATCAGCATTAAAAAAGATATTAAAATTAATAATATCAAACGTTTTCTAACTGGATTCTTAAGTGTGAAGATTTTTAGAAATAATAATTTTTTATAATTGTAATATCTCATTTATTTATTCCTTAATTTTTGTGTCTCTTCCCGCGATTATTTCCTGGCAATAAAAACACTATCTGAATAGCAATATTGTATCATTTTCTCGTTAATTGTACTAATTAACCGTTCTCCGTGTCGACTATATAATTATTTTATTCAACTTCATCATCAAAGTCTATAATCTGTATCATTAACAGAGAATTGCGATTAATGTAATTATAAAATCGCTACTAAAATTGAATATAAGAAACAGGAATCCACTTATAATAAATGAAATTTTCTTTTAGAAACTCCTTTAAAAAAATAGCAATATATTTTGATGCAAATAATAACAAAACTTTTCAATTCAAAAAAATTTATCTCAATTTTTTTTTCTACTGCATAACATCATACAATTTTGAAATTTCTTTCTTTTCTCTTCTGTTCAGGTATATGAAAAATCAATTAAACATGTATTTTATCAGATAAAGTAATAACTATTAATTATAATATTTTTTAACAATCTTCTCATTTACATTTTCATCTTCATGATCAAATTCTCTCAAAACTATACAATTTGTTATATTTCTATTAAATATTTTGTGTTTTAAAAATAGAAAAATATAATTAAAATAATTATAGAAGGTGAAAGATTTTTTTTTTTTTTATAAGTAAAATTCATCCAATTAACAATTTTATATATTCTTTATACTTTCTTTACATTAATCATTTAATCAGAATTTAAGGTTGAAACACGATAAATAATTCAAAATGATATCGTCGTGTCTGCTCGATATACGATTCAAGTGAAAAGATACAATAAATCATTTTAAAACGACAGGAAGCAGTGGGGTCCGGATTATTTCCAGTAGATGAGATATGGTTGTGTCCCAGTGGGAAACGTGAGACGATATTGGTATTCTGCCAGGCTAGAACAATGTATGGTCTCTCTCTTAAGGATAGAAAAAAGCCAAATGCCAGTCTCTTCTTGGCACGAAAGAATGATGCTCCATGATAATTACAACCTGTAAATACAGCTTATTTATCATGCATGCGACACATGGTCGGATTAAATGTTGACTGAAATATTGAAAGGAAGCGCATTTCCATAAAAGTGATGAAGAAAATCTATTGATTTGTAAATACTAATCTATTGGACTGAAAAAAAAAAAAAAAATTAAACTGTCATTAAACATATTAAAATGTTGTTAAGTAAATGATAATTAAATTGCGGAAATTTGCATAAATTGTGCATTTATAGGATATTTAAATATGCAAAAATGTACAGAATGCACACGATATACAAAAAAAAAAAAAAAAAAACATAAAATATCCAATGCAAAATACTTATATATAATATTTCAATGAAACAAATTTTTATTTCACTTCTATTTACGAATTGTCCGCGCTCTATATTAAAGTAGATTTTATTTGATATCAACCAGAGACAGGCAAGAACTGGAATGCTTAGAATGTTAATCGTTTAATGGGATATAATCGGTTAATAGGAGTCTGCATTCAACCGAAGACTCCCATATACGCTGGATGATCACGTACGTATCCTCCCTTTGTATTCCTTCGTTCATTTTTTTTATTTCAACGGTGAAAATCATTTTGGAGAAGATTTATTAACATTAATTAAATTGAAAGAATATATATAGGAAACAAAATGTTAAGTTAAAAAGAATAATTATGTGAAAGAATTGTAGATTAGGAAGATTTAAAAAAAAAAAATGGACTGTTCGATCTCTATGTATAATATAATTAAAAAATTAAGAAAGTCTAGTTCTGAATTACAAAAATAATAAAAAAAAAAAGATAAAATATAAATTAAAATATTAATATTAAAAGTTAGAAATTGATTCTCTGTTTATAATGAGAAAACAAACATTAGAATAATTATGTGAAAGAATTGTAGATTAGGAAGATTTAAAAAAAAAAAAAATGGACTGTTCGATCTCTATGTATAATATAATTAAAAAATTAAGAAAGTCTATTTCTGAATTACAAAAATAATAAAAAAAAAAGATAAGAAAATATAAATTAAAATATTAAAAGCTAGAAATTGATTCTCTGCTTATAATGAGAAAACAAACATTAGAACAAATCAATAATTATAATAATTGGTATTAATTGTGCAGGACGTGGAATGATAAATGGTTGCTACCAGCAGCATGGTGTATGAGGAGATAGTCGGTATACGGGGCAGCTGACCCCAGCCGCCGCGCACGCTTTTCACGCGCGAAATGCCCCACAATTTAAATTCTGCTTCCGTCAACTCCGCCAATACGGGATCGAATCATCAGGCCTACATTCAACAACTTTATCACCGACAAAATGGAGATGGACTTCTTCAACCCGAAGTAATATCCGATATTATTATTTCTATTCATCTCTTTATACATAAAACGATGCATTGTTAACTGGCTATGAGCGTGGACCGTGTTCAATTAATTATCAGAGATTTATTTATCTTCTTCAATGAGTATATGGATATCTTATGAAGTTATATAATAATAAGTTTAATGAAATAAATAATTATAAGAAATAATTAAATTTGCAGAAAGAGCCGGTGGAGTTCGACACGTCGCATTTGCGCGGTGCACCGGCCGAAGTCGAGGCACTGGTGCATAATATCAAAGAAGTTGCACAACAGTTCCTTTACCATTGGAGAACATTCCCAATTATCCTTCCACCACCATTGTCTACGTGCACAGAAGGTGAAGACACATTGGCGAGAAAGAAACATCATTTGAAAGACCTCTTTGTTGCACCTAGTTTCGACGAATTGGATTCAGTAGCTGTAGATTGCAAGGGTGAGCCTAGAAGGTTGACCAAGAAACAACTAGAAAGCATTAGCAAACGAGGGTAGGTTTTTTTCTATTGTTATTAAACATTTATCTAAATATTTATCTTCATTTTGGTAGATAGCAGTAGTATCAGAATCTTGAACGTTTTTAATCTTGTAGTTGCAATATTTATCGAAGAAGTATAAAGTTGCAAAATTTATATAAGATAATAATGTAATGCCAAAGCATGTACGAAAAATTTTTTAATGGAAAATATTGATTTAAAAAATCGAATAATAATTTGAAAACAAATTTTCTAAAATTTTTAACGAATTTTATTGCAGCGCAAGATTTAATAATGTTTATTTTTATTTTTAAAATTGAATATGCTTTAAAATACAATGTTGTAGCGATTATAACTCGTAGAATTAAATATTAGCAATTTCTTTGTGCACAGTATATAAAAAATCGCGAGTATTTACTAACAGATAATTGTTTTAAGGCTTGAATAAAGCTCTTATGCAAATGCTAGTTTTTTTTTAGAATATAAGAAATATATGATATAAGATAGATAATTTTAGAAAATATGTTGTTTGTAAAAGTTTAGAATCGTCGTATGTGTGCGTAATATGTATGTAATTTATTGATTAAATTTCGAAAATAAAAAAGAATTTTTATTCTTCAATTTGCTTAATTTATCAAAATACAAAATCGATATAATCATATTATTTTATTAATTCAAAAAAATGTATATACAATTATTTTAATAAAATAAAAATAATGATATAAACTAAATTCCAAAGGTGTCTCGTTTTCAAAAGTAGAATCAAATCACTATTCTTTTATTACTAATATTTTCTAACAATTTTTGTAAAGCTTTCAGAAGGAGAAGTACGGAAAACCGAAGAAGCTGAATGCCACTCAATTGGAGAGCATTCGAAGATGCGGGTATGTCACACACCAGTGTCACACAATATGTTGACCAAAATGATCAAAAAGTTACAGTGACTTTGACAAAAATTTGAAGATAAAAATCACTTAATATTTCGTAATCATTTTTTTTTTTTTTTTTTTTTTTTTTTTAATAAAAGATTTGTCTTTAAAAATCCAATCTTAAATGACATCATAAAACCCTTAAAACATGGTTAGAAGTTTACTTTAAAAAAACTAGCAACTCGTTAATCAATTAATTCCCATCGAATAATAATTAAATAAACAATACTAGATATTGTCCATTATAAAATCTACAAAAAAAATTTATATCTGGTCTATGAAGAGATTTTATAAAGACAACACAGCGTGTAACAATAATATTTAAGCAATCACAGCATGAAATTAATTTTAAATGTTAAAAATATAATAATATATGGTGTAGATTATATTATTTAATTTTTATAGTGTATAAATTATAGCTTGTATTATAACATAATTTTTATCAATAGCTCTAGCTCCATAGATAAGAATAGAAAAAATAAGATTTTTTATATTGATTATTTACTAATAAGTGAATTAATAGATTTCACATAATTTTAGATAGAATTGTAAAATAATTGGATTAAAAATTAATTTCATTGGAATAACTCTGTGTATTTTCCAGAATATTTTTTATTTGTTTTTTATATACATGTATATATTAAATGTATTTTTTTATTTATAATATAAACATAACATTCTGTTTTTGGATTTTTTCAATGTATTCTTTTTTCTTTTCATTCTAAAACCGATTACATATATTCATATATGTTTTTAATTTTCAGAGAATTCGAAGTAGATTCGATTAATTTCGCTGGACAAACACATCGATGGAGATTGAGCGGACTTCTTCAGCGTGGACGGGACAGAAGACGAGATGCATTACTTCGAGATCTCGCTTTGGCAACTAGATTTCTTGTAGTTACAGCAAAAGCTAGATTAATCTCCCATTGTTTCAGTGTGTCGCAATCTCTGAAAGCATTAATAACGGGATTATTACGGCTTCTTGGTAGATATTTATTTAAAAAGTTATTTGTAAGAATTCATATTACAACAATATTATTCAACTGTAATTTAACTTTATTATATATTGTTTTAGATATAATAATTGGTGTGCCATCTCTTCAAGCACATAATTTAGATGCCAAAATTAGAGAGGAGCGATGTCGATACTTGGTTGCCGAATTAGTGTGCAGGGTAAATTATTAATTATTAATTATTAATTATTAAAATTATTAACTTCAAGATTGGAAAAGCAAACAAATTTTTTATATTCAAAAAATACTTTAAGAAATTTTATTATAAATTACAGCCCGAATACGAAGATTCTCTAGAACTTTTATGTGGTTTCGTACGAAAACAACTTCGACGTGCGACAATGGAAAAATTCGAAGTAGAAAGAGAATTATCGCAACTATTGCCTATCCCGGTACCTTTCGTATTTGGGACTCCTGCCGGAGCAGTGGTTGATCTTAGATTATTTAGCAGAGACATTATCAAAAAAGCTTTACCGATTTTAGTTGCTATTTTGGAGAGAGAGACACGAGGCTGGTTTCTTCATTTCAGAGAAAGACTGATATCTGAATTGAGAGCGCGGAAAAAACCAGATGAAGAGATTGAAAGAGTATGTTTCATTTGCGAAATTATTTTAAATATATAAAATGTATTTTTCTTCTTACTAATCATAATCATTTAGGAAGTCAATGAAGCTGTTATGCGAGAATATTTACAACGAGTATTCTCTAACATTTTGTCGCATCCAGACATACTCGATCTTGGTAATGGAATTGCTCAGCTATTGGTTCAACAAGCACAATCGGTTGTATTGATGCACCGAGCCGTAAAAACTGTACAATGTAAACTGGTACAAACTAAAGAAGCATTGAAATATCATATAGAAAATGAACATCCAGTTCTGTCACGAATAGAACCGTGGATGCGCGATAGAATGAGAGAAGTCGAAGAAAAATTCATCGAAGAATGTGAATGGAGTGCTCACGAAGAAGCTCTCACATTGTGCACTCATCAAAATTTGCAGCAAACAGTTTATTTTCTTAATCGTGATTTAACTTTTATGAAAGAGGTATTTAGACTCATTCTTATTAATACTTTTTATTTTTATATATGAATACATATTATATATTAAAAAATATTTTATGAATATATTTCTCTTAGCGAGAACCAGTTTTACTAAAAGAATTGCGCAAAGTTAAAACACCCACGAGAAGTTTTCAATGGCCAACTCAGATATGGTTTCCAAAAAATTGGATCATCAGACGTAATTTTCAAGGCCAGTCTGAAATTATACCAACAGTACTAAGTAATACTCCAACATCTATTACTACACCTCGTGCAGATCCAAGTCAGCCTGTCTTCTTAGTGGAAAGAGAGATTGTACACACAACAACAACAAGGTAATTCTTCTCTAATGTTAAATTTTGTGCAAAACTGATCCTATGAACTTGTATGAACAGATGGCCCATGTGGCGTTGGATTAATTACGTAGCTAGAACGTGGTGTTGGACATGGAATGCAATGTTTCTACTAGGCGTAGCAGTACCATGGTGTAGTCCAGTTTCCATACGAGCTTTACTACTCGTACAACCTTTTACTCCCGATCTAGAATTGAGTCAATTGAATGGAACATTGTTTCCCAGAAAATCATCTCAAATGCCTACTCTTTGTTCTCGATTGATAGCACTTTGGAGACATATTAGCAAAAGTCGGACACATTTTGAAACGGAACCGGATACTGGTAAATTAAATATATATATTTCATTAAATATTATATTAAATATATATATATATATATTTTATCATATTCATAATCTCAGATTAATAGTCTTATTTTTTTATGATAGGATTTATTGGAAAAGGAATGACAAGGCATTTAAATAGATTATGGAATTATGGCATGAAAGGTCTTTTAGGAACACTTATTATATTATTTGTTTTTCCTGTCGTTTGTATAGTTACAAGTTTAGGATCACTTTTTATTGCACTTACTGCAATTTTATGGTTTGTTTTTTATATTTATATTATATTATATATCTAATATTAAGAAATATTAATTACTTCTTTTTTTTTTTTATTTTAGGATGCCTTTAATCACTTTAACGTTACATGCATTCATGGCGCTTATAATGGATTTAGATAGTCCAGAGCCAAGTAGAAATCGATATTTGGTGATTATGGAAGCATTAGTTTGGAATATTGGAATACAAGGCTGTTTGCAACCAATTGCTGCATTAATTGTTGCTCTTATTTTATGTCCTATCATTTCTTTTGTGATACTTACAGGTATAATAACATTTTCTTGATATATTATGTAATTAATTTGACTTCTATTTGACGTCTATTTAAAATATGTTATTAACAAATAGTTGCTGTGATACGTTATTGGATTAGAGTGGTTTGGGACACGATTATGTTTCATTTAGTAATAAAAAATAGAGGTCGTATACCTGCCAGTGATAGTTTTGTGGTTAAAAGAATAGCTGGACCAGGGTTAACTTCTGATTATTATTATCAAGTAAGTATCTCAAAATATTTAAATTAAATTAAAATTAAATATTAAACTTATAGTCTTATTATTGCAAAAATATTTGTTTAAATAGCTATTATATTAAATTATTATAATTATTATTTACAGATTAGACCTGAACAAGCATTAGCTGCATTCGAAGCAAAATTAGAATTAGATGAATTATTAGCCTTTCAACAAGAAACAGAACGATTAATTACACAACCACAGAGAGATTTTACTCAATTTGTAGAAGCCTGTTTTGGCCCGTTTGCTGCTAGTCTTGCTAAAACAAAAGATCCATACAAATCACTGGAAAAGGAAGCCAAAGATCTAATTGCCGTATTACATGAAAAATTAGATAGACGTAGAAAAAATTTGCAAACTGGTCTTGGAATGGTTGTAAGAAGTAAAATAAAACTTACCACTTTCGATTTAAAAGTAATTATTAAAATATCTTTCATTTCTAAAATTTTTTTATAATTTTACAAATTTATAATTTTATTTTTAGGTAGTAATACAACAAGGAGCATTGATGCTAGAACGTCTTTATCCCAGTCATGTATTTGCGAGATTGTCTGGGAACGAAGAAGATTTTTGGGAAAATAAAGGCTTAAGTATTGGTGATTGGGCTGGTTTAGCTGGGCTTATGTATGCAGACATTTTCAGTTTAAATTTTCTTCAACCTCTCGACGATGCAGATACAAAATTTAGATTAGAAGCTCATCCAGGTGTCGATTTATCGCGTTATACAGATATAGTTCATAGTACTGAAATTGGTGGTACCAATGGGCCAGATTTACTTGGCGCCGTATATGCACCACGTGGAAATATACAAGTTTACAGTCCTTATCTAGAAGTTTCTGCTTTCAATCCACGAGCTAAACAGACTAGTAACAGCAGAAAATCTGATAAACGATGGTAAAAGACATTCTAAATTTTTGTTTTAAAAATATTAAAATAAAATTTATTTAGAAAACAAAATATAAAAATCAATATGTAAAATACAATTGAGATTTTTTTTTTTATGTTTTTAGTGATACCGGAGGACTTTTAACATCAACAAAAATCAGAAGACGCACAACATCTACAAATGGTACAACAGAAACACGTTGGCAACCATGGAAACGGCAAATTCGTCCTTATAGTGCAGAAAAATTACTCATTCCACTTCCGATTCCGCATCCAGCTCATATAGCTGTTACTATTCATAATCGTGATTCTGAAAATCCGATTCCGCTCGATTCGGAACTTTGTCAGAACATATTGAAAGCAATTGAAGAATCACCTGGTGAAATGTCAACTGAATATGTTAGTCGTTATAGAGGGGCTGCAGATTCTAGTTTCGATTCAGTAGCTTCACATTCTTCAGTTTCTATTGAAACTGGTTTAGATAAAGATAACGAAACACAGGAAACGACAAACACTGAAAAAGAAGGTGAAACTTATCATTGGACATTATCAAATTGGGATGGTGGTATGACGAGAAGAAGAAATAATTCTGGATCTATAAAAGTTGATCTAGCATCTCCAGAAGACGTTACTCTGGATACAGATACCACCAGAGTGATGTTCAGTACATATGGAACAACTGTTTAAACTGAATTTACTGTTATATCAGGTAAATATATTATATATAATAGGTGCAAGTAGAAACATATAAGTGTAACTATGCAGAAATTTAGATTTAGATCTTTTATTTATTTAATTTTTTAAAATCTGCATTTATTCGTTTGATTTTTATTACAAAGAAATACATTAAGTCAAATCCTTTTACATAAAAAAAAATTATATTTTAAATTAACTTTATTTAAAAAATACAAAATAGAAATCAAATTATATTAAATTCAATTGCACTTCAGAATTTAATTTAAGAGATAAGACTAGAAAATATGTTTTTTCTTTTATAATTCAACATCATTTTAAAACACAACACAAATGTGTATAAAAATATATAAAAATTTCAAAAATATTATAAATATTGTGCCTATTATAGCACATTATCAAAATCATTTTATCTTAATATTTCATGGAACAAATGTAGGCAAAATAATATTAAATATTGGAAATAAATGTTTTACAGAATTTACATTAATATATATATTATGTATAATAAAAATACCAATATTATTTTCATTGCAATAGAATATCATTTTCTGTGCTTAACTATATGTTATAAATCTATCTTCTGAATTGGTTTTTGATTAATTTAATTAATCAGTAATTATTAAAGATATTCATTTTTATTAAAACTTAAATGATAAGTATAGAATGCTCATCTGCGAAGTCTGGGATGTCATTACAAATTCATAACTTTTATGTATACAGATTATATATACAGAGTCAAATAATTAAAGTTAGAATGGCCAGCGCCGTTAAAAAAAAAGCCTCTTTAAATCTATGTTAAAAAAGTTATACAATATTCTTATTGATATATTGTATATAGATAGTTAATTGTATAAATAAACTTGTTAATATAATAATAATAATTCAAATACATTTTCTTCTTGTTCAAACTAAAGGCCATTCAAAGAAATACATAAAAGTTTGCTCTTTTTTGATATTTATATAATTCATGTGAAATAATATTATAGAATTATTTCGTTATAAAGTATTTATAAAATTTCAAGCTGCCAGTATATTGGATAATCTGACAGTAAAACTGTTCAAACTAGTTATGATTAGTTTTTTTTTCCTAAATATATTAGCACAATTTAAAAAATTTTATAATTTTTAATCGAAATTATTTATATTTTATAAATTAAATATACATTAAATTGTACACATATATTTGTTTAATTTTGCACATATTTGTTTAATGATGTATTTATTTTAAATGAATCTTTTTATGATTAAACTTTTTTAAGTGTTATTTTTAATTATATTTTTTCTTTTTGTTATATATATATATATTTATTAATTGATTTTACTATATCTTTGAAAGTAATATAGTATTTGTATTCAACTATAATAATCATACAGTATAGAATATATAAATTCTTGTCTTCTATTGTATTGAGAATATTGAGGCATATTATGAGAATAAGAATTTTCGATAATAAGGAAGGAACGTATTATATACAATCTTTAATATTTGAACATATTAATTAAAAAAAATTTTAATAAAAGTTTCAAATCGCACAATATAAAATGTATTGATGATGATAACAGTGCAGTACACTATAAAAGTTATTCATATTTAGATTATAACATCTTAAAATTGTCTCAATGCAATTGAATAAAAGAAATGCAAAATTTTAAATATTTCATTTTAATAATATTTAAACATATTTAAATATTATCTCTATTAAAAAAATGCATTTTATTTAAATGCAATGATTAAAATCTTAAAAAATACTCACTAAAATCCGATAAAAATATTTATAATAGATATTTAATTAGATGTCATAAACCATAAAAATATTAAATAATAACAATTATACAATTTTTTGATCAGTTTTTGTTTGCTGTCAAACTGAAATAAATAATAGTTAAGAGACTAAGCGCTCCATTTTTAAAGAAAGGCACATTTTTAAAATTGCCTAGGAATTTACTATTATAATATATAAGTCTATTCAAAAAAAAATCCAATGAAAATACTGTTATAGTTTTTACTGACTATACAGTTAATTAATAATTGCATAATATCCATCCAAGGAGTGCTCAAAATTAGTAAAAATCTAAGTATGTCTGATGGCAAACAGAATAATGCAATGTAAAAATAAGAAATAAGAAATTTATTCTTATTTTAATGAAATGTACACATATATAATATTTTTTGTTGTAGAATATCAAATAATATTGACTTTTATAATATTATTTTTTTTATTACATAATTATTAATACATAATTATCATTTATTTATTACTCTAAGAAAAATTATTTCATTTTATATTATTAAAATATAAACATATTGATTTGCTAATTCTTTAAAATAAAATTTAAAAAAAAATAATTTTTCTGCTAATATTTTTTTAATGGCAATAAAAAACTAAATTTATTATAAATTTTGAAAACTTCAAAGAAATATTTTAAATTATTATATAAAATTAATTTATGAAAAAAAAAATTGAAATATAATATTCAAATATGATTTCTCATAGAAAACGAAAAATGCATAAACGAATAAAAAATCGGTAATACGTAATTATAATAGACGTAAAAATTATAAACAAATGTTATCATGAATCATGAATATACCATTAATCAAACATGCGTACGTACAAACCAAATGTGTATTATTTTCATATATTGTAAAAACATTATATTTTTATTAGTCTAACAAATATTTCATATTTAGTTTGTGTCTAGGTAAGTTAGTATATTATAAGACTTTATTTAAATACATAGCGGACAAAAACACAATTGTACAAAGTCAAATAAGTTATGAAATTTAAATATACATTTGCAATATACATATATCAGAACCAACAATGAAATCATAATTAATTATAAATTTATAGAATTTACTTATTAAATTGCATGTAGATGAATTATAGCTCTTTAAAAAAATATTTACTATTTACAATTGTTATACTATTTTCCATTTGGTATATATTTTAATTTTTAATTCTTATTAAAATGTAAAGTTGTATAAAACTATGTTTGCATATAATAATTGTATAATGTAATATATTAGCGATATTTTTAGCGATTTATTAAAAAATTTTACTTATGATGATTTTTTTTATTATTATTAATTATTTATATTTATTATCATATAAAATTCCCTTCTTCTACAAAGCGTTGTATGTTTCTTTTTAATATTATCGTATTTCTTTACGTTTTTGTATACATTAAATATGATAAAAAAATAGTTATATTTTAATGCTTTTAATATTTTATCTTATTTAGTATAAGAGATTTTACAAAAAAAATGTATTTAAAAAAATCAAAATTATTAAATTAAAAATACTTTATTAATATAGTATTATGTTATATTAAAATATAAAGCTATTTATTTAAAAAAAAAATGAAATGAATTTAACAATAATTTAATACATTCTTTTTATTTCATTATATTTTTATTATATATTAAAATATAACATCAATTTTATGTTTCATTGTATAAAAATTTGAAATTTTCAACAATTTTTTATTATAATCTTTATCAATATAATATTTTTCCTATATTTTTCTATATATTCTATATATTCTATATATGTTTATTATTTTATTAAAAAAAATATAAGAATATTTAAATATAAAAACAAATCGTTTTAAATCACACACATTATATTGTAAATAAAATTTGTCATGTATCTTCGCTCTGATTGGTTGAAAAACAATACTTTGTTTTATAGTATCTCCATAATTGTGCATGCTTTATAAAGTGTTATTTCTTTAAATGCATATTGTTTAAGCGAAAGTTGTAAATTTATAAATTCTATTTAAATGAGATGAAAAACACGACTAATTATTTAATAAATAAAATTGATTCTTTCAAATCTTTATCTTGCGAAAATACGAACTTTTATTCTAGAAAAATACAAGTTTAGTATGTTTTATCTACATAAGAGGGGGAAAGTAAGCGAATTCGCTCGTGCGCGACAAGGTGATGTTAAACGTTGCATATCGCGGTTTACAAATCACAAAACGTGGTCAGACAAGTTTAGACGATCGTCGTCGAAGAAAAACTGATGAAGCTGACCATACTCAACTCATATATCTAAATATGTATCAAAATCGTTGTAAAGAAGTGATAAGAAATAATGATTCATACGCGTAACCTTTATGATAAAAACTTTAGCAATGAATAAACGCCTGTGATATACATTAAGGTTGCATTAAGAAAAATCGAATTGTGAAATGTGTAAAATCAGTGTGACCAAAGAAGTAATATAGTATAAAATTAATATGGTGTAGAAGTGAAAGTGAAGGAATGAACAAGATCGAATCGTTGCATTGAATCAATAGCAATTATCAGCAATGAATAAAAGATAAATTTCAATAAATAAAATAAATAGACCGGATATTTTCACGCGTATCATTTTTGCTTTTATATTTCACAACATAATATGAATTATAATAATTATTTATTGATAAATTACATTGTATTATATAAAATTTTTATTGGACTGCATATATTTTTAAAGAAATTAAATATTAATCTGAAGTATATTTAAATAACAATAGAAACTACTTATAAGAGAAAGAAATAATTCCTTGAATTATATTTAATAATTTATATAATGTGCATAAAGAATATTTTATCTAGTGCTGAAACAACAATTTTTGCTGCATAATTTAAGAACAATATGAAACAATTGACAAAATATTAGTTATAATTAATATTTTTATTAATAAGAAGATAAAAAATCAAGAAGTAATCGGTATTTACAAAAGATACCGTTACACGATGCGAAAATAGCTCCAGTGAGAACATAGCATAGAATCGGAACTCGATCGAAGTCGAATGTCAGGAATCGATCGTTGAATTTTTGATGTCTTTCTCTTTTTCACATAGAAAAACCAAAGATTTATAATAAATAATTAATCAATAGAAAAAAAATCACCAAGAAAGATTATTGATCAATTTTTTATAATAATACTCCAGCATACAAATGCATGTTTACATGCGAGCGAACCAAAACATTAATGACCTTGAAAGAGAAATAATCACGTGACTGTCAGAAAGCATAAGGATTGGATAGTCGAGACGCATATAATGTGTATTGCGCTGTGCGCGCCCTATGTCCCGCATTCCGTGTCCGATAGATGGTAGAGGTTTAGCGGGGGAAAAGGGGTAAAAGACAGACTACGCGACGGCTACGACGACGACGGCTACGACGACGAGGACGACAAGAAAGACGAGAGAGTGTGTCGCCGTTCGCCCGTACGTCCGTTGTGTGTGTGCGCGCGCGTTGCTCGGTTGTGTTGTCCAAGATGAAGTCCGACTCTAAACCTTTGTTGACAGCTCAGGCGGAAAAGGCGAATCATTACACGTAAGTAAGCGCCCGCCGGGCCGGTCGCGTGCTACGTGAGAGAAAAGTGAGAATAAAAGTCAAAGCCAAAAAGTGCGTGATTCAAAAAGTGGAGTGCTAAAAAGAAAATTATATAAAAATAATAATAACAATATAAAACACATAATAATATATGCCTCTATCCATGCATAAATAAATAAATAATAAAAGAAAAAGAAAAGAAAGAAAGAACGGAAAAAGAGGGAGGGCCGCGCGAGCAGCAGCGCGGCATCGACGCGCGCGTCAAAAAACGCCACGAAATAATGTGTAGCTCTGTGGATTCGCATTCCAGATACTTGAAGGAATTTCGCGTCGAACAATGTCCCCTCTTTATACAGCGCAAATGCACACAGCACCGACCCTTCACGTGCTTCAACTGGCACTTTATGAACCAGCGGAGGCGTAGACCGGTGAGAAAGAGGGACCGCACCTTCAACTATAGCGCCGATAATTATTGCACCAAGTACGACGAGACCACCGGCATATGTCCAGATGGAGATGAGTAAGTTTATCTATTGAGTGAGTCTACATATGATTTTTTTTTTCTACAGATCTCTCGTTTCTCAGAAGAAAATATTACGAATGATTTCTTATGTCAAATGCATTGATTTGCCGTGTCACAGTCAGCCGACGGTATTAAAACTTCATTGTATATTTAACATTTAACATTTTCTCTTAAAAAATTTTAGTATACTTTCTTGCTTCTGAACATTCATGAATTTTAACGAAAATATATCTATTATTTTTTATTTATTGCGAATGCTATGCATCTAAAAAAATTAAAGAGATTTTTCTACTTATAAAATGTAAAGATATTTTTTCTCGAGTTCGGAAGCTGTAAGTGAATTTTTCAGCATGAATGAAATATTTCAAATCCAATATCGATATATCTTTGAAAGATAAACAGGATCTATCGAGTTTCTTTGTGTCGTTGACACGCGTGTGCTGTAATATAACACGCATCTGCGTGGTAATGTGTAACGACGTAACATCTCTTCGAGAATAACCTATGTAACGAAGAGGAGGCCAATTTCGACGTAACTTTCGAGGACACGCATGCATGTGTATATATATATATATATATATTATATATATGTATATATATATGTATATATATGTGTATATATACATACATTATATATATATATATATATATGTATATACGAGCAAACGTGATCGAACATTGCTGCATTTCCATGTCAGATTTGTGTACAACAGAAAAGCAGTAGGCGTGTAATCATAATTTCATTTATTCATATATTTTATTCTTTTTCCTTTTTTTCTTTCTGTTTTTTTTAAATGAAATATTTCATATTTATAATTAAATTTGCATATAAATATTGGATAGAAAATTAATATATTTCATGGGTATGTGTGTGTGTATGTGTATGTGTAAACATATACAAATATTTTTATTGAATATATCTTTTTAAGTGAAATTAAAACATTAACAAAATTATTGCATTTTATTTTTACAAAAAATATAACATTTATATAGAGTAAATATTTCAAACATTTTAGATATCTAATATTATTTTTGATTTTGCTAATGATCTTGATAATTTTTTGTAAATATTATTTTGCTTATTTAAAAAATGATATAAAATTGATACAAAAACAAAATTATATAATAATATATTTCTTATATATGCATATTTATATATACATTTTTTTCCTCATATTTATAAGTATATTTATATTTTTTTATTTTTTTTATCTTTCTGCTTTTTATGAATATTTTACGTACATTTTTGATTTCAATATTTTTATTTTTATTCAATATATATTTATTTTTGAATAAGTAAATTTTTGATAATTATTTTTAAATTTTATTCGATTATATTACATAGAATACATAAATTTTCTTTGACCTAAATTCTATATTAAAGAAAGGCATTCAAAAAATCAAATGTTATGTAGATTTTATTGATTATCACTAATTTATTTTTAATTCAATTGATTATTGTTTTCAAATCGATTGATATAATGTGTTTTCAAATAATTAATTATCTAATCCAAACATATAAATTAAAATATTGTGAAATATATTCTTATTATGAATATATGCTTGCGGCAGCTTGTAACCGCCATTACTGATAGAATATAGCTACCGTCGGCTGCTAACCTGTTGTCATCCATTGTAGATAACCACACCAAGCTAAGCAGAAATTTCTTTATGCTTTCGAACATATAGCTGTAATTTCTTTCGTAACTATGTTTTATTCAAAGTTATTTCATTTTCTTCATTACTTTTTTGTTTTTACTCTATAATTATAGGATAATTATAGGATTATTTATAAAATCTATTTTATAAAATTTCAATTAAATTAATATAATATGGAGAGAATTTATTTGATATTTAATATATTTAAAAAATGAAAATGGAATAAATATATTTGTTATATTAAAATTATTGATTCAAATTTGATTGATTATAGATATCTCTAGATAGAATATGATAGAGAAATGATCAAATTTTTAAATTACTAAATTTTAGATTACTAATTTATCTTGTTAATTTTTTGATTAATAAAAATTAATCTTTAATTTATTATTTTCAAATTGTTTCTTGGAGAGGAAAAAGAAATTTTTCTATTTAAATTTTTTATATAATTTTTTTTATTAACAATTTATTATCATTGTAGAACTCACAAAAATAACAAAATATAAGAAATGCAAAAGTATATAATATATATATATGAATATGAACGTATATAATAATAAAATTTTCAAATGTATAAACAAAAATTATGAAAATTATTGATTAAAAATGATTAAAAATTCGAGTTTATTAATTTTTTGATGAAAACAAACGGAAATCTCTTATAAAATCATTAATAGCAATAGTACAGCATAAAAATTCAATATAAAAATTCCCAGATAGCATTGAGCATCTTTCTGAATCATTTATATATACATTTAACTTTCTATGGTATCGCTAGCAAGATTAAATGAATGAAAAAGTTTCGCTGTTTACTATTAATATACTGTTTTTTTTTATATTAATAATTACATATATTTTATATACAATTAACATTGAAATAAATTCTAATTATTCTATTTGACTGTATTTAATGAAAAATATAAAATAAATAAAATAAAATATTTAAAAAAGAATATATAATTAAATTTATTTTGAAATAAAATATATATCCTTTTTGTTCGATATAATTTACAATTATGAATATTTTTCCTCTTGAGCATATGATTATAAATAATTTTTAAATTGATAATCAATTCGTATACGAATACTTATCATATTATTTATTATAAATATTAATTTAAATATTCGTTATAATATTCGTCGATACTTAATTAACTTTTTAGTTTTATCAAATAATAACTTTGCGATAGTCGATACTTAATAAACTTTTTAGTTTCATTAAGTAATAATTTTGTGTGCTGTTATATTTTATCATATAAAATATCGGAAATAAAAATTCAAAATAATTAAATTAAAATTAAACATAATAGATTAATTTTTTATTCCTAATTTAATATTAATGTTAGGAAACATTATAAAACATTATCGATATAATTTTAATCTATAATAATAAATAAATAGCATATTGAAATTTTGAAATAATTTGAAATTTGTAAAAATGTCGATGAAGAATTATTTTATTTGTAATAGTAATATTTGGATTTCGTAACAATTCATAAATGAATATATCAACAATCAGTTTTCCCTCCAAAATATTCAATGCCTCAAGTTCCCAAACAAAGAAGCCTATCCTACTGATATTGATTTTTTCTTACGTGGCATGGTGGCAACAAAGAATTATATGTGGTAATCCTTGTTGCTGCACCGTAAAAAGTACCGAAACCATTATGACATTTATAGCGTAAAAAATAAAACTATCAGTTTAACTATTGTATTTATTTTTTTTGATAATTATTATAAATTTTTAATTATTTATGATGCATTCTGTTTTCATTTGTTAAATTTTAAAAAACCAATAATTTATGTTAAAATCATAAATACTATATTAAATTATATTTTTATTAGGAAAATCAATTTCTTGTAATATGAAAACTAATTTATCAATTTAATTTATATATATATAATTTATTATACAATTAAAATTTACATTATATTTCTTATTATTATTTTATATATCAAACTATCTTTTAATATTTCATGCCTAGTAATCCTGATTAATATGTAAAATAGTCAATCTTTTGAATTTTTATTTTATAGAATAATTTTATTTTATTTAGAATATTCATTCAGCATGAAATTTTATGTGCTTTAATTTAAATTAAAATAATTTTCATTTTTAAGAATTATTTTTTTTATATTGTTAATTATAATAAATATTTATATATAATAACAACAAATATTTATCTATATATTCTATGAGAATTTAATTGAAATAATTTATATAATAAATAAATTTTATTGTTAAATAGGTGTCCATTCCTTCATCGCACTGCTGGTGATACAGAAAGGCGTTATCATCTACGTTATTATAAAACTTGCATGTGTGTTCATGATACAGACACACGTGGATTCTGTGTCAAGAATGGTCCTCATTGTGCCTTTGCACATGGCAATCATGATCTTCGTCCACCTGTCTATGATATTAAAGAAATACAGGCATTGGAAAATCCTGATTCCGATCCTAATTCATCATCTAATGGACCAAACATACTTGATAAAGAACGGAATTTGATGAATGAAGATCCCAAATGGCAAGATACAAATTACGTACTAAGCAATTATAAAACAGAACCTTGCAAACGTCCACCTAGACTTTGCAGACAAGGTTATGCTTGTCCACAATATCATAATAGTAAGGATAAAAGGCGTAGTCCACGCAAATATAAATACAGGTAAGTAATGATCTTTAATTTTAAAAAAATTAGAAAATAATTTAATTTTTAATTTAAAACTTATATATATTTTAGATCAACACCATGTCCTAATGTGAAACATGGAGAAGAATGGGGTGAACCAGGCAATTGTGAACAAGGAGATGCTTGTACCTATTGTCATACACGAACAGAGCAACAATTCCATCCTGAAATATACAAATCTACAAAATGTAACGACGTCCAGCAAGCTGGATATTGTCCACGCGGAGTCTTCTGTGCATTTGCACATGTTGACCGTGAGTGTACCCTCATAAATCGTACGTAAAACACTTATTGTTACTATTATCTTAGTAAGTTTAGTAGAATATTTTTTTTTATAATTTGTTTTTGAACTTTATTTGCAATATTTAATTTCTAATGCTATTAATTGAAATAAAATCGATTAATGCGAAATTTATTATTATTAATTTGTTATTAACAAATAGAATGCTTATAATATTATCGCTTCTATGTTAAAAACATTCAATATTTTATTTGCTTTTAAGAATTTTTTTTTTTCTCTTCTTTTTCTTTGTATTTGTATTTGGTAAATGATTAAAATTAGTATTCAAAATCGCTTCTCAAAATTGATAAATTGGGACGTTGGTATGGTGTGCTGATGGAGCAGTGTTGCCAACAGAAGAAATGAGCCTGGCGAGGGACATGGCAGTACCTATAGATTGTGGCACCAATTTGGCAGATATCCTAAGTAATGCGCTTCCACCTGATAAGCGTACTCATGAAAAAGATAAACCACTTAGCGATAGTAGTGTAAGTCTATTTTATATGAAAATAATAAATTTCTTTTTAAAAAAGATTTAATTAATATTGATAAATGTAATTATAGAATGGAAGTGGCGAAGTATCAGAATCAGCAAGTACTAGCAGTGTTGGTAGCAATAGTTCACATAGTAAAGCTCCTGGTGCTCAACTTCATAATTCAAATTCCAATAATACTGTAAACACTTCCAATCAACAAAAATTAACGAGTATACTTTATAATCCCAGTTCTCTATTGCAAGTTGTAAGTTTAATTATTTGATCATGAAATATATTTATATATCTATATATTCAATAAAAGTTCAATAAATAATTTTAAGAATATTAAATAGGGTGAAATACGAAAACAAATGGTTGCTATAGATAGTGATCCTTTATTAACAAAAGCAGAGAAAGCTCAACAGAAACAAAGCCTATATATTGCTTATAGTTTGAATGGAACTTTAGGTAGTCATTCGTTAGCAACTACTGTTTCACCACTTTCAAGTTCATTTTATCCAAATGATACTGTGGAATCTGTAGTAGGTAAGATGAAAATTTAAAAAAAGAAAGAAAAAATATATTTTATTATTAATTATGATTTTATATTTTTTCTTTTTAGGAAGTGCATTAGATGAGTTACACTTAGATGATCCCTTAAATTTAGTAGAATCAATTCATAGGGATACTAATTCACCAATTAGCAATTCAATATCGGCAGGCCTAGCAAGTTCCGGACTATTAGGAAGTTCTGCACCAGTTAATATTCCTGGAATGAATGAACGTTCCGTTCTTACAAATTTTTCGCCATCCACATCCAGTCCACTTCAACATCTACACTCAACTGGTTTTCTTACTGGATCCAGATTTTCTCATCAGGATTCAATAGAATCGGTAAACAAAAATACTTTTTTTTTTAAATTTCAGAAAAATTTTGTATCATTTAATATTTTATTTTATTTGGTTGATTTCAGACAATACCATTTATGAATCAAGTATCAGATCCATTTAGCAATCATATTTCACAACTTAGCAGTTCAGCTTCTAAACTTAGCGGATTTAATAGTAGCTTATTTGATTTTACAAATCAAGGAATGTCTCCATCTCGTACTCAACCTCTCCCAGCATCTCCATTGGTTAATGCATTTTCCATTAGTCCAAGTAACACAGGATCTTTATCTGAGGTTAGAATTCTCTTAGTTTTTACTTCATTATTATTATTTATAAATAAAAAACAATGTTTATAAATAAGTTAATTGATTTATATTAATTGACTTTAGGTACAAAGGCTTAGAGAAGAATTGACGTCAAGTCGTGCCCAACTAGCAACATGGGATGAGCGTATTAATCAAGCAAGAGCTGCTTGTGCTGCTTGGCAATTGGAAAGTGAGGAAGCTAAAAGAAAAGCAAGTATCGCTGAACAGCAAAGAGATGAGGTAAATTTTTATTTGTTTATTTTTTTTATTAATGATCTCTACTAATATAATTAATTATTATAACTTTTTTGAAGTATTTTTTTTTTCAAATTTGTTTGAAATTATAAAAAAAAATTTCAGGCCTTGTTGCAAGTAAAAGCATTAAGGGTAGAAAATGAAGCATCTAGTGGTGGACCATACCTTCATACATTGAGAAGAACAAGTGAGCTCAGATCATTATCGATAGCCGCATTAAAATCAATTCAATCACAGCTCCGTTCGGATCTTGAAGAAGTAGAAAAGGTAAAACAAAGTTGTCATGCCGGTTTGAACAGCTGGTATATCAAGCGATTCTCGAATAATTATTAGTTTATCGGAAGAGGATGTGAAAGAATTAGATTCTACAGCAATCTCATCTTCATCAAATTGAATTTTCTTCTATTATTAAATAAATGTTTCAATTGGCAATCAAGATATTTTGTAAAATCTAATATTTGCGACTGTTTGATTAATGGAAACACTATAGGTAGCTCAGTCGTTGCCGTTCCAGGTGCTGTACAGAGAAACGGCAACAAAGTGCATGGTTTGTGAAGAACAAAATCGCACTGTTACCCTCTCACCGTGTAATCACTACGTGGTCTGCTCGACGTGCGCTCCAAATCAACGAGAGTGCCCGTACTGCCAGACTCCGGTTGTTTCTACAAGTTAGGTCCGAATATTTTGTTAGAATGCCCGTTGTTATAATCTCTACTCTTTCTCAGTAACCAGGACAAATATTCTCAGAATTGTAATGTGAGTAGTACTAGAATTTCCACAAGAATTTTTGGTACTTTAAATGCGATAATATATAAAATAAATAATTACAAGAGTGTAATAAATAATTACAAGATTTGTACGATCGCAATAGAAAAAAGAAACAAGAGAAAATACAAATTTATTCAAATATATAATTTGATTATCGCCAAAGTAAATATGGATGTGATAAGACTTCGTGTGCATAGTCTCTATTGTCATACATTTTTGTGTCAACAGTCATGCTATATAACTGTTTATAAAGATTCAAATATCACATCCTTTATATTAAGAACATGTATTAATGATCTTGAAATGAGAATTATTTATTAATACAAAATACATCTATTAGCAGGGTGCTAGCTGAATAGTTAGCATTTAATAACATATTATACAGTTACACAAATATAAAATTGAAGAAAAAAAACAATATAATCATAAATGATGGACAAAGTTTTGGGACCTCTAAAGTATATATTTGTTTAAAAATTATAATACCATAATTAAACGCAACAAAAGATTAATGTTCCACGACATAATAATTGTGGGATAATTTTCCTCAATTGTTGAGCTGTTAAACGTATGTCACGAATGATGATATATTTCTATTGTATTTAAAAATATATATTTAAATAGGATTTTTAATTGATTCGTACTGATAACAATAAAAGTATTAACAAATTTTATATCTTTGGTTGAAAAATAGTATTGATAATACATATATTATATAAGGAATATATATGATTTCTAAATTTTTATACAAAATAAAAAAATTGCTCATATTTATACGAGATATCACTTCAAATTTTTGAAACAAATGTAAGATAAAATAATACATTTAATAATTTTTAATTATTAAAAAAAATATATGTATTATTTCAATCTTACAATGTTCTTATCGTTATTCTTTTTTGTTTTTTTTACATACATACATATATACACATATATATATATAATATATATATATGTATGTATGTATGTATGATGTATGTATATATGATATATGTATGTATGTATGTATGTATGATGTATGTATGTATGTATGTATGTATGTATGTATATATGTATGTATGTATATATGTATGTATGTATGTATGTATGTATGTATGTATGTATGTATGTACGTACGTACGTACGTATGTATATATGTATGATGTGTGCATGTAGTGTGGGTGTGTGTATATATATATATATTTTTTTTTTTTTGCTTTGCTCCTTTTATAATTCCTATAAAACATACTCAAATTATAATTCATAAAATGTTTTTATACTTTGGATACATCGAAAAACATGATATAGTCGATAGTTAAAATTTTTATATAAATGCTTTTTTTTTCTTTTTTTTTTCATTTATTCTTAATAGATGATAATATAATAATTAGTATATGATCTTGTATATGTTTCACAATACTTCTTTCTGTATATGGTAATATGTTACATTTTAAAGTTTAAGTATGCTTAATATATAAATAAATGTATGTGTATATGGATACAATATATACTTACTATTGAAATTAAATAGTGTGTGATAGCAAAATGTAATTTTACAAGAGTATATTACTAAATTAATTAAATTCAATTTTTGTGTTGTAAGTTTTTACATTTTTAGGTATAAGAATATTATGAATATTTAGGATTTTTCAATTTAATCAAAAAAGGAGAGAGTAATTTATATTTACGATACCAGCGATAAATGTGGCATACGTGTTACAGCTCGATATGATGACATGCAACTAAATAAGCATGTTAATTAGCTTTTTTCAATGAAACGCATAGATGCAGCGTTTTCTATACCGGCTCTATAAAATATTTTCATTTTAAATATGTAGCTGGTAATTATTACTCTAAAATGACTATATTGTTCATGATATAAAAAAAGAAAAAAGGTAAAATATTGCCTAAAGTATAATAAATGACTAGAATAGATAGGACAACATTATCAAATTTTTTCCTCATAGACATAAAATGTTACAATAATCAATTTTAAAGACTCTATTATTTAATATTTACAATATAATTAAAATTATTTTAAATGTATAATACCCTGCACAAATTAATACTTTCTCAAAGAATATGTATATTTTTTATGGACCAGTAAAGTTCTTTCGTATAAGTCATGAATAAATAACATATATATTTCCAAATAAAAATGCAATGTAAAGAAAAAAAATACATACACATCTTTAATTAAAGTTTAAAAGTGAAAAGAAAGCGTATTATAATAAACTTTACTTAATTATTTAATTATTTAATAATTCAATAAAGCTGATTGTTGTTTCTTTTTTCTTAGATTACCTTCATAGTTTAGTATCAAAAAGTGAGGCCAAAAAAAGAAATAAAGTTTTTATTAGGTCCGTTTTTATTACAGATTATTAATATTAAAGTATAATAGATGTTATTAAAAAAAAGAAAGAAAAATACAATTTTGTGTATCATGGTATAAATGATCTAATAAAAACTAATTGTTTAAAAAAATAATGAAAAAGGAGATAAAATGAAATAAAATAAATTTAATAAAACAAAATCAATGCGTGAAAAATGAAAATAATATTGTTTCAAATATCAATTATATATTATATTCCATCAAATATAATGAATAAATATTTCAATTTCTCCTAAGATTGTATATACCATGATATAAAAGTACTATTTAGAATTTAATCAATTTAGCACTTAATAATGCATTTTTCAATTGTTTTTTGCATTCTTTATAAGTATGATTACAGCAAATAACAAAAAAAAAGTATTTATATCCGCATTTTTTGAATATATTTTAAATATAATTACAAATATATATTTTAAAATATTATTCTTAAATGCGATTTTTTTTAACTCAATATTATAAACATTATTATTGTTATTTTTGCTTATAAAAAATATATATGAAATTTCTCATTACCATCATATAGAAATAGTAGGAGATTAATTAAGTAAAATGCTTTTTTATTATTAAAAAATGTACTTATAAAGAATGCTAATTTCCTCGACTTTTCGTAATCATAATGTTTTCTCTATTCGATTATAATTAAATATGATAATAAATATGATAATAGTCATTAAAGATTCATTTAAAATCAAATAAAAATTTATTTATGAAAGAAATAACAATAATTTAACTGAAATCGTATATAGAATAGTAAGTTTTTTTTATTTTATTCTTTCTTCTTTTCTTTCTTTCTTTCTTTTTCTTTCTCTTTATATAATGAGATACATTATGATTACACCAAGTCTTATAAAATTTTAGGAAAGATATTCCTAAATGATATAATATTGAATATTATAAATAATTACAACATATACTATTTTACTTATAACAATAACACAAAATATTAATTACTAAGAACATAAATTATTGTGAAAGCAACAAATTTAGCTACAAAATAGGATAATAGGAGAATAACAAAATAAATTAGCTAATACTGTGTACTAAAAAAAAAAAACATACAGTTGAATATTTATATAGGACTGCCAATTGTTGGTTTTAATGATTTTTTTTCAATGTAATTAATATTTTTAGTATATAATGAATCTTTATATAAATTTAAATATTAGAATTTGTTTTTATATATTCGTAAATTTGTTTTATTTATAATAAGCTTATCTTTATTTTAATTTAAATTATATGTTTATATATTGAATTTTCTGAATATCAACAAAATATATTTAAATAAATTTTTAAAAAACTAATATTAATTATTAAAATAATATTAATATAATCAATTAGATTTCATATAATTGCACAAAAAACCAACAATAAGGCAGGTAAAATTGAACAATATATTTTTGACAAGTTATAATAATACAAATACAAAACGTTACATGCTCTGTTTTGTGCGAATGATTCTCCTCTTATGTTAAACATTATTAGAGCCTGAAGAGACATATTGCGATCGTTCATTTATGCACTAGTTGAACGTTACAGAGATTGCCTGTTGTTTCGTTTTCTTTTTAAAGGAAATATTCATGATCAAAGAAAGGGCAGATGATAGTTTCCTAATATTGAGGAAGAATTATCTGCACATTCCAGATGGCAAAACATATACATAATCATTAGATTACTGTACAATAATAAAATTACGTAAAATAGTAATATGTAATACAAAAAAAAAAGAAAAAAAGAAAAAAAACAAATTTGCTGAATATTTATATTACAATTTATAACTAAAGATACTTGCTATAAACCTGTATCACCTTTAATCACTTGTAGTTTTGATATATGACTAATGCATTTGTTATTTAGATAGTAGTAATATGAATTCCGATAAACCAAGAGTACACTGAATAAACTAAAATTGATTTTTATTAATTGTAGAATGTGTTCTTGTTTGCAATGACTGCTCAATATTCTGAAACAAAATAATAGTAGATATCTTTTTGTCTTTTTAATTATTATTTTCTACTATTTATCGATTTACTTCTTATTCTTCTATCAACTACTTTTTAAATTTTTCATATTGTTTCTTTTTCTTTATTCTGCAAACGTGGACACATTGTTGATAATCCAATTTTATCGTGTCTCGTGTTATTGCGATTATTATGTAAACGTATACTCTTTAAAATATTTATATTATTATCAGTTTAACAATACTGCAAAACTGCTTAGATTATAAATTTGTGTGTATTTTGATTATGCAGATTTTAAATTGGCAATTTTTTCTTAATTAAATAATAGAATTCTTTTTTATTTTCGTGATAATAATACACACATTCTCGATCAGACTGAAATTAATATAAAATGTAACGCATAAATAAATAAATAAAAAAGTCAAGTTCTATGGTACTGATATCTAAGCATTTTTGTATTAAATACGAGGTAGCAAATGGCTGTACAACTGTGATGTAATAACAATTTGATTGTAATAACAATTTTTCTTAGATCTTGTCATTCGGTATGTCGATATTTATGAAGATATAAATATTTTGCATACAAAAGCAAAAAAAAGAGAAGGCTGTAAAATTTTAATTATGCGATCATTGATAAATCTTTGATATGCATTTCATCATTTATAAAGGATATTGACAAAGAAGAACACGTTCGAACATAAGATATAGCAAGCCCATAAAACTTTTGAAATCATTCTAATTAAAGTAATGTTGTAATTTTTAATTTCGTAAGTATCATAAAAAATCTTTCAATAACAAAATCATTTTATTCGCATTATTTTGACATATCTTTTTTATCTATTTACATTTTTAAATTATGCATTTGAATATTCTTTGTTATTAATTACTGTGATGTTTTAATTCTTGCTATAAATTATATAATTAATGCAAATGAAAAAAAATATTACTCTAATTAGATATTTTTTAATATCTAGATTAAATAGATAGATTATTTTTTTACTCATTCTATTGAACAATATGTATCAGTCATTTGCACCCTCATATTTTAATGTATAATGTCTTGTGTCAAAATAATGTTAACAAAATTGTGTTACATGTTCTTACTATTTAAAAAAAAAAAGTATCTATTGGTATCTATAATTCAATAATCAATAATTTTTCATTTTCATTCAACTAATTCAATTATTAACAGGGAAAAAATTAGACATGAATAAATAAAAAAAATAGAAAAATAATTAATAAAGTGCACATGATACAATCTATAATCAGTGCCATTTTCAACATGTTTATGAAAGTAATAAAAGTTATGTTCAGCGAAAGATGAATGTGATCTGTTAACGTTTCTAATTTCTGTGGATAATTCTGCATTTCTGATGTGACGGAGGTTGAAACATATAATTTATGTTTTTATGTTAATCTTGTTAGAGTTTCAACATCCAAACCTGATTGTTAACATAACAAAGGAAAAACTGATATTCATAGTAATTAATAATTATATCTTAAAACTAATTTATATTTATAAACGTATTTAATCTGTTAACGTGTAATAATAATGTTAATGGCAAATTAAAATAATTAAATTACAATTTTATTCTAAACTTTAAAAGATGGGGAAAAAATGAAGTATAACAGATTTATCTTTTAGATTTGAAATATTAAATTAATGAAATTTTTTCTAATTTGCAATTATCATTATTCAATAAAATGTACTTTAATATCTTTTTAAGTTGAAATTACTATGATAATTAGATTTTACCAAATTATATAAAACTTAATTCAAAAGTTTTATAGTTAATTCCAATCCCGGCTCTTAGGTATGCAGGATTATGTAAAAATATATCCGTTAAAAATATTTTGATATTTTTACAATATTAACACCGTCTTCCGGTACAATAATATTTGCATATAGCCTGAAGCGCAGTAACAATTTGAAACATTATGAAAAGAAAAAATATTTATTATTAAGCTTATAATGTATAGACGTTGTTCTCTTATAGTGCAAAGAAACAAATTTAAAAACATTTGACATAGATAAAAAATATATTCGTGCTATGAAGCATGTATATTGCGATAATAAATATTTTACCGAAACTGTTGTACGAACGAAAAAATATTTTCTAAAACACGAATATCTAATTCTTTTTTCAATATAAAACTGGAAAACAACAAAAAATAATATAACTTTTAAATATATATATATTATAATATATATATATATATATATATATATATATATATATATATATATATATTCAGAGAGAAGAAAAGAGAGAAAAGAAAAAAAAAGTCGCTCGTACAACACATTTTTTGAAGGGTGACCATATTAAAGTGCTTAAAATTGAAACACAATGTAAGAAGTTAATTGTAATTATTAAATTTTTATTCCATAATTATAAGATTAAAATGAATACAAATGATTATATTTATAATACATAAAAATATTAAAGTTAAAAAATAGAATTTGTAACAGTAGTAAAAGTAGAATTCTTAACTGTGTTTTAATTATATTACTGTTATGATAATCATGGAAATTCATTTCTATATAAAGATACAATATATTATATTGTAAACTTATTTAAATCTTAATCATTAAAGAATGTTAGATTAAGATTTATGTAACTTAAGATTTTCTGTACAATTTTCTACAATTCGATTTTTCTTACTATATTTTTTGTCAAAAATTATTTTGAATCATATAGACGTAAAATTGTGAAACAATGCCTTTATAAAATAATCATTGATAATAATGGTCACCCTAATAAAATAAAAAAATAATAGATATAATTGAAACAATATTTGCAAGATAATAACAATAGAGTATATAAAATATTTAAAATTGTTCTGGTTGTGGTTCTGTGTGTGCATTTTTATACAGTGATCGTAATTGTGTATAGATTAAACTCATATCATTGCTAATTTTTTTATAAATTTGAAATTTATACATATTAAAGTTAACTTAATCAAGATGTTAATTAACTTATACAAGAATTTGCAATGTTTTGCAGAGGCGGGCAGAAAACTAGGAAAAATAAAAAATAATTCAAATGATGTTTTTAAATAGATATTATATATTTAGCTCATAAATATTTAAGATGTGTAAGTGTCTAATGAATGAAAAAAATTCATATTATTTAAAATTTCTTAAACTTATTCATAATTATAATAGACTTATATCAACATTAACATTTTCATTTCTTTTTTGAATTACAATTAATACATTTAATATATTTTTAAAAAATTTTATTTTACTTGAAAATATTATTTTTGTAAATGTAAAATAAAAATGCAAATATCTAAAATTTTATTAGACAACTTACATAAATATGTATATAATATTTCTATATATAACACTATAATATTCATTTAATTTTGAATATTTATTTTAATAGAATATAATATAAAGAAAAATATTTAATAATAAATTTTTAATATAATAAATAATAAAAATAAAAAATCAATTAGTGCCCGTTTCTGTAGAATACCCTACAGATGAAATAAAAATATTGCAATATCTCAATTGCATCAAATCAACATTAGTCAAAGGTGCTGCCAGTAAATAAAAAACAAACACATACATATATTTGATTAATTGAAGTATGAGAACAACCAGAAAACTATAATTTTAAGATAATGATTATATAATATTATTATCTATACATATAAAGGATTTCATACAAGAAAATGTTAAGATAGCATTTCGTATATTATTATCAATTTTTATAAATGAACTTTTTCATTCGCGTGCATATGCGACTTGAAAAATGAAACGTTATTATAGAAATTCGTGATTCAATATACAAATTTAATATAAAGATCTAAAATTTGGTTTTTTATTATAATATTAATTTTCAATTATTTTATATTTAAATTGATTTAACATTGTTATTAAAATTAACTGTAAATATTTGTCATTAATGTGAAATTTAAATGAAGAAACAAATATTCAACTCTCAATCGTGATTGATTCAAATGATAAAAATATTATATCATATAGTTAACAATATTTAATATTTAATTATCAATTATAAAAAAAAGTATTTGGTGTTATAGATCTTATATGTCATTTAGAATATCAAGCAGTACCTTGTAGTTAAAGAACAAAATATTTATTATGCATTAAAATTGATTTTTTTATTATGCATTAAAATTGCATTTTTATGCAGCGTTTAATATAAAATATAAAATTAGTAGATTGTTTATTTTTTTCTTTACTTTTTAGCAGTTGCAAAACAAATAAGTTTTGTATGTAATTTTGATATATGTTCTCAGTTACTAATATTTTCATGCTACTTAAAATATTTTAAAGTAATTTTCTTTACATATATTATGTAAAATCCAAGCTTAAAATTACTAAAAATTGTTTAGACATCATTTAACATTTTGTACATGATATACAATCAATTTTTTAAATTTGAGTTTAAATAAATTGTACAGTAAGATATTTTATTTATTTAAAAGAGAACAAAAATATTGAATAAATAAATCAAGCTTTGTTATTTTATTTGTAATATTACGTATAATAGACATAGTTTTTTACATTCCATATAAATTTTTATAAAGTACAAAAGTAATATGGGCTTGTATTTTTGATGTTCATGTCCTGCCAAACTGATGTAATTATTCAGAAACCAATAATAGTGTCTATAACTAGTATCTGCATGATGCTCGAAAAATTTCATATCTGATCGCATACCGAAAAAAAGATTAAAATATAATAAAATGCAGTAAGAAGTTTTCGTTGTCATTAACGAGTGTAGACAAATTCTAATGAATGTCAGTACAAATTGAATAATAAAGAAAAAAAAAAGCATCATTTATGTGCAAGTGACAAAAAAAAGTTAATATTGATGACACGTATTTTTGGCAATACAATTTTAAATAACATATTTAAATTAATATAGCTGTAATTAGAATGTTAGTAAATAAATTTTGTTTTAATATTTTCTTGATGACTGAAAGTTTATACATACATATATATATATACATATATATATATTACGTATATATATATATATATATGTATATATATATATGTATATGAATAACATTAATTTTGACGAAAATATAAAGATAATAACTATCTCATGGCGTAATTTGTAGAACGAATGTTTATTATTGCTTCTTATGCTATTATTAGGTAGTGAACTATAAAGAAAAATATTGTAAATCAATAAAATTGATCATTTAAAAAATAAAATACATTAATAATTTCTGTACCATGATGTTAGTAAAGTAATTATTATTTTTACAATTGACAATAATTAAAAATAATTTTCATTTTTTTAAATTATTTTAATTATAGTTTTTAAATTATAGTTTTTTAAAAAAATTTAATTTGTTATATTTTTTTTTATACATTATTAAAAATAAATTTTAAAAGTTTTCTTTCATTTAATTAACCTTATTTTTAAGAGGATCAATTATCTTTTTTTCTAAATTATATAATTATTATTACTCTATAAAATTATTCTACCGAAAATAAAATTTATTTGTATCTATATATGTATTTATTTATAAAATATATTTATACTTAAATAATTTAAACTTTGTTTTTAATAAATATTATAATGCATTATAGAATAATATAATATTAATTATATTTTTTAAAATAAACATGTATAACAATAAAACAAATAATAAATATAAATATATAATAATAAAATAAACAATAAATATATTCATATAGATCAATGCACTGAGATATAAATGAGATATAATAAATATGAGTTATACTATACATATCAAATATAATTCATATAAGTATATAATTTTCGTATGAACATATTTTATACGTACATATATATATATATATATATATATATATATATATATATATATAATTCATACATTATGATGTTACATGTATATTGAAATATTTAAGATACTTAGTACGTAATATTATTAAAATAATTATGAATTTATAAGTTCCATAACAAATATGTTTATTCGTTAAATATTGACTAATGGCAAACAATGTTATGAAATATCAACCAATCATATGATGTGTATCTGAATCAGTGCTGTCTCCTATCTCTCACAAACCAAACTATGTTTCTGAAAAAACACTAACCGACAAAAGTCTGATATCTTTGGACGAAAAAGTGCATTTCTTGATTTTGTTACAAAGCGATTAAGAAAAAGGTATGTATATTTGACTTTATAATCAAATGAACATAATAAAATAAATGTAGGTCTTATTATTTATTTATATTACATATAAATAATATCTTTCATATTGAAAAATATTATAGTTTAATAATAAGTTTCTATATACATCAATGCTGTATGCACGCTAGTCGCCATTTTGTTTATTGTGTCTGCTTTTGGAGGGAAACCGGATCTTATTTTACATTGATTATAATTTATAATAAATCTGATTTTATAATATAATTTGTAATATAATAATTTAATTTAATTATATTTTTAATATATATATATTTAAATAAATATTTAATATTTTGAAAAGGTTTGATATTTATTTATAAAAAAATAATTATTATTTAATAAATATTGATTTTTTTTCAAAAATATTTTATATATAAATTATTTATATTAAAATAAATAATTTTATATTATAACAATAATTTTTTTTGTAGATATGGCACGTACTAAGCAAACTGCACGTAAATCAACAGGAGGTAAAGCTCCTAGAAAACAACTTGCAACTAAAGCTGCACGTAAAAGTGCACCATCCACGGGTGGTGTGAAAAAACCACATCGTTATAGGTAAAAATATTATAAATTTAATTGTAATATTATAATGAATTATTATTATAATTTTGATAATTTTATATATTATAGACCTGGTACTGTAGCACTTAGAGAAATCAGAAGATATCAAAAGTCAACAGAATTGCTGATCAGAAAATTACCATTTCAACGTTTAGTTCGTGAAATTGCACAAGATTTCAAGACTGATTTAAGATTTCAAAGTGCTGCAATTGGAGCATTACAAGAAGCTTCTGAAGCATATTTAGTTGGATTGTTTGAAGATACAAATTTATGTGCAATTCATGCTAAACGTGTTACAATAATGCCTAAAGATATTCAGTTAGCAAGAAGAATTCGTGGTGAACGTGCTTAAATAATTCATATCTCAGATCTCTTGAGTTTTTCTTTTGTCCAATTTATATTGTTATTGTATTTATGAATATTCTTGCAATCAAATTTATTGTAACTGAATCTCTTTTTCATAAGTCATTAATTATAGATAAACACTGCCAAGTCCTGTGAATTATAAAATGCAGAGACAAAATATATTTAACTATCATATCAAGTAGTGTAGTTAAATACATTTATAATTTAATTATAGACAAATATAAAAAGCAGAAAGCAGAAAATGGAGTATGTAGTTCATAACAAATAATAATATCACTTTATATGTATAATTCATATTTTAGTATTATATATAATAATAGGTATAATATAAGCGACACAATATAAGCAATATAATGTAGATTTAATGTTTTGCAAATGAAAATCATTTATATTCATTATTATATTTACTTTGTGATTAACATAGTTTCTAAATATAATTTTCTATGTTATTGTCAAGTTTAAATTTATAGTTTAAGTTAGATCAAATTTTTAGAATTCTTATGTACTAGTTTGTGTGCTTAGTACTATAGTCTTTCAAAAAAAAAAAAAAATGAAATATTTCTGAATTAAATGTGAAAATATCGTTAATTGTATTTATATTATTAAATTATCAAAATTGATTTATATATATATATATTATACTTATATTTATAAATGAAATTAATATGCCATTAAGTATAAAAATATATTTCATTGTTAATTAGTTTATCATTATGTTAGCATAAATATTAATAATAAAAAAATAATTCATAACTCAATGTAAATGATCTATACAAATTTTTTAATAAATTTAACTTGAATTGTCTTCCCGAAAAAATGAGTTTATTTTATTTAATATATTTTATTATATTTTATATTTATTTTTTTTATATTTATTAAATTTAATATATATTAAGTTTTTGAAATTAAGTTTATTCTTTAAAAAAATAATTATATATTATAATATGTAATTATAAATTTTAAATTAATTATATATAAATAAATAATGTAGATTATTAAAAATGTTTATTAAAAATTTTTTTCTTCAAAATAAAATTTTTTGTTTCATAAAATTCTTACATTTTTATTTTTCTTAAGATAATTTTATTTTTAAATTATCTTAAGGAATATTTTTAGTAAATTTTAATAATCTTTCCTTTTTAATAAATTTTTTAATATTACACTCTATTGATATAGTAATTATAATTAATTTAAATAGTAATTATAAAGATTACATCATCGATATAAATAATATATTTTAAAATCATATTAATATTTTATTATCTTCTTATGTAAACATAAATATGATACATATTTTATAAATATATAATGATAAATATAAAAAAATAAATTATTAAAAATTCTTTAACTTATATCTTTGATGATGATCTATAAATTTGTAATATATATTTTTACATAATTTATATTTACATATTTACATATTTACTTTTTTAATAAAATAAAAGTATAATTATCAAAAATTCTGTTTTCTAAAATTAAAAAAGTTATTGAATTAATCTTGTTTAGTACTGTACTATTTCCGCTATAAAATTCAATTGACAAAAGCGCCAAAATTCAATAATTTTACTAATTCAACATCAATACATAATATTATTTACGTTTAGATATATATGGCGTTTATTTTTTTCTGAGCAGAAAATGTAGATAAAACTTTAATTCTGAGAATAATCATTTAAATTTAATCAAAAATATATTTATTCTAAATAACGATTAAAAATTGCTATTTTAATAATTATCGAGATGACGTGTCCGTTATGTTCTATAGAAATTGCATACATTTCTGGAGGTTTCCACGAAATAACCGATTTCATTGCAGATAGAATTATATGATAAAAGTCACGAAAAATGTATGCAGATATATAAATTTTAACACAGATTTGATCATTGATTACAGAAGAAATTTTTTTTGATATGCTATAATTTTTATAATAAATGTTTTTTATAATAAAATATCTATCAATTTCATTAATTTGAAAAACAATGGGATAGCAATTATTACAAGTAAAACGAGGTTGCCGAGAAGTATCATGTATATTACAATTGACAGGGTCCTTCTTGGTTCGCAATCTAGGCGTAGGAGGTTGAACCAATCGCATGTGCTACATTCTGAAACTCAACTGCTATCCGACCTCCGATTGGATGCACTGCACCGCGGGCTTACGTGCCTCTCACGATTTAATTTCTAGGGGGTAGGGACAAGGGAGTCGTGACTTGGGAGAGCGTCCACTGCCATCGAAGTACAAGGAAACGGATAGTGCTAGCTCTTGCTTCTCGTAGAATTTTTTCTTTAAGTGGTATGTAAATTTATCAAAATTGCATTTCATTTACGATTTTGTGTGATTACTAGTATCAGCAAATATATGGACAATACAACGTGTATCAATGAATGTGAAAAGTGTTGGAAAATTCAAGTTTTCACGTTCGAACGCGACGTACTATCGTATTGCCTCCATTTTGCAATTGACGTTCGTGGAGGGAATCGCTTCATGATCCTTTCTCGGAAGTGACGCTTTCGATTTGTTTTATGGCGAGTGTCATTCGTTTAATCTCATTTGATAAACTATGCTTCCATTTATCAGTGAGATAATTAGAAGATAAAGAAATTCTTGCTAGTAGGATGATACATTTTTCTTGTTAGCATGGGTTTTATTCGCGTCGGTGCAAGAAAGTTTGTGCATTGCGCAATGCGCAGCGTTCTTTGGTGCGCGCTTCCTTCGCACGAACAGCAACGGAACATACCCCCACTTTCATTGCCCCACCATCCTTTTCTTCCCACTCCAGAATTTAGTTTACTCTAGTTATCAAGTATACCTTTTAAAATAATTTTTCCCGCGTTCGTTTTTTCTTGGAGATCATTTTTATGATGAATAAAATTGAGAAATTTGTTTATACATATTTTTTTATATATATATTCATGTCATATTACAATTTTTTAATTTGATATAAAAAAATATGCTTTTTGAAAATTTAAATTTTAAGAATTTAATCAAATTTATTATTTCAGAGTGAATAATGGCACGTACTAAGCAGACAGCTCGTAAATCAACTGGAGGTAAAGCACCTCGTAAACAACTAGCCACAAAGGCAGCACGTAAGAGTGCACCATCTACTGGTGGTGTGAAAAAACCACATCGATATAGGTAGATTTTAAATAATATATAATAGTAACAATAAATACTATTTAGTATATATGCAAAATAAAATAAAAAATAAAATATAATTTTTAGGCCTGGTACAGTAGCTCTTCGAGAAATCAGAAGATATCAAAAATCAACGGAATTGTTAATCAGGAAATTACCTTTTCAAAGATTGGTTCGTGAAATTGCACAGGATTTCAAAACTGATCTTCGTTTCCAAAGTGCTGCAATTGGAGCTTTACAAGAAGCTTCAGAAGCATATTTGGTTGGTTTATTTGAAGACACAAACTTGTGCGCTATTCACGCGAAACGTGTTACAATCATGCCCAAGGATATCCAGTTGGCCCGACGAATCCGTGGCGAGCGTGCTTAAACAATATGTAACTCCCATACATACCATTTATTACTATTATTATCATTCGTAACAGTCATGGATGAAACATTTTCATTCCAAACTACATATTATGTTGTACTCCATAATAATGTATGAGTTATGACATGATCATCCTTTATAACATGTATTTAAAATTCAGATTTCTAGAAAATTGATACAAGAATTGGTTTTTGATATAGAACTGTTTTTGATATAGAATAGTTTTCATCTTTTGGTATTATTATACAAAAGTAGACCATATATTATTTCTCAAAAATTATCAATTACAATTACTAATTCCCTAATTTCATTTTCTTTTTCTCATTTTACATTTTACAGAGTAAGAATACTTATAAAAAGAAACCTAAAATCGGAAATTAAATAATCGTGATAAAAGACAATTGTTAATTCTTCTAAAAGTACTTTTAAGATTGAATAAGATCGAAAATATTTAGTTTCTCATTACAATTTTATTATATTCATCATCCTTATCATTATTGATACAATACATAGTGAAATGTACATTAGAGAATAAGGCACTTTTTTTGTAGGAACAGTATGTTCAATGTAGTGTTTATCATATTAGAACTCTGGTTGTATGAAAATTACGTAAGATATTTCAATCAGTCAAGTATTCATTGTTCGTGTAAAGATAAACGTTTCTTAAATAAATCTTCAAAATAATATTAATTTACCTTTTTCCATTTTATAAGAAATCTGCACTATTATTTAAATAATAAGTTCTAGGAATTATAATTTTGCATCAATTGATAGTTTACAATATCTTTATTTTACAAATATTACAATTTTATTATTCAATTTTACTTTTACAAATATTACAAATATTGCATAATTTACTATCATCAAAAATTCAAGTTTACAATTATTCAACTATTATAAATCAAAAATATTAGAATAATTTTTTTTATTTCATGCATTAAGTGAAATCTATAAATTATTAATCATCTCATTTGATAATATTGAATATGATTAAATTTTAATTGTTATAATAAATTCTACATTATAGAAATATTTTATTTGAAAGTGTTTATAATTATGCAATGGCATAAATAGCACAATTATATTGAATTACATATATAATTTAATAATAATTTTATATATTTTAAGGTATAAAATTGAATTGTTTTACAATACAAGAGGATATTTTTTGTTATTAAAAAATAGATATATATCTCTATATATATGTATATATATATATTGCCATAAATTTCGATAAAAGCTAGATTTTTCTAAATGATATAATATTACTAAATATTTCTAATGTTGAAATTTTCATGCATTCATGAATTATATTAAAATATATAGTCAAAAGAAGATTACAAATCGCCTTTTTAAGAAATGACAATCAAATGAAAATCAGTTACTTGTTATTTTTCAAATAAAATATTCTATTTTTTTTTTTTTCAATAAGAAAATTATTTTCAAAAAATTACAATTATCAAATTAATTGATTAATATAAAAACATTCGGTTTCAATTTACAAGATATTTAAAAATTTTATAATATTTATAAAAATTGAATAATTCTTAAATAATTTAATGTAAAAAATTACATAAATAGTTATAAAATTTTATCTAAAAAAAAACTAGTATTGATTTTCATTTAAATATTTTCCTTTAATATCATTTTTAAATATTATCTATTATATAACATAATTATAACACTTATCTAAAATTATTGTTTATCACAATATTAATTTTATTAAATCATTTATTAAATCGCAATATTAATACTTACAATTTCGAATGTTTATTTACAAATTTCTTCCATAAAACATTGCCAGATATATTTTTAAATTGTAGAAAAATGTTCAAAAATCACAAACTTGATGAAAAAAATTAAATAATTAAATGAAGAATAATAATAATAAATAAATTGATTAAAATGATATCATTTTTCATATAGATTTATAATAAATTAGCAAATGAGATTTTTTTAGTTAAATAACATGTATAGCCATACAAATATAATGCACAAAATTTTTTGTTGGAATATTATCCGTTGTTTATAATCGAATGTGGTTGCAGTTGCCAGAGGCAAAACCTCGAACTTGGCGTCTAGTCCTAATTAAAAAAATTTAATATCGTTTTGTTACCATTTCCCATTATAAAAATAATTTATAAAAACATATATTTATACACAGATCAGCGTTTCCCAATCGTATTCTAAAAATATTCTTTAAAATAATATTTGTTACATTATTTCATATCAAATTGTCTACTGTATATATTCTTAGATAATAAATTTATATTAATAAATTTATTTAATAAATTAAATTATATATAGATTATTATAACAATAAAAATAGAATAAGTAATTGAGAAATGCTGTACATTTTTATACAATATGCATGAATTGTATAACATGCATATATGAAAAATATCTTGAATTATAATTCAATGATATTTGTTTTTTCTAAGATAAGTCTTATTTACATTAAATATTTTAAATTAATTTATAATTTGAACAAAACAATGAATAATAATTCTATGCTATGCAAATTTAATTATTCAAGCAATTTAATACAACATACTGGATGATTTTATTATATTTTACAATTTATGGATATGATTAACAAAAAAATACAAGAATAAAAAAATGACACATAAAAATCATGCATAAAAACATGTTTTATATATATATATATATATATACACACATACATATATACATACATACATACATACATACATATATATATATATATGTATATATAAATTAACAATGCATTATGCGAAAATATTAAATATTTTAGAAAAAATTTGTTAATTAATTCTTTAATTATAAAAAAATAATAAACATTAAACTAAAAATATAATTCTCTAAGAATATTATTTTGATTTTTACATTAAAATATTTTTAAATTGAATCATAAATATATTATAAATCACACAATTTCATTGTTAATAATTCTATTTCCTATTATATTCATATTTTTTATGAAATAACAAAATTCTTTTATTAATAATAAAAATAGAAATAGCAAAATTAATTATTATAATTTATATTAGGCACTTTGCATTGCTCATATAATTCAATAAAAATATTTTATTTTATTGTACAAATTCACTTTTTACTTTTAGTAAATATATACAATTGTTATATACAAAAATATATAAGATATAAAATATAAATTTCTTAATTTGTTTATAATGTATAATATATAAAATTTATTATTTCTATTGAAATCTAACAACGTTTCACAAAAGTTATAATTATTTTTATAACTTGGCGAAATACAATTTTTAAACGGATTTTTTTTAATAATATGAAGAATTCTTAAATTACATTTATTTCATAATATATAAAAAATATAAATTGGAAAATTCTTTTAAGACTTTTTTTATTCATTTTATTTTTTAAAATTGGATTATAGTCAAGTAGAAATTAATAATTGCAATGCAATTAAATCAGAAATCTTTAATTCTATGCCTAAAAATTATTTTTGGTATATCTATGACATAAATCAATATAATTTGATATCTATGTCTTATATATAATACCAATAACAATTAATTTAATGAATTTTTATTTTATATATTTAATACTTAAATAAAATTATTTAAAACAAATATTAAACATAAAATATTAATCTGGTATATTAAAAATCTTAATAATCATAAAAAGTCTTTATTAATTTTTATAAAGAAGTATTATTTCAAACATATAATTTTGAATTAATTTAATTATGTTATAAAATATTTAAATTGAAGTTATTTAAAATTTTCTTTTTAAAATCTGATTATTAAGATCTTAGTAGATTCAATAAAAATGATGTTGTACTCTTTGAATCACAAATATGAAGCTATTTCTATCTATTAAGTATACATTTAAATTAATATGTAATAGATATATGAATGAAATTATATGAATGAAATTCAATTAAAAAAGAATTATTAAATATCAGAAAATAAAATTAATATTTATAATATAAAAAAATTTCTAAAATTTATCTTATTTTTTATCATTTTTTGATATAATATTATTAATTGAAAATATTATTAAAAACAATTTGCATAAAATAACAAAATACTTCATTTAATTAGTAACGCAAACAATAAGATGAGATATTATAAAAAATTATAATCCAGTCTTTTTAAGTATTTTGAATATTTTAATACAAAGCTAAAAACTGGGATCATAAAAAGCTTTCGTTATTTATAAATTGGTAGAACATTCACAGAAAATATTACATAAGTAAAAATAAACATAAAATTAATAAGTACAAATAATTTATTGATTATCATGTATCACTTTAAATGACATTATATTATGAATAATTGAATTAATTTATTTCATTTATTTTATTAAATAGAATATTCATTAGAAAAAATTCATTAGTTTTTTTTAATTCATTTTGAATTTTGATACATGATATTTTTTTGCTACAAATACACACAATGCACAATGATACAATTTTTTATGATTATAATATTGTTCTAATGTTACCTGTAAAGATCACGGACAGCTTGATCCTCTCGAGATGGATTTTGACATGTGTTTAATTTATTCTCCAATGCCTATATAATGAAACATTTGTTGTTAATTAAAATATTATTATTCTTTTTAAGAATACTGACAAATCTTTAGAACTGATGATACCATCTATGTGTAGAATAATTTAAAAAAATAGGTAATAAAAAATCGTGATGTGTACAGAAGAAAATATGCAGTATAAAGCAAAAGAAATCAAATAAAGACCTGTACACAAAAACTTGATCAGCACTTGGTTGATCTAGGTTGTTGCCATATACAATGAGGAGATGTATGAACCTGGATGGATGGTAAATCAGTAGGTGTAGTGGAAATTGTATTTTTCTCACCCAGACAAGTGCACTTTACCCTTCTGCACTCCATGCAGACCCATCTGTCAAGCTACCAAAATACCAGCTACATCATACTACAGATGTCTTTAACCATTATATTATCAAAGCATTTTATATAAATTGAATTATTTTAATAAAAATATTTTATATAAAATTTGTTGCTTGGAAAAAAAATAAAAGGAAAATAATTATTATAAATTAATTGCAATGAAACTAAAATATATGAATAGCAACTAAATACATTTAAAACTCAAACAAGCCATGCTTTAAGCTACTTTTGTTTATCAAGTGCTTTTGAAACAGAAATACTAATGTATATATATGTATATGTGTGTATGTGTGTGTGTATGTGTGTGTATATATATATATATATATATATATATATAAAATAATAATTATACTTACACCAACTTTCCTCATAAGATCACCAATCATATTCATTGCTAATATTCTTGTGCATGGTGTCAGTGGTGGATTCACATTATTATTGTTATTGTTGTTTCCAGTTACACCTCCTACAACTTTGTTTCCAACTATTTGTAAATAGAAAAATATGTAAATACAGATAATACAATATAATAATAAAAATATTATTAAATATTAAATTCATAAAAAACACTGAATTAACAAAATTATTGTACAATAATATTTAGAAAAAAAAAATAAAAAAAAAATTTTATTTTTGTCAGTAGAAAGTATAATATTTAGAAACTAAAATAAAGAACAGGTTTGTTAAAATAATTTTTATTTCATTGATAACAATATCATATATATATATGTACAGAAAGATAAAATTAATTAAAACGCATGTTAAATTAATTAAAAATATGTTAATCAAGCACAAATTAGATTTAATTATCCTTAAGCACTGATAAATAAGCAAACTTGTTATCATAAAAAAAATTTCAAGTAATATACAAAAAATATATATTACATACATTAAAAAATTAATTAACTTCATCATTTTTTTGTTTGTTATTCATAACAATTTTTGATTTGTTAGATACAAGTATTTTCTCTGCTGAGCATTATTTTTATTAATAATAAAGATCATCTTTTAGGCCCAAAGCAAAACATGCGCTTAGTTTTACGAAGAGTATTATGGATCTTACTTTTTAATGGTGAAGTTGTTGTATTATTTGAAGGTATAGATTGTGGTACTATTGGACTACTAGGCGACATGTGTGTTTCCAATTCAACTTGAAGTTTATTACTATCAACATGGTTCCGAACTCTGTCAGCTGATTTATCATTATCTGGTTGGTGCCTTTCTTGTACTTGAATTTCCTGTTTTAAATCTGTAATAAATTAAATATTAGAAAAAATTTATTTAATGATTATATATTTATTTTATAGTCAATGAATTGTTCAACCTCTTATTTCATCCATTAGTCTTTGTACTATAACTTTTAAAGCTTCTTTTTCATCAAGTTCTGATTCTAACAAAGCATTCTTTTCAATAGCAGAATTAAGTTTAGCTTCTATTTCTTCTTCTGTTACCCTATTTATTCTGCAAAATTAAAATTGATAAAAAAAATATTATATTAAATATTTTATATTTAGTATAATATATAGTTGCATGAACATATATCACCTATGAGCTCTTTCTAAGTCATCATTCTTTTGTTCTAATTCTCTTATGTACTTTAATAAATGATCATGTTGTGTTTGTAAATCCTGAGCTTTTCCTTGAAACATTGCACAATCTGTTGTTTGTTGATCTAATCTTGTTCTTAATTGTTCAACTTCAGTAGCTAGTCTTGTATTTCGTTGTCGTAATTCTCTGTTAGTTTTTTCTGCTTGTTCTAATGATGCTTCAAGTTCTTTTTCTAACAATTGTGAATTTTCTTGAAATTCTTCCAATTCTCTTTCTATATCCTCTTTCCTATAATGTTACAATAATGTTTATTTTATGAATAAATATTATTTAATCATTACAATTTATACATAATGTTAAATTATACATAATGTACAGCTTTAAATAAATATGATAGTACATTATTTTTATTTAGAAATATAAAATAATTCACCTTCTATGTATTTGATGAGCAAGTTCCATCCAATATTGAATTTCATCATCTTTGGACACAAATTGTGGAGGATCAATGTCCATCATTTTGGCAATATTTTAATTTTGTTTAATACTTTAAAAAATTGTTTTAAAAATTAAATATAACTCAAAATTATTCTATTTCATTAATGATACAATGGCATCCTGTAAATAAAATAAATTTATTTACATAGATGCGAATTTAAAGGAATTAAAGATCAAATTTAATGAAATAAAAATCTAATTAAATAAAATTAAAATATATTAAATCTTTCATTAATATGTACGATATAATGATAATCATGGTGAAAGTTTTGTTTGTTCAAAAAAAAAAATTATATTACGGTACATACCTACGCATCTATATACGAGAAATGCGATGTCAATCTAACCTACTAATAACGAATCGCTAACAATTAAAACGCAACAGAAAATTATTTCAGAAAGAATATCCCAAATTACAAAATAATGAAAAAAAATATTAAAAAATTAAGTATGAATTATGTTATGTATAATACACGATCGAAGTTGACGCTTAAAAATCGTAACTGTAGAAGAACACTTACATGTATCTTTAAGAGAGGACAAGGCTAGTAGACGAATAAAAATGGTCCAGTGTAAATAAAACTGTCCACCAATTGAACTGAGTTAAAATAATAATGTTTAAAATATTATCTAAAAAATGCTGTATAATACACAACCATCAATGATGTGTAGGCGCATTAAATGAAATTGTTTCAAGATGCATATAAATATAGAGACCTTGAGAAAACGCTCAGCAGGTGAAATGTAGTGTACCGCGTGTGACACAAATGTCATTACCGTGTAATTATGACTCACTAGTCGGGATGGTAAGGTAGAAAAAAAATTTATCTCTTTCTTGTTATAGCTTCTCGATGTTGACTGTGGACGTGGACAGATTATACCAAAATCGTTTGAGACCGGTTGTCGGTTTATCATTAAGGGACACCGTTCCACGATGGATTTACATCCAATTAAATTTGTTTCCGGAAATTAGATTTTTGAATGAAAAGATGCAATCGAGTTTACCGATTGCAAAATGGCAGATATAAATAGAATCAATGCTGGTTCGTTCACAATTCTACAGCGTAGTAAGGTGGCGTTCGCAAAAGCTAACCGGTTACGAATGCATTCGATATGGTGGCAGAACGAAACAGAATGGAATGTAATGCGTTATTCTTTTGCTTTTCATTGGGCAATATATTAAAACGCGCGAAGAATGTAGTTTTATTTGTTGCTTACAATACTTATTTAAGAATGATATTAAAAAAATTTTGGTATTTAAGAAATAGTTAATATTTTATATAATATTTTTAATTATTTAATAAAATAATTCAAAGATTAAATTTTTTGTTTTTTTTGTTGATATATAATATAATTTAATAACGAATAAAATTTTATATATTATCATTATTCATATGAATAAAAATTTATTCTATTTATTATTCATATGAATAAAAATTTATTCTATATATCGATAATTTATATTAATATTATATTTAAAAAAATACAAAAAATTGAATTTTGTAAAAAAATTTATATATTTTTATATATATATTTTTGCATACATCTTTCCATATTTTTATACATCTTTCTATATTTCAATTTATTCATTATATACATATTTTTTATAATATACATATAATATACATAATATTTTATATACATATTATTACATAATAATATGCATAATATTATATATATATATATATTTATAAGTTTTAAATTAAATTTTTTTTTTACATAGATGTGAATTTATTAAAAAAAATAAATTTCTTTAGTCCATTATTACAAATGTTACAAATATTTGTTGTTACAATATTATATACTATTTATTCTAATAAACTTAATCTATTGTCTTCTATTAATTTTTGGTTTCTTTTATTTTATTAATATTTATATTTTTTTCTTTTTAATAATTATATTTTCTTTATAATTAATATTTAGAAAAATAGAATTTTAGAAAAATATTCTTATACTCTAACACTTATAAATATGCAGATATTTACTACTTTTATTTGTTTATTTTTATTATTTTTGCATTATCTTTGATTTTATGTATTACTTTATATCTATTCACATTTTAAAATATTGATTTATATATATTTCTTATTATATTATATTTATTACAAAATTTATTAATAATTATAAGAACAAATGAAATTTTATTGACATTAACAATTCATAATAATTATACTCGGTAACTATATACAATATCAATGATTGATATGAAATATCAATGATTCTTAAAAAGATGGTGCCACAAATCAAAAACTATTAATAAATTTATTTTATTAATAGTTAGTAATTTTGTATAACTTTTAAATATTTTTCAGATAAATAATGCTGCTAATAATTAATTTTAAACAATTCAAAATATCAATTTTGTTTATAAAAGATTATAAATTAATTTTTAAAAATAAATAATTCATTAATTTTTATTAATTTATGTTAATTTTATAATTCTTATCTAAAAATAGGATTCTTATTTAAAAATGGATTTTATAATTAATATTTTTAATCAAAAGATTAAAAGAAAACATTAAAAGATCAAAAGAAAAAATAAAAATAAGGAAATAAAATTAATTAGAAATTGTAATTTTTAATTACATTAATTTTAAAATATAGACAAAGACAATAAATAATAAAAAAAAGAATAAAGATAAAAATTATGAAATTATTATTATTTTAAATAAGAAAAATATTTCTTTAAAAAGATACGATAGAAGTCTATCCGATAGATAAGATAGAATAAGAATTGAAGATATTATCATCTTTTGAGTATCAAAGATATTTCTCCAAAAATATTGGATATATTATTTATCCTCAATTCTTATTCCACGTTATTCTACTTTTAGAAGTTAGTTTAGAAGAAATATGTTTATCATTTAAGAGATAGCGCTGACAGTCAATTCTTACTTTATCTTTATTCTTATTTCTTTTTTCATGTTGTATATATTTCATTCTGAAAATAGAATTAATTCTATGATTATTATAATCTATATCTCTTTTTTTTCTCTTATTATGTATTCTTATTTATATTTTATATACAATCATAAAAATATATATGAAATAGATAGATAAAAATGCAAACGTAGAAGATATAAAAAATCTTATTTTTTTCGAGGTCAGCATTTTAAAACATGGAATATAAAAAATTTCGTATATATTTCTTTCTTTTTTTTTTTTTACACAAAGAAAGTTTTTTAAAAATAATAATTTTAGAAAAAATACAAGAATAGTGTGAGATTTTTATCCATTAAAATTTTTATTATAATCTACACGCCCAGATATAAAATATATATATATATATATATATACAAGATTTTCTTCATTGTCATATCTATCTTGTATTTTGTCTACAATTAAACATTTTTGTATACAAATTTTTTTTAATCTATAATTGAAAATAATAACAATAATAAAAAAGGAATATATACTATCTTCGAATATTAATCTATAATCAATTCCTAATAATTTAAACGTTTATACGTCAGAATTTTTCAACTGCGGAATAATTTCCTGTCATATTTGCGATGACATCGTAACGACATTTTGAAAAGAGAGAGATTCAGTATGTTTTGTAATATTTGTCAAACGAAATTTTCTTTTTTTACAAAAGAAGTAAGTTATTATTTTTCATAATAGTAACACTTGGAATTTAGGTTATATCATATTATTACATGTCATCTTTTACAATTCTTATTATTAATTATTAATTTGAATAATTTTTTATACTTTGTCATCTATTCTATTTTTCTTATATTATTTAGGTTGCTTGTCCAGGTTGTGGTTTTTCATGTTGCAATAAGTGCCTCAAATATAAATTTAATATTCCAGATAGAGGAGTAAAAAATATCTGTGGTCGTTGTTTTAATAAAAAGAATTATTCAAGCAAATCAAGTTATTATAATAATATTAAAATGTTGGATGGGCATGAAGAATCAATGGCTCCAGTAGATATTACAAAAAAGTAATATATTGTTTATAAATATATATTCCAAATATTTCAATTATAAAATGTGTAAAATAATTTAATATGTATTCTATATGTATATAGACTAGATTCATTAGAGAATCCAGCAAAACCTCCCATTGTAATGTATAAACATACAAATCATTGGGACAAATTTAAAAATGGTTTAGAACCAGTGGATCAAGAAATAGTTGAAAGATTACGAAAATTAAAAGAAGAAGACAAAACTACAACTTTGAGTGTGGATGAAATAAGAAGAAGATTAGCATTATTAAAAGATGAAGATACAGATATTAATCAGCAAAAAATAAATGTATGTTAATTATTATATTATTTAAACATCATACAATATAAATAATACAAAATTCTTTTATCAAAATCATAATATAAATAATTTTATTTTCTGTAGATACATCAAGTAGATATCAGAACAGATCAACAGAAAACAGATGATTTAATAGAAGAATATCTAAAACAATTAGAATTATCATCAGGCAGTGATTCAGTTAATGAAATTCAAATAAGATTAAGATCATTACAAGGCATTAATAGAGAGGTATAAAATTGATACATAAATATTAAATTATAATTGATTAATAATTATAAGAAAATTTTTGTTATTCTAGCATTCAACTAATGATATTAATAATGAAAATCATGTGACAAACAAATTAATTGCAAAAGCTTTGGCAGAAGCAGAATTGGAAAAAAAATATGAAGAAAATATAGATAAATTGGAAGAAATGGAGATTGAGGTATATTAAATTAATTTTAATAAATAATAAATAATACATGAAGTTTTGATTAAAATTTAATAAATGCAGGAAATAAAACATATCGATGATGAAGATGAAAAACCTAGCTGCATAATGTGTGATCAAACTGAAGATTTAGAACAATGTTTAGGTTGTCACGGCGATTTGTATTGCACCATATGTTTTGAAGATAATCATGACGATTTTGAAATGAAAAAGCACAAAAGAAAATCAGCAAAGAAATTAAATTATTATTAAATAAAACTGAATAGAAATTTTAGAAAAATGCTTTGCAATAATTCACATGCAATTTCATTGTTGATACATCTAATTTATAAAAAAATTTTATGCTTAGTATTGTCACTTGTAATTTTTTAATGAAAATAATTCTTGCAAAATATATAAACATTAAATAATACATAATTATAATAAATGTTTTAACTATAAGTTTTAAAAAATTATTATTATGCTATATCTATTTTCACAGTAAAAAGTTTTATAATATTTTAAATTTAGTAGATTTAATAAGATATATTTGTTTATAAAAAAAAACAAATTAATTTACAAAAAAATTATTTGTTTATTATCAATGTAGATTACATTATCTTTAACATATTATTATCTTAAAGTTTCATTGAATATTTAATCTTTAATTAAATATATAACTTCTAATGAATCAATTAATAAATTTTGAATGATATTAGTCTATTTCAATATGCAAAAAACTTTGATCTTTTTTAGACTAGATTTTTAGATTTTTTTAAATTAATTCAATTTTCAATTAAAAATTGTTTAAACAGTTTGCTAAAATTCTGCTTTTTCTAAGATTATTATCTTTCTGATTTAAATATCAAAGTGAATTGATATAGATTAAATCGATAAAAATTCACTGACACTCTCATTGGTATTTCCCAGAGATAGTTCATGGCAAAGCATAAAAAACTCTTTTCACAGTCTGAGCAATTCTGCTATATTTAGATGAGTTGTACATACCTATTGTGCTAAGTTTTCGTAGTACATATCGGTTTTGTTTTTGTTTCTATAGTTTTGTTAACAATAAAATCTGTTTCCAAATATTTTTATTATTATTAATATTATTAATATTATTAATATTACTTATTACTAATATTATTCTTTGTTAGTTACTTAATTATTACATAATTATTTGATACTATAAACTTTCATTGAATTTGAAGAATTGATTAAATTTGATTGATCTTTTTAATCGAATATAATTGTATTATTATTATAAGAAATAATAAAAATCAAATTTTTTTTAATTTGATATATATATTTTTACAAAAATCATATGAAAATAGTAATGAATCTATTGCTAATTATTTATTGTTTATAATTTTCTCTTTTTACATTTATAATTACATCTTTTATATCGAATAATTTACTTCATTGAAAATTTATAAATAAATTATTTAAAATATATAATGAATTTTAAAAATTAATTTCACATTTTTTCAATCAATTTTTTTTCTTTTCTTCCTTTTATTTATAAGTATATTTATAAAAAAATATTTTCGAAAATAATTTATAGAAATTTAATAATAATGTTGTTATTAATAAATCATTCATATCTAAAATTTTGGTTTTATTGAAGTTTTATTATTGTATTGTGAAGAGAAATTCTGAATATTTTAAATATTTTTTTTTATCTCTGACTAATACTTTTTTCAATAGTGATCATTACATGTTAAATTTTAATAAATATATAAATAATGAATAATTTTTTTTATATATTTTATATGATTTTTCTTTGTATAAAAGATAAAAATATAAATTTTTTATTTAAAAATTAATATTATATAATTTTTAATATGTAATGTTTTATGTAAAAAACTCAAAAATATTTCATTACAAATTTTTTAAAAAATAAAATATCTTTTAAGTAATGATATTTTAATAGATTTATTACACTGTATACAACTTTTGATTTTCTAATTTCAATATTCATCAACTTTTATATAAAAATTTTGGTAAAATGATTTTATGTAATTTTATTATCAATCTTATATTCTTTTTTTATCTATATCCTTCATTTTTCTTATTATCTTCTCTTTATTATTTTATTTATTATATTTAAATTAATTATTTCTGTTTACTTTGATATCTTCTGTTTTGAGTACATTACACATACATTTTACATTTTGTCTTTCATTTAATATGTTAAATTGGATACAGGACAATTTCATTATAAGCACAGGAAATAGGAATTTTTTAGTTAGAAAGGATTGTGTTTATACGATTCAAATGATCAGATTATATTTTCAATCGAATGCGTTTGTTCATAAAATAATTATATTTTCATTGCAATATTTATACGATGTTCTACTGACAATTTTCATTTGTTCATCATCACAATGAAATCATTCATTCGTCTATTCGTTTTATCTATTATATAATCATTTATTCTTTCTATACATACTCTTTTCACACATCATTAAAAATACAAAATCTTCAAAACACATATTCTCTAAGAATACGTAAATATTATACAATTATCATATATTAAACAAAAAAGGGGAAAAAAAAAAAACAAAAAACGAAGAATAATGATGAGTATCATGAGATATAACAAGGAACCATAAAATAATGCACCCCATATTTTATTACTATTAATTAATTTATTTTAAAAAAGAATAATAAAAATAATTTAATTTAATTAAAATAATGTTTTTTAATGTTAAAATTCGAATTAATGTTATTATCAAAAATAAAAAGATATGATAAAATAAAAAGATTAAAAGATAAGATAATTTAAAATAATAATGAGCAGGATGCATTATTTTTCACAAGACGAACACATATGACCTAATATGTACACGGTTCATATATCACACACATTTCGTGACAAATGTGTACACACATTAAAATAAAATGTTTCAAAAATTCACAGATTTTATATTCTTTTCTTCAGATTCTTTTTTTTTTAGTATTTTACTAAAAAATGAAATTTAAAAGGATAGAGATTATATATAAATAAAGATTTAAAAAATAGAATTATATTGTAAATAAAGAAATTTAATATAATTTCTATAATTCATTTTTTTTACTGACTTATTATTTTTATTATAAAAATCTGTAAATTTCTGAATCATCTTCTTTTAATAGCTCCTAACATGAAAGACACAAAAATCGTGTCTTAAATCATTCAACAGACGCACAATAAATTATAAATAATAATAATAATAATAATAATAATAATAATAATAATAATAACAATAACAATGATGATGAAGTTAATTTTATCATGCCTTAGATCGTACATTATAATACTATACGATAATTGTAAGAAACAGACGCATTTTGTTCATTAACATTCAACAATCTCCAACGCATTTTCTTTTTAACGACATCATCACTATTATCATTCAATACATTTAAAAATTCACGCAATAGTATCAAAAGTTCTTTCTTTAATCTTATTATCAATATCGATTTTTATATCAGTTTCGATAATACAACGACCACTAAATATCAGTATCTAAAAAATTGAATATGAATCAAATCTTTGAATTTCCCTGAAAAAAAATCAATTCTCTGAATTATTAATCATTATCAATTACTATTTTTTTTGTTTTTATTTAATCAATCACTAATAAATTAAATAATTAATAAATCAATAAGAAAAAAAATATTTAATAAATAATGTATCTAATTAAAATAATAAAATATAAAATAAAATAAAAAGAAAGAGAAAAACAAAGAATTACTTTTAAATGAGGACCAATATTTATTTCTTTAAGTGCAAAATTTAAGCATTTAAAATGTATAATACAATCCGGTGAATTTTGTATATTCGATTTCGTTTGAAATCATATGTAATCACGGTATAGAAAAGAAAGGGGACAGCCTCGTTCAAATGCAACGCAACATCGAAAACAGCCTTAAAAATGCTTCATTCGTTGTAAATCCTTTTATATACGCTCTAAATTCATTGAACAGACTCCATATATGCTTCCCCTGTTTGAATTATAATAACATGGAAATTAAAATAACGAAGAAAAACAGAAGAAGTTTTTGATCAGCATGATTCTATGCTAATAAACGATTGTGCGATTACCACCACGTCGATCCACGACGTTTTTGTCAATCTGGCACCAAGAATAATCATAAAACAGAAAAGAAATAACGATCACTATACTTTGTGATTTCTTGAATGAAAATAGTAGTTTTGTTCTAAAGATACACAAACTAACAATAATTAGATTGACGTATCTTTTAATATAATTAAAATCGTGACTAATTTTTTCTGTTATTTTACTTTTTCTCAGTACTTTCTGGAGCTGGCAATGGTATAGGTTTATCAGAAATTGGAACTTGCTTTTTCGTCTTTTTTCCTTTCTTCTGCGATTTAGGTGATTGTTTTATTTCACCAGTATCTAGATTCATTTTTTCTTCTGTTTTCTGTTGTTCTTCTTGAATAGATTGTTTATTATCAACTTTCTCTGTTTCTTTTTCTTCTTTGACATCTTTTTCAATTTTATTTTTTTCAGTAGTTTCTTTTATCTCCATAGTAGTATTTTCTACTTTGTGATCAGAAATGTTCTCTATTTCTTTTTCATCTAAAAGATTTTCTGACTTTTGCTCGGAAGAAGCATTCTTTATAGGTTTCTCAATAGAAATATCTGCTTTTTTCTCTTCAGTAATATATTTTTGTTTCTTCTCCTCAGAAACATTCTTCAATTTCTTCTTTTCAGTTATATTTGGTTCTTCTGAACTTTGCTGTGCATCCATTGCAATCATTTCTTGTTTCTCCATTGAAATCGAATTTATAGATTTGTTGAAAGTTTGATTAGTTTCCTGTTGTAGATCTGCCGTTTGATTATTATCAAAATTTTCTAATTTTTCCACACAAGTTTCGATAATCTCTCCAGTCTTTTTCATTGGAGATGATGGACCAGGAGGCAGTGGGATGGCTTCCTTATTCGACTGATCTTCTGGTTTCTGATTCATAGATTTCATATTTTCAGCCTCTTCAGTAATGTTGGAAACTTGATTTTCCTGTTTTTCTTGTTCTTCTGCTGACATTTGTTGCAAAGGCAGTGGCGCCTTCGATTCCAATAAGCTAATCGTTTCCTGTATACTTTTTATTGCATTTTTACGTGCTTGTCGCACATTGTCTCTACCTTCCGTTTCAATATCGTCCAATTTAATCAATTCTCTAGTAAGCATTTCATCCAAATAAATATATTCTTTATCTGTTCTTGAAATGCCATTATATTGCTTGACTTGTTCAGCCAAAGCATCAACTTCTTTTTGAACAAGGGCTACTCTCTCTAGAGGATCCTTTAAAACAATAGGTAACTCTTGTCTCTGTTGTTGAGGCTGTTGAGTTTTTTGTTGTTTTGGTTGTTCATAATGCTGTTGCTGAGGTTGTCTTTCACAATATTGTTGATGTTGAGGCTGTCTTTCACTGTATAATTGTTGTCTGGGCTCTTTAAAATTATGAGTCTGCTGTTGTCTCACAGAGGGATGTTCGAATGCACTTGGCTGCTGATAAAACGATTCTTGAAAGTGTGGGGACCATTGTTGATGCCTTCCAGCGAAATGCTGACCAAACGGCGTCGGTCTTTGAAAATGTGGATCCATATTCACAAAAGTTCGGTGTTGCGAACTTTGATCGAAACTCCTTGGAAGCACAGGTTCATCTCTGCCCTCAACAAAAATTGGAATATGCCTAACATTACTTTGTTGTTGCGGTTTTTGTTGTTGTTGCTGTTGAGATTGTTGTTGTGATTTATGTTGAGGCTGATTATGCTGTGGTGTTATATCTATCCTGGAAACATATCTCTGTGATTGCTGTGGTGATTGTTGTTCTTGTTGCTGAAATTGTTGTTGATTAAAAGATTGTCTATTTTCTGGAGGTGCAGACATAGAACGTTGACCACGATTTCCTTTATCAGTATTCTCCATGTTATGATGATGTTGACCTATATCTACAGTATTGCGTAATCCGTATTGTGGGATTTGACTTTTTTTATTAGTTTGCTCAAAACTTGAAGATTTGTTTTGTTGATTCTGATTAACGTCCGGTTCGCCGTGGGAACTGGAGACACTAGTTCCACTGGCAACACTACTTCCGCTTGCCTGACTTCTTGCGTCCTCGTCGGAACAACCTTGCTGATAATTATTACGTTCTTTATTTCCAATATCACGGTTTCGATTGCGAAAAGAATTGTGGAAAGGGATATCACCCCAAGGTGGACCTAACAAATGATCTGCAAATTCTGGATGACGAGCTGCTAAATCATCCAGATGGGCACGAATATCACTGCGTCGTCCAAAATTGTCGTCGTCGAATGGAAATCCCTGAAAATTAGAAATTAGAATAAATTCTTTTGTATTCTTTCGATTTTTTTCTCTATTTTTTTTTTTTTTTTTTTGATAATTTTAATATCTTCTGAATTTTAAGAAATAAAATATTAATATATAATCATTTAATTTTTCTTTATTTTTATTTATATAATTATATTTCTGCAAAAGTTTTTTGTCGAATACATCATATTATAATTTTTTTCTAAAAATTTAAGAATGATGAATTTCAGAAGACATCTTAATATTAACAATCTTTTTTTTCCTACATGGACTAAGTTAAAGCTTATTTAAAATCTATTTTATCAAATAGCAGTTTAATATCTTTACAGCAAAATTTTTACAGCGAGTTAAAAAAGCTTATTTTGTTTCAGTATGCATAAATGCTATAAACGATAAATTGTAATTAAAAGAAAAATGAAGCGTGACGTGCAACGTATTGCTATATTTTCTTCAAAGTTATAGAATCATTTTTTTATAATTTTAATAAACACAAAATCTCACAGAAATTATTAAAAGCCATGCACATTAGTCCATTTACATACGTGAAATCGTTTTTAAAAATATGAAGATTTCCATTGCGATCGTATTTCTCGATTTTAGAAGAGCATTCGTAATCAATGTCACAATTCGTACATTCATACGATAATTCACGCCATTTCAAGAAATGATTTCGTGTGGATATTCCACTCGTGACGATGTGTATTACAGCCTTTACATCACTGGAAAATTATATATAGTGGCGACATAATGTGCACATATATACATGACTTTTGCACGCGAATATTTTATAGTCTCACCCACGTAATATAAAGGAAATTTAAGGAATTCGCTTGTGAAAGTATTTTTCAATATAAATAATATATAATAAAAAAAGAAACTCATAATATGTATAATTCTTTTGTATATTTTCATCATTTATTTGATTTAATATTTTTTATATATATTATAACATTTCAAATAAAAAATTTATCATTTTTTTTATTCAAAAGAATAAGGAAGATATATACCATTTTAATTATAAACTAATTGATAATTAATAATTAATAATATTTGGAACAGTTTTTAATTTTAATAATTATTCATTAATAAGAAATACAATAATACAATGAAAATATGATAAAAAATTTCACAAAAAAATTAACTAAAAAGTAGAAAATAAAAAAAATATATCTCGTTTAATATTATTTTGTTTCTAAAGAAAAGAAATAATACAAATATTGAAAGAGTACAAGCGAATAATTCGCATATTGACTACTTCAATATATAACTTCAATATAAAATACAATAGTAATATATAATATATATAAATAACAAATATTGTTGTTAAAAAACTAGAATTATATCTAATTCTATATTTAAAATTCATTATATTTAAGATTATTATTATATTTAAAGTAGATATTCACATACTTTTTTTGTTTCTTCTACTTTATCAGGATTTATTATTATAAATCAAACAATCATTATTTTAAATTCAATAATTAAAAATCATTAATTCTTTCATGATTTATTTTGTTTTGAATAATATTTCTTAAATAAAATTATGAAATTAAATTGAAATTAAATAGAATTAAATTTTGGAATGATATAATAATATATAATTTTGAACAAGTTTAAATTATCAAAGAACTATATCATATTTCTTACACTATATATAATTTGAAAATTATGCAACATGTTAATTACGAGATGCAATTCCAGGAACTGTGACTGAACTACTCTGCATTGAATATTCATCCATGAGCTGCATTCCACACATTGCTTGCCTTTTATGCAACTTTTCGTCTTGTATACACTTTTCCTCATGTATGTATATGACGCATCACAAATTGCAAAATCAATTTAATAAATAATCTATTCAAAATATTTAATTATATATGTTACGTTTTTCGTTTTTATTCAACATTTTTATTTTATGTATCATCTTAATGCTAGTTATTTAAGATTTATTTTAATATTTAAAAAATATATTTTATTCTTAGAAAATAATTGAATTCTAATTTATTTTTTTAATTATTTATTATATTTATTAATTGTAATAAATTGTATATAATAAATTGTAATAAACAACAAAGTGTAATTTTTGTGAAAATAAAATGCATCTATATAAAGACAGTTATGGTTATCCATAAAATGGCAAACTGGGTGAATGTCAGCGCCAGTTCAATATAAACAAACTGTGTCATGGTCCTTCAAATTGAACTTACGCTAGATGCCGTTTTGTGATTATTTCCTGATTTCTTTACGATAAGTATCGAGTTTATGAGTATATATATTTTCAAAAGAAACTTAGTTTTGCCGAAAAATAGTCGGAATTTAAAATCCAAATATTCTCAAAAATCTTATATGATTTTTAATTCTATATATAAATGATTTTTATATGCTATAGCGAAAATTGTTTGCAAAATTGATTAGTAAAATGAACTGAATTAATCTTTTATTTCTATTCTCCGACGGATAGATAACGCCTACATATATGTTAAGTTGAAACATCATCGTCAATAGTATCAATAGTAATGATTATCGAAACCGGTTTCATTTTTGCGTAAAAAGCGATTAGATCATGGATAAAAATATCCTATTATCGTTTTTTCAAGAAAGTAGATGTGGTGATATCGAAAAGATAATTTCACTATAACTTAATTAGAATGGTGATAGAAACAATATAATATTCATATAATTTGATTAATATGAATATAAACGAATAATTATTTTTATTACTATTTAATGAATATAATAAATATAAATAAGTATTGAATAAAATCAAGAAAATAGATTTATGTTTCAATAATTATAACTCATATTCGTAATAGCGATAAAAATTTATGATTAAATTATTATTAATTGAAAACATAACATGCAATATATCATGATTATTATTTTTTTCTTAAATCAATATTTTGAAAAAATAAATAGTATTTTTTTTTTATAAATAAAATAAAATAAAATAATCTTTAATCTTTTTAATTAATACTTTTAATATTCTCTATTTTACGACTAATTCGCAATACATTTCAGAGATGATAATATAATAATCTAAAACAATTAATTTTTGTAAATTAACAATTAATTCAAAAGATTTTTCCAATTAAAAACAATGGAAATATCGATGATAGAATTTCAAAAGAAAAGACCTTTTAAGGTTACAAGATCTCCAAGCAAGCCTAATACGGTCGAGTGACCGAATAAAAGAAATAAAGCATGTAGTCAGCGAATGGATCGCGATTATGTTACATTTTTCGTTTGTTTTTTATTTCTTTTTTCTTGCTTTTTCTTTTTCTATTCAATTCCTTTTAGTCGTAAGAAATATAAACTTGACAAAGAGAGTTACCGAAATGTCTTCGTTAGTTTATTATTAGCATCACATTTGTGTTTTGGAGGAATAGATTTTGTTCTAGGAGAATATATTCGAAACATTCGAAATTGAGATTAATAAATAAAAAAAAATATTGTTTGATCTAACCAAATCAAATTGTATTAATTTAATCAAGAGCCATTGCATTTAATTTCTAGTTAATATATCTGGTTAATATATCATAAAATTGATAATGATATAATGATCTTTAAAATAATTTTTTTATTTTAGAAAGACGTAATAAAGAAATAAAAAAATAATACATTTGATAATAAAGCCAAGAAAAATTTGAATAATTTTATTTTAATATTAAAATATTATGAAGATTATAAAATTTTAATCAAAATTAATGAAACATTTATAGATAATTTAAAAATAAATCGAGTAAATTAAATATATAATATAATATATAATAAAAATATTTAAAATAATTTATTATAGCTGATTATATTTTAAATTCCATATTTTAAAAATTATAAATCTATATTTATCGAATCATACTTTTCTTATTTTTAATATCTCCATCTCCCTCTTTTTCCTTGCCATCATTTACTTTTTACTTAAGATTAATATATTATAAATAATATATTATATATAAAAATATTATTTAGAACTTATAAAATAATTTAGATAATTGAATAATATATAGCAATATATATATATATATATATGTAATTTTTATTAAAAATTAATAAATTGAACATTATTTTTATTGTTATAATAACAATCAATTATTTAAGAATTTATTTTATTTATTTTATTTTCATCCAAAGAAAGTAAAAAATTCGATAAAATTCGTCGTTTTCGAAGTAGCAAAAACTACGTCACTGCGAATTCTATTTCTAACTTCCACGCGATCTCGCGGAACGCATAAGAGAAGGTCGAAACGAATCGAGAACATCAAAGGGCATGCGTATATCTTTCTCCATACTCTTAACCAGCAACATCTGAATTTCTCATTTACAATTTGCTATCCACTTAATAAATTTGTTCGTAAAAAAAAAATCAGTAAAATGAAGATTCTTTATATTAAATATAATAAATCAATAATAATTTAAATTAATGTTAATAATGAATTATATCGAAGACGAAAAATCAATGATAATATAGAATGAACTAGAATGAAGAAAAAGATGATTGAATATAGAATGATCTGGAAAACTCTTGGCAAAAACGTCAAGAATTGACTATATCAACGATTAGATTGCATGATTTGAAATGCAGACTTTGGCGCAACGTCATAGACCAATTAATAACTTCCATATTATTCTTTCTTAATATTTAAGTGTAAACTTGAATATCGAACAGATATAATACCGAAATAATAAAAATTGATGGAAATAAATGGAAATAATTCAATATCGAGATTGATTTAATATCTGGATGTTAAACTCATATATGTAATATTTATTGTAACGTATTGCGCGATGGGAATGGCAAAAGAAAATGGCACCACTTACGGGAAATGGACGATCCAAATCAATTGATTCTCCGAATTCAGATGCTTTGTCCACGATGACAGGCGAGTCCATTTTGTGGACCCTTTGATCCGTGCCTGATTTCGAATACGTGGTGTCCTTTTTCCTTTTTTTCTCTCAAAGGATGAAACTTAATATAGATATATATTGGCTTTTTCTCACACACTAGAAGGTTAAGTTCGTGCCCTTTTGCCGTTAAGAGTTTGCTCTGCAGATTAAATGTTTTTTTTTTTTTTTTTTTTTTTTTACGTTTTCAAAGAATCAGCCAAAAAGCTCACTAAACAATGCCGATATGTTAACAAAAAAAGGCAGAACGAAAAATAAATGATTTAAAACACACTTTCGTTTTCTTTTTTTAAAAATCTTGTAATATTACCAAGAAAACGTGTGACAGTTGTTCTTATCCTTCCTTTCAGTCTCCTCGCTAGTAATTTAGCTTTTTGTTTTTTTTTGTTATATAATATGATCACTATTAGACATTAATCGTCTATTTTTTACACTTTGTATCACACACTCGCATATAATAATTTTTTATTGAAAAAAAAAAAACGTCTTTTCATGAAAATCGTCAAGATACATGCGTTATAAAACATATTCCTTTCGGGTCAATAGTGAAACTGTCAGTGCGTTCCCGGAGCAACTTAAATATATTTATTGTGTGGGCTGTAGAAAGCCACGTGACGCTATGCCGACTATGGCCGAATCATGACGAGAGTAACCGAATGAATAGACTAGAGGCTACTAGAACGTTCCTCTCTGTTGAGCTCTTTCGAGAACTCGTTTGTTTTTCACGCATTTAAATGATACATGACATTCACAATGAAGAACAAAAATGATTGTATTATGCTGTTTTTATATTTATAAATATAATAATTATTGATAATCTTTATAAAATGATATTGATTATTTAAAATATATCATAATCATTGAAATAACATATAATATTTGCATTATTTTATATAATGCAATTTTTAAAAATTTTTATTTTAAAGATTTTAATTTTCAATTTATAATAAATAAAATTTTATAATTATGGAATTAACATTAACAATTTCAAAAATAATGTTTTTTTTTCAAAATTGTTAAAATAAACTTGAAATATTCAATTCAAATTTCAATATGATTTATGGCTTGTACTAACTGTGACCAAGTATTGTCAAATTTTTCCATTTTTTGTTTTTTTTTTTATTTTCAATCAATCTGTTGAGTAAAATTTAGAACCTGTTTACTTATATCCTTTTACAGTAAAAATTTCACATATTTGTATTCCTATCTAAAAATTAATTAATTTTTTCTTTTCTCTTATTATTAAATAATATTGATAATTATTAAATTATTGATAAAATTATTATTTGATAAGACTTATACTGCTTATCTTAAAAGTTTTACTTATTTTTTTTATGTAATATCATCACCTGTGAATCATTCGATACAAATATATAAATAGAGATGTCTGATCTAAAGATATTATTTTATAAAATATTGTATATATGTATATATGTATTTAGATCATATATTATTCCAAATAAGAATTTACAAACGATTAATAAATAAAATTTATATATTATCAAAGTTTATTTTCAAAATTCGAACTTTAAAAAAAAATCGTCTTGAAAATTCTAATATGATTTTTTTGAATTTGCAAATATTTATAAAAATTATAAAAAATTTTAAATAGTAATACACTCTCTTTATAATCGACAGAAAAACAAAACTTCGACTCAATATATTAATAATTTAATAATTAAATTGTAACTATGATTTGACTAACTAATGATTATTGATTAACTAATGATTTCTTTCATATTTTTATTCAAGTATTTGAAGAAATATTTTATTATTTAATAATATTTTATTAATTAATTTTGTATCAATTTTATTTATTATATCAATAAGATATAAAAATTTGCCATTGAATATTATCATATGATAATAGAATTTGATTCCAATCCAAAGTTCTTTTATTCAATATGAAAATATACGTAGAAATTTATATTTATATATATATCGTGTAAATATATATAAATAAAATATATATACAGATTGTTTGGCAACTATTATGATGCGAAAACAAATCGAAATTTTACTTATCATAACCTAATTTTATTAACATTTAACATTTTATCATGTTAATTCTCATGTTGAATTTATTAAAACAATTATTTATAATATTTGATAAAAAAATGAATTTTCTCAAGATAATTAATATGATAAAATTTGTCTAAAATTTTTTATATCTAAAGACAATTGATAAATTATAAATATAAATATAATTTAATATGATGACTTTATATTGATAAATGATCACATTTTAAGATAATTAAAAATGATATATATTGCATTAGGATAATTTCATAATTTAATATATGATTTTAAATTGTTCGAAAATTTTTATAATTTATTTAATAATATTGTGTAAGTTTTTTTATTTAATTTATTAATAAAATTTTATATTAATTTAAAATAAAAATCAATCTTTAAATAAATTTTTAAATATTTTTTATATTAATTTATAATATATTATATTACCTGAATAATGAATATTTTACAAAAATCTCTTTCTCAAAGTGAAGCAAAAAAAAGCATTTTCTAGAATAAGTACATAGTAGTTTGGGATTCATAATTCAATCATAACAAGCTTGTAATCATAGAAAATAAAGAAAAATGTGGACAATGAACCAAAATTTAATCAAAAACTTACGATATTTACTTTTAAATGTTAAAAAACATTTAATAATTTTAACAAATATTTTAAAATAAAAGGCTTATTTCACATCATTTCTGATATAAAATATATAAATATATATCATGAAAAATATATTTTTTGAGAAGTTAAATAATATAAAATAATAACATAAAAATCTTTATATAATATTTCTGATTTAAAAAATAATATATTAAATTTTTTTTATGAAATGTTTATAGAGAATAAACAATTCAAAATTCCAAAACAAATAAAATAATTTTTAGAATTATTATAAACATTACATACTTAATATATATGATAAATGAACACGTGCTACACTTTAACGAAATAATAACTTCTTTGCGATCAAAATATAATTTCATCATGGAATTAACTTCAAAACCACAAAATATTTTATAATATATTTTATAATACAGCAAAATGAGATCAAGACTATTGGATGTTTATTACTTAATAAGCAAGAATCGCATCGCATACTTTGTCGAAAATGTCGATTCGTGATAGACGGGTACACAATGACAATTCACCGAACAGATGACTCACTTCGTATTCCCCTATAAGATAAAGATTATATAATCGATTGTTTAACATATTAATAAAGTGGATTTTATAAAATTTATCTATATAAATATTATATTTAAAATTAAATAATTTCAAAATATTAAATGATAGTAAAACCAATATTTCATACTTCCATGTATGCATATATTTCTTAAATTTTATAATAATTTATTAAATAATTTTATAATAATTTAAAGAAATAAATAACTTAATATTTATTAATATGAAAAAATAAATCGGAAAATAAATTGATTTATAGAACAAATATTTGATATCTTTTATGATTATTTTCTGAAAATAAAAATGAAAATGAAATTAATGAGAGAAAAAATTCCTTTCATAAAAAGAAAAAAAATGTACATCTCTTGCATAAAATAAAATTGCTGTAAAACAAAATGTGAAATTATTATTTCTATTCATTACATATAACATAGAATAACTAAAAAAATTGGAATCTAATAAGATATTCATTTTGAGGTTAGGTATAGCTTGTTCTAGTTTTTAATAAGAATAATTTTGTTCAAAGATTAAAAAAACAATTTTCTTAGTTTTTTTTAATTTTATAATTTGTAAAACTAATGAAATAAAATTTTATTTATTTCTTCAATTGATATAAAAAAATCAAAAATTAAAAAAAAGGTAAAGATATAAATATAAGCTTATTATTTTAATTTTAATTAATATTTTATGTGAATTTCTAATGAATATATAATTGAAAAAATTAAAATTCGATCAATTTTTTATATATAATTTTTTATATTCAATTTTAAAAATCATAAATAAATTTGAAATGAAATAATTATTTTTGTTAAGCGTTCATAATTGCATATGAAAAGTATGATGATAAAAATTAAATTTGTTTCGATTCATTAAAACAATGATGAGCTATATGATAAGCTAACTAGTTTAAGAAGAATTATTGTGATATAGAACATACAAAACTTGCCAAAAAAAAATAAAAGAAATAATAAATAAGAAGAATTTATCAATAATTACAAATTAAAGAATATTCATATTTTATCAAATTATGTATTTGAAAATAATTTTTTCTTTAATTTATTTTCTTTTAAAATTTTCTTCTAAAAGATTCATATAAAATTAAAAATGAAGCATATACTTAATACTATTTAACAATTCCTGTGAACGTGTTGCCATCTAACGGTATAATAAGTAAGTTGCAAAATATAAAATTATATTCTTATATTTTTAGATCTAAATTTATAGTTTTCTTATATGACACAGCATTTAAAAGTTTGATATTATCTTACATTATAAATAACAGTACTTGACAGTAAGGAAAAACTACTAATAAAATATAGTACTGATCATTAGCAATTTTATATATATTTCATACTTTATGAAACACGAATTACACTCATTCTAATTTTTATTTTTAAAAATAATATAGAATTTGATTTTAAACTATTCATTTCACATAGAAGAATCAACATATTTTTTCTTTATAAAATCTTAGTCAAATGTTCAATTTAATCTTAATCTCACAAAAACTAAAAAATAATTAAATTTGATCATTAGTAAAATCGATTCATCAAATCATTCAATGCAAATTCAATCATTTCAATTTCATTTTCAATTTCGTTCTGTTTATACATTTCGATCATTGATAATGACGATCGATGATCTACGATGATCGATGGTACAACTAGGAGATCATAAGTTTGAGGAGGTGATCAATCGACATTCTCTAGCAGACTAAAGTTTTGTGACGTCATCAAGATGACTGTAGAAAGATTCCTTTACTGGTATCAGTATATCTCAACATATTATATGTACCATACTATATTGTATATATATTATCGTATAAAACTTATGCACATATCAATCGTATAAAACAATGCACATATAAAATTTGCAAATGTGAGAAATTTTTCATAAAGCTTTACATAATAGCTTTACATAATATTATTCTCTAATTCAATCCTATTTTGTTTAAATTCATTCTTTATAAATACAAATTATAAAATATAAAATTTTATAAATTATAATTATAAATTGTAAAATATAATTGATTATAGAATATTTTTTATATATATGATAAATAATTTTTATAATATTTATAATAATTTTTTATAATAATAATATAATAATAATTAATTCAATGTATGATTATAAAGAGTTATGTTATATTTCATATTAAATTATTATTATTAAATGAAGATGAATCAATTAGAACAGTTTCATGCGAAATCATATTGTTTCACGTGCAACGAAACATTACTATATCAAATGATGAAAGGAAAAATAAAGATTTCTATTACAATTAAAATTATCGTAAATTACATTATATTTATAAATAATTCATTGATGAAATGAATATATAATTTCAACACTACAATCAAAATTGTGTTCCTTGTTCTTTACCTCAATCTATAAGATTTTAAAAAATATATAATCTGAAAATTTGATATTATTATTTTATCTTATAACATTAAAAATATTTCTATAGGTTCTTTTTTATTCAGATCAATAATAAATTAATATTTTATTTATAAATTTTTCATAAAAGAAATTAATTTAAAATGAATAACATTTTCTTTTTATATAAATGTTTTCTTTCTAAAATTATCTGCATGTTTTTTTTAATTATTTTTTAAATTGGTGAATATTAAATATAAATATAAATTTAGATATAAATGAAAAATGTTGAAAGTTTGTTAATAATTGAAAATCGATGTTTTTAGAATTCTTTGGATAATTCTAAATCATACAGGGCGATAAAAGCTAAAAACTTACTAAAAACTTCGAAAATTAAAGAATACGATACTGATCTTCACGATATTGATTTCCTTGGATAATTTTTGGATTTTTTTAAAAAAATCATATTTCTTGGAATGTATGCAAAGAACATGATTATACTATTATACATTCTCATGTAAAATGAACAAATAGAAGTAACCATCGAGATAATACAACTATAATCATATCTTTATTTTTATCTAGAATCTATATGATATGATCTTTATATCATAAAATATTTTATTCAAATATTAATTAAATCAATTTATTTTTTCACGAATGTTTATTATTCTTTCATGAATGATATATTCTCCAAAAAAAACGAGAGGGATAATTAACGATTTGACGATTCTGAACAATGAAGAAAAAAATCACTTTCCAAATGTGATGAATGATTTTATAAATCATCATATGAAAATTATAGCAAATAAATAACAGTTCATCAGCAGAAAAAACTGAAAGAAATTCTTATTTACAAAATTAACAATAAATTTTTTTACGTACTCAATTATTAAAAAAATAATAACGATGAATATATTATTTATATTAATAACAATAAATATTTTAAAGAAATGTTTTAAATTCTTTTCGTCAAAAAAACATTTTCCAACTATATTTTCATATTAATTTCTATGAATCTCTATACTTATATACATCTATACTTATATATATATATCATTATCTATAATATGGAAAAAATAAGAAAAATTGGTCAGTAACAGTAATAATTTTTCTAAGATAAATATTTTTTTAATTTTTTATGATAAAAAAATCAGACGAATTCTATATCAAAAGATTTTACTCATATTTACTCTATATTTCAGATTTTACTCATAGAAAAGAATGTTAAAAATTATGTTAAAAATTTATAATATTAAATCTGATACTATCATTATACTTATACTCTAAAATAATATTTAAAAAATATTTTTAATAAATAATTTCTTTCTATATAAAATATATATGATAAAATTATATTCGCAATCTTCGAACACCATTGGCATGTTTGAAGACGTAGGAACGTTCTCGACGACGACATCGCCAACGCCGAAACCTCTCAAAATAGCCGCCATTGATTCCCTCTCGCCATTCCAAAGCAAGAACCATTCGATCCAGAATAATCTGTCTATTCAATCTATGATACTTATCACACACCCGTTATATTATGTTCACATGATCACAAATTGTTAAAATTATTATGATTTGAAATCTATTAATAATAATAATAATAATAATAATAATAATAATAATAATAATAATAATATATATATATAGTGAAGAACATGACAAAATGCATCTTTGTATTAAAAAAAGCATGTTTTTTGCTAGAATAATCTTATCAACCAATCAATGAAACATTTTATTGTTGAAAACAAAAAAGGATCCATGGCATGGCAAATAAGTAGTAAATCATTTTCCCGGCACGACGGGCGTTTAGCAACAAACATGTTATTTCTGGGTCCTTTGCCGAGTCTGTCTGCGCTTCTGAAAAGCCAACGATATCATCCCAATGTATGAGTGAATGTGTTCGCGACGATAAAACTTGCGAAACTTACCGCACGTATACCATATTGATTTCATTTCAGTCCGTAAACGGGAATACGTCGTTATCCTCTTCACCCTCAAAAGGGGCATTTAATGCAATTGGAGTGATTTTAATAGCCTGCTGGCTCCTATATGCTTCTATGAATATACCTTTTTCCAAATAATGAATGAGAAAAGAATAGATCCTTTTTAAGTAATATACATTATAAGATCTTTGATTGTATATTTGATAGATTAGTGTTTTGGTTAAATCAATTGATTTTTAAATATATAACTAAGATCATGTTAATACAATAAGTATATCATTCGAAATTTCTTTTTAGTAATTGTCAGTCATATTCATTCATATTATATTATTGAATTTTTTATATTTTGATCATGAATGTGAATTTCAAAAATTGCTTAACATTTTTTCATTATTATTTCTTTTTTCAGCTAGATCATAAAATTTTATAAATTTTATATATAATTTTATAAATTAAACTATCATATTATTACCATAAGTTGTTTCGATATATTATTAATTTAATTATTTATATTTAATCCGATTAATTCATTACATTGATTAAAGTTAAATAAAATAAAGGCATATAAAAGAAAAAAGAAATCCATGATCAAATTTTATTTAAATTTTTTTTTCTTTTTATTTAATTTCTCTTTGTATAAATAATTTTAAAATTTCATTAACTAAGTGATTTCATCATTATATAATTTTATAAGAATAGAAAAAATGATTCAAACTAATAAAAAAGTAAATTAATTATAAAAACAAAAATTTCAACAACATTTTAATCGTAAATAAATTCTAACCCAAATCTTTTAATTATTTTTATTCAAATGATAATAAAAAAATATAATAAGTTTATTAATATAAATTTATTAAATATTTCTTATTTTCTATCTGATTACTGTAATTTTTTTTTATAAGATAAAAATAGAATAAAATGATAAAAATATTGAATGAAAAATCTTCGATTGTTTACAAAATGAGTAAATAAATGCTATAATTTTTTTAATATTGAAATTTTTATATAAAATTTTTTTAATTGAAATGTTGAAATAATCTTATTTTTTATTAGCCATGGAAATAATATAAGTAACTTATTTATTCTATTCAAAATTATTAAAAAATAAGACAGAGAAAAAGAGAGAAAGAGGAAGGGAAAGAAGAAGAGAGACAGAAAAATATAATATAATTTTTAATATTTATCTAAATCGATATTGAAAATATATTGATCAAAAATTTTTAGTTTTTATATATAAAATATAAAAATAAATTTTAATTTTATACGAGATATATATATATATCATTGCAATTTATTCATACTATTATAATTGTATTGTTTTTATAAATTTCTTTTTTTTAAGTATTGGAATTTTAAAATACATTTCCCTTTCACATCATTTTGTATTTTATATTTTATATAATATTATATTATATTTTATATAAAATTTTGACATTTTTTATTAGTAAGAAAATAATATATGTATATATATGTATAATATATATGTATATTTTACCATAATACTCAATAAAATAATCTCAATTATTAAAGGATTATAAAAATACCCGTTAATTAAATTTGTTTATTTGAAGATTATAGTTTGAATCTAATAATGTTATGAAAAAGATATAGAATATCAATATATATAGAAATATATAAAAAAAAAACACTAAAAATAAAAATTTTTAATAAATAAATATTTTAATATCAATTTAAACATTGAAATAATATACTAAGAAAAATTCAGGATAAAATAATTAAAAAGTTTTCAGGATGCCGACACAGTTTTAACAATTATGATATTGCCATGAACTATAATAATTGGCTCATTGACAATGCAGAACAGGTGATCTAGTACAATGAATAATAAATTTTGCAATATGAAATATTTAAATTATATGAAATTAAATAATGATTATAAAAGAAATATATTATATTATAAAAGAAAAAATATAATTAAGTTAATCCTAAAATAAATATTTAACATGCAGTTTTAATGATAAAATATATTTAATGCAAGTATTATTCTATCGAAAAATATCTTATTCATTCTATGCTTACATTCTTTCGCATTTTTATTATATCGCGACATATTTCATCGGATACCAGTAGCCAATAAACACAATTTTTTTACTTCTTTGTCCTCTGAAAATGTCGGCATTGCGACAAGAATAACCGACAAGCAGAGAAAACTAAATACATGCCGGTGAAACTACGTAGAAATTGGGCCACTCTATAAATAAAGAATTTTTGTACAACATTCAATCGAGATGAATGCAAGAAGGAATATATATTTTTCGATATTTCGAAATTTAAGACAAATATAATAAAATATAATATTTTAAAAATCATTTTTGGTTTATCATTATTTTACATATTATCTAATAAAGTCATAAAAAAAGTAACTTTAGAAAAATAAAGATTCATAAAAACAAATGATTCTTAAATTTACATTCTTATTTGGAAAAAAAAATCATTCGAAAAATTTTTTAACAATAATTATATTCCTGTATATAAAACTCAGTTTTAATATATATATATATAAAAAAAAGAAACTCACCCTTGAGAAAGCGGAATGTCGTTCAAAGGAATCCCGTCCCGATCTATTAGTAGGCTCGAAGAAAGACTTGCTATCTTCATCGAATTGTTGTTTAATCTCTTGCAGAAGTTCGTCGCCAGATTTACCACGTAATCTATCGCTGAATTTCGGTCTGTCGCGAAAATAAAAAGACATTGTTGTATATTTGCACCCGAGAATTTCATGCACAATTTAAACGTTGCACTTGAAGCCTTTTAGCCAATAAGATATAGCAAATTTAATTTAAAATAATTTCTTTTTCTCGTAACAATCACGAAACGATTTTTCGTATCACTCCCCTATGAAGTGATGCGCGTGACTGAAAGCTCGCGCCGAATCATCGCGAAAATAATCAAAGAACGCGCAAGCGCACATCATTTCATGTAATCGTACCTTTTCGGCGCGAAACGTATGCTTATTGGTCTATTTTCGATTGTTGACCAATCATGAAATCGTTATCGATTTATCTTAAACTATTCAATATTCTTGATAGATGTTCCAATTGTAATAATTGGCTTGCTTGAATCTAAATTTAATTGGCAGCTATTTAAGTTTTGTATATTTTTTTATTTATAAATCATCACTGGAATAACTCATGTAATACTTTTATTTATTGCAATGCAATCAACCTATGGTATTAGAAAAAATTGTTTCATTTTATATAATAATCGAAAAATAAATAATATAATTATTTTTCTTTATTATTATTTATATTATGAAATAATTAATAATTTATTATAATTATAACTCGGAATTATAAATATAAATTTGTTTTATTTTGCCTTATTTATAATTTTAATTATAATAATGTTAATTTTAATTGTAATAATGTAATAATATAGATGTATAAATATTAAATAAAATTTATTTACAAAAAAATAATTAAAATATTTTTAAAATTCAAAATTATTTTTATATAGTTTTTATATAGATTTAAAATTAAATAATATTGTTATTTTACATTTATTCGTATATTTGATTTTACACATTGTCATTATCGATATATATTTATCCGCTATCCTCACGTGGATGTTGAACGTTATATCCAATAGATCTCATCATGTAAATTATAAGAAATCAATTGTAATTTGTTATGTAACTTATAAAAAGTTTTATTATATCGTAATTGTTACATTCATATATTACTAAGTATTATCGTTTGTAATTCTTTTGATTTTTTTTTTTATAAGAATTTATATAACCTCATATGTTCAATCTTTGAAAGGTAAATCTTCAATTCTATTATTTTTTGAACAATTTATATATTCAGAAATATTTAAAATATTAATTTTATTAATAGATGCTCAAGAACTTTATTATATTGCATTGTAAATATATTACTTTATTTTTAGATTTTATATATAGTTTACATCATTTATCATTTTTTAATGAAAATATAATTAAAAAAATAAAAAATAAAAAGAATGTCTCTATTCTATCAATGTATTATTTGTCAACATGAACATAATACTGTTATTGATTTACATAATCATCATATTCAACATCACAATCTAGAAGAATTATCGCATACCATCATTAGTCTTCAGGGCTATAAAGATAAAAATATAAAATTCAAAAAAAAATATTTAAAATCTATAAATTTAGGAGATGACAATAATAATGAAAATATATATAACCATCTTTTTATTAAACCTAAACCACAAAATAAAAACATATATAAAGAAAAACAAAAAAATTCATCAAGAAAATTTAGTCATGACAATATAACTTGTTCAATAAATTGTAGTCAATTTATTCCTTGGGAGCGTGAATTAAATAAAAGAAAAGAGATAAATGATGAAGAATTTATCAATATTATTGAAAGTCTTTGTTATGATTTAAGTAAAAGAAAACGTAGAGGAAGAAAGAAAAAAGATAAAACAGCTATAGAAAAAATAAATTCAAAAGATTTAATGCAACATGTGGAAACTATTATAGAAATGGAAAATAAATCTATAGATATTAAATCTGGTCAAACAGCAACAACATCATTTTGGAATACCAAAAATTCAATCACTAATAATACTATTAATAATAAATTTCTTACATCACAAATTAAAAATAAAATAGAGGACATTAGAAATAATGAGATTACAACATTGGAATTAATTAATATTAAGAAAAATGAAAATGTTTCAAAGCACTATTCATCATGTAATAATATTTCTTGGAATTCTATTATTTGTATGAATGTTAATGAACAAGAAGTAGTTGTTAAAGAAACAAATGTATATCCTGATTCAGTGGAAATCGACATTAAAAATTTTCTTTAAAAAAAAAAAAAAAAAAAAAAAAAAATGCATAAGAACATATTGCAGCAAACAATATAAAGACTGAATTAAGTACAAAAAAACAATTTTTTTTTACATTTTTGAATCCAAATAATTTCTTAAATTATAAAAATTAAATATATTAATTTTAAGATTTGAATTGATATATGTAATAAGATAATGAACAAAAAATATTTTATTTTTTTTATTAATAAAAACAATATTTGATATAAATAAGCATAAAAAAATTTATATAATAATTTTAATATGCTTCTTTATGCTAAATACATAAGTATTTATTCTATTCATTTTATTTTATATTACTTAGATAAGAAAACAATATATGAACATTTTTTCTATTCTTATTATTTAAATTCTATAAGAAAAAATTACATTGCGAATTTATCTTTATGTTAAATAAAAAAGGAACTTATGATAAAATCTTATTTCAATTATAAAATTATAATTAAAATAAAAATAATATATGATGTAATTCATAAAATTTTAACTTTACAAGTAATAGAAAAATAAAAAACTGCATACCATGTTCATATAGAAGATTTGAATTCTTATTCTATTCAATGCATAAGGCACGTTATTATATAATTAATAACAGTCCATTGAATTAACATTTTCTTGTTTATACATTGTTAATATATCGTCCAACACTGATTCAAAACTGGTGGTATATGTAGTTAACCATCGTTCTTTTTCACCAATGTAAGCATCAATATCTAAGTTAAAGATAGTTTGGAGAAAAATTTGTCTGGTTATACAGGAAATATATTGAAATGTTTTTTCTTCTGATTTTTGCGTTTTACTATCAACTTTCATTGAATTTTTATAGATAGAAATAAGTAGATTTGCATCATTAGCATTTACAATTTCTTCGATTATATTACTAGAATTACTAAGCACCTCACAATTGGAATCTGCAATGTTATCCGATGATTCATATTTAACATAACAAGTATCTAATGTGGCACTATCTTTGGGCAAAGGTAATGCTGGTAAAGGCTCATTAAGTTTGTACTTCAAAAGGAATGTTTTTAATTTATTTGTTATATTTGCTGATGTTTTGCATACTTCAAAATCGCTATCTTCTAGAGTAACTAGAAGAACCTAAAATTTAACATGAAATATAATTATTAATTATATATGAAATATATCGTGTACTTACTCCCAAACAATTTTGTTTCATTAGTTCATCTAGTGCTTTATTGAGTCTTCGTTTTATTTCAGTTTCATTCAAAGATACAATTTTCCTATGTTCTTTTGAAAATGTTACTTTCGGAAAATGACCATCGAGTACACCTTGATCAGACAAATGTGATTTTATAACGTGTTTCCAAAATTTAAGAGCACTTATTTTTACTTCCCAATGAAAATCAAGTACAGCAGCTTTTATCATTGCTAATGTCATAGCATCGATAATATCTTTCCTACAGAATAATCACATCAATATTGATATTTACAGATAATAAGATCTTATACTTACGGCCATTTACGATATATATATAATTCCTTTATTAAAATTACAACTTCTTTTCTGACTATGGCTTCACTTTCATTATTGAACAATATTATTGCTGTATTCTAAAATAAAACTATATAGTTTTACTTGTAAACTATCAATTGAGAATTAAATATTTTTTAATTATACATACAGATAAATCAAATTGTGATAATTTTTCATTCCATAATTTATTTATTCGAACACTAGTTGAAATAAAAATTAAAGCAGATGCACGAACGTAACTTTCACTGTCTGTTCTAGCAATTTCAACTGCTAATTGCAAAAACTCATTTGCCATTAAAAATTCTTGAAATGCTGGATATTCTGCAAATATTTATACATATTATATATGCATAATTATATTTATAATAATTACTTACTGTCTTCTGAAATTACAGCTATTGTATTTAAAACTTCCAATACACTATCTCTTACTTCCCAATTTACATCATGTAATCTTTTAAATAATGTTGGTCCAATTTCATTCATATGACTATCTGTTTCAATTAATAGTACTAAATTAGGTGGCATAAAATTCTGAATTGCCAACTTACATACTTTTAAAGCTTTTACACAAATCTGAAAACAAGATTTTATAATATTTTATGAAATATTTGATGCTACAAATAAAATATACCATTGATGATGCCCCAGGATGATTCAAAAGTTCTTGTGCTAGTGAAAACAAGCATATAGTTTCTACACATTCTTGCCATTTTAATTTAAATTTCTCTGTCATGACTGCTAAACCATTTAAAAGTGAAGATAACAATATAGGATGATCAATTATAGGATCTCCTTCCAATGGATATTTATATATTGTTTTTCTTGGTCCATTTTCCAAGTCTGTTGCAATATTTTTATTATCTATTTCATTATGTGTATTTGGCATACAATTTCTTAATACATGACAGAGTGTTTGAAATACAATAACTGCAATATCCTAATATAAGAATATATATACATATACATAACTATATAACTGCAAATAATTTATTCATAATAATTTATAATATAGTAATTTTATTTGTACATACCCTATCCATGATATCTGTTATTTCTAAAAGTATGTCAATAACTACTTTTGAAATTTGTGCTATAGATACATCATTTTTAAGTACAACATTTCTTATATTATATCCTAATCTTTGTATAGCTGTAGATGTTACATCACATAATTTAGTAACAAACATATCAAAAAGATCATAATCTTTATACGAATGTTTAATACATAAACCTAAAGGTAAAATCTATTCACAAAAAAAAATTTAATTATTTATAATTACAAGAATATAAAAAAAATGATTATGATGACTTACCATTAAACTTATAACTTGATGTTCAAATTTATGTTCTTGATTAAAAACAAATTTATGTAAAGATTGTAACTTTTTCCAGTATATCATTAATAGTTTATTTGTTTTTACTAATTCTATTATATATACTTTTGAAAGAAGCATCAGAGATATATAATTTAAATCACTATAGAACTTTTGTGATGTTTCAGTATCTATAGTTTTTTCTTCTCTAATGAATCGTTTAAATGGAATAAATAAACACAAAATTAATAGTTTATGAATATGTGATAAAAGTTTTGTACTAATACATGCTTCAAATAGAGCTTTCACTTTTATTTCTAAATCAATAATTTCTTGACACAATTCAGCTATTATATTATCTATGTCTGTAAATAATGTATTTTCGACAATATTAGTTAATAAATCTAATGTGGTACATAATAATTTATTTTGTTCTAAATAATTATCTTGTAGCATTTTATATTCTTGAGTTTTAAAATTATTAGTTATCAATGGTGCAGCCACTGTTAAAATAATTTCTTTACAAAAATCAATATTTTGTTGTTCATATGATAATAAAAGCCACAAAAACTTGTGACTTTCATGAGTGACATATAAAGTATGATTCCAATGAGCATATTTTACCACATCTTTCCAAACATCTATAAAATATATATTTTAATATTTTAAATATTTCTATATATATATATGATAAAAATTATATTACTCACTAGAATCAATAATCCATTGTCTGCCACTTCTATGTTTAATCAAATCCAATAACATTGTGATATAAGCCATTTTAATAGACACTGGCAAATCATCTTTACGTAAATTAAAAATAACACATATTCTATTGTATACATCTTTAGATTGCCAATAGTGAAAATTTAATTCATTATGTGAAACTATTCCTATTAGTTTTAAAGTAAATATAATTATAGGTTGTGAAGGAAGGCATTCAAAATTCCAAATATTTAATGCTTTTAACACCCATTTTTGAAATAATTCACAATTTTCATAATTAGTTGTGTCATCTGAAATTTAATAAAATATGTAACAAAACATGAGTCATATTTAAATAATAAAATAGAATGTAAACTTAAAATGAATATAATAATTATATATAAAAAAGAATTCTTTATAATAATTTTATTATAAATAATAATAATGATATTTGAAATTTTCTTACGTTCTTTAATATCTTTAGAAATATGAGATAATAGAAGATCGAGATAGGTAGTAGATACGATGTTATAATTAGGTAATAGAAATAGTTCTAAAACTTCGGATAATTTTTCATTTTTATGTAACGAAGACATGTTTTCGTATTAAATTTTTATATTTGTGCACACAAAATGTTCTTTTACTTTCTTTTCATATTTTTTATCTGATAATAATTTAAAATATGCATATGATTTTATTATCCATTACTTTGAACAATAAATATAATTTCTAACACCCGCATATTTTCTACGTTTTATAATTCACAAATCGGGTGTGTAAATAAAAACTTGAATCCTTAAACGTTCTATAGATAACCAATACTTGTATGAATAGAATAAAGTACCATTTTCAACAAATTTAAAAAGATAATCAATCAGTTTCTTTTTTTAGCGGTCTTTTTAAATTAATAGTAATACATATATCTCTAATTTATTACAAATTAATATTATATTACATTTTAAATAAATTAGATATAGATTTTAATTTATTTATCTTTTTATATTATATTACTTTTCTTTAATGTTATAAAATTTTTTTATTCTGAATATTTTATTTAAAAATAATAACCATACAATAAAAAAATTCTTATATTGAGTGAATTTTTAGTTATAATAAATTTTTATAATGAAATAAATTATTAAAACATTTTAAAATATTTATATATTAAATATTTTATACTTAATATGCAATATATACATAAGAAACTATCGAGGTTGACAACCTTTGATGTTAGAAATTGAAATCATCAGCATATTCTTTCAGTTTAGTAACATGTTCACCTATTTCTATACGTCATTTCTGTGCAATGAAAATGTATTTATAGTATAAATAAAGAATATTGTATTACATTAATAGTTGTGATGAAACAAAAATTTAATAGAATTTTTGCTAAATTTATTTTAACAACAAATGTATTTAATTAAATTATATATATCATCTTAAAAAAATTATAAATTTTTATTTTTATTATAATATAATATATGTTTATTAATTTATACTAAAAAAATATTATTCGTAAGTCAACTTATCAAAACTATTATTCATACTAAATTATAATTTTTTATTTGTTAAATTTATTAAAATTTGTCGGATATTTTTCTTTATTTTCAAAATCTAAATTTTTATATATCTAATTTTTTTATATTATGTTTATCCAAAATACAAAACATAATTTTAATTAATTATTATATTGTCATATTTAATTTGTTATAGTAATTCCTGCTTATCTTTCATTTGACATTTATGAGTTTTATCTTCATACAATGAATCATGAATCATTTATTTTTTTATATTTATCATTTAATTTTAAATTTTTGTAATTAATATATATATAATTTAAAAATTTTTAATCTTATTATGATATTAATAAATATGATATAAAACTTTTAAAGTTTATAATCAATAATTTTTTAAATTAATATTTATAATTTTTTTTTTATAAATTAATATATATATATAGCTATTTGAAATATAACTTAATTTATATTATATTTATTACATTAAAATAAATTTTTGTAATGTTTTTGTTAAAATATTAGATTTGATACATAAAAAATGTTAAGTATAATCAGAATTATAAAAGCATTTAATCATTTAATAAAAGCCTTTAATAAGAATAGAAAGAATGTTTTGTTATTTGAGATTTATTATCACATTGTTTCATTTTTGCTGAATTAATTTCAAATATAAGTAATTTCAAATATAAGTTTAACTATATTTATGTCATGTTTATTTCCAATTTACTAATATAATTTTAATATATAATTATTTTTTATGAATTTATTTTGATTCTAGAATTTTATAGATATTAAAAAATGGCATGGACACATTATCAATGTATTCTAGCTGTGCTTATGGTTGTTACTGGATCTTTCAATACAATATCCGTAAAGTAAATAAATTAATGTATTTATTAAATTATCAAACTATGTTTAATTACATTTATGTTTTTAATTTAGATATGCAGATGAACAAATTGTACCAGGTGAAGATAATCAGCCAAGACATTTTAATCATCCTTTTATGCAATCAGCTTTTATGTTTATTGGAGAAATGATGTGTTTTATAGTATTTAAAATACTTTATCATTATTACAATTACAGAGGTGTAAGTTTTTTTATTAAATATCTATGTATTTAAAAATAGATAATATTTAAAATTAAATTTATTATATTAAAGGATAATTCTCTGGATAATAATCCTTTAACAAAAGGTTCACATATATTTAACCCTTTTATTCTATTGATTCCTGCTTTATGTGATACATGTGCTACCTCTATTATGTATATTGGACTGACTATGACATATGCAAGTAGTTTTCAAATGCTTCGTGGTGCTGCAATTATATTTACAGCTATACTCTCAATGGGTTTTCTTAATAGAAAACTAGGTAGTAGAGAATGGATTGGTATAATAATGGTTATAATTGGTTTAGCTCTTGTTGGACTCAGTGATATAACTATGGAAAAATCATACATTAGCACAAATTCTATTTTAACTGGTGATTTACTTATCATATGTGCTCAGGTAATATTATATATTTTCTTATTTTATAATGAAATGAAAATTTGAAAATTAAATATTATAGGTCATAACAGCTGCTCAAATGGTGATAGAAGAAAAATTTGTAACAGGACAAAATATACCAGCATTACAAGCAGTTGGATGGGAAGGTATTTTATTATTATTTATGAAATATAAAAATTTAACAATAAATATGATACATAAAAATACATATTATAACAAAAATATATCTTGTTTAGGTATATTTGGATTCATTACTATATGTCTTATAATGATTCCTCTAAACTTTATACATGTTCCACCACCATTTGCTGACAATTCCCAAGGAACTCTTGAAGCTACTCAAGATGCATTTATTCAGATTAAAAATAGTGGTCATTTATTGATGGCAATATGTGGTTAGTATATATATATATATATATATATATATATATATTATTCATTGCAAATTTATTCTTTAAATAATTTTTAGGTATGTCATTCAGTATAGCTTTTTTTAACTTTGCTGGTATTAGTGTTACTAAAGAAATAAGTGCTACCACAAGAATGATTTTAGATAGTATTCGAACAGTTATTATATGGATTATTTCTTTAGCATTTAGATGGCAAGCTTTTCATTATTTACAGGTAAATAGTATTATATATTAATTGATTTTTATATTGTTTTTTAATTTTTTTTTATTAATAATGAAACTTTACTATTGAATTTTTTAAATTACAAATACATGTTTATTTAATTTTCAGCTCATTGGTTTCACTATTTTGCTTATTGGAATGTGTTCTTATAACAATGTTGTTATTCCTCAATTAGTAAGAAAATGTGGATATCATTTAGGTCGTCATAGACCGCCAGCACATGATCGTGAACGTATTATTAATACACCAGCAGACGATATTTCTGAAACTCAATAATATTTACTTTTAAATATTTAGATATTCATTATTTTGTATTATTAAAAATTATTTAGTTTTTCTAACAAATAGTAAAAACTATAATTTTTTCAGTTTATTTTACTTATAAAATTGATTACTATATTTATTAGAATTATTTTATAAAGTTAATGAAAAAATTTTATAAAATTAATGAAAGTAAATAGTAAATATATTTTTAAAATATAATAGACCCATTAATAGAAGTGAAGAATAAAATTCAATATATATGTATATACATATATATATATATTTTACAAATATAATAATTCATATAATTATTTTTTTTGAACATTTTTTTAAATAATATTCTACATCAAAATATATAGATTAGATTTATTTATATAAACCATTTCTATTTATTTATATAATGAAAAGAGATTAAAGAGTAAAAGAGAATAAATCTTCTCAAATTAATGTATATGAATAAATATTTGATTGAAAACAAGTTTTTTGTTTATAAAAAATTGATTGCAAAACATAAATAAATTCCAATTTTTACATACACAAATTTTTTAAAAATTATTTTGAACTGCATATCTTTATCAAAATTTATAAACATATATATATATATATGTATATTTGAATTATAATTTATATAAAAATATTTTTCAATTATGGGAATTGTTTCAATTGATCTTTATTACAGAAATTATTAATAATTTCAAATCTCAAAGTTCTTATGAATGTTATTGAATGAAATGGAATATTTTATAACTAAATGTATAAATATATTTTATTATCATAAAACAAATATATTAAGATATATTAACATAAAAAAATATTAAATTATTTTTTCATAAAATAATTTTATTTTTTTATAATAAATTTTTATTATTTTATAATAAATTTAAAGAATTGAAGAGTAATTTTTTTTTCCAACTAAATTACTTTTTTTTATTTTATATATTTTATTTCTTTAGAGATCAATATACAATAATAAATATATATTAATAATCATTTTTTATTTTATGTTTTATTATATAATATTATACAATTAATAAAGAGATATTAAAAAAGAAAAATGGTATTTAAATATTACATAAATTTATTATTGCCTATACTTTACATGTAGTTAATTTGTGCAAAAAAAAGTATTAATATACATATATGTAATATGAGTATAAAGCATATATATCTATATATATGTCATATATACACGTACATTCATATGCATGTATTATAAAATTCTTTAAATAATAATATTGAAATTTTAGAAATTAGAAAAAATTATATTTTGTGCAATTTTGGCAAAAATTACAACTATGAAATGTATTAGTACACTGCAAATATATTGTGATTACAAATATTTTCAATTTATATTCCATTTCCTGATCAAATTACAAATGCTTTATGGAATGTTTAAGAATAATTTTTACATATTCATTTAGCATAAATTATTACCATCTTAATTTTACAATCGTATTTTTATCAAATACAACTTCGACCAGCGATAAGAAACTAAATCTATCTATGATTACTTTCATTTATGCACTGATATTATAGTAAAATTAATGTCATATATATGTAATTTTTTTTTTTTTTTTTAATAATTTTTCATAACTATGAGCAAAATATGACATAATCAAAACTATTTAGTTTTTTAAATGAAAATGTAATATTTATTATGCATTTATGCGACAAACGACGTAAATGGAACATGAGTTTAATTATATTGTTCCGGCAATACATAAGAAATATCATCCCAAGGATGTCGATATAAACCTTGTTTCAATCGTTTTTGATCCATATAATGACCTGAAATAATAAAATATTTTTTATTACATTGTTACATTTTTTTAAAATTATTATGTTAAACAAAATATAAATACGTACCAATAAAACCTATACTTCTACCAAGAACAAATAAACTATTTATAGCACCTATTTCAATATATTCCTGTGCTTCTTCTCTCGTGAAACTTCCACTATTTCTCAACATATCAACAAAGGCACAAGCAATTATACCATCCACATTTAAAATTAAATTAGGCTTCTTACTTGTGGTTATTTTTTCAACTTCTAGTGCATATTCTACCAATGGTCTTGCAGGGAAATTCTCCATTACATATTCTTTAATAAGTTTTACTCGCATATCTGGATTATTTATAGATTTTATACGATGTCCAATACCCATTATAAGTTTACCCTTTTTACGTGTATTATTTACAAATTCTTGTGGATGTAATCCAGCATCATAAGCTTCTGAGAACATACGAGCTGCACCATCCAATGCTCCACCGAAACGATCACCCTATTATTAAAATTTTTATGAAATTAATATTCTTTATATATATGTGTACATATATATAAAATTAAATAATATAGTAAAAAATATCGTTAGTTTACTCACAATAGTTAGAAGTCCAGATACTAGAGAACTAACTAAATCTTTACCAGCTCTTGCACAAACAATAGTATTATGTGCTCCCGACACAGCAGGTCCATGGTCAGCCGTTAACATTAAAGACATTTCAAGGAATTTACAATATATTGGTGGTAGACATCGTTGAAACCACAATAATGAAACTACGCCACCGATTCCTACATTTTGTTTAAGAACTTCAGTTACAGGCATTCCAGCGTATAATAATTCTTGACCACGTTCATCGCATATCGATGTCATAAATGATGCTGGTTTTCGTATCAAACCAAGTTCCTAAAAAAATTAGTTCTTTATAATAAATGAATATACAAATTGTATACTTAATAATATAATATTACTAATATATAATATAATAAATATAATATAATAATATATTTAATAATATATAATATAATAAATATAATATAATAATATATTTAATAATATATAATATAATAAATAATATTATAAATATACCCTAGCCCAATTGTAATCCATGGGAACAGTTGGAGGTGGAACTTCTGGTTCAGGCACTATTGTTCCATTTTTAACAAGATTACTATAAACAGTTTGCATTAAGTCACCTAGATTATCAAAACTATCAGGAACATAAGCGCCAGCTTCTTTTAATGCAATATTTTTAGCAGAAGCTGTTTCTAAATTGGTGTGAGCAATAGATCCGGCATGACCAAATTGTACTTCAGAATTGAACATACTAGCACAAGTACCAATACACCAAGCAATTAATGGCTTCGTAATTTTTTTTGTTTTTAGTGCTTCACAAACTTCATATTCTTCTACACCACCAACTTCACCAAGAAGAACTATAAGTTTTACTTCTGGATTTTCTTGGTAACGCATAATGTGATTCATAAATGTTGTTCCTGGATAACGATCTCCACCAATTGCAACACCTTCTAATACTCCATTAGTTGCTTTGGAAATTATATTATTTAATTCATTGGACATGCCTCCAGAACGAGATACATATGCGACGCTAAAAATATTAATATTAATATTTTAATATAAGAAATTAATATTAATTAACAGCATTATTAAAAAAAAATTTATATTGAATAGAATTAAACAATAGAATAATAAATATACCTGCCAGGTCTATAAAGTTTACTGTGAAGAATATTATCCATCATTCCACCAGTATTACCAATCTTGAAACAACCTGGTTTAACTCCTCCAACAGTAGCTGGACCAATAATTGTAATACCTTTTTGTTGAGCCATTAAAATTAATTTTCTCGTCATATTTTCGGGTATTCCCTCAGCAATAATAGCAATTGTTCGAATTTGAGGAAATTGCATAGTTTCTACTGCACTATCATATGCAGATCTTAAAGATGCAAATGTAACCATAACATCTGCATCTGTATGTTTAGTCATGGCATCTCTCATTTGTTTATAAACAGGAATAAGAACCTATTATATTAAAAAAAATATATTATATAAAAAAAATAAGAAATTTGAATTATATTTTCAATAAACTTTATTAAACAATTTTTTATTTATTTAAATTATTTAAATTATTAATAAGTTAATTATACCTCCTTATGACCCCAGTAAAATTTTTGTTTATGATCACCCGTGAAAGGATATACAATAGCAGCTACAGATGGTTCGGATCTACGACAGACGAAGTCGAAGTCTAACATACTTTGAACGGCTCTAGTTTGCATTCCCCAGATAATGGCCCTGGTTTTACTACTGAAAAGCTGTTTATGCGTTGATGCGTCAACAGATTCGTTCGCTTTTAGTTTGGATTGTTTGGTAGGCGAAGAAGAAGTACTTTTAGAAGGAGCTGAAGGACCCATGTCTTGTCCCGACGGTAATAAAAAGTTTGCAGTTGAAAATTCCTGTGCTTCAGGATCTGGAATTGGCTTTTTACCTAAGGCCATCGCACAAATAGCTGTCATATGAGTTTCTGGACCAAATACATGAACGGGAATACCAAGTCTTCTACCAACTTCACGTATAATTCTAGAATTCGAAAAATATATAGATCATTTATAAAATCTTTTTTAAATAATATATAAAATTATATTATTTAAATGTATTTATACCTTAAACCTTCTTGATAATTAGGTCCAGCTCTTCTTACAAATATTTGTATGTTATGATCTACAAGTTTAGGTTGATATTCTTGTAGTGCCTTTACAATTCCTTTAAATGTTGCAGCCACGTTTGTAAAATTAGCAATACCACCACCAATGATCAATACTTTTCCTTCTTTTCGTTTTTCTTTCGTCATTAAACTTAAAATGGTTTTTGCATATTCATACGTTTGCTGTTCGCTGGGTGCACCAGAATATTCTCCATAATTAGCTAACTCATTCGCGACACCTAAATCGCAAATCGTATCCGAATAAATTACGGATGCACCTGAAAAGAAAAGGAAAATGAAAAAAAGAAAACGAATTCAATAAATAAACGATTTGGAAATCACAATTTAATTAATGAAAACGATTAATCATATAAATGATACTGCTGTGTGCTTTTACTGACCACCACCAGCAACCATGGTCCATATTCGACCAGCTGGATTAAGAATAGTCAATTTCAAACTAGCTCCAGACTTAGCATCTAAGTCGGCGATATAAGCTTCTTCCGGATAGGCATCCCTTCCAAATGGAGGTGGATAATCAATTTCGCCCCAATCCGGTCTGCATATAAAATCCGCAGTCGTATCCAGTTTTGCAGCAAGATCAAGTATATAAATTTTATTTTCTGTTATTACCAATGGATTTATTTCTAAATAAGTGAAATACAAGGTAACATAAAGTTTATAAAGAGATTCTATAAAATTTCCAATTATTCTGAAAAAAAAAAAATATTATTATAAATAAATATATACAAAATACAAAAATAATATCTTGATATATTCGTACTCTTTTTTGTCATCTGTCACGTTTATTAATAATTTTTCGATTATCGTAGATCGATTCGGTGCTTCTTCTCCTACAGCTATATCTAACTTCAAGGCTTTTGCATCAACATCTCCAATATCAACACCACCTTCATGATGAAATAAAATAGTATCAGCTTTTCGATGGGAAAATATACAAACATAAGCTTCTTCTTCCTATAAATAAATTCACTATTGATATCATTTTTTTATTAAATTTATTTTATAAGAGTAATAACTATTTACTTGTTTATGAGGAATAAAAGGCTCAATAATGAAAGTTCTCAACTTTCCAGTTGTTTTTCCCACTTGTTGATCTTTGTTCATTCTTTCTGCAATCCATTGTTTCACTGTAGCTAAATCAGCATTTACTTTAATTAAACCAAGTTTTCCTCGCCGTTTGATCAATTGATCAGGTTTTACAACCAATCTTTCTGTTTGAAGCCATGGATAATCATTTATAATATCCGTCCAATTTACTCCTTCTGTGATAGTCACAAATCGACATTTTATTACATTTGTACCGGAAGAAAGTTTGCGATTGATAAGATTTTTTCCAGTTGCTTCATAAATTGCTTTTGCTGACATTTTTTAATAATTCCTACAAATAAATATTTAATATATTATATTATATACAAATAATATTTAATATGGTCAATATTATTTTATAATATATTATAAAATATATATATTTTATAATATTTTATATATATTAATATTTAAGTTAGTCAATATTATTTTTCACCTTAATAAAATATATATAATATTCATTATTAAATTTTTACTTTAAATAATTTTAAATTTTTAATTTAAATCATTAATTTCAGATAAATTATAACATACATATTAAAATAGTTGAAGAAAATATAAAAATCAAGGACAACAGCTTTGAAAAAAAATAAACTCTTAAACTGAACTGTTGTAAGAAAAAGTCGTATGACTACATTCCAATGTTAGATGAATAGAATGAATAGAAAGAACTGATATAAATAATTTTAATCAATTATAATATATAATTATATAATAAATTTTTTTAACATAAAAATGTATAAAATTTACAAAATTGATATATAATTTATAAAATTTATAAAAATTTTTCAAATTATTTTTTTATTTCATGTCACTTTTATCTAATATATATTATCTCAATAATTTATAATTATATAATTATTGATATTATTTATAATATATTTATATGTATAAAATATAAAAAAATTTGCAGAATGTAAATATAATAAATAAAAAATTATTAATTTATCAAGAGTAAATAATATTATAATATATATAATAATAGCAAATAAATATTATATTGTATATTCATAGATGTACAAATTTAATATAAAAAGATGAATTTAATTAATATTTCGAAAGAATATTTAATATAAAAAGAATATAAAAAAAATATGTTCTAAATTCAAGAAATTATTAAGAGAATTGTAATATAAGCAAATCAAGTAATTATAAGAATCGGGAACTAATAGAAAAATTATAATTTAAAATGATATTCATAAGAATAAAATACATTCAATCGCGTATGTCTAATCAAAGCATTACTTTATCATAAAACGCTTTACTTATCAATGTTTTAAACGATTTTTCTTCGAGAGAGAAAATATAAGAGAAACTTGGACAGACACTTTCACTTTGACACTTACGACTATATGGTAATCACATCATCGCGTTTAATTTTTTTTATTTTTTATATTATTAATACAAATCTATACTATATATAAATTTTATAAAATATTTTTAATAAAATAAAAAACTAAAATAAAATAAAATAAAACTAAAATTTTAATTAATTAATTGGTTAATTGATTTAAATAAATAATTTTTTGAATCACAGTGTAATAAAATACAAAACTATAAATAAAATTACACTCACTTTATAAAAAAATGTTTAATATTTCATTTAGTAAATATTATATAAATTAAATCTTTTTTTTTAATTAATGAAATATAATTCAAAATATAGAAACATCCATCCCGCAAAATCGCTGGCGGTCAACTGAATGTTTTAAGATATATTGCGCACATAAGTAATAGAACTTGACGATATCTTAAGATATCATACGATTCTACTACTTTTTTTATAGTTATCATATTAATCTATTTTCTTTTTTTTTCTTTTTTTAATCATATTTAACTTATACTATACTCTAAAACTTGAAGATTATAATTAATGTAAAAATATAGAATATTCTTTAATATTATATAATCATAGTGACAAACTTTTTCATCTTTCTTATTTAAAATTAAATTTATTCAATTATTTTTCAGATTGAAAAAAATTAATATATATAATTTATTTAAAACTTTAAGAAATAAATTTTACATATTGTAAGTATTAATATATAATATTTTTAATTTTAATTTCTATAATTTTTTTTCAATTTCTATTAATCTTTTTTCTTTTCTAACATTTATTCATATTTGAACATGTTATATGTATGAAAGTCATATGTTATATTCATATGTAGTTATTATAAAAATTTGTTAATATATATAATAAAATATTCATTGAGGCATTGAAAATATTCAATTTCAACTTATACTTCTATTTAAATTATAATATCCAAGTTTTAAGAATCATGCGAGAATTAATTATTCATCACGTGACGTATAACATGATCAGTAGTTACCACGTGAACAGATAACAAAGGTTTTTAAACTCTTAATTATGTAATTTACGTACGATTTTATCGTTCAAAAAATAACTATATTTGAAAAGATTTGAATTTGAGTAATAAATATATAGAAGGAATTAAATATAATATATTAATATTAATAATATGATAACATTAAATATAAACATTAAATTATAATATGACAATAATATTTTCTATTAACAACTTTCATTTATTAAATTTATATATTGATTATAACATATTATTTACTAAATTTTTAAATAATTTTATTATGAGATAAAACTAAAGACAATAAAATAAAATATAAGGATAATGAAAATAGGCAATGACAAAAAGCAAATTGTTTTAATTTTATTAAATACAATTAATAAGAAAATTTTTTAATCGTAAATTTCTTTTAAAAATATTAAATTTTTATTCATTATTTTATAATTATGAATTAATAAATTATTAATTATTTATAAAAATAAAACACTTTTATTTCACAATATTTTATCTTTTTTATTTGATAATATAAATATTTTTATTCTTATTTAAAAAATTTAATAGGATAATAAAATTTTTATAATTTATTTGCAAATATGAAAAATAGATTAGAAAATAAAAATTGAAAATAATTTCATGGAAGATTTTTGCTTATTTTTTTACTTGTAATAATCATTTTCTATAATGAGCTATATTGCAATGATAATTTTGATAATTTTTAATATTATTTAATATTTTTATGTGATTTAAAAATAAATAACAATTCTTTAAAAAAAACAAAATTACAAAATATAAAATATTTTTACTATAACTATGTTGAAATTTAATAAAAACAATTATTGATTCGTTACATTTCTAAATTTATTGCTTAGTTTTTTTAATAAATTTATGCCAATATTTTTTTTTAAAATATAATTACGAGTATGAAATACAAGTAAATTATTGTAATAAAATTAATAGGATTTTTTTATTATCATATATTATATATATTATAATGAACTATAAAATTATTATATATATCTTATTTTTAAAATAATAATCTTTTGGAAAAAGAAGAAAATTCCTTAGAAAAAAAAAAGATGAAGAAATGGCACTTAAAATTTTCGAAAAATTATATTAATATTTAGCTGAAATATAAATTGTAATACAAATTAATATTGTTTTAAATAATTTTATTAGTGTTATATTGAAATTAACTATTTTATCTTTAAAATTATAAAAGCAAAGGTTATGTATTATTAAGGAGATGTCTTTTATGATAAAATTCATATTATTAAATCGATATATATTTATAAAAAAGAATTAAAGATTAATTTCACTATTTTTAATTATGTTAATTGAATAATGAAATATTCTAATTCTATGATTATTAAATTTTTAAATTTATATTAAAAATATTTTAGAAGCTTTCACATAAGGTTAGTTTATCATTATAAAAATTTTCAAAATTTATATGAATATAAAGAAATATTACTTACAATTCACAATTTGTATGCACAAATTTAATAATGTAGGATATTTTAACGAGCTTCACTATTTGAAAGACCGATGAAAGACGTGTACTTAAAACACAGACTTATGAAAAAAACTACTTTACATCGTTAACATCGTCGACATTATCGGTGTGAACTGTGGTTCAAAGTTATTGACGCATTTTCATGATTTAAATTGTCTCGTTTTTATTTGTAGGAATTATTTTTTTGATTAATAAATACAATAGAAATTTTATTTTGCAATTAGTTTGTAATGAAAAATGTTATTTAACATCATATCAATATGATATTAATATCAATATAATAATTATAACATTACCGGATCATCATGACGTATTGTGACGTAGCGATTACGTCATATCGTATGATTTTTACACCGTTAATTATTTGCATGTAAAATTTAGATAGCAAATATTAGGATTAAATTTAACATAAAATATAATTTATTGCATAAATTTTTAAAAATTCTAACAGAAAATACAAAATATTTAAATTTATTAGAATAATATACAACAACAAATATATATATAAATAATATTTATTTCAATTGAGTATTAAATAATTTTTATTTAATATATTAATAATTAAAAAAAATAATGTTATTATAAAAATGTATATAATTATAAAAATTCTTATAATACAGGATTTATTGTAATATTATAATATTATTTTGTAACATTATTTGATTCAGGAATTTATTATTTAATATGATTATCATATATATAGTTAATATTCCAAAAATATGGGAATATCGATTAATTGGAAATTTTTTGAAATAATTTCAAGAAACATTTTTCTTTACAGAAACTTTTATTACAGTTTTGTTAAGGAATTATTAATAAAAAATAATAGCCAATAGCGTGGAGCACATAGATTAGTCAAGTTGCGATGATAATGTTAGATATATGTCGTTACTTGAATACGAACAAATCCAAGCAATATATTCAAAGAAAATTTATTGAATATAACAAATATTTTTTTATTGAAAACAAATTATATTAAATTATTGAGGAACAATGAGTAAACTAATTAATTGTTATTCATATAGAATCCTTCTTTTGTCGAAGTAAAGATTTTTATTCCTTTATCATTTTTCTTTGCACCTTTTTTATTTTCATTTTTTTTATCATTTCTTTTTTCATTTAACCTTTTCCTAATTACCAAAAAAAGAGGCAGAATTGAAAAAAGTAAAAAAGGAAAAAATTGAGATTGAAAAAAAGGAGAAGGAAAAATTGATAAGAGGATGTAAGAAGAAATTGATAAAAGAAAAGAGGAAAAATTGATAAAGGAAGGAAACAGATTTGATAAAAAAAAAGAAAAGAAAAGATAAAGAAGAATGATAAAGAACCAAGAATGATAATAAAGAAATGTAATAAGAAAGAATAGAGAATGAGAATGACAAAGAAAGTGAAAGGATAAGAACAAAAGAATAGTAAAAAATAATAAAAGGGAAAGCAAAATGACAAAAAAGAGGAAAATCATAAGATTAATAAAGAAGAGACAGAATGAGAATGATAAAGGAAGTGGAGAGGAAGATAAAATTTACAAAAAATGAGAATGATAAAGAATTTTATATAAATAATAAATAATTAATTTATTCATTGTTCTTAAATAAAAAGTAATTCAATATAATTTTTTTTCAATAAAAAAATATTTGTATATTCAAAATTTTCTTTGAAGATATTGCTTGGACTTATTTCGTATTTAATTGGTAATATGTATCTAATACTATTATTGTAGCTTAATTAATTACAAGTATAATTAGTATTTTTTGTATATTCTTTAACAAATTACTTAACAAAGTAATGAAAGTTTTTGCAAAAGAAATTGTTACATATTATTTTATATAAAATATATATAACATATTATTTTATATAATTCAGAAAAAATGAAAATATTCAGTATAATTAGATATTCGAAATTATTTGTCAAAAAATTTGGGATTAACTAGTCAAAACTAATTTTATTAAAACATTATCATTAATATTAATTTTAAATTAAAAATAACAAAGCTTGTTCAGATATTGATAGTAATATAGATACAATTATTATTTTTTTAAAAATTATAGTATTTACATATTTAAAATGTATATAAATCTTATATTTTAAAAATTTTTACTTTCACATTTTATAAATTTCTTATTTTTCTTTTTAAATATGAAACATTTCAAACAAAATGATATGTTGAAGTAATGCAATGTTTGCACTTGTTTTGTTTAAAATTTTCATTTTGTTATTATTATTTTATGTATTATTGCATTTTTTAAAGATTATAAACATTTTGCATTATTATATATATAATATATATATAATAATATATAAAATTATCTGTACATAAATGTTTAAATAAATATTGAAAATATTATTTTTTATATAATCATACTTTGTTTTCTAACTTTGAGATAATATCATGTACCTTTTCTATAACACTGTATATATAAGGACGTTCCATAGGATTTACTTTTAACATCAATAAAATCAAATTTTGTATATCCTATAAAATAATTGTTAAATATTAAATTTTTTAAACTGTAAATTCAAATATATTTTTAATTCATATATATATATATATATATATATAATGAAAAAATGCATAAAAGAAATTCATATAAATATTAAGCATTATTAATTATAATTATACCTCAGTATATGGAGCATCTTCTGGAAAAATAATATTTGCACTTATTACAGCTAAAGCAACACTGTCTCCTCTTTCATATACTGTATCAAATGGTGATTTAAAGTAACATAGTGCATAAAGAATACATCCTAAAGACTAAAGAAATATATATAATTTTAATAATTACAGATACAATTATTATAATATTAACAAGAAATTAATTTTACCCAAATATCTGTTCGTTCATCTACCATACAATAACTTTCAACATTAAATAATTCTGGTGCTCTATATGGCATTGAACATCTTTCAGCTGCTAAATCCTGTAAAGTTTGTGCTGCTTGTGAACCACATATTTTAATTCTAGCTGGTGCTACAGAACCTATTGTATAAATTCAATTTTCATTTTTATTAATATTAATTAAATATTATTTATTGCTTATATTAATATATATATTATACCTAAATCCATTATAATGGGTGTACTTCCATCATCAAGAAGTATATTTGCAGTCTTTAAATCTCTATGAGCAAGAGGTTCTGGTTTAGCTTCATGAAATGCTTTTACACCTTCACATATTTGTAAAAAAATATTTAAAATATCTAGGGCACCCATATGATTCTTATTTTTAGCACGTCTCTCTAATTCATTTGCAAGTGTACCTCTCTAGAATAATACAAAATTTTATTGTTATATTTATATTTTGTTTTATTGAAAATATAATATAAATATTTATAAACATATTACTAAAAAAATATAACTTACATGATAATATGGTAAAATAATCAATACTTCACTAGTTGCATTAATAATAGGATCTACTGTTCCTTTATATGTAGAATCAATACATTCTATAACATTTGGATGTTTTACAATATTATAATATTCTATTTCTTTTGCTGCTAATCTCTGATCTTCTAATCCATGACAGATGATCTTTTTAATGGCATACTTTTTATGAGTTATTGTATCTTCCACTAGAAGGACAATGCTAAATCCACTAAAATTGCATTAAAATTAAATTTAATAAATATTTCATTAATTTATACATAAATTTAAATGTAACTTATAATTACAATAAAAAATAATTATTGATTTCAATATGTATAGAATAGGTTAAATTAATAATAAGATTACAATAAAATTTACATTAATACATTAATAAGATCGGATGTAGTACAATAATATATAAAAAAGAACATTAATTTATATAAAGAGATGATGACTTTTTAAAATAATTTATATAATTTTGTTTTATTATTTGTTAAACTTACCCTTCTCCAAGATGTTCACGAACTGTGTAATTTCTTGAATTTACTGTAATTGTTTCCTTGGAGCATATGCAGCCCATTTTTAGAATTAAGCTTAAACCAAGACTATTCATTTTTAATTAAGCATAATAAAAAAATATAATAATCCACTTGACGTCTTTTTATTTATCCACAAACATCTTGAATCTTGATACACGTCATATGCGTTACCATTGAGACTAGTCTGCAGTTTAAGTTAGGTAATCGTCAGTTGTTTACAAATAATTTTAAGATATATTTTTTAAATTTATAGAGTAATAGAGTAATAAATTCATAAATTAATTCATAAAAAATTTATAAATGAAAGAGTGATGTAAATTTTACAATATTATATCATTCAAAATTACTTTCACATATAAGTTTTATAAAAAAATTGTAAAGTGCAATTAATCTTTCTACTATAGAAAATAATTCGAAATGAGCAAATTATATTCATAATTTTCAATATGGTTAATGGAGAAGAAATTAAAATTACTTTCAAAGTAATTTTATTTTTTTTTTATGCATAAATTTTATAAGAAATTTATAAAATTTTAATATTTTATTAAATAATTAATTTAAAAAAGTTTATATATACACTTAAAATTCAATATTAAAATAATGTCTTTTTTAATTGTTCACATTATTTATTAGGTAGTGTGCGCTTTATTATGGGTATTTTTCGCAAGTTATTATTTTTGGGGTGCAAATGAAGTAACTGTAACAGCTCCCATTGATGAATCTGGTTGGGTACCAGATGGAGCATTTGCAAGCACAATTCCTGTTCAAGCTGAACAAGTAGAAGAAAGTTAATATTATAAAAGTAAAGTAAAATATTATAAAGTTAATACTATATTATAAACATTGTATAAAAAAATTATAACTATTAAATTTTAATTGTTTATTTTTGATATAATAAATGATATTATACAATTATAAACAGTTGATTAAAAACTTTTATTTAAAATTAATAATAAATAAAATATATTAATTTGTAAGTCAAATAACATAGACATTAATTTATATTTTATTTATTATCTTTAAAAGTAAATTTTTCTTTTATTTTATCTCAGGAACACTTATCTAAAATTACATCATTTTATTAATAATATTATTAATAATATCTACTCTTTATCAGTAATAAGTATATATCATATAGTAAATTCTATTCTATCACATTCTTTGTATAAATTTAAAATAGATGAAATGATGAAAGACTGAACTGAAATGATTATTCAAATTTATAACAATATTTTAATAAATTATTCATTGATTTTACTCAATGATTTTATACAAATAACTTTATCATAAACAGGTACATGTATATTTTAAATCAATAAATTTAACAAATAAGTCATATGTAATTAAGATTTTGTTGCTTCATTTTCTTGAACATCATTTGAAACTTTTGTTGTTTCTTGATCATTTTGCAATTGTGCTTGCCACATGGAATGGTACATTCCATTATAAGAAATTAATTCTTCATGTTTTCCTCTTTCTATGATTTCTCCATCTTTTAAAACAAGTATTTCATCAGCATGTATTATCGTGGATAATCTGTGTGCTATGATAATAGTTGTTCGATTTGCACAAACTCTACTTAAAGCTGCTTGAATGTTGCGTTCTGTTTGTGTATCAAGTGCACTTGTTGCTTCATCTAAAAGTACAATCGCTGGTTCCTTCAATATTGTTCGTGCAATAGCAACACGTTGTTTTTCTCCACCACTTAAACGAAGACCTCTTTCACCAACCTATATATAATCAAATGGAATAAATATGAAAAATCAGAAGATTAAAAACAATTTCATTATTGAATCTTCACCTGTGTTTCATAACCATTTGGAAATGAAAGAATTTTTTCGTGAATATCGGCATTTCTAGCTGCTGATATTATGTCCGCATCTATAGCTTCGATACGACCATATTGAATATTATATTTTATTGTATTATTAAATAATACTGTATCTTGAGGTACTACACCTATAGATCGTCTTAAAGAATCTTGAGTAACAGTTTTAATATTTTGACCATCAATTAAAATTGCACCTTGTTCTACATCATAAAATCTAAATAATAATCGTACAATAGTAGATTTTCCAGATCCAGATGGTCCAACCAATGCAACAGTTTTTCCTGCTGGTACAATGAAACTAATATTTTTTAATATAATTTTCTCGGATGTATAATTAAATGTCACATTTGCAAATTCTACTTGACCACGTTTTATTATTAATGGACCAGCGCCTGGAGCATTGATAACTTCTTGTTCTTCTCTTAAAAGATCAAACATATTTTCCATGTCAACAAAGTTTTTTTGTATAGCACTGTAAAAATAAAAAAATATTTATATTTATAAATAAAATTATTTTTAGATAGAATAAATGATATAATAATATAATAATTAAAATAAATAAAAATTTATATTATTTATTAAATTATAATATCCTTACCGGTAATATGTTCCAAACCAATTTAATGGTACATAAAGTTGAATAATATAACTTGCAAATAAAACATAATCACCAATGGTTAAACCTTGCTTGGTTACAACCTATAATCAATTTTATATATATATATATATAATATAATAATAACAATTGTTAAATATTAAAAAATTAAAATGTTTTAATTTTATTAGAACTAACCATATGTAAACAAAGTAAAGAACCAGTAAGTAAACCACTACAAACAATTATGTTTTGTAAAGTATTTAAAATATTTAATGTTATCATTGACTTCCATTCTGCAATTTGGAATTCCAATATTGCTTTCCTATAACTATCAACTTCATATGATTCTGCTCCATAATATTTAACCGTTTCAAAATTAAGTAAACTATCAACACTTCGTGCTTTTTGAGCATTATCTGCTAAATTCATACGTCTCTGGAACTTAGTACGCCATTCAGTAACTATAATTGTAGCAGCTGATACAAATAAAAATTACATATAAATATTAAAATTGAATAGAAAAAAAATTTGTTATGATTTTAATATCAAAAAGAATTAATTATAATATTTACCTATATAAAGACTCATAGTTAGAAATACAATTAAGCCAAACCATTTATTAAAAGCAACAATAAAAAATGCAACGGCTACAATAATATCAATGATTGTTGGAACAATTGAAAACAAAATATAATTGAGAAGATTGTTTACAGAATCTGTACCACGATCCATAACTTTTAAAACTTCTCCAGTTTTTCTCCCAAGATGCCAACGTAAACTTAAACTATGTAAGTGTCTGAAAATATATTTGTAAAAAGAAAATTTAAATATTATTATATATTTAAATTTAAATAATAAATATTATTACATATTTAATTATTTAAATAAAACTTGAAATTTAAGTTTTCAAATTTTATAAAAATAAAAAGAAGAAAAATATAGTTTACCTAAATAATTCTACTTCTATTTCACGAGTTGTATACTGTTGTATGCGAATCCATAGAAATGATCTAAGATTATTTAATAATCCCATACCACCTGTACCACCACCTTGCAAGAATTTAAATGCTACATATATTAATATAAAATCCCACCTATTATAAAAATTAAATATATTATACAATAATATTTTTTTTCTCTTTTCTTTTTTTTTATTATTTTAATATAAGTTTTGTATACCTAAATAACTCAGGAGCTTCTGAAATGCTATCTACAATTTTTTTATTGTAAATTGGGACATACAAATTAATTAAACGTCCTGATATAAGTAATCCAAAACAAAAAATAACACGTAATTGAAGTATGAAAGGTTTTGGCCATAAAAATGGTGTTAAAATTTTTATCTTATGCCACACATTCTTCCATGTAGAGCTAGTATCCTCAGATCGCTAAAAATATTATATTATATTAAAATGTAATTTTATATAAAATAAAATTTAATTAATAAATCAATAAAAGTAAATTTTTTATTTTTCAAATTATTTATATATTAATATAAAAAATTTTTCTTTTCTACAATTTCATTTCAGCAATAATTATAAGATCTTTTTTTAATTAAAAAATATTCAATTATAATAATATTATATTTCAATGACTTACACCTTGATAATATCTCGACTGTAAAGCTGGACCATTATTTAGAGTATGATATTCAGGATCTGTATTACCAGTTATTCCTGGAGCTTTGAGGCCTAAAGCAAAAATGATAAGATTGCTAACATATCGTAGAATGAATAATGCCATCTCAATCTGATCTGTTAATCTGTAAATAGCACATATATATATAAAAGATATTCCACCAAATATAAATTGTAATACATGTAGATTGTAAAAACATGTAATGTTCCATTAATGTGGAAATACATATATAATTATATTATATATATAAAGAAAATATATTATTATAAAACTTACGTATTTAAATGAAACCACCATTCAAGTTTTCCAATATTAACAAACACAAGATTTTCTGAAACAAATGCCAAAGTCCAAAAGCCTAATAATACAAGACCATGTCCTCTTGGTGGCACACTTGGTAATAATTTATGTCTTTCAATTTTTAATATATATATTGAATATGGATATACAATTAATGTTAATACTGTTGTAAGTATCTAAAAAAATTGAAATAATTTATATTCTAAAATTAAAAATATTAATCTCAAAACATTATTATGCATAAAAATTAAAGAAAATCTCTTACCATATAACCATATATTTTAGTGTCATTTAAAATTGTTCCTTGTAAAATTATTCTTATTATACTCAGTATTGGAACAAAATAAAGAAAGAATTTTTGCACAATATACAATTTATTTTTAGGCAATAAAGTTGTAGCAGTTTCTGTTCCATATTTTTGATATATCCAAAGTTGAATTGTTCCAAAAATTAATAAATATGATGAAATAATAGTGATACTGATAGTATCCATAAAACATTTGGACATTCCATGGTCTATCCAAATATCAGTGAAAGTAATATTTGGAGGACAATAAGACATTGTTGTATTCATCTTTAATTGTCCAAAATTTTAATATACTTCTAAAAAATCATAAAAATAAAATTTTTTGTGTATTTCTTTATTGATTATATTATTAGTGATATTATTTTTTTTATGTCAATATAATTAAATATTCAATAAAATAAAAAGTAATTTTAAGTCATTTGTCAATTAAAATATCTAAAAAACTATATAATATATATATATATATATATATATATATATATATATATATATTATATATTATAATAATACATTTATATAAAATAACAATTTATTTTATTTTATTATTGATTATTATTTGTACATGTAAACTTGTACATATTTAAAAAACATTTAAAAAATTACAAAAATATTTTATCATAATATATGATTTACATTTTATAATTTATATGATTATATAAGTGTTATTGCACTATTGATTAAAAATATCCAAATTTCATTATATAAAATATAAATATTTATTATAATGAAATATAAAATTCATTAAAATAAATTGAAATTTTATAAAAAAATATGAAGAATATTTATAAATTAATCTTTAATTTTGAAAATTTTTATTTTTATTGGAATTATTTATTATTTTTAAATAAAAATATATATATATAAATATACATAAAAAAATTAATATTGATAGATTTAAAAATATTAAATATTAGAAAAATATATCATAGATAAAAATAATATAATTTCAAATAAAAAATTTAGTTTCTTTAAAAATTATAAATTTATTTATATTATTAACATTACATGATATTGATATATGATAAGAAGAGAAAATGTAACATTTTTTTATAAGAAAAAAATTAATGATTATGTTATTATTATTGCAAAATTTTAACGATAAATATTGAAAAATTAAATTAATTACCTTTTTTTTTTTTTTAGAAGAAATCTGCTATGTCATGATATACAAATCTATAGAATCGAATTAATTATTTGAAAAACCAAATGTGCAAATATTTTTAAATTAATTTAACGTAATATAGTTATAGAGATTAATGAAAAAGTTTACAGTAATACTGTTATATGTATATAAAATATTGATTTTATTATCTAAAAATCTTTCTTACAGACATTTGCAGATTACTGTCTCTAAATAGATAAAAGAAATTTGCATTGTTACCGACGTCAGAGTAAAGAAATACACGTTTATATACCACTTTAGATTATTATGCATGAAAACACATGACTACTTGTCTGTTGTCTATACCTCGTGGGTATACAATCATGAATGAGATACAATTCAGATTGTCATCATAAATAAGATCTAATAAATAATAGATATATATTGTATCATAAAATTTTATATATATTTTGAAATTTATATTTTAATATAACTAGATTTGAATCAAAAACTGATAAAAATATATGTAATTTAGATTGATAAAAAATACTTATATAAATTATTTTTATTATTATTATTAAAAAGAATTATTTCATCAAAGTCTAAATTCATTTTTAGAATAAAAGAAAAAATTTGATCTGATTTTTCAATTTATTGATTTTATTACAATTATTAGTATTTCAAAACATGAAATATGAAATTATATGAAGTGATAAATTATATATATTACTTGCCATTTTAAAAATAGTATATTTTCCATCTTATGTGATATTTTTAATTGAATTACTACATATTAAAAAATAAATAATAAAATCTATATATATTTTTATATAATATCATTTTATATTAAAAAAAATTAATATCTATAAAAATTAATAAATTAATATTATAACTATTAGTATTATAACCTAAAATTAAAATAAAGATACATGACACGTTTTTTTTAACGTAAATTTAATAGAAATATATTATATTATTTATATAATCATTATAATTATAATTTAATAAGTATGGGCAAGAATCATAAACATTTAAAACGTCTAAAATCTGAAAAGGCAAAAATAAAATTAAAAATAACGAAGACAAAACATCTACCAAAAGGATTAAATGTTACAGATACATCATTTAAAATTAAAAAAATTTTAATACGAGAACAATTTAAACAACATGATGAAATGGAAATACTTAGTAAAAGAAAACTCAATGTCAAGGTATTGTATATTTGTAATTTTTTCTTTTTTCTAAAATTGATTAAATTGATTGATAATTAAATATTTTTTTTAGGATTTGTTATTACGTTTACAACATCATAATTCAACAGTTCGACAAGATGCTATAAAGGAATTAAAAGAAATTTTATCAGGACATACTATAAAATTATTAAATTCACAATTTGGATCTCTCTTGCAAGGCATTTGTGCTTTATCTCTTGATAAAGAGAAAGATATAAGACATAATTCTTTGAAAGTTTTGAGTTTAATTCTTGGTCCAATTTCTAATGATCAGCTTAATCCATATTGTGATATATTGATTTCTTATTTAAGATGTGCTATGACACATATAGATTCTCATATTAAAGAAGATGCTTTACTTTTTTTGGATGTACTTGTACAAAATTGTAATAATATTTTGGCAAGAAATAGTTACAAAATATTGCCAAATTTTTTAGATATGATTTCTAAATTACACACAGAAATGAAACCTGGAAGACAATTAGTAACAACTTTAAATTCCAAGAATACTAATATTAAGTGGCGGATAAAAGTATTGGAGAGACTTGCTACTATGTTTAATTCTATTGTTACTTACTTTAAATTTCAACAGACTATTAATTTAGATGAAAATATAAAAGTTATAAATGTGAATAAAAATATTAGATATGTTCCTATTTATATGAAAACAAATATTCAAAATTATGAAATTGATTTTGAGAAATTTAACAATTTGGAACAAAATAATATTGATAACAGTTTGAATGCAGATAAACTTATGAAACATGTAGAATTATTAATGCCACTTATACTTGAGAGTTGGATTGAAGTATGTCCAAATGATAAAAATGTAGAGAATTCTACACTTTTAATTTCTACAGAGGCATTAGAATTATTAAAAAGTATAGTAGAAATAATACAATTAATAATTGAGTGTATAGATATTTTGCATACAGAATGTGATGTAAATATGAAATTTTGGTTTAAAAATAATTTTGAGAATTCTTATATGAAAAATTTATTTTTGAAATTTCCATACAATAAATTAAATGCAGTTGGAAATTTTCTTTCTTCATTAAGAAATAAGAAACGTCAGCAAGATTTTTCTATGGATGAATCGTATGATGTTTGTTTAGGATATAACTTAGGAATTTGTCAAATTTATGTATGGTTTACATCCATACAAAGAGATGATAAAATTATGCCTAAATTAAATAAAAATTATTGTATATATGTTATTAAATATTTAAATGGTAAATGTAATAAAATTAATTTTTGAGATTATTAAGTAATTAACTAAGTAATAATTAAACAATATTAATATATTAATTATTCTTTTATCCAGAGAAACTTGAAAATTGGTCTGATACAAATAATGTTGCATTACCACAATTGATTAAACTTTTAAGAATATTATTTTTAAAAGCAAGTAAAATTTGGTATAAAAATCATTTTGATTTGAGTAAAACCTTACAATTAATTGTAAATATATGTTGTAATCAATTTAAAAAAGAAATACAATTACAATTATTTTCTGTCATTAGTGACATAATGTTAGATCATACTTTACATGAATTGCACAGGTAATTGATATTGTAATTTTATTCTGTCTTTTTTTTTTTATCTTTTTACAATAATATTTATATTGTAGGGAAAATGCATTTAAAAAATTTATCTCAACTTTACCAAATTTTTTGTTAAAATCAAAAATACATGAAAATACAATACAAATAATAAATAAGATTGTGCTTCGTTATAGAGATTGGATTCAGAATGAACTTGTAATAAATTATAAAGATATTATAGGTAAATATATTGATAAAAAACATTTATAAAAATATATTTATAATTGTACAAATTTATGAATAATGCAATTATTTTTATTATTATATATTACAGAAAATGCTAAAAAAATTGAAATCATTGGATCTAAAGATGACAAAAAATCTCGTCTCATGATATGTAATTTGTTTTATTTCATGAATACTCAAATTTTCTATTGAGCAAAAAATAAATACATTTTACGTATATTGTATTAAAATTTTTTATGAAAAAACAATTTATTTTATGATGTTAATAAATTATTGAATATCATTGTATTACATACTTATATAATTATTATACATATAAAAACGTACAATAATTACGTATATATGTAAATGTTATTTTGGATGTAATTATTTTGAATTTCAAAAATATTTCATATAAATATATTATTATTGAAAATTTATAATTCAAAATATATTTCTAAAGCAAGATTTAAAATCTAGTTATCATATTTGTATTTTGTGGTATTTCATCATCTACATATGTATAATTGTCAAATGCATATAAGCTATTATTTTTTTTAGATGATTCTATTGTTTCGTGGAAATTATTGCTTTTTAAATTCTTTTTTGTTTTATTAACATAAAGTTGCTCTTCTGTATATGCTACATTAATAATATTTTCTACACTTGGTGTTAATGGTAACATTGGTAATTCTTTACTAAGTATCGGCCAATTTAAATCATGCTTTAATTCATGTTCTATTCTTAAATATTCTTTTTTAGACTTCTCAGGTTTATAAAATTTCGATTTCAATTTTCTCTCAATTAAATATTCTATGACAAATGATTCAACGAGAAGACAAATTACAAAGTTCGTAAAAGCGAGTACTAAAATAATAATTCTCCAATCAAACATAGGAGGTACAAGTAGCTGAAGTAAATTTACTATCCAATTTGCAGGATAAATTGTGATATAGATACAAATAATGGTTAACATAATTATGGAAAACGTGAATGCAATATTTGTATAAATTTCTTTGCGATATGGTTTTCCACGTGAAAATATTATAGCCATTGTTATGTATTGAAACATAGAAACACAATAAACTGAATAGTTTTCATAACACATGTATCCAATTTTTTCGTCATAAATAAATGGCGTAAACCATGGAAAAGTGCGTACCATATGATAAGCGATACTTTGAAAAATTGTCATTATCAACATATGTATAGACAAAGAAAAAATCGATGTAAAACTTAATAGACTAGTCATAGGAGGTTTTTTTACTAATTGCTTTTCATATGCTTGAGTTTTTCCAAAAAAAGAAGCAAAGTTAACGATGAGACAAATATCGATAAAGAGAAACTCTAAATCTGTCAAATTTGAATCAATAGAGTAAAGAATAATGACGGATAAAAATTCTGTCAAAGAATAAGTGACCATAAATTTGAATATTCCAAATGATGTAACCAGAGCAGCGCGGCCTTCCTTTATCACCTTTGGAACGCAGGTTATATCCGGTATTTTGGATGTGAAAGGACTGGCGACACTAAAAATTATATATTTATATTTAATATTTAATTAGAATACTGAAACATTAAAAATAATTAAATAGAATATCAATATCAATAAAAATTTAATTAATTCTTTTTAAATAGAAAATTATTTTTTTCAGGAACTTTCTATAATTTAAAAATAAAGTGAAGATATAAATAAATTTAATTTTTAGAAATTTATGATACAAAAATTATACGATAAATTTATAAAAAAAAAAAATGAAAATTAAATGAGAAGTTGTTATATTATATTATACAAAAATAAAGAAATAATATTCTTTAGTACCTAGATTCTGCTTCGGATAAAGATATACCCGCATGTGCAGCTCTCAAAGCACCGCAATCATTAGCACCATCTCCACACATTGCTATAATATTTACGAAATATTTTGAAATAAATATTGACGGAATAATAAGATTAATGTATAGTAAATATCAAATATTGATCCATACCTACATAATAACCGAGTTGCATCAATTCCAGAACTAATTGTTGCTTTTGATCGCTTGTCATTCGTGCAAATATTGCACCACGGACACAAATTTTTGGCACAATATCCGGATAATGTTCACGCAATAATTGCCATGACTGGCCTGTCAATGCGAAACGATAATTAATACTGTTTATATTTCTTTCTATATCTTTAAATTCTGATATATTGAATTTTTTATCATGAAGATTCTGAAAAAATAAAATAATCATAGTTTTTATCATTCTAAAATATTAAATTTTTTAATTTTTAAAGGAATTGAAGATTACCAATTTTGGCGACATTTCTTGAGCATTAAAATAAATTTCAGGTTGTAATTTATTTTCCTCCGTAACTACAGTTACATCTATCACAAATTCTTGCATTGATAAAATACCACATTCTTTTGCAACACTTACTGCAGTTTGAATATTATCTCCTGCAATTGTGAAAAGTAGATAAATTATTTTATCTAACTAATAATTTTCCGGTAAATGTGTTTTAGCACACAGTTGCTAAACTCTAATTACCTGTAATCATCAAAACATGTATGTCAGCCGTTCTTAACTCTTTAATAACTGGTATAGTTGGTATTTTTAACCTGTTTTCCATAATAACTAAACCTAGGAATTCGAGATTCTGTTCAACTGCATCCCGAGGTAATTTCATTATCTATAAAAGCAAAGAAAATGTTATTAAAAATTAATATTCATATAAATAAAAATTCATAAAATAAATATTAAAATTATCATTTTTACTTTATTACTATTTTCGGGTAATTCTGTTCGTCCCATAGCTATTACTCGATAACCTTGTTCCGTGTAATATTTTAAACAGATCATTATATCTTTCGGGATAGTTTCGGGTTTACTTAAACTAAATATTATTTCAGGTGATCCTTTTGTGTAGGCTTTATATGTATCTGAACCTAAAACGCGTATTATTACAGACATTCTTTGAAGAGAACTTGAAAATTGATATTGTTGTACTATTCCGATTTCTGATATTTCATTCATATTTTGCGTAAAATTATTGTTTTTCGGTGGTTTTAAAATTGTAGATGCTATGAAATCATATTTATGCGAATGTTCATTATCAATCTCTTCTAATATCCATCCGGTACTTTCAAACATCTAAAGTAAAGAATAAATAGTTACTTTTTTTTTTTCTTTTTTTAAATTTTAAAAAACTTTTTTTCAATTTAACACATAATGATATTAAAGTTTAAAAAATCTAAAAAAAAAAATCTACCTTAACATCTAAAGGATCGCCACAGAGTTCACCATCAATTAATGTTAAACTATGACAAACTAACATTCCTTCAAAAAGAGGATGATCATTTAATTTAGGAATAATTCTTTCTGATTCACCAAGAATCCCGTTTGTGCAAGGTACAATACCCCACATATCCAAACCATCTTCTGTTAGAGTACCAGTCTATAATAATGTATAGACAAAAAAATATAATATTGTTAGATATATGAATTATATATATATTCTTACCTTATCGAAACATACGCAATTTATGCTACCAGATACGTTAATAACTCTATTGTTAATACAATATATTTGCGCTCGTTTTAGTCGTACTTGAGCATATAATTTTCCCACCGTCATTGCAGCTGGTAATGCCGGTGGAATTACTATTGTTATTATATCCAAGGCTTTTATCGCTATATCTCCGGCTGTAATTCCCCTGGAAACCTAGAAAAAAAACAGGAAATATATTTTAATATTTATATAATAATATTTTATTTACATTAAATTATTAAATTATTAATATAAAACGCACTTTGGTCACAATAGTATAGATGAAACCGCATATTGCAATAAATGCTAATATGCCAATAAATTTGTAAGAATCTTGATCAAACTTAAAATCTGCCGGGGGTGGGTACAAAATGGCTGCAACTAAAGAACCTTTATTGGTATGAAATCCTGTTCGGATAACTCGAGCTAGAACTGGATGATCGCCATAACTTCTAACAACGAAAACATTAATAATTTAGAATTCTTAACGTCTGTCAGCAATTATACAATTATATTTTCAAATATAATTGTACCTAGTTTGGATAATAGTAGTACCACTATACATCGTATGATGGGAACATTCTTTAGAATCATACAAAATGTGACGAGATGGCAATGGAGTTTTCGTCACCGGTACAGATTCTCCTAAAATTATATATTCAATAAAAAAAAAAAAAATACGAATAAATATATATAAAAATATACAATAAAATCTAATTGTTGTTCAATTGTACCAGTTAGCATTGATTCGTTTAAAATGCATTGTCCTGTTAATAATACTGCATCACAAACAACAATAGCTTGATGTTTGGGTAATTCTATGATATCACCCGGTACCAAATCACTACTGGGTATATTTTCTACTACCTTAGAATTTCTATACACGCGGACAGTTTCTGTTGATGCCACTGTACCACGAAGATTAATTTGATTCTGCAAAATATTTTCCATTTTAATGTGAATACAGATTTCAAAGAAAAGAAATTGAAGAATTGTATTCACGCTTTGAGCCTTGGGCATTTAAATACTTACAATAGATAGAAATTCTAGTAAATTGTCTAAGAGAAGACTACCTTGTTCTGGTATATGTTATAGAACAAATATAGCGAGGTTGTAAGAATTAGAAAGTGAATAACGTCCTTCAGTTTTCTGTAATTGTTCACATGTTAACATTAAACTTTTATCTAGTAAAACATGATTTCATAAAATAACTTTTATTTTATAGATTTTCAATAGTTATTTAGACTTTGTAGAAGCAATATTTTGATATTTTAAAATAATATTTTAAAAAAATTTTTATTGTAATAATTGTAATTGTAATTGTTTTTTATTATAATATTGGGATGTATTTAAATAAAACCTGGCTCGAAACGTTGACACAGAATATCAAATAATATTTTTACCTTACGAGTTTGTATTATAGAACTTATAATTCCAAACAATGACATACATATGATCGCTGCAGTATAGTACAAATAGCCTTCTGCAAACCATACACAGAGAGTGAAAACTTGAAAAATGTAAAATGGATTTAAAACTTCTAACAAAAGTAATACGCCTATGCTTTGCACAGGAACGACGATTTCATTGTTTCCATATACAATTCGTCTACAAAAAAAAAAAAAAACAGAGAAAAGATAATATAATCATTAATTTCGAATAATCTAAAAATAAAATAATAATAATCTTCGAAATTAATGAATTTGTTAGATTAAATATTAGAGAAGAATTTATGATCGATAAAATTATATATTTTACTGAGATAAAATCAGTTGAACACTAATCACTGTTTGAATAATTATTTAATTATTTCGAGTGGCCAGTTTCTTAGAAGTACGAAACAGAAATTATTATTCGTTAGATTTTTATCTTATCATTACCTAAGGCATTGTTCTTCTTTAGAGAGTCCATGATTGCTACTAAGATTAAGATCCGAGCATAGTGTATACTTGTCTAAACCTACCAATCTCGAGAATTTATTCTGTGTAATATCCCAGATATAACATTGTTTCTTACACCAAAATGCTTTGTATTCATACAACTCGCATTGTGTGCCATTTTCTAAATTAATTTTTAATTTTTTACATTTAATTTCTTCGATGAGATGTTTATCATTATTCTCCAAACTAATAAAAAAAAAAAGGAATAAAATAAAATATGAATCTATAAAGAGTAAATTGATATATAGAATTCAAAACTGACCTGATATTTTTCACTGAAATAGTTTTTATATCTTTTACAAAATATGATTTATATTTTCCTTGATAATTATCCTATAAAACCATATTATATATTAATTGAATTTATTAATTAATTTATTAATCAATGTTAATTTTATTAATTTGATAAATTTACACTTTACAAATATTTTAATAAATATAAAGATAAAATTACAAAAATTATTGATAAATATATTTCAAGAAACTGAACTTTTTAAAATGATAAATCTTTAAACAATTAATTAATGAGAAATTTCTTTAGAATTCTTACAGTTATGAGTAATTTTGTGGCAGAACTTAAAGCACACTTTTTATGGGTAGCATAAAGATGTAATTGGGGATACCAATGGAAGAATAATCTGACCCAGCCAAGGGTTAATATATAAGAAACATAAATCAGAATACTTTTTAACTTGCTCTTTTTAAATCCATAAACTCGCTAAAAGTAATATTAATTTAATTTAGTTAAAATATTAAAATGAAATTATACAAATTATAGAATTATTTTTATTATACTTACCATATCTTCATCTTGACCAGTATGAATTTTTTGCCATTGTACTGATGATGTTTGGTCATTTTTTATCCCTAAATAAAAGAAATTATAAAAATAAAATTTAAGTTCAAATATTTTTTTAAAATTTCTTTTATATCTTATTCCATTTAAATATCAAACTATATAAAACATTAATATTTAGTAAAGCATATCCAATAGTAAGAGAAAGTAACAGAAAAATTTTTCATGTAAAAGTTATTCAATTTAGTTATTCAAAAAAAAATTAACATAAAATCAAAACAGATATCATAATTTTTTTTTAGAAAAGATTAATTTAAAAGATTTAAAAATCTTTTTATTTTTAGTTTGAGAAATATTGAAAATAAGAATTTTTATTGATCCATTTTATAATATTTACGTGAATATATTATTAAATATTTTTCTTTAATTACATAATATGAATTATTAATGATCTATATCTATATATTATCTATATATTATAATATATATATATTATCTATATATATATCTGATATGAAATGTTATGTTAAACAAAAAGTATTTAAAAATTTATTGTATATTTTATCAGTGCATTACTTTAATCACTTTTAATCGCTTATCTTTTTATTATTTAATAATATCAATATCAATACCATATCAATCAATACCAATGACATTATTCATTATAAAAATACTAATATTCTTTCTTAAATTTAAGTAAGCTATTGAAATGTAGATTTTTTTACTTTATCGTGTAATGAATCAAAATTGGTCACAAATCACTCAGAGAACATATTTAGCTGTTAGAAATGATAATTCGTTAGTAAATATTGTAAGATTAAATAACGATAAATAGTGTTCGTTTAAATCACGATTAAATTTTAAATGAAAAGAATATTTACATATTTATCGAAATTGTCATCAACCATAATTGAAAAAGAATGAGAAAGAATAGTTCCTGTTATACTAATATATGTAAAAAAATAACAATTTTTCAGGCATCCATATTTGAATTCTAAGTCGTATATCTCGATTGTTAACATTATGAATTAATTATGTATCCATAAAATATTAAGATAAATTTTAATATCTCGATAAGATAAATAATTGAAAGTATAATTATTTGATATTTTTCTTTTTGTTTGATACATTACACAATTTAAATTTGTTCAATTAAATTAAAGAATAATATTATATATTATTGAATTTTTCTCTAAATTCAATCTTTTTATATGTAAAATTAAATGATGGAAAATCAAAATAATATAACGACAGTAGTTTAAAATATTAAATATCAGTTGAAAAATGCTTTTTGTTATTCTTTGACTCACCATTGGATGTTGTCATAACTTTAAACTTTTCGTAATGGTGATTCTTTCGAATCCTCAAGTTTTTTTCTTAAACTTGAGACGCCGTCACTTGAAAATTTCCGTTTGTCGATGCTAGGAATAAAATATGAAATTTGTATATGAAAATTAAAGAAAAATCTTAAATGAATTAAAATTAAAATTCTTTATTTTATAAAACAAATTTATATTTTATTTTTTATTGCTTCATTTATATAAAATAACAAAAAAAAAAATGCAAAAACATCTAATTTAAATGTTTTATTTTAAAAAAAAATTATGCATATGAGAAGAGGTGTTCATATTTCTTGCAATGAATTAAACAGCGTAGGAAAAAAATACTAATAGGACTATTTCGTGAAAGAAGATACAAGGTCAGGACAAACTCAAATAGGTAGTTCGACACTGATTACAGTGACCGTGCACTTGAATTACGACACAATAAGTTGTTGGCGAGTCAAGTGGCGAAATTATGATCAGCCACGTGTACTCACTAATCTACATATACGATCTTATTCAAATTTTCAATTAAAAAATACAGTCAAATAGAGCGCTCAACAACAATCAATAAAATAATCGATGCTCGCTTATATCGAACAATTAAATTATTTCATCTTCTAGATAATTTTCTATCCTTGATAATGAAATGTTTTTTTATTATATTTATTATTATTATTAATATTGATTTGTAAAATAAAAAATTTCAAGGAAATACAAAAAAGAATTTTTTCCATTATTATTTACAATTTATCTCTAAAAAAATGATTATAAATCCATTTCAAGAATGAATTTATATATTATTCATAATTATTTATTCATTACAGTTTATATTTATAATCATTTACGATTAAAAAGAAAATTAAAAGGAAACATTAATGAGCTAAAAGAAATTTCGAAAAAGGAACAAGTAGTATACTTCATTTTTGTGTACAAAATTCTCAAGATTTATTTTCTTTTGATTGACATTTACCTAAGGATAACAAGCAAATTCATCAAGTAAACTTTCTCTTCATAAGCTAAAATCCTAAACATACTGAATCTTGTAACCTTTCATTTTCTTATTTCTGATCTTCGCAGACCTTGCAAAACTTTTTTTTATCGTAGATCGTTTGATCAACTACGATATAATTTATATCAAACATCGAGCTATATTCCTAGAATAAATTTCACAATCATTATATCGAATAGAACTTTTCCTTTCAATGATTTTTCAAGGATTTATGATATCAGAAATCAAATTGCAATTGGAAATCTACATCGTGGACGTGCATGTATATATATATATTTTTTTTTTCGATATTTTTTCTAGTATAAACCGGTTGAAGAATAAGATAAAACAGGATTCAAGCTACCTGAGTGTTGCTTTACGATAATTATATCGACTAAAGTATTTTTAGATAATTGAATTGTTTATTTATTATATGTTACACATTGAAGAAGCAGTATTATATTATATTCGTTTATGAAAGAAAAAAATTCTGACGATGCACGTTGTTATAATATTTTTCGAATTTTTTGAATATGATTTTTGGTGATAAAAAGAATTGATTTATGTTTTTGTTTTTATAGCGCGAATTTGAATATAAATTAAGTAAACTCATCAGAATAAAAGTGCTGATTTAGATGTATACAAATGATAAATAATAATATAAATTTTTAAATTAAAATTCTTTTCTCTATAAAAATAGATTTATTTGTATTAATTAAATATTTCTCACTTATTTTTTTTTTTTTTTTTATTATTCTATTGTATAAAATATCGTAAAATATATAAAGGAGAGACCCAGTACAGATCAACTTACAAAACCGACCAACGCTTGTTTTCACAAATAAATATAATATGTTATATTGAAAAAAAATGTTAATCTGATGAGAAGTGAAAACCAGCATTGGTCGGTGGTATTTATTGGGTCAATATTATTGGGATATATTTCTCCTAAAGCTTTTTAAAAAAAATAATGAAATTTATATATCTATAAATAGAATTTTTTACGTGTTATAAAATTTATGATTGAAAAAAAAAACACAAAATTATATATATATAATAGTATATTAAATTTTTAAAAATATGTGATTCGCAAATTTAAAAAATTACAATATGAAAGGATAAAACATTTTTAGATTTTATCAAAGAAATTTAATTTCAGTCATTCTAATTTCAATTTATATTAATACTGTAGATGATAATATATAATATATAACTATACTAGATTAAATAAAATTATAATAAATTAAAAAATTAAAAAATTATAATAAATAAATTAAATAAACATATATTTTAGATAAATTATATATTTCCATTGAAATATTTTTAAATGATATCTAAAATAAATGATAAAATTTACTTTTAGATTTATCAATAAATATTAAGATAAAAAACAAGCGTTTAATTAATTTTTATATACGTAGATATATTGCGCGCATATTTTACTTAATTCTTTGAACATTTTCAATTTTATTGCCATATTCATTTTGTTGTGAAATATGTGTTACCAGAGACTCCTAAATATATGTTATGTCAATGTCATTTGAAATTCAACTCGTGCTTCTATACTTTTAGGTACAACTCATTGCATAATAAATCTGCAACTTTGGATTGCTGGTAACTTGTTCTTTCGTAAGGATCAGTGATCTGTGCAGAAATATCAAGACAAGGATCAAAAGTAAAGATAGAGAGAGAAAAAAATTAGGTTAAAATAGATTAGAGAATTAATTATATATTTAAAGCAAGGATAATATATTTTAAAAACTACTTTTTTCCTTTTTTTTTTTTTTTTGCACTGATTTAAATTACTTTCACTATGGTTGGTAGTTTGCTTTATTTATCGATAATTAAAATAAATGATGAAAAAATTATCATTTTATTTGAAATCAATTAGGAATCTTATTTTAAAGATAAAATTGAAAAAAATTGAAAAACGAAAAAAAAAAGAAAGAAATAAATAAAAAGTATAATTTATAATTTATAATTTACAAAATGTAGTAGAAATATTTTCGTTAAAATATTCATTTAATTACATATTTTATCTTATATTTTTCAAGTTAAACATTTACCGATAAATAAGTATAAACTAAAAACAGCTCTTACTTTCAATTCATTACAGTGAAAGAAGTAATTATCGTTAATTTTAATTTCTATTGATAATTATATTGATTGTTATATTTATACTGAAATAAAAATGAATATTATATATAAAATATTTGAAATTCAAGCAATATCACTTACTCAAATATTTAGCCTTTTTCTTCGATCCCTTTATCTTCACGGGGACGTAGTCCAAGGCGTGTGCACGGATCCGTGCATTCCAAATGAATTTTTATTCGTAGGATTTTCACTACTATTATATTTTCATATAAAACGTAAAGAAAAAAAAGATTTAAGTAGTATTTAAGTATATTTTTAATTATATTATTCGATAATCGAGATTATCGATAAAAATAAAAAATTTACGATAATTATTAATTTATGGAATATGACATAAAGAAAAATCGAAATAAAAATCGAAAATGTCGGGATAGGCAGGTCTCTTTATGAGAAGGTCGATCGTGATCGAATTGAAAATCGATAATACGCAATCAGCAAGGACCGATTGGAAACATGAAACTTCCATTAAATGTTTTCTCTGTTGTATCGTGAAATTCTAAATAGACTTAACCAATCGAAGTGACCTATCATTTCAACAAATGCACCACTACCTGTTTCGCGCCACGCACTCGACTATACTGTGCCATTCTATATCTCTCCTGTACTCTGTTGTACGAAATTATCCCCTCTCTGTCTACCTATCGCTCACTTTTCCCGCGTTACAACTTATTGATATATATATATTTTTTTGCAAAATGCAAAATGCAATATTTTAAATTCAATTTTCAATTTGTAATAAAACATGATTAAAAAAAAAAAGAATCGAAAAAAAAATCAATTGAACTATATATATATATATATATATATATATATATATATGTATATGTATATATAACACACACATATATATATGTAATTCCATAAATAATTAAGTGTAATTATTTGATTATTGAAAAGCGAACATATAAATTGTTTTATTCTTTCCGCGATATCGCTTCATGTCAATTATCGGACGTCAATTATGTTATGAAAATTCAATCAGTCAGATATTTCAAACGTAATACATAATACCATATTCGATAAGGAAATTTCTCTTACTTACATACATATTCTGAAAATATAATAATGAGCAATTATTTATTTATTTATTTTAATAATATTAATATTATAATTATTTTTATTATCATATCTTCATGTCAAATAATCTGTCGAAATAATTAATTTATAATGGGAAAGGAAAAATTAGAATAATAAACAAAAGTTTATTTATTAAAAGAAAAAATATATTTAGATTATATAATTGTAAAAGACTTGTTTTTGAAATCTATTGTTTAATTTCTAGTTTCGCAATGTTCTAGGTAGAATATAAATTATGATGATACTTCTAAATTACAAATTTCTGCAATACATTGACAAGCATTCAAATAAGTATGTTAACATCTATCTGTTAATGAAAATTTCGCGTAGTTGTTCACGTGTAACGCGATTATTTCACGTTTTTTTTTTTTTCAATACGAGTGATACATTCATTTTATTACAAAACTTATTCTTTTTTTATTTTTGTGAAGAGATTTTATTTGATAAAACAAAGAATATGAATCACTCTTACATAATTCATCGAAAATAATTATTTGTTACCTAATTATTTCATACTATTTTGAGAATTTTTTTTTAATTTTTTTAATTAAATTTTTTTTTTTAAATAATTTAACTTGTCTTTATTTAAATTTAAATGTTAATGAATTTAAAATAATATTTTTTTATTCAAATCATTCTTTAAACGATATTATTGAATGTCAATATATTTTCTTATCTTTTCTTATATCGCACATTTTACTTTTTTTCTTTTCATGCATAATTATGATTTATATTAATTTATTTCAACAATACATAATAGATTTGATTTAATTTTAATATTTAAATATCCAACTTTATTCTTTATTATTCATTGAATTTATTTTGTTACTATAACTCAAGTTTTTTTCTGATTAATATTTCTTTTTGTGGTTAATTAATGACGATTTAACAGTGATTAATACAATATTACGAACAATAATGAGAATAAGGTCGAATTATCTCTATATGTGACGGGAAAAGATAAATTATTCAAATAACAATAATACTAAATTCAAAATTAACATAAGTGAATACTCAAAATATTTGTGCAAACTTTAGTCTAGACTAAAAAGAAACTTTAATTTGTTATCGTTTATGTTTTATCGTTTTTCAGTTTTAAAAATTTTTGGAATTCGCTTTGGCATATCATGATTGAATTTCACTTACTGATAGGATTATTTTCGATTTATAAAATAGATATAATAAAATACAAATATACTATAAGTCTGAAATATATTTATTGTGAAACGATATTTCTGATAAAAAGATGCGCGAAAATTAAATATCATGAAAATGTCCGATAACATTGTTATATATTGCGGCTATCAGTAAAGAATTCTCAACGTGATCATCATTTATCTCGAGACACACAGTCTAACATGTCCTTCTGTTATTTATCACAATATCTTATCAGTTGTCAATCTCAAAAAATATTAATCATGAGATTTAAAATTAACAATAGTTTGTAAAAATTGCGAGAAAAAGAATAATAAATAATTGTTTATTATAATATAGTTAATTCTTGTTAATGAATATAATAGGTATAATATATTATAGATATTAATAATAAACTTTGATTACATTTAAATTTATAAAAAAATTTATTTATTATTCGAAAAAACGAAATGGAAAAAATATTTCGAAAAATTAAATTATATTTTTATATATTATAATTTCAAATGTAAAAATTTATAGAATCAATCAATCAATAATCAATTATAATAATGTTTTGATTTTTAATTTTTTCTAAAAAAAAAATAGATATTTTTTGCTACAAGTATCAATTTTATTGTTCGTATTGCATACCTTTATAATATAATTATTTCATATTCACTTAATTATTCGAGTTTATCGAAAGTTCTTTACATTTATATACGGTGTAATTTATATTTGGAGGAAATATAACAATGCGAATAAATTCGAATTAATAATGTTTGCATATTTTTTTTAAACGAAGCTCTATTAAAATATAAAATAATTAAAATAATATATATAATATATATAAAATAATTAAAATAAATATTATTCGTATATTATTACAAAAAAGACAATATTATGACAAAAAAGAAAATAATATTTTTAAATATTATAATTATATTTTTGGAAAATTACTATTGCAATTATTACTCGATACTTACGATAATTATAAAACAAGATTATAAATTCGATTATAATTTCAAAGTTTTGTGATTATGTATATATGCTTATTTATGTATAAACTTATATAATTGGATGGAATTTTTTATAACACAGAAGATGAGATTAAAGTTCTTCTATTATAAATTGATTGAAAGAAAATATACATGGATTATAATATAATAAAATAATAATAAAATATATTTATAGAAAAATTTTATTCATATAAATTTAAATTATTAATAAAAAATTTGTAATATTTTTAATAATATCTATTAATTATAATTAATGATAAATAAAAATTTTTATTTAACACTAAAAAAAATTAGAATAAAATTTATTCAATATTTTTGATAATTTAAAATTTTGTGAGAAAAAAAGAAAAAAACTTGTTCATCATCTATTCAAAATATAGATAATATCAATTCTGAAATTATTTTTTTCCATATTTGTCATCATGATAATTTTTCTTATCATGAGATTAAACTTCTGCATTATTTCTTGATTTGACTAGTGAATGATCTTAAATTACTTTCATTTGCATATTTTTAGCATGTAATGTATAATTTTATTTTAATGCAGATATCTATCTCATGTAACTAATGTGACAAAATTACACTTCATAATCACACGATCATATGCCTAGATGTACCATCGGATAATCAGGGCATATCAAGGTTGATCCAATAGATCTCCATTAGCGTATATATGGATTACATTGTAAAGATCTCATTTATAAAGATTCTAGATCGATTCTACGCTTATGATTGGCGAGGGCTGATATTCAGGCTAATGTCAGCAAAATTGAGATCATTGCTAATATAGGTATATATCTTCAAGTACTCTTGATTCAATAGTAATAGTATAAATTATTTTCAAATTTCGTTTACTATTTTTTAGATAATTTATACAATTCCTTATTTAAAAAAAAAAATTAAATAGATTTATTAAAAAAATATTTAATTATTTAATATGTCATAAAATACATCTTTAATCTATTCTAAATTGGTATTGTAAACTATTTTTTAAATTAAAATTAATGATTACCGTTTATAATAAAAAATTTTAATCATATTCAATAGCAAAAAAGAGAACTTTGAGAATCTTTTTTTCAAAATTATTATTTAGCTCGATATAATGATGTTTATCTGAAAATAAATATATCATGAATAATCTTAAAATATATAATAGTTGTCTCGAATATTTAATATTTCATATTTGACGAATTAATCTTGTCCAATTTTTTGTTGAACAATAATAATTTACCTAATAAATTCGGGAAAGATCAAATATTTTTGGAAATATTAATAATAAATTAATATTATTAAAATATTACAGGAATTTCTTACATTTCAATGCGTTGATTCAAGTAAAAAATATATTTACTTTTTTATTTATATTCTATACAAAAATATATAATAAATATTTACATATATATTGATATTTCTGAAATGATATTTAACATAATATTTAATATAAATGTATATAAATAGAGATCTTTTTCAAATTTTTCGATATAAAAATATGATCTATTATTATCCGTAATTTTCAGCGGATAATTGAATTTTCTAATAATATCATATCAAAAGTATCTATTTTATATTTTATTACTATAATTGCTGAAAATAATATTCATATCTAATTGAGATAACATTTCATCATCAGAATCATTTTCGTTATCGTCAAGTTTATGCATAGAATTTAAAATTTCTGATGATTTTTTTTGTGGAAGATTTTTAAATTTTTCTTTTATACCTGATGAAATTGCAGAATTTTCTGGGGATAATACATCTATATTTTGAAACTGCAATAATTTAGTTCGTACAGAAGTTATATTCTTTTCTTGTTTATTTTTCACTTTTTTCTGACAAGATGGAGAAATAGTTTTTTCAAAACATTTATCAACGTTTATTTTTTCAAAAGATATATTATTTAATATTTTAGGCTCAATTTCTTCAGAATAAATATTTTTTGATGATAAATGCTCAGCATTTATTTGTAAAATCTTGGAATTATCAGAGAGACATTTTTTTTCATTTATATCTGGAGAACATTTTTTTAAATTTTTTAATAAATATTCAGCTCTTTGTTTATCATCATTTTGTAAATTTTCCTCTTCTTTTGTAAATGATTGTTTAGATTTTTGTTGTTTAGTTTCTTTTTTCATATGTTTTACATTTTTAAACCTCGAATTATTAAAATTCTTTTGATTTTGTGAATCTACAATATTATTGGAAGAAATTGAAAAAAATATATCACTATCAAAATTCATTGATTTATCTATATCTTCGTTTGTTTCATTCAAATTTAAATTAGAAAAATTGGAATCTGTTTTATTATTATTTTCTATATTCTCTTTGAAATTTATTAGTTCTGTATTTTTTTTTGAAATTAAATGAATATTATTTTTTAATGGCTCTAATTCTATTGTAGAAATACAATCCACTTTTTCTTTATAATCTATTGTCTTTGTCTTTGCATCTAAAATATTTTCAAAAATCGTTTTCATATATTGCGTACGTTCTATTGTACCTTTACTAGTATAAATTGCTAATAAACTTGAGGGTGAAATTAGAATTTGATATTTATTAGAAACAAAAGTTCCAGAAATTTTTAAAAGACCTACATCGTGTAATAATACAACAACATTAGATTCTAATAAACCAGGATATTTAAGTGGTATATCTCTGTGAAGGATTCCTCGAATATTGTCTGTAAAATCTTTTAAAATAATAGGAGGATTATCATGACTATAATCTATATGTTCAATTATTCCTGCTAAAAATTTAACTTTTGTATTATTGAAACCATTCATATTTGCTATTTTCTTAACAGTGGCAATATTATGACCTTTCAAAAAATCTTGTGGCAAATCATCTAACATTAATTGCCAAGCACCTTCTGTGAATAAATTTTTTGTATTTTGAGAACAATATTCAGATAAATTATTTGTATTAGTCTCTTTATTTGACATTTCATTTTCTTCTAAGCTATTTAAATATGAAACACAAAGTATATTAGAGTCTAAATCATCTGGTAATAAACCAGCTGGTCCTGGAAATTTTCTAATTAGTGTCATCTTTTTATTTTGTGGAGTTTTATATGCAAGCAAATTTTTTATAGAATTATTAGATTGAATATTATTTGTTTCTGTAATTGTTGTAACTTGTAACTGTTTCTGTAATATATTACAAGGTAATTGTTTTCTTGAATGTTCAAACATGCATAATTTGAAATCATCATTATTTAAGGTATTTTCAAGTACACTTTTAGAGATTTGACAATTTATTTTTTTACTTAATGATGTATTTTTTAGTTTTTCATTAATATTATCACTATTATCTTTAATTTTTGTTTGTAACTTTAAATTTTTGGTATTATCTTCTATAATTTTATCCTGTATATTTTTATTTTTAAGTATTCCAAGTACTAAATCTTTTCTAAGTAATTGATTATTTTCACAGGAATGTATTTGATTAATATGGATATTTGGTGAAATATTATCACATGATCTTTTTGGATCATTTAACATATCTTTTGATATATTTTTTTGTGATAAATTTTTATTAAATATCTCAAGAATTAAATTCTTTCTTGATTCTTTATTTTCATTATATTTCAATGTAGTTTTGTTAATGATATTTTGTTCCGAATAATCTGTATTAAAAACAGATGATGAAATTGAATCATTATTAATATCTATTTTACGTCTTTTAGGTTCACTTTCTTGATTATCTTTTTGGGAACAATACTTATTTATTTTATCATCTACATCATTCAAGAAATCCTAAAAATATATTAAATAATTATTTAAAAATTTATTATAAAAATATTTACATATTATAATATATATTTTATTTAATTATAAAATAAATACTTATTTAATATAAATTTTCTGCAAAAAATGTTTTCAATTTACCTGATCGAGATCCCAATCATCACTTTCAAACATTTTTTAAACATTAAATTTTTATTTTAATATATTTTATTTTATATAACATTTGTTTTTTTTATAATTAATATGACGAATTAAATTATACGATAAATAATAATATATTTCAGATCGATATTTGTAAAATGTCAAATATTACAATCATTGACTACATAGTAGTTAAAGATGGTAGACTTGAAGGAATTTAATCAAAATGGTAAATTATATAACACAACAAGCGAATATTTTTAATTTATATATATTTAAGAAAAAATTTGATAAATGGTAAAAATCAAATCATAATTAAATAATATTAATTTATTAAATTTAAATATACAATATAAATCATACATAATATATTTAATTAAAGACTGATTTATTTAAGAACTCATTTCATTTATTGTACATATAGCATTGCTTGTGCTACATTATCTGCTGTTTGTTTATCAATTAATTTTTCAGCAATTGCTAATCCAAAAGCAAATGCTGTTGCAGGACCTCTGCTAGTAATTAAATTATCTAAAAAATGTATAATAAAATATTTATAAACATAAATAAAATATTTTTAATGACAAATAAAATTCAATGTATAAATATACATACCATCAATAACAACTTTATTTTCCAAATATTTGTAATAATCCACTAATTGATCCTTCATTGCAGGATAAGATGTAATCTGTTTTCCTTTTGCAATACCATGAGCCTTTAATGCAGTAGGTGCTGCACAAATAGCAGCAATAAATCTATTTTCTTCTTGTTGTCGTTGTAATAATTTTCCTACTTCTGCAGACTATTCAAAACAAAAGCTAATTAATATATGTTTTCTAAAAAAAGAAACATTAATTTTACTTACAGATGCAAAAGCTTTTGAACCATCTAAACCGCCAGGTAATATTACAACATCATATTTTTGATTAATTACATCTTGAAGCTTTGCATCAACATGTATTTTTACATTACGACTGCAGTTAACATATGGATTTTCAGTAAGGCCAGCTACAGTAACATCAACCTAAAAATAAATAAATAAATAAATTACATAAAATTTACATTATAAAATAATCATAATAAATTAAATTAATATTTAATTTATTAATATTTAAGAAAAAAAATGTTTTTTTATGATATATTTTTTCATTTTCATCCATATTTAATAAAATATTTGTATATTTAATATTTATATATAAAGCATAAATATATAATTTAAGGTTATATGTAATAAAAATATTACTCCAGCTCGTCGTAAAATATCCGTCGTTATTACAGCTTCCATTTCTTCCGAGCCATCAGCAATCAATAAAATTGCTGTCTTTTTTGTCATGTCTACAGTATAATTTGCTTTCAAGTGTAAAAGAATTGGAATTTTGCAAATTGATTGCGCAAAATGTGGAAGAACACGACACAATACTGACATACGTATAGATGCCATAAAGAGAGAAGGGATAATTTATGCTAAATGCTGATTAATGACAGAATGATATATATATAATATATATATATATATAATATATATATATATATATTATATATATATTTTTTTTAATAAATATTTCATTTTTTATGTTTTTCCTATCATATAAGTAATAAAAAAATATTATAAAATTAAGCTCATATAAAAAAATAATTTTGATATAACAAAATTTATATAAATATATATAATATTTTGTTTTATAAAATATAAAAAATACTAAAAAAGATATTTTATTTTTGTTAATAAAATTATATTAAAAAAATAGAAAAATATATTTAAAAAATATATAAAACAATTACAAAAACGTATGTAAGACAATATTTGTTGATTTTTTATTTCTATAATTTTAAATTTCTATAATTTTAAAATTTGAATGAAAAATCTTTGAAAAATTTTGAATCATATATTCAAATTAAAATATCAATATTATATTGAATATTTATAAATCTTTCTATTTTTTTAATAATAATTTTCTATTGAGAAACTTTTAAAATAAAATATAATTTATTGACTTTTTAAATTTTCAAATTGCCACCAGAAAGAATCATGAAAAAGAAGCAGAGGAATGTACGGAATCGGAACGCACCCCTACAGAAGAAAAACGAAACAAAACGCAGTACAAGATGGCTGCGTTTGGGTGTTGTGGCTACTGATTTGTGTAAGATATTCTATAGTAATCAATGGTTAATTCGTAGTGAATCGTTTAATTTCTATAAGTTGTCTATTAGTATAATTGAACTTGTGTATAACGCGTACGTGTGAAAACAAGTCGCGTTTGGAGGAACAATGCGAGCACATCGTTGAAACATTTATCACGGGTGAGTTTGCCTTGAAATTTTATGGCTTTCCACTTTATTTTAACGACTCCCCAGAATTCCGCCAAGACAAGGTGCGATGTGACGAAAAATCTTAGTAAATAATTTGCGATCCATCAAAATGATTCAATAATTGACTTATCGTTCACAATCTCTTAGGTATATCTTTCTTTTCATATTTTCTGCATACATGACGAAATTGTGTAAATAGCTATTTTTTTTCTGTATCTTCACATTGCACATCGATGAGTCAATGAAAAGTTTTATGATGTCCATCGCTCTTTGGTACGCTTTAATTGCGTTAGAATAATGATAAATCGTTTTAATCCATAAAACTTATTTAAATATTGACTACCGCTTTCACCGTGACTCAAGACCACTTGAAGAAAGTAGATATATGTAATTGCTAAATTGTTAAAATGGGTTGTTAAAAGAGGATTTAGTTTCCTTTATAAATTATGAAATTGTAAAAATTTATAGATATAATTTTTTTTTTAGTAATTATATATAAATAAAACAATTGATTTTTTCAGGATTTTGTTCATATATATTTTCATTAATTTTATTTATATTGTGTGAAATTAAGTATTGAGGTATTGATGACACAAATTATATTTATTATAATAAATATAATAAATATTTAATGTTTTATTCCTTTTATAGGATACTTTCCATATTTATATTCTATAGTTCTCAATTTAGAAATATTTTAATTTTAGTTATAAAAATAAAGCCATTTAGGGATATGTAAAGCTGAAGGTATATAAAACAAGGTGCTTCAAAAGAAAATGATTGTATATTATTGTAAAAATTTATTTCAATATTAAAGGTATTAATATAATTTATTTATATAAATTAAATATTATTTGAATAGGAAAGATATAACTAGAAAATAAATAAAATATGTCATAATAACTGACATCATAATAAAAAAAAAGGGTCATTAATAAAAAAAGAAGCATGTTAGCAGTATTTTTTCTTAAACAGTTATTATAAATATACTGATAGAATGAATATATATATAGTTCAGGGGGTGGATGATAGGAATTTACTGAAAATCCAAGATAGAAGCCACTTGAAACACTGGAGAAAGACGGTGGAGCTTCGGAGGAGGAGGAGATGTCTGCCGGCACCCAGGGCGAGATTCGGGTTGGCCCTTCGCACCAGGTTTGCCATATACCTTGAAAACCTTTTTTGCTACTTAGCTATATTGCACAATGTACCTAACTCAAGGCTTGTTCTCCTGAAATATGTATTTTGAATGTATAGATAAGGCAGAGTTCATCATTGAAGCACCAGGTAATTGTGATATTATTTTTTTCACAATACCTATATGTTCAATGGTAATTGCTCCTCATTTATGTATTTCATTTTTCCCTTTTATGTAACTAAAATTAGGATAGTATTTAGGTTATATGTTAGGTATGTGTATTGTTTCAAAGTTATTAAAGTAATTATAGTTTTAAACAACTGAGTATATAAGATGTTCGGAACTGTATTATCAGTAATAATATCTATGTACTATTTGTATTATGTATTATATGTGATTTAAATAAGTTAAACAATTAATTTTTAAGTTTAATTATTTACTGAGAAATATTTGTTTAATACATTGAAATTTTATTTTTAAAATAAATTATAAAATGTATATTAATTGTCAATATATATATATATATTATGAATAATCAAATTAATTTATGAAAAAAATAAAAAAATGTATTGAATTAATTTTTATAAGATTATATTATTAATTTGCAATGCTATTCAATGTATTATTATTTTCAGTTTTAATTATATTATTTTCAATTTTTTTTAGTTTTTAATAAGAATTGTTAAAAAAGTGCATGGTGTGTGTACTAGTTCAAAAATTTATAATAATTGAAATATTAGTATTTTCTTGATGCTTGAAATCCATATATTTATAGTAAAAAATTTTTAGAAACTTATATTTAATTTATTTTTTATTTATATATATTTAAAAAAAATTAATATTGAACAGTAAATGGCACAAATACCTACCTATTCCATATACAGGTTTGTTGTATGCCGATGGTTCAAATAACAATGATAGTTATTCTTTAAGTCACAATAATGATAATTTTTTACTTGCTTAACAGTACAACCACAACACTCAGATCACATCACAAGTACTATCCCTCTGATTGCTACTGTTGCTGGAAGACCCTAAATATGATGAAAGTTATTATGATGAAGCATTCTAACAATAACTTATAGGATATTATTATGTAAGTGTAAGATATTAGTTTTATATATTTACAGTGGTTTTCAGTCACGGTGAAATTAAAAATATTTTATTATTATGTAATAACCCATTGGTTACTTGAACCATCTACGAAATATTAATGTTAGGAAATTTGTGGAGAAGTATTTAGAATATTTAAAATAATCTATATTTTATTATATTTTGTTCTCATCTTTTTTTGTGAACATCATTTGTATTCGTTTGTGAAATAATTTTTCATTCATTTGCTGTTTTTCATTCATTTTTTTTATTTATGTTTATTTTTTTATTTATTAAAAAGAATTTCGTAAATGTGCTTTTTGTTCGCGTGCAGATTAACTTCTAGCTTTAATTTGTATACATATAAATATAATTAATTGTTATCAAATTATTATAAGTTTTAATACATGTATAATAATCATACATTATTTTGAACATTTCTTATTTTATATTTTCATGTTTATATTATATATATATACATATATTTATGATTATATTTATACATAAATATAAAAGTACTCATGCTACTTCTCGTACTAGTATTGTAACAAATGGAACAAAATGGAAAAAAATTATACTGGCTCGTGTAGTTTCGAAAAGCAAGCCGGAGTATAGGTGCGTACAACTAACTCGCTTTGGCATTGGTGCTAACCACGCACAATCCCGAATTTTGGGTACAGGAATTGGTTTCTTGTCAGGCTCGTTTGCCTGAGTATCGGCCGGGTATACCTCCTGGAGAGCTGCTTCCTGATCCAGAGTTTTCTAAAGAACGAGAAGAGCTAAGATGGATTCCAGCTATGGCATTAGACGGGGATCTTCTGATGTACTTAAGGGCAGCTCGATCTATGGCTGCATTTGCTGGTATGTGTGATGGAGGATCCCCGGATGACGGTTGTGTGGCTGCTTCACGTGACGACACGACTATCAATGCTCTGGATATCTTGCACGATTCTGGCTATGATCCAGGAAGAGCATTGCAAGCTTTGGTTAAATGTCCCGTACCTAAAGGCATCGATAAAAAATGGTCCGAGGAGGAAACTGTAAGTAGATGCAATTAAACCGGAAGATTGATTGAGCTTCATTATTATAAATATATAATGCCATTTTGTAACTGGAAAAAGAAAGGTCAGACTTACAATTAATAGATCATTAATCTATTTCGTAGAAACGCTTCGTTAAAGGACTTCGACAATTTGGAAAAAATTTCTCAAGGATCAGAAAAGATCTCTTACCTCATAAAGACACGGTAATAAATATATGTGAAAGTAAAAAGAAATTAGAAGAATAAATAGCAAAATCTCTTTTTCTTTATTTTTAGCCGGAATTGGTTGAATTCTACTATTTATGGAAGAAAACACCAGGAGCGAATAATAATCGACCTCATCGAAGAAGACGACAAGGTTCACTTAGGAGAATTCGTAATACGCGTAATTCGCGCGCTGGTACTCCCAAAGAAGAAGTTCCAACTCCGCCCAAAGATACTCCACCAGCTAGTGTCAATCAGAAAGAGCCTGTTTCAGAGCCGGAAACTGTACCTGTTGGAACACCTGCGAGCAATAATCCTGGTGGAGAAATTAGTTCTGTGACAGAGGACGATAATTCGGAAGAGGATAGTGATTCTAGAGATACAAACACTAACGGAGCGATACATTCTTGTCAACATTGTTTCTCAACTAATTCAAAGGAATATCAAATAGCTGGTAAGGATAGGTTATTGCTCTGTACGGAATGCAGGACACATTTGAAAAAGACTGGAGAATTACCGCCTGCACCTCCGTATCTGTTCCGCCCTGTGCCTGCGGAATCACCAGATAGCCCAGGGAGAATGCGTACAAGAAATAAGGCTAAGGAAACGCCTAGACCTGCAAGACCACGACGTACAGGTGGAACGGATACTCCTGACCAAGAAAAACAACAACAACAACAACAAACACCAGACAAGAATAAGAAAAAGTCTAATAAATCAGAAACACCAAAAAAGGGTCAAAAACGACCACAGACGGATGACGTGGATGAAGACAAAGAGTCTCAGAAACGGAAACGTCCTGGTGAACGTCCTGAGAGTCCCTCAGAGTCTCTCACAACTGATAGTAACTCTCTCATGGATGAGCCTGAGAGAGAAGGAGAAGGTGATACAAATGAAAATCAACCTACTCCGGTTACAGTGCCAACTGAGGAGCCTGTTAGTCCGGCAGTAACTACACCGGAAGAACCTTCCGAACCAACACCAGTTTCTACTCCCGTACCAACACCTATACAGACTTTACCAATTTCTGTTCCTGTTATTCATACTTTAGAAAAGAAACCATTATTAGAAGAACCAGTAGAAACGAAAGAACAAATAGAAGATGTTCCTTTAGCTATGAATCAGCCACTAAAATTGGAACCTATGCCAATAGAACCAGCCATGTCTCCATCTAATGAAGATATGAAAGAACCCGAACAACAACTGAATTTAACTACATCACAATCATTGAATATAAACGATATGAATCAAAATATGCCACGTAATTTATCACAATCAATTCAAAATAGTGGTATTTGTACTTCGACTGGTCCACAAAGTATGCAGAACTCGCAGATTATGTCTCCGACGCACCAAGGACTGCCACTCAATATGCAGTACACATCCAATGTTCCTCCTGTTCAAAATGTACCGCAAAACTTATCACAAAGTATGCAAATGCCGTCGAATATACCACAAAATATGTCAAATGCGCAAAATATGGGACCAACACAAAATCTTCGAACACATGGTGAAAATTTATCAAATACGCAAAATATGCCTCAAAGCATACCGGGACCACCATTAAATCTCAATATTTCACAAAGTATACCAACGAACATGACTCAAATGCCTCAAATGCCAAGTTCACCGCAACCACTTGGTTTAACCGTGATGTCTTCAGAAAATAGGATGTCCGAAAGAATTTCTGATGATAGATTATCTTCGGAACGAATTAGAGATAGTAGGATATCTGAAAGAATATCTGAAAGAATACCAGAGAGATCAGAAAATAACGAACCTGAGAGAAACGACTCGAATAATTTATTTCAACCTATTCAGCCAAGTGGAATGTTATCAATGGAAAAACCATCTTCAATGTATAATTTAGCTGGTACACCACCGATGGAACCACAAAATTTGAAAATCAAACAAGAGATCATTCCTCCTGAGCCAGATCCACTTCAAAGTTTGAAAGAAGTTAAAGTTCCTGGTTTTCAATCTGGATTTCCAGGCCCAAGTTTAGATAATATTAAAAAAGATCCAGATAGTTCTAGTAAACCGCCAACACCTAGCAAGCACTCCATATCTAGCAGTCAATCTGTACCTCAAATACAATCTGTAGCAGCATCTCCAACTCCAACCCTTCCACCACCACCTACGTCTATACCTCAGCCTGTAATGCATCCAGCTCAACAACCAAGCCCTCATATGGCTCATCCATTTCATCCACATCATCCCTTAATGCATCATTCGTTATTTACTGCCATGCATCCATATCATCCTCACGCTTATCCAGGTTATGCTCCAGTTGGAGCTTATCCTTCATTCCCACCCTATCCGTACGGTCCAGTTCCGCATGCAATTCCACCTCCGTCCCCGCAAAGAAGTCAAGAAAGTACAACAATGATGACGGCACATCATTCAAGTACGAGTTCTAGTGTAACGACGAGAGAAGAAGGAGAAAATCTTATAGCCACGCATCATCATTCTTCTACTATGCATCAAGCTACAGCATTGCATCATGACAAATTATTGACTATCTCTTCTCATAGTTCTCATAGTCACTCTTCATCGCATAGTTCACATAATACTCAACGCAAACCGTCACTAGTTTCAGCTACATGTCTGACATCTAGTAGTTCGGCTCATCATCATCATAGACCGCCGCAATCTCAACCTCCAGTTGTACCAGAACCAAAAATAGAACCTGATTTAGTAGAACAGGAACAAGAAGAACCACCAAGTCCTCGAGGTCCATCTCCAGAACCTCGAATCGAGGATTCAGAATGTCACAGATCACAATCTGCAATTTTTCTACGACATTGGAATCGAGGCGAAAATAATTCTTGTACTAGAACTGATTTAATGTTCAAACCTGTTCCGGATTCGAAATTAGCAAGAAAACGAGAGGAGAGATCAAGAAAGCAAGCAGAAAGAGAAAGGGAAGAGCGTGATAGAGCTGCAGCGCAACAAGCTAGAAAAATGACTACACCAGAAAAACAACCAGAAACGTGTAAACCGCCTAGTCGAGGACCTCTTGAGCCTGTCGTATCTCCTTATGATAGATACGCTGCAAGACCAGGATCCTATGCGGATACACCTGCTTTGAGACAATTGTCCGAGTATGCTCGACCACATGCTGCATTTTCTCCTGCTAGACATCCTGCGCCACCAGATCCAATGTTACATTACATGTACAGTCCTGCGGCTCGTGAACGCTTGGAATTGGAACATTTGGAGCGTGAAAAAAGAGAACGAGAAATCAGAGAATTACGCGAACGAGAATTAAACGATCGACTAAAAGAGGAACTCTTGAAAGGAACACCTAGACCAATGCCAGCTCCAGTGGATCCACATTGGTTAGAAATACATCGACGTTATGCGGCCGCAGGACTTGCACCTGGACCTTCAGGTCCTCCTCAAGCTTTACACCAATTCGGTCTTTACGGTGCACCGCCGGGACCAAGTCAATTGGAAAGAGAACGTTTAGAAAGATTAGGTAACATTACTTTCTACTTAATATCAGGTCTATTATTTCCTTGAAAATGCGTATCTTTCTTCTCGCATATTGCATTGAACACGAAATTAACTATGAATGAATGATTTTTAGGCTTTCACGATCCGAATTGTTGTTGATTAATATTTCAGATGTAAACTGTGTTTTTTCAAAAAGTATAGGCAATCCATTTTAATATTGACAAAGAATTAAAACAAAAAGAATACAGTTTACATCTGAAAATTTTGAACAGCGATTATAATTATTTGATTGAGATACGATGAAATTTAGGATCTAGATCAATATTGTCCAAGTTAAAAAAATTTTTTTTTCTTTGATTTCATAAAAAGATTACTCTTTCTTCAAATGAGATAAAATATATAAATTATCTAATTTATAAATGGACAATGCTGATTTAAAAGCGAGATAATAGTTATTTTTGAATGTTAGTTGCCTTGATATTTTTATCGTAATCAAATAATCAAGTAATCAAACAGAATTAAGATGTAGTTATTAATTAAAAATCTGACAGAAGAGTGCCGCAAAAAAATGAAACAATGAAAAAAATAAGAAATCTTTGTAGAGAGAATTATTATTAGTTGGTTAGAATTAAGAGTACGACTGAGACAGTATGTTTGATCGAGGCGCTGTCGGGTTTAGGGATACCGACTGCAGCCGGCGGGGGGCCAGCGGGTGCAGGGGCTGGCCATCCCGTGGCGGCTCATCACCACGGCCAGCTGGACGAGCGACTGGCTCTAGCTGCTGACCCGATGGTCCGGTTGCAGATGGCTGGCATTTCGCCCGAGTATCATGCTCACACTCACGCGCATACGCATGCGCATACGCACTTACACTTACATCCGGGACAGCAGCAGGCCCAGCAACAGGCTCAGCAACAGCAGGAAGCGGCTGCGGCTGCAGCTGGATTCCCCCTGCCTGGTAGGTCCTACAAATTAGGATGTTGAGTACGCTTTCGCACGATGATCGCTCCTTTCACTGACTATTTTTATATTTTAAGATAAAAAAGATTATTTTTATAAAAATGTATTACAATTTTATTTTTAATAATACGTAAATATTTTGATAGTTTCTGAATCAGATAAAATATTTTTCTATACTTTATATATATATATATATCATATATTTTTATAATAAAAAATATTTATTAAAAAATTCCACAATTATAATGTAATTTATTTATTTATATATTTTATTAATTGTATCTGTGCGTATTTTTCTTAAATATTAGATTGTAAAATTAGATTTTATATATTTTCTGAGAAACAAATTTATATTTTTATTAATTTTATATATTTATTTTTTGAGATTTTTTTTTTTTTTTTTTATAAATAAAATAACAAGTCCGTGATCGGTAAAGCGATCGATTGCGTATAAGCGTACTATACGTGCTTAATCAATTTAATGTCGGTCACTTTAACTTAAATGGAAAGCATCCTAACTATTGCCAACAGCTTATCTTTTTTTACAAGAAAAAAATAAAAATATCAAATTTTTCTCTGCGGCAAAAGTTTTTTTTGCATTTTTCTGTCGCTTTTCTCGCTATACCATATTATTAACTTGGCACCAGAGCTTTTCGATCATCGAATGCAGCTTCTGGGTGAAGGTACGATTCATCAATAAAAATTCTATAAATTTTTAATAGCGTAAATTACTTTAAGTAAATTGCAATGATTGCGTGCGTGTGTGTGTGTACTAGTATAAATGGAAACGATACAATGTGTTTGTAATACACAAATATTTTCATATATTATCGGTTTGACGATTCCCTTAAATATTGCATATTACTTGTATAATTCATCAATTTTAAAATAACATCTTTGTTTTTTTGTTATTATACAATTTTATTATAGAATATTAATTTTATTATATAAATTGTCTAAAATTAATTATTTAAGAGTCTAATTATGCAAATATAAAATTTGATTAGTTTTTGAAGAATGAAGTAAAAGACATTATTTTAATTTATAATTTCAATCTTATTATAAGAATTATGCGCAGAAGTATATATAATAATAAGATATTCATAATTTGTTGTAGTCTATGATATCTAATTAATTTTGGACAGATAACAGAAGAAGAAGAAAGTTGCGACAGCTATAAAAACAAATATCATGAAACAAAATCTCACGCTTTATCATGCATGTCTCTCTATTCATAAATTTCTCAAAGCTTTATTTATCCTATGGAGGCAACAACACAATCATCTTTTACAATTTACTAATGTTTTATATGTGTATAGCGGCAGCTGGTGCAAATTATCCTCGACCAGGCTTAATGCCCCGTGACCCAGCACTGGCTCTTCATCCCGCGGAACTTCTTGCAAGACCGTACGCGGATATGGCAGCGCATCACGAGCAATTACAACGTCATCTCATGATGGAACGCGATCGATTCCCTCCTCATGCATCACTTGTTGCACACCACGAGGAATATCTAAGGTTCGTCCTTTGAAATCCATACAAAGCTTACAATATGTATGCTTGATTTAGACGACCAGTGTATTGGACTAACAAAGGGTGTTTTTTAGACAACAGCGTGAGCGCGAGCTTAAAGTTCGCGCACTGGAAGAAGCTGCACGTGGATCACGTCCTTAAGTGTAATTGTATTTATATATTTTAATAATTATCCTTCGTAATTAGGGATGAGACAGTCCTCGTTAATATAAATAATTAACGAGTTTCATACGATGATCCTAATGAAAGGGAATCGTGTTAAAAAAAAAAAAAAAAAGAAAAAAGAATAAAAAGGAAAAAAAAAGAAAGGTGCAAAGATAAAAAAAAAAGGTAAACAAAGGAGATCTGCTCAAGATCATTGACCTTACATTTAGGATCAAAAATTATTTTTATGGTTTTCCTTTAATGTTAAGTAATTAATGAGAATAAAAACATAAAGATTGTTACAATGCGTAACTTTTTAGTGTAAATATGACACGATTTAAAATATAGTGCTAGATTGATCTAGCACCACATAGAGGATTAAAGTTTATATATATATATATAGTGACTGCTTGACGTGTAAATTTGTTTGAAATCTCTATATATATATTATATATATTATTAAATCCAAGATATTATTATCATATGCTCAAACGAGATTCATTTCCGTTTGATTTCATTTTTGACAGCGGTGATAATGCCAAAGTGTTCAGAAAAAAAAGTGGTTCACCGTATTCCTCCTTTTTTTCTTCGCCCTTCCATGCTTATGCACAGGAAAGTAAATTGTTCTTTGTTTGTTTTTTCATATACATACATACTCGATTATATATTGACGAATACAAATCGTGTCTTCGAGTCGGATAATAATTTTATAATCTTTAGAATAGCTTCCCGAAAATGTTTAACTGTCTGTGTTTCATGAATGATTCATGAACAATTTTCACAGACTTTCCGTGTTTTAGCGTATCATAAGATATAACTTAAGTTTTAAATAATTATTGTAATTTCTGTGTCAGAAATTTGTATATTTTCTGTGTCACAATTTGTATATTTTCTATATGTATCCTTTTAAGATTTTACTCCGGAGACCACGAGCGTTTGATACTAGTTCGATCGAGCGGCTGATTAATAATTAAAAACAAAATATAAAAAAAATATTAAAAAAAAACAAACTTTGTAACGAAGTGACCAAAGTTAAAAAAAATTTATAGAGAAACACAATCGCATAATCTTCCATGGTCGTGCGCTCCGTGGAGTTTACAGAAATATTCTGGGTGCAGGCACTGGAAATTAATGCGTGAAAATTTTTCAGTGAAAAAGAAAAGTAAATATTAAAAGAAATGATCTTTTATTCTGACGACCATTCGAACATGTAAATTTTCTGCTATATATATATTAATTCAATGTAATCTAGTTATTTAACTAAAATATTTCATAGGAACGTCCAGTTTTATCATATTTTTTTTAATCGTAAAGATTGTTCGAAATGATTTTTAGAATGAAAAATATTGTGCAAATATTGAATGATAAATGTATGTTTTTATTTGCTTGCACTTAAAAAATTGTAATATATTTCTCCTATGTCATACAAATATTGGTGATGAAATTATACATTTCTGTTGATATAACATAATCTCAAGCAGACGTTTCCTTTTTTTTTTTTTTTCCATTAATCTCTTATCAAAGAAATAGGAAAAGAATATGTTAAATGAGAATTTTATGTAATCAAAAGATTGAATCATTGTATAATTTCTTATTACCAGTTTGCCTGTCACTGGATTCCCTGAACAGAAATAAATGCCTGTCTTATAAAAGACTATCTTTTCGTGTATAGTAACTTATATCCTATACTATTGCATTAAATGAATTTATAAAAAAGACAGTTATAAATCAGTCAGATGCTAACATGAGACTAGACTAATTAGTTTTACACATGGTATTTGTTTTTCTTGCTCATTCTACCGGTTGTCTGTTTTTATTGACCGTAATGTGAAACCCAGCCTCTGACCATTTTACGTAGGAATCATCATATCTATGTATATTGATATATTTGTGGTTGTAAAAGGAAATGAGTGTTATATTACCATTTAAGAATTATTTCCTATTATGTAGTTACGAAAGTGCAAATTTTCAGTGAATATTTGAAAGAATAATTGCCAAGATATATATTTAAAGTAAATTTTAATAATTTGCAATAATTATATACATATATAGAATCATTGTCAGTATTAGATTGTTTTTCAATATTTTTCATATTTTTTTTATTAACAGACAATTTATTCTATTTTATATTTTTTAATTTTATTATATATTTTTATTTAGTTGTACTGTAAAAAAATGAGTAAGATTACTATTATCTATAAAAGAAGTTTTGTACATTGAAAAATTCAAAATTAAAAATTATTTTTCATTATATATAAAAAAATAATATATAAGTATATATGTTTTATTTATTTTATTTTGTTATATGTATTTCAAATAATCATTATTGTTATTAATGCATTCTGTTTTTCCTAGCAAAGTTTTGTACAAGTGGTTCATTCGCCCCTAATCGAATACACGTGTATTTCACATGTGTATTCATATAACGGGAAGGGATAGGGTGGGAGTTAAAGGCAACACATTGGAAAAGAGGGAATTCTGAAGAAAACTAAGGAAGACACGACAGCTCAGTCACTTATAAAATGAGCCACTGATATAGTCGGACGTCTTTTTTGAGTTAAGTGTAGTTGTGTAACGATTAAGTAGTAGCGGTATAGTGCATTATGACTGCACGAAAGAGAGAAGAATCATCAAAACAACGTTATCAAGCTAATGCACGTGAGAGGGATCGTACTCATAGGTGAAAATAATTTTTATTTTTCTTATAAAAAATTGAAAATTTATTTTTTAATATGATGATAAAATAAAATAAAACAATACTTAACTATGTATTTATATTTATTTATATAAAATATAGAATATCTGAAAGGTACAGAATATAAAAGTTGAATTACAATGAGTAAGATATATTATTCAAAGTAATTAGAGGTGTAATTATTTCAATAATTTGAGTATTATTGTATTAAGGTATAATTGCAAAAACCTCTAAATGCTTTGAGCAGTGTGTAAACGAGATATTCGTCTTTTGGTTCAGGAGAACATTCAATAATGCAAAATTCACAAATACTCTTAAAAAGGGTAAGGAATTCAAACGTGAAATTCAAGAAATCCAATCTTCGCTGTGCAGTGTGAATACGGCTTTCAGTGCCTTGAGAACTTTAATACCAACGGAACCTATGGATAGAAAATTATCGAAAATAGAAACATTGAGATTAGCAAGCAGTTACATCAGTCATTTGGGTGCTATTCTTGTTGCCGGCCCTATAGATCAACCCTGCTTACGTGTTGAGGGTACTAATGGTGTTTATGAAACAAATCATTGGGCTGATTCACAAACAAGACGGCAAGTTTGCACCTTTTGTCTTGCCATGCACAGAAAATATGTAAGTTAATGATAAATCCCGATATGAATAATATTTATTTTCCATAATATTAATTACTTACTTATTTATTTATTAAATTATTTAATTATTATTTATTTATAAATGTTATTACTATGTAATAGAAATTAAAAAAAAAATTGCAATCGCAAAAAATGAGGATTTTTATAATAATTAATAATTTTTTAAATTTTCAGAATTTAAATTTTGCGTCAGGTGTAATTTCAAATTATTAATGGAAATATTTCATTATTTCTATGAATTTATCATCTGTAGATTAAATAATGTGTAAAAATTAAAATTTATTAAAATTTTTTAAATAATTTACTTTATATTTTCTGTATATATATAAATATTTTATAATTTAATAAAATTTTTACATAATACAACAAATATTTAACATTATTTTTTATTATTATATCTGATTGTATCTCTATTAGTTTATAGCATTTATTACATTACATAAATAAAAAATTGTGTGGTAATTTATAATATTAATAATAAAATAATAGAGAAATAAAGAATAAAGAATAAAAAATTTATGCAGATATGAATAATATAAACTCTTTAGGTTGTATATTCAAACATCATTTGTTATTTATCTTATAACATTTGAACATCAAATATCCGTATAATTGCCAATACTACTTGATTCAAAGCAGCGTTATCATATATTATTAAATATATTAATTTAAAAAATACTTGTTTATTTTGAAATAAAAATTCATTATACAAATTACTAAATAAATTTATAGCATTAATAAGCATGAAAAAAATAAATTTGTTAAAACATTGACAAAATGATAAATTTCATATTGATAAGAGTAGTACGGCGGCGAATGTTTCAGTCTTTCGAAGTCAACAATGCTGTGAAGAAGCACATTTTAGTTTTTCTTCCGTTTTCGTTTCTCGTTTCAATTTCAGTGTTTTTATTCGGTTATTCATTGAGGACTAGTTCATAGATAATCATGTTCCTCATTGAGAAGCAGTTCCTCGAATGTTTGTGTATTAAAAATTAGGTAAGTTTCGCAAAGAAAAAAAACTTATACAAACCATAGTAACCGCAATCAATCACCGCCATTATGATAAAATTAAATTTATTCAAAACTTGATGATTTAAAAGATATAAATTTTAATATTAAAACATAAATATTCATATATCTATGATTAATAATTTAAAATTTTCATTATATAACTATATATAAATCGATATTTGTATTATTAAAACACAATGTTAAAAATAAATTTTCTAAATATAATTAAAATTTTCGCAATGAAAGTAATAGTGATTTAGGAAATTAAGATCTATTGTGTATTATTTAAGATAAATTTGATAAATATCATTATATAGACTATTATTATACTGTAAGAAATTTTAAAGATTTATTTCTCTCTTCCGAAACGTCTGAGTTCTTATCTACGAGGCTGAAGGTCTGGACGTGTTTGACGAATTGGAAATTTAAAATCAAGAAAATTAGCGCCTTAAACAGCGCGTATGACCGCCATCTTGTAAAAGTGTCTGTAGTGTTTGGAGGTTTAGCGAGAAGGAACAGCAGCTTCGCCGGAGGCTGGAAGTCCTTTTGAAGTGGTTGCAACGGTCCTTGGCAGTCCCTGGGCACCCAGGTGACCTCGTGCGAGGCCAGGGTACCTACAAGCTGCTAGGACAACCTTACGGCCAAAAAGCTCATTTACACGCCCGACTCTCGCGAAGATGGTGAGCATTCTTATACGAAGATTTTCATCTAACCCTCTGACAAATTCGTTTTTCGAATCGTGAGTACATTTTATTTGCAAATATAATGTTACAATTGTATGAGATAGCAATTGTATAAACTGATTTTTTTGTCAAATATTTTCGTTTATTTGTAATTACTGTTGCGAATTTTACTTATTAGACGAACAGTTTTCTCACTTGTCAATATTTTTAAGTAGTGTTAGATTAAAGCGATCGTTATGACGATTTTGATACATATCGTTGACAACTTTTTTGTGCTTCTTTCTAATACTTTCATACGTGAATAATGTAGTATAACCTATGTTTATTTATCATCCTATAAAAAAAAGATTGATCTTAATGTGCAGATCAACGAATTGTTTTTGTTTGCAAACTTTCGGATCACTGACAGCGTAGTAAGTTTCGTATCTATATTTAAATGTCATATACATCTACAGAAATCGCAATATTCTTAATTCCCTCAAGTTTATATTTTTCCTTAATAAACAATATTAGTCATTTGGTATTTAAGTAAATTTATTAATTTTTAAAACAAAATGTAGAAGTTTTTATTCAAACTTTATATTTTTATGATCATTGTCTTTCATTATTTTTTTAAAATAAATCATTTAAATTTTGAGGTATATAAATATATTTGACATAAAAATCTTATATAATAATTTTATTTTTATTAAGTTATTCTATATTTATTTCATCCTTTTTTATTATATCCTTATATTATACATAAATATTAGCAGCGTTCTTTTAATATTAGTCATGTTATTTAGAGTTCGGCATCCACGGGTGGAACTGAGGGGTCTAGTCCAGCCTCTAGCCCTGCCTCAGCAACAAGTCTCACCATGGCTGCTCCAAAATATGGTACTTTGGTTCCAAATCGCATCTTTGTAGGCGGCATTTCAGCTAATACCAGTGTAGAAGAACTTGCTCAACTTTTCTCCTCTTACGGCAATGTAAAGGCTACAAAAATAATTGCTGATCGTGCTGGTGTCTCCAAAGGTTATGGATTTGTTACATTTGAAACTGAAGAAGAAGCTAAAAGACTTCAACAAGAGGTTTATAATGCATATTTTTTTATATAAATTATTTAATATATAATTTTTTTATATAAATGCATATATTTAATATAAATTTAATCAAAGATATATCAAATTATAATATAATATTATTAATAATAATAATATTAAATTATTTTGTTTGTAGTCTGAATGCATTGTATTAAGGGAAAGAAAATTAAATATAGCACCTGCAATTAAAAAACAACCTTTCAATAGATCTTTGGATGGTGGTTCTGGATCACCACCCTCTGTGCCTACTAGTACTTATTATTACCCAAATGGTTAGTATATTTATATTTTATAATTTTATAAATGTAATTTATTTTAATAGTTTTATAGATTTTTTATTATAAAATTATATTTGCTTATCAGGAATGGGACTGACATATCAAAATGGTATGACATTTTACAATACAACAGCTCCAACACCAACAACACCGATTGCTCCACCAACTGATCCAGCAACTATTTATCAAGCTACCGGAGTGTTTGGTAAATTTCACAAAAAAACATAAACATAGTTATAATTTATTCAATTAATTGAATTAATTTATTGAATTAAAATATTTCTGCTAATCAAACTATTCAATCTTAATAAATAGGGCCACAAGCTGCTGGTCATCAAACTTTCGCGCCTGTGATGTATCCGTGTCCTGCTCCATCTCTATATATGCCACAACAATATCAATATTCACCTATGCCGGTAGGTAATAAAATAAATAAAAGATTGTGCCGACTTCTTTCTCTGATACTACTCCTTTTTTAATCTTGGGTCCCTTGTTCACACTTTATCATATGAATTGTCTATTGGGTATAGCTTGTATTTATATTAAACGGTAAATCGGTTGCGGTTTGACAGACAAATGGTTTGATGGGAGAAGCCATACCACCGGCGTTTCTACCCAACCCTCAGCAAATGCCTACTTACGTCCTTCTCGACGCTATACAGTATTGAGGTCTAAAGGTACATGGTCTATGCTAAATGACTAGCATGCAACGCATTATCTTTGTGCGTTTACTTTGTCAAACTTCTGCATGGCCTATCAATGCATGCATCACTTATTTTTTTTCACAATTTATAATTTATATTAATAATTTTACATATAAGTTGTACGTGTAAATGAACGTAAGTTTAATCATTAAATACACATTTATTATGCTTGTATCACAAAAAAATTGTATTATCGAATGAAATCATACAGAGTGTATCACAATGTAACATTATTTATGATTTCATATTATTTATATTTTCAAGCGTGCATTTATGTATCTTTCGACTTCTTTCTTTTGTTGTTATTCTATCACATTTTTATATTGTATACAGACAATATAAAAAAATATGTATAATATTCATCATATGATAGTCTTTTATTAAAAAAAAAAAAAAGAAAAATAGTAATATAGTTAAAAAAAAAATAAAGGTAAGATATTTAATATTTGAAAATCTCTTTGTTCAATAGCAAAGATTTTTCTTTCGTAGCATGTATATTGATGTTAATATATTCTTCAAAACAAGATGATTACAAGGTGCAATTAATATATATTTATTATCTTAAAGATAATATATAAAGATAATATATAAAGAAATCATTCCTATATGTTTTTTTTAATAAGAATTAACTTTAATAAATAATTTTTTTTTTTTTTTGTGTAGTACGAGTGTTATGCAGGGGCAGTTGCCGCCGGAGCTCATCAATATTTGTATCCTACAAATAACTCACAAAACAATACAAGTGGCGGTAACAGTAATTCTGGAAGTGGTAATAATGGCACAGGGGCAACCAGTCCACCGACGGGTCCTCCACCACCACTTCCATCTTTACCACCACCACCGCCGACACATTTTTATCCTCCTGCCGCTCCACCACCGCATCATCATCCACCGGTGCCTGCAGGTCCTGCGCCTCCTCAGATGGATCATATTTACTATCCTTTCGCAGCCGGACCCCATCCGCCTCCACCACCACATGCATCTATGGGATTAACTGATCAACAACTATTACTTTTCCCTTCTGATGCCACATGCCAACAAACATCTTCATCTGATGGCCAGGCTGCTCCTCAGGAGGTAAGTTTTTTTCTTTTTTTAGAAATATATAATATGATAAAAAATTATCAACACAAAATTATAAGGAGGTCTATACTCTTTATAATTTTGAAACATTATAAGTTTATATAAGATAGGGCACAACGTACAAAATAGCCATGAATACGAATTTTATTACTTTGTAATTTTTTGAATTTTCTAGTGAATATTTTTAGTGAATTACAGATAATAAATTTCAATCTGGAAACAATTCAGTAATGAAAAATTATTTGTTTGATCAATAATATTCAAATTCATTGTAATATATTTTAATTTTCTATTAGATAATTTTTAAAGATTTAATTTTCGGAAAAAAAAAAAAGAAAAGAAACCATACATTTTTTATATAATTAATTGATGATTGATATTGGCTCATTTTACACGCATGCAAATTATTTTTGAAACTACTACATATAGATATAATAATATGTTGTTTTAAAATTCCATTATTAATATGCAACTCTCATTCTCGTACAAATGTATCATAATATCATATTGCTCGATCGAATATATTCATTAATTAAGAAAAGAACAACACACACGAAAAACTACCATCTGTAAAATAAATCGCAGGATTCTCGTTCGACATCGAGCCACTCGGAGCAAGCACATGGTGAAACACAGGCTGCTTCAGGGTCAGCCACACCCTTGGTGTCCTTAATGCCCGTGAAATTTCCCATGTCCGGTCGTTACACCAATTATCATCCGATCGCGATACATACCGCCAACTTGTACAGTTCCCAAACGTGTTTAAACGAAACTGACGATTGCAGTGGTAATCAGATGCATTGTAGGACGATCGTTTATCATCCAGCAGCTGTTTACATTCCTCATACACATACACCTCCATTTCATAATGCATCCGGTGGTACAAGTCTGTTGCCAACACCGCCATCCGTATCACAGCAATTATTTGATTCGGCCAACAAGAATCAGTGCTTCAATTCTAGAGATTACACGAAATCCGGCAGCGTAAACACCCTAAATAATTATTCGAAATCGCAAAATCACGGGATCGCGTTATCGCATCAAAATCCGTTCGTTCGAGCTCAAAACTTGGGGAATTCTCAGCCGTACAAACATAGTAACTTAGACGGAGGTTATAAATATACGACGCCGGCAATGAGCTCGCGATTCTCCATGCAGTATAACAAAAAGGCGGCTGGTTCGAACGTGGGCTCACCGGCTTGCTTCGTAGCACAAAAATCATCGGAGAATTATAATTCAACTCAGAAGTCGGCTGTTTTCGGATCGAATTCAACCGGTGGACAGCCGTACAATTGCACGAATTCGCAGAAAATGTTCAACCCGGCAACGAATTTTGATTACGCGAATAATCGTAAAAATAACACTGGTGGGGATCAGTATTTCGAGAACACGGCGAAATCGAATAATTATTCTACCCGTAAAAATACGACGAGCTATAGGAACAATGGGGTGATTGGCGGACAAACCGAGGGAAGTAACAATTCAAATAGTCAATCGAATGATAAATACGCGACTAATATCGAAAACGAGAATAGTACTTCGCAGGGTATACAAGGG